>NC_064425.1:19439166-20683333 GCF_023375975.1 Astyanax mexicanus
GGCGTGTGAGGTCATCATGTGTAAACAGGGTATGTAAGTACGTAATGACAACTCTTGCTCTTCATTTGTAAAACCAGGTTTGTAGGACAACCCCACTGTTCAATCAAACAAACAAAGCCACGAATTCTGGGATTATTTTAAAAGATGTACCTGAGAGAGTGCTACAGCTGGTCTGCTCTCTTTTACTGCTGATGTGTAAGCTGGGAGAATGACTCTGGAAGAAGCCCACGAGAGTGGAGGTTTCTTTCGAGTCCTCTTCATCATCACTGCTGGGGTGAGAGGATGAAGAGTCTGCATGTTCATGAACTCTCTGTTCTTTGTCTTTGTTTGGTCGGCTTTTCTGGCTCAGAGACTGCGGAGTGCTTCTGCTGGGTTTAGTTTCTGCATTTACTGTGCTGTCTGATAAAAAGATAATATATGAGCAACATTCTGTATTTGATCTAGCATTACCCAAATGCACACTGACATTCCAAAAGTCATGGGATAGAAGTATGAACACTGAATATGCTTGGGGAATGTTGGGGATGCACACACCTGTAAAAGTTGTGAGGTAGGTTTGTCACAATAACCATTTTTGTTTGGATGATGTATTGTCCCAATAATAATTGTGATAAATGATATTGTTGTTTTAAGACTATTTATGCCACTGATGTACAACAGAATAGTAATTCAGTTAATTTAAACAGATTTTAATCAGATTAAACATGAATAAAAGTATTTTATTTCAATACATTGGCTTATTCACTTGAATGGGTTTTCTTTGCCTGGAAAAAAAAACTAAATTGGTAATAGTGAGGGATGTGTTGAATATTGGGCACCCAAAATTATTTGGAATTATTTAAAAAATGTAATAAGTAAAAAAATTATATCAAACAATTAAATTGTTTATGATTTAATCAAATTGCAATGATTGTGGAGTGATTCACTCTTTGTAAATGCAGAATAGATGAAAGAATAGGCACAATTAGTGAATATCTGCAAATATTTGTCGTTTTCATCCTTACGCCAAATGTTCACTTTGGTTGGGTTGTGGTTTTAGGCCAGATGGATCTCTACTAGTTTTGAGGTTCACTACAATGATGTAGTTCATGTCCATATGTTGATTGAAAAAAGTCAATAATGTAATAATCATGGCTGGTCTACTGGTCAGCATGTTCGTGGCAAGACGATGTGAATTATAAGAGTTTGAGCACAGAGAGAAAGTGGGCTAATAATTCATGACTTTTATCCTGTCACTGTATACAGTACTCATGACATTTTCACAAGCATTGGAAAGTGTTTGTATTGTTTAGCTGAATTGGTTCCACACAGTGTCACTTTACTGTACCTTTCTCATTTCTCTGACTGAAGGACAGTCTTGACCTCTGCAGGTGCCGGTTAAGGCAGGGCTTCTCGGACTCCTCGTTGTCCACTGACCCAGAAATGATGCTGACCTGTTGAGAGAAACAGAAATGATTATGAATTGTAAAATGTATTTTATTTTTTTTGTGCTGAAATTCCTATAGAATCACTCATGTTCTTAAGACAAACACATACATCTCTGAGGTTGAAGGTGATCTCCAGATTGCTCCAGAAGTAGTCTGAGAACTCTGGGTACATGTCCAGAACCTCCTGTACATCCTCTCTTTGGATCTTGTGCAGGTCACAGTAGGTTAGTGCTCTCACGTCAGCGCTGGACTTCCCAGGACGGGCATACAAATTAATGGGCTCCCCAAATATGTCATTTTTTCCTGTAAACAGTGGTGGCAAATTTATATTGGTTGTAGGAAAGCATAAATATTAAGGATTAATCAAGCAATAACAGATTAATTAAGAATAATGGATTTATCTTTCACCGATTCTCAATATGAAAGTGTATATTAATGTCCACAGGAGGGCGCCCCTTTCAAGTGCTTTTACAAAGTATATTATGCTGACCTCATGTACTATATACATTATATACAAAAGTATTGGAACACCTGCTTTTTTATTCATTGTTTGTTCTAAATAGAGGGTATTAAAGGCTTTTGCAGGGCACTGTAATATTCATGCATCCAGAATTTTGTTTATTTTTCCAACTCAGATTTTCAGGTATCTGAAGTACCACAAGTTGTCAGAATATCTGACATTTAAGCCTTAATTTCAAGACTCCTTTTGCATTTTCTAAATCACAATAATCATAGTGCCCTACTTTTGTTGTCGCTACTGTCCAGAGAAGTCTGTCTACTGGATTCTTAGAGAATTGCTGTGATGATCTAATTGCATTCGCTGTTATTGAGGTCAAGATTTTGGATGGTCACAACCCCTACTTTTCCCCAAATCCTCAACTCCCCCAAGTTCCACAGCTCAATACTGGGGGGTTTTATACCCCTCTAGCCCATATCTGACTTATATTCTATTGTCAATACTTCTCTATAGTGACTATACAAGCTGTGTGTGCATTTGCACAGATGTATTAGCAATGGGTGCAACATAAAGTGGCTGAATAGCTTCATTAGAAAGGGTATCCACAACCATTTGGGTATATAGTGTATCTACTGCTTGTCACAGGTTTGGTTTAATAGTTGATAGTTAATAGTTAGCTAGGTTTTAATAATGTTGGGTAAATAAATAATTTTAACAGCATTTGATATCATAAAACTTCTTGACGCTAGTCTTACCCAGGATGGCCACTACCACGTCTCCTCTGAGGATTTCGATGGAGCCCCTGGAGATGAAGTAGAGGGCTGAAATGACATCGCCTGCATGAACCAGAGTGTCTCCCGGTGGGGCGTGGGTGGTCTTGAACTTCATGGCCAGGGCACGTAAGCAGCCTTTGGTGGAGCCTTTGAAGGCTTTGCAGTTCTGAAGCAGAGCTCGGTTTAGGTGCAGGCAGATGTCTGCCTGCAAACACTCAGGGAAGCCCTTAAGAACCTGCACAACAAAGGAGAGAGAGGAGTGAAAAGCGAGGACACATCCGGGTTTATAATGACTTCTAGTTCCAGTATATGCATTATCATTTTTTTTAATTAGTCAATTAATCTACCGACTTATTTATAAGTGTGTGTGCTTGATCAATCAATTGATTCAAATCAATTTAACCATAATAATAATAATTGAAAAATCTTCTACATTAATAAAAAAATCTCTACATTAATAAACACTTTTTTAAAGATGGGGGACTCAATGTATTTTGGTGCTCAGTAGTTTGGAATATAACCCACTTTCAGTGGATTGGGATATGTTTCCGATGCATCAACACACCTTATAACAGTTCATCGATGATCAAGTCTTAATAAATAGAGCACATGTCCTTACTAGCACAATATATATAAAATAAAATAGCATACAAATTGC
Organism: Astyanax mexicanus; assembly: GCF_023375975.1. Classification (NCBI taxonomy): domain Eukaryota; kingdom Metazoa; phylum Chordata; class Actinopteri; order Characiformes; family Acestrorhamphidae; genus Astyanax; species Astyanax mexicanus. Next base: position 19,442,482 of record NC_064425.1, read on the forward strand.
ATTGTCATTGTCATAAGGGGCAAACTATTGCACCCACTACTTAAGACATCCACATCATATAATGTTACAAGCTATAAGTCAATATTAAAATATTCAAAAGAAGAAAAAAGAAAAGTCTACCAAGTGTCCAACTCACACTCACAGCGTTCATATCAATGCCATTGGTGTAGGACCACGCATGTTGGAAATACTCCTCCAGCCTCTGTCTGAGTGGATTGGGGATCTGATGGAAGCGAATGAACTCTCTCACTCGCAGCATCTGGGTGTGGTAGCGAGCCGTTCCAGAGTAAAGTCTCTGAATAATAGCCGATACATTTCCAAAGATACTGGCATACATTAGTGCTGTAGAAAGACAAACCCAAAAAAAGAGATAAGTCTGAGTTTTCATTCTGGCAGTGTCGTTTCACAGCTAATAAAGCACAGAGGTGATCTTACATAAGAATTCTGACCATTTCTAAAGCACTCCATTAAAAAGGTATACCAATAATCTTTTAATTGGTACCTAATGATTAGATTCAGTATATATGGACAAAAGTATTGGGACACAGCTCTTAATAATTGAGTTATGCTTTATTATGTTTTATTTAGTTCTGTTGGCACAGGTGGATTAAATCATCATTAAAGCATCTAGCCTTTGATTCACTTACTGTGTGGGTGTCCCAATACTTTTGTCCATATAAATGCATTTTTGACCTTGCTTTACATTTCTAACATGACTGAAAATGTATTAAAGCTTTTTAGTGGATTCACTTTTAACATCAATAATTTTATAGATATAATACATATAATATAATATAATTAGCTTAATCCTACAGTAAAAACTCTTTAAATACATTTCCTGTAGAATGGCTAAATGCACTGTAGTGACATTTTACATAATGTATAACTGTAGGGCTGGTTAGAAAAATATATTCAAATATTCGTCTTGTTTAAATTACTACCCAAATCTTTACAAATACCAACCTCCAATAAGCATAACGCAGATAGAGAAGATCTTCTCTGAGTTGGTGTTTGGGGAGACGTTTCCGAAGCCCACGCTGGTCAGGCTGCTGAAGGTGAAGTAAAGAGCAGTGACGTATTTGTCTTTAGTGGACGGGCCTGAGCCTGGGATAGTCTCATTATAGGGTTTGCCGAGTTGTTCACCAAGAGAATTCAGCCAGCCAATTCGAGATGGACCACTTCTCTCCACGTTCCCGATGGCATACCAGATGCAGGCCAGCCAGTGAGCAATCAGTGCAAAGGTGCACATCAGCAGGAAGAGCACTGCTGCCCCGTACTCTGAGTACCGGTCCAGCTTGCGGGCCACACGCACCAATCGCAATAGGCGAGCAGTCTTCAGCAGGCCAATCAGAGTGGTTGTCTGGTGAGAAAAAAAAGTGATTTCATACTAAGTTTCATGCATAGACATTAAGGTACAAGGTAACGAAATCTGACTGATTTCAAGATGCCGGCGATGTCCCAGATAATACCTGCTGGGCATTCAGATATGTCCTCTTTCGTTTTGTTTTTCTTTAATTTCTAAATTAAAAGTGTGGGCTGCAAATTTTGACCTTGTATTGTGAAGTAACAGATATGGAATTATGAAATGATCAGAAAACTCTAAATACAATACAATTATTACTATCTACTTACTGTTTACAGTATATATTATTTACCAACATTATGCCTAGTACTGGTCTGCACAACATTTAGAATTTAGAGATTTTCCATTTTAAGGAACATCTGGTCCATAACTAGGCTTTCCCAAGAAAAACCAGACCCAATAAATTGGGCAAAGACCTTTAAATCTTAGACCCTGTTCACAAATAGTCACTTTGTGTTTTGACTATCAGGATCATCTTGAAATAAGGCCAATCCACATAAAAATGTCTAAACACACCCAAAACACATTTTAAACAGATATAAATTCAATCACTCAAACCACTACAGGAGGTGATCTGAGGATATGCTGAGACTGTCAGCCCAAATCCAATTTTTGCTAAGTCTAGATCTGGACATCTAAAAATCAGATTTTTGTTATTTAGATCTAAATCACATTTTGGTGGTGATTAGTACAGATCTGGAAGCTGTGACCACTCAAACTGAATTTTAACATGTACACTACCGTTCAAAGGTTTGGGGTCACATTGAAACGTCCTTATTTTTGAAGGAAAAGCACTGTACGTTTCAATGAAGATAACTTTAAACTAGTCCTAACTTTAAACAAATACACTCTGTACATTGCTAATTGCTAATACAGAGTGTATTGCTAGTGCAATATCTACATAGGTGTGTAGAGGCCCATTTCCAGCAACTATCACTCCAGTGTTCTAATGGTACAATGTGTTTGCTCATTGGCTCAGAAGGCTAATTGATGATTAGAAAACCCTTGTGCAATCATATTCACACACCTGAAAACAGTCTAGCTCATTACAGAAGCTACAAAACTGACCTTCCTTTGAGCAGATTGAGTTTCTGGAGCATCACATTTGTGGGGTCAATTAAACGCTCAAAATGGCCAGAAAAAGAGAACTTTCATCTGAAACTCGACAGTCTATTCTTGTTGTTAGAAATGAAGGCTATTCCATGCGAGAAATTGCTAAGAAATTGAAGATTTCCAACAACGGTGTGTACTACTCCCTTCAGAGGACAGCACAAACAGGCTCTAACCAGAGTAGAAAAAGAAGTGGGAGGCCGCGTTGCACAACTAAGCAAGAAGATAAGTACATTAGAGTCTCTAGTTTGAGAAACAGACGCCTCACAGGTCTCCAACTGGCATCTTCATTAAATAGTACCCGCAAAACACCAGTGTCAACATCTACAGTGAAGAGGCGGCTGCGGGATTCTGGGCTTCAGGGCAGAGTGGCAAAGAAAAAGCCATATCTGAGACTGGCTAATAAAAGAAAAAGATTAAAATGGGCAAAAGAACACAGACATTGGACAGAGGAAGACTGGAAAAAAGTGTTGTGGACGGATGAATCCAAGTTTGAGGTGTTTGGATCACAAAGAAGAACGTTTGTGAGACGCAGAACAAATGAAAAGATGCTGGAAGAATGCCTGACGCCATCTGTTAAGCATGGTGGAGGTAATGTGATGGTCTGGGGTTGCTTTGGTGCTGGTAAGGTGGGAGATTTGTACAGGGTAAAAGGGATTCTGAATAAGGAAGGCTATCACTCCATTTTGCAACGCCATGCCATACCCAGTGGGCAGCGCCTGATCGGAGCCAATTTCGTCTTACAACAGGACAATGACCCTAAACACACCTCCAAATTGTGCAAGAACTATTTACAGCAGAAGCAGGCAGCTGGTATTCTATTGGTAATGGAGTTGCCACACTTGTCAATGTCTTGATTTTCTATTCATTTCACAACGTATGGTGGTGAATAAGTGTGACTTTTCATGGAAAACACAAAATTGTTTGAGTGACCCCAAACTTTTGAACGGTAGTGTATCTCAAAACACTGCAAACAACAATCTCATTAAATCCTGATTCAGGGAAGCCTGAACAGATCTGAATTGAGCACCAAATTAAAATTTCTGCAGTTTAAACATAAACTGAGACTCATCCTAAAAACATACTCTCAATATAATGAACAACTATAACCAGTGAGGTCCCCTACCTCCTCTCCAGAGCGGTAGATAAGCAGGTCAAATGGAATCGCAGCCACCAAGTCGATGAGGAACCAGCCCTTGAAGTAGTGGACAGCAATGTGGCCGGGCTGACTGACCACCTCGTCATTGGCATTGACATACGTTGTGCGAAAGTTAATAACAATATCAACAACAAACATGATGTCCACAATGAGGTCCACCACATTGAGTGGGCTGCAGGAGTAACCACAGCGCTGCATAGCGACCTCCTCCTCGTCACTGAGCAGGAAGGACGCTGAGTAGGGAGTGAAAATGGCCGTGTAGATTACCAGCAGCAGAATGACCCAGTCCCACACAGCCTTGAAGGGGCTGTAGTGCAGAATGGTCCACTTGTGGATGCGCGGAGCCTGGAGTTTGTACTCAGGAAGGACGTCATCTCCCAGAGACAGTACCTAAAATGGAATATACACAGTGAAGTTAGAATATTATGACCATCTTCTTGTTATTGCACTCACTGTCCATCTGATCAGCTTTACTGCCCATATTAGAGCACTTTGAGATCAGAGGACAGCACAGCAGTGCTGCTGGAGTTTTTAAACACTGTGTTCTCTTACTCTCCACTGTAGTAGACAGTCCTATCTACCTGCTCCACCTTTTAGATGTTATAAGAACATTTAGTAGCGAAAAGGTTACAAGTAGGTTAGCCTGTAATATTACAGAAATAATGTTTCAGAAACATTCTGAAAATGTGACAATAATGGTTTACATCACAGCAACACAAGTGCAAGCTAGTAAACAAGCTAAGTCCAGCAATGTGGTGTTTAAAAACTGCAGCAGCACTGCTGTTTCTTATCCATTCATACCAGCACAAAACACACTAACACACCACCACCATCTCAGCATCACTGCATCACTGCAGTGCTGAGAATGACCTACCACCCAAATAATACCTGCCCTATGGTGGCCCTGTGGGATCCTGACCGTTGGAAAAAATGAAAGCATTACAGTCTGTAATTATAGAACTCCAATGTGCTCATATACAGTATGATAAGGCATAAAAGAGCTGATATTACATGAGTGAGGAATGAGCTTAGAAACAAGCAGGTGGTCATAATATTGTGGCTTAACTGTATAGAACCTGAACTATAACTCTAAGCCCCCTCTAGTAAATGACAGATTCAGTACTCAGATTTGTTGTACATTTAAACATGTTTTTCCAGGTATAGAGGATTTACAGCCACAGCTGTAAATCAAAACTCCCAAACAGCTGCCACTGGAATCATCTGTAACATCCCAGAGTGCATTGTTATATAAAAACAACAAGTTATATAATAACTGTCTGTGAGAAAGAAAGACCCACACTCAAGGGTCACTACTGCTAGACTCTGTAGTAAACAAAACTCTTTAAGATAAAGGTAATATTTCAATGTTTTCACTGTTTCACAGCATTTAGAGATCCAGCAATTTTGTGCTTTTTGCCCAGTCATTGCTCAACTAGACAAAATATTGTTAAAGTTCATTTGTATGTAAAAAACATGCAAATAAAAACAATAAATGATCACAGTTACAATTTGAACCAATGTTCTTTCCAGATACGCTGTGTGAACATAAGACTAAAGAATAGCAATAGTACTTCATTAGATTTTTTTTAACTCTGATTATGAACTAATAAACTAAAACAGTGTTTACTAAAATATCCCACGTGTTAAAAAAAAGAAATACAGTTAGTATAGACATCCTTAGGCCTCCTGATTTAGCTAGCTCAAGATCTACCACATGGATTCTAATTCATTTATCCTAATCTAATATTTCTCTTACTCATTTTCCCCCAATTAGAAAGATGAAATGTATCCGGCCAGGCACCGAAAAGAAGCAGGGAAACAGAAACAGATATTCACTTATTTTAATTCATTTAAGCATGCACTGCACACTACTTCAGGACACTTGATGACCACAAGCATTAATCCTACTGATACAGTTAAACGTGTAGTCCAATAATTTACAAATGCGCACAAAAAAAAAATGCAAACAACAGTTTGAGAACAGCAGATCTTTTTTAAATTCAGTACTAAACTCATTCAGAAATTACTACACTATTCCAGAACCTCTGGAGAAGAATAAGACATGATAAGTGCAAAACAAGCTTAAATAGATAACACTGCCTTATTTAGAGAATAATCTTAAATGATTAAAAATGAAATTCCATGCATCCTGAGAGATGGTGGGTCAAGCCCAGACATAGTTGAAGTGCAAAGTCCTTTGGCACAGATAAGGCTTTGGTCACTGTCACTAGGAAAAGAGGAGCTGGTTTATATCTGATGCAACCTTAGTAGAGTAACATTAGTAGAAGATGGTGAATGGTACACAACTAGGGAGTGACATACTGTAGCTAAATTTCAGAAAACCTCATTTCCTTAGAAAGCTCTTTGGTCTTCATCTTTACAGCTTTCTTTAGATTCAGTCTGACCAGAGGTCTTTGAAAAAAGAGAGTATTTTTATTGATCTACAATTTTAAATTCCATATATTCACACTAATATTGCAGACATTTCATAAACGAAATATGTCTCAGCTATGATATACAATACCGATCATATTTTGGACACACATTCTCATTTAATGTTTCCTTTTTTTAAAGTCATCTGGATTATGAAGGAAAACAAATAAGGAATCATATAGTTAAATTAAAACCGTTAAACAGACCAAAATGCCGTCGTGTCACTGCTGATTTTTATCTGGGGTGCTGTTAACTTGCGTTTTTTTAAGGCTCTGATAAACTTTTCCTGTGCAACATAGGTAACTCTTGTCCTTCTTTTCCTGGGTCAGTTCCATCATAGCTTTTTTGATGGTCTTTTTGACTGCACTTGAGGATACTTTTAAAGTTATTGTTTTTTTTTTTTTTTCGGATTGAATGACCATTTCTTAAAGATTTTTTTTCTTTATTAGTTGAGTAGTTCTTGCCATATTCACTGTATACCAACTCTACCTCTTTACAACACAACTGATGTTCTCAACACATTAACAGGGGAGGAAATTAAAGTAATTAACTCTTGATGAGGCGCAGTTGTTAACTGAAAGCCTCTGTTGTCTTCCCATAACATACAGTGCATACAATTCCAAATAGATTACTTGGAGCAAGTATTTATTGTGATATTCACACATATCCTTTCTCTTCTCCAAGCAGAAAACAAGCCAGTTATACTGGAGGCTAGGTACGATTGATCAGCATGTTAATCATGTACCCACAATACTTCACAGATGTCTATACATATGTACCTCTATAAAGGTTATTATTTTAAGGTTAGCATTGTCAGTAATATGAATTGATAAAAATGCATTATACACTATTTTGCCTATTCAAACATAATGCAAGCATTTCCACTGTAAGACACCTGACAGTGCTGTGTGTATGACTGATTTAATGAGACACAAATATACAAAACTGATAATAAACTGTATAATACTTTTTTGCTACTGTTGATGTGGGGTTCCGAAATCTTGGATTCTAAACTTGGGGCTGATGGGCCTCGCCTGGCTATTCCCAAGTATGGAATAGCCTTTCTCGAGCAGAACACACTGATGTAGTTCATAGATTGTAAAAGTGTTCACCCAGAACAGATATGTATTTGTCACTTCTGTGCACTAACACTTAGCAAAAATATAACTTCACAGCATTCAAAAATAAACCACTGGTGCTTAATTATGCATAGCATGCATCACTCACTGAGTCAGTGTACTACGTTATAAATAGAGAGTCAGGTCCTATCGCATGTCTGCCCTGTCCTTGTTAAGGCTGGAAAACATATTAGCCCAGGGTGAATGGGAAATGAGGCAGGGCTGCAGAGTGGAGATGATGAAGAGAGGGTGGTGAGGTGAAGGGACTGGCCTTGGGTGTCTAAACAGCCCTCAGGGATCAGGCTGCAGCAAAGGACAGCACAAAGTCACTATGTTAATCTTTTCTGACTGACATTAGAATGTTTAATGAGCTTTAATTTGGCATCAGGTCAGCTATTTATGTAGACTGCCGTCTGAAGTAAGTGCATGTCCTGGTACAAAGAGAGCAACTTTGTTTGTTTTGTTACAGTAAGAAAAAGCTACAAATATACATACATAAAGGTCTCAAAATAATGCCATACAAATAGTATGCTAGTCTCCTTCCTTATGTTACCTTACCTTATGTGCAGCTCTGGGCAAAGACACATGACCCTGCAGTTTCTCATTTAACCACTAGATGACTATATAGACCTCGCTTACCTCTGCAGAAATGCCCTAAAGGTAGTATCAGAACTTGCTCAGAGTGCTAAATGTCAGTAGTCTGAACAGAGCTCTCTAACTCAAGCTCACATTATTTTTGGAATGAATAAAACTTATGAGCCTCATGGGTAAAGCAAAGTAAAGACTATTAACACCACTAATTGGATACCCCTCTCAAGAGTATGTCACTTAGCCCTGTCACTTTAAATGTGGTGAATTTTAAAAAGGCAAAATACATTTAAACTGCACAATGATGCATTCCAACTTTGCCTAAAAAAATGCCTGAATGCAGCATGTGAACCTGCCCTCGATAATTATTTGTAATCAGCTGATCAAGCTGGAGGACAATCAACGATTAAAATCAGCCTAAAAACACAGATAGGTCTATCTATAAACAATATGAGCAAGTGGAATGAATGATAGGTAGAGTAAATAAGGAGTTTCCTAACCTGAAGTTCATTAATTAAAAGTGAAAAAAGCAAAAAGGGAACGACTGCAATTTATTTTATGCCAACATAACAACAAACTGAATGCAACAAGTTATGCAACTTTTTAAAAATTCAAAACACAAACTGTCTCTTTAAATAAACAGTACTTAAAGCTTTTATTTTTGGAGAGAGAGAAAAACACCAAGCTCCACTCTTGCTTACCTCAAATACCTCAAAACATTGGGTTTGAAAAGATGTCAAGAAACCTTTTACAAAAAAGGATAAAACAGACAAAAATTACCACCTCCAAGTTTAGACCTCTGCATTACTGAATGTATTTGGGATGACTTTGATAATTTGATAGACCTTTTTTCCTGATTAAAAAAGTTTTTTCTTAATTGCTGCTTTGACAATTAAAGAAACAAAAGGATGGTTTTGGACTCCTGCATATTACTAAACTTCTTTAACTAGGAGAGTTTAATCATTTACTGTTTTCTGTGCACATATTTACTGTATGCATGACAGCATAAAGTTAAAATCCACAGACAAATCCACTGATAACATGTCACTGCTGATTCTTTGGTCACTCACCTCTTGAGCGACAACACTGGAGATGCGAACTGCCCTCCTGACTCGAGTGTTCTTGTTCTCATTGCTCACCTGGGACTCCTCCTGAGGGACACTGCCTCTCACACCGCGGGACATGCCTGTGCCCTGCTCTGCTGCCTCCTCTGCCTCCACTGCTGCTACCTTCCAGCTTCAGCTACAGCTCCCAGATACAGTCCTGAGAAACAGCATTCCTGCAATGGTCTTGCTGACTGTTCTTCTGAAACTAAAATAACGTCTCGTCCTCACAAAACTCTCACTTCCAGCACATTTCAGGCTCCCTGTGAACCTGTTACTTTACACTTGAAGCGCTGCAAAGGGTGAATTTAAATGGCACGCTCCTTGAAATCCTCTTGAATGCAGGTTTCCAGTTTGTAAATGTGGAGATCCAAATCTTTGCAAGAACTCTTCAAGCAAGTTGCTGGTATCCACCCTTCCACTGAGAGAAAACAGCTCAAAACTTTGGGTTTGAAAAGATGTCAAGAAACCTTCAGAGGTTAAAACATCCTGTCCAGTAATTTAAAAAAAAATAAGTAATGTGCAAACCTTCTGTCTCCATAAGCCACTGACTGACTTACCATGAACTAAACTGCCTGTTATAGTCATCTCACACTCCCTGTCTCTCTCTCTCTCTCTTTCCACCTTTCTATCCATATTCACTGTGTGAGTGTCTCATGCACACCCTCCCTCTCTTACTGCCTTGTGGGAGTCCCGTGCAGAACACGCTGTAATTGCAGCTGGCAACCCTGCTGTCCTTCTGTGTATTCCAGCTGTAAGAATTGATTGATGTGCTTTCAGTAACTCTGCGGGATGTGGTTAAAACAAAACCACAGAATGCATCATATTTATTGAAATACAGTACAGGCCAAAAGTTTGGACACGCCTTCCCATTCGATGTATTTTCTTTATTTTCATGACTATTTACATTGTAGATTTTCACTGAAGGCATCAAAACGATGAATGAACACATGTTGAGTTATGTATTTAACAAAAAAAGACCTGGCCCCTGGCTGTTCCCACACGGCCACTCTACCCCTTCCAGCTGCAACACCGCCCCTGGCCCCGCAGACGAATGGGCCTCAGACGACGGCTAGGAAAAAGGGGACCTGAATGACTGAACTGAATCCCCCGCTCTCCTCATTCTACCTCTCTTCATTCGCCGCAGTCACCAGGAAACGCCTGACCCTGATTGCTGGAAGTTTAGGGGGATAGGATGTGACGTGCGGAGGCGGGAAAGCCGTGGGTTCGCCCCAGCTATGACACGCAGCCCCTGCCTGTCCCAGCTGGTCTGAATCAGGACTGATTAAGCAGTCTGATACCGGGACTCACAGTATGTAAAGACAACCCTGTAAAGCCAGTTTACATGGTTCTTCATGTTACAGAACTACTGTGCTCTAATGCAGTGTAAAAGAAGCTAGCGAAATTCTTAGGCATCCAAACAGGTGTAATAGAATTTCAGCATGAATCCCAGGAGCTTTTACCTTATCCGCTCCATGGATTCAGTCAGTCTTCCGAAATGAACCACGCAGAAGCCTCAGGGCCTTGACCTTATTTCTGTAGCACTTTTCATATCATAGTACAGGCAGAAAACAAGGCATGGATACTAAGAACCCTTTCGTAATAAATAAACAAGGCCATACAATGAATAAAACATTTTATAGAAAAGATAAAATACGTGGAAAATTGGATTTAGCGTGTCATCTTTCATTGCTTCTAAGTTGGCCAACTGATGATGCTGCATGAATAATCGACTGTCTCACTGTCTGGTGAGAGAACTGCAGGCTCAGACTGCAGAATCCTGTTGTGGATTGTGAAGATAGCTGCAAAGACTGGGGTCTCCTCTTTACATAACATCAACACTACCTTCCAAAAAACACAAAGCAACAGCATTGCAGATAACCCATTTTACTCTCCTGGATTCTGGCTAATGGTACCCGAGCAATCATTCCACCAACAGACTCAGGAACAGATTTTTCTTGGCTAATCAGTAACCTTTTAAACATCCATATTCACTATATGGATAGGGTAAACTTTAATTTACAGTTTCATCAAAATTCAAGGGTATAAAATAAGAATGTATTTTGATTTTGCTGGAGTAACTGTCTCTAAATTTTACACTGATATGGTGGTGGAGTTAGTGTGTGTTGTTCTGGTACAAGTGGATTAGACACGGCAGTGCTGCTGGAGTTTATAAACACTGTGTTCCCTCACTGTTCCCTCACTGTCATCATGACTGGCGGTCGCAGGACCCTGCCCACAGGAAGCTGTTGGCTGGATATTTCTGGTTGTGAGACTATTATCAGAGCAACATTGTTTAAAAACTCCAGCAGCACTGCTATGTCTGATCTACTCACTAACACTACACACTAACAAACCACCACTATGCCAATGTCACTGAAGTGCTGAGAATACCAACCAAATAATCTGCTTTGTGGGGGTCCTGTGGGGTCCTGACCATTAACGAACAGTGTAAAAGGAGGATAATAAGGACTACAGTGAGAAATTTTAGCTTCTATATGCTCAGTGTAGCTGAAATAAAATGAAACGGTGACAACATAACTATTCACTGGTTTTGGAAATACTTGTGTTTTTGAAACAAATCCTTTTCATTTTGCAACCACCACCGGCATTTAAATAATTGAAAATGACAAACTACTTGAATGATATGTGACCAAACACATGGTTCTTCTGGATTTGATCCTCGTGATTGGTCCTCCAGTGGCTGTGTCAGCATGATTAATGAGATAATGGCTCTTTAAGTGGGCCAGAACTCTGGAGTGGAGTGTTACAGGATTAACTGTAGTGTGAGGAATGGTGGAGAGTTTCCCTTTTCTATTCTCTGCAGTATTACATCCAACACAAAGACCCATTTATCCACATTGTGAAATGTCAGAGACTGGCCCAGGCATCAGCCATCCAAAATTCATGAATAAAAAAAAAATGTTGCTTGGCCAATGCACCTGTCCCTGGTTTCACTCAGCAATGCTCTTCTCGTGCATGTGACTTAACCATTTCAGGTGTCAGATTTGCTGAGTTGTACAAATTAAAAACATTAATCTAAACCAGATTTAGGTCAGTTTTACTGAGTAACCACTGAACAGTAAGTGGTTGACTATATAATTCATGTTTTTTTGCTTCTATTTTGCTTGGTCCTGTATATTAAATGGATGGTTACTGGGCAAAGTATTGACTTACAATTTGGAAACCACGCTGAATATCTGTATACATTTTTGCATCAGTTACCAAATTGAGAGCACAAGAAATGCAGCTGGACTTAGTATCGCAGTCATTTACTACCCTGCAAGCAAATATTTGTTGAAATATAGATAAGTCCCCCCCAAAATTATTTAATTCCCACTGAATGGGAAAACTCTTAAAGCCAATCATGGAGCCGGTTCAGGGAGTAAGTTCCGTTAGAAGAAAAATATTCAATGTCTGAATTATATACATATTAACAAAAACTGATCAGTTATCACCTAATATTTAAAATATAACAGATTTGGTTATTATTATTGATCTGTTATATTTTAAATATTAGGTGATAACTGATCAGTTTTTGTTAATATGTATATAATTCAGACATTGAATATTTTTCTTCTAACAACAATAAATGTAATGTGGAGTAAAAATGTTTAGGTTGTAAAGTGACCTTAACATGTATGTAACTAATAATAAACAGAAGTACAGAAAAACATGTTTTATTGGTGATTAAAAATAATTCCGCAAATGTTGTTCTAAGTCACTATAGGGTGGGCTTTGATTCATATTAGCAAATGTGTCCCCCCAATGTCAAACCCACTTCTACGCCACTGATTACACTTCTTACTGAAAGACATAACAACAGCACTGCTATCTGCCCAGGTGGATCAAACTGAGATATTCTGCTCACCTGAGTGACTTTCTCCGTCACGTTGTGGGTGCGGTCTATCAGCTTGCAGGGGGCAATAATATCAATTTCACTCTGAGGGAGAGTGATTAGCGGGTCCGGCTTGAAGTCTATCAGGTTGTGTGCTGTTGCTCCTCCCACATTTAGTGAGCGGAACCGCATCAGGTCAGAGTCTGATGTACAGTTGGGCATGCTGGCTTTACGACGCATGGTACCTGGGCAGACAGATTATTTAATTTGTGATATTATAAATAGAGACATCCACAAAATGATCTTCTGTATAGTTAGGGATAGGTTAATATTATCACATAACATAAGAACTTTTTTTTACGGTTTTTATTTCTGTACCAAAATAGTAGTAAGCAGCATCATTTAGAGCTATTAAATATGCAAAAATAATTTTCCAAGCTACTCAAAATTGTGAAAGCACAACTTCTATGAAACCAACATGCATTTTAAGAATAGCAGGTAGCTCCCTTAATTAATATAATTAGGAAAAGCCTGCCACATAAAATAGTTCTTTACAGGTTTCCTGACAGAAGCATTTATTGATGAATATTGTGATATAAATAGCATAAACTGAATGGGCTATTTAATGGAAGACAATTGTAGATGTCTAACCCATATTTAATTAAATCAGAGTCACTTTCAGAATTAAATTAAGATATTCTGATGATGTATATTTTTTTATTCATTTATTTGATTTCAGCAAAATATGTCCTACAGTATGTCCACTGCAGACTGCATATTGTTAAGTGCTCCCAGGTCAAACCTACTTGTGTTTAACAACATTAAACAATCCTAAAGTCAATTTTTTTTTTAGCTTTTTAGCTCAATCATTATAAATATAATCAATATTTAGTTTATTAAAATAATCACCATTTACAGATTATGGCTTACTTGTGATAATTAAAATAAAGAAAGAAATAGGCCACAGTTTTGGACAACATTTTATTTTATTCTGGTTTAAATGTACTAAGACAGTATGTGTGTGGATAAAATTTTTAAATGGGTCAATCGACAGCCAAACAGTTCAATTAGATTTCAACCACTGACCTGTGCTGTTGGGCCTGATGGGCAGCTTCTTGTCCCAGATGAAGTCGTTGGAGGGCGAGCGGCGCATGCTGCACAGGCTTTCGCAGGAGCGGCTGTGGGACATGCTGCAGTTGGAGGGCGATGCGTCCGGCTTGGGGCAGTGCAGTCGGGGGGAGGACAGAGTGAAGCCCTGGGACAGTGGCTGGACTGGAGCTGAGGGCTGCAGATTACAGTGAGACTCCAGCGGCGGCTCATTCTCCCACAGGAGCAGTGGGGGCCCTTCGAGTGCAGCACGTTCAGGAAGGGACAGCAGCTTGTCCAGGGCCACTGACTCATGACCCATGTGAGGCATTTCCCGCATGTGACCCACCTCAGCATCGTCATGCAGAGACTGCTTACTGCTGCTCAGATTCAGCAGAGGCCGGGGAAACCTGAAATTGTGCTTGTTGCAAGCTGAGAGACAGACAGAGCACAGCTTAATTTACACAAAGTCTTTTATTTAAATATTACTTTATAGCTTTTGGTAATTTTTTATCATTTGGACAAGTTTTACTGAAAGGCAAAAAACACATTCAAATTAATGAGAAACTGCAGCCATCTTAAGGTGGATTCGCACTGAATGCATTGCAAAAATCACCGCAGCACCATACCTCACAACAAAAGCTGAAGTAAGAGCTCTGTAATGGATGATTTGTTTAAAGATGAAGATTGAAGATGTTCAGTTTCTTAGAGTTTATATTATTTACAACCGAATTAAAAGTCCATCCTGTTGATAAGCTTCTTCTCTTCGATCACCCATAAGGGAGTTTATTGTGAGCAAGACTAAACATTGCAGAGAGCTGAGCCACCATCCTTCCAATGAAAATTTCCATTTAAATAATGTATTTCTTGCATTTCATGAATATTTCAAGTAACAGGTCAATTACTTTAGAATAATGACTTTAGAACAAAGGTTTAGATTTTTTTAGAGGGTTCATGCTAAAAGATAGGCAGTTTAGAATTACTGTACAGTACATTACAGTACAGTACAGTACTCATTCTGTCAATCTGCCCATTCTGGCAACACTTCATAACTAAATGTTGAACTGTTGAAATGTTGAAGCATCAAATTAGGGCTGTGTGGTATTGTAAAAACACTGCATCCACTAGAGGGCAGCTCAGAGTCACAACAAACATGGCAACAATCAAGAAGCTTTAGAAAAAAAGACAAAAAGGCAGCAGTGTAAACAACTGCACATGCTGTAAAAGGTCAGTTTCTTCTTCTTCTTGTCCATATGGCAGTGACTGAGTTTTGCTATTGGCTACACTGTTCCAATGATTTTAGTGTTAAAGCTTTTCTCCATCCATATCAGTCAGAGAATGTGCACAATCACACAAAATGATTGTGTATAGTCTTTTTCCGTACATGTACTTACTATATTTTAAAGGTACATTTTTTAGGAAATGAGAGCGAGTGTGTGAAATGGCTAAATCAGTCCAATTTCAAAACATCACAGAGTAGTCTACCCTGCCCACCCCTCCCCAGATGCAAAGCTACCTTGGGTTGCCAAATTCAGCAGGCTGAATCTACACAATCTACACAAACTTTAGAGTAGTAGGAGAGGCAGAGAACTTAGAGTGCGAGCGAGAGGAGAGAGGAGAAATACAGAAATTCTAAACTCTTCTATCACCCGTATTTAGCATTATATTAACTGTATTTTACACAGGCAGATCAAACATTGTCAACACAGCAGCCTTAAAACAATTTGTGATTTTTTTTTACTGCCACACAAAAACTTTGTCTATTTCCATGTTTACTGTTTAACTTTTCACATAAGGTGAATCTGAAAATCCATCAGAAATTTGCATTAAGAAGGTTATTTTAATTCCTTAGAAAAGTGGAGGTTTTTGTGTGACAGCTATGATTAGTAAAGTGAGTATTACTGCTGCACCTTTAGAGAGCCAGGGAATGGGCAGCTTGATGTTGCGCTGTTTCAGTGGTGAAGTGTTTACTACTTTGTCCTGCTGGTCTGGGAGCTCAAAGTTGAGGATGAACATGATGACCATTCCGTCCTCGTTTTTCACTGGAACCACATCCACCAAACATGGGAAACACACACCTACACAAAAATAGAAAAAGAATTATGGGTAAAATCAAAGAAAAGTTGAAAGGGATTGATCGTGTGGATCTTTCTATAACTAAAACACTTCCTCCACTAGAGGGAGATACATGACAACACCTACTGTATGGAATTTTCTCTAGTACTCATATCCACTGTCATCACGTGTTTCTGATTATCACCTTTCAATAATAATGATAATAAAAATAATAATCTTCATTGTAATGTTGCTCAGCACCTCTGCTCAAAAATTGCTTTACAAATACATACACTTTGAAGCTTTACAGTAACCTGTATACCCAGCAAACGAAATTAAGCATTCAGAAAAGTGGCAATAATAATTGCAACTACTTGCTATCTCCACAGCTGTATTAACATACACACAAACTGTCCCTTATACTCTGTCAAAATGTCTTCATAAATGGACCAATAGCTTTTTCAATAACTTTGCAGGAGAAAGATAAAGGTGCAGAATTTCTTGATTCCACAACAGTCAGTGTGACTGCAGTGCTGAGAATGATTCACCACCAGGTCTCAAAAGTATTCACATTCATTACTCAGGTAGAAGTATACATATTATGGTTTAAAAAATAGTTCTGTAATTAATTGTGAAAAATCCTAATATCTAAAGTATAGACAACCAACATTTCTTCTTAAGTAACGTAACAAAGTAATTGTTCTTGACTTTGTGCTTGACACATTTGTCGACCACCCAAATAAAACTCTGTGGTGGTCCTGTGAGGTCCTAACCATTGAAAAACAGTTAAAGGGTGATTTGGGGGTAATAAATTATGCAGAAAAGAAAGAGATACAGAACTTCAGTTTGTAAATATAAAAATACAAAGTGCTCATGTATTTTCAGTAGAGATGACAATGCAATATGGGTGCAGAAACAATGGTCATATGGTTTTGCTTGATTGGTGTATGTTCATATGCTCATATCTTCGCTGTCCAGTGAAAAACATGTACTTCAAAAATAGCAACTTTACAGGAAAGAGACCCTCTTAACTTTTAATGGGGTTAATGTAAAAATTATTTATTTCAGGTCATTTTTTAACATGTCTATTGGTCCATTCATCAAGAAATTTTGACACAGTTTGTGTTCAAACTGTGTAGTAACCAAAAATCAACGAAAATGTAGATACTTGTTTTTCATTGGACAGTGACACTATGCAGCACTGCATGCCTGGTGTGGATGAATGCTGAGGAACTCTGAAGGACAGAGAGGATGAGCACGGGGCCGGGGACACGGTTTATTCTTTCAGGGATTAAAGAAGCAGACACGCTCGTCTGTTTCTCTCTAAATCACTTCATTCATACCACCAGCATCTGCTACTCTATAACATCATCCAGGACCATCTGCTGCTCAATACCACCTAACCCCGTCATAATCTACAGTGGCAGACTGATACAGGTGAGAATGCACTCTGTCATGGAAAAATATACCTCCATGCACACATCACTGATATGTCTGAAGCGTGTGTGACAGTATGAGGCAAATGAGGCAGAGGATTAAATGTCCTGAGTGCCCTGAGGGATGTAATTTACAAACACGAGCTTTATACAGCAGGGGTTTGCTTTTCTTTAGCACCAAGGACAGAGATGCCAGCCACACAGAGGTTAATGCTGCAAGGGGAAAGGATCATAGTTTTCATAAGACCATAAGCACCATATAATAATTAAATTACCAATGGGATTTAAAGCCTCAATAGCCGACCCACAGTACCCAGTCTTGCATCTCACACACATCTTTCTATGTTAGCATTTGTTTGAGCTCAGTCACACTTAGTTTAAGGACTTTGTGTAAGTGCAACATGGAGGGCTGGCTGGAGTGTAAAAGTACAGAAGCCTGTACTTAAGTAAAAGTTGGGTGCTGTATCAAACTATTAATCAATTAAGACTAAAAACACAGAGACAGAAAGTTCTTAAATAAACAAATTTAAACAAACACAAATCAGCTCTAGAAACAATTCTTTTATTGGCATTAAAATAACCAAAAAATGTAAATATTAAGAATAGTAACATTAAAATCTGATTTGTTTGATTTGTTATAATTTTACTTGTAAGCCACAAGTTGAACATTAAATGAGATCATGCTGTATAGACTAATTACTGTATTAGGGCTGCAACTTACATTTATTTTGATAATCTATTGATCTATCAATTATTAATTAGATAGAAAGAAAAAAGTAAAATGTGATTTACAGCAATTTATTTAATAAACCATCTGTCTTTGTACTAATGTTATATTTGTATAAGAAGCACACAACCTAACATTATTTAAATATTAGTGTTAACATGAAGAATTTACGTAACAGTTAATTCTAAATAATATTAATTTTACACAACAACGGTGTAAGTAATGTATGTAATGTTAATATGCACTTGGCTGTGATTTTTTAAACAGTTCTACCTGCCCTTGAAATAAGTTATAAATTGTCCTGTATTAAAGGCGGAAGAAAAAATTTGCTAAATAGAACTTGGTTTGATTTGGAACTGCTGGTGGAGAGGACACATTTAAGGCTGAATTTAAGGTGTAAGTGAAAACTCAGAGGGGGCGAAGCAAATGCTAACTTGTTCGCTAAACGTGAGTTAGATATGAATTTACTAAGAGTGCTCTACTGCCTCACATTAGGGCATAGCAACTGTACTTATGTGTATAATAACATAGACCCAACTAATCCATTATTAAATTAGTTGCCATCAATTTTTAAAAATCGATTTTAATTAATTTAATTGATAAGTTGTTGCAGCCCTAGACTGTATAGGAACACAGACAGCACATTGTGTCTCAAAAGTGAAGCCACGACTGGTCAGGCTCCAACAGTGAGTTTTCCGTCAAAAATATTGCTACATTTTTTATTTTCCCAAGGATTTATTTTTTGCAAACATTATTTTGTTTTATTCAAAAAAGCGGGGTTTTCGTATGAAGGTCAGGGATACACTTAAGAAATGATGTGACCAAAGCCTTGGCAGGAGCAGACCAGTCTGCCTTAAAGGGAGCAGCAGAGCTGTGGAGCTAGTGACCAGTTAGCTCGTTGGTGAGTCATATCACCTTTTATTTATCAATTAATATAACCTGTCAAGTTGTGCCGTTTTCCACATAACCAGACATGCAGTTGCAGTATATGGAGTTCTTTACATGTTTGGTAAGTTAATAGTAAGTAGTATAAAACAGACGTCTAAATCACAACTATTAGCTATAGCTAGTGGTTAGCCAGATAGCTAGCTAGTTAATGGAGTTAGCAGTGCTGGACTCTACATTTGTACTCAGTCTCGGTTTAAAATATAATTTCACTTTTTTTTTAACTATCTTTGGTGCGTACTAACGCTGTCCCTGCAGCTTGTTTCAGACTATTATGGCTAGCTATATATTAGTCTTGGCATTAATTCTTAAAATACCAGCTATATACTTTCGTGGTTTTAGAGGTACTAATTTACTCTCACCCTCATTTATAGACATGAGAGAGTTAGGACACCCCATATGTCTTTTTGGACATAACACAATTTTAACTAAACCTGGACAGTATATCAATATTTTATTATATTACGCATATCATCATAACTTAAAGAACACTGACCCAACTGTGCATTTAATTACTTTTTAGCTGCCACTGCTAAGGCATTTCAAAATATATTTGTGATATAATATTGTTACCGTATCACCCAACTCTATCAGTGTGTGATTATCTATCAGGGTGCTTTTACATTTTTCATACTGTATCGGACTTGATTCATATCAACCATAGTTAAGAAATATGTCATGATATTTTTTTTTCTAAATTGTCCAGCCATATTTTAAGCATATGGATATTTTAGCTTTATTTAAAAAATATAAAATAATAGAGCTTATGTTACTGCACCAATAAAGTTGTAAAATTTAATAAACAAAAACAAAGAAAAAGTCAGGACACTTTGTGTACTAATAGCTGGTATTTTATAATTCATGACTAGACAGCTTATTTTGTAAATACGTAGTATATACAGTGAGTCCAAGAAGTATTTGATCCCTTGCTGATTTTCTTTGTTTGCCCACTAATAAAGACACTATCCTTCTGCACTTTTAATGGTAGATATATTCTAACATGGAGAGACAGAATATCAAGACAAAAATCCAGAATATAATTTTAAAGAATATATTTTAATTAATTTGTATTTCAATGAGGAAAATAAGTATTTGATCCCTCTTGCCAAACACACTCAATACTTAGTGGCAAAGCCTTTGTTTGCAAGCACAGCGGTGAGACGTTTGTTGTAGTTAACCACAAGTTTAGCACACACACCAGGGGGAATTTTGGCCCACTCTTCTTTGCAGATCCTCTCTAAATCATGAAGGTTGGTGGGCTGTCGCTTGGCAACTCTGACCTTCAGCTCCCTCCATAGATTTTCGATCGGATTGAGGTCTGGCGAATGGCTGGGCCACTCCATGACCTTAATGTGATTTTTCTTGAGCCAATCCTTTGTTGCCTTTGCTGTATGTTTAGGGTCGTTATCATGTTGGAAGACCCAACCACGGCCCATTTTCAGATCCCTGGCAGAGGGGAGGAGGTTGTCCCTCAGGATTATGCGGTACATGGCTCTATCCATCTTCCCAGTGATGCTGTGAAGTAGCCCTGTACCCTTGGCAGAGAAACACCCCCAAAACATTATGCTTCCACCTCCATGCTTGACGGTGGGCAAAGTGTTCTTGGGGTCATAGGCAGCATTTTTCTTCCTCCACACATGGCGGGTGGAGTTGAGGCCAAAAAGTTCAATTTTGGTCTCGTCTGACCACAAAACCTTCTCCCAATATCTTGGTTCATCTTTCAAATGATCATTGGCATACTTGAGGCGCGCCTCCACATGTGCTCTCTTCAGCAGGGGTACCTTTCGGGCACTGCAGGATGTGAATCCATTGTTGCGCAAAGTGTTGCCAATTGTTTCCTTGCAAACTGTGGTCCCAGCTGCCTTCAGGTCATTTGCTAACTCCTGCCGAGTGGTTGCAGGACGATTTTCTGACCGTTCTCAGCATCATTGCCACCCCACGAGGCGAAATCTTCTTTGGAGCACCGGGCCGAGGTCTGTTGATTGTCATGTTATACTCTTTAAACTTTCTGATAATTGCACCAATAGTTGTTACTTTCACATCCAACACCTTACTAATCTTTTTGTAGCCCATTCCAGCTTTGTGAAGGTCAACAATTCTGACTCTGAGGTCCTGTGACAGCTCTTTGGTTTAACCCATGTTGGAGACTTGAAATCTGTGTGATCTGTCTGATTCTGTGGACAGGTGTTTTTCACACAAGTGATTAGTGAGAACAGGTGGCTTCAGGTCAGGTAACAAGTTGATTGGGAGTGTCTAACTGGTCTGTAAAAGCCAGAACTGCTAATGAATACTAAGGGATCAAATACTTATTTCACTCCATGAAATACAAATCAATTAATATATATTCCTTAGATTTATTTTCTGGATTTTCTTTTTAATATTCTGTCTCTCCATGTAAGAATACCATTAAAAGTATAGAATGATCGTGTCTTTATTAGTGGGCCAACGAAGAAAATCAGCAAGGGATCAAATACTTCTTGGACTCACTGTATATATATATATATATATATATATATATATATATATACATATATATATACATATATGTATATATATATGTATATATATATATATATATATATATATATATATATATATATATATATATATATATATATATGTATATATATATACATATATATATATATATATATATATATATGTATATATATATACATATATATATATATATATACATATATATATATATATATACATATATATATATATATATATATATATATATATATATATACATATATATACATATATATATACACTGCTCAAAAAAATAAAGGGAACACTCAAATAACACATCCTAGATCTGAATGAATGAAATATTCTCATTGAATACTTTGTTCTGTACAAAGTTGAATGTGCTGACAACAAAATCACACAAAAATCATCAATGGAAATAAAATTTATTAACCAATGGAGGCCTGGATTTGGAGCCACACACAAAATTAAAGTGAAAAAACACACTACAGGCTGATCCAACTTTAATGTAATGTCCTTAAAACAAGTCAAAATGAGGCTCAGTATTGTGTGTGGCCTCCACGTGCCTGTATGACCTCCCTACAACGCCTGGGCATGCTCCTGATGAGGTGGTGGATGGTCTCCTGAGGGATCTCCTCCCAGACCTGGACTAAAGCATCCGCCAACTCCTGGACAGTCTGTGGTGCAACGTGACGTTGGTGGATGGAGCGAGACATGATGTCCCAGATGTGCTCAATCGGATTCAGGTCTGGGGAACGGGCGGGCCAGTCCATAGCTTCAATGCCTTCATCTTGCAGGAACTGCTGACACAGTCCAGCCACATGAGGTCTAGCATTGTCCTGTATTAGGAGGAACCCAGGGCCAACCGCACCAGCACAATGGTCTCACAAGGGGTCTGAGGATCTCATCTCGGTACCTAATGGCAGTCAGGCTACCTCTGGTGAGCACATGGAGGGCTGTGCGGCCCTCCAAAGAAATGCCACCCCACACCATTACTGACCCACTGCCAAACCGGTCATGCTGAAGGATGTTGCAGGCAGCAGACCGCTCTCCACGGCGTCTCCAGACTCTGTCACGTCTGTCATGTGCTCAGTATGAACCTGCTTTCATCTGTGAAGAGCACAAGGCGCCAGTGGCGAATTTGCCAATCCTGGTGTTCTCTGGCAAATGCCAAGCGTCCTGCACGGTGTTGGGCTGTGAGCACAACCCCCATCTGTGGACGTCGGGCCCTCATACCATCCTCATGGAGTCGGTTTCTAACCGTTTGTGCAGACACATGCACATTTGTGGCCTGCTGGAGGTCATTTTGCAGGGCTCTGGCAGTGCTCCTCCTGTTCCTTCTTGCACAAAGGCGGAGGTAGCGGTCCTGCTGCTGGGTTGTTGCCCTCCTACGGCCTCCTCCACGTCTCCTGGTGTACTGGCCTGTCTCCTGGTAGCGCCTCCAGCCTCTGGACACTACGCTGACAGACACAGCAAACCTTCTTGCCACAGCTCGCATTGATGTGCCATCCTGGATGAGCTGCACTACCTGAGCCACTTGTGTGGGTTGTAGAGTCCGTCTCATGCTACCACGAGTGTGAAAGAACCACCAACATTCAAAACTGACCAAAACATCAGCCAGACAGCATAGGTTCTGAGACGTGGTCTGTGGTCCCCACCTGCAGAACCACTCCTTTATTGAGTGTGTCTTGCTAATTGCCAATAATTTCCACCTGTTGTCTATTCCATTTGCACAACAGCAGGTGAAATTGATTGTCAATCAGTGTTGCTTCCTAAGTGGACAGTTTAATTTCACAGAAGTTTGATTTACTTGGAGTTATATTGTGTTATTTGAGTGTTCCCTTTATTTTTTTGAGCAGTGTATATATATATATATATATATACAGTACAGGCCAAAATTTGGACGCACCTTCTCATTCAATGCGTTTTCTTTATTTTCATGACTATTTCACACAAAGCAATCATACAGAGTTCCACAATGGCGGAACAAACTACCTTCCACTACCAGATCAGGAGAATCTCTCGCTGTCTTTAAGAAACTCCTGAAGACAGAGCTCTTCAAAGAGCACTTACTCTCCTAACACCTCTAACACACTAACTACTTCTAACCCCATTTCCTTCTTCACGCCCTATCTAAAGATGTTTTTACCTTTAACTTCTATTACTTTTGTACTTCACTATTGTAAGTCACTTTGGACAAAAGCGTCTGCCAAAAGTAATGTAATGTCATTTACATTGTAGATTCTCACTGAAGGCATCACAACTAAGAATGAACACATGTGGAGTTATGCACTTAACAAAAAAGGTGAAATAACTGAATTTTTTTTATATTCTAGTTTTATATTCTATATATATATACATATAGAATATAAATAAATATATATATATATATATATATATATATAAGTTTTATATTCTAGTTTCTTTAAAATAGCCACCCTTTGCTCTGATAACTGCTTTGCACACTCTTGGCATTCTCTCAATGAGCTTCAAGAGGTAGTCACCTGAAATAGTTTTCAGGTGTACCTTATCAAGGTTAATTAGTGGAATTTCTTGCTTTATCAATGGGGACCATCAGTTGCCTTGTGCAGAAGTCAGGTTACTACACAGCCGAAAGCCTATTGGACAACTGTTAAAATTCCTATTATGGCAAGAACCAATCAGCTAACTAAAGAAAAACGACTGGCCATCATTACTTTAAGAAATGAAGGTCAGTCAGTCCGGAAAATTGCAAAAACTTTAAATGTGTCCCCAAGTGGAGTCGCAAAAACCATAAAGCGCTACAACGAAACTGGCACACATGAGTGCTGCAGCAGATGACCTGGCCTCCACAGTCACTGGACCTAAACCCAATCGAGAGGGTTTGGGGGTGAACTGGACCACAGCGTGAAGGCAAAGGGGCCAACAAGTTCTATATACCTCTGGGAAACTCCTTCAAGACTGTTGTAAAACCATTTCAACATTTCAAGGGACTACCTCTTGAAGCTCACTATGCCAAGAATGTGCAAATAAGTAATCAAAGCAAAGGGTGGCTATTTTGATAAAACTAGAATATAAAACATGTTTTCAGTTATTTCACCTTTTTTTGTTAAGTACATAACTCCACATGTGTTAATTTATGATTTTGACGCCTTCAGTGAGAATCTACAATGTAAATAGTCATGAAAATAAAGAAAACGCATGAATGAGAAGGTGAGTCTAAACTTTTGGCCTGTACTGTATATATACATATATATATATATATTCAAATATTTAACGTCCAAAACAGTTTCTGATTGAAAACACAACAAGTACAACAATTGGAACACTCACTAGCAGTTAACACAGCTGTCTTTCAGGAACTGTAGACTAATTGAAAACAAAAATAATTTCACTCAGACAAAGTGATAATAATTAATGCAATCAAACCAGTCTGAGCTGAGAACTAAAAAAAGAAAAGAAAATGTGAAGCTGAGCTTTTTGTCTGCGGTCTCTGTGACAAGACAGGCCCACTGTCCCACTGTACAAGTGACCAGGAATGAATAATTAACTCCCAGAGATGGCCTCAGTCATTACTCTGTCTAATTATAGCAAGGGAAGCCATTACCAGAATATAAAGACTGATGACTGGGGTCATTCTCTAGCTCTAATGAATGATTCAAAGCAAAAGCATTTATTGCTCTGTTCTTTCATGAAGAATTTGTTGGTGTTTTTTGTTAGTTGTAATGTGTGTGAACATAACCTGTTATTGGATGTCTTTTTTGCTAAGTTTAATAAAATATTGAAAATATATACATTCATTTGAGATGTACAAATACTACAAATACAACTGCAATAAAAAATAGGCACACTGTTTTTTTTACTGGTTAAGAGAAAGTTGATTGGTCCATAGCTGTACTTCTGTATCTAAATGCTTAAAAATGACATTTCCTTTTCAACCTGTGTATCATGATTCACACGGATCTGTAGCTAATAGCCTAAATAAATATACTAACAGAGTGCACAGGCCCATATGACTACCAGATCAGGAAAGAGTATATTATACTAGTGCTATTACTTCTACTACTATTGTGAATAATATTATTAATAATAATAATAATAATAATAATAATAATAATAATATAAAAAACTACTAAAAATATTAGTACAGATTAAAACAAGTACCAGTAGTAATAGTAGTAGTAATTAATACTACTACTGTATACAAAAACAGCTTCATAATTGTTTATTTTCATACTGTTGTATATTTTCATGAGTGTAATAAAAAGCAAGAAATTAATATAGCAGATTACTTTCAGTCCCAAGTCATCATTAGAAAGGGGGAAATCTCCTTTTCCTCAGACACTTCATAGTCATTTCCCCTGAGTCAAACATCAGCAGACAATTAAGCTTAAGAGTCACATGGGATTTCACAAAATCACTCATGCCTCTCCTGTTCCACATCATCAGCAGCTTTGCTTTTTCTTTGTTTTAAATGTCCTTCCTTTGAACAATATCGGACAACTAAACTTAAATGTCCTCTTACTAATTATTTTATGAGCTGAGAAACACAATGAGACACAAATACCACCATGTGCCATCCTCAGTAGAACACTTCACTGACTATGTTTAAGTCAGAGTGGTCAGATATTAAAATGGCTATACACACATACAAAACTTCTCGTTTTAATGGCAATGTCCAAATTTTTGGGGGGCCTTTTAAAGGGCCCAAATGGTCTGATTTATGTCACTAAATATGAAACTGATTTCGCAGATTTGTGCTTATACAGAACTGGGGCACCAGAGTGTGACTTTCTCTATTGTTTACCTCTGGTTAATCTTAGAAGTTGGATTCCTGCCATTTCATTCTTCACCCTGATTATCTTCACGGGTTATCCTTAATGCTAAGAAGGAAAGTGCAATATTTTACAGTTTACTCATCTAATTAGGGATTTTATTTAAGAGGATTATATTAGACTGATGGTAGCGTACCCTACTAACTATGGGAGGGAGAAAGTCATGAAAACATCCACAAATAACTAATAACAAGCCTAATGACCTAATAAAATGAACATACTGTGTTTTCTTGAAACATACCTGCATTATTGCTGTCAGGTTTCACAGATGATATTACTATAGGAAAAATAATTACAGGCAATACAATATCCATGTTTAATTTTTACCAAAATAACTCCTCATTCTGATATCAAAGTTATGAACTGGGAGTTGATTGTATGAATTTTTCTGGAGTAACATCCTGTATTCTTTATAAAAAGACTTTACACAAGATTAGGGGTGGGGACTCAAGGACCGGTTTGCTGATATCCATGTTCTAAACTACATAATCAATGGTTGAGTTAAATTAAGTGTGTTTATATATGATCACGTCATGCATTTGAGTATCAAGATTATAAATAAGCCCAATCCACAAAAAACAAGTTGAAACACATCAAAGACACATTTAAAACAGATTCAAATCTGATCACTCAATTCACTTTGGGAGGTAATCTGAGATGCATTTGAGACATGTTATAGCAGTGTAAACACATCTGTATCTCCAAGATGCATTAAACAGACATAATTACTCCCAGTTTACTGCTGAAGTTGTTGCCTACCCCTAAGTTCAACATGAAAATGTCAAATTTTAAGAAAATAACATATAATAACATATAACTACTAAGTGTAAATACAAAAGATTATTACAAATACATATTTTATCAGGAATCAGTTAAAATATTAATCACAAAAAAATTCTAAACAAGATTTTAGATTTTGGCTTTTCTTGTTCCAACAGATTTTCAGATTTACTAAGCAGATTTACAGTTAATAATATCATTGGAAAATATTATAGCATTTATAGCATTTCCACTTTCACTGGAGAGCAGAAAGGTTTGTGAATTCTATTTGGTCAAATCAAAGTACATGTTTTCATTTGTAGCAAAGTTAGTTGCAGCTAGCTTGTATACAAATGCTCAAAACTTTGAAATCTGGCAGTTGTCCATTACATTGTCTTTAAATTTTATAATAAACAGTCTGATAAAACTATCAATATATTGTTAGAGTTAACTATTGCCTAGAATTAACATTTCCTAGCCTGTATCAGCATGGTGCATTAATGCATGTATCAACTGGGTGCATTAATGCCATTCTTACCATCTTTCCTATACAGAGAGATCTCCACTTTCCTCTCCTCAGATCCCAGCAGGGCTTTAGCCATCTGAGCCACAGCAGATCTTCCTGTGTGAGGCCCGTACAGGAAGCTACAGGTGCACGGTTTCTGCATGACCTCTGCGCGTGTGTAGCCGCACATACTGCAGAAGCCGTCATTGCAGAAGATGATGGCACAGTTCTCCACTCGTGCATTAGCGATGATGAATTTACGATCTGCAGAAGGATTAAAGTTATAGATTACCTTGAAAACCTGGAAAAGCATTTACTGATGACAAGTTATTAATTATATCAATAATATGTTACTGTGTAGCAAACTCTTTTTGTTTACAGCTCAACAACAACAAAAAAAATCAGTATTTCAGATTTTACTGTGAAATGCAGCATTATAAAAATTTACTGAATCTGAATTTTTAGAGCATGCACCTGGATAAATTGAATTTTATTTACATATTGTAAGGCACTTTATTTCCTCATTTTTTAAAGTAATGTTAACTGAGTTAATTAGGCTTTAGTTATTTCGTTTTAGTTATTTAGTTATTAATTTGTATTTGTTGTTAAGGCAACTGTTTTGCACAATAATTTTACTTAACATTTTATGATCAGGTGAATAAAATAGATTTAGCTCTGTTATCTGTTATTTTACTTAAGTAAACAAAATATTTGAAATACTTAAGCGGTTGGTGGCAACAGACTAAATTCAGTTAATAAGTTGATTCAACTCAAAGATGTGGCCATAAATGTTCACCTTTTTTTTAAATTGTTCAAATTGAGTTCAAACAAATTGTATGTTTACAGTGTAGTTATTAATTTTATTAACTATTAATTTTATTAATTAGCTCTATGTCCAAATATTTGTGATCACCGATTCCAATACATTTATTTAGCTACTTTAGGTCGCACCTATTGCAGACACAATGTGGCTAATCCCACAGCTAAAGGGGTATAAACCCAAAGTATTCTGACCTCACAAAAAGCTATTACACAAACACACTGTCTTTTACAGCTGTTTTGTGATAAGAATTTTTAAATAGGACTGCACACTATATAGTTTTAGCATCACCATTCACATCCCATTAACATCAAAGTACATGCAATTTTAGGAACAGTATCAAACTAAATAAATATGTGTTGCCTGATACAATAGGAGAATTCCCTATTTTTATCATTTTCAAAAACATATCTTCCAGAGGCAGATTTAGTCTACCCAATATCTGATCTTTGTTACATATAATACACTGTAAAATGACTTGTTGGATCATTTAATTCTGGTGACGTCTGGTGAACATTCCAGAATTTTCCAATATACAATGCAGAAAACAATATTGTAATGTCAGTTTTCGTGCATCAATGCATGACACTAATTAGTTTAATTAAAAACAAAAATAATTTTAAACCACTATTTTACTGTCAATAAAATGACCAGAGCCTAATGTTGGTTTACAAGCACTTCTGAATAGAACACAACATTTAAATACCTCAGCCGGTTTCTCTACAGTGAACCTCACATTAGTGAATTTAAGTGAATAAAAATAGCTAAACTACTTGGTATCACCTCATATCACCACATAATATATTTTACTATATGCTAAAATACATAATAGGCAGTCATGTATTACATTGAAAATAACTTACATTTTATTTAGAGTTGTTAAATATCTTAACATTAATTTACCATTACAATTTGTAAGGATTTTAATCAAATCATACATCATATTTCACAATTTCTATTAAGTTTATCAACATATACGTTTTTTTATAATTAAACACAGCTTTAATCTAAGCTTAAAAGGACCAGGTCTAGTACAAATGTTACACTGTACATTCTAAACAAATTACTAGTCCAGGACTGGCATCAAAACAACTTTATGATGATGAAAATAATACTGACAATTATGGTGAAGATGAAAATGTGGACAGAAGACAATCTGAACACACTGTAATTACTATTAATTGCAATGACTGAAGTAACTGTGTCTTCTTACTTTGCCCCTCGAATTTCCGAATGATGGTGTCTAAGAAAGTGTTCTGGGGGGCGACGTGTCCCCTTCTCACCGGCATTCTTCTGCTTATCCACCAGCGGAACTCCTTTCACTCAATTATGAGATACTCTGATTTATTCCTGAAGGTCTCCTGCGGCTGCAGTGCTTCACCAACTTCGCTCCATCCTGACCAGCTGTGGGATACTCTCTCCTGCTGTGTGTCTGTCTGAGAGCGCTTAGCCTTCAAGCCCCACCTGAGCTCATCTCTCATCTATCTGCTCCAGACTAATGCTCTGACTGGGTGAGAGTCTCACACGTGGTCAGTGTGTGGAGGGAGAGTTTTGTCCAGCAGTGAAGAGGATTTACCCATCAGTTCAGTGTAGAGCTTCACAGTGTATTGTTTCAGCATCATCATCACAGAGTGCATGTAATTATTATTTATATACTGTATCTTTCATAGGCATAATATTGTTCATACTCTGACATGCCAAAACTCATGGGATAGCAGTTTATAAATTAATCACAAAGTGTTATTTAGGAACATTTGGGAACACCCACACCTCTGTAACTGAGTTTTGTGAGAGTAAAATTGCAACGATATGGGATTTCTCAGTTTCATAAAATATCTCTGTATCACGGTATTTCACAATATTCCACTAATGTGTTAACAGATTATTGATGACAGAATTATAAATATGATTAGTCACAGACTAGTACACACACTGGATAGCTGCTGTGGAATTTATAACAGGATTTTATTTCTGGATACTTATGATTTTTAGATAATTAGATTTTAGCTGTTTTTCCTAACTGGATTTCTTACTGATAATGGTTGTCAGGCTGAGGGTTGGTTAGGTAGATAAAGTCTTGCTTATAGTTGCTATGTTCTGTGTTCCTGTAAGTTAATCTGTACCTATCTTATGAAGCCTAGAATAAAATATTAGCTGTGATGCTAACAGCTGGCCTAAAGCTGTTAAATCATTGATCGTTGGTGTATCCAAAGCAATTACATATTTGAGATTTTAGTTTATTGGTTTTATGGAGATGGAGATTACCATTTTTCAACAAAACCAGTACTAAGCATGCCGTCAGACAAAGTGAAATTAGTTATTGGTGCAACAGTAGTTGTGAATGAGGCTGAACACTGGCCAGTGTACTCATGGCAAGGTGATGTAAATTATCAAATTTTGAGTTGAAGTGAGGCCTCACAGCCAGTGCCAGATGGGCAGAGATGTTTAGTAAAGAAGTAGAACTATGGTATTTAGGAATAAAATTATGTTAGTAATTGACTGATATTGTTTTTTGGCCAATGGCCAATATCGATAGTTAGAGATCACAAGTGGCCGATATATAAAGCCGATATTTCGTTTTGTCACAACTGATTTTTAGCTTTCCCCATTTATTCACAATACTAATGATACACATTTAAGACATCTGGAACTACACAATTAAAATAGTTTAATACTCTAAACTCACTTGAACTCCAATGGCCCTTACATTGAATGTTTAACTTTTACATTTGGACAGAGTGCAGTGTAAAAAAAGAAGAGGCAATGGAATTTCTTTTGCAATTTATATAAAACACACACAGAATATGGGTGAAATTACAACAATATTATCTTACCTCAGTCGGTCAGTGAAGTTACAGAGTAATAAGAGAATCTGGCCTGTGGCAAAGTTGTTCTTTCCAGTGTAATTAGCCCAGTCTATTCCTTGAGCAGGCTGCCAAAGCATCCTCTGAAAAGTACATTTTGATGATATCCAGGGCAGTGTGGCTGTCATCTGTGATAATAAATAATACAATGTAAGAATGCATTCTATTATCATGTTAAACTTTTTCAAAGTAAAGTAAAGCACCTAACTACAGCATTTGCAATTTACTCATTACAGCAGCAACAGCACCTGACACGTGCATTACAATAGCTCACACCAACCTAACCACTTTTTATTTACACACTACTCACACATTTTAGCACAACGACACACATTTAATAATCTCTATCATTTACACCTGATTCAGAACGACATCCACACTTATAATGGGCCCGGTAAAAAGCTGAATCCAGTGAACGGTGGGTGAATTAGCTAATTAACTGATATTTAGAGGTTCTCATTACCGCAGTATTTACTCAATTAATAAAATCAGTGAAGGAGTTAGATAGAAAGAGCTAGCTATTTTGTGTAACGTTAAATAACGTTCAGTGTTGGTACATTCCAATTAATAATGCCTTTAAAACATGCAATATATTGTACTCATGAGATGAACACACCACGTAATATGAATGCAAAGGCTACATTTTACTAGTTAGGGGTCTGGGATGTTTTTTCCACTGTTAAATTGTTTGACTGTATTGAGCGTTTTGTTTGAGTGAATTAGCTTTGTTCTAGAGTTTAAATCACGAACAGGAGTTTTTCTCCTGTATGTTACCCAAGTTAGCTGAGCTGGGGAAAAGTTAGCGTTAGCATTAGCTAGCTGTTAGCGTTAGCTAGCTGTTAGCGTTAGCTAGCTGTTAGCGTTAGCTAGCTGTTAGCGTTAGCTAGCCAGTAATCTAACATGTTAGCGTTAGCTTGGCGGTTAGCGTTAGCTTGCCGGTTATCTAGCCCGTTAGCGTTATTTTGTCGGTAATATAGCCCGTTAGCGTTAGCTAGTCGATTAGCTCTAGCTTGCCAGTAAGCGTGAGCTTGCCGGGTAGCATTAGTTAGCCTGTTAGCGATAGCAAGCACAGAGGCTATAGCCTATAGCCCTGTATAGTAAGTTATACTATACAGTAAAACTCAGTCTACAAAGAAGCTCCACTGCTAATTACTAAAGCCAGTTGAAAAGATTCACTTACCTGTCCAGTTTGAATTCAGTCGAAGCTGAAATGAAGCAAATCTTTGCAGATGTGTCTGAAGTAGGGTTGCCACCTGTGTTTGACCAAACCAGGACACTGTCATACTGATTGTTGCTCACAAATATACGGTTAATGTAACATAATAAGAGATGGCTTTGAGAAGTAGGGTTGTTCAAAGCTATGAATATTTCATCTACATTAACTATGAGAACGAACTGATGCTTACTTGCTTATCTGAGTACTGGTGTGAGATTTGCAAGTGCTTGCTTTTGCACCCTCTTGACAATAGGGTTAAGGAAGGAGAGCACATCAGATGGAAAACTAGGTAAGGAGATGCCTATAATGTGTGTTTCAGGCTTATGTGTGTTTCCTATCTTCACTTTTATCTCTTAAGATAAGATATACACAGTAAATGTCTATAGAGTTGTTTTAAATGTTTTAAATCTCCCTCCTTAATATTTGATTCACTATCCGTAGAAGCCGCCTGTATCAATTGGATAGTAAAGTCACATGATTCCACAGCACAATTGTGCACGTTAGCGAGAAAAAGACAAATTTAATGCGTGCAGAAAAAGTCTAAATAGTCAGAAAACCGGGACATTAAATGAGATTTTTTTCCGGGACCAAACAATAAAAAGAAGGATAGTCCTGGGAAAACCGGGACAGGTGGTAATCCTAATCTGAAGCTCCAGAGGAACTGAGCTCCTCAACTCCTGTGCAGTAAGGCGGAGTTGGATATGGGCGGAGTACAGGCTGCAGCGAGACGTACCCCAAGTGCCCCTCGCTGCAGAACCACAAGTCCAGGGGGTGGGGCTGGATCTGATCCAAGGGGTGGAGCCTGACCTCCTGACCACCCATATCTTCTTTTAGGTTAAGGTTAGGGTTAGGGTTAGGGTTAGGGGTAGGGTTAGGACTCCGAAAGGCGAGTGAGTAAAACCGGATGGGGAAGAGTCCGATCTGCTTCAGACCAATGAAAACACGACGTAGGAAGAGTTGGATCAGATCCAGCCCCACCCCCTGGACTTGTGGTTCTGCAAGCCGTACTTGGCGAGCGGCTCCTCTCCGTACTTGCTCCTTTCTGCAGTGTGTCAGTAGGATGGTGGAATGAACAATAGGGGGCGCTCGAACGACTCCACTGCAAAACAGCACTCATATATATATATATACTGTATATATATATATATATATATATATATATATATATATATATATATATATATATATATATATATATATATGAACATATGAATATATGAATGCCCAACATAGTTAAACAATTCAATATAATTAGACATTCAAAGGCCAAAACCTGGGAAACAAATGACACTGATGGCAAAACAATAATTCCTTTATATGTTATGAAATAAATACACAGTTTGAATACTTAACAGTATCTTTATGTTGAAAACCGTAAACTACAAGCTGCACCTTTTAAAATGAGCAAATATGGACGCCAGAGTGGCAGCAGGTGAATATAGAATGACAGAGGAGACACAGGGGGACAATAAGCTAACGTTACTTCACTCTCTTTCTGTTCCACATAGTTAGAGCAGCTGTGACTATGTGTGAATGTATGTTAAATCACAATAGCACATTAAAAGGTTTGAGCGAGGCCTAATAGTGGGTGCTAGATTGCTAAAACGGGCATTAAACACTCCTCAAACCACAGTGTCACTTTTGTACCAGAAATACATAATAAAAGGCATTAATACTTCCAGTGGACAGAGCGGTGTATGATAATGATCATGCCTGGCAACATCTGATCTGAACTGTCTGTGTAAACAGGTGCTTTTGGGAATTTTGTGAAAAAATGGTCTAGAGCCTTGGATCAGTGTATTTAATAAAAACAAGAAAGAGCTTGCACCGTTCCCCTATTTCATTCTGTGCATCACAGGGCACAAATCTAACTTTGCAGAATTTCTGCAAACCTTCAGTTTTGAGAAAGCAAAAAAATGTTGGCCTGTTTTTGTTCAGTTTCTATAGCATCATTGTAGAAATGAGTAATGGTGTTTTCCTCTCATTGCAAACAGGGGGCAGCAGTTCGTTTAGAATGTATGTGAATGTGCTTTATTAGAGAGTGATTTAAGCAAAATACAAGTCATTTAAAAGTTAATCTATCTGCAGAATGGCAGGTTTATTACACTAAAACAACTTTTTCTTCCTTGTTATCTAGTTGAGTCTTAGCTTTTATATCTGTTTGCTTATTTAGGACAGTAGAGCCTCAGTGATTGGAGCACTGGGCTCCCAGCCAACATTTGTATGTGGGGTTTACACAGATGGAATATGGACTAAGTGGGTTTGAGGTGAGCATGAGCTCTAAGTGTATTTATTAATCTGTTGGGCTTCCAAAACGGACTCCATCATTGCAGCCCACCTTAATCTCACATGGGTTTCATCTAGACTGCATGTGCAGTGTACCTCTTAGATGTGGGCCATATTTAACCCCTCCTGGTTCCATCACTGACCCTTTTGGGGCCCATCACTAACATCTACCCATAGAGGCCCTATAGGGCCTGCTACATTTGGGCTATGGCCCTTAGCCCTCTCTGCTCCACTGCATAGTAACAGGGCTGACCTGCACTCTGACCTGAGTGTTGTTAGCTGGTATATGTGAAGATAAGGATTTAATTGCTCTACAGAAAAGTATAAAGACAATAAATGCACATTATTATTGTTATCTTATTTAGCTGTTTTTATCCAGATGGAATATCCAGTGATCATAACACATTGTTTTGTGTTCTATGACCTCATTGCAGGAGTTTCCATTGAACTGTGTCGAATGCTGCCATGCTGCATATCTTATCAGCAGCCATCCTCCTGCAACTGCTTTTATAGTTCTGTTATCAGTGGGCACACCCTTGCAGACCCAGGGCAGAGTGACAGTGTGTTGTTGCCAGTGTTTATTTTGATTAGTTTCCAGAGCTTTCACAAGTTCCTCAGGTGAATGTTTCTTCTTGTTAGCCACATTCCTCTGTGGTGCACAGGCATGAGTGTGTCTCTGTGAATGGGAATTGGATCTCTGGGGTCTGAGGTGCCAGGAAAAGGAGTTCTGGGTAAAGGGGAAACAGTTATTTACCAGTGTATTCCCCGGTGTTATTGATTGAAAGGTGCATTGTTTTAAAGTTGTCATAAACTGTGTGTATGTGCGTGTGCCCTCTCATGCATGACAGCACAGGCCACCGCCTCCCTCTCAATCCTCTCAGGTACAATAGGGATGCCGTTAACAGAAGCAGGAAACGCCACCCCAGGCACTATGTTTGGAGCATCAAGGTTAAATTATAACAGGAGACAGCTGGATTTGCCTGTTCACTTCAGTTGTTCACATGTACAGAACAAGCCAGCTGTGATGTGCAAATTACTAGACCCTGAAAGAAGCATTGATTACTTTAAGATTTAGGCTAGGCTTACTGTTCTGCTTACTGTTTTAAATGTAAAATTTAAACTAAATTATTTTAGGCCTCATAAAATAAAATCTATGTAGCAAATACATTTTAATTAAAATATAAAATAAAATTTTTTTTTTACAAATCTGATAAAAATTATAGTATTTTTGTTATATCTCAGTTAGGGGTGTGCAATATCATATCATATGCAATAATAGAATTTAATTTTCATTTTGTTGCAATAGTGTATTCTTGAAATTATTTTTTTTATTCAGTGTTTTTCATATCATAGCGTTATATAAGTATCGTTATCGCAAAAATACAATGAAATATTGTGACATTATTTTAGGGCCATGTCGCCCACCTCTACCCTAAACTGTAAAAAACATGATTAAAAAGGGTTATAAATCACATTAAATTAGTAACAAAAATAGATGTTACTGTTTTTCAGTGCAGTGGTTTATAAACGGAAAATGTATAAATTTTATAAAATGGAAGCAGGATATGAAAGAGTTAAGCATGCTGTTCACCATTTGAACATGTGTAGCGTTTATTATGTTGCTTTTAAACGGATTTGATAGTGAAACCGTGTGTTCGGTTGTATTTGTTTATGGTGTTTTATTTGATTCACTGTTTCTCCACTAGGGGCTGATATATGGTTGAGTGTGAGAGCGCCAGTCTCTGCCCCCCTCTAACAGGAGTGTCAAGTAGTTGCCCAGAGGGATGGACGAGGAGGGAGGAGCTGGGCAGGGCTCCTTATTTGGTGGAAAAGATCACATGGGTTCCAGCAGTGGCTGAACGCTGGTGGGTTAGTGGTGGTAAGTGGAGTTGGGAGGTGGGGAGAACTTAAAAACTTTTGTAAGGAGACCCATGTGGGAAGGAGTGGGAAGGAGGGGGAGGGAGGGGTGTGTTTGTGAATGTGAATGTGAGTGTGTGTGGAAGTGAGTGTGTGTGAAAGAGAGAGAGAAAGAGAGAGCGAGGGAAGGAGGGAGAGAGCGAGGGAAGGAGGGAGAGAAAAGGGAAACAAAGTGTCTCTCACACATACTAGGAGCACATGTCGTGAAGGAAAAATGCCCACCAACTTCACAGTGGTGCCGGTGGAAGATGGTCAGCCTTCAAGTCCAGACAGTGACGTTCAGAGCCCCGAAGGTGAAGATGAGGAGAAGCCTGGACTTTACTCAGGTATGTGCTGTTTTAAAGCTCGTCGAGAAGCTCAGAGTGAAGTTCTACAGTGAGTGAGAACTGGCCCAGACACGTATAAAACCTCAGCAGCAGCACACGGAAGAGTTCTCCTCCTCTTTGTCTGAACTATGACTCTCTTTCTTTCACAGGCTGTTCCGTTCTTCTGTTCTCTTTTACACTAGTCAGGTTAGTCAGTCTGAGTTCTGAAGTAATGTCTCACCACACAACTGAGAAAGAGAGAGAGAGAGAGAGAGAGAGAGTTCAGCTGTTTGTGATCCGTAAACAAGAAGCAGTTAACTAGTTTCCTGAACGATTTCCTTCTCTTATTTTCCTGTTATTTCATATCTTTCTATCTCTTTTTCTTTCTCACGCTTTCTCTCATTCTCTCTCTCTCTCATTACCTCTCCCTACTTCTGTTGGAGACTTAATTGCAACCATAAAATAAAGTACAACAGAGGTAAAAGAAGCCCTGGGCTATATAAACCCGGTGCTGTGTTTTGTTCTAAACAGTAAGCCAGGTTCAGGCTGTGTCCTCTTTATATATACAGCTCTGGAAAAAATTAAGAGACCACTTCAGTTTCTCTAATTTTACTATTTATAGATATATGTTTGAGAACAATGAACATTGTTGTTTTATTCTATAAACTACTAACATTTCTCTCATTTCAAATAAAATATTCTCAATTAGAGCATTTATTTACAGAAAATGAGAAATGGCTTTTAGACCTTAAATAATGCAAAAAGACAAGTTCATATTCATAAAGTTTTAAGAGCTCAGAAATCAATATTTGGTGAAATAACCCTGGCACAGTTTTTTATGCATCTTAGCATGTTCTCCTTCACCAGTCTTACACACTGCTTTTGGATAACTTTATGCCACTCCTGGTGCAAAAATTCAAGCAGATCAGCTTGGTTTGATGGCTTGTGATCATCCATCTTCCTCTTGATTATATTCCAGAGGTTTTCAATTTCACTTGGTAAAATCAAAGAAAAACATAATTTTTTAAATGGTATCTTATTTTTATTCGAGAGCTGTGTAACAAATAAGATAAGAATAAAAATTCAAGAGCATGAATCATAAAATCATAGGTTAGAAAATCAAATGTAATAAGCATGATACATAGGCAAGATAAATAAATAAAACTAATTTAACGGCATGAATTATATTTTTTGGACATTTTTTTTTAAAGCTAAGGAGTCCTTGGGGATATAGTGGATGTGGATATAATACTATATTATAACAAACAGATCATTTAAATCTTATATTTTAGAGCAAGGAAGCATAAAAAACACTGTTCTAGTTTTAACTTTACAACAAGAATATATTAAGAATATAAACACTCAAATATACTTCTTTACATGACTTTGTACATATACAAAAAGACAGTTAACACATACCAACATCTTAAAAAAAGAACAAAAATAAAGATAAGTTTACAATAATTAAGTGACACCACTCACTGGTGCACTGTAGCTAAAAGCAGTGTGTTTATCAGGAAATAAATCTGCTTTTCACATATTTAGTTCTTTTTAGTTACTGATTCCTCTTTGATGTTTTTATTGTGTAAGTGATCCCATGTTTACTGTTACATATTTACGTTGCACATGTTTCTGACTATAAATACAGATACATATATAGACAGACAGCCGGCTAACTAGCTAGATACTTTATTTGATACTTTATACTTAGCTACACAAAGATTTATATATTAAGTAGAATAAAGATTAAATACAACAAATACATTACATGTTACTGATATGATTTTATCCTTATGGTACATGTTTTTTGTAACTACTAGTATTGCTCCTGTATGCTACTTTTAGTTCCTGTTCTGACAGTAGCTTTAAACGTACTAAAAGTTTTAGGTTCTGCTTGTGTAAGATAAACACTGACAAATGTTGAGATAAGCAAAAATGATTGACGTCATGTCCATGTATTACAAATTTCGATGAGTTTGTGTTGAATAATGTTAGATGATAATACTATGTTTATGCCTAAAATATAGCCAGATGGCCCTAAAACAACATCACAATATTTCACTGTATTTTCTTGGTGATATGACAATACATAGACTTTAAAAAAAGGTTTTCAAGAATACACTACTGCAACAAAATAAATATAAAATTTATTTGCCAATATTATTGCATATGATATATGACACACCCCTAATTGGTGGTTATATCACACTTCTGATTTAAACAG
This sequence comes from Astyanax mexicanus, assembly GCF_023375975.1. Taxonomy (NCBI): domain Eukaryota; kingdom Metazoa; phylum Chordata; class Actinopteri; order Characiformes; family Acestrorhamphidae; genus Astyanax; species Astyanax mexicanus. The sequence goes on from NC_064425.1 coordinate 19,481,649, forward strand.
TTTAAAACAGAATAACCACATAATGTATGCTGAATGGATTAAGTTGCCATATAAGTTATGCAGCTCAGTAGGTCCAACTTGGTCCAATTTGCTACCACTAAAGTATGTGTAGTTTTGATTGTGTATGTGTTCTGGCTCCTCTACAAACCCCTGCCTTTATTTGATTCTAAGGCGTAATGTTGTTTTTTCCAGGTCTTAAACTGTTAGCTCAGGCCTCACTTTCCTCACTGTAACACAGCTTCTTAATTCAGATGCTATCAGTACATGTATTATGCAATATTACAGTTTAGAGATATGTGCATTATATCTCTAATAAGGTGGACAGAGTGACGTTTGCACATTTGTTGCCACTAATACAGTAAATGGCGGGCCTGTAGCAAATCTTTGTTTTGTATTCAAACATTTTATATACTGTTGAAACTTTCACTGAAAAACATTTGGACTAACATTTCAAGATTCCAAGGGTTTATAAATTAGAATGTCTTTCTAATCTGCTGAAGTTTACCATAACTTTGATGAATAGAGCTCATATTCGTAGGATTTCCACAGTTGCAATCAGATAAGGTTATTTTTGGGAGGTCATTTCCTCAAGTAAACTAAATAAGACCTGTGTCAATTTGTCTTTGTCTTAAACAGTTTCTCTATTTGTAACATTTTCCACTATTTAACCCATCTGCTGTTCTATACGTTTTATTAAACTTTCATGATAAATAGACACATTTTGGAGATCCAAAATGATTTAGAATATAGACACCTTTTACATTAATGCCTATTGAAGGTACTTTTTTTTGCTTTCCTGTACCAAAATCTGGTTCAGAAGTACAGTGTTTTTGCATGACTGTGACAGTTTTTTAATACTGTTCATGAGAGTAAAAGACATGTGGCTGTTGATGAGTAGAGGCACCAGGGCTGTGTATTTATCTCACCAGTGTGTAATTAGTGTTTACAGAGTCTCTGCACTGGATGGCTGGCTTGTGGGTGTGATTTCTTTTTAAGGAAGCAATCTTTCTTTCTTTCTTTCTTTCTATTGAATGTTGGTGTTGTTCTTTGTGTTTGTCGTACAGTTCTAAGGCACGGGTAATTGAAACAAAATGACAGTGATTTACATAGTAAATTAAACAGTGATTATCTTAAACAGTAAACAAAGTTGGTGGAAGTTGTCATTTTGGCCTTTCAGTTCATTGTTATTATTATTATATCTGATTTGTATCTGTTTTTTCATGTTATTGACATTTGGCTCATTTCATAGTAAAAGGTAGGAAATGTAAAGTGTGACACATATATCTGTAAATAGCAGCAGCTACTACAGATAGCGACAGAACAGTTTACCTTTTCATAGCAGAACACAACAGCTTATATGGCAAGCAAAACACTGACTTTAAAAATACAGAGTGCAAAGAAAATGCATGTCAGGCCAGAGCAAAAAGACTGGTGAATTATTTACATAGACTTGTTTTACCCTGACACATGGTTTGTTTTTGTCTACAAAGAACCGCAAACTATAGACTATAGCTAGCTAGCTTCCCTAGTTAATGTGCGCTTGTGTATATGAAGGAAATTAAAAAGAGCAGAAGCAGACAATGAGCAGAGAAAAAGAAAAGATGGACATTTTTGAGAGCTATAGATTTTCTGGATCCATTAACAGAGCACTGGCGGCAAATAAAAAATGTGTCAGACTTTGTGTTAATGTTTTTTCTGTTCATAAAACTGTACTCAGTGTGAAAGGGCCTTAATGTGTTTAAGAGCATTCACATTTTTGTGTCATTTTGATGCTAGAACAAAGAAATTGAGTGACTTATTTGGACTATAGTGATAGATTCTTTTTCTTCTTTTTTTTTTTTACTTTTGAGGATCAAAGCTTCCACAGAAGAGAGAATTATATGCAGTTACTAGACTAAAGGGTCACACCTATATGACAAAAGGCCATTAATAGTGTTGGGTAGCCCAGCTAGCCCTCAAAAGAGGCAAATTTGATGGTAGCTTTTGTTTTGTAAAGCTTAAATCTCAACATGTGCCAAAAGAATAGAAATCCAAATTAGTGTTTTATGGAGATTGTTTTTGTTCATTTTGTAACACATTTGTTGGTTTTGTTGATTTTTACCTTTGAAAATTAGCACATAGTGTCTGTCTTACTAACCATGACACTAAAAACAGTTGCCCAATCTTCATAGTTGCAGACCAAAGAAATTAACATCAGGATAGTGACAGAGCAGCTCACTTTGTTTATAGCACAACACAAAAGCTTAAATGGCAAGCAAAACACTGACTATAAAAACATGGAGGGTAAAAGAAATATATGAAAAACCAGAGCTAAAAGACTGAGGAGCGATTTACATTTTACAATTAGTTGTGTCAGGGTAAATCATGGTCTGTTTAGTAGATTTTTACCTCGGTTGTTATTTTTGTTTAGGACAAAGGGAAACTTCACAAATAGGAGTGTATGCTGAAGGCCCTTGACAGTACATTATTCCTAGCAGATAATAACTCTAGGTGCTTCTTGACAGACAATAACTACACATCTCTCACCTTTCCCAGCAAACCTTTGATCGCTAAATATCACTAGGGGCTATTTCTCCAGTTTCAGGTGTGAAAAGCTTCTCCAGTGACTGTGGTCATTTTTTAGACCACAGTTGTCACACCTCCAAATCTTACTATAGAGTGTTGTGGTCATATATATGAAGATATTGTCACAATACTCTCCGCAGATCCACAGACTGAACAGGTTAACGGTGGATTCTTGACTAACAGGGGTGTGCTGGCTTTAATTGGTTAAATGCTTCCAGGTAAATTGAAGGAACATGCATACCAGCTCTGTGACTGGAGGAGTACTGTTGGGTTTATCCATTGTTGTTTGTGTTTGTCTGATGTTTGGATCAGTAGAATTAACTCAAAGTAGAGACTTGAACATGAACGCTTTAAACGTTTACAAAAGGATTAAACTGTTTAAAAGTGAAATAGTTGGAAAGGAAAAATGAAAAGTTGTTTTTACTGAGGATGTGTCTTTGTTACTCATCAGGGGTGAAGTAATCTCTGCTTCAGTGAAGACTGAGGGGAACATGCTGATGAAATGAATGCCTCATCTATGAAACATTCTGTAATGTCTTGTCCAGTCATGCAGGGCAGCTCCATTAACTTCAAAAGCACAACACTGACTATAGAACCATCTTGCTGAATGTTTTGCACTGCCTAGATAGGTTACTTAGTTTCTTCAGTGATCCATTGTCTATTAATTTCCTGCTAACTTCCAAGTAATTATTCTAAAGGGCCTGTACATTCCATATAGCTGTAACAGTGGCCCATTTGAAAGTCACTGTTTTAGTGACATCAGCAAAACCAGTTATATTGAATAGCCGCCTATTCAGCTGTTCAGCTCCACCCAGTTACAGTAAAGTAATAAAAAAGGACAGTTAAAGTCTGAACTCCTTTGGGAATGAGGCACAATAGAGGACAGACAGTCCAAACAGAGCCTATTTACAGATAGCAGTCTTAAATGCCAGGTTAATGTGAACAGCATGTCATGATTAAATCTTATAAATGCATCTTAGAAATAGATAATGTAGATATATGATGTCCTTGTTGGTTGATTATTCGGACAGCTGTCTATATTTATTAATTTAGCAGAATACTTCTATATTTCTAGTTAAGTCTAGATAATTCACTGAAATAATATTAACCAATATTTAACCAACATCTAAAATGTTTGATTCCATATACAAATGTTATGTTAAATGTAGCTATTTAAAATAGATAGAATTAAAGTCGTTTTTTTTTTAAGTAAACCACATTTTCCATACATGTTTAATTGCTTTTCTGAAAGTGTGTTAATGCTTAGGTTAACAGCTGGAAAGCACAGCATGTATGATCATGATTTTCAGAGACTGAGGAAAGATCTGGTCTCAGTCTGAGATATAAAAGGGTTGCTGTTCCAGTCTTTCCTGGGTGTCTGGTAATGAAACAGCTGGTAATGATTTCTATAATTAGCTGCTGTTTTAAAAAGAGGAAACCTTAAACATACTGCTACATTCCGTGTATAGGCTTCTAGTTTACTATACCTGCCAGTTTTTTTTTTTTTTTTTTTAGAAAAATAATTTTATATAAAAAAAGCTCATTTAAAAGACATCAAGTTTCAACCAAAGTGCTGCACAATGAAATTACATTAAGAAATATTTAAAAATGTAAATCTAAGATATAGCTTAAAAATATAACTAATAAAAAAAACAATAAAATGAGCAAAGCAACAAACAATACTATACATAATATTTACAAGAATTTAAGAACCAGAGCTTACGTCCTGGTGGAAATTGGAGAAAGGCTGTTCCAGAATTGAGCTTTTAGTTGAGCTTGTTTTTTCTCAGAATCAGTACTTTTTCTAAACATATTAAGAATATATGCACACACATTCAGGTTTTTGTGTAAATAGTCTAAACCAGAAATTATGTGACTGAAACAGACATTGTTAAATATTGTTAAACACTGTGTTTAGCATATCACATTTCTTCTGCTTTTTAGGAGTGTATGTAGGAATAGAAAAATGATGATGAGTCAAAGGAAACCACACAGTTCTGTCTTGTGTAGTCATGTATTATGGATTATGTAACTAAAGATTGCAGCATCTGCAATTCAGACATGTCTACACACAGAGAAATTGACCAACAGAGAAATTGAAATACAGAAAATGACAGAAGTAAAGATGTGATGGATAGTTTATATAGTTAATAAAGTGACTGGCAGTGAAATGTTCTGTAAGAGATTCGTCAGTGCTGTGGAGGACAGAACACTGTAAAACATAACATGAGCTATAAGTTAAGATGACTTTTCTGACATTTTCCATTTATCTTATCAAATTTTGTGATGAAAATTCGGCTTTTTTTTTACTCAGTTCTTTCTCTCTCAAACATAGTAAAATTCACATGCAGGTGTCCAAAGCCATATCAGACAGTTATGAGTTGAAGTAAACAGTAATTCCATTTGAAATTCAATTATTCAACTATGGAACAATGTTGCCGTGAAATAATGAGACCTGGTACATTGGAGGTGGAAGAGCGATCACATACTAAATGTGAGCTATAAAATATTGGCTATAAACACTTTATGCCATTTATTATTTTTCTGTACCAGCAGGGGTGAGAATCACAGGGCATCTCACAATACAGTATTACCAGGATACATTGCCTAGGATAATGATATCACAGTATCACAACTGTGACAGTTATATAGACAGTTTTCTATAATGATTCATGGAATCTGTGTTACTGAAGGGGATAAAATACTCCAAAATAAACAAATTATGTATTTATTCGTGTCAGTTTCACATTTTCATTTTTTGTCGATAATGTATCGCAAACAAAAAGGATGCGATATATCAAAAATCAAAATTCTGTCCCACCCCTATTTACCAGTTGGAAATTCTAAAACATCAGCTCTTATAGTCAAAGTTTGGCTTTGACCCCAAGAGAGTAGCGCTGTAGGGGTTGTAAACAGGGTAGGAGCATGAACATCAGCACGTTTACAGAGGCTATTTTTTAACCCTTGTGTAGTGTTTGCATTCTGTACACTCTCCTTATTCTATGGGTCAGAAATGACCCAAGACAATCTGTCTACCCTGGTGGAGTACAGCCTTCATGGAAATAGGAAAAATTATGAGGTTTACTTTCTCCAATTTTGGGATTTAATTTAAAGCTGGAAAAATTATTTTCTCAGAAAAATGAGCATCTCTCCTATGTCCTGTTTTTTTTCAGCATCAGTTATGTAGAATGGGAATGAATGTGGTTTATTCACTGGGGTTTTGGCTGTGTTTTGGGTCAACTGTGATATTGTACTCAGCAATCGGGTTGTTGGCACAAGTGATTTGGGTAGACTGTCCAGTTATACTCTGCAACCTGTGTGTTGACACAAGAGTTTTAGGTTGATTGTAGTATTATACTCTGCAAGTTTGTCAGCTGTACTGTCGTATTAGGACCAGAACCTGTTCAAAATTCCAACCAGAGCCGGGTCAGTGCAACTCGCTGTGTGGTATTTTTGAGTGATTTTTGAGGAGAACTCAAACACTGTGCTAGCTGAGCAACTCGTATAAAAGCAGCTTTTGTAAAAAAAAAAAAAATCTGGATTCATTCAATAAAATAATTATCATTAACTATAATTAAGGTAAAATGTTCAGTTAATTGTGAGATGAGTTTTGTACCACAAAACAACAACAGCACAGTGTTGAAGTTCAGCCAGACTCATGCTTCATGCTTTGTTTACTTAGTGAGCAGTGGGCATAGGATGTAACATGAGAACCTGGGCGTTTATCTGCATATTGTTTTTTCCGTCATCAGGAAAAAGAGCCGACTCAAACAGAAAAAAAATCCATTGTTCAGGGCTGTAATGTTAATGCTGTGATGAGAACATGATTTACAGGTTAAACGAGGGAAATATGAACTGGTTTAATCTGAACCACTTGATGTAATAATGTGTGTGATCCAACAGGAGAGGAAACCCCTGGTGAGGACAGTCCCTTTATTACCACTGGTGACCATGAGGGGAGCTGTGATGGGAAGAACATGGCGCTGTTTGAGGTAAAGCTCTCAAACATATAAGATCTCGGTGTGTTTAAATCCCATTTAAATTACAGAAATAACAAAGAATAAGAAACAGCAATGTTAACATTTAAAGTGTATTACATTGCTTGCTTTAATACAGTGTCCAAAGTGACCTTGTTTATTTAATGTATAGAACGGACCTGTTTTTTTTTTTTTTGTTTGTTTGTTTTTTTTTCCACCCATTTTACTTCTTTGGTTGGAGACAACAAGATATCTGCACCATCCTGTTTACCAATTGTAGGCTAAAAAGACAAAAAAAAAATACTTTTGAAGTATTTCATATTTTCAGTAAACATGACCAAATTTGAACAACTTACCAAACATTTCTTACACAAAACTGCTTCTGGCATCATGTATTTGCATAAAGATTGTGTCCCCCCAACCCTAACTCACCGTCATTGTGCAGTCTTGTTTATCAGGGCTACATTCTCTTGGGGATTCAGTTATATCCTATATGATGGTTGAATGCTTGCCCACAGTGTTGTAGGCTAAGCGAGCAAGTTACCATTTTCTGTACTGTAAAGTGTGACAAAGTGCTGGTGATTTACTGACAACTGTGATGTAGTAACACTGGGCTGAATTATATATATATTTTTTATGTATTCCCTATGTAAATGAAAAATAGGCTGGCAGAGGGGAAGCAGAGCTGAGTGACTAATCTTTTTCTCATTAATTTTGAACTCTCCTCAGTGTTGGCTTAACAATTTAGAAAGTTAAACAAACACTAGTTTGAGTGTAAAATGGAGCTCTGGCAAGGTGTTAAATGTTTAACTATTTTGAAAGTGTTGATTTAACACCAAAGAGTGTGAAGCTGTGAAAAAGATTTTTAATTAACTCTGTGGGAGTTAATTCAACACTTGACTTTTTGCTGTGTGTTTGGTTTTTGGTTTTATTTAATGTTTTACTTAAGTATCATTTAACATCTGTTCTGTCTCTACTCACAGGAAGAAATGGACAGCACTCCAATGGTGTCAGCCCTTCTCAACAAACTGGCTAATTACACCAACCTGACACAGGGAGTCATAGATCATGAGAAAGCTGAGAGTGAGGATGGAGTTAAAAAGGTCACCATCAGGGTCAGTATCACATCACTGCTCTCGGTTTCTGATAAAGCCCTAACTGCGCCATGTTACCAAAAAGCTACAGTCTGAATAGATTCATTATGTGAAACAAATAAATCAAGTTGTTTTATTAAAAGGCCTAAAGGCATAGTTTCAGCTTCAGTTTGTCTCTTATAACTAATTGACTGACTTGCGTATGAGTTTCATGCTGGTTACTGAATAAACACAGATATGTTGCACATAAAGTACACAAAGGTCTACTGTGTCTTGATCTGAGCTGCCTAAAGCAGGGGTGTGGGCCAAAGCTGACTAATGGCGACACTTAATTTACCCCACCAAAAACTTACCTTTACCCAACCCCTCACTCAGCAAGGGAACTAAAATATTTTTACACCATATAATTTTTTTCTATTAAATTATAATTCACATCTAAAATGTGTTTTAAATATATAAGTAAAAGAATATTGTTTGTCATAAAATACATTTATTAAACTTTCATTTCTGTTTTTTATTTAACCCCGTAACATGACACCACTTTGTCAATGTTTTAAATAGCTATATCTTGAAGATTTTCCTTTAAACATTACATATAAAGGTTTAATGTTGACAAGAAACATTACTGAAATTCTTAATTGTAATTTTAATAAAAATATTGAAGTATATCTGCAACTCTCAAAATGTATTTAAAAAAAAATCATAAATTTTGCTCTTTCCTGAATTTTTCACATTTTAATTCAATATTTTCCTAAATACAAATGAATCAATTCATTGTCCTCAAGACATTTGGTCTCAATACGGTTTTTAGAGATAAAGAGATTTGTATCACCTTCACCTGCGGCCCATATACAGGCCAAGGACTGTTAAGGGGTTAAATATTGTTCAATCTTTTTGCACTTTTGGCTCGCTAAGACAAACATTACACATCCTGGTTGAGATCATCTATATATTTACTTTTCAGTAGGTTCGAATGTTTTATTTTGTGCATTTCTGTTCTTTGTGTTTTTAGGGCCCTCAGATGGGCACGTTTATCGGAGTGTATCTGCCCTGTATGCAGAACATCTTGGGTGTAATTCTCTTCCTCCGTCTGACGTGGATCGTGGGCACGGCTGGAATCTTGGGTTCCTTTGCCATTGTTTTTATGTGCTGTGTTTGTGTAAGTTTTGGTAAAATGTACTAAAGCTCTACTATTGCTGAGCCAGTAATATGCCAGGAGATCTTAATTATTTCAGTTGTTTTATAAACAACCCAGTCTATATTTTTTGTCTGCTTGGTCTGCTCTTTCTCTACACCAGACTCTTCTTACAGCAATATCAATGAGTGCCATCGCAACTAACGGTGTGGTGCCAGGTAAGCTGAAAAATAGCCCCTGTATTTGTGTGTTTAGGAAATTGTATATTTAATAAATAGATAAAGTTGATTATTTTCTAGATTTCTTACATGTTCTGCTTTTTTTCAGCTGGTGGCTCGTATTACATGATCTCCAGGGCACTGGGTCCAGAGTTTGGAGGTGCTGTTGGCTTGTGTCTCTACTTGGGTACAACCTTTGCTGGATCCATGTACATACTGGGAACCATAGAGATCCTTTTGGTGAGTACATGTCTTGATCTTATAAAATCTATTTATTTTTATATGACAACACTCTCCAACACTTTCCTCCTAATTAAGTGACAATTCTGACTCACATACATGATTAGACATCATTTGACTAAAAGCAAGTGTCACATTGCAATGTTATTCGAAAGAAGAAACAATAAATGTTTAAAAGAGATGTTGTGTGTCACGTGTGTAACGTAACAAGCTGGACTTCTCTGCATTTTTTGTGTGTCTTGGCATATTTAATCGGGTATACTATCGCACCTCAAAAAATTAGAATGTCATTGAAAAGTTATTTTATTTCAGGAATTCAGTTCAAAATGTGAAACTCATATTATATAGATGTTTTACACACAAAGTGATCTATTTTAAGCATTTTTTTATTGTTGATTTTAGCTTACAGCCAATGAAAACCCAAAAATTTGTGTTTCAGAAAATTTGAATATTATATACGACCAATTGGTACTTTTGGCAGTGTTCCAAGTCCTACTGGAAAATGAAATCCACATCTTCATCTTCAACTTCATTTTCTGCACTGGCGTTGAAGCAGATGACATGGCTCTCCATCACTGACCGTCAGTAAATTTTGCATTTCGTTTGGAAATCAAGGGACTAGAGTCATAGAGGGATACAGTCCAAGCTGCTTGGGGTCTAGTGGGAAGTTTCCACAATCAGTGATGGTTTGGAGAGATATGTCATCTGCTGGTGTTGGTCCACTGTTCTATATCAAGTAAATTTAGTAAGCACTAAAAGCTTCCCTCTGCTAGCAACTTTTATGGAGATTTGGATTTCATTTTCCAGCAGGAGTTGCCACACTGCCCACACTGCCAAAAGCACCAATTGATCCTATATAATATTAAAATTTTGAGACACCGATTTGAGTTTTCATTGGCTGTAAGTGATAATCTTCAACAATAAAATAAATTACATTTTAAGCTGCATGAAAATGATTATTGCAGGACACTGTTAGGAACTAATACAACTCTAAACCGAGACACAAGCGCTAAACACTGCTTCTGTATCAGTCAATTTTTATTTTATTAATGTTTGTTGTTCCTAGCAACCTTCATCTTCCTTCTGAACAGCACCGCAATCAGACCCTTCCCTTTGAGTGCAACATTTTTTTTTTTTTTTTTATGATAAGTGTACAAATGATTAAGATACCGAAATTACTGTAGTGATGAGGACATATGTGTCAGAGACCTTGAGATAAACAAGTTCTACATGTACTGTATTACTCTCTGTTCTGTTTGTTTGTCTATAGATGTACATTGTTCCAGATGGAGCACTGTTTGTGGACAAGGCGAATGAGCCAGTGGCTCAGCAGAATAACATGCGTGTGTATGGAACCTGCTGCTTGGCTCTCATGGCCCTGATGGTGTTTGTTGGTGTGAAATATGTCAATAAACTGGCATTGGTCTTCCTCTCCTGTGTCATCCTGTCTATCATGGCCATTTATGCTGGAGTCATCAGAAGTGCCATCAGCCCTCCAGACTTTCAGTGAGTACCACGGATAGAGATAAATGAGATTTTTTTTTTTTTTTTTTTTTTTTTTTTTTGCATTTCATATATCATATCATTTTATCGTCTCTGTACAATGAAAAACGTGAATGTTCATAACAACTTTACAGGAGAGAGATAAAACCTGTAAAAATTAACAAAATAATTTGGAAAGAGTTTATTTCAGGTAATTTCAGAGAAATTCTGAGGCAGTGTAAGGGACAGTTTTTGTGTTCACGGTTTGTAGTAAACTAAAAATTGTCAAATATTTTTTTTCTTCATTGGGCAGCAACAATATAAAGCTTCTGCCATTTTAAGGACCAAATTAATGTCTAGCCAGCATAACCTGTACACTGCTCTGAAGGAAGAGCTTAGCTGGGTTGCCTAGATTCCATCTATACTTTTAGCCCATCTTAACTACCTTGCTAACAAATTAGTGCCCATTCCTCCAGTATAAACTTAAAACTGTATTAAATTCCAATTTTCAGAAAGATTACTGCTTTTAATGCCAAAGTGTTTGCACTTTGCTAAACCTGTTAATATGTAAATAGGCTATAAAGGTAAAAAAAAAAAAAAAAAGCTGTTTTTCTCTGTCTTTATTCATTTTTTCCTCCTCTTTTTTAGAATCTGTCTGCTGGGAAACCGAACACTGAAAAACCATGACTTTGAGAAATGTCTAAAGACAGAAGTCATCAACAACTCTACAGTAACAACACAACTGTGGGAGCAGTTCTGCAATGGCTCTTCCATCGATGCAGATTGTGATCCCTACTTCGCTCTGAACAATGTGACCGAGACCAAAGCCATCCCAGGGCTGCTCAGTGGAGTAATCTCAGGTAAAACTTTACCTAAAGCTACATAATCCATAAGTTAATTTGTGCATTCAGCTGCATAAACTCAGTGATGTTTAAAATATGATCTCTGTTGTCTAGAAAACTTGTGGGGAACTTACGTTCCATATGACACGGTGCTAGAGAAGAATCTGTCAGTGGCAGAGGTGCCTGAGAGCGAGAAGGAAAAACTTAAAAATGTCAAAGACATGCCCTACGTCTTTAACGACATCACCACCTATTTTACCCTAATGGTGGGCATCTTCTTTCCCTCAGTTACAGGTAAGAAAGAGTCCACTGCACTTTGTTTATGTTAAAAAGAGGATTGTGACCAATGCTAAACTGTGCTAGATCACACAAGCCATGCACACAAGTCATACTATATTAAGTAAAGGGGACTAGCAGACAATTGGAATGTGAATGTGAGTTCTCCTCATTGGACATTATGTTGAATCTCCTGCTCACTGCTTCTCTGAATTATCCTTATATTAACCTAATATTATTACTGTATTTTTTGCACTATAATGTGCACTTAAATCTTCTAATTTCCCCAAAAATCGTCAGTGCGTCTTATGTAGGAATTTTACCAGTCAGGTTGTAAGGAGCATTAAAGCTACTCTGCCAAATTAGTGTTATTCAGGAATTTCTGTTTAGTTCTCAAACACAGGGGCTGGAGTAGCATTAGCCACTAACCGCTAGTTTTATTGGCCTGTAGCCTGCTCCTAACCTCGACTAGCACTGCTGTAGTCGCATTAACATTACCCGCTAACAGTGCTTGCTATTTCCCCATTCAGAGGAGAGTATTATCGGCCTGTAGCCTGCTGCTAACCCTGGCTAGCATTACTGGAGCAGCGTTAGCATTACCCTCTAACCGCACTTGCTATTTCTTTGTTCAGAGAAGAGCAGTTAGCAGCTAATGCTAATGCTCCAGCCTAAGTGCTGGAGAAATTTGTGAATCTAAGCTTACTGTAATTAACTTACCCTTTACTCACCCAAATAAACAGTTTTCAGGAGAGAAATCTGTGTAGATTAACATCCAGTCTTTTTTATCACAGTTTTGTTTACGTAGCTTAGCTTTACTTAACTTAGTTAGCTACCCCCGCACCACCACCACCCAGTGGCGAGACCTGCTGAATTAGAAGTTCCTTATAGTGTCTCTTAAAATGCGCCTTATGATCTAGATGTTCATTGAAAGTGCACCTTAAAATACGTAAAAGTGCGAAAAATATGGTATATATTATTATTAACCCAGTGTCACTATGGACATGTTCAGACTGCGAAAAAACAGATTTGTTTCTCAAATCAGATCTGTCAAGATGACCCTCCGCTGTCCATTGCAAATATTCAGATAAGATTTGCATGTGCGACATCAAAAATGTGTCAGTATGGGTTTCTGTGGTAATGGGGTCACTGTCAGTAACTATTTTTTGGTGCTTTTCTTGGACCTTTGTACTACTGTCATTTGGAATTTGATGAGAACATTGTTTGTCGCATTGTAAGTGACTCAAGATTAAGATGCATCTGTATAAATACAATTTTAATTGCATTTCAAACCACCTCCACGTGATAGCAAAATCAGATTTCATGTGCTTTCTGGTCATCCAGACTATCAAAAATCAGTCTGGATACAATCTAGATATGCCCGAAACAGGACTTGGGCTGGCATTCTAAACATAGCCAGAGGGTTCAAGAGGGATTAGGGCTAGAACATTAGGGGTTATGTTGCATAAAGGTGTTTTTACAAGCTTGGAAAAATGTGTGCATGGCCCTGCTGCAGTTCTTAATGGCCTGGAAGGGCTCTCCAGCACAGAGTGTCCTGGACAGTGCTGTTGAGCTGGCATTTCACCATGAACTGACCAATTTACTGTTTTCCTTTGGACTAGTGTTTTGTTCTTAAATGTCAAGTAACAACAATACACTTGCACTAGTATCTGTTCTCCTCATATAGGCTTATTACACTTTTTTACACTTTTAAAAAGTCATAGAGAGCACAATGAGCCATGCTCTCTCTCTGAGTGGGTAGGGTAGACGCTCTTACTGTGATGCTGGCTGGCACAGGCATTGACTGACTTCACATTTATCGGAGAAGACATGCACTTGTCCTTATCTTCCTAGTATCGAAGGAATTGCAAGTAATATAATATAATAAAATAAGTCCTTGCGAGTGGATGGGTTAATTGGTTCTGCTAAATAAAAGAGAAAAATAGGTATTAAAAATATATAAAGAAATGTAGAGGCACAAATGTACATACAGTATAACAGCAGGTAGAGAAAGATGGCCTGATAGATGGGGTGATTCCCAGCTGCAAAGAATGGAAAAAAAACTAAGAAAAATGTGCGCACATTAAGGCCTCTGTGAATGATTGTAAAGATCAACTATAGTTGCATTTTCTGTTACAGCAATATTTGTCTATGTTGTAAAACAATAAATCAGGCATTTTACTTTCTTTTAGGGATTCTGGCAGGATCTAACCGGTCTGGAGATTTGAGGGACGCTCAGAGGTCTATCCCCATTGGTACCATTCTGGCCATTGTTACCACTTCCATCATCTGTATCCTTCACCTGCACTCAGCTTACACATAGAAGCTCATGACTGGAGATTGTAGTGTCTGACACTCTAATTTTTTACTAAGTTCAAATAACCAGTTGCAGAAAAATTGATTAATTTCTATAGTATAAGTTGTTTCCCTTAATCATTTAACATAGATTTGTCCTGTGTGGTGGTGTTTGGGGCCTGTGTAGAGGGAGTGGTCCTGAGAGACAAGTAAGTTAATTCTTTAAATGATTGATGAATGTAAGCCCTGGGTTTTTTATTTTTTATTTTTTTTTTTAAGAGTTTAAGGAGTTCATTTTATTTAATCCAGTTTCTGACCTCAAGACTTGCTGTTGTATTCTGTAAATATTTTTAGTCTGTAAATTATATAAATTATGTGAAACTCTGGTTTGCAGTTTAATGTCTTTATTTAACGTTTTATATTTTGTGTGTTTTGAACAGGTTTGGGTTCTCTGTAAAAAGAACACCAGTGATTGGTATTCTGGCTTGGCCATCTCCTTGGGTGCTTGTGATTGGCTCTTTTTTCTCGTGTTGTGGAGCAGGACTACAGAGCCTCACTAGTGCCCCCAGACTTCTGCAGGCCATCGCACATGATGGACTTGTGCCATTCTTGCAGGTAAGCAGTGCAGTCCTTAAAGGAACAGTCAGTAATAACTGCGAGTGAGTGTGTAAAATGGCTACAGGAGTCCAATTTCCAATGGTTTCTAAATTATTGTATTTACTACAAGAGAGGGTTAGTTAATTACCTAGCTATGGTTAGCAGCCTCACTGAAGCTCAGTGATTACCTGTTAAGCAGAAGAATAGCCAGCTTGCGCGTTTCCGTGGATTTCTGTGACTTACCACACAGTTTACTGGTTGACGTAGACGCTGCTTTTCCTGATCGACTCATTTTTCTGAATATTTTCTTTTACTAGCTACTGCAGACAATGGAGGTCAAGGAAGCATTTCATTTTGAAGCATGCATATACAACTCAGAGAGACCTACTGTATTTCACAAAGAACTAGAAAAAGTGGAATTTAGAGGAAGGACATCTTTAACTGAGCTTGGATTCTAAACTACAGTGGCTTGTAAAAGTGTATGTCTTTCCTTCTTTTCTCTCTTTTCCATTGTAGGTGTTTGGTCATAGTAAATCTAATGGAGAGCCAACATGGGCTTTACTTCTGACTGCAGGAATCTGTGAGATCGGGATTCTTATCGCCTCCCTGGATGTTGTTGCTCCAATTCTTTCTATGTAAGTGTTTAACTTGTGCTCTTTTGCTGGCTGTGAGTATGAGAAACTCAGCAGTTTATGTAGCCCATATATGCAAACTATGCTGCAACAACAGACCGTTTGAAACATCTAATGCATTTACATAAACTTACCTGTTTAGCCTGCAGCAGTTAAACTGAATACCATTTATATAAGGGAATAAAAGTGGTTGGAAAGTATTCAGAAATTACTATTTTTTTTAAACCAGAAAAAAAAACATGAACAGAAATATACACTCTCATGCCTAAAGTATTGTGTCCCATGATATTTGTCATGCCCTCATGGAAGCTAAAGAACGCTGCACTCCCTTGGGATCTGCATGTTAAGACTCCTGCACTGAATGTGGATGTGATTTCTGACTGAGTCTCTTGAAGCATATGAAGAAAAGAACACCGTCCCTACTGTACACCATGGAGGAGGCTCTGTTATGTTTTCTGGGGCTGCTTTGCTGCATCTGGCACAGTGTGTCTTGAATTTGTGCAGGGTAAAAAGAAATCTCAAGACTATCTAGGGATTCTAGAGAGAAATGTGCTGCCCACTGTCAGAAAGCTTGGTCTCAGTCGCAGGTCATGGGTCTTGCAACAGGATAATGACTCAAAACACACAGCTAAAAACACCCAAGAAAGGCTAAGAGGAAAACACTGGACTGTTCTGAAGTGGCTTTTTATGAGCCCTGAGCTAAATCCTATTGAGAATCTTAGGAAGGAGCTGAAACGTGGCGTCTGAAAAAGGCCCCTTCAATCTTGAGACAGCTGGAGCAGTTTGCTCATGAGGAGTGAGCCAAAATACCTGCTGAGAGGAATGCAGAAATCTCATTGACTGTTACAGGAATCGTTTGATTGCAGCGATCGCCTCAAAAGATTGTGCAACAAAATATTAAGTTAAGGGTACCATCATTTCTGTCCATGCCTGTTTCATGAGTATTTGTTTTAATTATTTTGAAGCATGATTGAAAAGCCAATGTCAGAATTGTATTTGTTCATTTTATAGCATTTTTATTTACTATTACTTTTCTCAGATTTAAGTTATTTCTGTGACATTTTGTGGGTTTTTCTTCCATTGACCGAGGGGTACCAACAATTTGTCTACATGTGTATGTTGTTATGAGTGAGGAATTGAGGTGAGGAAACAGACTTGTACAGACTGGAATAAAGAGTCTCTTCTAGCTGCCAGGCAAGGTTAATTTATCCCCAGGTAACAAGATATGATTAAGATCTTATCTAAGGATTTTGTAACACTCAGCACTACACTGACTCTCTGTTCAGCCATGCCACAAACATAATGTAAAACCTATGCAGACCTGGTTGCTGATTACTCCAATCAACACAGATCTGAGAGAAAAAAGACAAAGAACGTCACTGAAGTCAAGTGTGATCATTTACAGTCATTACAACACAGATGTAAAAGGTTACTTAAAACTTCTATACCACAGAAATGAGGATTGCTTAATAGGAGAGCTTGTAGTCATCTACTTGACCTTATGAAGTAAATGCTATTAGGAACAAATCTAACCTTCCTCAGTGTGTAATGGAAATGATTGGACTCATATGACGTATTGACCGCATAAGCACGTGGACCATGGACCGTACAGAACAGTTCATTGTCACAAGTTAATAGGCTCAATTTGTGTGATGGTAGTTGATACCAGTATTCAGGGGTCAGTTCTCATAGATCTGTATCATGTTGCACAGGTTTTTCCTGATGTGCTACCTATTTGTCAACCTGGCCTGTGCTGTTCAAACACTACTGCGCACCCCAAACTGGAGACCACGCTTTAAATTTTATCACTGGTAAGTAAATCTATTTTTTTAAATGAGTAAGGTAATGCAGGATATGTAAAGTATACTATCTTTAACTTTAAAATTTAACTATTTAACTTTTTTGTGTGTCTTTTATCAGTTAAAGCATCTTTATGCCAGAATTATTTTTCAAAAAATTTTTTTATATATTTTTATTTTTATACTTGTGGGTTCCTCCTGCAGTCAGAAAGTGAAATTCACATTTTGAAACCTGTCTAAAAGGACACACTTTACACATGCATTTTTGGACAAGCTGAGAGATTCACTTTCATTGAAAGTGAAAGAAGCATGTTGACTGATGCGGTTGAGTAATATTTCACAATGTTCACATATTACTGCTTTAATTAATCTTGACTGTTACACAGTATGGACAAGTCAGATCAATTTGAGCTTTAAGTCAACACAAAAAGCTGCATACTATACATTTGAATCTCCTCCTCCCTTTTAATAGTGTGATGTCTTAAGCCCTGTCTGGACGGTCCTCTGAGAAAATTACAGGCTGAATTATCTACTGTTTTTCGCTGGTCCTACGGTAATTTTAGTCATGATGTCATGTGACCGAGAAAGCCTAAAAACCTACTGGTCCTCCTGTTTTTTCAATTGCAGTCCAGATCAGTCACTGAGTAGAAGTGTCAAATATTTTTTACAGACGTCCCCCTGAGAAACTAATCCCATCCGGATAGGGCTTTAGTGTGACAGTCTGGGAGGAGAACCATACCCGAAGCTCTTTCTTTTAACTTAACACAATTAATTTCCATCTATACCTACATTCCCACTGAATGTAGAACTGGTAGAACATGTTTCTTTTGTAGCAAAATTCAGATGATTAAATATTGCTTTTGCTTTGTTCCCATAGGACTCTTTCATTCTTGGGGATGAGCCTTTGTCTTTCTCTTATGTTTGTATCATCTTGGTGGTACGCCCTGTTTGGCATGTTATTTGCAGGATGCGTCTATAAATACATTGAATACAGAGGGTGAGTAGAATGTCCTTTAATTCCATGCCATTTTAATTAATCCATTCATCATGAAATTCTTATACAATATAAAGAATAACTTCCAGGTTCACATTATGTCAAAAAGTAAAAATACAACATAAATAGATACACAAGGTTTATGACTGATTGTGATGATTTATATATATCCTCATTACACATAAATTAATAATGTAGTTTTAGTTGGGGGTATGTGTTTGTTGTTTTTTATTTACCTTTATACTAAAGAAAGGTGTATTTCTGAAACCTGCAGGGCGGAGAAGGAATGGGGTGATGGAATCCGAGGGTTGTCTTTAAATGCAGCTCAATACGCTCTTATCAAGCTGGAAGAGGCACCACCTCACACCAAGAACTGGAGGTAAGCAGAATTACTTCTCTCTACGTTCTTGTTAGTATTTCCAGTAGCAGAAAGCGTTTCTTCTCTATCATAATATTTATTCACAAACTAAACACTGACCTGAAATCTATAATTTGGTACAAATCTCCACAACCCCAGACCTGAAAAAAAAAACACTGAAGCTTCAGTTCCTACTATGCCTGAAGAAGCTCGTAACATTAGTCGAACTAAGTCACCACTGTATAATTACCGGATTTAGCTAAACAGCTGTATAAAATTAAAATTACTGTTCTACCTTTAGGGTTTAACTCATCTAATGCTCATTGCACTTCACATATTATTATTATTATTATTATTACTCTCTGTTTGATTTGATTGTTTAAAGAGCATTAATACTGTAATTTATTTAGAAAACAAATCTGGAATGTACAAAAAAAGCTTAATTTAGTTCAGCAAATACAAAGTTGCAGAATAAATGATATTTACTAAGCATGCTTTCTGTTGAGAAGGGGTTGGCGATATGGTCCTAAAATAATATGTTCCTGAGTATTATTGCAATAAGAATATTATTGGCAATAAGAGACAAAACCCTGAAAAAATGTCTAAAGAATTTATTTGTTTTAGTTTCATTTAGTATAAATATAGTAGTCTCAAAAATTCAGTTAAAAACAAATAAAATAAAGCTATTTGCTTTTGCAAACAAAAATAACTTTCCAAAACATATAACTAACATATATAACAAAATAAATAATATAAAAAAAGAAGAAAAAAATCTACCACAGTATGTAATACTCATGAAGCTTCACAGCAAATGAAAATAATAACTATTATCACAATATCGATTTTGGTTATTGTATGAAAATAATCTAGTTTAACGCACATGAGACAATATGGCACAAGAATATAGATGATATATGATGATATTGTCAAAAATATAATTTTTCACTATTAATTTTTTTTAAAGTGTTTGTGTAATTCTAACAAATGTCTTTGGATTGTTTTGATATTTCATCTACAGTATTGTTCTAACATATTACTTAAATATGTTTTTTGCAAGGCCTCAGCTGCTGGTGCTGTTGAGTTTAGACTCAGACCTGATGGTAAAGCACCCACGACTGCTGTCTCTGACGTCCCAGCTGAAGGCAGGGAAAGGCCTGACGATTGTCTGCTCCGTTCTGCAGGGAATCTACATGAACCGGGGTGCAGACGCCAAGCGCTCTGAAAAGGTATGCACAAGTGAAGGAGTGCACTTGAGGCAAACATTTAAAATTGCTAGAAAAGACAACATGAAAACATGGCTATGAACGTTCACAGAGGTTCACCAAGGGCAGTTACACCCATGTGGTGTTCATTACTCACTTCAGTCTGTAATCCTGAGACTTGGACTCATGCCCAAAGTTGGGGATCTTTTATAACTGGCAGCTGCAATGATAATTTTCCTATCCAGTATTTTTTCTATTTAAACAATGACAACATTTGCATTTAAAGTTTGCTATTAAAAATTCATATTTTAATTTCATGAAGCTCTACTTTCTGAGCCAAGTAGAGCCAAGCCATCTGCAAAAAAGTTCCTAAAGCTGTTCTGTGTTTATAAGAATACTTATTTGTTAATTAGTTTGGATGCAGTTAGAACAACCAGGTCTTTTTAACACCAGCTCCCTGTTTCTTCACAGAACATTAAGGCAGCCATGGCTGCAGAAAAAACAAAGGGCTTCTGTCATGCTGTGGTGTGCTCTAACCTGCGAGACGGTTTCTCCAACTTGATCCAGTCCGCTGGCCTGGGAGGCATGAAGCATAACACTGTTCTGATGGCCTGGCCCTGCAACTGGAGACAGGCTGAGGACTCCTCCTCCTGGAAGAACTTCATTGGTGAGTGCATGCCAAACACATATCAACCCTGTTAACTCTTCCCACCTTCCAGCAAATCCAGGCTGGATTTGTTGAACCTCAGTCTGAAGGCACTTTCTTAGATGGTACAGATTTTTGGGTCAGTTACAGGCTATTATTAACTATTTAGTAGCAGAAGAAGAAATACTGGAAGAAGAACTGGTGTTTTGCGGAAATCGGGCTCTGCTTCATGTGCATGTGCATCATACACCAGTGTACAACATGGGTGCAATAGATGATGACTCTATACTCTACTGTATCTACTGTAACTGTAGATTATAACTTATTTATAAACAGAAATAAAAGTCATCCAGGGAAACCTGTTAAACTCATTCTGCTGTTTGATGCACCTTCATGCAAAATGGAATCAAATTCTTTCAACCTGTAAAGGCAACTTTCTGTATTGACAGGATTACAGCACAGACACCATGTCTTATATTAGAAGAGCAAAAATATAGCCTGGAGCTGCAGTTACCTTTGTTAGCTATCTCCTGAACTCTGAGCTGATCAGTGTGCTCCAGATTATAATGTGCACCATCAGTGAATGTGTATTTTCTGGTCTATTTTTGTACATGAGGCGCAACGGATTATAAAACACGTTTTAAGAGACACTATAAGGAACTTCTAATTCAGCAGGTCTCGCTGCTGGGTGGTGGTGTGAGGTAGCTAACTAAGTTAAGTAAAGCTAAACTAAGTAAACCAAACTGTTATAAAAAAAAGACTTTATTTTAAAATCAAACGAGCACTGGATGTTAATCTACACAGATTTCTCTTCTGAAAAAGGTTTATTTGGGTGAGTATACCGTTTCTGTTTATCTACAGTTAGCTTGGATTAACGAATTTCTTCAGAGCTAGACTGGAGCATTAGCATTAGAGGCTAACAGCTCCAGCAGTGCTAGTCAGGGTTAGGATAATACTCCCCTCTGAACGGCTAAAAAGCTAGCGCGATTAGCGGGTAATGCTAATGTAGCATTCCGGTAGATATTTAAGCAAAAGCTAAATATTTACGGACTATTGTAAAATCAACAAAATAGTCTGTAAATAATTATAACTAGCAATTAGTAAGGGGTGTAAGACTAGACTCACTAGTAGGTTCTGATACAGGGAATGGAAGATTACAGGTGCTCAGGAATTGGTGATTTGAGACTATTAATGAAGTTTATTACCAGTAAATCATCAAAAGGTGTCACTTACATAAAAAAAGCTTTAATGTAATCTATTGCTACTGGCTTATTTGCCATTCAATTCTTAAACAGTGCAAAAAGCATTAGAAGTATTAGTAAAGTGTAGACGTGATTATGTTTCATATGGACCATAGAAACATCTCTGCTGTCTCAGTTTTAAATCAGATTTTCTGGTTTCTCTCTGATCTTGGTCGTCTCCTTGAGTTACATGGAAATGAGAGCATTATTGTTAGCCAATCAAAAATCTCTTCCCCACACAGAGACAGTTAGAGAGACCACCTCCGCTCATCAGGCTCTGCTCGTGGCTAAGAACATCGACAGTTTTCCCTGCAACACGGAGCGTCTGACTGAGGGCACCATAGACGTGTGGTGGATTGTCCATGATGGAGGTCTCCTCATGCTGCTGCCCTTCCTTCTCCGCCAGCACAAGGTACCAGCCTGAAAATAAATAGCTGTGTATGTTTGAATATATGACTAGTTGTCAAATTGACAGTAACAGAGTCTGATTTTGCTGGGGGGGGGGGGGGTTTAGGTGTGGAAAAAGTGCAAGATGCGCATCTTCACTGTGGCTCACCTGGATGACAACAGCATTCAGATGAAGAAAGATCTGTACATGTTCATATACCAGCTGCGCCTGGACGCCGAGGTGGAGGTGGTGGAGATGGTAAGAAATGAATCCAGTAACAGTGATTTCTTAATAAGGTCTCAATAAAGGAACTTTTTTTAGAGGGGAAATAATATTTAATAATTATTTACTATTTGCTATAAATAAAAATAAAAAAAGTATTTAATCTTATGCTTTACTTATGGATGCACAAAAAGAAATAAAATTATACAAACAATGTGCACTGTTATGCATTTGATGTTAAATACTAAAATATTTAAAACCAGTAAACTCCTATTTAAAGTAACTGTAACTGTTCTTTCAAAACAGTCTAAGACTAAAGTTTTATTTAACCACTTAAGCATTTTGTTTATTTTTTATTTATCAAGGTTCTTTTAAAGATAATTTGCCTACTAAAGAACCTTTAAACATGCTGTTTTTAGCGTGTAGTTGTGAATTAATATCCTCTAAATTCCTTCCAATTGCTTTGACCTCAATGAAGCTCAATGAGGCCCTCTTGTAGGCAATGTGGGCCTAGACTTGAGCAACACTGCAAAAATTTACATAAAATGTGTATGTTGTATGCAGAGGCATGCAGACATAGACATCAGGTGGTGCCCTTTATCAACCAAAGTGCCCTTTTGATACTTCGTTTTTTTGTTGTTGTTTTTTAAATATTATTATTATTAAGATTTTACTGAGGCCGGTTTGAAATGATCTTTTGAAAACCTGAGCGATTAAAAAAGAATGAAAACAGAATGCCCTGAAATCAGCTCACACACACGTTTAGAAAATGTTACAAATAAAAGTCAAATTTCATTCAACATGTGCGTGTAATTTTTTTTATAATTTAGTGTTCCACTTGTGCTAAAAAGTGCCCATTTTCCCCTTTGAGCAATTGCCCCCCAAAATGTCTGTGCACGCCACTGGTTGTATGCATATATAATATGCAGTATTTGTCCCTGATCAGTGTACCTAACCATTATGCTTTAATTAATTAATTAATTACATTAAGAATAATAATAATAATAATAATAATAATAGACACAAATGTGCCTTTTCATGCATGTAAATATTTAATATTAATATTACCAAAGTAATAAACTTTTATTTACTTTAAACTAACTATTGTCTTTGTAAAACTGTGTATAATTAATAGTATTAAGCTCATTAATGCACTACAAACCAGCAGATAAATATGTGGTTAAATCCATGTTGTCACCTTTTCAGTACTTTTTGTTGTCTATGTTGTTCAGCATGCGAGTGATATCTCAGCCTTCACCTATGAGAAAACCCTGGTTATGGAGCAGCGTTCTCAGTTGCTCAGGCAGATGCAGCTTTCCAAAACAGAGCGGGAAAGAGAGGTAAAAATAATTCTTCACAGATGCAGCA
Organism: Astyanax mexicanus; assembly: GCF_023375975.1. NCBI lineage: Eukaryota > Metazoa > Chordata > Actinopteri > Characiformes > Acestrorhamphidae > Astyanax > Astyanax mexicanus. The sequence continues at coordinate 19,505,217 of NC_064425.1, forward strand.
TTATGGAGAATGTTCATCTTATTTCACTTTTGAGCTTTTATAAATACTTACATTGCACAGACATTACTCACTCAGCTAACACAAACAAAATATTATATAAAAAATCCAGTAGTCTTATACAGTATGTGTAGTTGTTATAACTGTGTTTGCATGTTAACATCACATAACTGACATCAATGATCCGCTATGTTACAAGTCATAAATCATACTGAAAAAATTATACTGACTTCAGTGGAGGTTTAATGTATAAGGGATTTTTTGTTCACCATATATAAATAGCATGTCCTGTGATCTATGGCAGATTCAGAGTATTACTGATGAATCCAGGAGCTCCATTAAGAGAAAGGACCGTCCGAAGGACCCCACTCCCAACACACTGCAAGTGCCAGGAGCGGCACCTCTAGAGAATGAGGTACGTGTTATTTTTTGTTTACGGTTGTTAGTATTGTTTATTACAATTGCATATATTTATGCAATTATACATAAATCCAGATTTTTTTACAAGCCATTACAATAGGGCAACAGCCTGTACACCTCTGTTATATAAGAGAATGAATACTCTGTAGCATGGTAACAAATAATTGCAGTTCCAGTGGCTTCTCAATAAGGTCTCAGTAAAGGAATGTTTTTTAGAGGGGCAATAATATTTAGTTATTATTATTTTACCATTTTACCATTTTTTATTTAATCTTATGATTATCTTATGGATGCACAAAAATAAATAAAACTATACAAACGGTATGCATTTGATGTTTACAACCAAAATAAAACCAGTAATCTCCTGATTTAAACTAACTGTAACCTACAGTTCTTTCAAAACAGTCTGAGACTTAAGTTTTATTTAACCATTTAAGCATTTTGTTTAATTATCATGGTTCATTGTAGATTATTTTCTTGTACTAAAGAACCTTTAAAAATCCTCCTAAAGAGCTTGCTTCAAACAGACTTTAACTTAAAAAATATCCTTAACTACTTACTCTGTACAGGCTAGAATTAAAACTTAACCTGCATAACAAAGAACCAGCTAAGATTTCAAATATTTTTAGTCATGTTTCTGTGTGGATTCTTAGCTTTTTATAAATCACTCTTAAAGAAATCCTGTTTTCTGCACGTAGTTGTGAATTAAAGTCGTTTCCAAAATTCCTGCCTCTGACTTTGGCCAGAGAGAAGATCGCTGATTTCCTCTTGTGGGCAATGTTGACTTAACATAGAGCAACCCTTCAGTAATCAACAAATAATGTATTTATGTATTATGCAGTATTTGTTTTTGATCAACAATGTGTTTCTTATTCCACCAGGCTCATATGTTTCATGGAAAAAATACAAAGTCTCATACTGGCAGCCCAAGTTCTGACCACGTCCACATGACCTGGACCAAAGAGAAGTTTATCAGTGAGAGGAACAGGCATCGTGAAGCTAGCCAAGGGGTACGGGACATCTTCAACATGAAACCGTGAGTATATATACACATATATACATACTCTGTAAATATATATTTATGTATTTCATGTAATTACAAATTTTTGCTATTCGAGCTTCAAAATCTAAAAGCATGTGTATTTTGTTTCCCCCTTTCCAGAGAGTGGGAGAATCTGTAAGTCATAATTTATTTTGTTTAAAGTGTGTATGTGTGTATGTGTGTAAGTGTGTGTGTGTGTGTGTGTGTGTAAGTGGCACAAAATAATTTTTTTGTTTGGATGATATTTTGTCGTAGAAATAGCTGCAATGAATGAAATTATTTTAATTTTAAAAACATTGTTTGCCATTGATATAATTCAAATATAATAGCATATTAATGCAGTTATACTCTTTTACAGAGTAGTGAACTTTTGGAATAGCAATATTTAAAAAAAATATATCCTTAACGTATTTAACATAGTTTGATTGTACAGCCACATAAATGTTTTTTTTTTTTTTTTTTATAAAAACATAATAGGCAATATTGAGTTTATGTCCACATGCTGTAGGATTTGTTGATAACCTAAATATTGAGACCTGTGTGTAAATATGGCTAACATGCTGTACAGTAGATGATAGAAGCACATAAATATAAGCACATACTTATATTTATGTTGTGTGGGTACGAGAATGACCCATAATTGAAAACCTATGCAGCAAATAAGACCGTAAAAATACTTGTATTCTCTCATTGGAAGAGATGTACAGATTTACGGCTTTGTTTTTAATAAGTACTGTCATTCATTGTTCTCTTGCAGAAACCAGTCCAACGTGAGAAGAATGCACACTGCTGTTAAACTGAATGAAGTTGTGGTCAACAAATCCCAAGGGGCTCATCTTGTCCTGCTTAATATGCCTGGACCTCCTAAAAACAAGGGAGGTGATGAGAACTGTATCCTTTTTTACAGCATTGCTGTACAGAGTTGCGGCTGGGGAGCTTTTAACATATTACCTTATCGTAAAAATGTTGGGGCCTACAGAAAAAAATTATACGTCATTATATCTGTTAATTCTGACATAATTGCCTGCTGGGTACAGCAGTGCTAAAGCAATTTTATGGTTTTTAAACTGATTAAATCCCACTCTAATGAAATAGCCTGAATATTAGAGAAAAAAAGGCAAAAATACAAGCATTTTGGAAACATTTTTGAAGGTTTTTTTTTTTTTTAACTTTAGCTGCCAAAAGGAGGGGGATACCAATATTTGTATGACACCAAAAGGTTACAAAACTGTGAATTCTTTCAAATCAAGATATACAATGTTGTTCAACAGAATAGTAAGAGGTTTAGAAGTCAGGCTTAGTGAGGAGCCAGAAGCGTAAAAAGTAGCCAGTCAGAAGCTTTTTTGCTTCAGATGTCACATTGACAACAAGTGGGAGTGTTAACATTTAGAATAAGTCTTCATACACCACTGTGTAATAAAAAAAAAAAAACATCCTCTCTGTTTTATTGTAAATTTGGGTTAAGATACCGTCAGAAAAGGACTGTACATTCAGCCTCTTGGGGCGTGCCAGTCGGGTTGGAACAGCAGACATGTATTTTATCATCATAAAATTACTTTTCTTAGACAAATAACTTGTTTTACCCAAATGCTGCCAGGAATACGTGTGCAATATTTATAGATAAACACAGCTCTAGATGTTACTTGCACTTGCCATAACGGTACTAACATCAACTGCACTGAACTGCAGTCTGAAATACATTCATTAGCTTTTTATGCTGAATGATCATCTGTTCCTTAACAGGCTTCTTTCAGATATGGAGTTTTTGGAGGTTTTAATGGAGGGCTTGGATCGGGTTCTGCTTGTACGAGGTGGAGGTAGAGAAGTCATCACCATCTACTCGTAGCAGACGTGTGTGGACGGTGCACTGTTTAGAGTGTGTGCTCAGAGGAATTGTGTATTACTCAGGGTAGGAAAAGAATAAGGAGACATGTCTTCCATGCAAAGGACTGGAATTTCACACATGACAGCCTGATTTTATGCACTCAAAGCAGCCAAAACTTAATGCTAAAAACCTGCTTTATCTGGTTGTTTTTTTTAGTAATTTTATTTTTATTTTTAAACATGCTCTAGTTTTAGTGTGATACGCTGAAAAAAGACAAGTGCAGTTTTTATTATTCTTATATTCCCAACATGATCATTATTAGTATACCCTTTTATAAAATGCAGCTGTGTTAGAGATAAAATCGTATTTCAGCCACTGCTGAATCATTTATATTTTTGATAAGTCAAAAATAATTATTTAATTTTTTTTTAATATAAAAATGTAAGTTTTTATCACTTACTAGATAATATTAATCCAGTATTTTAGTCACATGGGACTACTAAAAAATGCAGATTTGATATTTTTCCCTACATCAAAGTAACTTTAGGTAATTTGTCTTTAAACCTAAATGGGTTAAGAATAGGTTAAGAAATTATGTTTTATTCAAACTGTATGTCAAGTGGTTTTGGTAAATTTCAGTGGTAAAACATACTAATTATACTCACATAATAATATTAAATAATGAGAGATCAAATTATTATTTACACTTGATCATGAAATCTTACCTGAGAGGATATCTTGAGAATGCCCACAGCTGTGTTAGGAGTGAGGTGTTATCTTGTGACTGAGGTGCATGGTCATGGCAAGCCGATGTGAATTATCAGAGTTGGAGTGAGGCCTGATAGTGAGCCTTAGTGTGGGTTGAGGAATGTTAAGTGCCTATACTTAACACTAACACTACAGTAATGAAGTGTCTCATCCTTGTGAAACGTGTGCACAGGGAATATGTAAGATAAAGCATTACCACCCACAGTGGACAGAGCAGTGAGTGATAATGATTTGATTGTCCACGCAAACAGACAACCGACTCTGATAGAAATCACATTAGCATTCAATATAGAACTGGACGTGTCCCATGACTTTCGGCATGTTTGACATTTGACCTTGTGTGTTGATATGCAACTCTGGGAAAAAAATAATAATAAGAGACCACTTAAAAATGATGAGTTTCTTTGATTTTACCAAATTGAAAACCTCTGGAACATAATCAAGAGTAAGACTGATGATCACAAGCCATCAAACCAAGCTGAACTGCTTGAAGTTTTGCTCTAGGAGTAAAGGCATAAAATTATCCAAAAACAGTGTGTAAGACTGGTGGAGGAAAATATGCCAAGATGCCTGAAAACTGATTCAAAAACAGGGTTATTCCACCATTGATTTCTTTGATTGATTTATTGATTTCTGAACTCTTAATACTTTATAATATGAACTTGTTTTCTTTGCATTATTTGAAGTCTGAAAGCTCTGCATCTTTTTGTTATTTCAGCCATTTCCCATTTTCTGCAAATGAATGCTCTAAATGACAATATTTTTATTTGGAATTTGGGAGAAATGTTGTCAGTAGTTTCTAGAATAAAACAACAATGTTCATTCTATTCAAGCATAGGCCTATAAATAGCAAACTTTGAGAAGCTGATTCAGAAACTGAAGTGGTCTCTTCTGAACTTTTTTTCAGAGCTGTATAAAATATTAGTATATCCATATGATATACTCTTCTGTGCTGCTATTTTAGTAGGAAAGCCTTCATTCTTTTCAAATGAGGGAAGGGCTTGCACACTGTGTGACTTTTGCACAAGTACAGTATAATTCTTTTTTACAGTTCATTTCAACCCTCTGTTTGTTCTTGTTTTGAGCTTCAGTGGAATGGAAACTGAATGATATTCATCTATTCAGATTATTTTGTACTGACTGAGGAGTGATTCTAGAGAAACAAACATACGAAAACCAAAGATCAGTCCTATGATATTGTCCTCCTTTCTAAACACAGGACAAATGACCCAGACACGGAGTTACTGCAGGTTGCATTGTAATGAACCTGCCTGTTTCAGTTTAACTAACTTGTTTTTAGGTTTGTGTTTAGCCTGCTTTGTCTCTAAATTCTCCATAGAGACTGAATCCTGTAGTCTTGAATATGTTTGCAGTCACATGACAGTGTTTGTCCTATATTTAATTTTAATAGGACATCAATTATTGTTTTTTTTTTTTTTTCTGGGGATGTGTAGGATATTTATAAGAGACATCTTTAGGATGTGATTACATCCAATGAACAAAATGACACACAAATACATTTCAGTGTTTGATTTGTACTGATGCACACTAATCTCTGTCAGAGAGGCTGTTCTTTAGCTTCCTTTTACAGTATACTTGCAATTAATTTAAGTTAAGTTAAAGTAATGTAACAGGGCTCTAGGACTTGTAGAAAGTGCTGTTGCTCATGCATCTTATTTGTTATTTCTTGTTTTAAAGGTTCATTTCATCTTAATTTGTGCCACAGTTAACTTATTAACATGACTGTTGCCAATGTGTGTAACTTCTGCATAATTTAAGATGGAGCAGAAAATGTAATATTTCAGATTCACATAAATATCTTGTTTATTAAAACACTATTATAATCTTTTAGAAATCTAAGACACAGATTATTGAGATCAAAGATTTACAGCAGCTGTTGAGACACCTGTTAACAAATTCTTACTAATCTTTATTGTCATTTAGCTAACTTTTAGTGAACATGACGAGTGAGCTGTTTCAGTAAACTCGGACAGTGAGAGTGTGAACAGATAATAGAAATAGAAAAAGGTTAAGAGATCTTTTTATTAGCTGCTGTAATATCTCTGTACAGTATTTCAAAACAACCACATCAGTTATACTCTCTCAGCCATGGGCCATAAAACTAAATGAACTAATTCTTTATGCTTATCCTATGGATAGAGTGTCACTTGAGGAAGAATATCTGTTGGTTTCCTCATTTTTAGACATGCATGTGAAGTATTGTAAAAGACAAATAGAATAGGACTTTTGGTTAAAATATTTCAGGTGGAATTTGCCAAGATTTCTGTTTTTTGAGGGAGATTTTTGAGAAAGGTTCTATTTGTAATTTTTTTAAATACACTTAAATCTGTACATTTGAATTACAAGTGTATATTGTAGAAACACTGGTATTTTTATTGAATACAATCAATAAAAAATACACATTGACTGACTAAATTGTTGTTTTTACTTGCTTTTCTTAATAATAATAATAATAATAATACTTTATTTTTATATAGCGCTTTTCTAAAACCCAAAGATGCTTACAGTCATCATTTGTGAAAACAAATAGAAACATTACACAACAAGTGGTGACAGACAATCAACATAGTACGAGAACAGACAGCAGGGATAAGTGGTATAGTACATTAAACAGAGGGAAGGCCGTAGGCAAGAGAAGAGAGGTGAGTCTTGAGTGTAGATTTTAACAAGGAAAGAGAGGAGGATTGTTTGACCGCAGATGGGAGAGAATTAGTTGAGGAGCAAGTCTGGAAAAAGCCCGATCACCGACGCCACGGAGTTTAGAGGCTGGGACTTTAAGAAGTCCAGCAGTAGCAGACCTAAGGGATCGAGATGGTCTGTAAGGAAGAAGGAGGTTTGACAGATAAGGAGGTGCAAGATTATTTAATGCCTTATAGGTAAGTAAGAGAATCTTGAATTGAATCCTGTATTTAACAGGGAGCCAGTGAAGATTTTGGAGAACAGGTGTAATGTGTTCATGGATGCGAGTGTGAGTGAGTAAACGGGCAGCTGCGTTTTGTACCATCTGGAGTTTATGGATAGAGGAAGAACTAATGCCAGCGAGCAAGGAGTTACAGTAATCTAGTCTGCTGGAAATGAAAGCATGAAGGAGTATTTCAGCAGTGGACTGAGTAAGGGATCGTCGAATTTTAGCTATTCTGCGCAGAATGCAGTTTTCACCACAGAGTTGATGTGAGCTGTAAAAGAGAGAGTGGAATCTAGAAGAACGCCCAAATTTCGGACTTGGGTAGAGGGAGAGATTACTGTACCGCCAAAGTTGAGAGAGAGAGTAGGAGTTTGATTGAGGACTGCTTTAGTGCTGATTAGGATGAGCTCGGTCTTATTACTGTTTAGCATGAGAAAATTATCCTTCATCCAGTTCTGGATCGCAGAGAGACAGCTTTCTAAATGAGTAGTGGGTGGGTTATTGATAGAACTAGTGCTAGGATAAATTTGGGTGTCGTCCGCGTAACAGTGGAAGTCTAGGTTAAAGTGACGCAACAGAGGCCCAAGAGGAAGGATATAGATGATGAAGAGGAGAGGTCCAAGGACTGATCCTTGTGGTACTCCGTGTTTAATCACAGAGGTATGGGAGGAATAGCCAGCCAATGAAATAAATTGTTTTCTGTCAGTTAGGTAAGATGAGAACCAGTCCAGGGCAGTGCCAACGATGCCAAGTTCACAGAGTCAAGATAGAAGGATAGAGTGGTGAATTGTGTCAAATGCAGCACTTAAATCTAGTAGCAAAAGAATGTTGAGAGCACCAGCATCAGCAGCTACCAGTAAATCGTTAATAACCTTGACCAATGCCGTTTCAGTACTGTGGAAGGGTCGGAAACCAGATTGAAAGGGTTCAAATAGGTTTTGTGATTCAAGATAATGTTGCAATTGGCAGGCCACAGTTCTTTCAAGGACTTTAGACAGGAAGGGGAGATTGGAAATAGGGCGATAATTGTTGAGGTCAGAAGGGTCGAGACCAGGTTTCTTTAGTATAGGAGTGACTGCAGCCGTTTTGTAAACAGATGGAACCTGACCAAGGAGAAGTGATTGATTGATGAGAACAGTGAGGTGGGGGAGCAAGGCAGGTACGCAGGCTTTAGTTAAGTTGGTGGGGAGTGGATCTAGAGCACAGGTTGTGGTCTTAGAAGACATTACAATATTAGCGATAAAGGAAGAGTCAATACTGTTAAAGGCAGCAAGAGAGGCGGAGGAAATGTTAAAATGAGAGAGGTTGGTAGTATGAGAGGAGTGAGAGGGGGGTCCAGAAGAAGCAGAGATCAGGGATCTATGAATATTTGCTATTTTGGAGTCGAAGAAGTGTAGGAAAGTGTTACAAAGGGCTGGAGAGGGTACAAGAGTGCTGTCTGGACTTTTAAATAGCTTATCAACTGTTGAGAAGAGGTGCCGAGAGTTTGTTCTATGCTGACTGTTAATGAGGTCAGAAAAGTAGGTTGTCTTAGCAGCACTAACAGCATCTCTATATGCAGACAGATGTTACTTATATGCATTCGCGTGAACAGTAAGTTTTGTTTTTTTGAAGAGACGTTCTAGCTGACGACCAACCTGTTTCATGCTATGTAGATCTGCAGTATACCAGTAGGTAGAAAAGGTCACCATTTTTGTTTTCAGGGGGGCTAGTATATTCAGGGATTCATTAAGGGCAGAATTTAGCAGCAGTGCATGTGATTCAGGAGAGGATTGGGCAGAGGTAACAGGAAAGATGGAAGAAATAGATTGATTAAGAAAAGAAGGATCAATAGACTGAGTCTTACGGAAAGAGATACAGGAAGATCAGAGGGACAGTAAACAGGATAAGTTTATGATCAGAGAGTGGAAACAATAGAGAGTGAGGGTTGAGAACAGGCAGCGAGGAGGTACAGACTAAGTCAAGGGTCCGACCTTTGACTGCGGTCAAGCCAGCCCCCACTTCAAAACGCTTGGTCAAACTAGCCCCCACGCTGTTTCTTAGAGCGCGCATACACTGAACATTTCGGCAAGCGTGAGAAGGAACACATTTCAAAATAAAAGTCCCCCCCTTAATATCATGACATTATGCTATGGAGTGGTATTAAAAGGAATCCACATGATATCACATGTTATGTCTGATATCACATGTCAATTTCATGTAGTCCTGGTAGTACACAAAATAAAAGCCCTGTAAATTATAACAATTATGTTAATTAAATAATAATAATACTAATAATACTACTACTAATAATAATACTTGTGTGTGTCACTTAATAGCAGGGCATTATAATGTGTCATTTCAAAATAAAGGCCCTTTAAATTGTAACATTTATGTAATTTTACACAATGTTTAGACTGTTATTAAAAGAAATCTGTCTATCACAGTTCAATTTCATATAGTCCTGATAGTACACTACTTGTATGTGTCACTCACTTAAAATCAGAACAATTTGATGTGTCATTTCAAAATAAAGGCCCTTTAAATTATAACAATATTTTATTTCAACACAATGTTTAGACTGTTATTAAAATAAATCTGTCTGATATCACAGGTCAATTTCATATAGTCCTGATAGTACACTACTTGTATGTTTCACTCACTTAATATCAGAACATTTTGATGTGTCATTTCAAAATAAAGGCCCTTTAAATTATAACATTTATGTAATTTTACACAATGTTTAGACTGTTCTTAAAATAAATCTGTGTGATATCACAGTTCAATTTCATATAGTCCTGATAGTACACTACTTGTATGTGTCACTCACTTAATAACAGAAATTTTTGATGTGTCATTAAAAAATAAAAACACTAATGCAGTTTGCTGTAGTTTTGTTATAAAAATGTAATATTATTCATGTGTCTGTTCATGTGTGATGTAGATTACATGCCTATTAGGTTGAGAGGAGGAGAGGAAATCTGTTCTGGGAGGTTGGAGGTGTATTATAATGCTGAGTGGGGGTCTATATGTGCTGATCTGTGGGACATCAGGGATGCTCAGGTGGTCTGCAGGCAGCTGGGTTGTGGGCCGGCGCTGAGTGCTAATAGAAGAGCTGTTGATGGTTCTGGTGGAGGAACTATCTGGATGAACAGAGTGAAGTGTAGAGGGAATGAGATTCACCTGTGGGACTGTCCTCATTCCCTGAAGATCCACACTGGCTGCTCCCACAGTGCTGGAGTCACCTGTGCAGGTGTGCGAGAACGTTTTTTAATCTAGTATTAACTTCTCTTAAGATAACTATGGTTATGTTAAGCAGTGTACTCTGTATTTCAGTCAGGTTCAATATTATTATTATTGTGCTCCTCTGACCTGTAAAAGGGAGAATAGCATTTATATTATGGCTGATTTAGGCTCACAACACTGATAAATACACTAAGTAACATTGGCAGACAATAATGAAACAATATTTTTGAAAATACCTACAATATTACCATATCAGCCATATACTTATTTTGTTTCAAAGACAATAAACACAAAAACAATAAATACCATTTCTTAAATAATGCTGCTCTAATCTCTTTCTCCTTCTGTAACCTCTTTTTCTTGACCATTTTTATGATATTTCTTTCAGACATATTTGTCACATTACCTTTTTCATCTGAAACAACTACAACTTACACCACAGGTACTCTTTTAATTAGTTCCTTTGTGTGATTTTTTTTTTAAGTTTAAACAACACTATGCAGTGTTCAACAGTGTTGTTATTCTGTGTTTTCAGTACCAGCACAGCTAACAGAGAAAAAGACAGTCCCTCCTTCAAAAAATCCATCATCTAATTTTCCATACATCTATCCAGTGTCTCTCCTGGTTCTGGGATCTGTGCTCTTCCTGGCCTTAGTGCTTCTGGTTGTGCTGTTTTATCAGAACAGAGTGCTCAGGAGAGGTAGGGAGATTTAGAGATCATCTAAAATCCACTTTCTGTACTTTCTATAATCATCATTAGTCCTTCAATCTGTCATCAGTCTTCTCTTCTACTGAACTGACTCCATGTTTCTTTCTTTCTCTCTCACAGGCGAGGAGGAAGACTCTGCTTGAGGCAGTCTATGAAGAGATTAACCATAAATGTGTCACTAACAGATATACTAAAAGAGGTAAATTATATGTAGAGAGTTTCACTGAAGGCAGTCTTCACACAGTATGTAAAGTGGATCTAAGGTCAGATATCAAATAGCAATTCTGAGTGTTTAAATGACTATAAATGAAAAAACTACATGCAGTAAATCAATTGTAGCATTGTTACCTTATCTTACAGGTTCAAAATAATGTGTTACTCCACTGACTATAATAGGAAGAATTACATATCTGTTACTATCAATTCAGGCCTGTACTGCTGTTAAAAAGCAGAGGAAAGGGATGGGGTTTGTTAGCCAACTTTCCCATTTCACCTTAAATGGTGCAAGAGACAGCAGAGGCTGCATCATTTAAGGCGGAACAGAACAATTAAATAAAATGAAAGCTAATCCAAGCTCCCCATAACAGGAATTAAGAAATTGACAATTGTTCCTTAATCACCAACCTTTCTGAAGACATACAATGCCATAAAATTAGCTAGGTTACTGAACCTTAGTGCTTCTGATGACGTATCTGGTGCATGAAGTGTTGTCCCAATTCTTATGGGGAGGATTTCACCCTTTACACTCAAAGAATGGTTGGGGTAAGTGGTAGGGCCATGGGGTGAAATGGGATTGGGCTTAAAGCCTCATCTCATTTTCAGACTTACAAATACATTTTTTTGCTGTAGATTTTGATTAAATAATTGAACTTTGGCATTCTGACTGTTCTGATCTCCTTTAACAGGAAGTTTTATCTCTGAAGATCAGCATTCAGGATATGAGGACGTAGATGAGGAGCTTCTCTCAGGTAAGTTGACATATACTGAATGTGTGTTAGAATTTTTAATGCAGAAGAAAAAACATATTTATATTTTTTGTTTTATAGAAAAAAGTTCCATGCAATATGTGTAGGGTTCTGAAGTGTTTTAGCAGTTAGCATCAGGCTTCAGGCCGATAAGACTCACCCCTGAACGGGAAAATAGTGAGCGTGGTTAGCGGGTAATGCTAATGCTAAATTCAATTTATCTTTGACTACTCCAGTATATCCATGTCTGGCACAAGTTAAAAACAATGTCTTGCCTACTGTACAGTTTGTAATAGTGATTTTAGGATTGCCCAGGGGTAACTACAGGATTGCAAAAGGCATGTTGAGGTGAGTTAATATCCTTTGGTGTGTGGGAGTTTTTTTTTTTTTTTTTTAAAGGGACACACTTTGATTTGTCAACCAGTTCTGATCGCAGAGGGCGACAGTACCAATACATTGAAAACCCCTTAGTATTTGAAAAGTTTGAGTCTTTGAGTAACAGTGTCTTGCTGCCATCATCCTGATGCTGCTGTGCTGCAATGCATTTTTTTAATTTTTACAGAAAACTATGGCGAGGTCTATGATATCATACCTGCTGAAGAGAGCCCACACATTACAACAGGTTTGGATATTTTAATACGTACGATTTATTGTGGACACATGGTAAACATGCAAATTATATTTGCTTTTCACCTTAATCAAAAATATATCTATATATGTCTGTGCAGCATACATTATTATGGTTTTCTATATTATGATAATAAAGTGTGATTTTTTTTTCACACCTATAAAGAATGTCTTCTTTTTTTTTCATTTTTAAAAGCACACTGAGCAACATGTTTCAGTTAATTAATGCATTTCATACTGTTTTAGATAAATAAATTAATCATTACAGAGAGAATAAAGGTTTTCTCAACCACCCTCGTGGTCCCATGGGCTCACAAGTTCCTGGCAGCGCCAGAGTCGGTCCGTTTCTCATTATAGATTAAGCAAGTTTGGACTCTTGTACTTTGTCAGAACGAACTTGGTAAGTTTGGCTCACGAGTGCATACTCCAGAGAACAGGACTTTTATTTTGTAATTGGAACTGCTGTGATCAGTAGAGTAGTAGGTGCATCCTTAGATGCATTTCCACAAACATACCCTACACCCGCTTCACAGGGCAGACAAACCGTCTTTGTTTGGTCCATCGCTCACCAGCCTTGCTGTAGTTCACAGGGAACCCACAATATTCCCACACTTAATCAGAGTTTCTGTAATCAGGATTAAAACTAGTTTTATATACTCTGTAAAAGCATGAGAAACACAAAAAAAGTTGTTTGTATGTGTAGTTAAAAGAAACTGTGACTTATCTTCATGGTGGATGTTATGTGTTTGGATCTGCTGTCTGCAGGTGCAGCTTTAATGCTGTATTTTGTGTGTTTACTCTCTCTGAAGTTTGTCTCCAGAAGGTAGCTGACTTTGTACCTTCCTTTGCCCACAGACACACACACACAGACACAAGGAGGTGGAGCTGTGTTAATTAGTGCTGATGCCTTTTAAAAATATGGCGAAATGAAAAAAAAAGCTTCTTCTGATTTGTCACTGAAAATGTTTGATAATTTCCTCTCCTCTTTCTAATAAGGTCATAGTGAGTGTGATTGGCGGCTGTGGGGAATCTCTCTCTCTCTCTCTCTCTCTCTCTGTCTCTCAGGTTCTTGAGTCTTATCTGGCTGAGTAGAGGTAAAGCTTGTTCTGCTGCTGAGTTGAGCAGTGTGTGTGCAAGAGATGGACATCCGAGTTCTACTAATTTTTCTATTGACCACTGTCACTCTCGTCACATCTGGTAAGTATAATATACTGGTAAAAAAAAAAAAAAAAAATATATATATATATATATATATATATATATAATATATACAGCTTATTTAAACTAACAATGGGTTCAAGGATTTCATCTCAATACCTAAGAGCAGGCAGGGTACTGTTGTCTAACCTGTAGAGGCCTGGGCATCTACAGGCCTCCCCAGACCATCACTGATCCCCCACCAAACCAGACATGCTGAATGATGTTGCATGAAGTGGCATTTAATTGAAAAGTATATATTTACTTTTTGATCTTACATTCATGTGATTTACACTTTGCTATCATCCAGTCAGCCCATTTTAGTATTGCTATAGAAGTACAAATTAGTGAACTGATTTCTTATGATCTCTAAATGGGAGCTTTTGATGTCCATGATTTGGTTTAAATGTATTTCAGCCTTGTTTGAGTATTATTATTTGAGTATAAGTGTAATTATTCTCTGATTATCAGTGTGTTTGTTTTTTTCTCCACACAGACAGTGTGAGGTTGGTGGATGGTGGGAGCCGCTGTGCTGGGAGAGTGGAAGTTCTTCATAGAGGACATTGGGGAACAGTGTGATGATTACTGGGATATGAGAGATGCTGCAGTGGTGTGTAGAGAGCTGGGCTGTGGGGAAGCCATAGATGCACCACGGAGAGCTCGCTTTGGATCAGGATCAGGACCAATCTGGGTGGAATATGCTAACTGTGCTGGATCAGAGTCTTCACTGAAGAACTGTAGGTCGTATGATTGGGGTAGACAGAGATGTAATCATGATGAAGACGCTGGTGCTGTTTGTGCAGGTAAGATGCAAAAAAATAAAACATATTACACAGAGATGTAAACAAATGTGATGAGGCCTGTGTTGGAATGTACTGAATTAATTAAACAACTGTTAGTTGTTTTATATACACCCCTGTAAAAAAACTTCTTTGTAACATGAAAAGTTTAAGCCTGAACCTAAATTCACTTTCATACACTTAATAAATGGATTATTACAGAGGTGGTTTTGAATGCTTTGGTTTAGAATTAGCAACTAAGAAATAATATATATATATATTTTTTTTAAATCCTTGTATTTCAGTTAATGAAAAGTGCAAAATATAAAAATCACTGCCCCATATTATTTAATTCCCTTCTATTCAAATTAACCTCCCAGCCCTCCCAATGCTGTGTGTTAATATTAACGTACATGTTCTCTTTGCTCTTATAAACACATTGTAGAAGTCAGATTGGTGGGCAGATCTCGCTGCTCTGGGAGAGTGGAGGTTCTTCATGGAGAGAGCTGGGTCACAGTGTGTGATGCTGACTTTGACCAGCAGGATGCAGAGGTTGTGTGTCGAGAGCTGGGCTGTGGTTCTCCTGTGGAGGTTCTGGGAGCAGCTGCTTTTGGTAGAGCAGAGGGTCAGATGTGGTCAGAGGAGCTTCAGTGTAGAGGAAACGAATCTCATATGTACCTCTGCCAGACCATCTCCTTCCTTGAAACCCAACTGCTCTCCCAACAAGGATGTGGGACTAAGATGCTCTGGTATGATGAAGTATGTTTGTAAAAGATTTAGATTAGTACTAAACTGTGAGCAATTAGTTTGTAATTACTGTATTTTTTTTTTTATTATTGTATTGTATTATTGTTGCCTACTGTTTTTCCTCTGTAAATTCAGGTCACACTCAGGCTCGGCTGATGAACGGCTCAGATTCCTGTTCTGGTCGAGTGGAGCTCCAGTACATCAGTGAGTGGGGTACAGTGTGTGATGTAAGCTGGGATATGAGAGCTGCCAGTGTCCTCTGTGCTCAGCTGAAGTGTGGGAGTTATGTGGCTGTGTTGGGGTCAGACTGGTTTGGGGAGGGGAGTGGCCGGATCTGGGCTGATGTGTTTGATTGTCAGGGAAACGAAACACACCTGTTAAAATGTCCCATTTCATCATGGAGTCGAACTGCATGCTCTCATAAACAGTATGCTGGAGTTATCTGTAGTGGTGAGATCTTACAGTTGCAGTATAATAAATAACTGAAAGTTTATTACTCCCTCATTTTAAGCCAAGTAATATATTTTTTTCTCTTCAGGTTCTTCTCTGGCGTCTCATGAGGGAGGAGTGCGGTTGTCTGGAGGGATGGAGTGTGAGGGGGAGATGGAGGTGTTCTTCAGGCAGGACTGGAGGAGAGTTCTGCTGGACTCCTGGAGTGAGTCTGAGGCCTCTGTGGTCTGCAGACAGCTGGGCTGTGGTTCTGTACTCAACATCTCCAGCTCCTCTTCATCCAGTCCTGAACACAGCTACATGTGTGTGACGGGTTTCAACTGCTCTGGGAGTGAAGCTCATCTGAGGAACTGCAGCAGCTCACAAGCAGTTAACTGCAGCTCCACAGTACAGCTCTACATCACCTGCTCTGGTAAGCATTGCACAGTTAATAAATGTATAATTTTATTTGTATGTATGATAACATGCAAACGTGCCTCTATTATCCATATTTTTGAACATTTGAGAATAATTATTTGGCAAATATGAGTACATATACACAACACATATCTTGTGAAAGGAGTTTGAAAACATCTTTTGTATTTGTGTAAATTTTAGGTACATCTAACACAGTCCACAGCTCCATCAGGCTGGTTGGTTCTGGGGGAGACTGTGCAGGAAGGTTGGAGGTTTTCCACAGTGGATCATGGGGGACAGTGAGTGATGAATTGTGGGATATTGAGGATGCGCAGGTGGTCTGCAGACAGCTGCAGTGTGGAGTCGCCCTCAGTGCTCCAGTACCGGTACCAGCCCGGTTTGGATCTGGAACTGGACCCATTTGGCTGAATGAGGTGGAGTGTGAGGGGAACGAGGCGTCTCTGTGGAACTGCAGATATCAGCTGTGTGGAGAGGATGAATGTGGACACAAGGATGATGTAGGAGTCGTGTGCTCAGGTACTTCCTATCTTGAATTGCTCAGTTTGTAATGATCTTGTAATCAAGTACCAATGCCCTATCTATGTACAACTGGAGGTACATTTTGAATAATTAAAGAAGAAACTTTTGCACGTTTAAATCAATGTGCATAACTAGCTAGCTATCTTTCTCCCGCCAGAGTATAAAGAGATCAGACTGACTGAGGGCTGTGAGGGGAATCTGGAGGTGTACTATAATGGAACCTGGGGGAATGTGTGTGTAAATGGGATGACTGATGAAACGGCAAAATTGATCTGTCGAGAGCTGAACTGTGGAAGAACTGGCAGTGAGTCTTGGTCTAAAGCAAGAGTGGAATCAGCTCCTAACTGGCTGGATAATGTAAAATGTAGGAAACATGACTCCACTCTGTGGCACTGTCCATCTTCTTCCTGGGGGGAGAACAGGTGTGATAATCGCAATGAGGTTGCTTGCATTACCTGCTCAGGTAGGCAGATATGATGAGGTGTTAAAGACTTTAAAGAATGCTAGAACTAATGTAGTTTGTAATTGGAATTTCATAATATTTGATTTTTTTGTCCTACCACAGAGAATGGAAATACACTAGATTTGACAAATTGGCTGTGTGATTCATCTCCTCATGAGAGACCGTGCTCAAGTAAGAAAACTTATCATTATCAAAATGATCATGTCTTTGATAAACTACATTTTCTTTCTTTTTGACTGCATGTTCTGCCAGCATGCTTTCACTAATAAGCAATTCTTGTCTTTGCTCGCACTGTTTTATTTGTAGTTTGCATATTTTTTTGCACTTTAACATATTTTAGATAACACTTCTACAGTGATATTTTAACAAAGGTTTAGAGAGGGATTCTGGGTAATGGAGTGCATCAGAGTGTCTATGTAAGTCTGAGGAATTCAGGTGTAGACAGGACAGGTGTGGTGGATGGGGGTGGGTAATATGGCCCTAAAACAATATCATGATGTTTCATGGCATTTATCGCGATAACAGTACTCTTGGTGATATGACAAAACACTGAATTAAAGATATTATTTTAAAAATACACTACTGAAACAAAATAAAAAATAAATTCTGTTTTTGCATATGATATGGCACCCCCCCAAACTACGATATAAAAAAATACAAGACTTTTTATCAGATGGTAACAGACATCAGTGATCAAGAAAGTCATGATACTATTAATGCACTCTATATAATCTATATAATTAATAATAAAGTAAAATGAATAATATTGGACAGATAAAAACAGCAACCCCAGTGGTGCCCTGCAGTGGTAATTAGGGGTGGGTGATATGGCACGATATTTCAGGGTATAGTATCGTTTTTTGCGCTTGATACGATATGGCACAGCCCTAGTGGTGGAAATAACAGGTGTAACAGACAGCTTGCTGAAGACAGACAAACTACACTCTATTAGAAGCAATATCTTATTTAAAAAAAATATTAGTTTAAAAAAATCAACTGTTTCAACTAAAACGGTAAAACAAGGTAAGTGCTTTTTTTTTTTTTTACTATGGCTACTTCTGTTTTTTTTTCTCCTGCTCTCTTCTGCTTGTATATATTTTTCATCTTACAATGCTTTTTTGTGGTTTACCACATCTCTATAAGAACATATTTCATCATACAGTATATACGACTGTTGTAAATGTTTGTAAGTCTTTGATGGATAATCATTTTTTCCCTCTGTGGTGTGTTTGTAGAGCACATTCCTCTGAGGCTGAGGGGAGGAGTAGGAAGCTGTTCTGGATGGATGCAGGTGTATCATAATAAAACATGGGGGTCTGTATGTGGTGACCTCTGGGACATCAGGGATGCTCAGGTGATCTGCAGGCAGCTGGGTTGTGGGCCGGCGCTGAGTGCTAATAGAAGAGCTGTTGATGGTTCTGGTGGAGGAACTATCTGGATGAACAGAGTGAAGTGTAGAGGGAATGAGGTTCACCTGTGGGACTGTCCTCATTCCCTGAAGAACCACACTGACTGCTCCCACAGTGCTGGAGTCACTTATGGAGGTCAGAGGAACAGACACAACTGAATATATTTGCCTCCTAACTGTTACAGAAACTTTACACATGCTTGAGAAAAATACTTACATCACATTGTTATTTTATGCTCACTCACTAGGCTTCCTGTATCATACTTTGCCTTTAAATAATAAAAGAGGACAGATGGGACATTTTTTTCTTGCAAGGTCAGGGACCACTTTTCTCCATTGTAAACAGGCTTGATAGCAACTTCGGTAACTATTGTTGATCATAATGTTGGTCACACACATTTGGTTTCCATCATTTAATAATTGTAATGTTTTTGGGAAGGATAGAAAGTAACAATAGTGAGAGTCTGTATGTGCTTTGCACCAGTCTGTCTAGATCATTGTGTTTACAGAGATTTCATGTGTCATCTTCCATAATATTCATCACAAAATTATTCACATCCAATAAAAGGACTGTGTTCATGTATAAATTGTCTATACATTTTGTATATTTGTTTTTTAGATTCTCAACCACAGACAAGAAGAATCATACTTCCACAAACTCCTCCACCAGCTGTTCCCTCCATCTATCCAGTGTCTCTCCTGGTTCTGGGATCTGTGCTCTTCCTGGCCTTAGTGCTTCTGGTTGTGCTGTTTTATCAGAACAGAGTGCTCAGGAGAGGTAGGGAGATTTAGAGATCATCTAAAATCCACTTTCTGTACTTTCTCTAATCATCATTAGTACTTCAATCTGTCATCAGTCTTCTCTTCTACTGAACTGACTCCATGTTTCTCTCTGTCTCTCTCACAGTGATCTCTAAGAGGAGGAAGACTTCAGCTGAGCCTGTCTATGAGGAGATTGACACCAGGCTCATCCCTAAAAGAATTACTGTCTCAACTAAAAGTAAGAGTAAAATGTTTTTTGTTTTTTCTCTCAAAGCAGAAATGTCTGGTCTTTACAGAAATAATGTAGCAGTTAATCAAATACTTGTCAGATAACTCTCTTTTCATATTGTTATATTTTAGTAGTGTTTTTTTTGTAGATTTTCTTCCTTTGTTAATAAATTACACCAATTTATCTATCTTTTCTTCCCACTGAATAATGATACACACTTACACATGTGAAGATAAAATTATGTTTTTTGGAATAAAATATATGTAAATGAAATAAAAAGCCAACTGAAAATACATATTAGTAATATCAGTTTATTCTAATATGTTTTAGGTAAAGCAGATAATGAGGAAATGCAGTTAAGTTATGATGTCATTTTTGCTGGACAAACACCTGACAGTGCAGCAGGTGTGCTTCTGTTTTTTTATCTGTCCTTATCACTAATGCCTATTTGCATCTCTGCAGAAAAAAATATATATATATTTCTTCAACTTTCCCATGTATAAAGCTAGCAATTTAAAAGAGAAAGATATCAGATGAAATGACCAATATCAGTCATTAAGAATTTTGTTTCTTTTTTTTTTTTTTTGCAGAGGAAGAACCAGATAATTACGATGATGTTATTGTGGAACAAAACTCAAACATTGTGATGGGTCTGTAGAGTTATGTATGAGTGAGCAAATTCTAATCTTAACAACTAAAACTTCCCTAATAAGTCATGTTCACTTTATTTTTGTTAGAAAACATGCTGGAGATCTACGATGATGTCATGGAGGTCACTGCTGGACACATTGCAGCAGGTTTGTTTCTTACATTGTTACAATAATAATAATAATAATAATAATAATAATAATAATAATAATAATAATAATAAATATAGCCGCAAGCGGCGATTTACGGGGTCCGAGGCCAGTTAGGCTTAAAACATGTTGACCAGCATGACTATAATGAGCTACCTGGATGACTAGCATGACCATTAAGAGTAAGCTGGATGACCAGCATGATCAAGCAGAACCTAAGGGTCGGAGTTTTTTCACCAAATGACATTTAGAGTGCAGCAACACAGCACATAAATCCTGCTGAGAGCCTAGTAGTAATGTATAAATATGCCTGTCAGTACATTTCCAACCATCAAGATCAGGTTGCCTGTATATATGTGTATGTAATTTTTTGTGTTGATGGGGTCAAAGGTTCCTGTCTTGTGTCCATTTAGGTTTGAAAAAAATATAAATTAGGCATCAGGTTTTTTTTACAATCACAGTAGATTTTTTGTCTTTGTATATGAAAAACAATGTCCAATTTGGCTCCAAATTGGGAATGAAGATCATGTGGTCCGTATATATATGTATTTGAATTTGCGTGTTGATAGGGTCAAAGGTTCCCGTCATATGTCCATTTAGGTTTAAAAAATCAATAAGAAAGGCCTCGGGCCTTTAAAATGACTGTTGCTTTTTCGCTGTTGTAGAGGGAAAAAATGTCCGATTTGGCTTGGGAATCAAGATCACATTAGTAGTATGTATATGTATGTAAGTTTGTGTGTTGATAGGGTGAAAGGTTTTTGAAAATTGCGATAAATTAGGACTAAGGCTTTTACAATTACAGTAGATTTTTGGCTTTTGTAGAGGGAAAAAATGTCAGATTTGGCTCTCAGTTGGGAATCAAGATCACATTAGTTGTATATATGTGTTTGTAAATTTGTGTTGATTGGGTCAAAGGTTCCTGTCTTGTGTACATTTTAGGTTTAAAAATAGCGATAAATTCTGTAAATGCACAATAGTTAAATTTTCACTGTAGAGCCTCCTGAATGCTCACTTGATTAATACTTGGTAGATGTGCTTGAAATGTAACTTTTAATGAGTGTCTTAAATATTTTTGACATGCCAAAAACTTTGACAGAGTTTTGGCCCTCATATACATGTAGGGTACAAGTTACGTCCTGATTGGAAATTGTTTAGCCTGTCAAAAGCCAAGATGATATTTGCCAATCCAAAGCTTGATAACTTGTATGGTTCCTGAGAAACACAAAGTGATGCTGATTTAGCACTGAAACATCTTTCTTAGTCTGGGTTTAAGCCTAATCCAGCTCTTGGAGTGCAGCCAATGTTTTTCCAGTTAGTATTATTTTGCTAAATTTGTATATAAAAAATCAATTATTCAACTCCACATATTAGTATTTGGTATATCCACCTTGCTTTGCAGAAACAGCTGAGAGTCTTTCGGATTAAATATGCCGCAGCTCCCCCTCTGAGAGCAGCATTTTCATGCTGAGAGTAAAATATATGGAGCAGATTTGCAGCAGCTCCAGTGCTGCTTTGGCCTGGTGACTCAGGATTATGGTCTTTTTAAGCTTCTCTCAAGCTTTAGTTTCTTATCAGACTGATTAAGTTTCATCTGCAGTGTCCGTTCCTCCCTCAGTGAAAGTGCCACCTACATCTCTTCACTGGACAGGCTATATATTTTTAGAGTCCAGCTGGTCTGATCTACAGACATGAATATCACGACAGTCCTTGTGAAAAGGAAGAATACTTAAATTAGGTAAATAAAACAAAAATTACATTTTTAATTGAATATACGTTTTTAACAATATTTTTTTCCCAGTAGCATTAGTGTGTACAAAATATTTGCATGAATACTCAAATTACTAAATTTACAATATCCTTCAAGTGTATTTAAAATTATGTTTAAAAACACATACTTGAATCTACTAAAGTTTACTCAAGTTATATGAAAAAAACATTCAAAAGTACAATCAAATGTGTTTATGTTGTATTTAAATATAGCTCAATTACAGTTTCAAATTCAAATATACTCAAGTTGTCTGGAGTTGTTCCAAAATTGTACATTTAGTATGTATTTAAGTACATATTAATTTTAATGTTAAAAGTATGAACTTTTCCATGTTAAGTATGCTTTAAAAAATATATACTTGAATGCGCTTTTCTTTTACAAGGGAATGCTGGGCTTTCGACACTTTTATTTCTGGAGAAAAGGAATGTACAACTTTTGTCTTTAATTAAAATAAAAATGTGCAAAGATGTTTAACATAATCCCTGTGTCCAAGTGGAACAGCTGACAGTCAATATTGGAAGCTGGTGAAATTCTTGCCCTCAGATGCCCTTACATTAAAAACATCATGAGCACGAGCCTGTACTAATTCAATGTATGGACTCAGGAACGCTTAGAGAAATAAATCTGTGAACACTGTAACATGCAAAGCCACGCATCACCACAACTCAAAAACGCTGCTATCTTCTCATTCAATAAAATGTATTTATAAAAGCTATTGGATAAAAAACTTTTAACAATAATTTTAGTTTTCTTTGCTTTTTATTGTTCTATGTATCGCTCTTTTATTGCAACTTCAATATTCACTATCATAGGGCACTAACCAGTATTTTCAGTTTCCAGTAGAGGGCAATGTTAGACTTTTAGACCCTGTGGATGTTTAGTTTCTGTAACAGTAATGCAAGATGATTGACAGGGATTATTTTATTGTTTGTGCATGGAGTTTCTGTAGGTTCACATGTGCTGTAGGTACCAAATGTGTAGCACCTCAAACTATCAAAATATGTTACTGTGCCTGTTTACTTTTTTGAGACCAGAAAGTTATTTCTGTGGCGAGAGGTCATGAGATCTTGGGGAAAAGGGAAAAGAAAGAAGAAAAAAAGGAAGAAATAGGGAGACACTTAAATCAGGCCCTCAAACCCACATTTACATTTTTTGTAACAAATAAATAGAAAATTATTATGTGTATATAATAAAATAGCATTTTAAAATCTAAGAACTTGCTGACAAATATGATTCATCTTTATTCTGAAGTGCTCAGAATAGCAGAGGACTGACAGCTTAGGTACCATACTAATGCATACATAACTACATAGGTAGTTAG
This sequence comes from Astyanax mexicanus, assembly GCF_023375975.1. Classification (NCBI taxonomy): domain Eukaryota; kingdom Metazoa; phylum Chordata; class Actinopteri; order Characiformes; family Acestrorhamphidae; genus Astyanax; species Astyanax mexicanus. The sequence continues at coordinate 19,528,578 of NC_064425.1, forward strand.
TTATCTCATACCTGTCAAGTTTTAGATTTAAAAATAAGGGATATTTTCCTCTGTCCGCTTAAAGTCGTCCCACCAGCCCAACGAAGGTTCAGTATCCCGTACATTTTAAGACAGGTTTACAAAAAATCTAAAATAACCACAAATGAACCACTTACACACTACAATTAGATTATCAGAATCTGAAATGTTGTGGACATTCCTACATATGTCATTCTTTTAATACAGCCAAATTAAAAACCCTTTTCTATATCTTTTTTAAAAAATTAAGATTTCATGTCTTTTTTGTAATAAATGCACTCTTTTATATGATATATTTTTTATTTATTTAATGGATTTAAAATTGAACAAAGGGTGCACAAATTCTGCAAAATTACTGTTGGTGACCTAAAAATAGTATCATGAGCTTTTACTAAAAGGACATGGACCAGATATATTCCATCAGTAAAAATTAGTCCTAAGGGGCCTACACAATAAATTTTAATTAATACTTCTTCCTTTTGATCACTCCACCCCTGATCAGTTCAGTTAATTTCGGTCCTCTCCACATTTCTAGTTAAACTGAGTCACAAGCTGTATTTTTTTATTTTAAAAGGTTTAATCTATGTGTTTTATTTTGGAGACGAGTATTTTTAAGCAGCTATCAGAAAAATATCATCACAGTTTACATGATTAGCCTACCGTTACCTTTCTTTTAGAAAAATCGCTGAATATCCAGATATGTTTTAACATCAGCAGCTCCGACTAGCTGCCTGAACTTACAGCGCCGTGGGGGTGGGGGGGGGATGGGGGCTTCCCCACACTGACCCTCCTTTGCAAGCTGATTGGCTGTTTCTCCTGAAAGGCGGGACTTTCTCCTTGAATCGGCTCCACGATTGGTTAAGAGACACAGAGCGGTCAGTGCCCTGTCTCCTCAATAATATATATTTTTTTATTTTAATAGAATACGGGAAATTTACGGGAAAATACTAATACGGGAGGACGGCGGGAAAGAGGAGTAAAATACGGTAGTTTCCCGGCCAAAACGGGAGACTTGACAGGTATGAGTTATCTATATTGTAATAAGTTGTTCACAGTCATTACATTGCAAAAAACTAAATCTTAGCAAGTGAAATTATCTAAATTTAAGGCAATAAATCTTATTTTCTTCTCTGATAAGACTTTTTGTCTTACTAAGCATGGTGTAAGTGTTAGATTATTTTGCTTATTTTAGGGATAATTATCTTAATCATTCTTACTTAGAAGTTGTACCTTATTTTAAGTCATTTGAACTCAAAATAAGCACAATTAAGCAGCAATCAAGTTATTCTGATTCTTGTGTCCATAAACAGTGACTTTTTTTGCTTGATTTAGGTGTTACTTCACTCATTTTGAGACTTTGCCATTGCTTTTTTGTAAGAAATCTTTCTAAGAAAATTTTGCTTGCCCGATTGGCAGATTTGTTTAGTGTAAACTGCACTGTGAAGTTTTAAATTAAGGGATGAAATTAGTCCCCCTGTGTTAAAAAAAAAAGCTTCTTTTACCCGGTGAAAATAGTCACACTTCCATTACATTATGCTAACATTACTTTGTTTTAAAGCAACTGACCTATAAAGATAGTGAGCCAAATTTAGGTCGAGCCAAGTTTATGAAACTACACACTTTTACTGCAGTACAGATTTACACTCTCTACTAAATAATCCATCTCAAAAGCAGAAAAACGTACTTTATACTGGGAGGCTATATCGTTAAATATAGGGAGTATAGGGAATGTTTTCTTCTGATTTTGAGCTGGACTTTTTAGCAGGGTCAACATTACTGGCTTTCAGGAGCCTAATCTTTAAATTCTTAACAATTAGCTATATTGTAGCGAAGCTGCTTTTATATTCTGTTCACTGTGAATTCACTGTTCTGTTCTGTGCTGGGCTTGTGATTGGGGTAGGGGGAGGGGCAGAGCAGGAAAGCCCGTGTGTGTGTGTGAAGGGAGGGAGAGAGAGAGAGAGAGAGAGAGAGAGAGAGAGAGAGAGAAGAGCTGCCCGTGAGTGTGTGCTGAGAGTGAGAGCTAGAGTTAACCAGTTAGCACTAGCCTTTTGTTATTTTTCGTAGTGATGGGCATAACAGCTCTTTTAGATGAACTGAACCATTAGAATAAGTTCACTAAAAAGATGGGAGACGGAAAGGTCTCCCGTTTTTTTTTACAAGTGTTGTAAAAATATATATAAATAACAAATATTGAAATATGTAACTAAATGTTGGGTTTATTATACGATATCGTATAATAAACCCAACATTTAGTTACATATTTCAATATTTGTTATTTATATATATTTTACAACACTTGTAAAAAAAACGGGAGACTTTTCTTATTATGTTATTTGTAATGTGATTTATATATATATAAATCACATTACAAATAACATAGTACAAAAAATAAGTATGAACTTCTGCAACATAGATATTACATTAAGAGCAAAATTAACATAAAAAAATTTACATTCAGAAGAAAGTATCAACTTCAATGTGCAATCAAATTGAAAATAAATAGCGTAACTGTAGTGCAAAACAAAAGGTCAAGAAACTAAAATAAATACATATAAATAAAACAAAGACACATCCATACGCTCACTGTTGTGGGTGCAGAACAAATTAAATCCAAACAGGATCATCATGATAAAGGTGGCCTTATGCCCTTTACTTCAGAAACTTTGTCTATTGGTTATGAATATGCTTGTTATACAACTATTATTACTAATAGTAATAATATTATAAAAAAATAACCACGATAACAATATACGTTATTATTACTATTACCAGGCCTCAACCTTGTTTTTCTTTCTCGAGAGCGCCAGCCCTGATAACAGTTCAGTGAGTGACCGAATCACTGAGTGAACGAGAGCACCAGCCCTTGTAACAGTTCAGTGAGTGAAGGAATCACTGAGCATTGAGCAAGTTTCCTCGCAATGAGAGTCTCCGCCACCAGATTCGCCGGTGATTCACAGACCACACAGCAGTTCCCCTGCCGGCCTGTGGGGTCGCTGCTGAGCTTAACTACTGAACTGAGAAATTAACGAATCAGCTGGGGAAGTGATTGGATTCAGTTCGTTCACTCAAATGATTCGTTCATTCGAACGAATCGTTCATGAACGACACAACACTAATTTTTCGGCGTGGTTGCGGCCTACAGCAACCTGTGTTCTAAGTTAAGTCAATAAAGCGACTTAAACTGCCTACTCGGTCCTTCTTTCAGAGTCCAGGCGGACGCTACAATATATTTAAAACCCCTTCAGTCCAGTAACAGCTGTGTTTATTTGTTTTTTAAAGTCACTGGTTAGCACTGGTTGATCTCAGTTCATAATATTGCAGCAAATATCCAGCACAACAAACCCAGCTTTAAACCCAAACCATCGCTGTATAAACAGAGACAGAGGAGAAGTTTTCTTTCAGAAACAGCGAGGGTTACCTGCGTGTTTACTAATCCGTTACTCGTTCGTGCTGGCGTTAAGATCATTTGCACGTTAGGTGGATTTACAGGGCTAACGTGTATTTATCTTATTAATCTTTAGTGATAGCAGGTAAAATCTTGGCAATGAAAGCTATATGAGTCTCGTGGCTCGAGTTTATGGGGCGTTTGGGGACAGTAGAACCAAAACAGCTTAGCTATGTAAGTTAGTTTGCTAACTTACGGAGCTACTTCATGACGCAGATTAGTCCATTCATCATTAAATTATCATACAGTGCAAAGAACAAATGCTGTGTTCAGATGATGTGGTAAACTATTCATCTACATGTTGTTCTTTCTTAGCTATTCATGTGATTTTCTCTATCATTAACAGGGTGGTGAGCTTCCTGAGGGCTTTGAGGATAGTTATCCTGGTGCGTGTCTTTCGTCTGGCCTCTCAGAAGAAAGATCTGGAGAAGGTCACTAGAAGAAAGGTGAGGATCTAAATGGGTGCTGGCCATCATTCTTTTATTTTAATTAAATTATATCAATTATTCATATAGATTCTAATGAAATGTTAAACTTAATTACAGTTTGATTATTTCATCATGATTCAGAGAGAATTAAATAAAAAAAATAAACATTTTGATGTATTTAGAAATAGGTTGGAAAATTATTAAAATCCATCAAAACCTTTTAAAATACACCCAAGTTACTGTTTGTATGCTGATTTGTGGCATTTGTGAATCTTGCAGGTATCTGAGAACAAAAGGCGGTAACAAAAAGGATGGATTTGAATTGGATCTCACCTATGTCACAGGTTGGGATGCTTTACCTAATTATGTAATCTTATTTGAATCTAGATTTTCTGCTTATGGTTTGGGATCCAATAGTTAATAATGTTTGTTGCCATGTCTTTTCCCTCACCTGGAAAGCAGGCACTCTACAGAAATCCCATAAAAGTAAGCTTAACAATTAAGAAAATAAAATAAAACTGAAAAGTCTGTAGAAGGCAATTATTTTAGCTGAATTATTGATTTAAACAGATTTTTATGTAACAATGTTACAATTTGCTGTATTTAGGAAGCTGCCATATTTCTGGACACAAAGCATCCCGATCATTACAGAGTTTACAATCTCTGCAGTAAGTTAGATCATATAATATTATATTATATTGCTGGAGACACTCAATAAATGAGTGGTGCTGAGCATAGCTTTGGTCTTGTTTCAGGTCAAAAAGGCTACGATCCGCTGTTCTTCCATTACAGAGTGCAACGAGTGATGATTGACGACCATAACGTACCGTCATTAGAGTAAGTAATGAGCAGCACTTTACTCAAATGCTTCTTCTGCCGTTAACGTTGTGTTCCATTTAGCTTTTATGTTGGATGTTGGAGCTGGGAATAACTTCACACCTGAGTCGACAACGTTCTGTTAAAATAACTGTACAAAATATGTCGAAAAAATGTCTTACCCTATAAGTGAAACTTGCACCTGTACATAACTAGCTATTATTGAGGTGTATATGAAGCACTGTGGAACAGGGTCATGAAAAACCTGGAAAGGTCAAGGAACTTGAAAATAGTAATTTTCAGGCCTGGATAAGTTTTGGAAAAAAACAAAAAAACAAACAAAGTCAAAGTCAAATTTACTCTTTGTGATCTTTGTGTTTCCATTTATTGACTCTGTTTATCGACTCCGTTTATCGACTCTGTTTATCGACTGAGAAAAGCTATTTAAAAAATAATTTGATAACTTGATTGGAGTTTCAGATGGAATATAACTGTAAATTCACAGAGAAAAATCTAGGTGTTTAGGATGTAATTAAGCTCTTGCTCTCTTCCACTCTTTGGGAAGCATATTGGTTATATATGCAAGTAAATTACCAGTAATGGTGACAAGAAGGCAACATTTAAACAGATGCATTTAAAAGCTGTTAAAAAATAAAGAATCTACACGATATAGACACAACCTAAACATATTCCCTGACAGCCAGATATATGCCAAATTAGTTTTATTTAAAAATTGATTCTGTTCAAAGTTTTAAACAGAAGATTCTATATCATGTTTGATGAAAGTGTGAAATACTGTTTACAGGTTAAACATTAGAAATGTTTACCAAATGTTTATGGGCCTGAGCTGATTAATACATCAGTGCAGAGTGAAGTAATTTAGCCCTACATTATGGAGCGCTCAGAATTTGACACATTTTATTATTGAAGATTGTGTCTTAGCATTGCTTAAATAAATGTTTTTTTTAATTATTTAAATATATTTAATGTAAATATAGGCCTACTATAATCAGTTTTGATATACATTCTTGTCTACTCTGATGTTTTAAACACGCTATGGTCATTAAAATGTGCTGCGAAAGCATAGAAAAGGCACAGAAAATAATTTAAATTTATAGGTTAACACTATTTGTAATCTACATGTGTATACATATTTTACCCTTGTTTTCTTTTTTTCCAGAGGGAATTATAAAATAAGCTAAAGACTTTCATGTTTACTACAACTTAATTATTAATCATGTACCAGTGTTTTATAGCAAATGTAACCAAAAAATGTCCCACATTATATGTCCCAGGTTATAATTTTTTGCATTGTCAGCGATACCAGACGCACATTCACACACACAATGGAAACATGAACAGCTAGACGTGCTAATGAAACGTAAAATACTACTGCTTTTACTACTGTTGATGTTTGGTGCAGCCATCTTGCGTTCTGAACTTGTGGGTTTATTCCAGTTGAAATGTTCTACTTAGAACTTGGAAATTTCCAGTTCTGAATTCCTACTTCAGATGGAATGCAGTATAAGGATTCACATTAGAGCTCGACCCAACCTGCCTAGAGCATTAAAACTGAGCTTTTAAAAAACATTTTCGTTCTGTTTAGAATGAGTGAAGAATGAATAAGACCTATTATTTAAGAAAAATATTATTAATTATTAGGAACAGATCTCCAAAAGATTATAACATGAACAATGCAAACAATGATCCAAAGGCCTAAACATTAGGCTACAACAATATCTGAATGACTTTCCTCTAATCTAGTATAATATAACATGGTTTAAGAAAAGAAAATAAATTATTTTATAATTTTATTTATAATTTTTTCCCATTTTCTCCCCAATTTACACAGCCAACCCACTCGTTAGGACTCCCCCTATCACTAGTAATGCCCCAACACACCAGGAGGATGAAGACTAGCACACTCTTTCTCCGATACATGTGAAGTCAGCCACCGCTTCTTTTCGAGCTGCTGCTGATGCAGCATTGCCAAGCAGCCAGCACATTTGGAGGAAAGCGCAGCGGCAGGTGAAGTGCGTAATATGGACAGTGTGCACTTTGCACTTGTGCAACTTTTTTTTAAAAACAGTTTGATTTGTTTCTGCTATATTTTGATTCATAGCTTTATATAAAATGAAAATAACTTATAACTATATTATTTTCTTTAGCCCGAGGAACCTGAGGAAAGTGGTGGGAAATCTCGAGCCAGGTCAGACCTTGGGTTGGGTTTGGGCAGAGAACCTAAGCTCTTATTCACATATTGAACTTTGTGTTATTGTGTTCTCAGTGACATGTTGAACTACACTGCCAGTTTGAGGGAATGTCATTGCCATCCACTGCAAAGGAGGCAAAGGTGATGCTGAAGTTTTCACTGATTTAAAGACATCATCAATGTTTTCTATATGTATTTGATTTGATTTTTAGGTTAACCCATCACCATAGTTGTTCAGCTGAATGTCTAAAGCCATATCCAAACTGGATTCACTTATTCATTTTAGCTGAGGAGGTTTTTTTTTCACGGGTACGATGGTGTGTACATGGTTGTTTGACAGCGTTTAGTGCGCAGGTACTGTATTTCTCCTGAGGTGAGGTGAATGTGTATGTATATATTCAGTGTGTCAGAACTGCTCCTTTTGTTTCTGCTGTGCTCAGTTGAAGACTGAGACCAAGTAGTTAAACATACAGCTCTGGGGAAAAAAATGGTTTTCATGCATCTTGGCATGTTCTCCTCCACCAGTCTTACACACTGCTTTTGGATAAGTTTATGCCATTCCTGGTGCAAAAATTCAAGCAGTTCAGTTTGGTTTGATGGCTTGAGATTATCCATCTTCCTCTTGATTATATTCCAGAGGTTTTCAATTAGATTTTTAAGTGGTTTCTTTTTTTCCCAGAGCTGTATGTCTGCACTCTCCTACAAAAGTATTGAAACACTGAGGCCAATTGATTTTTTTTTTTCTTCTGCTCTAGTGAAAACATTTTGGTGTAACAAAAATATAATTTAAAGATGAATATTGAAGACAAATTGGTAAGTTCGGACAAAAGCTGAATTGTTGACCTTTTGTCTCCAATTCATCTTTTAATGTCAAACCCAATTTGTTTTCAGTCTAAAGCAGAAATAAAGAAATGAGACTGACTTATCAAGTACTTTTGGGGGGCAGTGTATGTTTAGGGGCTGTTTCCTGTGTAGTTCCAATTAAAATCTGCAGTCAGTCTGCTCCTTTCAGAGTGACTGCACTGTTATGTGTATTGGTTATGTAATTTAATGCTCCTGGGCATTGCTGTGTTTGTTGTGCAGGTGTGGGAAAGGGCAATGGCAGTGATCTGAAGGTGCGGATCATAGTGAAAAGAGAGCAGGTGTTCCAGTGTGTCTGTGCCACGCAGACGAACTGTAGGGTAAGCTAACTTTTAAAGGTTTTCTACAGTATAAAACTGTATTTACTTCCTCATAGTCAAATGACAAGAGTAGTTTCAGTACAAAAAAGTGAAAAACTGTGAACCTTAAACACAGTGGTTTCCTAATTAAAACCAGAGCTATATGGCATATCCAGAACAGACATGTGAAGTGGGCTAATCCCACAACCCCTAAATGATTTAGTAGTTTAGGGTGATTTCACACCTACTTTTATTATTTGTCAAAATAAACTGTTCATATTTACGTGTAGTGCTGTTTGATTGGACATGGGTGGTGAGTACAGTTATCACAACTGCAATGAGACTGCTGAGAACTGTTGGTCTGAACTCTGAATTGGTTGGTTTGTGATGAGATCTGACCTTGATCCAACCCATCTGTCAAGCATACTCAGTTTTAAGATGTGGAGTCAGTCAAATGAACACATGCCACCTCTGCTGTTGTTCCATGTTAAACTGCACAGAAATCTGTTTACTTTCTTGCTCCCAGCCAAGACAGCTCTGACCAACAACCAAAGAGATTACAAAGATTGTTGTGACTCATTTTGGTGAGCTTGAATTTTATCCTCTGTTAAAACAACAAACCATGAGGGAAATGCTCCAAGAGAATCAATTAATTACCTGACTTGGACCAGAGCAAACAAACTATAGTGTGAAAAAACAGCCTTACATACACTATTAAAAGATTTTGTACATACATACACTAGTGAAAGCGTTTGTGAATCGGTATCATCTTAACCCCAAATCATATTTTAAATATGTACTAAAGAACAACTTTTAAATATTCAATAAGCTCATAATATTGAACCTTTAAAGACAGTAGCAGCCCACTAAAACATAAATCACATTGTAATTGTTGGGAAAGGTCTTTCAGATGTTTGTCTTATGTTCCTTTGTGTTTATTTTACTGTTCGCTCATATACTGTGTTCTCATATTTTACCAGCTGTTCCCAGATACTGAAAACAATGCCGTGGTGATCAGCTTTCAGGAAGGGCCAGTGGTTTGTGGTGATGTTAAGGTCATGTTTGAATCCAGGGCTGTAAGTTCCCAATCTATTGTAATGTAAGAATGATTTTATGGACATCGTTTTTTCCAGTTGTTTGGCAAAATGTTTTTTCTCTATTGTTCTCTATGCCCAGGGTCTTCCAAAGGGGTATGAGGACTATCCTTTCTATTTCTGGTTCAACACTTCATTTGTAGAGAACAACAGGTGAGGTTTTTGCTGTCCATTGTCCTCAGAAGCAGACACTGGCTTTGTTTACCTACCAGACCACTCTGGTTTTAGATTTTATATATAAAAATGCCAGGCCACTTAATTCATTAATTAGAATATTTTGATATTTTGTCCCCTCTCAGTTTAGTAAACATTACTGCTTTCAGTGTAAAAGGAAAAATCATATGGACTGCTGCTTGAATGCAATCTATAATGCTTTGGTCCCAAAACAGGCTCTATCTGTCAAGGGAGGAACTGGACAACCCACGTAAGTCCAAAACCTGGGACATCTACAAGGAGGACTTTGGTGTGACTGTGTCTTTCAGTGACCCTGCACTTATGTAGCAGACGACACTTGCTTGTGTATCTCAACTAAAACCGTTAAGCCCTGCACAAGGTCTAAATCTTTGCTCTAATGTAGGTTTTCACACACTTATAAAAGGTGAGTGATGTTTAGGGATTGGATTCGGGCATATTGTGCCCCTAAAGCTATAGCTATAGCTATATAACCTCAACTTTATGTCCATCCCCCATCTTCACTGTAAGAGCTTTTTACTGAGCCGTGCATACATCACAATATTATGCATTTGTTTGTCAAATGTTTTTTTGTCTTTAAATGAAGACAAATGTTTGTGTCAGTTTAGCATATTATGCTTCCAAAATGTAAATCTTACTCTTTAAGCTTGAGTGTACATCAAATAAAGCAATCGAGGCTGCCACTGTGAAATGGTCAATGGTTATGTGTGCAGAAACATTTTTTTGTAGTACACATGTATTGAAATAAATACTAATGTCTCTGTAACACTTGTCTGTCTCTTTTTTGAATTAACAACTGATCTGGGTTGCTGAATTTCTGCAATTGTTTTTAAGGATAGATCTGAGTGACTTGTTTTTTTAGAAGTAAAAAGTCTGGTCTTACAGGTGGGCATGCAACTCTAAACTCTTTAGAATCAGCAGTTTTAGAGGTGACCTTTTTCAGAAGCGCTGTCAGTTCCATTCTCATATAAAAGGCTTAAAATCAAATCTCAAATGTGCAGCTTACATAGTACATTTTTTATGTACTATGTAATTGTGTAGAACACAAACTGTATAAACCCAAAATTTAATTCTAGAATTGATATACACTATCTGCTGCTGTCAGTACAAATGGATGGCTGGATCAAAAATCAGAGGGAAAATATTAAACTGGGGATTCACAAAAATGCTTTTTCTTAAGTTCTTAAGTTTATACTTAACTTAAGAGGTCTGTTTTGGTTATTTTTCTTAATGTTTATTTTGTACCAAAAAAATGGAATAATAATATATATACCTTTTATGATGCACTCACATTTCAGTGCTTGGTTTGACTCTGTTTTTTTATTTTCCTAATGTTTTCTTAAGCCTTCACATCAGTGTATCAGCACTGGCATTCAGAGCCCCTTATTCACCATCGTACTCCATTGGACATTTCAGGGACAACAGCCTTTTTTGCCCAATTATAAACACTCTTCTTGTAAAAGTTATCCAGACATAGGTAAAAAAAACAAAAAAACAACAACAGTTGAACTATAAAGTATTGAAAGACTAGGATACTAAAAGCCAGTAATGTTAGCCCTGCTTTATTTGTCTCACTATCTTTATATATCAGTTGCTTTAAACATTATAATGTTAAGCATAATTTTATTTATAAATTTAAATAGAACAAAACATAAATGTTGTTTTAATAAACGTTAGCAATAAATAATCTCAAAATAACACATCTAAAATACAGCAGACTAATAGTTTAAACCATTAAACCCAGCCTTTCATTGAGCTGAGAGAAAATTAAGTGTGCTGTTCAATTTCCAACGTTAAGAAATGGGTTAGACAAGCTATACTAATGCACCATCCATCATCAGCAGTTCAGCTGTGACTTTTGGAAGAAACCAAAGTCAATGGAAAAGAGCTGGGGGGGTGGGGGAGGATGTCTGAGATTTAATATAACAATATTATTTTAATATAACTCTTCATAGTTAATTATTATACTTACTCTGAATTACATAAGAGTGCTAGTAAAATATACATAAAAAAAATGTATATATATATATATATATATATATAAACATTTCGGCCACCGTAGCCCCCACACCTAGTTTTGAATGGTCGTGTCTCCCCTGATTCAGTCAGTAACAACAAGACGGTCGCCCTTTTCTTCGGGATCTTCAGGGAGTTTGCAGGAGGTGTAATTTATGGGGAACAATCATTAATGTTGGGTTAAATAATCTAGTGTTTTTTCACTCTGGTGCTGAAGGTCCGCTGCGCTGCTCTTTACTGTTTCCCCTTTACTCTGTTTTCATTAAAAGCCCCTCAGTCTTAAAACAGCGGCAGTAAAACAGGCGGAGCGGTGGGCCTTCAGCAGCAGTAGTGATAACCCTGCCGGTGTAGAGTGGAGCAGCGCGAAGGGAGCTCTTTCAGTCCCGGTGAGTAATTTAGCTAGCTGGCTCTCGGTGAAGCGCGGTCTTATTATAATACTTAACTACAGCGTGGTGAGACTATTTAAACTGAAGCGTGTTAATGGCGAATAACGCTGTAAGATAGCTAAGGCTAGCGAGCTACGGTGGAGCTGGCTAAGCTAATTAGCTTAGCCAGCTCCACCGTAGCTCGCTAGCCTTAGCTTCAGTTAGCCCGATTACCTGCAGCAGCTGCCCGTTCAGAAAAAAACCCACAACCAGCGCTGTTTAAGAGCTGCTTTACGAGCTTCTCTCCCAGCATAGGGTGTGTTTTTCTCAATCAGCAGCTGCTTTTAAACCACGCTGTAGTTTAGTAATAAGATCGCGCTTCACCGAGAGTTGAAACAGCCAGTTAAATTACCTAACAGGGCTGAAAGAGCTCCTCGGTTCTCCGGTCTAATTCGGTCTAAATAAACCCAAACACCTTTGGTTTATTTAGATTTAAGTTAGCAGTTTGTTCTCTTTAGACAAAAAACGAAAATAAGAATAAAATAAAATAAAAAATGAAAAATAAAAAACAATAAAAAAAAAAAATAATAATAAAAAAAATAATAATAAAAAAATAAATAAATAAAAAAATAATAAAAAAATAAATAATAATAATAAAAAAAATAATAATAATAAAAAAAATAAGGGGGGCGCAGTCTGCGCATGCGCCAGATTTTGCGGCCGCGCATGCGCAGTAGACCGCAAAAATCGGTCCACTGCGCATGCGCGGCGCAAAATCTGGCGCATGCGCAGAAGACCGCAAAAAAATCGGTCCACTGCGCATGCGCCAGATTTTGCGGCCGCGCATGCGCAGTGGACCGATTTTTTGCGGTCTTCTGCGCATGCGCCAGATTTTGCGGCCGCGCATGCGCAGTGGACCGATTTTTTGCGGTCTTCTGCGCATGCGCCAGATCTTGCGGCCGCGCATGCGCAGAAGACCGCAAAAAATTGGTCCACTGCGCATGCGCCAGATTTTGCGGCCGCGCATGCGCAGAAGACAGCAAAAAAATCGGTCTACTGCGCATGCGCCAGATTTTGCGGCCGCGCATGCGCAGTGGACCGATTTTTTTGCGGTCTTCTGCGCATGCGCGGCCGCAAAATCTGGCGCATGCGCAGAAGACCGCAAAAAAATTGGTCCACTGCGCATGCGCCAGATTTTGCGGCCGCGCATGCGCAGAAAACCGCAAAAAATCGGTCCACTGCGCATGCGCCAGATTTTGCGGCCGCGCATGCGCAGAAGACCGCAAAAAATCGGTCCACTGCGCATGCGCCAGATTTTGCGGCCGCGCATGCGCAGTGGACCGATTTTTTGCGGTCTTCTGCGCATGCGCGGCCGCAAAATCTGGCGCATGCGCAGACTGCGCCCCCCTTATTTTTTTTTTAATTATTATTATTTTTTTTTTATTATTATTATTTATTTTTTTATTATTTATTTATTTATTTTTTTATTATTATTTTTTTTATTATTATTTTTTTTTTTATTGTTTTTTATTTTTCATTTTTTATTTTATTTTATTCTTATTTTCGTTTTTTGTCTAAAGAGAACAAACTGCTAACTTAAATCTAAATAAACCAAAGGTGTTTGGGTTTATTTAGACCGAATTAGACCGGAGAACCGAGGAGCTCTTTCAGCCCTGTTAGGTAATTTAACTGGCTGTTTCAACTCTCGGTGAAGCGCGATCTTATTACTAAACTACAGCGTGGTTTAAAAGCAGCTGCTGATTGAGAAAAACACACCCTATGCTGGGAGAGAAGCTCGTAAAGCAGCTCTTAAACAGCGCTGGTTGTGGGTTTTTTTCTGAACGGGCAGCTGCTGCAGGTAATCGGGCTAACTGAAGCTAAGGCTAGCGAGCTACGGTGGAGCTGGCTAAGCTAATTAGCTTAGCCAGCTCCACCGTAGCTCGCTAGCCTTAGCTATCTTACAGCGTTATTCGCCATTAACACGCTTCAGTTTAAATAGTCTCACCACGCTGTAGTTAAGTATTATAATAAGACCGCGCTTCACCGAGAGCCAGCTAGCTAAATTACTCACCGGGACTGAAAGAGCTCCCTTCGCGCTGCTCCACTCTACACCGGCAGGGTTATCACTACTGCTGCTGAAGGCCCACCGCTCCGCCTGTTTTACTGCCGCTGTTTTAAGACTGAGGGGCTTTTAATGAAAACAGAGTAAAGGGGAAACAGTAAAGAGCAGCGCAGCGGACCTTCAGCACCAGAGTGAAAAAACACTAGATTATTTAACCCAACATTAATGATTGTTCCCCATAAATTACACCTCCTGCAAACTCCCTGAAGATCCCGAAGAAAAGGGCGACCGTCTTGTTGTTACTGACTGAATCAGGGGAGACACGACCATTCAAAACTAGGTGTGGGGGCTACGGTGGCCGAAATGTTTATATATATATATATATATATATATACATTTTTTTATGTATATTTTACTAGCACTCTTATGTAATTCAGAGTAAGTATAATAATTAACTATGAAGAGTTATATTAAAATAATATTGTTATATTAAATCTCAGACATCCTCCCCCACCCCCCCAGCTCTTTTCCATTGACTTTGGTTTCTTCCAAAAGTCACAGCTGAACTGCTGATGATGGATGGTGCATTAGTATAGCTTGTCTAACCCATTTCTTAACGTTGGAAATTGAACAGCACACTTAATTTTCTCTCAGCTCAATGAAAGGCTGGGTTTAATGGTTTAAACTATTAGTCTGCTGTATTTTAGATGTGTTATTTTGAGATTATTTATTGCTAACGTTTATTAAAACAACATTTATGTTTTGTTCTATTTAAATTTATAAATAAAATTATGCTTAACATTATAATGTTTAAAGCAACTGATATATAAAGATAGTGAGACAAATAAAGCAGGGCTAACATTACTGGCTTTTAGTATCCTAGTCTTTCAATACTTTATAGTTCAACTGTTGTTGTTTTTTTGTTTTTTTTACCTATGTCTGGATAACTTTTACAAGAAGAGTGTTTATAATTGGGCAAAAAAGGCTGTTGTCCCTGAAATGTCCAATGGAGTACGATGGTGAATAAGGGGCTCTGAATGCCAGTGCTGATACACTGATGTGAAGGCTTAAGAAAACATTAGGAAAATAAAAAAACAGAGTCAAACCAAGCACTGAAATGTGAGTGCATCATAAAAGGTATATATATTATTATTCCATTTTTTTGGTACAAAATAAACATTAAGAAAAATAACCAAAACAGACCTCTTAAGTTAAGTATAAACTTAAGAACTTAAGAAAAAGCATTTTTGTGAATCCCCAGTTTAATATTTTCCCTCTGATTTTTGATCCAGCCATCCATTTGTACTGACAGCAGCAGATAGTGTATATCAATTCTAGAATTAAATTTTGGGTTTATACAGTTTGTGTTCTACACAATTACATAGTACATAAAAAATGTACTATGTAAGCTGCACATTTGAGATTTGATTTTAAGCCTTTTATATGAGAATGGAACTGACAGCGCTTCTGAAAAAGGTCACCTCTAAAACTGCTGATTCTAAAGAGTTTAGAGTTGCATGCCCACCTGTAAGACCAGACTTTTTACTTCTAAAAAAACAAGTCACTCAGATCTATCCTTAAAAACAATTGCAGAAATTCAGCAACCCAGATCAGTTGTTAATTCAAAAAAGAGACAGACAAGTGTTACAGAGACATTAGTATTTATTTCAATACATGTGTACTACAAAAAAATGTTTCTGCACACATAACCATTGACCATTTCACAGTGGCAGCCTCGATTGCTTTATTTGATGTACACTCAAGCTTAAAGAGTAAGATTTACATTTTGGAAGCATAATATGCTAAACTGACACAAACATTTGTCTTCATTTAAAGACAAAAAAACATTTGACAAACAAATGCATAATATTGTGATGTATGCACGGCTCAGTAAAAAGCTCTTACAGTGAAGATGGGGGATGGACATAAAGTTGAGGTTATATAGCTATAGCTATAGCTTTAGGGGCACAATATGCCCGAATCCAATCCCTAAACATCACTCACCTTTTATAAGTGTGTGAAAACCTACATTAGAGCAAAGATTTAGACCTTGTGCAGGGCTTAACGGTTTTAGTTGAGATACACAAGCAAGTGTCGTCTGCTACATAAGTGCAGGGTCACTGAAAGACACAGTCACACCAAAGTCCTCCTTGTAGATGTCCCAGGTTTTGGACTTACGTGGGTTGTCCAGTTCCTCCCTTGACAGATAGAGCCTGTTTTGGGACCAAAGCATTATAGATTGCATTCAAGCAGCAGTCCATATGATTTTTCCTTTTACACTGAAAGCAGTAATGTTTACTAAACTGAGAGGGGACAAAATATCAAAATATTCTAATTAATGAATTAAGTGGCCTGGCATTTTTATATATAAAATCTAAAACCAGAGTGGTCTGGTAGGTAAACAAAGCCAGTGTCTGCTTCTGAGGACAATGGACAGCAAAAACCTCACCTGTTGTTCTCTACAAATGAAGTGTTGAACCAGAAATAGAAAGGATAGTCCTCATACCCCTTTGGAAGACCCTGGGCATAGAGAACAATAGAGAAAAAACATTTTGCCAAACAACTGGAAAAAACGATGTCCATAAAATCATTCTTACATTACAATAGATTGGGAACTTACAGCCCTGGATTCAAACATGACCTTAACATCACCACAAACCACTGGCCCTTCCTGAAAGCTGATCACCACGGCATTGTTTTCAGTATCTGGGAACAGCTGGTAAAATATGAGAACACAGTATATGAGCGAACAGTAAAATAAACACAAAGGAACATAAGACAAACATCTGAAAGACCTTTCCCAACAATTACAATGTGATTTATGTTTTAGTGGGCTGCTACTGTCTTTAAAGGTTCAATATTATGAGCTTATTGAATATTTAAAAGTTGTTCTTTAGTACATATTTAAAATATGATTTGGGGTTAAGATGATACCGATTCACAAACGCTTTCACTAGTGTATGTATGTACAAAATCTTTTAATAGTGTATGTAAGGCTGTTTTTTCACACTATAGTTTGTTTGCTCTGGTCCAAGTCAGGTAATTAATTGATTCTCTTGGAGCATTTCCCTCATGGTTTGTTGTTTTAACAGAGGATAAAATTCAAGCTCACCAAAATGAGTCACAACAATCTTTGTAATCTCTTTGGTTGTTGGTCAGAGCTGTCTTGGCTGGGAGCAAGAAAGTAAACAGATTTCTGTGCAGTTTAACATGGAACAACAGCAGAGGTGGCATGTGTTCATTTGACTGACTCCACATCTTAAAACTGAGTATGCTTGACAGATGGGTTGGATCAAGGTCAGATCTCATCACAAACCAACCAATTCAGAGTTCAGACCAACAGTTCTCAGCAGTCTCATTGCAGTTGTGATAACTGTACTCACCACCCATGTCCAATCAAACAGCACTACACGTAAATATGAACAGTTTATTTTGACAAATAATAAAAGTAGGTGTGAAATCACCCTAAACTACTAAATCATTTAGGGGTTGTGGGATTAGCCCACTTCACATGTCTGTTCTGGATATGCCATATAGCTCTGGTTTTAATTAGGAAACCACTGTGTTTAAGGTTCACAGTTTTTCACTTTTTTGTACTGAAACTACTCTTGTCATTTGACTATGAGGAAGTAAATACAGTTTTATACTGTAGAAAACCTTTAAAAGTTAGCTTACCCTACAGTTCGTCTGCGTGGCACAGACACACTGGAACACCTGCTCTCTTTTCACTATGATCCGCACCTTCAGATCACTGCCATTGCCCTTTCCCACACCTGCACAACAAACACAGCAATGCCCAGGAGCATTAAATTACATAACCAATACACATAACAGTGCAGTCACTCTGAAAGGAGCAGACTGACTGCAGATTTTAATTGGAACTACACAGGAAACAGCCCCTAAACATACACTGCCCCCCAAAAGTACTTGATAAGTCAGTCTCATTTCTTTATTTCTGCTTTAGACTGAAAACAAATTGGGTTTGACATTAAAAGATGAATTGGAGACAAAAGGTCAACAATTCAGCTTTTGTCCGAACTTACCAATTTGTCTTCAATATTCATCTTTAAATTATATTTTTGTTACACCAAAATGTTTTCACTAGAGCAGAAGAAAAAAAAAAATCAATTGGCCTCAGTGTTTCAATACTTTTGTAGGAGAGTGCAGACATACAGCTCTGGGAAAAAAAGAAACCACTTAAAAATCTAATTGAAAACCTCTGGAATATAATCAAGAGGAAGATGGATAATCTCAAGCCATCAAACCAAACTGAACTGCTTGAATTTTTGCACCAGGAATGGCATAAACTTATCCAAAAGCAGTGTGTAAGACTGGTGGAGGAGAACATGCCAAGATGCATGAAAACCATTTTTTTCCCCAGAGCTGTATGTTTAACTACTTGGTCTCAGTCTTCAACTGAGCACAGCAGAAACAAAAGGAGCAGTTCTGACACACTGAATATATACATACACATTCACCTCACCTCAGGAGAAATACAGTACCTGCGCACTAAACGCTGTCAATCAACCATGTACACACCATCGTACCCGTGAAAAAAAAACCTCCTCAGCTAAAATGAATAAGTGAATCCAGTTTGGATATGGCTTTAGACATTCAGCTGAACAACTATGGTGATGGGTTAACCTAAAAATCAAATCAAATACATATAGAAAACATTGATGATGTCTTTAAATCAGTGAAAACTTCAGCATCACCTTTGCCTCCTTTGCAGTGGATGGCAATGACATTCCCTCAAACTGGCAGTGTAGTTCAACATGTCACTGAGAACACAATAACACAAAGTTCAATATGTGAATAAGAGCTTAGGTTCTCTGCCCAAACCCAACCCAAGGTCTGACCTGGCTCGAGATTTCCCACCACTTTCCTCAGGTTCCTCGGGCTAAAGAAAATAATATAGTTATAAGTTATTTTCATTTTATATAAAGCTATGAATCAAAATATAGCAGAAACAAATCAAACTGTTTTTAAAAAAAAGTTGCACAAGTGCAAAGTGCACACTGTCCATATTACGCACTTCACCTGCCGCTGCGCTTTCCTCCAAATGTGCTGGCTGCTTGGCAATGCTGCATCAGCAGCAGCTCGAAAAGAAGCGGTGGCTGACTTCACATGTATCGGAGAAAGAGTGTGCTAGTCTTCATCCTCCTGGTGTGTTGGGGCATTACTAGTGATAGGGGGAGTCCTAACGAGTGGGTTGGCTGTGTAAATTGGGGAGAAAATGGGAAAAAATTATAAATAAAATTATAAAATAATTTATTTTCTTTTCTTAAACCATGTTATATTATACTAGATTAGAGGAAAGTCATTCAGATATTGTTGTAGCCTAATGTTTAGGCCTTTGGATCATTGTTTGCATTGTTCATGTTATAATCTTTTGGAGATCTGTTCCTAATAATTAATAATATTTTTCTTAAATAATAGGTCTTATTCATTCTTCACTCATTCTAAACAGAACGAAAATGTTTTTTAAAAGCTCAGTTTTAATGCTCTAGGCAGGTTGGGTCGAGCTCTAATGTGAATCCTTATACTGCATTCCATCTGAAGTAGGAATTCAGAACTGGAAATTTCCAAGTTCTAAGTAGAACATTTCAACTGGAATAAACCCACAAGTTCAGAACGCAAGATGGCTGCACCAAACATCAACAGTAGTAAAAGCAGTAGTATTTTACGTTTCATTAGCACGTCTAGCTGTTCATGTTTCCATTGTGTGTGTGAATGTGCGTCTGGTATCGCTGACAATGCAAAAAATTATAACCTGGGACATATAATGTGGGACATTTTTTGGTTACATTTGCTATAAAACACTGGTACATGATTAATAATTAAGTTGTAGTAAACATGAAAGTCTTTAGCTTATTTTATAATTCCCTCTGGAAAAAAAGAAAACAAGGGTAAAATATGTATACACATGTAGATTACAAATAGTGTTAACCTATAAATTTAAATTATTTTCTGTGCCTTTTCTATGCTTTCGCAGCACATTTTAATGACCATAGCGTGTTTAAAACATCAGAGTAGACAAGAATGTATATCAAAACTGATTATAGTAGGCCTATATTTACATTAAATATATTTAAATAATTAAAAAAAACATTTATTTAAGCAATGCTAAGACACAATCTTCAATAATAAAATGTGTCAAATTCTGAGCGCTCCATAATGTAGGGCTAAATTACTTCACTCTGCACTGATGTATTAATCAGCTCAGGCCCATAAACATTTGGTAAACATTTCTAATGTTTAACCTGTAAACAGTATTTCACACTTTCATCAAACATGATATAGAATCTTCTGTTTAAAACTTTGAACAGAATCAATTTTTAAATAAAACTAATTTGGCATATATCTGGCTGTCAGGGAATATGTTTAGGTTGTGTCTATATCGTGTAGATTCTTTATTTTTTAACAGCTTTTAAATGCATCTGTTTAAATGTTGCCTTCTTGTCACCATTACTGGTAATTTACTTGCATATATAACCAATATGCTTCCCAAAGAGTGGAAGAGAGCAAGAGCTTAATTACATCCTAAACACCTAGATTTTTCTCTGTGAATTTACAGTTATATTCCATCTGAAACTCCAATCAAGTTATCAAATTATTTTTTAAATAGCTTTTCTCAGTCGATAAACAGAGTCGATAAACGGAGTCGATAAACAGAGTCAATAAATGGAAACACAAAGATCACAAAGAGTAAATTTGACTTTGACTTTGTTTGTTTTTTTGTTTTTTTCCAAAACTTATCCAGGCCTGAAAATTACTATTTTCAAGTTCCTTGACCTTTCCAGGTTTTTCATGACCCTGTTCCACAGTGCTTCATATACACCTCAATAATAGCTAGTTATGTACAGGTGCAAGTTTCACTTATAGGGTAAGACATTTTTTCGACATATTTTGTACAGTTATTTTAACAGAACGTTGTCGACTCAGGTGTGAAGTTATTCCCAGCTCCAACATCCAACATAAAAGCTAAATGGAACACAACGTTAACGGCAGAAGAAGCATTTGAGTAAAGTGCTGCTCATTACTTACTCTAATGACGGTACGTTATGGTCGTCAATCATCACTCGTTGCACTCTGTAATGGAAGAACAGCGGATCGTAGCCTTTTTGACCTGAAACAAGACCAAAGCTATGCTCAGCACCACTCATTTATTGAGTGTCTCCAGCAATATAATATAATATTATATGATCTAACTTACTGCAGAGATTGTAAACTCTGTAATGATCGGGATGCTTTGTGTCCAGAAATATGGCAGCTTCCTAAATACAGCAAATTGTAACATTGTTACATAAAAATCTGTTTAAATCAATAATTCAGCTAAAATAATTGCCTTCTACAGACTTTTCAGTTTTATTTTATTTTCTTAATTGTTAAGCTTACTTTTATGGGATTTCTGTAGAGTGCCTGCTTTCCAGGTGAGGGAAAAGACATGGCAACAAACATTATTAACTATTGGATCCCAAACCATAAGCAGAAAATCTAGATTCAAATAAGATTACATAATTAGGTAAAGCATCCCAACCTGTGACATAGGTGAGATCCAATTCAAATCCATCCTTTTTGTTACCGCCTTTTGTTCTCAGATACCTGCAAGATTCACAAATGCCACAAATCAGCATACAAACAGTAACTTGGGTGTATTTTAAAAGGTTTTGATGGATTTTAATAATTTTCCAACCTATTTCTAAATACATCAAAATGTTTAATTTTTTTATTTAATTCTCTCTGAATCATGATGAAATAATCAAACTGTAATTAAGTTTAACATTTCATTAGAATCTATATGAATAATTGATATAATTTAATTAAAATAAAAGAATGATGGCCAGCACCCATTTAGATCCTCACCTTTCTTCTAGTGACCTTCTCCAGATCTTTCTTCTGAGAGGCCAGACGAAAGACACGCACCAGGATAACTATCCTCAAAGCCCTCAGGAAGCTCACCACCCTGTTAATGATAGAGAAAATCACATGAATAGCTAAGAAAGAACAACATGTAGATGAATAGTTTACCACATCATCTGAACACAACATTTCTTCTTTGCACTGTATGATAATTTAATGACGAATGGACTAATCTGCGTCATGAAGTAGCTCCGTAAGTTAGCAAACTAACTTACATAGCTAAGCTGTTTTGGTTCTACTGTCCCCAAACGCCCCATAAACTCGAGCCACGAGACTCATATAGCTTTCATTGCCAAGACAGCTGTTACTGGACTGAAGGGGTTTTAAATATATTGTAGCGTCCGCCTGGACTCTGAAAGAAGGACCGAGTAGGCAGTTTAAGTCGCTTTATTGACTTAACTTAGAACACAGGTTGCTGTAGGCCGCAACCACGCCGAAAAATTAGTGTTGTGTCGCTCATGAACGATTCGTTCGAATGAACGATTCGTTCGAATGAACGAATCATTTGAGTGAACGAACTGAATCCAATCACTTCCACAGCTGATTCGTTCATTTCTCAGTTCAGTAGTTAAGCTCAGCAGCAACCCCACAGGCCGGCAGGGGAACTGTGTGGTCTGTGAATCACTGAATCACCGGCGAATCTGGTGGCGGAGACTCTCATTGCGAGGAAACTTGCTCAATGCTCAGTGATTCCTTCACTCACTGAACTGTTATCAGGGCTGGTGCTCTCGTTCACTCAGTGATTCGGTCACTCACTGAACTGTTATCAGGGCTGGCGCTCTCGAGAAAGAAAAACAAGGTTGAGGCCTGGTAATAGTAATAATAACGTATATTGTTATCGTGGTTATTTTTTTATAATATTATTACTATTAGTAATAATAGTTGTATAACAAGCATATTCATAACCAATAGACAAAGTTTCTGAAGTAAAGGGCATAAGGCCACCTTTATCATGATGATCCTGTTTGGATTTAATTTGTTCTGCACCCACAACAGTGAGCGTATGGATGTGTCTTTGTTTTATTTATATGTATTTATTTTAGTTTCTTGACCTTTTGTTTTGCACTACAGTTACGCTATTTATTTTCAATTTGATTGCACATTGAAGTTGATACTTTCTTCTGAATGTAAATTTTTTTATGTTAATTTGCTCTTAATGTAATATCTATGTTGCAGAAGTTCATACTTATTTTTTGTATTATGTTATTTGTAATGTGATTTATATATATATAAATCACATTACAAATAACATAATAAGAAAAGTCTCCCGTTTTTTTTACAAGTGTTGTAAAATATATATAAATAACAAATATTGAAATATGTAACTAAATGTTGGGTTTATTATACGATATCGTATAATAAACCCAACATTTAGTTACATATTTCAATATTTGTTATTTATATATATTTTTACAACACTTGTAAAAAAAAAACGGGAGACCTTTCCGTCTCCCATCTTTTTAGTGAACTTATTCTAATGGTTCAGTTCATCTAAAAGAGCTGTTATGCCAATCACTACGAAAAATAACAAAAGGCTAGTGCTAACTGGTTAACTCTAGCTCTCAGCACACACTCACGGGCAGCTCTTCTCTCTCTCTCTCTCTCTCCCTTTACACACACACACACACACACACACACACACACACACACACACACACACACACACACACACACACACACACACACACACACACACACACACACACACACACACACACACACACACACACACACACACACACACACGGGCTTTCCAGCTCTGCCCCTCCCCCTACCCCAATCACAAGCCCAGCACAGAACAGAACAGTGAATTCACAGTGAACAGAATATAAAAGCAGCTTCGCTACAATATAGCTAATTGTTAAGAATTTAAAGATTAGGCTCCTGAAAGCCAGTAATGTTGACCCTGCTAAAAAGTCCAGCTCAAAATCAGAAGAAAACATTCCCTATACTCCCTATATTTAACGATATAGCCTCCCAGTATAAAGTATGTTTTTTCTGCTTTTGAGATGGATTATTTAGTAGAGAGTGTAAATCTGTACTGCAGTAAAAGTGTGTAGTTTCATAAACTTGGCTCGACCTAAATTTGGCTCACTATCTTCATAGGTCAGTTGCTTTAAAACAAAGTAATGTTAGCATAATGTAATGGAAGTGTGACTATTTTCACCGGGTAAAAGAAGCTTTTTTTTAACACAGGGGGACTAATTTCATCCCTTAATTTAAAACTTCACAGTGCAGTTTACACTACACTGCAAAAAAAAAAAAAAAAAAAAACTAGAGATAAAATATATTCAAATTAAGACAAATATATGTATTAAGCAAAACAAATCTGCCAATCGGGTAAGCAACATTTTCTTAGTAAGATTTCTTACAAAAAAGCAATGGCAAAGTCTCAAAATGAGTGAAGTAACACCTAAATCAAGCAAAAAAAGTCACTGTTTATGGACACAGAATAACTTGATTGCTGCTTAATTGTGCTTATTTTGAGTTCAAATTACTTAAAATAAGGTACAACTTCTAAGTAAGAATGATTAAGATAATTATCCCTAAAATAAGCAAAATAATCTAACACTTACACCATGCTTAGTAAGACAAAAAGTCTTATCAGAGAAGAAAATAAGATTTATTGCCTTAAATTTAGATAATTTCACTTGCTAAGATTTAGTTTTTTGCAATGTAATGACTGTGAAAAACGTATTACAATATAGATAACTAACTACCTATGTAGTTATGTATGCATTAGTATGGTACCTAAGCTGTCAGTCCTCTGCTATTCTGAGCACTTCAGAATAAAGATGAATCATATTTGTCAGCAAGTTCTTAGATTTTAAAATGCTATTTTATTATACACACACACACACACATATATATCATATACATATATGTATAATGAGAGTACACCAATTTAGCTGTGAGTAAAGGAGAGATTCTAGTTGAGAAACTGTTAAAATGAAGTAGGGCAGTAGGGCTGCCACGATTAGTCGACTAGTCACGATTATGTCGACTATTAAAATAGTCGACGACTAATTTAATAGTCGATTAGTCGTTTTTTTTTTTTTTTTCTTTGTTTTTGCACTCCAAACTGCTGCGACTGCCTTTCTGTCCTGGACGCACATGCGCAGTAGTGGAAACCGGGGTAGGTAGTGGACGACATCTCAGGACATTATACAGACAGGCTCTGGTTTCATGGCTACCCCGCTACAGAACTCAAAAGTGTGGGATCACCAAGAAAATAAAAGTGAAACGCGTGCAATGCAATATCTGCAATGAAGAACTTGCATTCCTCGGCAGCACAACCGCGATGCACGAGCACCTGAAAAGGAGGCATGTTGTGGCTGATTAAATGACGAAGAAGCTAAATTGCTATTTAGCTGCTAAAATTAGCGTAAACAGAGCGTTAACTTAGTACTTAACTTACTCATCTTGATAGCTTTAAAACAGAGGTCACTAATAGGCGGACCGCGATCCGGACCCGGACGTTGTCACAAATGCCGTCCCAAACCGATAAACTACAGAGAAGGATTTCATTCTGACAGTGGCTTCTGTTTTCAGTGCTTTTCGGTGCAGTAAACTCACAGATCAGTCATGTGTGGTGTAAAATCACCAAACGCTCTCCTCTGCAATTCAGATCTGTGCAGACCGCTGCCCTGGCTAGTGAATTGGGACGCGGACAGGGAAAAACGCCTTTATAAAGAGATAGGGAGCCCAAGAACTGGCAGAAAAACAAGATCGGGCAGAAACTAAAGACACACTGAGTGCGACAGAGAGACGGTAATGTACACAATATCTGGACAGAGAGGCATTTTTTATTAATATACTTTTTTTTCATAATAGTTCAAACAACCTCACGGTTGAGATGTTTCATAAATGCCAGTGCCTTATCCTTATTTTACACAGTTGTTTACACTTTATGCTAAACAGTAAAATAATTGTCTGTTACAACAAGCTGCATATTTCATTAAAGGTTTAATGAACTATGATTTTAATTGTTTTTATTTTTAGTTAGCATATAGCTGAAATCTAATGATGGTTGTATAATAGCAGCTGCATTCTATTGTGATAAACTGTGTTTTATATTCAATTAACGTATGATCCGATTAGTCGACTAATCATAAAAAATAATCGGTGATTAGTCGACTATAAAAATAATCGTTTGTGGCAGCCCTAATTAGCAGTATTGCCATTTTATCTCAGTTTTGGTTGTCTTTCATTTTTGCATCATCTGAACCTGGGAGTTGTTCTTTAAATTGTCAATATGTCCATACATACACCTTGTTTTAAATAACTTGTGCTTAATTTAAATGAAACAAAACTTAAAAGCTGGTGTTTTAATAAATATTAGCAATAAATAATACACATCTAAAACAGTAAAACCATAAATGTAATACATACTTTTTATTTGACTAGACTAGGCTAAAATGTTTTGTTGACTAAATGACTAAAGTGTGACAAACAAAAGACTAAAACTAAATTAAAGTCACCTGTCAGAATAAATGCTGGACTGTATCTGTACTTAATTTTAAATACTTGTCATTCTTAATTCTCTGTTCTGAACATTTTCATCCAGGCTTGCTTGTTTAAAAAAAATAGTTGTTTTACTAATTCTATTATTTCATCATGATAGTGTGTATCCTGCAGTAAAGTTATTTATTTGGTTACTTTTTTGACATTTCTAGTTTAGTACATTAATTACAAATACAGGCAGTGTATAAAATGGTATGAGAGAAGTGCTGAATCAGGGGTTTGCCCAGGATCCCATACAAGCTAAAAGCAGTGTAGGTTAATGCGACAAATGTATGAACTATGGAGAACTGTAGATCTTCTTATTTGGATAAACTATTACAGGACTACAGTAACTATGTGAAAGTAAATCTACAGATCTTTCTCTTCTGTAAATTCAGGCCCAGTCCCCGAAGACCCAGCATCTTCAGTGTCCTGGAGCTCAAGCAGCAGCACTTGCCACTCCACCGTCTCCATCCCCACCCGAAAGAGGAAGATCAGCAGAAGGAGGCTTCCAGGATGTAAAGAGGAGGAGAGGAGAGGGAGAGCAGATCAAAGCTTTGTAAATTGCTTTCTAAATAAGTGTTTTTTTTTCATTGTTATTGCTTGTGTCTGTGTTTTCTATTTATTTGTTACAAAAAATGTAAATGTGGGTTTGAGGGCCTGATTTAAGTGTCTCCCTATTTCTTCCTTTTTTTCTTCTTTCTTTTCCCTTTTCCCCAAGATCTCATGACCTCTCGCCACAGAAATAACTCAAAAAAGTAAACAGGCACAGTAACATATTTTGATAGTTTGAGGTGCTACACATTTGGTACCTACAGCACATGTGAACCTACAGAAACTCCATGCACAAACAATAAAATAATCCCTGTCAATCATCTTGCATTACTGTTACAGAAACTAAACATCCACAGGGTCTAAAAGTCTAACATTGCCCTCTACTGGAAACTGAAAATACTGGTAGTGCCCTATGATAGTGAATATTAAAGTTGCAATAAAAGAGCAATACATAGAACAATAAAAAGCAAAGAAAACTAAAATTATTGTTAAAAGTTTTTTTATCCAATAGCTTTTATAAATACATTTTATTGAATGAGAAGATACATTATTCAGAACATTATTCAGTGGGAAGAAAAGATAGATAAATTGGTGTAATTTATTAACAAAGGAAGAAAATCTCCAAAAAAAACACTAAATATTTAAACACTAAAATATAACAATATGAAAAGAGAGTTATCTGACAAGTATTTGATTAACTGCTACATTATTTCTGTAAAGACCAGACATTTCTGCTTTGAGAGAAAAAAAAAAACATTTTACTCTTACTTTCAGTTGAGACAGTAATTCTTTTAGGGATGAGCCTGGTGTCAATCTCCTCATAGACAGGCTCAGCTGAAGTCTTCCTCCTCTTAGAGATCACTGTGAGAGAGACAGAGAGAAACATGGAGTCAGTTCAGTAGAAGAGAAGACTGATGACAGATTGAAGTACTAATGATGATTAGAGAAAGTACAGAAAGTGGATTGTAGATGATCTCTGAATCCCCCTACCTCTCCTGAGCACTCTGTTCTGATAAAACAGCACAACCAGAAGCACTAAGGCCAGGAAGAGCACATATCCCAGAACCAGGAGAGACACTGGATAGATGGAGGGAACAGCTGGTGGAGGAGTTTGTGGAAGTATGATTCTTCTTGTCTGTGGTTGAGAATCTAAAAAACAAATATACAAAATGTATAGACAATTTATACATGAACACAGTCCTTTTATTGGATGTGAATAATTTTGTGATGAATATTATGGAAGATGACATATGAAATGTCTATAAACACAGAATGATCTAGACAGACTGGTGCAAAGCACATACAGACTCTCACTATTGTTGCTTTCTATCCTTTCTATCCAAAAACATTACAATTATTAAATGATGGAAACCAAATGTGTGTGACCAACATTATGATCAACAATAGTTACCGAAGTTGCTATCAAGCCTGTTTACAATGGAGAAAAGTGGTCCCTGACCTTGCAAGACAAAATGTCCCATCTGTCCTCTTTTATTATTTAAAGGCAAAGTATGATACAGGAAGCCTAGTGAGTGAGCATAAAATAACAATGTGATGTAAGTATTTTTCTCAAGCATGTGTAAAGTTTCTGTAACAGTTAGGAGGCAAATATATTCAGTTGTGTCTGTTCCTCTGACCTCCACAAGTGACTCCAGCACTGTGGGAGCAGTCAGTGTGGATCTTCAGGGAATGAGGACAGTCCCACAGGTGAATCTCATTCCCTCTACACTTCACTCTGTTCATCCAGATAGTTCCTCCACCAGAACCATCAACAGCTCTTCTATTAGCACTCAGCGCCGGCCCACAACCCAGCTGCCTGCAGATCACCTGAGCATCCCTGATGTCCCAGAGGTCACCACATACAGACCCCCATGTTTTATTATGATACACCTGCAGCCATCCAGAACAGCTTCCTACTCCTCCCCTCAGCCTCAGAGGAATGTGCTCTACAAACACACCACAGAGGGAAAAAATGATTATCCATCAAAGACTTACAAACATTTACAACAGTCGTATATACTGTATGATGAAATATGTTCTTATAGAGATGTGGTAAACCACAAAAAAGCATTGTAAGATGAAAAATATGTACAAGCAGAAGAGAGCAGGAGAAAAAAAAACAGAAGTAGCCATAGTAAAAAAAAAAAGCACTTACCTTGTTTTACCGTTTTAGTTGAAACAGTTGATTTTTTTAAACTAATATTTTTTTTTAAATAAGATATTGCTTCTAATAGAGTGTAGTTTGTCTGTCTTCAGCAAGCTGTCTGTTACACCTGTTATTTCCACCACTAGGGCTGTGCCATATCGTATCAAGCGCAAAAAACGATACTATACCCTGAAATATCGTGCCATATCACCCACCCCTAATTACCACTGCAGGGCACCACTGGGGTTGCTGTTTTTATCTGTCCAATATTATTCATTTTACTTTATTATTAATTATATAGATTATATAGAGTGCATTAATAGTATCATGACTTTCTTAATCACTGATGTCTGTTACCATCTGATAAAAAGTCTTGTATTTTTTTATATCGTAGTTTGGGGGGTGCCATATCATATGCAAAAACAGAATTTAATTTTTATTTTGTTTCAGTAGTGTATTTTTAAAATAATATCTTTAATTCAGTGTTTTGTCATATCACCAAGAGTACTGTTATCGCGATAAATGCCATGAAACATCGTGATATTGTTTTAGGGCCATATTACCCACCCCCATCCACCACACCTGTCCTGTCTACACCTGAATTCCTCAGACTTACATAGACACTCTGATGGACTCCATTACCCAGAATCCCTCTCTAAACCTTTGTTAAAAATATCACTGTAGAAGTGTTATCTAAAATATGTTAAAGTGCAAAACAATATGCAAACTACAAATAAAACAGTGCGAGCAAAGACAAGAATTGCTTATTAGTGAAAGCATGCTGGCAGAACATGCAGTCAAAAAGAAAGAAAATGTAGTTTATCAAAGACATGATCATTTTGATAATGATAAGTTTTCTTACTTGAGCACGGTCTCTCATGAGGAGATGAATCACACAGCCAATTTGTCAAATCTAGTGTATTTTCATTCTCTGTGGTAGGACAAAAAATCAAATATTATGAAATTCCAATTACAAACTACATTAGTTCTAGCATTCTTTAAAGTCTTTAACACCTCATCATATCTGCCTACCTGAGCAGGTAATGCAAGCAACCTCATTGCGATTATCACACCTGTTCTCCCCCCAGGAAGAAGATGGACAGTGCCACAGAGTGGAGTCATGTTTCCTACATTTTACATTATCCAGCCAGTTAGGAGCTGATTCCACTCTTGCTTTAGACCAAGACTCACTGCCAGTTCTTCCACAGTTCAGCTCTCGACAGATCAATTTTGCCGTTTCATCAGTCATCCCATTTACACACACATTCCCCCAGGTTCCATTATAGTACACCTCCAGATTCCCCTCACAGCCCTCAGTCAGTCTGATCTCTTTATACTCTGGCGGGAGAAAGATAGCTAGCTAGTTATGCACATTGATTTAAACGTGCAAAAGTTTCTTCTTTAATTATTCAAAATGTACCTCCAGTTGTACATAGATAGGGCATTGGTACTTGATTATAAGATCATTACAAACTGAGCAATTCAAGATACGAAGTACCTGAGCACACGACTCCTACATCATCCTTGTGTCCACATTCATCCTCTCCACACAGCTGATATCTGCAGTTCCACAGAGACGCCTCGTTCCCCTCACACTCCACCTCATTCAGCCAAATGGGTCCAGTTCCAGATCCAAACCGGGCTGGTACCGGTACTGGAGCACTGAGGGCGACTCCACATTGCAGCTGTCTGCAGACCACCTGCGCATCCTCAATATCCCACAATTCATCACTCACTGTCCCCCATGATCCACTGTGGAAAACCTCCAGCCTTCCTGCACAGTCTCCCCCAGAACCAACCAGCCTGATGGAGCTGTGGACTGTGTTAGATGTACCTAAAATTTACACAAATACAAAAGATGTTTTCAAACTCCTTTCACAAGATATGTGTTGTGTATATGTACTCATATTTGCCAAATAATTATTCTCAAATGTTCAAAAATATGGATAATAGAGGCACTTTTGCATGTTATCATACATACAAATAAAATTATACATATATTAACTGTGCAATGCTTACCAGAGCAGGTGATGTAGAGCTGTTCCGTGGAGCTGCAGTTAACTGCTTGTGAGCTGCTGCAGTTCCTCAGATGAGCTTCACTCCCAGAGCAGTTGAAACCAGTCACACACATGTAGCTGTGTTCAGGACTGGATGAAGAGGAGCTGGAGATGTTGAGTACAGAACCACAGCCCAGCTGTCTGCAGACCACAGAGGCCTCAGACTCACTCCAGGAGTCCAGCAGAACTCTCCTCCAGTCCTGCCTGAAGAACACCTCCACCTCCCCCTCACACTCCATCCCTCCAGATAACCGCACTCCTCCCTCATGAGACGCCAGAGAAGAACCTGAAGAGAAAAAAATATATTACTTGGCTTAAAATGAGGGAGTAATAAACTTTCAGTTATTTATTATACTGCAACTGTAAGATCTCACCACTACAGATAACTCCAGCATACTGTTCATGAGAGCATGCAGTTCGACTCCATGATGAAATGGGACATTTTAACAGGTGTGTTTCGTTTCCCTGCCAATCAAACACATCAGCCCAGATCCGGCCACTCCCCTCCCCAAACCAGTCTGACCCCAACACAGCCACAGAACTCCCACACTTCAGCTGAGCACAGAGGACACTGGCAGCTCTCATATCCCAGCTTACATCACACACTGTACCCCACTCACTGAGGTACTGGAGCTCCACTCGACCAGAACAGGAATCTGAGCCGTTCATCAGCCGAGCCTGAGTGTGACCTGAATTTACAGAGGAAAAACAGTAGGCAACCCTCTGCTCTACCAAAAGCAGCTGATCCCAGAACCTCCAAAGGAGAACCACAGCCCAGCTCCCAGCTGCACACAACCTCTGCATCCTGCTGGTTAAAGTCAGCATCACACACTGGAAGCCAAGAATTCCGATGAAGCTTCTCTACTCTCCCAGAGCATGCGTGAGGACCACCAACAAGTCTTCGCTTGTCACCTACAGTATAGTATTTGTGTACATTGATCATCAAAAAACACTGCACCCAGAAGAAAGCATCAGATTACAAGGCTAGTCAGAAGAAAGATGTGCTATGCCATGGCTAAACACATTGACAGGTCAATCCACTAATCCACTAAAAAGTGCTGGATACTGTTGGACCCACGATCAGCACTCTACCACATCGCAAAATCACATTAGGAATGCCACACATCTGACATGTTGCATTACACACTGTATGTGTAGTTCCTTAAATATTACTCATCTTAGTCTAAATGAAATAATTTATTATTCCTCACACTGCCTGTAAATCAATGGTAGACATTAAAAAAAAAAAAAAACATACTTGTAGTTTTAGATAAAAAAATAAGACTTTGTAAGTTTCTTTTAAAATGGTCACCAAAAACAATTCAACATAGTCAAAGTCTAAACATTTTTTCATATGTATAAAACTTTTGCTTTTTGACTTCTCTGCAGCACTCCTTGTAAACTTAAAAAGTCTGGTTAGCCCTCAAGGACATAAATGACAAATCAAATTAAAGGTTTCTTAATGTTTTAATGTCTTAATATCTTTTTTCATAATATTGTGCAATACAGAAATCAATCAAACTGGTGGATTTGTGTCTCCGTCACCTGTCTGTTATCTGAATTTGGTGGATGTGTGTTTTTGTCAGTGTTTTGTGTGAAATTGACAAAAGGAAGTGAAATACCGACCAGAACATGCCAGTCCCACATCATTATCATGGGAGCAGTTGTGTTTGAGTGAAGATGATTTTGGACAGAAGTGAATCTGAGATTCGTTTCCTCTACACTGAAGCTCCTCTGACCACACCTGACCCTCCACTCTACCAAAAGCAGCTGCTCCCAGAACCTCCGCAGGAGAACCACGGCCCAGCTCTCGACACACAACCTCTGCACCCTGCTGGTCAAAGTCAGCATCACACACTGTGACCCAGCTCTCTCCATGAAGAACCTCCACTCTCTCAGAGCAGCGAGATCTGCCCACCAATCTGACCCCTAAATTAGTTTATAAGAGAAAGAGAACATGTACATTAACATTAACACACAGCATTAAGTACTTGGAAACCTTAAGAAGTTCCACAGGGTTCTACTGTAGGACCGATGAAACTAATATTAGTGAAGAACTGATGACAGTGAAAAACTGCAGTGTGGGCTTACACATGGAGTCAATTAACAGTTTAAGCACTAAACACAAACAAATGTACTAATTAACTGCTTAAAATATATAAAGATAAAAACTCTGGCCATGTACCACTGAACTAAGGTGTAACTGTAATTAACTAAAAAATATTAACGCCTGTTTCTTTGTGAATGGGACTTCTGCATGGAAATCCATTATTTTCTACCAGAAAGGAAAGATTACAAAAATGTATTTCTCCATCATGTCTACAGAAATAGTCATTCTATAATTAAGTATTGTCTTATAGTGAAAATCACTTTTCATCTCCATATAATAATTTGCTTTTTTAATAATTTGACTTAGTATATCAAGTTATTACCTACATTTAAGTACTAGTAAGACCCGGTAAGTATTTTGTATGTGCTAGTTCATACAGAGAAATCACACTGTAAGTTATGGGAACTTAAGCTCTAAAACACAGGCTGTATTATAAGTGTTAACTAGGTTTATTACAGCTTATAGTTTTCTTCTATACAGTAATTTGCCACATTATTTTTTTAAACGCAAAACCAGGTCTGAGATTGAGCAAACAGTGACTGATCTAGTGGTCTTAACCAAATAAAAGTGGGTTAATATAGGTGAAAGTAGGTCATGATTATGGCAGATTAGGAAGAAATGCTATAATAAATAAATTGTGCACAACTGATATACATTCCAACGACAAGTATTTTAAGATTTAGGAGAGCACACCTGAACAGATGACTCCAGCAAGTCGATTACAAATTTGTTCCACCCATCCAGCTGATATACAGTGCTTCACTGAAGACTCTGATCCACTACAGTTCACATCATCCATCCAGGCTGATCTTGGACCAAACTGAACATTTTTAAATACAGCCTCCCCACAGCCCAGCTCTCTACACACACCACTGCAGCATCTCTTATATCCCAGTTTTTACCACACACTGATCTCCATGTTCTGTTATAAAAAACCTCCACTCTCCCAGCACAGCGATGGCCACCATCCACCAACCTCACACTGTCTGTACAACAGAGAGAGAAAGAGAGAGGAAAAGATGTAGAAATCTGAAAAATCAGACTGAATCTCAAAATTAATACATAAGCCATTTAGCTCTTACCAGCACACACCAGTCTAGTGCTGGACGATATGGCCAAAATTTATATCACGATATATTCCTTAAATTTCGGTCGATACGATATAATTTCGATATCGATATAAATACTTTGAAGGCCTCAGAAAACTGCTAAGAAGCCCTGCAATCCCTGCAGCACTGCGAATTTAAATTATTATATAACTGTGTATTTGCACTTTTTGTATGGTTGGCATCAGATACCCTCATTATATGCACATCTATCTATCTATCTATCTATCTATCTATCTATCTATCTATATATCTAATGGAAATCTGTACCTACTACTGTCTGAAAATTTAATTTAAGCCTTTGAAACCTCCTTTCACAAAAACTTTAATACTTTAGAAATAAAAGTAGTCAAAATATATCAATGCTCAATATTATTTGCATATAGCAAAATAATAACGACATCCCTGTCAAACATAAGCCTATATAACTATTACCAATAAAAATAACTTTAAATTACAACAGAGGCAGAGCTTCTTATTCTTTGTGAACAAATTTAACAGATTAAAACAAGTGTTTCAACTAGGATATAGAATACAATAAGCCTTTATATACGTAAAAGCAACAAGATTTTCCCGTCAAATAAACAAACCTACAGGCTTTATCAACTATGAATAACTTAGTTACAACATAAGCTATAAAAGTGCTTCAGTCAGTATAAGAAAAATATTGTATGTAGTGGAGTTGCTTGAAGTGGTGGAACAGTTTAGATGTATGAACATTACCGCTGCTGGTCGGCTGCACTCTCCGGCACAATTTGCAGCAAAGCGGCAAGGGAGCGGACCCGCGGCCGGCCTCGAGGACCCTCGGCCGAGCGAGCGGACCTGCGGCCGACCTCGAGGACCCGCGGCCGGCCTCGAGGATCCTCGGCCGAGCGAGCGGGCCCACGGCCGGCTTCGAGGACCCTCGGCCGAGCGAGCGGACCAGCGGCCGGCCTCGAGGATCCGGGGCCGACCGAACCGAGTCTACCTTATCCTTGGATCCGCTCGTCCTGGCTCCGTTTGTCTCCAGCGCGAGACATTTTTGCTGCGTAGCGAAGCGGACCCGAGCCTAGCCATTTTAACCTAGCCTTGCCTAGCCTAGCCTATTTGGCTACGTGCCTGTGTGGTTACGTCATCACGCACTGACGTAGCCCAGCTACGGAGGCTGAATGTGTTGAGCTCTGCGGCGAGCTGACGCCAGTAAAAAACGCCTGTCCATGATTCTAATACATATCGATATACCACAAAACTGATATCACCGTTATTGAAACATTTCTTATCGCGATAAATACCGATATCGAATTATTGTCCAGGCCTACACCAGTCCCACATCATTATCATGGGAGCAGTTGTGTTTGAGTGAAGATGATTTTGGACAGAAGTGAATCTGTGATTCGCTGCCTCTACACTGAAGCTCCTCTAAACACACCTGACCCTCCACTCTACCAAAAGCAGCTGCTCCCAGAACCTCCACAGGAGAACCACAGCCCAGCTCTCGACACACAACCTCTGCATCCTGCTGGTCAAAGTCAGCATCACACACTGTGACCCAGCTCTCTCCATGAAAAACCTCCACTCTCCCTGAGCAGTGAGATCTGCCCACCAATCTGACTTCTACAATGTGTTTATAAGAGCAAAGAGAACATGTACGTTAATATTAACACACAGCATTGGGAGGGCTGGGAGGTTAATTTGAATAGAAGGGAATTAAATTATATGGGGCAGTGATTTTTATATTTTGCACTTTTCATTAACTGAAATACAAGGATTTAAAATATATATATATATATATATATATATATATATATATATATATATATATATTATTTCTTAGTTGCTAATTCTAAACCAAAGCATTCAAAACCACCTCTGTAATAATCCATTTATTAAGTGTATGAAAGTGAATTTAGGTTCAGGCTTAAACTTTTCATGTTACAAAGAAGTTTTTTTACAGGGGTGTATATAAAACAACTAACAGTTGTTTAATTAATTCAGTACATTCCAACACAGGCCTCATCACATTTGTTTACATCTCTGTGTAATATGTTTTATTTTTTTGCATCTTACCTGCACAAACAGCACCAGCGTCTTCATCATGATTACATCTCTGTCTACCCCAATCATACGACCTACAGTTCTTCAGTGAAGACTCTGATCCAGCACAGTTAGCATATTCCACCCAGATTGGTCCTGATCCTGATCCAAAGCGAGCTCTCCGTGGTGCATCTATGGCTTCCCCACAGCCCAGCTCTCTACACACCACTGCAGCATCTCTCATATCCCAGTAATCATCACACACTGTTCCCCACTGCCCTCTATGAAGAACTTCCACTGTCTCAGCACAGCGGCTCCCACCATCCACCAACCTCACACTGTCTGTGTGGAGAAAAAAACAAACACACTGATAATCAGAGAATAATTACACTTATACTCAAATAATAATACTCAAACAAGGCTGAAATACATTTAAACCAAATCATGGACATCAAAAGCTCCCATTTAGAGATCATAAGAAATCAGTTCACTAATTTGTACTTCTATAGCAATACTAAAATGGGCTGACTGGATGATAGCAAAGTGTAAATCACATGAATGTAAGATCAAAAAGTAAATATCTACTTTTCAATTAAATGCCACTTTATGCAACATCATTCAGCATGTCTGGTTTGGTGGGGGATCAGTGATGGTCTGGGGAGGCCTGTAGATGCCCAGGCCTCTACAGGTTAGACAACAGTACCCTGCCTGCTCTTAGGTATTGAGATGAAATCCTTGAACCCATTGTAAGACCCTACGCTGGCGCAGTGAGTCCGTGGTTTCTCACGGTGCATGACAATCCCCGGCCCGATGTGGAGAAAGTAGTTAAGTTCTTCGAGGATAAAGGAATTTATACCATTCACTGCCTTTCCAACAACATCCTAACAGAAAAAGAGGCCAGTATACATACAGTCCACAAAGTTAGTTTAAATATGCTGTATATATTATATATATATATATATATTTTTTTTTTTTTTTACCGGTATATTATACTTACCAGATGTGACGAGAGTGACAGTGGTCAATAGAAAAATGAGTAGAACTCGGATGTCCATCTCTTGCACACACACTGCTCAACTCAGCAGCAGAACAAGCTTTACCTCTACTCAGCCAGATAAGACTCAAGAACCTGAGAGACAGAGAGAGAGAGAGAGAGAGAGAGATTCCCCACAGCCGCCAA
The DNA here is from genome assembly GCF_023375975.1 of Astyanax mexicanus. NCBI lineage: Eukaryota > Metazoa > Chordata > Actinopteri > Characiformes > Acestrorhamphidae > Astyanax > Astyanax mexicanus. The sequence goes on from NC_064425.1 coordinate 19,565,979, forward strand.
TCACACTCACTATGACCTTATTAGAAAGAGGAGAGGAAATTATCAAACATTTTCAGTGACAAATCAGAAGAAGCTTTTTTTTCATTTCGCCATATTTTTAAAAAGCGTCAGCACTAATTAACACAGCTCCACCTCCTTGTGTCTGTGTCTGTGTGTGTGTCTATGGGCAAAGGAAGGTACAAAGTCAGCTACCTTCTGGAGACAAACTTCAGAGAGAGTAAACACACAAAATACAGCATTAAAGCTGCACCTGCAGACAGCAGATCCAAACACATAACATCCACCATGAAGATAAGTCACAGTTTCTTTTAACTACACATACAAACAACTTTTTTGTGTTTCTCATGCTTTTACAGAGTATATAAAACTAGTTTTAATCCTGATTACAGAAACTCTGATTAAGTGTGGGAATATTGTGGGTTCCCTGTGAACTACAGCAAGGCTGGTGAGCGATGGACCAAACAAAGACGGTTTGTCTGCCCTGTGAAGCGGGTGTAGGGTATGTTTGTGGAAATGCATCTAAGGATGCACCTACTACTCTACTGATCACAGCAGTTCCAATTACAAAATAAAAGTCCTGTTCTCTGGAGTATGCACTCGTGAGCCAAACTTACCAAGTTCGTTCTGACAAAGTACAAGAGTCCAAACTTGCTTAATCTATAATGAGAAACGGGCCGACTCTGGCGCTGCCAGGAACTTGTGAGCCCATGGGACCACGAGGGTGGTTGAGAAAACCTTTATTCTCTCTGTAATGATTAATTTATTTATCTAAAACAGTATGAAATGCATTAATTAACTGAAACATGTTGCTCAGTGTGCTTTTAAAAATGAAAAAAAAAAAGAAGACACATTCTTTATAGGTGTGAAAAAAAATCACACTTTATTATCATAATATAGAAAACCATAATAATGTATGCTGCACAGACATATATAGATATATTTTTGATTAAGGTGAAAAGCAAATATAATTTGCATGTTTACCATGCGTCCACAATAAATCGTACGTATTAAAATATCCAAACCTGTTGTAATGTGTGGGCTCTCTTCAGCAGGTATGATATCATCATAGACCTCGCCATAGTTTTCTGTAAAAATTAAAAAATGCATTGCAGCACAGCAGCATCAGGATGATGGCAGCAAGACACTGTTACTCAAAGACTCAAACTTTTAAAATACTAAGGGGATTTCAATGTATTGGTACTGTCGCCCTCTGCGATCAGAACTGGTTGACAAATCAAAGTGTGTCCCTTTAAAAAAAAAAAAAAAAACTCCCACACACCAAAGGATATTAACTCACCTCAACATGCCTTTTGCAATCCTGTAGTTACCCCTGGGCAATCCTAAAATCACTATTACAAACTGTACAGTAGGCAAGACATTGTTTTTAACTTGTGCCAGACATGGATATACTGGAGTAGTCAAAGATAAATTGAATTTAGCATTACCCGCTAACCACGCTCACTATTTTCCCGTTCAGGGGTGAGTCTTATCGGCCTGAAGCCTGATGCTAACTGCTAAAACACTTCAGAACCCTACACATATTGCACGGAACTTTTTTCTATAAAACAAAAGTTTTTTTTTTTTCCCCACAAGGATCAGTCCTTGGACCTCTCCTGTTCATCATCTATATCCTTCCTCTTGGGCCTCTGTTGCGTCACTTTAACCTAGACTTCCACTGTTATGCGGACGACACCCAAATTTATCTTAGCACTAGTTCTATCAATAACCCACCCACTACTCACTTAGAAAGCTGTCTCTCTGCGATCCAGAACTGGATGAAGGATAATTTTCTCATGCTAAACAGTAATAAGACCGAGCTCATCCTAATCAGCACTAAAGCAGTCCTCAATCAAACTCCTACTCTCTCTCTCAACTTTGGCGGTACAGTAATCTCTCCCTCTACCCAAGTCCGAAATTTGGGCGTTCTTCTAGATTCCACTCTCTCTTTTACAGCTCACATCAACTCTGTGGTGAAAACTGCATTCTGCGCAGAATAGCTAAAATTCGACGATCCCTTACTCAGTCCACTGCTGAAATACTCCTTCATGCTTTCATTTCCAGCAGACTAGATTACTGTAACTCCTTGCTCGCTGGCATTAGTTCTTCCTCTATCCATAAACTCCAGATGGTACAAAACGCAGCTGCCCGTTTACTCACTCACACTCGCACCCATGAACACATTACACCTGTTCTCCAAAATCTTCACTGGCTCCCTGTTAAATACAGGATTCAATTCAAGATTCTCTTACTTACCTATAAGGCATTAAATAATCTTGCACCTCCTTATCTGTCAAACCTCCTTCTTCCTTACAGACCATCTCGATCCCTTAGGTCTGCTACTGCTGGACTTCTTAAAGTCCCAGCCTCTAAAGTCCGTGGCTTTGGTGATCGGGCTTTTTCCAGACTTGCTCCTCAACTATGGAATTCTCTCCCATCTGCGGTCAAACAATCCTCCTCTCTTTCCTTGTTCAAATCTACACTCAAGACTCACCTCTTTTCTCTTGCCTACGGCCTTCCCTCTGTTTAATGTACTATACCACTTATCCCTGCTGTCTGTTCTCGTACTATGTTGATTGTCTGTCACCACTTGTTGTGTAATGTTTCTATTTGTTTTCACAAATGATGACTGTAAGCGTCTTTGGGTTTTAGAAAAGCGCTATATAAAAATAAAGTATTATTATTATTATTATTATTATATATATATGTTTTTTCTTCTGCATTAAAAATTCTAACACACATTCAGTATATGTCAACTTACCTGAGAGAAGCTCCTCATCTACGTCCTCATATCCTGAATGCTGATCTTCAGAGATAAAACTTCCTGTTAAAGGAGATCAGAACAGTCAGAATGCCAAAGTTAAATTATTTAATCAAAATCTACAGCAAAAAAATGTATTTGTAAGTCTGAAAATGAGATGAGGCTTTAAGCCCAATCCCATTTCACCCCATGGCCCTACCACAAACCCCAACCATTCTTTGAGTGTAAAGGGTGAAATCCTCCCCATAAGAATTGGGACAACACTTCATGCACCAGATACGTCATCAGAAGCACTAAGGTTCAGTAACCTAGCTAATTTTATGGCATTGTATGTCTTCAGAAAGGTTGGTGATTAAGGAACAATTGTCAATTTCTTAATTCCTGTTATGGGGAGCTTGGATTAGCTTTCATTTTATTTAATTGTTCTGTTCCGCCTTAAATGATGCAGCCTCTGCTGTCTCTTGCACCATTTAAGGTGAAATGGGAAAGTTGGCTAACAAACCCCATCCCTTTCCTCTGCTTTTTAACAGCAGTACAGGCCTGAATTGATAGTAACAGATATGTAATTCTTCCTATTATAGTCAGTGGAGTAACACATTATTTTGAACCTGTAAGATAAGGTAACAATGCTACAATTGATTTACTGCACGTATTTTTTTCATTTATAGTCATTTAAACACTTAGAATTGCTATTTGATATCTGACCTTAGATCCACTTTACATACTGTGAGAAGACTGCCTTCAGTGAAACTCTCTACATATAATTTACCTCTTTTAGTATATCTGTTAGTGACACATTTATGGTTAATCTCTTCATAGACTGCCTCAAGCAGAGTCTTCCTCCTCGCCTTAGAAATCACTGTGAGGGAGAAAGAAAGAAACATGGAGTCAGTTCAGTAGAAGAGAAGACTGATGACAGATTGAAGGACTAATGATGATTATAGAAAGTACAGAAAGTGGATTTTAGATGATCTCTAAATCTCCCTACCTCTCCTGAGCACTCTGTTCTGATAAAACAGCACAACCAGAAGCACTAAGGCCAGGAAGAGCACAGATCCCAGAACCAGGAGAGACACTGGATAGATGTATGGAAAATTAGATGATGGATTTTTTGAAGGAGGGACTGTCTTTTTCTCTGTTAGCTGTGCTGGTACTGAAAACACAGAATAAAAACACTGTTGAACACTGCATAGTGTTGTTTAAACTTAAAAAAAAAACACACAAAGAAACTAATTAAAAGAGTACCTGTGGTGTAAGTTGTAGTTGTTTCAGATGAAAAAGGTAATGTGACAAATATGTCTGAAAGAAATATCATAAAAATGGTCAAGAAAAAGAGGTTACAGAAGGAGAATGAGATTAGAGCAGCATTATTTAGATATGGTATTTATTGTTTTTGTGTTTATTGTCTTTGAAACAAAAGAAGTATATGGCTGATATGGTAATATTGTAGGTATTTTCAAAAATATTGTTGCATTATTGTCTGCCAATGTTACTTAGTGTATTTATCAGTGTTGTGAGCCTAAATCAGCCATAATATAAATGCTATTCTCCCTTTTACAGGTCAGAGGAGCACAATAATAATAATATTGAACCTGACTGAAATACAGAGTACCCTGCTTAACATAACCATAGTTATCTTAAGAGAAGTTAATACTAGATTAAAAAACGTTCTCGCACACCTGCACAGGTGACTCCAGCACTGTGGGAGCAGCCAGTGTGGATCTTCAGGGAATGAGGACAGTCCCACAGGTGAATCTCATTCCCTCTACACTTCACTCTGTTCATCCAGATAGTTCCTCCACCAGAACCATCAGCAGCTCTTCTATTAGCACTCAGCGCCGGCCCACAACCCAGCTGCCTGCAGACCACCTGAGCATCCCTGATGTCCCACAGATCAGCACATATAGACCCCCACTCAGCATTATAATACACCTCCAACCTCCCAGAACAGATTTCCTCTCCTCCTCTCAACCTAATAGGCATGTAATCTACATCCCACATGAACAGACACATGAATAATATTAAATTTTTATAACAAAACTACAGCAAACTGCATTAGTGTTTTTATTTAATCAGTTTTCACTCAAATCAAAGATCAACTGATGAAAAGGGAAGTTTAGAATTATTTGACAAAACAAGTTAGAATGTAGGCACGAACAAATCTGATTAATATGTATACTTATTCAAGTAGTGAATGGAGTGGTAGTCAAATATTCGTACTTGAGCACTGACCCTGGTTTGGAAATAAGAAGAATTTTTGAAGGTTTTCAAATGCAAGCTGTTTCTTCTCTCCTAGAAATGGAGACACATGCTATAAATACTACAAAAATCAAATCAATACTACTAAACTCATTACTAAAATAATGATCTCAGCAATAACAATTGAGAGTTTCAATTGAGCGGCAAACCCCCTCATTTCACACCAATGCACAGAATTAAAAGTCAGTCTGGTTGTGCTGATTTTCAAATAACACCAGGCATTCTAACAGGGCGCACAGGAAACTTCAAGCTGCACCAGACTGCTCTTTTTCTCTAACCCCACCGAACTATTCCAGCAATGACAGAAACAATTTTTCAGTGCGATTATCGGACAGAACAGGCTCCTATTAGTAAATGTACAACATTATTGTAAGTCACTTTGGACAAAAGCATCTGCCAAATGTAATGTAATTCAATGTAATATATCTTTCTTTCAACACAACTTTCCATGAAAAACTGTTTTACTCATGCTCATCTACTACAAAGAAAAACAACATACCGGAGCAGGTAATATGAGTCACCTCACTGCTTCTATCACAATTGTTCTGACTCCAGGATGAAGATGGACAGTGAAACAGAGTAGAGTCATGTTTCCTACATTTTACATCATCCAGCCAGTTAGGAGCTGATTCCACTCGTGCTTTGGTAGCTCTCTCAGTCTTAAATCTTCCACAGTTCAGCTCCCGACAGATGAGACCCATTGTTTCTACATCCATCCCATTGTTACACACATTCCCCCAGGTTCCATTATAGAACACCTCCAGATTCCCCTCACAGCCCTCAGTCAGTCTGATCTCTTTATACTCTGATGAGAGAAAATGCTTTATGTTAGACCCTGGAGTTTTCATGTAGTTTAAAACAAACTTAATGAATCTACACTATTAGTTAAAAGTTTTAGAACACCCCCATTTTTTGCCATTTAAGCTCTCCAGCCCAGTTAATAACCTGAAATGGTACAAATTCCAGTGTGCTCAAATGGTACAAAAGTTAGCAGTGCCAGGGCCTTTAAACAGAAAAGGACCCCAAAAAAGTGTATATTGTATAAAAAAATAAAAAAAAAACCTGAATATATTTGTTTTAAAGAAAGCTTTGGAAATTGGCGCAAAAATAAGAATAAATTAAGTCTTAGTCTGTAGTAAAGTTAGAAGAGAATGTGTTACTGCACTCTACTGCTGACTTTGTAGTAAACTGCACTTTTATCATAATACCTAAAAAAGACACCAAAATACAGATCAATTTGAAACAATTTAGTTTGCCCTTTAGATACATTCTGACACATTCAAAAAAACAAGAAAAAAAAGGTACAGGAAGAGGTCTGGCTGACCCACATGGCAACAACTTTAGATTGGTTTAACAAGTCTTATTTTAACAGTTTAACTAAGTCTCACTTTCAGCACTAAAGAGAAAATTTAGAGGTCTGACAGGTGAAGTGTTGTAAGAACACCAGCAATCAGCACACTGTACCTGAGCACACGACTCCTACATCATCCTTGTGTCCACATTCATCCTCTCCACACAGCTGATATCTGCAGTTCCACAGAGACGCCTCGTTCCCCTCACACTCCACCTCATTCAGCCATATGGGTCCAGTTCCAGATCCAAACCGGGCTGGTACCGGTACTGGAGCTCTGAGGGCGACTCCACACTGCAGCTGTCTGCAGACCAACTGCGCATCCTCAATATCCCACAATTCATCACTCACTGTCCCCCATGATCCACTGTGGAAAACCTCCAGCCTTCCAGCACAGTCTCCCCCAGAACCAACCAGCCTGATGAAGCTGTAGCCTAAAATTAAGAGAAACCAGTTCAAAGTATGATTTCTTAGTTCACCCGTAGTCACATGATGATTGGTTCATTTCAGATTCATAATAATTATAATAACCCTTACAATAAAACAAAATAAAACAATTTCCCCCTAACAACAGGCATTATTCACTACAACTCCAAATAATTTGAATTAAATGTACCAGAGCAGGTGATGTAGAGCTGTTCCGTGGAGCTGCAGTTAACTGCTTGTGAGCTGCTGCAGTTCCTCAGATGAGCTTCACTCCCAGAGCAGTTGAAACCCGTCACACACATGTAGCTGTGTTCAGGACTGGATGAAGAGGAGCTGGAGATGTTGAGTACAGAACCACAGCCCAGCTGTCTGCAGACCACAGAGGCCTCAGACTCACTCCAGGAGTCCAGCAGAACTCTCCTCCAGTCCTGCCTGAAGAAAACCTCCACCTCCCCCTCACACTCCATCCCTCCAGACAACCGCACTCCTCCCTCATGAGACGCCAGAGAAGAACCTGAAAGTACCACAAATATATTTTAGATTTTACAGGCTTAATAAGATTGTTTTTACAGCACTTGAAATAAATCAGATTTAGAAATTAAACACATTGTTTTTTTACAGGTACTGCTGCATTAGCTGAGCTATATATGGAGCAAAATTAGAAATTGATTTTCAGAAATCAAAATTGTCTATGGAAATGTATATACATGTTCAAAACTGAGATACATTAGTAAATTAATTGAAGTGAAGTAAAAAAAAAATATATATAAGAACATTATAACGGCACTTCCTCCTAAAATCACTTTACAGCCCATTGATAAGAATGTTTAAGATTCTTAAAAGCTCACCACTGCAGATGAGTCCAACATCCTGTTTATGAGAGCATGCAGTTCGACTCCATGATGAAATGGGACACTTCAACAGGTGTGTTTCGTTCCCCTGACAATCAAACACATCCGCCCAGATCCGGCCACTCCCCTCCCCAAACCAGTCTGACCTCAACACAGCCACAGCACTCCCACACTTCAGCTGAGCACAGAGGACACTGGAAGCTCTCATATCCCAGCTTACATCACACACTGTACCCCACTCACTGAGGTACTGGAGCTCCACTCGACCAGAACAAGAGTCTGAGCCGTTCATCAGCCGAGCCTGAGTATGACCTGAAATTAGAACCAAGAGACTCGTAAAAGAGCAAGTTCTCTCCTATACTGTATATTATATAAAGAAATGTTAGACGATAATATCACATATTATACTGTACCAGAACATACAAGTCCCACATCATTACCATGAGAGCAGTTTTATTTGTGTGAAGAGGTTATTGGACAGAGAGTAATCTCAGATTCATCTCCTCTACACTGAAGCTCCTCTGACCACACCTGACCCTTCCCTTTACCAAAAGCAGCTGCTCCCAGAACCTCCACAGGAGAACCACAGCCCAGCTCTCGAAACACAACCTCTGCATCCTGCTGGTCAAAGTCAGCATCACACACTGTGAACCAAGACGCTCCATGAAAAACCTCCACTCTCCCAGAGCAAACATGAGGACCATCAGCAAGTCTGGATGTCCTGTGATCTGTGTGTAATGCAAAAATGTTAAATCTCTCTCTCTCTCTCACAATCAGATTAAATAAAGACTTGTATAATAGACAAATGCTAAACAAAACAGAAGGCTAGTAATGAGATGAAAAAATACTAGAGTTGTCAAATTAACATGTTCACTTCATTAATGAATAAAAAAATGAACACAAATAACAAAAATACTGCTCATTAATTACCCTACTTTGTGCCCTCTGACCTCCGACGCTAGATCCCAGTTCACAGATCATATCAAACCACATAATCTATCCAATTCATCCATGTTAATAATACAGATTAATTTAGCTAGGAAAACAGTTGGCATCGCCAAATAGCCATAGTGGCTAATCCGCCATTTTGAAAATCATAACAAAAGATTTATAGAAAAACAATAAAAAAAACAAACATTTTTTTTTATTCTGACCTTTTTTGTTGGTCAAAATATAATTAAATATCTAAATTCTGTCCATATTTGATATCTTAATTCTGTCCATATTTGCATATTATTTTTAATCATTTTAAGCAGGGCTGGTATATTTTATTATTACACAGCAAAGCATTTAAGCTGTTATTGTAATAATAAATGTAAAAATGTTAACTATTTTAGAGTAGCCTAGAATATCTGGCATGTGTGACATTTTTTGTAATTTGCATACGAATAAAGGAGCATCAATTTATAACATTTTTTTTAAGATATGTACAGTATTTACAGCATCTTTACTGACTGATTTTTTTAAGCGAAACAGCAGAGTGGTATAGAATACCATAGTCTGGCAATCTCAGTGTGTGATAATGTACACATCAGGAAGTTGTTCAGTTGAGCTGTACACATTTATATCAAAACGATAACACATCGACTAAAATTAATATATTTTGACATAAGTTTTGTCATATCGTCCAGCACTAAATTGTTAAGCTGGAAATGGCACTATGTTTCTAATTACAGTGTGTTGACTGGTTTTGTTTTGGCACATAAAGTGTTTGAGAAGTTGTCTGGAAGTGGAAAGGACTAATGCATTTTGTTTCATTCAGGTTACAATTTCGAAAACAAATGTTGTGCTCTAGCAAATCAGTACTGCAGACCCTTTTTTATTAAATTAAATTTTATCAAACAAAATGAAACTGACTATACAATATCTTGGGTTAATATTTTCAGCAATTAAATAAAAGTCAAAGCAAATGTTAAAAAAAACATCACTGCTTCTCACATTAGCTGTAACTGTCAGAATTTACTATGTAATAGAATATTTAATACGGAATAGGTATACAAAACAGTGACATTCCATCATATGATCTCTGATTTGATTTTGTCTATGATGTGTCGAAACATTCTCAGAAAGTTCACAAATGTAATACATGTAATACGTACGTATTACAGTTTTTGTCTAATTAAAACATACCTGAACAGGTAAGCTCAATATCCATATTATGATTACAGTTGTGTTCACTCTGATCCAGTACACTTCACATGACTCATCCAGATCGGTGCAGATCCTGGAACAGCTGCATCAGTCCTAAACGGCTCTCCACAGCCCAACTCTTTACACATGACAAAACCCGCTATGAAATTTGCACCAGCACCACAAATTGTTCCCCACTGTCCTCTGTGAAAAACCTCTGCTCTTCCAGCACAGCGACTGCCACCATCCGCCAACCTCACACTGTCTGTGTATGAGAAAATAAAAACAAGAAAAAATTACCGAATTATGAACTAGTAAGAGTAAAAATGGGAAACATTTTTTTGAAAAACACTTACCTGCACACACCAGTCCCACATCATTATCATGGGAGCAGTTGTGTTTGAGTGAAGATGATTTTGGACAGAAGTGAATCTGAGATTCAGTTCTTCTACACTGAAGCTTCTCTGACCACACCGGACCCTCCCCTCTACCAAAAGCAGCTGCTCCCAGAACCTCCACAAGAGAACCACAGCCCAGCTCTCGACACACAACCTCTGCACCCTGCTGGTTAAAGTCAGCATCACACACTGTGACCCAGCTCTCTCCATGAAGAACCTCCACTCTCCCAGAACAGTGAGAACCACCAACCACCCGGACTCCTAAAAATTGTGAACATAAAGCTGAATTTAAACATATGTGAGTCACTGCTTCAACATGAAAATGTCTTTCCATGTCATTGAATCTCTGACATTAACACAGCAAGAATGGTCAAAAGAGATATGGCATTTAACCTTCAGTGGAAAAGTTGACTAAATGAACGCTATCGGTTTCCTTACAAACAGTACTACTACGCTTAAATGGACCCTAAGCCTCTAAAATGGGTCCTTTCCCACCACTTACAAGACTTTGTTTTACATGTATGATATATTATGAACAGTTTCCTGTTCCTAGTTAACAGAAGGGAACATAAAATAATTTACTGATACAATTTACCTGAACAGATGACTCCAGCATCTTTAGAATGATCACAGTTATGTTTACCCCATCCTGCTGATTCACAGTTCCTCAGTGTAGACTCAGAGCCACTGCAGTGCACATTATCCATCCAGATTGGTCCTGATGCTGATCCAAAGTAAGACTCATGATATGTATCTACAGCTTCTCCACAGCCCAGCTCTCTACACACTAGGCATGGAACGGTTTTTGTGAAGGAACCGAACCGTACGGTTTGCTTGTCACGGCGCGGGGCGTGTGTAAACCGTACAGGGTCCACGGGTTTTTTTTTTTCTCCAGACGTTCGAAATTCGCATTATAGCCAAATGCCCGTATGTCACCACGTGGTTCTCATTCGTGCCAAAGAAGCGAAAGCGAAGGTTTGTGGTGGCGTGGACAAACATGGCAAGTGGGAGTGGAGTAGGCAGGCTGCCTAGGCCAGAGATGAAGGATGCCCCAGCATTGTTTAAATCAGGTGTGTGGGATCATTTCGGATTCCCCGTCACATACGATGATACTGGCAATAAAAACGTGGATCGAACTGTTACAATATGCAAGCATTGCAAAACCCGCATTGCATACGCTAGTGGAAACACTTCCAATATGACCGGCCATTTACGAAGACATCACCCAAGTGTGTCAGTAGAGGGGAGGAGAGGAGAGCCTGCCAAAAAGCCATTCACAATCAGCGCGGCATTTAAACAGCCCCTGGCTGAGGACACCGCCAAGGCGAAATCAATTTCCAAAGCCATAGGTATATTCATTGCAAAGGACATGCAGCCCTACAGCGTGGTGGAGGGTCAAGGCTTTAGGAATATGATAAAGGTGCTGGAGCCGCGGTACGTCATGCCCTCTCGTAGATACTTTGGCACCAATGTGATACCGAACTTATATGAAGAGACAAGGGTGGACATAGTTAAGGAGTTATCTGAGGCATGCCAAATAGCTCTGACGACGGATGGATGGACTTCCAAGTCCACCGAAAGTTACCTTACAGTGACTGCCCACTACATTACGCCCCAATGGGAGTTACGAAGCTGCGTATTGCAAACGCGCCCAATATATGAGAGTCACACAAGCGAATTTCTCTCCGAAAAGCTAAGAGAGGTGGTGGAGGAATGGAAATTGGAGAGGGACAACGGCACCATCCCTGTCACGACTGACAATGCCAAGAACATAGTGAATGCAGTAGGTTTGACGGAGGGACTTGGGCCACAGATATCCTGCTTTGCTCACACAGTCAACCTGGCAGCCAAAAGCGCCATCTCTACAGCCCAAATCTCACGACTGCTGGCGAAGGTCAGAAAGGTGGTCACCTTTTTCCATCGAAGCACAACAGCCGCCTTCATCTTGAAAACAAAGCAGGACATGCTGACACTGCCAGACCACAAGTTAATTCACGACGTGCCAACGCGCTGGAACTCCACATACGATATGTTAGAGCGCTATGTGGAGCAACAGGCGGCCCTCTATTCCGCGGTGACGGACAAAAATATGAAAAAAAAAGCCAAGGACATTTCCCTGTTAACCGACAGTGAAACAAAGCTGACAGAGGGCCTCATTGATGTTCTTAAACCTTTGAAGAATGTGACTACCCTGATGAGCACAGAAACATCTCCCTCTGTCTCAATGATTATGCCACTGCAGAGGATGGTACTGAAAGCAATGGCACCAAGTGCAGACGACAGTTCCACCATCAAAGATGCCAAGGCAGCCATCACCAAGGATCTTCAAAGCAGATACAGTGACCATAGTATTCAGGATTATCTGCACAGAGCCACAGCACTGGATCCCAGGTTCAAGTCCTTGCCTTATCTGGATGAAGCCTGCGTTCAGAAAATCTGGGATGATCTCACATTGGAAATTGTAAACCTCGAAGAGCAGGTAAGCTATTTTGATTTTATGATGTATATTATCTAAAATAGGCCTAAATGTTATTTATCAATTCTAAACTGCATTTAAAGTTTTTTTTTTGCATTTGTAATATTTATATTCCCCACTGCCCTGTGGAACATACTGTAACTGTGTTAGAGTTTAGATTCTCAGCCCGGGTCGGGCCGAGATTTCCCAACACTCTCGCCGGCGGGCTCGGCCTTAAAAAAAATATCCATGATGTAGGCGTCTGTTTTTAATGCTATTTTTATTTTATATAAAGCTATGGCGTGATCATCAAAATATAGAAAAGTAACACATCAAACTGTGATGTAAAAAAGTTGCACAACTTAGAATGTTATAATCAGGCAGCAGTTTAGCATTAGCGTTTTTTTATATTAGTTTATTGATTTTCTACTGTTGTGTTGACTATTTCGTTTTTATCTTTTGAAATTCGTTAGATTATATTTTTGTTATTATTTTGGGGTTAGTTTAGTTGGTGATTTTGCCAATTTCATATTTTTTTTCTGTTATAATTAAATTCGCATTAGCAGTTCCTCTGGGCTCTGCTCTGTATTTTAGCTCCCTCTTCTATCGGTGGATCGCTCATAGCGTTGGTATGCCTGAACGGCTCGGGCCTGGTCGGGCTGGCATTTTTGGGCCTGATCAAAGCTCTAAACTGTGTCACTTTCATTAACATTTCCTAAATGTCTATTTTCTGATTCTTGTCAGGCTCAACAACACTGTGAAGCTCAGGCAGCCAGTTCATATTCAGCAGCGGAATCTGAGCCGTCAGAGACCTCTCCTCCCCCCAAGAAATCTGCCATGGCAACAGTTTTTGCTGATTTTTTTTACAACAGAGGCAAGAAGTACAAAGCCTTTGCCAGAAACCATTCGTGAAGAGGTCACCTCATACAAGGAAACAAGCTGCATTTCTGTGGATGAAGATCCCCTCGCATGGTGGAAAACCAACGCACATAAGTATCCCCATGTAGCAAAGTTGGCACAACGTGACCTGGCTGTCCCAGGTACATCTGTGCCAAGTGAGCGTGTTTTTTCCACAGCAGGGGACATTGTCACTGCAAGTAGGTCTCGCCTCTTGCCAGAAAATGTTGACAAACTGATTTTCATGCAGAAGAATATGAGAATTAAGTGAAAGGGGGAGGGCTGTTTTAAACAGTGCAGTGCAGTGTTTTATTGCAATATTTACACTGATGGTGTCTGTGTGTTTTTGTTCTAAGTTGTTTTAATATAACAATGGCACTTTAAGTTTAGGTTTAAAAAAATCCAGCCATATGTTTCAAAGCACTGCACTTTAATTTCAAGTGGAAAAAAATACATCCTTACTCTCAGGGATTAGAAGAGTTGTTGATTTTGTTTTCTGTTGAGCTGGTTGGATGGTGGGCTCATATTATGTTTCAATTTCTATTCTGTGATATTGAAAAAGGTTCCTGTAGATGGATGTCACCAGATGGCAGCACACATTCCTGACACTTTTTTTGAGTAATAAATGTAAAACATGTTGAAATCATCCATGTCTTCCCTCTTGTTCTATCAAAATACTATCTTTCTGAGATTGTTAAAACAGCGTGCTTTGAGTAAATTGAAACTCAAGTTTGTGCATTATTATTATTATTATTATTATTATTATTATGTATGATTATGTAATGCTTTGCTAAAGGCAGCACTGTGTAATGTCATAGAAGTGTAGTGCTATGGTAGTAAAATCTTTTCAGCGACTATTACAGTGTTCCACTGGTGTAACGGCGTGTATTATGGGGCTAAGATAAAAAAAAAGGAAAAAAAAAAACAAGAACCGTACAAAACCGTAAACCGTAGACCTCAAACCGTGATACACACCGAACCGTGAATTTTGTGATCCGTGCCACCCCTACTACACACCACTGCAGCATCTCTCATATCCCAGTTATTACCACACACTGATCCCCACTGTCCTCTATAAAGAACCTCCACTCTCCCAGCACAGCGACTGTCACCATCTAGCAACCTCACACTGCCTGTACAACAGTGAGTAAGACAGACCAAGACATTGAGAAAGAATGGAAAAAAACATGTATTTTCACCACTATAAATGATGTAAAGTAGAATTGTGGCTGAAAACTGAAATAATAGCAAGACATTTGCATTTTTGACAGAATTACAAAAAGTTTACATAAACATTGAGCTAATCTTAATGACATTAATCACAAACATGCAGCTCTTACCAGAACACACCAGTCCCACATCATTATCATGGGAGCAGTTGTGTTTGAGTGAAGATGATTTTGGACAGAAGTGAATCTGTGATTCGTTTCCTCTACACTGAAGCTCCTCTGACCACACCGGACCCTCCCCTCTACCAAAAGCAGCTGCTCCCAGAACCTCCACAGGAGAACCACAGCCCAGCTCCCGACACACAACCTCTGCACCCTGCTGGTTAAAGTCAGCATCACACACTGTGAACCAGCTCTCACCATGAAGAACCTCCACTCTTCCAGAGCAGCGAGAGCCATTAACCAGCAGGACTCCTAAAAATCACCATGAAAAAAAGAAAGCTTATTTATCAGTAATGATAAATGATTAAGCATGATGATGCTAAATATTGCACAATGAATGATTCATAAATGCATTGGAAAAAACTAAAGAGAGTATAAGGATTCAAAATAAGTTCAGTAAAGCTATGAATTACATTAAACAAATTAATATGGATCAGCAAAATTATGAAATCAGTAAAAAAAAATAATCAGTAAATTAATTGTTGGTTGAGAATTCCAGTGTACAGCACAGTTTGGTGATTGCTCAGTTTAAACATACTAATTTACCTTGGCAATCAACAAGGATTTATGGTGGGTTAAAAAGAAAAATCATATGTGCTGTACACTTTGCCTACATGGCAGATAATGTACAGTCCCTGTTTACAGTGTTTTACCTGAACAGATAACTCCAGCATAGGACACCCCTAATCAAAATGTATATTATTGTGACTACAGAAGGAAATAAAAATGACCTAATGTTTAGAACACATAACATTGAAGTGGACACGTCTATTTAGCATTTTTAATATTTTTTCCCTTTACAGTTTCAAAATAACAAAAATAAAAAAGAAAGATACATATAGACTTTTAATTTGTTGGCAATCCTGTGAGCAGTTATTTTCCAGACACTATATGACCTCCACCAGTCTTGTTACCTGCTTAATGGACTGGAGGAACAGAACAGTAGACACATACTTAATTCACCATTCTTGCTTTTAAACTATGTGCTGCCAGTACAAGTATTCTAAGTCTGTTCCACTCCAACCCAGAATATTACATGTGATTCACATGGATACATGTTGCTGTAGCCATTTTGTATAATGTGTTACTGCAGCTCCAAAAATCCACAAATTATCTCCAAAACAACAGTCTCTTGTGTCTGTTAGACTAGAGAAACTCATTACGTTTGTCCAAAGTCTATTTTGTTTATAATTAGTGCTATCCACCAGGAAGTTTCTGCTAGCTGTGTTTTTAATGTTTTTAAATTCACACTGCAAGGTATTCTAGACAAACACAGATCCCCTACACTTTATTACACTATTATCCACTAAAAACAAATGCCAGAACAGTAATGCTGCACAAACATAACACCCTCACCCCAAACAAACAATATAATAAGTCACAAATATTTAATTTCACCAGGTCTTAATGGCAAACAGGTAATGGAGCACAGGGCTGAGCTACTGAGACAGAGGGCTGTCTAAGTAGGAATAGATGAAGTCACAGGCTCATTGTGCTGAATGCAGTTCTTACCTGCACACACCAGTCCCACATCATTATCATGGGAGCAGTTGTGTTTGAGTGAAGATGATTTTGGACAGAAGTGAGTCTGAGATTTGTTTCCTCTACACTGAAGCACCTCTGACCACACCTGACCCTCCCCTCTACCAAACTCAGCTGCTCCCAGAACCTCCACAGGAGAACCACAGCCGAGCTCTCGACACACAACCTCTGCACCCTGCTGGTCAAAGTCAGCATCACACACTGTGACCCAGCTCTCTCCATGAAGAACCTCCACTCTCCCAGAGCAGCGAGAACCTAAAACCAGCCTGGCTCCTAAAATATCACAAGAGCATAAACAATGAGATAACAACAGGATTTAATAAATGAAAGTCAGACAGCACAGACACACAATGTAACTATTCAATACAGTGCACATATTATATGAACATAGTGTAGCTTGCCTGAACAGATGACTCCAGAATTGTGGGTTTCATTGCAGTCATGTTTACCCCATACTGGTGATCTACAGTTCTTCAGTCTAGACTCTGATCCACTACAGTCCACATCATCCATCCAGATTGGTCCTGATCCTGATCCAAAATGAGATTTGCCCAGTGCATCTACAGCTTCTCCACAGCCCAGCTCTCTACACACCACTGCAGCATCACTCATATCCCAGTCATCACCACACACTGTTCCCCACTGCCCTCTATGAAGAACCTCCACTCTCCCAGCACAGTGACTGCCACCATCCACCAACCTCACACTGCCTGTACAACAGACAAGGAATAAAGAAAGAAAGAAGCTAATAATAAAAAAGAAATAATAATAGGTCTATGCTTCTTCAGCGTCGCAAGGTTATTTAACATAATTCTTAACAGATTTCGCTAATTCAAACAGCCCGAAAATGTTTTAAATAGCTCAATTTTAACGCTCTAATTACTAAAAAATGGCTCGGGTTCAGAAGGACAGTTTATGGCTTAGGTCGGGTCTGGCTCGGGCAGAAAGTGCATGGATTTGGGCCGGGTCGGGCTGGATTTTTGGGCCCGATCTAAGCTCTACCGCTCCACACACTGCAGGCTTTTTGCAGCGGGGGAGCCATACACTTTTACAAAAACACAGTTACCTCTGGACTGGAAATATTCCGCTGTTTTAATCTTTCCAGACCTTGTCTCACCCCTAGGCTATTTTAATTAAGTTTTTCCAATAGCAAACTATATAAAGTTGGCTTATTTAACGTTATATAATATTTACATTCTTCATGCTGATGCTAAGCTAATGGTGGGAATACACATTCATTGAACTCTAGACGAGAAATATGTGCAGTTTTAATCTTGCAAGTTTTTTTTTTAATCGCTAGGCTTTTTTATTGAATTTTTCCAACAACAAACTATTTAAAATTGGCTTATTTACATAATATTTACATGTAAGTTACTTAACGTTACTTCTAATGCTAATATAATGCGGGGATACACTTTTAACACCTGACCAGAAATATGTGCAGTATTTTAACAAAACAATTTCAACAACAAGTTGGCTTATTTATATGAAATTTACATATAACGTTAACTTTATTCTTCACACGAACACTGAGCTAATGCTAAGCTAACAGCGCTAAGCTTACACCTGAGGAAAAATATTGTGCTGTTTTAATTTTCTCACACTTCGTCATTAAGCTATTTTATCTAGGTTTTTCCCACAAAAAAACTATTTCAAATTAGCTTATTCATAAGACAAGTTTTAAAAATCTGCTCATTTTCAAATGCAATTCATATTACATTTAAACTATGGCAATGTTTAGCTATCCTTAGACAACTAACGTTAGCTAACTAAGGTTACCTAGAAAGAGAGGCAAGGCCAGCACGTGCAGGTGGTGTAAGACACTACAAACACATACATGATCATAAAATAAAGGACCTGGTCGAACTTACCTTATATCTTAGTAGCACAACAAGTCCTGAGGTGAGCTGAGCTGAGCCTAAATGAGCTGTGCTTCCGCAGCAACTAAAAATGTGCTGCTTGGCGCGTTGTGGAGTTTGGGTTGTGATTATAGACTGTATAAAAGTATGGACTGGACGGTCCCCATTTACTCTCATTAAGGCGTTTTAAAGCCAAAATATGGCCGAAATGGAAGCTGCCATCTTGCCTGCGCTTGCAGAGGCAGTGTAGAGGCAAATTGGAGCCAGAACTGGCGTGACAGAGGTGGGAGGCGGGGGGCGGGGCCGTGTGACTGCTCAAACCCCGCCCACTCCACGTAATTTTCACCAAACAAGTTTAGTTACTTTACTTAGCTAACCTGAGTTGGCTAACCTAGTTAACTATCGTTAATTACCTAAGGCTAGGTTAAACACTTAACGTAAATACTAAAATTAGGGAGAAGAACGAAGTATGTGTAAGGGACAGTATTAGTATAACAGTAACGCCATTAGAAATGTGTGTTACCATTAGGCACCTGTAGGTGGTTAGATTCGGATAATTACAGTGTTTTTTGGGCAGGAGAAAAAACAAGACAAGCAGTAAAAAGCCAAAGGAGCCTCACCTTTTCTGACCGCAGTTTTAGGATTTAGGAATTAGGAACATGAATATAAGTACCTAGTTTTCTGTTTATAAGCATTTTAATCGTTTTTTGTTCAGTTTTCTTGTGTATTATTTTGTAAAGAAATAAATCTTTGGTTTGGAAACCTAAAACGCGAGTTGGAAAGTGAGTCAAGAACCGCATGGATCCACAGTATGAATACTAATGAACTGATGGAGAGAAATGATCCACTTACCAAAAAAAAAACTGGAGAGAAAGTTTTCCTGGGGGTACTGTAAAAAAAAAAAAAAAAAAAAAAAAAAAAAAAAAACACTGGGGTTATTAACAAAGGAGTGGGGCTTGCAGAATGTACAGAAATCAACTTTCCAAAAAAGTCCTGGATGTGTAATTTTAGATTAAAATTCCGTCATCTTTCATTCAGTTGAATGGAAATAGGCTTTAGGGTTAAAAGCTGTACTGAAACCAGCCACCAGAGGGCGTAAGAGACGTTGTGGCTTCACTTTTCAACCCCTGTCGTGCTGTCTATACTTATATACAGTCTATGGTTGTGATCAGTGCGGTCTCAGCAAATCAGAGTGGTGTTGACTGGTTAAAATCAACCTAACAATTTTCCGCACAGATTGCATTTTCAAATAGAAAAATACATACATAATTACCTAAATTCGTTAATTAATTAAATAGATACAAAAATATAATCTACTAAATAATTAATAATAAATAATTATTAATAAATGACACTTAATCAAATAGTCTATATTCATACTGATTAACAATATTTATAACAATGATGTTGATATATTATAAATAAAAAATGATATGTATTCTTTAATAATGTCAATTTCCTGCACCTGTCACCATAACGTCCAAAAAAAGTTACCTAGTCCGAAGATCAAATGTTTAACTGCATATTGTCCTCCAAGTTGTGGTCATAGTTAAACATCCAAACAGTTGGGGTTGGATCTTTGCCTGCCGGGAGACGGGCGGCAGTGGTGGGTCTGCGTGATGTCACCCGCCAGCCACTTTTTCATCGACCCGGCAGTGCCAGGCACGTACCCGGCAGTACTAAAAACTGTCAGGTAGCTTCCTGACAGTACGCCAGCACTACTAAAAACTGTCAGGGGGCTTGCTGACAGTATGCCGGCAGTTTTAAAAACTGTCAGGTAGCTTCCTGACAGTATGCCGGCAGTATTAAAAACTGTCAGGGAGCTTCCTGACAGTACGCCGGCAGTATTAAAAACTGTCAGGGAGCTTCCTGACAGTACGCCGGCACTATTAAAAACTGTCAGGGGACTAGCTGACAGTACGCCGGCAGTATTAAAAACTGTCAGGGAGCTTGCTGACAGTAAGCCGGCAGTTTCAAAAACTGTCAGGGAGCCTGCTGACAGTACGCCGGCAGTTTTAAAAACTGTCAGGTAGCTTCCTGAAAGTACGCCGGCACTACTAAAAACTGTCAGGGGGCTTGCTGACAGTATGCCGGCAGTTTTAAAAACTGTCAGGTAGGGGGTTTCCGGTCGGGCGGGATCTAAGATGGCAGCATAAAGAAAGAGCTCCCAAGCGACGGGTGTTTTTCCCCCCTGAAATATAGAAATTAAGCGAAGAAAAAAGAGAAGAGTAAATGTGCAAAATGTCGGGGGGAAATAAAGGAAAGAGCACCTCGAAGCAAAATCCTAAGACGGTGAGTGAAGACACAAATACTCGGATGGAGGAGAAGGCTAAGGTGGGAGCTAGCGCGCAGCAGCTAACAGAGGAGCCCTTAAGGGGAATGATGAAGGAGGTGATTAGCAGTGAACTTCGTGAAGCACTCACCGTCTTCAGAGATGAACTCAAGAAAGATATGCGAGCGGAACTGCTGGAAATACAGAAGGATATCTCTCAGAAGTTAAATGAGACCACGGAGGCAATCCAGGAAGCCTCCGCGAGAATATCCGAGGCGGAACAACGTATTGGCGAAGCCGAGACATGGAACGTAGCGGCTAAAGAAGCATTGCTACATACGCTAAAAGAGCAGAGAGTCCTACAGAGCAGGCTAACTGAGCTGGAGGGATTTTCGAGGCGAAATAACATCCGCATATCTGGAATACCGGAGGGGGCTGAAGGTTCCTCTGTACAGGCTTTTCTGGAGGAGTTCCTGTCGACGCTGCTGGAGGGAGCTGAGACCCCGCTAGGTATCCAGAGAGCTCACCGGGCTTTAGCGCCAAGGCCGCCCCAAAGTGCCCCTCCGAGATCAATCGTGGTCGGGTTTCTCCAGTACACAGTGAAAGAAAGAGTTCTGAGGGAAGCATGGAGAAAACCACTCCACTATCAGAACCAACGCATATATTTCGACCATGATTACGCCAAGGAGGTCTTAAAGAAAAGGCAAGAATACACCCTTATTAGAAAAGCGCTGAAAGGGAAGGGGATCCGTTTTCAGACTCCTTTCCCCGCACGTATGAGGGTTTTCTGGGAAGATGGGGTGACCACATACGAAAGTGCAGACGAAGCGGCAAAAGACCTGGAAAACAGAGGGGTCCAGTCGGGTTACCGGGTAAAAACACAGCCTCAGTCTTTACAAAATAAACTTGAAAAGCTTCTCCCCTGGTCCACTGTGGACGGGAAAAAGTCACAGCGCCGTTCAGTACACCAGCAAGGAGTACAGCAGGGTAACCACGACCTGCATGAAGCAACTATTCGAGAAAAATTGAGAGGCTTCCGACGGGACCCACATGATAATTAAGTGTTAAATACTCAACTAAGATTCCGTCATAAGCCGTAAAAGGTTTTCCGCAGAAGTACAAAGTTTAACGCTTAATCCTGGTATTTATTTTGATATACTAAGTCGTTGTTTGTGGAGTTTCTTAACATTGGTTAGCTTGTAGGAGTGTTTTTCCTACACAACCACTCTTGTAGGGGGTCCTTTCTGTGGACTTCTCTCTCAGAGGCAAGAGACCACGATGGTCAGTTGACATTGGAAATCTCATTGTTTTGTGTATTTACTTTTCAGATTTTGTTTGAATTTAAAAATGTTCTGTTAATGGCACTTTTCGCAGGTAACTTTAAATATTTGATTCTTATTTTTAGAGGACATGCATCGTCAACTTAAGATAATATCAATGAATGTTAATGGTTTAAACAGTCCCATAAAGAGAGCAAAAATATTAGCTAAAATGAAGAAGGAAAAGATTGATGTAATTATGATCCAAGAGACACATTTAATTGATAGTGAACATGAAAAATTTAAAACATTTGGTTATAGAAATACCTTTTTCTCTTCCTTTAAGCAAGGCAGACGGGGAGTGGCAACGTTAATTTCAAACTCGGTCAATTTTGAATGTATTTCGGTATCCAAAGATAAAGAAGGGCGATACGTTATAGCAAAAGGAAAAATTGACAATAATGAGATTCAAGATTCAAGATTCAAGATTTTATTGTCACGTCACAGAGTACAGGTGTACATGTGAGTGAAAAACTTGGGTGCAGATTCCCACCAATGCGCAAAGAATAATATTTACAAGAGAGTAATAAAATAATATAAAATATATAAAAATAGGACGTACAGATAACTTACAGTATAAACACTATTTACAATACACTTAATTACAATAAACATGATAACTTACACTATAGACAAATATTGCACAGAACAGATATGCACAGATGTAGATATGCGGATAGTGTGGAAGTGGTCAGTATGTGACAGTATAGCTATGAGTAAGTGCAGGTAAGGAATGAGTTGAGTGGGGAGTGCAGGTGGCAGAATGCTGTATAATATGGGAAAGTCTGATAGATGCAGTGTAAAGTAAAGTGCAGGGTGCAGAGTTTGTATGGGTGTCAGTGGGGTGGGTTGGGCAGAACACCGTTCTACTGGCTATTCCACAGCCTGGTTGCTTGGGGGAAGAAGCTGTCTCGGAACCGGCTGGTTCTGGTCTTCAAGCTTCTGAGCCTCCTTCCACTCGGCAGCTGTGAGAACAGGGAATGGCTTGGATGGAACGGGTCCTTCATGATCTTTTTGGATTTCCTCAGGCAGCGGTTGGTGTATAAATCCAAAAGGTTTGGGAGCTCAACCCCAGTGATGTACTGCGCTGTGCGCACAACCCTCTGCAGGGATTTCCGCTCCAGAGCAGTACAGTTCCCATACCAGGTGGTGATGCTGCCCGTCAGAATGCTTTCCACAGTGCAGGTGTAGAAAGTCCTGAGGATGCTGGGGTTCAGACCAAACCTCCTCAGCCGTCTGAGGAAGTACAGGCGTTGTTGTGCCTTCTTCACCACCCGTGTGGTGTGTTCTGTCCATGTCAGATCCTCGCTGATGTGAACACCCAGAAACTTGAAGCTGCTGACCCTCTCCACCGCAGTCCCGTTGATGGAGATCGACGAGTATGCTTTCTCCTGCTTCCTGAAGTCCACGATCAGCTCCTTGGTCTTGCTGACGTTTAGAGAGAGGTTATTCTCCTGGCACCAGTTTTCCAGGATGTTAACCTCCTCTCTGTAGGCCGATTCGTAGTTGTTTGAGATCAGGCCAACAATTGTTGTGTCGTCAGCAAATTTGATGATGACATTGGAGCTGTGTCTGGCTGTGCAGTCGTGGGTGTACAGGGAGTACAGGAGCGGGCTGAGCACACAGCCCTGGGGCGCTCCGATGTTGAGGGTCAGTGAGGAGGATGTGATGTTGCCCATCCTCACCACCTGCTGTCGGTCTGACAGGAAGTTCAGGATCCAGCTGCACAGTGTGCTGTTCAGACCCAGATCCCGGAGCTTGACGTCGAGCCTCGAGGGAACGATGGTGTTGAATGCTGAACTGTAGTCCACAAACAGCATTCTCACATACGTGTCCTTCTTGTCCAGGTGAGAGAGGGCAGTGTGCAGGGTCAGGGCGATCGCATCGTCAGTGGATCTGTTCTGCCTGTATGCAAACTGCAGTGGGTCCAGGGTGGCAGGCAGTGAGGAACAGATGATATCCCTAACCAGCCTCTCAAAGCATTTGCTTATGATGGAGGTTAGGGCAACAGGTCGCCAGTCATTCAGACAGGTGGTGTGGGCAGTCTTTGGAACTGGCACAATGGTGGCCAGTTTAAAGCAAGCTGGCACAACAGAGAGAGAGAGTGATGTATTATAAATGTCCGTGTAGACTGCTGCCAGTTCTCTATAGCAGGCTTTAAGCACTCTCCCGGGAATGCCATCCGGACCAGCTGACTTGCGTGGATTTATCCGCTGAAAAGCTCTGCGCACGTCAGCTTCAGAGACGGAGGGTGGGATGGGATCAGCGGTGGGCGGGGCGCACTCTGGGAGCGCAGCGGTGGGCGGGGCGCACTCTGGGAGCGCAGCGGTGGGCGGGGCGCACTCTGGGAGCGCAGCGGTGGGCGGGGCGCACTCTGGGAGCGCAGCGTGATCTGCCTCGAATCGAGTGTAGAAGCGGTTCAGCTCCTCTGGCAGCTCAGCGTTGGTGCTGGTCAGAGTGTGAGAGCTTCTCTTGTAGTCAGTGATAATGTTCAGACCCTGCCACAAGCTCTGGGTGTTGGCTGTGTTGAACTGTGCTTCCACTTTCTCTCTGTACCCACGTTTGGCCGCTTTTATGGTCCTACGGAGAGCGTAGCTGGCTCGTTTGTACTCCTCCGTATTTCCAGATCTGAAAGCGGCGCTGCGTGCGCTGGGAGCGGAGCGGACGTCACCGTTCAGCCAGGGCTTCTGATTGGGGAAGACGCGCACTGATCTGAGGGGCACTACGTCATCCACGCACTTGCGAATGAAGGCGGTGACTGTGTCTGCGTACTTGTCGATGCTGCTTGACGAATCACGGAACATCTCCCAGTCCATGTGATCAAAACAGTCCTGAAGCATAGCTTCCGATTGGTCAGACCAGCGGCGTACCTCCTTGGTGGTGGGCGGTTCTCGTTTCAGCCTCTGCCTGTAGGTGGGCAGAAGCAGGATGGAGGAGTGATCTGATTTGCCGAACGGGGGTCGGGGGAGGGCTTTGTAGGCTCCTCGGATGTTAGAGTAGCAGTGATCAAGCCTCTGGGTTTTCCGCGTGAAGCATGTAATATGCTGAAACAGTGCTGGACAAAAAGTTTTAAAGTTTGTCCGGTTAAAGTCCCCTGCAACAATGAGTGCAGCCTCCGGGCGCGCGGTCATCTGCTTGTTGATGGTCTCGTGTAGCTTCCCGAGTGCGAATTCCGAGTCCGCGCGCGGGTGTATGTACACTGCCGCTAAACACAGTCCTGTAATCTCACGAGGTAGCCACACCGGCCGGCAGGAGATGATCAGATATTCCAGCTCCGGCGAGCAGAAAGACTCGATGAAATGTACATTCCTCCGATCACACCAAGCATTGTTGATCAGGAAACATACACCACCTCCCTTACTTTTCCCAGAGAGCTCTTTGGATCTGTCGGCGCGGTGCAGAGAGAACCCCGCGGGTTCTATGACGTGGTCGGGTATGTCCGCGGATAGCCAGGTCTCTGTGAGGCAGATCACGCTGCAGTCACGTATCTCCCGCTGGAAAGCGATCCGTGCGTGGAGCTCGCACAGCTTGTTGTCCAAGGACTGCACATTAGCCAGCAACAAGGTGGGAAGAGGCGGACGGTGAGCGCGGCGTCTCAGCCTGACGAGCACACCGGCTCGCTTGCCTCTTTTCCGGCGTCTGCGTCGCGTGCGTGGCCGGGCGACCCAGGTGAATGGAGCCTCTCCGATGTTAGGGAACAAAGGATCAGCGTTGTGGAACTCAAAGTCCGGTTTGCGGTGAGTGATCGACGATCTGATTCCCAGGAGTGTTTGTCAGTCGTATGTGACGATGCCAGTAACATTCAGTGCAAAAAGAGTAACAAGCAAACACAAAAACAAAGTAAAACTGCTAAAATAAGTGGGAGCTCGCAACACGGCAGCCATGCTCGGCGCCATCTTGTTCAAGGTGAGGTAACCCTTTGTAATGTATATGCTCCTCCAGATGAACAGTGGGCCTTATATGGCAGAGTATTCAACTTGATCGCTACTGAGGCATCAGGAATACTAGTATGTGGGGGGGACTTCAATGTAACATTAAATCCGAAACTTGATAGTACAAATAAACAGAGGAGTAAGCCATTGAAAATGTCGAGGATTAGGAAAATAACCCAAGAGCTAGGACTGATAGATATATGGCGAGATGTCAATTATTCAAAAAGAGATTATACATTTTACTCTACACGATATCAGGAATACTCCAGATTGGACTATTTTTTTATGTTTGGTGTGGATAGATGGAGGGTTAAAGGATGTACAATAGGTCAGAGGGACTTGTCGGACCATAGTCCAATTTACCTTACACTTTCTCTTGACAGCCCAGCTAAAAATCATCTATGGCGACTGAATGTAGGCATATTAAATGAATCATCATTTATATCATTTATTAAGGATGAGATAGAAGTATATTTGGAGCAAAATAATAGTGGGGAGGTCTCACCCACAATATTATGGGATTCTGCAAAGGCTGTGCTCAGAGGAAAAATAATAATGAGGATGTCAACAATAAAAAAGCTGAGATTGGCTAAAATGAATGAACTGCAAACTACATTAAAACATTTGGAAAGGGAACATAGTCAAACCAAAGATTCTAAATTACTCCTGGAAGTAAAAAAGTAAGACAAGAAATTAATCAAATTTACGAGGATGAGATTGAAAAAAAGTACAGATTTACCAGGCAAAGATATTATGAGCAGGGTCCAAAAGCTACTAAAATGTTGGCCTGGAAACTCAGGAAACAACAGTCATTAAATAATATATTAAAGATAAAAGAACCAATAACAAAGAAAATATCGTCTAAACCTGAAGAGATTTTAATGGCATTTGAGCGATATTATCAGAAATTATATACCCAACCAGAGAATGCAGGCATTGATAAGATGAGGAGTTTCCTGGACTCTATAGACCTTCCAACTATTGACGAAGAACAAAATTCTTTTTTAACATCAGAAATCTCACCTGAGGAACTTTGAGGCTATTTGTAATCTGAAAGGTAATAAATCATCTGGAACAGATGGTTTCCCCTCGGAGTGGTATAAAACTTTTAAAGAACAATTAACTCCTCTGTTACTTAGATGCTTCAATTGGGTCCTAGAAAAAGCAGAATCCCCCCTCAGAATCCCCCCCATACAATGATATCTGTAATACCGAAGGAAGGTAAGGATAAAATAGATGTAGCCAACTATAGACCGATTTCGGTCTTAAACGTAGATTATAAATTATACGCTTCTATTTTAGCCAAAAGGCTGCAAAGAATATTACCAGATTTAATAGATAATGATCAGTCGGGTTTCATACAAAATAGACAAGCACAGGACAACATAAGAAGGTCATTGCATATTTTAGACTCTACTAATCAAAGGAAGTTAAAGGCTGTGGTACTTAGCCTTGATGCTGAAAAGGCATTTGACTCAGTTGGGTGGGACTATCTTTATCAAGTTTTAGAGAAATTTGGATTCAATGAGGCAAGTCTAAAAAGCATTCAAACTCTGTATTCATTGCCCTCTGCTATAGTTAAGATTAATGGCCATTTCTCAAAAAGACTTCAGTTAGAAAGAGGCACACGCCAGGGATGTGTTTTATCCCCTTCACTATTTGCCTTATACATTGAACCTCTGGCCCAAGCAATAAGACAGAATAAAGATCTGAGGGGAATTCATATAGGTAAGGTGGAACATAAAATATGTATGTATGCAGATGATGTACTTCTGTTCTTGCAGGACCCAGAAATTAGCATACCAATTCTTATGGATTTTCTAAAATATTTTGGATCCTGTTCAGGTTATGTTATCAATGAGCATAAAACTCAAGCTCTATTATATAATTGTACATTAACACAAATCTACCAATCCAAATTTAATTTTAGTTGGACTTCCTCACAAATTAGATATTTAGGAATTAATTTACCAAAAGACTTAGGAGATATATATAAAATAAATTATACCCCCATTATTGCTAAAATAAAAGAGGATTTGAGTAGATGGTCCTTGTTACCCTTGGATCTCAGTAGTAGAATTGAGGCGGTTAAGATGAATATTCTGCCAAGGTTACTGTATCTCTTTCAATCTCTACCAGTAGAAATTCCAGAATGCCAATTTAAAAGGTGGGATAAGCAAATTGCCACATTTATCTGGAATGCGAAAAAATCTAGGGTCAAATATGCAACTCTACAACTTCCAAAGGATAGTGGAGGAATGGCCTTACCTATCTTAAAGAATTATTTTGTAGCCGCCCAGTTGAGATTTATAGTATGCTGGTGTAGCCCTATATATAAGGCCAAATGGAAAGACATTGAGACCGATTCACTAGGTTTTCCACTGCAATCAGTTCTGAGTAGTATAAACATGATAAAATCTTTAGAACAACAACAGAGTCAATGGGTTGGGGTCCCACTTAAGATTTGGTCAGATATGATAATTAAATATAAACTACATAGAGACATAAAAAGGCTTTCTTGGCCAGGATATGACATACATTTTAAACCTGCCCAGCAAGATGAAAGATTTAAGCATTGGGCTACTAAAGGTATTACATCATTATGCGTTATGATGCAGAAGGATACTTTAAAATGCTTTGAAGACTTAAAATTAGAATTTAATTTGGAAAAACAAGACTTCTTCAGGTATTTACAGATTAGAAGTTACTTTGCAACAGAAGTTCGAAAGTTAGATAAGGATGTGTCACCTTTGGTAAAGATTTTTGTTGATGTTTATAAAAAAGGAAATCTGGACAGAATGATTGCTAAAATATATGGGGCTATCTTGTCTTCCATGAAAACTTCAACCAGCTATTTTAAAAAACGCTGGGAAAAAGAACTTGAAATGAACATTACAGAGGAGGAATGGGGAAAGATTTGCAATTCCCAACCTAGAACAACATTGGCAAGGTCATGGAGGGAATTTGGTTGGAAATCTATTATCCGTTTTTTCATATCCCCCAAACAAACCTGGAAGCAAACAAAGAGAAGCCCAGCTTGCTGGAGAAACTGTGGTGAAAAAAATGCTGGCCATACGCACATTTTCTGGTCCTGCCCAGTGATAACCCCTTATTGGAGAGAGGTCAGGGATGCAGTTTCCACAGTTTTAGAGTTGGACATACCACATAACTTTACCTCTCTTTACCTGGGTTTTATCCCAGATGACTGGCGAGAGAAGGACAAATACTTATTCAGAATTCTCACAGTTGCCAGCAAAAAAGCTATCACAAGGATGTGGCTTCAAGTGGCACCCCCAACAATAATCCACTGGATGGAAATAGTTAAAGAGATTCAGCAAATGGAATGTATGACCCTAACCTTGAGACTGCAGAAAGTAAGAATGTACGGACTCTGGAGGAAATGGGACCTTTTTCTTAATAATGTAGATTATGAGGACTGAAGGTAGATGTTATGTAACCTCTCTCTTTTTAAATTTTTGGAATTATCTGGTGTAGAGTATGCCTGCTTGTTCTTTTAAAGTGCCAATAAAAATAAAGTACAAAAAAAAAAAACTGTCAGGTAGCTACCTGACAGTATGCCGGCACTACTAAAAACTATCAGGGGACTAGCTGACAGTACGCCGGCAGTATTAAAAACTGTCAGGGAGCTTCCTGACAGTACGCCGGCAGTATTAAAAACTGTCAGGGAGCTTCCTGACAGTACGCCGGCAGTATTAAAAACTGTCAGGGGACTATCTGACAGTACGCCGGCAGTATTAAAAACTGTCAGGGAGCTTGCTGACAGTAAGCCGGCAGTATTAAAAACTGTCAGGGAGCCTGCTGACAGTACGCCGGCAGTTTTAAAAACTGTCAAGGAGCTAACCTAGGATGGACTCTTTCATATTGAAGTGGACCTGATTTGGCATTATGGAAAAATCATGAGAAATGTAATTTTAAGCATGAATAATAAAAATAAATAAATAATATAAAATAAACAATAGAGTGAATTTTTCCCAAACTTGCAGGAGTCATAGCTTAGGACAGACTCTTTCAAATTGTAGAGATCATGAGAAATTTAATTTTAAACATGAATAAAATAATAATAATAATAATAATAATAATATAAACCAGCGTTTCTCAACCTTTTTTCTATCACGGCACCCTTTAAATATATGCGAGATGTCAAGGCACCCCAGTTTACGGACGGGGGGGGGGGGTTGGAGCGGGTGCTGGCGCAGTACTTCAGGTGAGAACGAGGGGTGTTGCTGGCGGAATATGAAATAAAATAGCGCGTGCATCGCGTGGGGGGACAAAAACTTTACAGTGTTTCCCAATTTAGGGGCTGCATCCTTCAGAGGCTGTATTCGAAGACAGATTGCGTCACAGCTGCGCAGTAATACACCGCCTCTGTGGGTCGCATCCTTCAGAGTATGCTGCCTGTGAATTGGGACACACCCCGACACGAGCTGACTCTGGAAAGGAAATATGCACGTGAGGCGCAATATTTTGACGGCACCCCCGATGAAGCCAGACGGCACCCCAGGGTGCCGCGGCACCCTGGTTGAGAAACACTGATATAAACAATCAGTGTTGGGAGTAACGGCGTTAAAACCAACGGCGTTACTAACGCCGTTACTTTTTTTCAGTAACGAGTAATCTAACTAATTACTATGACTGTAACTATAACGCCGTTACCATTTCCGACACCCCGTTACTGCACGTTACTTTAGCAGCTCTATGAACTTTTTTATTTTTATTTCGCTTTGCCCTGGTTAACCCCTCCTCTGTCCGGTGAACTTGAGCTTCTGGCCGCTGTGCCTGTGGTTTGGCGTGGTGAAGTGAGGCACAATTGTGACGATTTGCGTGCTCTAATCAATTCAGTGATTGCCGTGGACAACCCAAGTTCCGAATTAAGGACGTTAAGCTCTTTTTAGCTGCTCCGGTTTTTGTGGTGCTGCTGCTGCTTTCTATTTTAGAGCTTAGATTCTCTGCCCGAATCCCACCTGACCTGAGGACCGACCCGAAATCAGGCTCCTATTTTTATTTTATATAAAGCTCTGGTGTGATAATCACAAGGTTGCTAAGTAACCAATTATTATTGTTCACTAAAGCGAACGAAATAGCGAAAATTGAAAGTGAAAAACATTTGTGTTAACTGAATCTAATAAAAACGGTAATTAAAAGGAAAAACAACTACCTCGAACTGTATTTTGTGTTTATAAAACTAACTAAAACGAACTGAAATTACTGATAGAATACCCTCATTTTTGTGTTTAATTTATTTATAAGCGCTGTTGTACAGCGGAGTTGTACAGCGGGAGTTGTTGTGCCGAGCGCGCGGCACTCGTGGTCCGTTAGTTCTTGTGTAAAGCGCTCGCGCTAGCAAGCCCACCCTAAAATGAACAGAAAAAATAAAAACAAAATAAAATTAAACTATAATAAAAATGAAAACTGTAATCACGTAGCTCTGGGCGCACGTGAACGCCTCCGCGTTTGACTTGCAGCATTGTGTGTAGCTGTTCTTAAAAATCATTTAAATTAAATAATAGTTCTATGCTTCTATGTTACAGTGTTAATTAACATAATTCTGATTATATTTCGCTCATTCAATCAGCCCGAAAACAGACAGTTTATGGGGCGGATCGGGTCAGGCTCATAATGACAGTTTATGGTTCGGGCTTGGGCAGAATGTGCACGGGCTCCGGCTGGGTCGGATTTTTTGGGCATGATCTAAGCTCTATTCTCTTTTGGTGAAGCTGTTATATTAATACCATTTTAACGGGCATTAAATTGTTGTTTTTGTCCATTATTTTGTTTTATATATACATATTTCTTTTGAGTGTGGCTTGGTTTGTTAAATTTCATCCCCAGACGCGTTTTTCCGCTTTTTTCAGTATTACAAGTTTTAGTAATTTTCTTTGGTTGTGTGGAGAATTTCGTTTTATTTTTTTGAAATTCGTTAGATTATATTTTTGTCAACATTTTGGGTTTATTTTCGTTTGTTATTTTTTGTTATTTTTCTAATAATAATAGTAAATGCATAATTGATTTCCTTTTTTTGACGGGCGAATAATAAAAAGTAACGCGATAGTTACTTTTACTGGTGACTAATTACTTTTATAGTGGAGTAACTCCGTTAGTAACTCAGTTACTTTTTTGGAGAAGTAACGAGTAACTATAACTAATTACTTTTTCAAAGTAACGTGCCCAACACTGTAAACAATACAGTGAAATTTGCCCAAACTTGCAGAGGTGATAGTGTAAGAAAGACTCTGGCACTGAATCTTAGCCCCGCCCCCTTCACGTGCAGTTTGGTCTAGTTCTACTGCTGTTTAGTTTTACTCTGTTGCTTCAGGCAAGTTACCACTTCAGGTTGGCTAGATCACAGCCTCAAGAGAATAGCATGTGAGGAGTTGTGTGCGTGTATTCCAACCAAACCACACACCACTGAGACTCTTGCACATTTAATTGAAGTGTGAAGTTTAATAAAGAAACGAAAAGGAGACAACTGCTTCATGGTGTTCTGACCGACACCCCCCATACAACACACATCCCATCATTAGAACCTGCACATACAGTCCTTTAGTGGTCCTCACCAACATTGAGGTCCTTCGAGCCGGATTCTGTGTTGATTTGGGATCAAGATGCAACAAAGCAGTGAAGCAGTTCGTCCTAAGCGGCAGACCCGTCTCCCTGCCTACCTCGGAGATTATGAGCTTGATGCAGCCAGCTATAGGCAACATCTCAGTGGACTGACAGCGATGCAGATGCACTCACCAGGGAGGGAGTGGACATCCAACATGGAGGGAGCAGTCGAGATGACACCCACCACACGCCCTTACACCTCATATCCCAGGCGCCAAGTCCAGTGGGATTCATCCCTCGGCGAACAAGAGGACGAACATCCCCACTTGCATGCCATAGGACATGAGAGGCGGCATGAACGGCCTGGGATGCCCCGTCCATCCAGCGCTGAGTATGATGTGAGCAGTGACTCAGTCAATGCATGCAGAGCTGAACTACAGGAGATTCGCATTGAGAACATGAAACTTCAGCTATCTCATCAGCATATACTAGACAGTATGGCTGAACTTAAAGATGTTTTTAGAAAAGTGAAGTCGCTTACAGAGAGAGTGACAACCCTCAGTAATGCTCAAGCAGAGCATCGACAGGAAGAGTGGCCAGATCTACCCCCTCCTCCACCTCCAGCACCACGTGCCACAGACAGAGAAGGAGAGGACTACAGTGACTGGCCACCCCCTCCCACACCATGGCCACCACAGTCAGAAGGCTACGATGAAGGTCAAATGGTCTCAGCAATAGACAGAATGATGAATGAGCTACAGCTACTGAAGCTCAACGCCAATGGCTAGCTCGCCTTCCACCCAGCAAACAGGCTATTTCTCTGGGCCCAAGCACCCTGGCAGGCCCGCAGCTGCTCCGCCACCGCCAACCATGGGAACGCCTACGCCTTCCCCAGTCTTCAGTCCCTCAAGCTTCAGAGCCCGATATGGACCTGGCCAACACTCCAGTTCATCGCCTAGCCCACGAGCAGGCCAATCATCTCCACATCTGGGTGCCCAGCAGTCTTTTGTATCATCTGCGTTTGGGGAGAAGGTGTATAGGGGACCCAAGCCGAAAATTCCAATTTTCAAGAGTAGAGATCCGGTGGAGTACGCAAGACTTAAGATAAGTCTAGAGAATTTGCTACCTGAAGACAGCACAGAGCTCTTTAAATATCAGGTCCTTATCGACCACTTGAAACTTGAAGAGGCCTGTCTGATAGCTGATTCTTACCTAAATTCGCCTACTCCATACTCAGACACCATGGCAGCGTTGGATGAGAAATTCGGCCAGCCCCGCCATGTGGTTCTCAAGATAATAGCTGCTGTTATGGAGGCACCGGAGGTGAAGCGTGGAGACATTGCAGCCTTCGAGAAGTTTGCTCTACGAGTCCAGTCTCTCGCTGGCATGCTCCAGAACCTGGGGCCTGAAGGAGAGGTGAAGCTCAGATGTGGCACACACGTTGCTCGTCTACTTACAAAGCTCCCATCTGAAATGAGAGCTGACTTCCGCCGTGCCATGATACGGAAGCCAGAAGCCACGTACTCTTTGATCGATCTAGCAGAGTGGCTAAGATATGAGTCCTGGTGCCAAGACACTGAGGTCCAGCCAGAGAGCAGATATCAGGGGCAGTCTGGCTCAAGAGTTGAGAAGAAGAAGAATCGATCAGCTATGTCAGTGTTACATGGAGCCGAGGGATCCCCCCTCACTGACCCCCCTAGGCCGCATGTGCCGCCACAGAAAAAAGGCAAAGCTAAGTCATATTGCCCGTACTGTGAGAGCTCTGAGCATTTCCTGAATAGGTGCCAAGCCATTCAAAAGCTCACAAAGGAACAAGTGACTGCGTGGATTAAAGGAAACAAGCGGTGCTGGCGCTGTGCAAGGAACCACCAGGCTGCTCAGTGTGATTTAAAGAAGCTGTGTGAGGTGTGTCAAGGCAAACACTTAAAGGTCCTTCATGAGGTCAACAAGAGAGACACTGATGAGCCTCCCAAGGATGGGAGCAGCGCAGACAGCTCAACCACAGATGTTCTCTACCTAGACCGCCCATCAGAGTCCTCTAGGGTCCTGTTGAAGGTCATCAAAGTGGTGCTTTGGTATCGCAACCGGAATCTGGTGACATATGCCGTGTTAGATGACGGCTCGGAGCGCACAATGCTCCTGCCAGAGGCCGCCAGACAGCTGGGGATAGAGGGCTCTACAGAAGAACTCAATCTTCGCACCATAAGACAGGATGTCCAGGTGCTCAGAGGAGCCTGTGTTTCCTTCCACCTGTCTCCAGCTGGTCAGCATAAGAGGAGCTTCAAAGTCACACATGCCTTCACATCACCACACCTTAATCTCGCTGAGCGCTCCTACCCAGTCACATCCCTTCAAAAGAAGTACAAGCATCTGGTAGGTCTACCTCTTGAGCAGTTTACCCGGGTTAAGCCCCTCGTACTCATAGGTGCTGACCACCCTCACTTACTCACACCGATTGAGCCAGTGAGATTGGGACCACCCGGGGGGCCTGTGGCTATCCACACCCGACTTGGATGGACCCTGCAAGGCCCCACTAGGCTAGTCCAGCAGACTCTACCAGAACAGCAGTGCCTCTTAACCACAGTTTCTCCACAGACCACGGAGCTGATGACTAATGTTCAGAAGTTGTGGCAGATGGATGTGCTGCCATTCCGTAGCAACAAAGTCGTCACTCGGTCTAAGGAAGACCCGGAGGCCGTGGCTCTGTTGGAAGCAAGGACAACAAAAGAGTGGAAATCGAGGGCATCCTACGCTATGCCACCCCCCTGCTTCGGAAGCGCCAAATGCCCCTCTTTCAGGCCACCAAGGAGGCGGTTATGCCCAGTCTGAGGAACACAGAGAAGAGGCTGGCCAGAGATCCACAGCAGGCGGAGGCATACTGCGAGGAGATCAGTAAGCTGGTCAAAGCAGGATCAGTGAAGAAACTAGGCCCTGACCTCTCGACGGAGGGTGAATCCTGGTTCATTCCCCACCATCTGGTACAACACAACGAGAAGAATCGCATAGTGTTTAATTGCTCGTACCAGTTCCGTGGACTAAACCTGAATGAAGCACTACTGCCTGGACCTACACTGGGTGCCTCGCTTCTTGGCGTCCTGCTGCGCTTCAGACAGAGCGCAGTAGCAATCAGCGGTGATGTACGCAGCATGTTTCACCAAGTTAGGCTCTTGCCGGAGGGCAGACCTCTTCTCAGGTTCGTATGGAGAGACATGAAGCGAGAAGATCCCCCAGACGTGTACGAGTGGCAAGTGCTTCTACGTTGATAATTGCCTACAGAGTGTTCCCACTGCCGAAGAGGCCAGGGAGCTTGTGGACAAGCTCTGTGGACTTCTTGCCACTGGTGGGTTTGAACTTCGCCAGTGGGCGAGCAATGTCCCATGTGCCATCAGTCGCCTCCCAAAGGAGGCCCAGTCCAGCAGCCTTGAGCATTGGCTATCGCACGGTGACACCAGCCATCCAGAATAGGCCCTCGGCCTTACGTGGCACTGGGAATCATACTCTCTCAGTTACAAGCACCGGCCCCTAGAGTACGGCACACTAACGATGCGCAACGTGTACAAGGTCCTTGCTCGACAGTATGACCCCCTGGGGTATATTCTGCCCTACACAACGCGTGCTAAAGTGCTTGTCCAGCGTCTCTGGGATAAATAACGCCACTGGGATGATCCACTCCTCCCTGAGGATTTACAGCAAGAATGGAAAGACTGGGAAGCAGAGCTTCAGCTACTACCACAGATATCCTTGCCTCGTCCCTACGTCACAGCTCAAGCCAACGCTCATGCAAGACAGATCCACATCCTCACTGACGCGTCCGAGAGGGCTTATGGATCGGTCGCATACCTACGGTCAGAGGACATCGGAGGGAGAGTCCACCTGTCCTTCCTTGTGGCCAGATCCAGAGTCACTCCCCGCCGGCAGACCTCGATGCCAAGACTGGAGCTCTGCGGAGCCCTCACTGGAGCACAACTAGCCAGCTTGCTAGCGAAAGAGCTCACGCTGCACATCAACAGCATCGTTCTGTGGACTGACTCAACCACAGTGTTGACGTGGCTCCAATCTGAGTCATGTCGTTTTAAAGTGTTTGTGGGCACTCGCGTGTCCGAAATCCAAGAGCTTACTGACTCCAGTTGCTGGCACTACGTAGACTCTGCCCTGAATCCCGCGGACGACATCACCAGAGGCAAGACTCTGGGAGAGTTGGCCCAGTCAAACCGTTGGTCTCAAGGGCCACCTTTCCTCCTGAAGGGCCCAGAGGAGTGGCCAGTGAGGCCCGACACAGTGCCTGAGCCAGACTCAGCAGAGTACCGTAAGTCTACCTTCTGTGGCCTGACGTCCACAGTTGAACCATCCAGCGTCACCACTGCTAGGCAGTACTCCTGCTGGACGGACCTGGTTGACGCCACTATCCAGGGGCTTAATGGGGCGGCTGCCCCATCTTTAGTCCCAACTGCGTCTGACTACCAGCAGGCGGAGACGCTGATCATCAAGCAAATGCAACAGGACTGTTTCCCCGGGGAGCTACGCCTTCTTCGGGCTGGCAAACCTGTCCAGAGGAGCAGTCGGCTGCTTACCCTTTTGCCTGAGCTGGATGCCGAAGTCGGAATTATCAAAGTGGGAGGACGACTGCGACAAGCAGAAGCGCTGGATCCCAGCACCATCCATCCAATCGTCTTAGATCCATCCCATCCAGCTACTAAGCTCCTGATTCAGGATTATGATTCCCGCTTATGTCATCCAAGGCCTGAGCGCGTATTTGCGGAGATGAGGCGCACCTTCTGGGTTCTGCGTGGGAGAGAGGCCATCCGACGCATACAGCACCAGTGCCAAGAATGCCGCCGATGGAAAGCTCGTCCAGTAGTGCCAAAAATGTCCGACCTACCTGCAGCTCGACTAAGTCTCTTCCAGCCACCGTTCTATTCAACTGGTGTTGACTGCTTCGGGCCATTCCAGATCAAGATTGGCTGCCGAACAGAAAAGAGGTGGGGCATTATCTTTAAATGCCTCACTACCCGTGCTGTGCACTTTGACCTCTTACCCAGTATTGACGTGGACTCCTATCTTATGGCTCTCAGAAGGTTCATCGCTCGCAGTGAGGCGAGTTATTTTAATCCATTTTAATCCATTTTTTAATCCATTTTTTCTCGTTTCTGGGCTTAATGTATGTTTGAATTAATATAATAGACTGAAACGTGTCTGTCTCCTGTTCTCTGTGTTTTTTAAGTGTGCTCTCCGCCTGCGCTGCTGTTTACCGTAAAATCGCACGTATACGTGAATCTAAATTTAAAGCCCGGATGACTTGACTGAGAATTTCCGAAGCGTGGATAGCTTGACTCCGGTCTTACTGTCAGCAAGCTCCATGACAGTTTTTAAAACTGCCGGCGTACTGTCAGCTTGCCCCCTGACAGTTTTTAATACTGCTGGCATACTGTCAGGAAGCTCCCTGACAGTTTTTAGTAGTGCCGGCATACTGTCAGGAAGCTCCCTGACAGTTTTTAATACTGCCGGCATACTGTCAGCAAGCCCCCTGACAGTTTTTAATACTGCTGGCATACTGTCAGCAAGCCCCCTGACAGTTTTTAGTAGTGCCGACGTACTGTCAGGAAGCTACCTGACAGTTTTTAGTAGTGCCAGCGTACTGTCAGGAAGCTACCTGACAGTTTTTAGTAGTGCCGGCATACTGTCAGCTAGCTCCCTGACAGTTTTTAGTACTGCCGGGTACGTGCCTGACACTGCCGGGTCGATGAAAAAGTGGCTGGCGGGTGACGTCACGAAGACCCACCACTGCCGCCCGTCTCCCGTCAGGCAAAGATCCAACCCCCTCTCTGATGTCACTAATTCCCGCTCTCTCTGCAATCTTCTGAAGGGATACGCGTGCCTCAAACCTTGCTTAAATGTACGCTCGTTTACCCCTTGTATGGTGTTCATATTTTTGTTACTCAGACAGTGTTCATGGGTCTGGTGGACCCGCTGCATTTTAATGTTTTAAATTCTGCAAAATTATGGAATAGGTCCAACTCCGTTCCATTTTTCTCTAAAAACAGGCCTTCCCTCTAAATAAGTGCAATTCAGAATAATGTTTAGGATGGAATCTGGGATAAAAAGCTCAAAAAAAAAGACTTGATGTCCTGTACCGGGGAAACTGCCATCCGCCAATCCTAGTCGCATTCTTATCACACTGGGCAGCTATGCATGGTGGCTCATTTTTTGGGCAAAAGAGCATTCAATTTCTGACAGGTATCCATTTAATTCTTCAACAATATTACAAGCTGGTACAGGAACAACAGGGGCAGAAACAAAACACACACAAACTACACACCCAGACAGGAGGAGAACAGAGTAAACACCTTTATTAGCCCCGGGTCCAGTAGACCGGAACATCCTGTATGTAATTTAAATGTGTAGGGGGGGGGGGGGGGGGGTGTTCATCAAAAATGTGTTCTGATATATGTTCTTCACAGAAAATGACCCAAAGCCAATAAGTTTGAGTTAGAAATAGTAGCTGCGTGTCCCGAACGCGCTGCCTTATAAGATCCCTTATGGGTGAAAATGCTGCAGAACGAGGGAGCTGCCTTTGAAGGCAATGACTACCTAGGCAGCTCCCTTCAGATTGGACCGCAGCTAGTATTTGATGGTATCACTTTTCCTTTGATAAAAAATGTAAACGGGTCCCACAGACCCGAACACCACACAAGGGTTAAAACACTGTTCTTGCGTGAGAGGGTGCGTACGCATTAAAACAGGGCTGAAATGTGCGTGCGCAACCTCTCACGCAAGAACAGTGATTTATAAAAAATATATATGGCGTAAAAAACGGGCGTACATTTAATCTAGATTTGAGGCACGCATATCCCTTCAGAAGATTGCAGAGGGAGCGGGAATTAGTGACATCATGTGTTAAAGCACGGAACTGCAGGTACATGCGTAAAAACCTTCCTCACGCATATTAATACTTAAATCAAGATTAAAAACGTATAAATGAGGCCCACAATTCGCTGACTCATCTGGCTGCTCTCCAAAAGCATGTTTTGTCACAAGAACATAAGTATCTCTTGTGAGGAGAATAAGGTACCCACTTGAAGGTCTAAAATGAATGGGTTTATATGAAGCAATGAAGCAATATCATAAAAATCATAGTTTATAAACGCCTTATAGTTTTTTGAAGGGAGTCGGCAGATTCTATAAACGGCTCTAGGCAGAGATGTACAGTAACCAAGTAGAACTACTTTACCTAAATGCTAAAATGCTGTATCTGTCTCTACTGGAGTATTAACTTTCTCCTACTTCCACTTTTACTTTATTATATATTTTCAGTGAGTTTAATACTTTAACTTTAATAATTGTTTTATGTGCTGCATCGTTACAATTCTAAAAATGTTACAAACCATACTCACCAACCAAACCCACATCACATTATCACTAAAGCCAGAGCGGTAGATATTCTACTGCGGTCAAGCCAGCCCCCACTTCAAAACGCTTGGTCAAACTAGCCCCCACGCTGTTTCTTAGAGCGCGCATACACTGAACATTGCGGCAAGCGTGAGAAGGAACACATTTCAAAATAAAAGTCCCCCCCTTAATATCACGACATTATGCTGTGGAGTGGTATTAAAAGGAATCCACATAATATCACATGTTATGTCTGATATCACATGTCAATTTCATATAGTCCTGATAGTACACTACTTGTATGTTTCACTCACTTAAAATCAGAACATTTTGATGTGTCATTTTAAAATAAAAGCCCTTTAAATTGTAACATTTATGTAATTTTACACAATGTTTAGACTGTTATTAAAATAAATCTGTCTGATATCACAGCTCAGTTTTATATAGCCCTGATAGTACACCACTTGTATGTTTCACTCACTTAAAATCAGAACATATTGATGTGTCATTTCAAAATAAGGGCCATTTAAATTGTAACATTTATGTAATTTTACACAATGTTTAGACTGTTATTAAAAGAAAGCTGTCTGATATCACAGTTCAATTTCATATAGTCCTGATAGTACACTACTTGTATGTGTCACTCACTTAATAACAGAACATTTTGATGTGTCATTTCAAAATAATGGCCATTGAAATTGTAACATTTATGTAATTTTGCACAATGTTTACACTGTCATTAAAAGAAATCTGTCTGATATCACAGCTCAATTTCATATAGCCCTGATAGTACACCACTTGTATGTTTCACTCACTTAAAATCAGAACATTTTGATGTGTCATTTCAAAATAAAGGCCCTTTAAATTATAAAAATATTTTATTTCAACACAATGTTTAGACTGTTATTAAAAAAAATCTGTCTGATATCACAGGTCAATTTCATATAGTCCTGATAGTACACCACTTGTATGTTTCACTCACTTAAAATCAGAACATTTTGATGTGTCATTTCAAAATAAAGGCCCTTTAAATTATGAAATGAAATATGAAATTGACCTGTAATATCACACAGATTCATTTTAATAACAGTCAAAACTTGTGTTAAAATAAAAATATTGTTATAATTTAAAAGGCCTTTATTTTGAAATGACACATCAAAATGTTCTGTTATTAAGTGAGTGACACATACAAGTAGTGTACTATCAGGACTACATGATATTGACCTGTGATAGACAGATTCCTTTTAATAACAGTCTAAACATTGTGTAAAATTACATAAACGTTACAATTTAAAGAGCCTTTATTTTGAAATGACACATCAAAATGTTCTGATATTAAGTGAGTGACACATACAAGTAGAGTACTATCAGGACTATATGAAATTGACCTGTGATATCAGACAGATTTCTTTTAATAACTGTCTAAACCTAGTGGTAAAATAAAAGATTGTTATAATTTAAAGGGCCCTTATTTTGAAATGACACATCAAAATGTTCTGATATTAAGTGAGTGACACATACAAGTGGTGTACTATCAGGACTATATGAAATTGAACTGTGATATCACACAGATTTATTTTAAGAACAGTCTAAACATTGTGTAAAATTACATAAATGTTATAATTTAAAGGGCCTTTATTTTGAAATGACACATCAAAATGTTCTGATATTAAGTGAGTGAAACATACAAGTAGTGTACTATCAGGACTATATGAAATTGAACTGTGATATCAGACAGATTTCTTTTAATAACAGTCTAAACATTGTGTAAAATTACATAAATGTTACAATTTAAATGGCCCTTATTTTGAAATGACACATCAATATGTTCTGATTTTAAGTGAGTGAAACATACAAGTGGTGTACTATCAGGGCTATATAAAACTGAGCTGTGATATCAGACAGATTTATTTTAATAACAGTCTAAACATTGTGTAAAATTACATAAATGTTACAATTTAAATGGCCCTTATTTTGAAATGACACATCAAAATGTTCTGATTTTAAGTGAGTGACACATACAAGTAGTGTACTATCAGGACTATATGAAATTGAGCTGTGATATCAGACAGATTTCTTTTAATAACAGTCTAAACATTGTGTTGAAATAAAATAGTTATAATTTAAAGGGCCTTTATTTTGAAATGACACATCAAAATGTTCTGATTTTAAGTGAGTGAAACATACAAGTGGTGTACTATCAGGGCTATATAAAATTGAGCTGTGATATCAGACAGATTTCTTTTAATAACAGTCTAAACATTGTGTAAAATTACATAAATGTTACAATTTAAAGGGCTTTTATTTTAAAATGACACATCAAAATGTTCTGATTTTAAGTGAGTGACACATACAAGTAGTGCACTATCATGACTTTATGAAATTGAACTGTGATATCAGACAGATTTCTTTTAATAACAGTCTAAACATTGTGTTGAAATAAAATAGTTATAATTTAAAGGGCCTTTATTTTGAAATGACACATCAAAATGTTCTGATTTTAAGTGAGTGAAACTTACAAGTAGTGTACCATCAGGACTATATGAAATTGAACTGTGATATCAGACAGATTTCTTTTAAGAACAGTCTAAACATTATGTAAAATTACATAAATGTTACAATTTAAAGGGCCTTTATTTTAAAATGACACATCAAAATGTTCTGATAGTAATTGAGTGAAACATACAAGTAGTGTACTATCAGGACTATATGAAATTGAACTGTGATATCAGACAGATTTATTTTAAGAACAGTCTAAATATTGTGTAAAATTACATAAATGTTATAATTTAAAGGGCCTTTATTTTGAAATGACATCAAAATCTTCTGATATTAAGTGAGTGAAACATACAAGTAGTGTACTATCAGGACTATATGAAATTGACCCGTGATATCAGACAGATTTCTTTTAATAACAGTCTAAACATTGTTGAAATAAAATATTGTTACAATTTAAAGGGCCTTTATTTTGAAATGACACATTATAATGCCCTGCTATTAAGTGAGTGACACATACAAGTATTATTAGTAGTAGTAGTAGTATTGTTAGTATTATTATTATTAGTATTATTATTATTTAATTAACATAATTGTTATAATTTACAGGGCTTTTATTTTGTGTACTACCAGGACTACATGAAATTGACATGTGATATCAGACATAACATGTGATATTATGTGGATTCCTTTTAATACCACTCCACAGCATAATGTCGTGATATTAAGGGGGGGACTTTTATTTTGAAATGTCTTCCTTCTCACGCTTGCCGCAATGTTCAGTGTATGCGCGCTCTAAGAAACAGCGTGGGGGCTAGTTTGACCAAGCGTTTTGAAGTGGGGGCTGGCTTGACCGCAGTGACCT
The DNA here is from genome assembly GCF_023375975.1 of Astyanax mexicanus. Classification (NCBI taxonomy): domain Eukaryota; kingdom Metazoa; phylum Chordata; class Actinopteri; order Characiformes; family Acestrorhamphidae; genus Astyanax; species Astyanax mexicanus. Next base: position 19,609,130 of record NC_064425.1, read on the forward strand.
TTGTCATGTGTGGGAAAGTGTACATGTTGTGTAAAAGAGAAGCACTCGAGGACAGACAGAAAATCAGAGGCAGCTTTGCAGTCATGGGTTGAAACATGGATATTAAAGTCACCGACCAGCAACAAGCGGGCAGAAATTGTGCCAGCAAGAGTGAGCAGTTCAGACAGCTAGGGCAGGAATAATGGATTAGGTTTGGGTGGACGATAGACTAGTATTGCAGTGACAGAGCCAGGTAATTTAATAGTGAGACATTCAAAGGAATTAGCAGTTGTAATGCTTACTTCAGTAACAGTGATCTTGTTAAAAATAACCGCGAGACCACCGCCTCTACCAGAGGAACGAGGTTTACAGATGTACTTATAATTAGGAGGGGTAGCCTGATTCAGAGAATAATAATCACCAGTTTGCTGCCAGGTTTCGGTTATAAACGTATATCGATAGAGTTGTCTAATATAGACTCCTGGAGCACAAGTGCTTTGTTAGAAAGGGAGCGAACATTAAGCAGTGCAACAGCAGTACCATTGTTAGCAGAAGGTAAAGTGCTTAAGTTAAATGGGTTAGCAGCACAAGACACAGCTTGTTGAACTGGGCGAGAGGTAGTCCAGAATGAGCAAATGTTAGTCCCAGCAGAATAGTGGAGAGTTCTGTTACGATGCCGTCTCGAGCCCCGATGGACATATCGACGGTGAGGTAGTATGCCAGCTTTACAGGCAGTCACAGAAACAGCTTTTGATAAGCGGTAGGAGTTATTAAATTTACGTAAATCAGTGGGGGAATAGGAAAAGGACTGCAGACTATAGCAAGTCTCAGTGAAACATTGAGTGAAAAGAGGGCCAGGGAGAGCTGGAGCCCAAGATAGCAGAGCCCACATAAATAAAGGCAGCATTGCTGGGTATGTAGTGAACGGTCACTTACTGACTGGGCGTGTAGAACCGAGAGACCGGGGTGAAACAGTCGCGCTCAGCCGCTCACTGGGCCGGCGAGTAGATCCGAGAGTCCGGGGTGAAACAGTCGCGCTCAGCCGCTCACTGGGCCGGCGAGTAGATCCGAGAGTCCGGGGTGAAACAGTCGCGCTCAGCCGCTCACTGGGCCGGCGAGTAGATCCGAGAGTCCGGGGTGAAACAGTCGCGCTCAGCCGCTCACTGGGCCGGCGAGTAGATCCGAGAGTCCGGGGTGAAACAGCCGCGCTCAGTCGCTCACTGGGCCGGCGAGTAGATCCGAGAGTCCGGGGTGAAACAGTCGCGCTCAGTCGCTCACTGGGCCGGCGAGTAGATCCGAGAGTCCGGGGTGAAACAGTCGCGCTCAGTCGCTCACTGGGCCGGCGTGTAGAGCCGAGAGTCCGGGGTGAAACAGCCGCGCTCAGTCGCTCACTGGGCCGGCGTGTAGAGCCGAGAGTCCGGGGTGAAACAGCCGCGCTCAGTCGCTCACTGGGCCGGCGTGTAGAGCCGAGAGTCCGGGGTGAAACAGCCGCGCTCAGTCGCTCACTGGGCCGGCGTGTAGAGCCGAGAGTCCGGGGTGAAACAGCCGCGCTCAGTCGCTCACTGGGCCGGCGTGTAGAGCCGAGAGTCCGGGGTGAAACAGCCGCGCTCAGTCGCTCACTGGGCCGGCGTGTAGAGCCGAGAGTCCGGGGTGAAACAGTCGCGCACAGCCGCTCACTGAGCCGAGAGTTCAGGGTGAAGAGAGAGGGGGAAAAAAAAAACAGGCAAAGACAAGAGACGCGGGGAGAAGCCCAAGTAGCGGCAGTCAAACAGAGGGACGCCAGCGTGCTCTCGGCCGTCAAGGCTGACGTCAGACGTGACGAAACCACATACACACACATAATATATTTTCCTTCATTGATATTACTAAGACTACACACTAATAAAAAATACCATAATGAATACATATGTATTTTAACAAGGAAAATGATACATTATTTTTGAAAGATAAATATGCCACTAACTTGATTTTTTTTCAATGTATATAAATACACAAGTGTCAATATATGGGATTTATCATTTTTTTATATAAAAATTAACCTCTTGTGAACCTTGCAAGCTAATCCTGATTACCCAATGCTGAAATAAATACCTGCAGCTTTGGTCAGACAGCTGGAGGTAAAATTTTGGAGGATGTAAAAATTTGTTTAGTCTCATTATGGCCATTTTGTCTTTTTTTTTTATAATTTAATTTTTTTTTTAATCCCATTTTTCCCCCAATTTACTCGGCTAATTAATTGGAGGCCAACCCCTTTTATTAGGACTCCCCCTATCACTAGTGATGCCTTAACACCAGGAGGATGAAGACTAGCAGATGCCTCTTTTCGAACTGTTGCTGATGCAGCATTGCTAAGTAGCATCACAGCGCTCTCGGAGGAAAGTGCAGCGACTTGGTTCTGATACATCAGCTCACAAATACATTGTACTCAAAGAAGATTTCCCAACACTTCAGTGACAGCAGAGACACACAGAACCTGTGGCAGGGTATCCAGTCTATCACAGGCTATAAACCACATCCACAGACCTGCGAAAGCGACACATCTCTGCTGAACGACCTGAATGGGTTCTTCGCAAGGTTTGAGCCACTCAACAACACACCCGCCCAGAAATCCATCCTTCCTCCTGGTGACCAGGTGCTGACGCTGTCCCCAGACAGTGTGAGGAGAGCATTCAGCAGGATCAATGCTCGGAAAGCTCCTGGGCCTGACAACATTCCTGGCCGTGTGCTGAGAGACTGTGCCTGGGAACTCGCAGAGGTTTATACTGACATTTATAACACCTCTCTGAGTCAGGCGGTGGTTCCCACATGCTTCAAAGCCACCACCATCATCCCTGTCCCAAAGAAGGCATCGCCATGCTGTTTCAATGACTATCGTCCAGTTGCAGTCACCCCCATCCTCATGAAGTGCTTCGAATGACTAGTCATGCATCACATCAAGTCTTTGCTCCCCCCCTCCCTGGACCCCTACCAGTTTGCTTATCGGTCAAATCGCTCGACCGATGATGCCATCTCCACTGTTCTCCACTCAGCCCTCACACACCTAGACAAGAAGAACACCTACGTCAGAATGCTGTTTGTTGACTTCAGCTCAGCATTCAACACAATCGTCCCCCAACAGCTCATACACAAACTGGACAGTCTGGGGCTGAGCACTTCACTGTGCAACTGGCTGTTAGACTTCCTGACTGGAAGACCACAGGCAGTGCAGGTTGGCAGCAGCACATCCAGCATCACCACACTGAACACAGGGGCTCCCCAAGGATGTGTGCTGAGCCCCCTTCTGTTCACTCTGCTGACCCACGATTGCACACCAGCACACACCTCCAACCTCTTCATCAAGTTTGCGGATGACACGACGGTGGTGGGTCTCATCAGCAACAACGATGAGTCACACTACAGGAGCGAGGTGAGCCGCCTGGCCTCCTGGTGCAAACACAACAATCTCTCTCTGAACACAGAGAAGACCAAGGAGATTGTTGTGGACTTCAGGAGAACTCACACACTGCACACCCCTCTGTTCATCAACGGAACTGCTGTGGAGAGGGTGAGCAGCACCAAGTTCCTGGGTGTGCACGTCACAGAGGACCTCTCCTGGAGCACCAACTCAGCGTCACTGGCCAGGAAGGCAAATCAGCGTCTCTACTTTTTCCGCAAGCTGAGAATACCTGGAGCCCCCACCCCATCATGACCACCTTCTACAGAGGGGCCATCGAGAGCATACTGACCAGCTGTTTAACCGTGTGGTATGGGGCCTGCACAGCATCCTGCCGCAGGACCCTCCAGCGCATCGTGAGAGCAGCTGAGAAGATTGTTGGCACCTCTCTCCACTCCCTTCAGGACTTGTACAGCTCCCGCCTCACACGGAAAGCCCTCCGTCTGGCAGGAGATCCCTCTCACCCACTACACAGCTTCTTCAGCCTGCTGCCATCATTACATTACATTACATTACATTACATTACATTTGGCAGACGCTTTTGTCCAAAGCGACTTACAATATTGAAGTGCAAATAATAGAAGAGGTTAAGTACAAAAATAATAGAAGTTAAAAATAAAGCATCTATAGAGAGGGCCTTAAGGAGGTCAGAGGGAAATAATGGGATAGAGGAGTAGAGAAGAGGAAGAAGGAGATGAGGTTAGAATTAGTTCGTTTGTTAGAGGTGTTAGGAGAGTAAGGGAGGAGACTGCGGAGTCTCGGGGCGAGGACCAGCAGACTGCGAGACAGCCCCATCCATCAGGCTGTGAGGATGCTGAACTCTCTTCCTGCTCTACCCCCCATCCCAATCCTGCCCCCAGCACACACTCACTCAGCATCCTGACCCCCCCACTAATAAAGTACTGAAACTCTGCACTACAATGCACAAAGTACTGGCCCCTTCCAAACGGACTTGCACTACACAACACCTGCACTACTGATATACTTGCACTGTCAATACGCACTTTAATTCCACTTAATTAAACTGTGAACTTTAAGGACTTACGCACCCATTCACTTTACCAGCCTTAAGCTATATACCATATACCGTATTTGCACTACTGTTATTTACCATTTTTACTGTCATTCCATCTCGATCACCATCAATATTGCACTATTGTCTTACGTATGTTTATTGTGTCTTGCTGTATTGAACATATAGTGTCTCCCACTCTTTTATATTATATTTATATATCTATTTTTACTTATTTACTTATATTTATATATCTATTCCTCCCCCACACCACTGCACCTTGTTTTTGTCTCATGTATGTCTATTTGTGTCCCTGCTGTATTGTACACATAGTGTCTCCCATTCTCCTTTATTATATCTATTATCTGTACTTGCTGTAAAATTGGGAAGGAGAGTAACGTAATTTCAATTCTCTGTATGTCCTGTACATATGCAGTATTGACAATAAAACTACTTGACTTGACTTGACTTGACACAGACACAGCCTTGTGCTGAGCGACATCACCTTTTGGAGTAAAGTGTGGAAAGATCGCCATCTACCCACCCAGAGAGAGCAAGGCCAATTGTTCTGTCTCAGGGCTCCGGTAGCTGACGGCAAACTGCATGAACAGGATTTGAACCGGCAATCTCCTGATCATAGTGGCAGTGCTCAGCCTGCTGGATGCTGTTTGTTATGCTGTTATTAGAGACTTTCCTTCACAGGGCAAGGTTAGCAACCTCAGCATTCCATCAGTCCAAAACTATCATGATAAGTGTTCTGGAGGAACAATATTTACAATAAAATTCCTTCTGCATCTTATTTGAAGTTTTTTTTTCCTTTGCATGTTTGTTTTTGGAAAAAGTATATGAAGGTCAGTTGTTTGGGTATGACCCACACTAATCCTGCAAAATTCTTTTAAATCTTATCAGACAGGTTGTCACTGATCTGCTATCTGCTCCTGCTTTTAGTTTAGTTCAAAGTTAAGTAAACCACAGACCCACATACAGGCCCTTTATGTTTATGGGGATAATATTACTTTACTTACTCAGCAGATAACTTTACCTCAAGCTGTGCTGGGAGATATGTGACTTTAAGGAAGCACTGAAAGTTTGCATGAGTATAGAATTTATTGTAAATAGCAAATAATAAAAAAGAAACATACATTTATACAGACAAAAAGTGGTTGATATTTGAATCCAGACATCAGGTTTGTGATAAAGGTGTGCTCCAGTGTTTTTTTTTTTTTGTATATAGTATAAAATAAAACAAATACTGTACAGAAAAGAAACAGAACACGTGTTCACACTGGAGGAAAATCAGATTTGTTTGCTTCGGCCATCACAAACCTATCTGCATGTCATCTTTTTTTTTTTTTATAATTTTATTTCTAATTTTTTCCCATTTTCTCCCCAATTTACACGGCCAATTACCCAACCCATTCATTAGGACTCCCCCTATCACTAGTGATACCTCAACACACCAGGAGGGTGAAGACTAGCACATGCTTCCTCCGATACATGTGAAGTCAGCCACCGCTTCTTTTCGAGCTGCTGCTGATGCAGCATTACCGAGCAGCCAGCGCGCTTGGAGGAAAGCGCAGCGGCTCGGCTCCAGTACATCAGCTCACAGACGCCCTGTGCTGCAGACATCCCCGTAGGAGTGATGTGGGGAGAGAGCGCCATCTACCCACCCAGAGGGAGCAGGGCCAATTTTGCTCCCTCTGACGCCGGCAGCTTGATGGCAAAGCTGCATGAGCTGCGGTTCGAACCGGCGACCTCCTGCTCATAGTGGCAGCGCTTTAGACCGCTGGACCACTCGGCGCCCCAATCTGCATGTCATCTTAATCACCAATTTTTTAAACATTGTTTTAAAATATTGTTTCAGGCAGCAAATAGCTCCTCCTTCCTGATTTCCACTGTATTGTGGGACAATAATGTCCATCATAACCAAACTCCAGAGTGGTTGAGGTGAAGCAGAAGCAGAAGATCAGAGGCAGGGCTGGCTGGGAGTGACTGTCGTGTCTTTTCTGTTCATTACACCAAGGGTTTAGAAGAAGAACATCTTTCTCTCTTTCTCAATAACAGGCTTCCTTTCCTCATGATGTTGGGATGCCTGTGAAACAGAACACATCTTCTAAATGCCTGAAAGTTTTTAATTATTTAAATCAAATTCTAAAATTACGAAACCCATTAAATACAGGGTTTGTTGATAGTTGTGGGAAAAGAGTAAGTTATAAATGTGATGTAAAAGTAATCAAGAAGCAAACAAATACAGTTTAAATAAAAAGTTAGGTTCTCTTTGTGTTCACCTATATAAAGAATAAAGAAACTTAAGAGTGGTTTGATGGGACGTCAGTAAAAATCAACTTAGTAAATCTGATTTCTTTAATTTGTGGTGGTATAGGAACTAGAGGTCCTTTGTCTGTTTTTTTTGTTTACTTTTTGACATAATACAATCTGGAGGTTGTTTTTTTTATATTGCATCAGATGACTGAACCAATAGAAATGCTCCAAAATATATACTTTTTATATGTGTAATTTAATAATATATATATATATATATATATATATATATATATATATATATATATATATATATATATATATATATATATATATATTACATTGAATTCCAATGAAAGTTTAGCATTTTCCTTCCTCTGACAAATAGTTATTTTAGTATTTAACTTTACAGAGACCATTTGTAAAAATGCTCATGGTAAAATAAGAGAAAACACAACATTTTTCGTTTTTTTTTCCCTTTAAATAAGGAATCCTTAAAATGTCATTGTTTTCATTGCTACCACCACTGAAAAAAATCTGACTCAGCAGGATGAAGCCTTTCTCTAGAATTAAGCATTTAACACCCTAAACAACTCTTTTAACATCTTAACTAATCAATAATTATATATAAGTTTAACAAAACAGATGAATGGAATTGGAAAAACTGATATTCAGAAATATTTCCATTTTGTAACCAAACATTAGATTTGTACTTACCTTATCTGAAACCCGGTTCGTGAAATATTTGTCAAAATCAGGAAGAACAGTCCAATAAATGCAGCCATAATGATCCAGAATATTATAACGATGGAATCTAAAGTAAAATAAACACTGTGTTAATCAAACAATCAGCTGTAGCCATTCTGCACATACCATTATCATTATAAAATCAAACTCACATCTGTTGTATCTCAGTGATCTGGCATTCACCATCACTGGATCCATGTAATCATAGTAATATTCATACGTCATTTCATACGCTGAGGAGTTCGAGGGCTTCTCCATGATATTCAGTGCGAAAGAGTGACTCAGAGCTGGAAAACTAAAAAGCTGCTGATTGTGTTCTTCCATTAAAGGCTCCACCCATGAAAACAAACAGGGCTAGTTCTGAAGGACAGAGGGTGGAAAAAATGACACTGTCACACTGAAGGCCAGAGATGTGCTGAGTTTATTTCAGTTTAGCAGAAACAGGACTGTAGAGTGTGTAAACAAAAATCATCAGATACACTTATGTACTGAAAAACACAACAATTCTACATTACAATCATTAGATGCAAGACAGGAATTCTCCCTGGACAGAACTCCCGATCATCATGTAACAGAAACAACAACAGAAACTATTCGTATGACCATTAATAGTTCCAGTTCTTGTTCCTGGTCATATAGCACAAGTAACCAACTATTTACCTGGTGCACAGGTTAACTTTTAATTTTCTACAAATTAAATAGTTAAGATGGCTCAACATCTTCAACTCTGTCTTAACTCAGCAAGAATATATATTAAGTTGAAGTACCAACTTAAGCTTTTTACCCAAGTACAAATGTAAAAGTACTGGTTTCACAACTACTTAAAATATAATAGTAAAAGTTGTGTAAGGGTAAAAATTGCAATTAACAACAAAAGCTTAGGCTGCACCACAGAAGACCTATAGTGCACATGTTTCTGCTGTTTTTTTTTTTTCAACTGCAGTCTGGATGCGAGAGTTTTATCACTGTGTAAAAGTGTATATTTATATAAATTATTTTTTTACAGACGTCCCCCTGAGAAACAAATCCTGTCAGGACAGGGCTTAATTCACTCTATCTGGATGGAGAGAAGCCAGAATAAAAACAAGCTGAAATGAAATAGGAGTTACAAGGCTATTTTTAAAATGTAAGCAGTAGAAAGTTCATATAATTGTGTAAAGACGTAAGAAGTAGAAGTAAAAAATCTTCTGAAAAAAAAAAAAAAAAAAGAATTACTTCAGTAAAGTATAGATAACCAAAAATGCTACTTGAGTAAAGTAACAACGTGTTTGTACTTCAATACTTGACACCACTGGGGTTAATATACTGTTTTTTTAATCCAGTCGTTAGGTATATGCACGTTTACAGAATTAATCGAATTAAAACAAGTTTTCTAATCTTCAGTAAATTCCAGAATCATCTCCACACCGAATCTGCTCACTTTAAAACTTGTGCTGGGGCAGCGGCCTCTGCTGGACAAAACAAGCACTAACACATCAGAGATCTCTTTCCGGCCACTAAAACTAGCTTTTTAGGAGAACATTTCAACAATTTAATACGTTAAACAAATCAGACAAAAAGACTACTAACTAACTTACTAAACTAATTTGTGTCTGAGAAACCTTTTGATTTTTCAAATATCAAGTGTTACGCTACTAAAGTAGAAGATTTTAGAATTAGAATTTAAATCTGCATTTTGTATTTTTAATTACATTTTTGAATAAAGTTGAAATATTTAATGAGATAATTCGTTCATTAGATTTTTAACAATGTTTTTTGTGTTTTAAGCAGATTCAGGTACATGTGTCCGCCTTTAAACGACATATAATCCCAACTAAGAATCAAAGTTTTTAATGCAGTCCCTGATAGCAAAGAACATTGAACAAACGTATTTTTATTGCATTACATCTTTAAGGTTGATGGTAGAAAAAACAACAACCTTTAAACTATCTTTATTTAACATTGCCTAATAGTTCCCTTTTTACACTGCAAGAACACCGTACTGTAAGATATAAGAATATAATGCGAAAAAGATAAAATATCACTAAGTAAAGTTCAATCCAAACAATACATATAAACCCATAACTTTGAATGAATGTTAAATCAACGTACAATCACCACACTAGATCTGCTCACTTTAAAACTTGTGCTGGGGCAGCGGCCTCTGCTGGACAAAACAAGCACTAACACATCAGAGAATCGAAAATCAAATAAATCTGTTTAGTGCAGTCCCTGATAGCAAAGAACATTGAATAAACATATTTTTTTTAGTTGATGATGGTAAAAACATCCTTTTTACAATATTTGTTTAACATTGTCTAATAGGTCTCTACACTGCAAAAACACATTACTATAAGATATAAGAATAGAAAACAAAGACATACACATTTAATATCATTAAGTAAAAAAAAAAGTTCAATACAAACAATACATATAAACCCATAACTTTAAATCAATGTTGAATCAACGTAAAATTGATGTTGTCCAAATAAATCAATTCTGACGTCGGATATTAACATAGTTTTAATGCATTAACGATAGAAAATAAACAATATTGATTCAATGAAGGTCCTTTTGCTATGAATCAGACCATAGTTAATGTTCCAATGTTTAATTAGCTTTAATATTGGTAAAAGATGAATTGGTACCGAACTAAATGCTGTGGTATATTTGAATTAAATGTTTTGAATAAACTTAAAATATGTATTGGGGTAATTTATAAAGCTGTTTTTTAACCATACATTTTGTGTGTTTCGAACAAACAGTTCTGGAACAAATTGAGGATCAGTTATAAACTATTTTTGTTTATCTATACATTTTCATGTTTTGCACATATGTGATGTAACCTACATATGATGGAAAATATGATGGTCCCATATTTGTGTCGCCGCCCAGCAGGTGGCGATTATCGACCTTAAGTTTTGAGGAGTAGATGAAGAAGAGTGATCATCAGCGCGCCCAGCCTTCCTTCACTTCCCCTATACACTTCCCCTAGAGAGAGTGCGGGTTAGGGGTCTCGGCAGAGGAGTGGGGGTTTAGTGGCTATTATCTTATTTGAGAGTGCAGGTGTTATTTTGTACATAAACGAATAAATAAAGTATATGTGTAACTAAATAAACGGCCAGACCTCCTTAGTCCTTAGTCTGGGATTAGGTGAAAGCAAGGGAGTAGGGGAAGTGAGCATCGGGGTTTGTTGGATTGGGACAGGCCCTGCGTTTAAAACTGCGTACCGCCAGACGTTGCAGCGATTTGCAGCGTTTCTGTTTTTTTTTTCTTCATTCTGTTACGGGCTTTGTAATTGAACGTTCTGTTATAGTTACGTTAGTTAACGCTAGCTAACTATATATAGCTAGTTAAGATTAATCGCTAAGATAGCTAACGGGCAGAGTTGGGATATGAGGTCTTGACAAGTAACTTAACTTAAGTTAGCTAGGTTAATAACGGTAGATAACTTAACCCAGGCTACTTTTAAAGTTCGTTAGCTAGCTAAAACAGTGTTTTAATGACTTGTTATTTCTCATACCAGAGCAATGGCAGTGTTTTAGCTACAGATTTAGTAGCGCTGAGATGTTTGTATGATCAACAGGCTGACTTTAGCTTCAGCTTTGTGAGCTGTAACTCTTTTAGAGGCGGTTAGTTAGGTTAGGTTAGGTTAGCAGTTTGGAGGACTGCGCTAGCTGGAGAAGGAAGGAGGTGCAGCGGTCGGTTTGTTTTTCTTTTGTCGTGTCTTGTCTTCGCCATGGCGGAAGGAGTAAACTCCTCTTCTTTCAACTCTCGCGTCAAAAAATCTACCAGCAGCAGCAGCGCGACAGCGACAACAAACGTGCGAAGAAGCAGCCGACAAACCAACAAGAGGGAAACTCAGAGCCGGGTACGTGCTTTTGTTCGCTGTCGCTCAGTAAAGGCGCTGTGTAATCCGGCCAGGGAAAGTTTGGAGAAGGGTGTTGGGTGTTGTTGTCCGCCCTCCACAGCACAGCGGCGGATCACCCGGTCTACAGCCCTGTTATCTGGGCTCTCCTGCTGGGGAAATAGTCCCTAATTTATTCCTGTAACTATGAATCACTATTCCTGAATCACTAGCTGCAACTCCTAACTCAGTTTTACTGGTTTAAAACTTACTCAGGTCTCTGCTTGTGCTGTCTATACACTACACGACCTTAAAAAGACTCTAAAAAGACTTTTAACAGACTAAAATCTAACACCGTCTCACAACTAACTAAAGACTGTTTACTCACAGACTAAGATTTAGCGAAGACTGGGGATCACTGTTTGCAAGACAGCAACTAGATTCTTCTGAGATTATTATCTGATGTTTCCATCATGCTCCTTGTGGATGAGTTTACATACAATAAATATTACATATGTTACAAATAATAAAATAATGTGTTTATCAATACTGTGATTTATCAGAGACCCACACTGTTAGTCCTTGATATTTTTAATAAAAATAAATGTTGTGTTCAACTCCTCCTATAATCTCCTTTTACCCCCTTATTTTTGCTACAACATTGCATAGCAAAGAATCACTGCACAATAAGACAAAGCAGTGCAAAATAAAATAACTTTATATATAATGACTTTTAAACAGAAAACCTGTGTTTAAAATACTGTACTTATTAAAGTAAGAACCATACAAGGCATATTAACTGCAAAATGTGTTCTGTTTCAATTCGGTTGTAAGAAGTCACGTAAAATAAATTCTTGCCTTGCGGCTTCCCGTAGCTCTCCTATTGGTTGTTGACGTTGTTTACGTCACTATTTGCGTGAGCCGATTTTTTTGTCACTTTTTCACTTTTGTTGGGAATAATGCTAAAGCAATGTTCGTTCTTATTTTCCTTCCAATAAATAAATAGTATCTATGTCATAATATTACATTAGGATTTTAAATATAACCCATTAGATTATAATATTTCATAACTTTTATATTTTAACATTTTGTTCTGGAAATGGTGAACTTGTTATGTGGCTAATAAAACAATATATTAAAGCATGTGAATATTGTTATAATGGTTAAAACAGAATAGAACAGACCTGTAGAAGATACACTATTAAAAGTTTTATCTCCAGCACTAACTCAGCACTCCTACATTCTGTAAATAAAGTTAGATGATTAAACACAGATTTACACACTACGCTGTGATTATCTCATGATGTTCAGTATATGTGACTTAGGAACTGCATCTCTTTGGATTAACTGGTAGAAATATGTTCCAAATGTACAGGAATCAATATTAAAATATTAACCTCTAAAATATAAAATGTGATGAATTACAAATATCATTGAGTAGGTGCAAGTCTATAATTTAGATAGACTGATGGATAGATAACTATAACTAGATATAGATAGATATTTCATTGATCTTTAAGGACATTTAGCAGCCAGTAGCAGTTGCAAAATACAACGCAGCAATACAAAACAATAATACAGGTTGTACAGTATAAAAGAGTGTTTATTTATCAGTACAGTTTTTTATTTGCTTATTTAATTTATTTTCTACATTATATATTAATATTGCAGACATGGAATAAAATAGTAAATGAACTACATATAATAAATATAATTAACAATAAATGATATCAATAAACTATGCAAGAATATATACAAGAACAATCTATCTACAAATATACACAGATCACTGTATTTGGTAAATATTAATAAATATGTAACAATATGCATTAGAATCTAACCAGAGATAAAAAGGCAGTGGATTGATGAATACAAAAATTCACAAGAGGTGCAAGCATCAGCAGATAATTACAATACTGAATAAATATTTGCATACTTAGGTATTTAGTAGTGGCTATGGGTGCCCACCGTTACAGCCATAGCCACCCTTCGACATGGGCTAGAGAGGTATAAACCTCCAGCGATAAACTGTAGAGCACTGTGGTTCCCTATCGAATACTTTGAGATAAGCTGGGGAATTGTGGATAAGTTGTCATGTGGTGATCATCATTCAGCATCCTGACCTTATTCACACAAAATCCTTGTAGAGACAGAGACAGTAGAGCCATTCACAATCATTAATGCACTCTCTTAACTTTGAAAATGGAGTGTCCCGTCTGTCTGGCACTCGCCATCAAGTTGTTTTCAAACTCTAATAGTTCAAATAGCCTTGCCATGAGCACTCTGCCCAGTGTTTAGCTTTACTCACAGGATTACACCTCACAATTTATACAAGATGGGGCGTTATCAAGGCATTTCTTCAGGTAACACTTCATGCTCAGTTTACAAACTGCTATCCCATAATAACTTTTGGGATGCCAGAGAGTGTAAAAAAAAACACTCTAGCTTATGCATTTTTGCCACTGAGAAAATGATCCCTTGAGGCTTTATGGAATCTATACGTAGCTAAACCTGCTTTTTTCAAACTCTACTGAAGTTCTCTACTGATTGATTTCTTTTTGTCATTGCAGGTTGTTCTTGAGAAGGTCTTGGGCATCACCACCTCCAGCAGCAGTGGCTTGGCCTGTGACCCTCATACGGGCTCTGTTGCATATCCTGCAGGGTAGGATCACACCATCATAATTTTGCTTGCATGCTGTTTACATTTAACGACAGGAACAAATGACCCATTCTGCGTAAACAGTGCAGTTTCTTTTTATTTGCAGATGTGTGATTGTCATCCTCAATCCAAAGAAAAACAAGCAGACACACATCTTCAATACATCAAGGTATATGAGCTTGTAAATGTTGGGCAGTAAATTGGGTGCTATAAATCACAGATCTCTACTGCTTTCATTCTTTGCAAAAGACTGACTGAAGGAGGATCAGCTCAGCTTTACTCTGTATTTATTACACAGAAAAACCTTCAGCGCCTTGGCATTCTCCCACAATGGAAAATATTTGGTCACTGGTGAGGTAAGTAGCTGGAAATATAAAAATGAAGGGCCTGGGGTAATTGCCTTTGATACGTACAAGACTGATCTCATGCCTGTATCAACTTCGTCATTTAATTAATGTTTCTTTTATGCCAGAGCTGTATTGTAGCGCTGTATCTAAAGTTACTTCAAAAAGTACCTTTAGAAAACTTATTTTAAATATATATTTGCCATGGAAACAGTATACACATTCACTTGTACGTCAAAATCTCAACTTAAGTTCTATCTACATGTGGATGTTACGATTTTATAATGCATGTAGAATGCATAGTACTATATTAAGAGAAAATATGTTTTTGGGATTCAGACAGAAATATGCATGCATTGTTGACGTCAGCATTCGAATAAAGCTCTGTTTTGCCCACCTCCATGCGACTAAAACACTGCAAACAGAATTTTAAAACTATTCTCAAAACTATGTTTTCAGTGACCAAAAATGGCAATTTTCTATGGAGTGGACCCCAAAAGACACCGATATATCTAGTTAAAAGTGAACAGAGCCTGACAGTGTTTTGACTGGGGTGTCCATTTGTTATATTTATGTGTCTAAGACAGATTCAGGGTCACAGTATTTTGAACAAATTTAAAAGGCATTCTTCTTTTAATTTCTTAAGTGTATAAACAATAAAAAATGCACCTTGTATAAATGCTCCCTGTACTGTTTAAAACAAACTACTGTGCTGTTTTTTTCTTAATTAATCACTTGTTTATTCAGGCAAACTAGAGTGAAATTATCATTGTCTAAGTGGGCAGTAACACAGGAAATATAATTGATTACTGCACTTCAATAGTTTTTTGTGAATGTTTACTAAAGCAGACACATAGCAGAAAAAGGCTCTTGTGTAATTCTGTAATTTGCTTACGCCCACTGGTTCTTTGGTCTGCATTGCAATTCGTATATCTCATGAATATGGAACTTGGACTTGTATGTTCCCACAATTCACATCGCATGACAATGCTTTGTTACATCCCTAATGGTTTGTAATTGCAGTTTATGGAAGTCTAATATACATGTTTTCAATATAGTATTTATGTAATAAATAAGAAAATTACACTAATTGTATTCATATTCAAGTTTGAAGGGGAATTGTTTGCCTTCAAAAACTGACAGTCCACAGCTTATCCATTTGGTTGTACTCACCAAAGTATTTTTTTTATCAGGTCTCGGTCTTTTCTTGTGTCTGTGTTTATTTGTAGAGTGGACACATGCCGTGTGTTAGGGTGTGGGACGTGGCAGAGCGTACACAAGTGGCAGAGGTCCAGTGTCACAAGTACGGCGTGGCCTGTGTTGCTTTTTCAACCACTGGCAGCTACATTGTGTCTGTTGGGTACCAACATGACCGAACTGTCAGTGTGTGGGAATGGAAGGTGAGTTTTGAATTACACTGACCTAAATTAGAAGCTGTATACATATATATATTTTTTATAAAAAATATTTGCATTGATGAATGCAACTGTCTGTTTTTTTATTATTCTAATTACACTTGTAAGTGTTGTTTAACCAAATGTTTACATTATATATTTTCTCTTCATTGTAGAGAGGAACAGTTATTGCCTCTAATAAAGTGTCGAGTCGAGTGCTGGCCGTCTCCTTCTCTGAAGACAGCAGCTACTTTGTTACTGCAGGAAACAGACATGTGAAGTTCTGGTACTTGGATGCCTCTAAGGAGAGAAGGGTAAGAACTAAAAGCCTGCAGTTAGGATTTAATTTACTGCTCAAGCTAGATTATATTCTCATTAAGCCTGGGTGTTATCTCAGGTAGTTTAAATTAGCACTGACAGCTGAGTAATTGTAGGCTCTTGAACTGAGTCTTCTTTCTCACATCCTTTTAATGTGTGTGGAAATTTGCATCCCAAGTGAAAAACCATAAATTGGGAGTGTAAAAAGCTGGTGACCATAGTAAACAGGCTTTTTTTTTTAATGCTGCCGCTCTGAGTTGGCATTAGCCTTTAATTTTGAGAATTCCTTAAGTACAAACCCTGTACTGTATTTACTGAGTGACCAATTATTGTTTTACAGATCACATTATAACATAAAAACAGTAAAAGTATCAGGACAATTCATTTTTATCTTTAGTTCCACCACCAGCTCCCCTGATTAAAGATTTATTAAACAATGATTTATAGTAGAAGTGTTGAATGAAAAAAGCAAATAATACTAGACTCCCCCAATTTGATTTTTTGAGTTTTTGTAAACAGTGATTTGCTTTATATCAGCTGCTGAAAACAGACACAGGCGTACTGACACCATTTAAGTGCTTCTGCTGATTTGTGCGTGACATTGGTTTGCTTTTCCAGGTGAACAGCACGGTGCCTCTGATTGGTCGATCAGGGTTGCTAGGAGAACATCAAAACAGTGAATTCTGTGACTTGGCATGTGGTCGGGGTACCATGGCGAGCAGCACATATTGTATAACCCACACAGGTCTGCTGTGCCAGTTCAACAGCAACAGACAGCTGGATTTATGGGTCGACCTCAAAGTAAGTCACAGTGCTGAGATTGGAGTGATCAGATCAGCAGTAATTACCGATCTCTTTTCCCCCTGCCCTTGTTATATACCATTAGCTATAGATTTCTGGTTGGTGTCCTGGAAAGGAATTTGAAATCTTGTGATGGAATTTATTTTGTTGAGTGTGAAATTAAATTGCCATTCAAAAAGTGGTTTAGCCTGGACTAGGGTTATTCCTGACCAGCAAACTGGTCCAGTAAGAGCTTACATCACTGTGTTGTGGCAGTACCTGCAAACATATATAATTTAATCTGGCCTTAAATTATCAAACACTCAAGGAACAATCAGGAAAATGGATTATTGATAAAATATTAAAGATCCAACAGGTCAGAGTGGGCTTTAGCCTGCTGCAGGTTTTAGCAACTGTTTTGGAATTAGGCAGTTCCTACAGTATATCTTATTAAAACTGTACAGTGCTGTATGTAGAGAGTAGAGCTATGTATTGGCAAGAATATGGGCATGCTGTAAGAGTTCTGATTAAGTATATTGTGATATAATGTGCAATTATAAACTAGGAGATTATATAATGCAGTTTGTACATTTTTTATGAAAACTCCATTAAATGCTGAAAGAGTTAACTTTTTATGGACCCAAAACTGTGATCTAAGAATTAAAGAATGGTATCTAGCTGTCAGGTTTTAAACTCAACACAAAATGAACAACTGTCTTCCGACTGTTAACTAAAGATCAAATGTATTTCAAAATATAATGCTGTGACATTCTTCTATATTAAATCTTAAGTGTCCTGCTGTTGATTTTTTTTTTTATTATGTGTGTGTTGCAGACGACGTCAGCACGATGCCTGTCAGTAAGCGAAGCCTTCATTTTCTGTGGATGTGCAGACGGCACAGTGCGGGTTTTTAGCCCACAAAATCTGCACTATGTCACAACTCTGCATAGACCCCACTGTCTAGGAGTGGATGTCTCACAAAGCATACAAACTGGGTAAGAGGTTTGCCTTTGAGTGTTTTAACAGCACATAAAAAAACACCTAATTCAAAACATAGGTTATAGAAATAACTGTAAATCATAATATGGAAGTGGTCTTCACAAAACAGTTCTCAGTTCAAGGGCATCTCAGATGTCCTATGTTTCTGATCGTTGGGGTATAAAATAATAATTCTAGAATAATCTCATTCCTGAAGCACACTGTACTTGGAGTTACCAGCACTATTATTTGCTCCGGTTAAAACAGACTCTGGTTCGTTCGCGCCCTTGGTGCGGTTCATTGAGTAGGTGTGAAAACAAAAAAAAAATCGCACTCAGGTTAATGTGCTGCGTTCACTGCTCGCAGCTGTGCAAATTGTTTACTACATGTACATCTGCGCTGCACGTCTCGTTGAAAACACTGTGTTTGAAAGTGCAGCATTCAGTGTTAAAGCAGCTTCACACTGCACAGATATAAACGCTGGAACACAGAATTTTGTCACTTTATTTACTTTCTTGCTCTCATGCCGGAGAGCTTTGACCAATCAGAGCAGACAACATGCTTGCATGGTTAGTTAGTGCGCATTTTGGTGTGCTTAACTTTGTGCCTGTGTAAAACCAAACCAAACAGCTCCAAGAGAAAACTTTCCAACTAAACAAACTCAGCAACTGATTCGGACCATAGAAACGAACTACAGTTGTGAAAATAATTATTTTATTGCCTTTCATTCTAAATGACATTTGCAGTATGAATTACAATATCAATTGTTCTATTTGTGTTAATTATATATATATTTTTTTAATCAGCTATGTGTTACCAGTGATCCTTTTTTCCCTGATTACTCTCTTCCAGGCATCTGTTCAAATCACTGCCAGATGCTGAATATCCAGATACTCTGGCTCTCACACACGACCCTGTATCTGGCCACTTGACGTGTGTATATAATGACCACAGTGTGTATGTGTGGGATGTGCATGACATCAGCAATGTGGGGAAGGTCTACTCTGCCCTCTATCACAGCGGCTGTGTCTGGAGTGTTGAGGTATGCTTTATTATACTGCATGTATCAGTGGTGAGAGAAATGTTGCATTTTTATACTTTATCATACATTACAGGTTATAGTACTTCATATGTGCAGTGTTGGGACATTGTGTTTGTCTTGAATGATTTTTGAGATTGTGTTCATTTTAGAATTTTGCTTAGCAGTCTTTTATCCAGTTAAATTATTGCATATACTCCTCAAGTAATTCCTCAAGTTGTTATGATGAACACCTTTCCTCATATAAACACACTCTTCAGACCTACCCGGAGTTGGAGAATTCAGCTGCGACTCTGTTGCCTGGTTCTTTCCTCACCTGCTCGTCTGATAACACCATTCGCCTTTGGAACAGTGAATTTCAGCAGAGCCGCAACCAGAACAGTGACCTACGCCACAGTCTCTACAGTCAGGTAAGTACACAGTTTAGGATTTATTATAAAATTGGATTGCTTTGTCCTTTTATGTGCCAGGTGTCTGATTGGTGCCCATCTCTGCTTGTAAGAGTTGTTTTTGTTTGTGTGTTGAAGGACCTGGTGAGGATTGTGTATGTGGATAAGGACACTGGGCACCTAAAAGCTCTGGCTGAGAGAGGAGAGGGCAGCATGGATGGCAAATTTGGAATCCGAGTGTTGGGAATCAGCCCAGATGGGCAACACCTGGCAGCTGGAGATCGGAGTGGGAACCTAAGGTTAGGAATGCACACCTACACTTTGATACTCCCATTTATGACACTTAAAATTAAATTCTTTCAAATCTTTACGTAAAACCCATCTCTTTAGGGAAGCTTATTGCTGTTAATATACTTTTAGTTGGATGCCTTATTTTATTGTATGTTGCTCATCATGTTTTTAAAATATATTTATTTATTTATTTTTTATACTTGCACGTGTCTTTTATGTATTACATGTAAGTGCTTGTATGCATGCTTGTACTTATACACTATACCTTCTGTCTATGGCTGAGTTGTTAAGCTCTTGGAGTTTTAGGAAAGGTGCTGTATAATAAAATATTTATTATTATTATTATTATTATTATTATGTTTTCATTGTAAAAAAAAGGTTTAATTCTTAGATCTTGATTTGATTAAAGTCTGTAACTTTTTCATATATTTTTCATAATACTTTATTCATACACAAATCATACACAAAGCAACCACAACATTAAAATTGCACATGAAAGACAACAAACATCTTTTTCTTTTTGTTTAGGATTTTTGACCTCCAGTTCATGGATGAAGTCCTGAAGATCGAGGCCCATGACTCAGAGGTCTTGTGTCTGGCCTTCTCTCCTGCTGAAACTGGTAAGGTAGTGTTACCTTTCAGTTTGTAGAAAAATAATCTAGTTGGATTTGGAGTTTGATAAAGGAGTGTGATAGCTGGATAAAGATTGGGATGTTTGTTGGCAAATGTTAGACGGTGCTTTGTGTTCTTTTTGGTCATCTGTAATTTTTGCCTTGGGTCTTTTTCTTCATTACTTTTTCATTACTTTATCACATGGGGCCAGGTTTAATAAATTTAATCATTTTTAATCTAAAACTATCATTGATAATCTGAAATATATTTTAAAGTATGAAAAATAAATGGCAAATCCTTTTTTTACAACACTGTATTTGGAGTCAGTTTCCCCCAGACACAGCTTGAGTCTAAGCCCGGATGAAAACAATTTCCAGTGGTTTCCGTACTGACACTGCAATTTAGTCTATGGCTAGGCTTCGTGAGTGTCCAGAAAAACAGTGTTTAGACAATGAGTGTTTGAGATGCAGTCTGCAGATATTTTTCAGAAGCTTTAATAATTATACTTTGAAATGGTAAATGATTTATATAGCTACACTTCTAGTTTTCTTTTCTTTGAGTGTGTGTGTGCATAGGCCTCAGCATGTCTTAATGAGGTGACCATTTTTATTACTGCCTGACCCAACGGACCCTTCCCAGCCCAGCCCTAGCTGAATGTTACTGTCTGTCTGATTTAATACAGTACAAGCTTAATTGTTTTTTTCTGATACTCCTTAATTTCATGAACAATTTTTCTAATGATGCTCAAATCTACCCTGCCAGGGTTTCAGCTGCTTGCCTCCGCCAGTCGTGATCGGCTCATCCACATTTTCAACATGGAGAGTAATTACAGTCTAGTACAGACTGTTTATGATCATTCAGCATCTGTCACTGCCATGAAGTTTACAGGTCAGTTGGGAAACATCCTTTATTGTATTTTCTGCAGACATATCTATGAGAAATGCCACTTTCTAACAGCAATAATGACCTGTATTGTTACAGGTGTGGGTTCAAAGGTGTGCATGGTGAGCTGCGGCGCTGACAAGAGCATCTACTTCCGCTCTGCTGAAAAGGTCAGTGCACCAAATTGTACTGGTTAGCATTGTCATTTTGTCATATTAAAAATGATTTTTAATAAGCATGGTGTTGCTAAGTGTTCTTTGTCGTCTTCTTTTTTTTGGGGGGGGGGGGGGGAATGTTTGCAGTCCTCGAACAGCGTAGCTTTCTCAAGATCTCACCATGTGGTGGAGAAAAGTACGCTGTATGACATGGACCTGGATGCCACAAGCACACACACTGCTATTGCCTGCCAAGACCGCAACATTAGGTAATGTTTGTTTGTTACGGCTGTAGCTTTGTGGCCTGGCAGTGTTTGGATTTAATTATGCATCTTCTGGAAACAATTCAGTGAATCATGAAACCTTACACTTTATTGGTTTAATTTGGTTGTTTACTACAATTCAGATTTGAAAAATGTGTAAAATATATTTATGTAAATGGAATCAAACATGCAAAATAATCTGTTAATCTGTTCATTCTGTTTTATATTTCTTTTTTGTTACTTTAAACCAGAAATTCAACGTACAACTAAGTAGTTTAAACAGTCATAATTAGATTCATTGCATCATAAACCATTTAATTTATTTCATGTTTGCCTGTTTTCCAGGGTTTACAATGTAAAGAGTGGGAAGATGAAAAAATGCTTTAAAGGTTCTGCAACTGATGACGGCACTCTTCTCAAGGTGTGTTTGTGTTGTGTGTGGGGAACCTGGGGATGCAGTTGGTTTTACAGTGAAAAATCTACAGAAGACAGACAATAATTTACTTGTATTTCTTTGTTGTAGCACAAATGCCTTGCATGTCTATTTGTGAATCTGACAGTGTTTTTATATGATTGACATTATCAGTGAGCCGATTGAAATGTTTTTAAAGGACTTGGAATAAAATCTTTTTCCATTGACTTATATTGAAAGTTCAAAAGGGTGTTTCTTTCTCCTATGAAGTTGCAAATACAGATATTGCAGCGAGGATTTGGTTGTTTATTATTTATTTCTTCTTTATATTTCTTTACAGATTTATAACAGTTAGATATTTTTCAAAACTATTGAATACAATCTTGACCTCTATCAGAACATTTAAAGCTTTATAATTGTTACTTCCTCCCTCAGGTTCAGCTGGATCCTTCTGGGACATTCTTGGCCACCAGCTGCTCGGACAAAAGTATCTGTATTTTTGATTATGAGTCTGGGGAGTGTGTGGCAACATTATTTGGGCATTCTGGTAAGTTATGTTATTTTATTTTACCTGATTTTACAGAGCTGTTTGGAGATTTCTATTTTTTGCTGAATTATCCTTTTCTTTTTTTTGTTCTTTAGAAATTGTTACTGGTATGAAGTTCAGTCAGGACTGCCGACACCTAATCACTGTGTGTGGTGACAGGTATACCTCTCACTCACTTGCTTTTGTTTTCTCTCTGCTTTTCTCTGTGTTTACCTGTGTCTGTGATTATTGCTGCCAGTTTATGAAGTTGTGTTTGTTGCATTTCTGATATTTTTTTCAATGATGAATGTTTGTGTGTGTGTGTGTGTGTGTTAGCTGTGTGTTTGTGTGGAGACTGTGCTCTCAGATGACTAATTCCATGAAAAAGAGACTTGCTGAGAGAAAGCGGAGAGCAGGTCAGAGGAACATGAACAGGGTCACCAGCAAAGACCAAGTAATCAGGTACGCCTAACACAAAGACTAGTGATTTTTATTTATTTATTTTATTTTATTTTTAATAGACATTTTAGCAAGGGAAGCAAGAAACCAGGAACTCGCTTGGAACTATATACCAATTACGGATGCCTACTATCTAGTCGAAGTTCACTGTAGAAGAAAATGGCAAGATGAATGGTCCAGCAATCCACAAAATAAACTGTATGAAATATCCCCAATCAATAATATTAAATGCAATATGGACTTCCTTAATAGACAAGATCAGACAATCATGACTAGGTGCCGAATTGGACATACTGCTCTTACCCACCGACACCTCCTGGATGGCGAACTGACTCCAGCCTGCCAATTCTGTGATACTTTCTTAGTAGACTGCCCTGCACTTTAACCACCAGAAATGACTTTTATAGGGTTACAAATGTGAAAGAACTGTTTGAAAAGATTCCACCAGCTAAAATACTTAATTTTCTGGTAGTTCTTCATATGAATACACTGATTTAAGCCTGTGATGCTCAAGTTGTGAACATTGTTGATGCCATAAAATAGCCAACATGTTGCTCATTTGGCACAAAACCCAAAACAAACCATTTTTTTTTATCCCAATTGAAAAAACACACCGACATGCGACAAGTGATGGGACATCAGTACATAATTTGATTATTATGTAGATTATTAGCTTCATAAATACCATATTTTGTCTTGTACCTTTTTTAGGAGGGAGACTTACATTGCTGTGCCCCGGGTGGAGCTGGCCCAGACAGAGGAAGTAGATGAAGATAGCTCAGTGGAGGGTAATCCCCAGACCCCAGCTAGGATGGACACCAGTATAGGTGAGTTAATGTGAAAATTGCTTTTACACTACTGCAGTAATCTGTGATTTGATACTGAAGGGGGATGATATGGAAGACAACTTGATTTAATTACAAATGTGTGCCTCTTTTAGAGAGTCTAGATCTTATGATGCTACAGTCCAATGGCCGTCTGCCCATGTGGGCCCGCAGACTGGTATGTGTCTGATTTGCCTTTTTCGACAAAAACAATATTACAACATGTATCTTCCACTTCCAACATTCCCTCTGTGTCTCTGTGTATGCAGGGTGCTGGAGTTAGCAGCAGCAGTACCAATCCCACTGGACCTAGTGTCACTCAGTACCAGCCACAGGGGCGCTGGGCTTTGCGTGCTGATCCACTGGCTGTTCGGTCACTGTTAGAGAAGTGGAGCCTTCAGCTGCCTCTCTCCCACACTCCCAGTAGAGCAGAGGAGGAAGATGAGTATGACTGTGAAGAACATGAAGATGTAGACTTTCATCCTCAGAGTCTGGACAGTCTTCTAGGTGAAGAAGAAGAAGAGGGTGATGTTGAAGAGCCTGATGATATTGAGCAGGTTAGTAAGGCAATAATATTTAAGTAGGAAATACTGCTTTGTAAGGCGCACCGGATTAGAAGGCACACTATTAATGAACGTCTATTTTCACACAAAAGGCGCATTTTAAGAGACACTACAAGGAACTTCTAATTCAGCAGGTCTCGGACTGGAGAGTGGTGGGGGGTAGCTAACTACGTTAAGTAAAGCTAAGATAAGTAAACAAAAGTGTTCTAAAAAAATACTTAGTTTTAAAAACTCTCTTAAAAAAAAAAAGTTTATTTGGGTGAGTAAAGTGCTTCTGTTTATTTACAGTAAGCTTAGATTCCCGAATTTCTCCAGCACGAAGGTGTATAACTCTGCACTTTAGTGGATTGGCTTTACTGCTCCTTACAACCTGACTGGTAAAATTCATACATAAGGTGCACCGGATTATAAGGCACACTGTCGATTTTTGGAAAAATTAAAGGATTTTAAGTGTGCCTTATACGGTACTTGTTTTTATTGATTTAACAATTCACAGAATTAAGAGTTAGGTTTGATGTGAAATGGTAGGGTCTTCATTTAATGTGTTTTGATAAATCCACTAAAAATGCTTAATGGTTTTGTTTTGATGCCCTATATTAGCGATCTATAGGCGAGCCATCAACCGCATAGCGCACAGCTTGATTTAGGGCATCAGTGTGTCTTTGCTGTCATAACTTCAGGAAAAGTACACCTTACATGGCTTGAAACGCACAAAAGATATATAATCATTGGTGTGTTTTGGGGGCAACATGAAATAAACCAATCAATGTGTCAATTGCCATTCCCTTTAAGAGCCAGTTGCACATGGGATTTTGGACTCTGACGATTGATTGTTGTCTAGGATTATTTCAGTCAGTTGCACACCTGTGTTTTCTGCTGCCAAGATTGCAACCCACCAGAAATTTACCTGAACACACCGCACTTACAGACCACCACGCCTATCAGTGTAGATATATTCTCAAGCACAGATGCTATTTTAATGGTGTAGGTTCAAGGTATGAAAATAGACTGTTGGCTGGGTGTAAGATAGCAAGGACCACCGTAGTGCACCTTGCGCATGGTCCTCTCTAGACACAAGCTAACAAGTTTACACTACTGTCCAATATGATCTAATGTGGTACACAGTTATCCGCTGTAATATAATACAATATGTAGCAATAGATTTTGATAGGATGCACTATTTTAGATGTTTGTGCATATTTTTTCTGCATATTTTCTAGTTAACCTACAGAGAATATGTACTGTACAAAATATGCCCTCCGTTTGAGTGTGAAATAATTCCACCTCTTCCTCTGCTATGACAAGGAGTGTCAAACATATAGCCTGCGGGGTGGAACTGGCCTTTTTGAAAGGTTTAATCTGGCCTGTGAATTAAATTTAGAGTCTGAATCCTCAACTGGGACTTTTTTAATTGAGTTTTTCCACTTATTAAAATAAATCCACTTTCCTGTAATACACTTTTGAAACTGCCCTGACACTGGCCTGTAGGCGTGAGCAGACAGACAGTCAAACTCCACAGCAGAACTACAATCCACAGACATATTTGGCGACCGAACCAATCAGAATCTTAATTTCTAATGGGATGGATTTTTCCTAAGCAGTGAAATGAATGTGATGAAATGAAAGTGGGTGCCAAATGAACGTCATATTCAATTTTGAAAGTTGTGAAGACATTAAGCATTCTTCAACAGAGAGCATTGTGTGAACCTGGAATACATTCAGTAACTAGAAATGGAAAGTTTGTGAACAAACTTTTTTTAAAGGTGTCATTCCATCGTTTGATTTTCTTCATTTTAAAATGTGTTATTTGTGTTCTCTGGTATGAATAAATGTCACATGAGCGGGGGTCTCTGTATAGCCTTGCTTTATTTCACTGGATTAGAGGTCTCAGCATTTTGGCTCTTCCTCTTGAATATTCATACATGCAAACATATTGCCTTTGATTGGCTAACAACACTGCAGCAGAGAATGTGACCTGCTTTCCCCCCCAAAGTCAATTTTATAGCTTTAAAACTTAAGGAACAAAATGTTTTTAAAGATACAGCCTTAGTTGTAAAGATATAGCACTGAGTGCTAGGTAAAGTTAACCCTAAAACTTCACTTAACATCAGACTCTCAACGGCTAAGCTGCTCTTCCCCAGACAACCTCCGACAACTCTTTTTCTCTAAACTTCGTGGTACTCCGGTAATTTTAGTCCCAACCGGAACAACATGCCTGAGTTTCAACATCTTGCGTTTAGTAAAATAGCTATTTGTCCACTGCCACGCACCATTTACACTTTGGGTGTGTTTTCACAGAGATGAAAGTAAACCCAACAGTGAGTGGAAATGGAGGAGCTACTGAACGTGAGGTCATGTGACTGAAAAAAAAAAAAAAAAAAACTCACTGGTCCTCCTGTTTTTTTCAATTACAGTCCGGATGCAAGAGTTTCATCACTGGGTAGAAGCGTAGAATATTTTGTGCTTCCGGATGAGACTAAAATTACTGGAGGACCTCAGAGTTCAGCAAATAACAGTAGCCAATTCAGCCTGTAATTTTCTCAGGGGACATCTGAGAAAAACACGTATGTGGTCGTTTCGGCCGATCTCAAGGGTCTGGAGCCAGGTCACTTGATGTGAGGCAAAGTATGGTATTGTGTATGCTTTGTTTGGAAGCTTAATTAAGTAAACTTACTGTGTGTTTGTGTTTACTCTAGGTGTCTGAACAGTTCAGTTCTGTGCTTCAGGAAACAGATTTGCAGTTGCTCAGCTCTTCAGAAAACAACGACTATATCCTCTATCCAGCCAACAGCACTGCTCTCTCCACTGCTGCCGGGTAAGCTGCTTAAAACTATGAAATCCTTTTAATATTTATTAAGTCATTAACTTTTTGTAACTTTTACAAAAAAGCTCAGGTTTATCAAAATATGATCCAAAATGACTTGGTATAAAAACACCAGACACTTGAGTGAAAAGTTCTGTGCTTTTATCGCTGTAGGGAGTTTGATGTGAAGGGACTTTGTGAGGCTGTGGAAACGGATCAGGAAGAAGAGGAGCTGAGTGCAGACAGTGCATGCTCAGCTGAGAGTGACCAGGTGCACAGCGACCAGGCCCATGACCGTGAGTTTTATTAGCAATATTTGTGAAGAGATAAATTCTGCACAATTGTATGTATTTTATATATTTCACATCATTTAGGTAAATAAATAGGAATTATGTAAGGCCTTTAAAAAATATTTATTTTATAAGTTTAAGGGACCCATTCCAGGATTGTGGGTACATTTCAAGTAGGAAATATTTGGTCTTGATCAGTTAACTCTTATTGTTAAACTATTAAAGCCATTAATAGAACAGAATTTACATTTTTACGCATTATCTTTTTTCAAATTGTAATGGGAGATCCACTCTTATCACAATAAAACATTTGACGAATATGTAAGGAACTTACTATACAATTATCTTCAATCTTTTATACAAAATAAGGAGAATAGTTATTTTCTCACTGCCTTGCATGTGTTTCTCTCACGTAAATGTTTGCAGATATTTTTTTTTTTACTTCAGCTTTGTACCAAACACATAATTGACCAGATTAAAAAAAAAAAAAAATATATATATATATATATATATATATATATATATATATATATATATATATATATATATATATATATATATATTATTTTTTTTTATTTATTTTTTTTTTTTAATAACTAAAGCTACATATAGACAAATGAGGTAAATCAATAATGATATGTGGGTATATATGTGTTTTTTTTTTTTTTTTTTTTGTATAAATTGTGCCTCAAGTATTCAGAGAGCATTGTTAATAATAAATTAGTATTTTGAAAGTTTTATGTAAAAAAAAAAAAAAAAATATATATATATATATATATATATATATATATATATATATATATATATATATATATATATAGTTTCACCATGTTTTGCATTTCAGAGGACACTGACTCGCTCAGTCAGGCGAGCTCTATGGGTAGTTCTGGAGTGGAGGAAGAGGAGGATGAAGAGCCTGCAAATCTATTACATCAGCACTTTGACACTCTAGCTGTGGCTGCTAACGGTAAAACACACCTTCTGTTCTGTTTTTCTTTTGAATTTTTTTTAGAAGAACTGGGATTTATAACCTTTTCAGAACCTTTTTCTAAATGTCTTTCAGAAAAGTTTAACACAGACCTGCGGACTCTACAGCCTACCAGTGAGAGCAACTTCCTAAACCCTCGTCTAAGCCTCTCTTCTCGCTTCCTCTCGCGCTTCCAAAGCCGCATTCGGTCAGTCTACAGCACGCAGTTGTGGTTGGAAATTTACATTCACTAGTCATCGAAATGAATGTTATGGCAGTAGTGGTATTTTTGAGCTGTTTCTGGGGCAGAGTAAATGTACAAAAAAAATCATTATTAAAATTAAATCATACAGCTCTGGAAAAAAATTAAGAGACTACTTAAGTGCTATTTATAGGTATATGTTTGAGTAAAATTAACATTTCTTTTTTAAGTTTTTTGGACAACTATGGACAACATTTCTCCCAAATTCCAAAAACAATATTTTCATTTAGAGCATTTGTTTGCAGAAAATGAAAAATAATAAAAAAGATGCAGAGCTTTTTTTTAGACCTCAAATAATGCAAAGAAAACAAGTATATACTCAAAGTTTTAAGAGTACAGAAATCAGTATTTGGTGGAATTACCCTGGTTTTTAATCCCAGTTTTAATGCATAATGGCATATTGTCCTCCACCAGTCTTATACACTGCTTTTGGATAACTTTATGCCACTCCTGGTGCAAAAATTCAAGCAGTTCAGCTTGGTTTGATGCTTTGTGATCCATCTTGGTCATACTGATTGTTTTGATTATATTCCAGAGGTTTTCATTTTGGTAAAATCAAAGAAACTCAAAATAAAACAATTATACACACACAATACCCCTGTTTTTTATTAAAGATATGTGTTGGAAACTCATTATGCCTTATGCCCCTTCTACTCATCCTCAGAAAGCAGAAAGCTTTGTGGAGGGTTTCAAATATTACTATCAGTGTACTGTTGTGTTCTCACTTCCAGTTTCAGTAGCCTGTAAGTTGCAGTACTTACTAACTCCACATATTAAATGGCTTAACTGAACTACGATGATGATGATGATGATTTTGATTTAAGGGGGAAGAAAAGGAAAATGTTATCTAAATGTTGGGCTGATAACATGTAGAAGGGGTGGCGCACAGTTCTTAAAAGTCAGCTGAAAATGTATTGCAGTTCTGATTAAATCTGTAAGAAAGCTAGAAAGCTCAGGGGAAGTGTGAGGTAATTGACTCTTGACTCTTGCAATGCAGGACTGTGAAATGAAACATATTTTTGTCTTCTTACTCTACCAGTGGTGCAGGAGTAGGAAGTGGTGCTGCGTACCGGCCCGGGGCTTGCTTGCCCAGCATCCCAGACGAGTCTAACATTAGCTCTGCGAGCCACAATCTAACCAAGGTAATGCAGAGGCAGTGATGTTTAGAGTTCATCTTGACTAACTTATTGGATAACGTATATATCCTCTTCAATCTGCATCTGTTTTCTGTTTCCAAGGACAATTCCATGCTGATCACAGAGGCTTGTGGACCCAATACCACAAAAAATGATGAACAGAAGAAACAGAAAAGTGGTAAGATCCATGTCTTAAAATGTTTGTTAAATCAATGTCCAAAAAAAATGTATGGCAGGATAATTAAAAATCAAAGAGTAAAATTTAATCTGCTCAACACTTTATCTTTAGCTGTGAGGAAAACTCATCACAGCCTCTGCTGCAAAAACTTTTCTGGAGGTTTGTGTAAAAGGGTGCAAGAAAAAGCAAGATGATTTAAATATCTTCTATAATCATACACTTGTGGGAATTGAGAATTTCACATGGGGATTGCTTGATTGGTAGCACATCGGTTTGTTTGGTTCTGCCTGGTTTAAGGGTTTATCTTATTGTGTGTGTTTTTTTTTCCTCCTCTCCGCCAAAGGGATCTTTGTTTATTAATATTCATCCTTTAAAAAAATAGTTGTATCAATTTGTTGTCCCATATACAGGCTACAGGTGTAGGTGATCCAAAACCCATTATGAAAATTTGAGGGCTTCGAAATCTCCTACAGGAGACCTAGAGAAGCTGTCTGTTCAATCTCTATTCCACTTAATAATTTTAGATTGTATTCAGGGAAATATTGATTTTTAAAATTAAGTTTAGGAAAGAGCCGATTTTATGATTTTATTCATTATATTTTTACATTAGAAAATATTTTAAAATATTCAAGTAAATCTGCTATTACATGCTTTTAATGTAATGCAAGATTTAGTGGTGTAATGTCAGGCAGACAATTGACTAAAATCCTGATCTGTTAAGGGGTAAAGGCACATGCAAAAGCTAAATGTGGAACATGGATGGATGAATTACACTACAAACAGAAAATAAAGTGAAGTAAAAAAGAACAATACAAAAATTCCAGTGGAAAAGATATTGCACAATATTATTGCACTTTTTTTGCACGTTTGTTATGGTATGGTCAGACTACTGCTCCTTCTCATCTTCTGTCTTCCTGTGGAATAGGTGCACCTATTATTATTTTTTTTTTTTATAAGTATATGCATGCAGTTGTCATTGCCAGGTACATGTCTGGTAACTCTGTCATTTTGTCACTTACAATTGTTTTTGTTGTTTACAGATATGACCGAAAAGGCAGCAGTTTCTCAAGCGACTGTCCAAAATGCCACCAGCAATCCAAGCATTTTTGAGGCCAAACATACCAGCCTCACATCTGCAAAATCGGTCTCTTTCAGTATGGGTACCACAAAATTTTCCAGCCTAAGTGACTCGGCTCCTATTGCCAGTTCCTGTGCCAAAAGAAGCTTCATGGATGAGAACCTCAACGTATGCCCAGTGAATGAGAATCACCGTGGAGCTGAGGTGCTCAGGAATGTCTCTTTGTCTAACCAAGACCTCAGTGTGAATCTTGACTGTAAGGAGAACCTTCCTCCACCTCCACGCACTTGTTCCTCTAAGGGGCTTTCTCCCATGCCTGAAAAGCCAGCTCCTCCTCCAGCACCCCCTGCTCTTGGTAATCACAGTGCCCGGGCGGCGCTCCACTTGGACCTATCTGGACCTGGCTGTGTCAGCCTGCCACCTGCTTCGCTAAAATCTCTCAGGAGTCAAGTGGAGCATATTGACCCTCTTTGTAGACAGGCTTTGGTGAGTCCGACAGAGATGCGGTCGCTTGGAAAAAACAGTCGAAGGCGGATCAATAGTATTGAGGAGAGTCTGACACCAAAGTCCTCCAGCAGGCTCACATCTGGACCTGTGACGTCTCCAGCAAAAGGCAGTCCTCTTGCAGCACCAAGGAAGAGCTTTGGAAATGCACAATCACTGTCTATGTGCACCAAGACCAAATCAACCCCATTAAAGGCCACATCAGAGGGAGCAACGCCTGTAGACTCTGGTATTGCTCTCTATTGTACTCTTAATATGAAGCAGGAATCTTGTGGGTCTTTTGACTATTAACTTGACTTTTATATATAAAGTTTTAGATTTAATTATTTTTTAGTACAGATTTGTACAACAGGGCAAGCATGATTTATAAATGAGGGATAAACTGTAGTAGTTTCTTTTTTGTTGTTGGGGCAAATGGAAGTGGGTTGGTCCCAGAACAGCAGTGAAGCTTCTCTGCCACTCATGGTCACATTCTTCTCACAGCACATGTTGTTGATGAAAACACTCTGACCTTTTCGATCAATGAAAAAGTACAAAAAACCTCCAAAGCCTTGTCACTGTGACAGTTAAAAAGAGAACAATATTATACAGCTCTGGATGAGTTTCTTTGATTTTATCAAATTGAAAACCTCTGGAATATAACCAAGAGGAAGATGGATGATCTTAAAGTGACAAGTTATCCAAAAGCATTGTGCAAGACTGGTGGAGGAGAACATGCCAAGATTCATGAAAACTGTGATTTAAAAACCAGGGTTATTCAACCAAATATTGATTTCTGAACTCTAAAAACGTTGAATATGAACGTATAGTGTATATGAATATGAATGTATAATATATAAACTAATTAAGAATAAGAGTGTGAGGGTATGGTTATCTTCAGTCACACTCTTCACCATAAACATATCTGTCCCCCTCTTTTAGATGAGACAATGAGTGTGCAGACATGTAAGGAGATTGTGAGAAAGCTTCAGGACACCATGCAGAAAGCAGTTGGCTTTTACTGCAAGGTAAGTTTAAACACCTTTTTTCCTTCCTATTCTCCTTTTTTTATTGAATTAAATTGTTTGTGAGAGTACACGATTGATGTATGTTTTTTTTTTTTTTTTTTAATATGAAAAGTATTTCTCATCAGTTATCAGTTTATGTTTATATCAGTGTTATGTAGCATAAAATAAAAGTAAAAACAAAAGTTATACTGACCGTGCCAGTATGGTATGGTATAGTAGTGTGTCAACTGAATAAAATGTATTACCTCAGGGACAGCTTGGGAATGCATTCACTTATAGAAGTTGTGAGATGTTATCTTGTGAGTGAAATGGCATTCTAGCACTGTGAATTACCAAATTTTGAGTGAGGACTAATACTGGGTGCCAGATGGATGTTTATAAATTCTGTTTATAAATTCCTCAATAGAAGGCAATACCACTTACAGTGGACAGCGCAGTGGGTAGTAATTATCGTGACTGCTGTCGTTAGGCTAGAATTGTCTGCGCAAACAGACGAGTAACTTTGGCAGAAAAATTCAGTACAGCAGAGTTCCACATTCTTTAGCTCTTATGGGACACAGCATAAATAATGAGACGCAAAACTAGTTCCATGTCCCTTGAATTTTGGCATGTCTGTGTATATGGGAAAGTTGCTTCTGCACTGTTAGCTTGGTCTGGGAGAAAGAGATGGGTCTACCACATGTGTTAGTGAGTCTGTCTCCATCTCTAGTCTCATTTTTGATTTCAGTTGTATAGAGCAGAAAGGAAGGGGATGCTGGGTTTCATTTTTTTTCTACAGTCATTGTTTAAAACAACATAAGCATATCTTGATTCTGTAAGCTGCTTGTTAAAAAGAGAGAAAAAAAAACGATGAGTAACTGTCATTATTACAAAGCAGTTCCTTCCTCTAGCTTCCTCTTGACTTGGCCTCAACTTTTATAGAACAGCAGACTCTAACATCACAGTCTGTTCAAATGTAGACCTTTTGTCAGCTGTTAGTCAGTATGCCTCATTTTTTCCATGCTTTCTTTCTTTCTAATGATGATTTGGCATCTGCAGTGCCACGTTTGGAAACTTGCTTCATGGTATTAAACTACAGTGACAAAAGACAAAAGTCACAGGATTAGAGAAATGAACAAAGTTTCCATGTTTACTTCTGTGTCTGCCCACGCCAAAAGGGATTCTGGAGCACTGGTCAAAACCGCAAGGTTTTGTGTGAGTGTGCAGAATAATGTATTACTCATTTGTTTAGTTCCTTGATTCATAAGCAGCTACATTGTCTGCCTGTCTTTTCTTCTTCCTTTCCTTATAGCTTCAGTCCACCAGTGAGCTCTCAGAGCCGCAGGTGCAGATGAAGTGCATCCTGCAGGAGGCCTTTACTGGGATTCAGCAAGACCTGGATGTTGTGTGCCCCCAGAACCCCTGTTCTGCCTCTCAGACATCTTGCAAACCTCCTGAAGATTCCCCCAGCCGGCAGCTGAGGGACGAGCGGGCCATGGCCTTGCTGGAAAAGTACTCTGAGATGCTTCTGTCACGCATGGCAGAGAAGAAGACTGACTGAAATCACACAAATCTTGGTTGTGATAAGAGTGTTTCTGAAAATGTATTTACCATTGAAACAATTTTTTTTTTTTCATATTACAGTGCCAAATCACTGTTTGAAATTATTTCAAGTGTGTTCAGTATTTCATTTCAAAAGTCCTTAGCGTTTCAGCCCGCATGATAATTTATTACCACACAGTGATTTATTACTAAACATTAATAATCATATGTGATTGTTTACTATTTTAATACCTATTTTAAACCTATTTTTTTTTTACATAACCCTCCATGTTTTTTTTGTTTTTTTTTTGGTGTGTGGCTATTAGGTTCAGACCGGGACACTGTGCTTACTGTCAAACTTTGGTCTTTTCAAAAGAGTTTGACTCTCTTTCTTTAAAAGAAAATCGTAATTTTATGAAATTCAGTATTACCCGTATTTGTGTTTTAGAGTTAGTTGTCATGAGTTTGGTGTTGCTGTTTTTAGTTTTTGACTTAGTTTACCATCACAGTTTAAACTGTGATAACACCAGTGTCACCCAATCACAACCACCTGTTTTTGCTTTGTGTCGACCCTCAGGACGACTGTGTTGCACTATTCCTGTTGAGTTTTCACTTTGTGTACGTTGTGTAATGGACATGGCAAGTTACTCATGCCCATGCTTTGGCTTTGTCCACTCTCGGCTTTTTACCTTGTACAAGCTTGTAAATGCATTTTAACCTGTTTTGTTTTTCAAATAAATATTTTTCAAGAATCTGTGTATGGTCATGCTTTTTGGGAGAGCATTGATGAGAGGTTTTTGCCATTTATTTTTTTATTTTCTGTTATTTAGTTTATCCCCTGAAAGCGTTTTAAATATGTGGAAAGTTTTTTTGTAGCCCTTTGTCCTTTACTTTAACAAATTAAGTTGCTAAGTGGCAAATCCTAAACATCCTGGATGCTTGATTTTAGAAATGCTGGAGTGTTGGGTTAGCGTTTGAGAAAAGACCAGCTATTTTAGAAGCATTTATTTTGTATTTAAAGTCTGCTGCAAACTGTTAAACAATTTATATGCTTTAATAAGATGTCATGTTAAAAAGAGCTAGTGTTCTGACATACCAGGGAGCAGACAATTTTCAAAAATTTCAGAAGTTTTTTTTTTTTGCTATTTTAGTTTTAAACTCAACATTTACTCTTTGTTACTTGTGGAAGGATTTTAGCTTAGCTTATTTTGTTTCAGTGAGGCTACGGTCAAATAGATTCTTGGTCCACTAATGTACTGCTACTGTTAGTACCTTTACTCTGTTGACCAGGACCCTTGTGTATGAAGGGTTTCTAAGCTGTAAAATGCACAATTCAACATAATTTTGATCATAAATGCTTAATATACTTTTCAGTCCTTTTTTTCCTTCTTCTTCTTCTTAAAGCTTTCTATTAGATTTAATTGGTCTTTGTGGAAGTGCCATGTCCTTGCTATAGTCCCTGCTTTGTTGTGTGTGTGTGTGTGTGTGTGTGTGTGTTTGAGAGAGTGTAAAAGTGCTGACCTTGCCATACGTGTGGCAGTTTATTTGAGAAGTGAGCTTTTAATGTTGTTAATCTGTAATTTTAAGATGGGTCAATGTACAGCAGCAGTGTGGTGTGGAACAGCTCCTACAGCACTACACTTCAGCTGGATGAAGTATGAGAGAAACAGGCTTGTCCTGCTAAGTGAGGACTAATAATCAGGATGGAAATGATCATTTGGTGCCTTATGCTGGAGTTAGTCACTAAGCAGTAATGCATACTTCCCTGTGTGTCTGCGTGTTTTTTAAGCCCAGTGTTTTACTCTTTTTCCTCCTGCCTGCTCTGGAAGGGGCGGGTCCTCCGTGATGACGGCTGAGTGTGTCACAGCGCTGATTGGCTGACTCGCTCGCTAACTTGTTGCTGTGAGTTTGTGCTGCTGGTGTTGACCGCGGCTCAGTCCGGCGTCTCGGATTCACTGTTTTTAACGGGTTTATTGACACCAGCGGCAGCAGCCATGAGGACTTTATTTACCTGCAGTGCTTCGGGAAAGACGCGCTGCCGTCTTCGCTAGCTAATCATGATGGCCGCGACGGAACCGGAGAAACCAGTGTGCAGGAAAAGTCCCGAGAGCTGGAAACGACACATCATACGACAGCTGAAGAGTCGGGATAAGGCGCAGAAGATCCTCTTCCAGGATGTGATTCGGTCCTGTAAGTCAAGCTGTGTTCAGTTCATACATTATCCTGCTGTTTAATAAACTGTTTGCCAGCAGGGTTGCCAGGTCCAGCCCAAAGTCAGTCTGAAACCCGCCCTTCAGAAACTAGCCCAAAATAATGTCTGTCACACGTTTGTAGCAAATGTCAAAACAACTATGAGTGTACGACTTAGTATGTTGTTTCTTGGGGATTTATCATCACTATATCTACTTTGCTACAGACTTTTACTCATTTCTCTTCTTGTCCCTCCTGAACTCTCTTCTCTGCACTTTAGCATTTTTTTTGGATAGCCTGGTGATTTCTGGTTACTCTCTCTCTCTCTCTCTCTCTCTCTCTCTCTCTCTCTCTCTCTCTCTCTCTCTCTCTCTCTCTCTCTCTCTCTCTCTCTCTCTCTCTCTCTCTCTCTCTTTCTTTTCATACTGTCCTTTGTCATTATATATTATATTGTAAAACTTAAATGAAAACACTGTAATGAAAATGCAAATACAGTTTGTATGTATGAAAAAATATTTTCATATTATTAATAAATATTAATATTAAAACGTGTAAAACTATTATGACAAAATTAAAATCACTTCATTTGCAATTTAATTTACTTACCTGAGCGCGGGTCATATGACAAAAATAAAATTCAAATTAAAAAGGCTTTTTGCCATTTCATTTTCATTACCATAGGGGTATTTCACTGTCGAATCTAAGATGAACAAGCTAAGTTAATTGTGAAAAAAAGCTTCACTTTGGCCTTGCCTTTTGGTGATGAACTGCATAATAAATGACAAAAAGTAAAATCAAAATGCAATGGTAACGGTTTTTATTTGTCCATGTTTTATATCTTCTCATAGTTATGTTCTCCTGGCTCTTATTTTTGTAATCCACGGAAGATTGATTTTAGTGTCAACTTTTACACTTTTTCCTGCCGTGTTGACGTTACATAAAGTAGCCCAAAAAAAACGATTCAATTTTCAACCGCGACTGCATTTTCAATTTGGCGGAAAAACCGCAAACCTGGCAACTCTGGTTGCCAGCAAAGCCTACTCTGTTAAACTTGGTGTAGGGTGTTTCACGTATGTTTGCTGGCTGGGCAGACCTGTAGGTTAGCTAACTAGTGATGTCCTCTTTTGCCCTCAGAAACTCATAATAATTATTTAACATTATTTAGCAGTAGGTGTGGGTGATATGGCCCTAAAATATTATCACAATAGTTCATGGTATTTTCACGATAACTATACTCTTGGCGAGATGACAAAACACTGAATTTAAATATTTAAAGAATACAATACTGCAGCAAAATGAAGAGTATGTTTTATTATCGCATATGACACGCCCCTAGTTGAGAATTTTATCAGATTTGTAACAGAAACAGTCAGTGATACAGAATGTCATGATACTAAAATTGCACTCTAAATATCTCCATATATCCAATATTAAAATAAAATTAATGATACTGGGCAGATAAAATCAGATTCTAATAATAGGAACTAAGAACAGTGTGATTTTTTTTTTTTTGTTGCTAAAAACAGCTTAAAAAGTAGTACCCTAATGTGATCATTAGGGGGTGTGATAAAGCACAATATTTCAGGGTATAATATAGTTCACGATTTTCAAAAATATTGGCAAAAGTGTTGCGTGCAATAAGTTATGACATCTGTTAAGCAGCAAAAAATATATCTTCACCAGGTCTCCACACTGTTTAATCACTCCAGGCTCCAGTTCTGAATATGTTCCCTAATGCCCTAAAAGCTGAGAATAATAAGGTGTGAAATGAATGTGAGGGGTGTGTGAAACTCTGGCTTGTGTACCTGCAGACCTGTCATGTCTGCTTGGTGGGAAATAGTGTCAGCAGAACTGATTTGGCTCAGTGTTTCACAGTGAAGTGTGAATATGTTTCTAACCTGTGAAATCTCTGGCTAAACTGGTGTGTGTGTGTGTTGCAGATGTGAACCTGTTGGAGCGGTGTACACAGAAAGCCTTCATCACCAAAGGTATCCTCTCAGCGACCAGGTAAACACACACTAATTAATAATTCTACTGGTGTGTTAAGACTAAATAACTGGACGTTATTTTTTAACTGGTGTTATGTGGTTCATCTGTAATTATTTATTCTAAGATGTGTTTGTCTGCTAATGAAAGTAAGTAACTATATTAATTATGGCTGCAACTATTAATTATTTTTGCAGTCTACAAAAATGTAAAATATTTTTCCGTTTAGTTGATAAGCAACTGATTATGTCGGTCATGCCCTCAGTCTGTGGCCATTACTCCAGTTCCTGGCTTTATCACTTCATCACTTTCATTTCAAGGAAAGAAACATTTTAAGTTTGGTTTTTGCAACCAAAGGAACATAAATACATAAATACAGTAAATTCTGGTCATGAATAATGGAAATAAACCACTTACTGATGAAGGATGACCGTGTGTAACTGCAG
This sequence comes from Astyanax mexicanus, assembly GCF_023375975.1. Taxonomy (NCBI): domain Eukaryota; kingdom Metazoa; phylum Chordata; class Actinopteri; order Characiformes; family Acestrorhamphidae; genus Astyanax; species Astyanax mexicanus. The sequence continues at coordinate 19,647,645 of NC_064425.1, forward strand.
TAAACATTTAATGTGGAATGAAAATCAGAATAAGATGCTAGTGAAAATTCAAAATCAAGTTCGGCTTCTGGTCCGTTTATTTAATTTCCACATTTTTTTGAATAATAAAAAAAAACAGAAAATAAAGGCTGTTATTTGTTTTTGGTATTATATTCAAAAACAAAAAAACAAACGAATGTTGTTTTTTTCCGACTTTGATTCTCAAGTGAATATCAATTGAACGAATGATGCACTGATGGTCTCCATCCAACCAAGCTATCAAATATACTAGCACCACTATTTGGTCCGGTTAAAATGGACTCGTGTTCGTTTGTACCTTTATTGCGATTTGATTAGGCAGGTATGAAAACTGGACCAAGAACTGCTAGAGGAGGTGTTCTCGGTCCGATCCCAGATAAACTCTGGAATGGTTCGCTTGTGGTAAGGACATGAGCTAAACTGCTGATAAGGTGCAGTTTAATCTAATATATTAGCCCGATAATGCCAATTACCACAGCAATTAGCAAACACTGTCTCTGCTTCTTGCTGTTTAGCTGTGCTAATTGTCTGGCTAATATTAGAAGGGCATTTTCACACCTATTGTTCGTTACTGTGGTCTGAATCAGTTGAGTTTGTTTACTTGGAGCTTTTTCGTCATGTCCTTTGATTGGTCAGAGCTGTCTGGCGTGGGAGTAAATATACATATACAAGAAAGTAATTATAGCGAGAAGTTTCTGTGTTCCAGGTTTAACACTGTGTTTAAAAGCGTAGCATTTCAGCGTTCAGTGTTTGGACGTGCAGTGCAGATGTACACAAAGTAAACCGCAGCACAGGCCGCGCGTGCATGGACACAACGTTTGTTTATATCTCTGGTAACTAGCGTTATCTGGCTAATATATCAGAATAAACTGTGCCTTATCAGCAGTTTAGCTCAAATAAAAGGAGTATATTTGATAGCTGGGTCGGATCGAGACCGAATCATGTTCTCACCACAAGCGAAACGCTCCAGAGTTCGTTTGGGACCGGACCGAGACACCTCCTCTAGCAGGCCTCAAGCCGGGTTTTTGATCCGCATTCGAGTGCTATTACTGTTTTCACACCTGCTCAATCGAACCACACTAAAATTACAAAAGGTCCAGGAATGTTTTAACTGGACTAAACAGTGCTGGTGTGTAAATGCCCTTTGAGTTTCAAATCCCTTTATACAACATCAACATAAAGACAAATCTATATTTTTTTATGACGGCATGTGACAGTAAGTTGGTTCCCAACTAAAATATTGTTTCTTCATATTTTCAATGTATACTGTTATTTTTATCCATTCAGGCCCCTTCTGCTTCCTTCCTCTGAAGATTCACTGAAGACAGCCACTGGCGAGGTATGGAGAAATGGGTTCATTAAGTAGTGAAATGCATTCTTTAAAAGGTTTGAATAGTTTCTGTTGAAAAGTATTGCCAACAGAAAAATTCACTTCGGAAAACGTAAACGTATACCTGCTGGCGTTGTGCCAGCTTAACATGAGTTGTGGGCTAGAGGTGTAGAAATGTCCCTGCACATCCAAGTCTTTTCTGGACAACAGAGCTAGTTTCTTTAAAAAAAAAAAAAAAAAACAGGTTATCCTTTTTTTTTTTTTTTTTTTTTTTATAATTCTTGATTTTAGAAGAAGTCATGAATGCACACTCACACTATATATTATGTTTTTTTTTGTTGGTGACCCAGATTACTAAGTAATGGATACCCCAACTGTTTCATAGTCTTGCCACAAGGTCAAGAAATGATGTGTGTGAGAAAATCTATAAATACAAGTCTTCTATATTACAGTCTGTAAAATCAAACAGCAAGCAAACACAGACAAGTCTAAGCAAGCTGTTGCTGCATTTCGCGGAGTGCTTTGTGACTCAGTAGTGATTGATTGCATTGTTTTTTTTTGTTGTGTAGCTTGCTTACCAAGTTGTGGAGCTGAGGCAGGAGATTAAAATCAAGGAAGCTATTCTTGACGAGCAACATGCCAGGTAAGACCTCTTGTAAACATGCAACATTCTTCCATACTTTTCAGTTTTCAATTTCAAATGCTGCATCACATTAACACTGTTAAAAATAAATGTGCTCCAAAATGCATCAGGATTTTAACACTTGTGTTGTGATACTTATACTTAACTCAAAATTATTGCTAATATACAAGCCCTATGGGTAAGTTAGTACATCAGTGGATGTTGGTGTGGTTCTTCTGTATTTTTTATATAGTAGGGTTATGTAGAACATTTTTATGAGAATCAAATAGAATATTTTTTATCCCTGGTGCTGTAAATCCCCACTTTAGAGCACAGTCTAATTTCCAGAACAGAGAATTATATCAACATTTTATAGGAAGAGCCAGGTATGCTCTGTCTGAGTGACTTATGTCACATAACCTCTTCTTATATCTCTTCTGCTATTTGTTGACTTGCCTGTTAACTAATTCATAGATATGGGTAATAGAATTTTCATTGTGATGATACATGTAATACATTGTGGTGTTTAACTGTGTTTTTTGTCTTAAGCGTACAAACAAGGTCAAAAAATAGATCCATCAATGAGTTTCATTTTTTTGGTCAGGCATGTTTTATTTTATATTTGAGTGTGTAAACTGTTGTGTGTTATTAGGCTAAATGAGCTGCAGGATGGTCTTAAGGCAGGGCAGGTGGAGCACAGCACCCTGCAGACATGTGTGTTGGAAGTGCAGGAGAGGAACCAGCTGCTGAAGAGAGATTACGACGCCCTGCTGGAGTGCTGTCAGCACATGGATGCAGTTTACCGCAAGGAGAAGCTCCATGGCTCTGAACTGGTCGAGGACATGGTCCGTTGGAAACAGCAGGCTGCTGCCCGCATGAACTCGCGCAACGAGAGGAGAGTCAGGTATGAGGGTAAAAGAGTGCATTATTACTGGTGTCAGTACCAGTCAAAGGTTTGGACACACCTTCTCATTCATTTTTATTATTTTCCTGCATTTTAAATTAATACTGAAGGTATCGACTGTGAAGGAACCTGTAAGAAATCGTATAGTAACTTAAATGCCTTAAACAAACCAAAATACTCTGTGAAGCATTTAGGTGGCTTTTATCTGGGGTTGTGGTTTCTGAGGCTGGTAACTCTGATTAACTTGTCCCGTGCAACAGAGGTAACTCTTGGCCTTCCTTTTTGGGCGGTTCTGATGAGAGCCAGTTTCATAAGGTTTGATGGTCTTTGTGACTGCACTTGAGAATACTTTCAAAGTTCTTGAATTTTTTCTTTACTTTGTGGAGTAGTTCTTGGATTATATGGATTAGAACATCACTTAAATAGGGTTGTTCAATGTACACCAACTATACCTTTTCACAACACAACTGATGCTCTCAAACACATTAAGAGAGCAAGAAATTTAAGTAATTTACTCTTGACAAGTTCAGCACAGCTGTTAACTAAAAGCCATGTCAGGTGATTACACCTCATAATGCTGACTGAAAAAATCTAGCCAAGATGTGCAAAGCTGTGATTGAAGCAAGAAGTGCCTATTTTAACACTTTTTTTGTTTACTAAATAATTCCGTATGTTGTTCTTTATAGTGTGGATGACTTTAGTAATAATTTAAGGTGTGTCCAAACTTTTGACCTAATGTATAATTTACAAGTAAATTCTTAATGTGTGACCAGCACCTTTTTTATTAGGCCAACCTAATGTGTACGGTACATTATCTTCTTTTTAGGGCCAGAGAGGCGGGGCGTCATAAGGAACTCGAAGTGGCGGCCAGTAAGAAGCTTAACATTGAAGAGTAAGTGTTCATACTGAGATTTATACACTGACATGCCAGATGTCATGGGACTATTACTGTGTTTTTACTAGTACTTGACTTGACTTTGATATCCCTTGGAAGAAAAAAAAACAAGTTACTGAGCTTTGGATGGATTTCTGCCAGAGTCGTTAGTGTGTGACCAGCGACATCTGGCTAGAGCCATTATTAGCACTAATACCACTGTGCTCTCCACTGTGGGTGGTAATGCTATCTATGACATGTTCCCAGTGAGCATGTGACTCGAGCATTGTTAAATATCCACACAATTTTGAAAATGGAACATTTTTTTCATCCATCTGGGACCCACTAGCCATCAGGTCTCACTCAAACTCTGATAATTCACAGTGCCTTGCCACTCACAAGATAACACCTCACAATTTACACACTATTTACGTACTACTATCCCATGACTTGCAGCACTGCACCAATGTTTGCTCTATCTCAGTTGTGTGAAGGCAACTGAACACTGTTCAGTATCTGCTATTAATCAGTAAAGCAAAAAATCTTTTTACTAGGGGTGTAACAGTATGTGTATTCTTAACAAACCATCACGGCGCAAAGTCATGATTCGGTTCACGCAAACGCACACAGAATACACGAGTGCAGGCAGTCTACACAAGACTTGTGGAACCAATGAACGTAATGCGGAACTAATGTTCACAGGAGTGTTGCACCCGGAAAGTGTAGCTGTAGCACTGTTGTTATTAGCAACTCGCTACTGACTTAGCCCATAGCCTGCCCTAATAAGTTTAACTCTGACTTGACAATCTAATGCTGATATTTCTTTAAAAAGAACTCAGACACTCTAATGCATCCAGTAATATGCTTAGTAAAATATTTGTAGTTTAAGCAGTTAAAGTAATGCTGTTTTTTGTTCCCAATAAAACATCACAATCAAGCTCATTGATGACAGTAGTAGGGAACCCTGGTTTCAAGCATTTAATAAAAGAGCTCGAGCCCCGTTACAACATTCCATCCCAAAAAACAAAACATGGTTATAATGAAGTTCCATTGTTGTTATGAAGCCTCTTTATTTTTTCTACTAACCGTACTGAGAATGAGACAAAAACATAGCAAACCATACAGAACGAAGAATTTTCTTTACCATTACACCCCTGCTTTTTACATATATTCAAGTGATGGTGAACTTTGATGAAAATATTAAATAATCAACTGATGCTCTCTGTCTAGGTTAGACTTCAGCTTTTTTATCTACTGTTGGACAGTTTTCATGTAGAGGATGAGCGTGAGGCAGACAGGCTGACAGGTGTTCAGACAGAAGGAGAAGCATGCAGGTGAACAGAAAGCTGAAAGTTGCACAATGGCTTTCAGTCCTGATGGACAGTGAGTGATGTTTAGAGTGTTTGGGAGATGGTGGTGCTGTCAGTGGTGTCAGTGCTGTCTTTTTCTGCCATTTGAAGACAAGGAGAAGAGAAACATCAAGTGATGTTTCAAACTCTGAAGGTCATCTAAGCAGCATTTATTTCTGTGCATTACGACACAGGTGAGCTGCTGGTGGGACTGAACAAATTCAGAAAAATGCTATTAAAAAACAGAAGAGGTAGGTTGGAAGGGGCACTGCAGTGATGTATGGGTTTAGGGGCAGGGCAGAGCTGATTGGGCTGAGCTATTATGGTTATTGTTAACAGGTTTCTGATCAGGCAGTGTTACCAGTGTGAGAGCTAAATGTGAGGCCTGTCATAATTAGATTTTTTATGTGGACAATATATTGTTCCAGAAATTATTGCGATACACAATTTTTTTTGGTAATTTTAGGACTAATAAATGCCACTGACATAATAATAACAGAATAGCAAAAAAAGGAATTATACACTTTTTAAAGACAACAAAATTTGAATTAATTATTTATTATAATTAGTTTGGGAATTATATACTTAATTCTTTACCTACTGGATTCACAATCATTGAAGCGTGACTGTAAAATACTGTTTACTGTAATATACATGAACAAACATACAAATAAACACACAATATCACGATTATCAAAAATTATTGAGATCATGTTTATTTGTGGTACAATAAATAAACGATATTGCAATTATTTTGACAGGCTTAACAGTAGACAGTTACTCCAACAAATACATTTTAACTAGTGTTAAAATGTTCATATAGGATTGAGTCTTATTCCATGAATTTTTCCATGATTTTATTTTTTTCCAGAATTCCCCAAAGTGCTTCTTTACCCTCATCACCTTTGTCTCCGAGGAGTGAGACTGGAGAGAAGGTAGAAAGAAGCCATGGACGACTTTTCAGGTAATTAAACTAATTATAAATCATTAAACTAAGTGATTATTATCTGAATATTAGAATCACTACATTCTAAAAGTGCTAGAAATTCTAGAACACACACATTGATTGATGAGTTCCAGTATCTCACAGTAACAGCACTGACTGTCCATTTCTGAATCAAGCTACTGAAAAAGGAACAGCATGTTTAAAATGAAAAGTTTTAGGCCTGTCTAAACGAATAAGCTCATAAATGAATGTAGTGTTTCTTAAGGATTCTTATTGGAGTAGCATGGTGTTTTTTGCTCAGCTGAAGATTTACAGTAAACCCTAGTTTGCCACAGGAAATTCAGTTTTGTTGCTCACTGCAATACATCAACCACATTGATAATGAGATGATATGAAATATGGCTGAAGTGAAACAACAAATAAGGCATGATAATAATGATAGCTCCCAGTGAGGACCTTTTGTGCAGGAGGCAGTTTATTTTGAAACACAAACCATACCTTAATCATTTATTTATGGTTATAAAGATTAGTATTGTATAGTAGTCAGGACCTTGGGATTGTATGTTATGTCTCCTTGTACCTGATTGGGTCGTTGTGGGTTGTTTACAGGTCTGCTTCAGCTACCTCACCTAGAATTCTCGGCTCCATCCGAGATCTGTTCGAGTAAGTGATCCTTTTTTCTTAATTAGTGTTGCAAAGTGAATCTGTAGATTATCTCCCTGTAATGTGTAGGTTATGTGAGCTGTCTCAGAGAATAAATCACTGTAACTATTCTGTACTGTGTCCAGTAGGTGGCAACATCACTGGACGCACTTAATGTCACACATCATTAAGTAACCAGTTATTAGTGTCCAGAGTGTTATAAATGCTCATCATCTCTCAACAGATGACGGTTATGCACGAAGCTGAACAGACACTGCATTAGTAAAAAGAGATGAAAGGAATAGCAGTTAATGCAGTTAATTTCACTGTAAAATGTATATTATGTCATTACACATATGTTGTGTAAGTCTATATCTATCATCATACATACAGCTCTGGAAACTAAGAGACCACTTAAAAATGATGAGTTTCTTTGTTTTTACCAAATTGAAAACATCTGAAATATAATCAAGAGGAATGAAGATGTTCAAAAGCCATCAAACCAAACTGAACTGCTTGATTTTTTTTACCAGGACTGGTAAGGTTATCCAAAAGCAGTGTGTAAGAGTGGTGGAGGAGAACCTGCCAAGATGCATGAAAACTGTGATTAGAAACCAGAGTTTCACCAAATATTGATTTCTGAACTCTTCAAACTTTATGTATAGAACCTTGTTCTCTTTGCATTATTCTTGCATTGAGATCTAAGAGCTCTGCATCTTTTCTGTTATTTTAGCCATTTCTCATTTTCTGCAAAATGCCCTTAATGACAATATTTTTATTTGGAATTTGGGAGAAATGTTGTCTGTAGTTTATAGAATAAAACAACAATGTTCATTTTAATCAAACATAAAAAATAGCAAAATCAGAGAAACTGATTCAGAAACTGAATTGCTCTTATTTTTTTCCAGAGCTGTAGGTAAATAATGTTTTACAAGGAAATAGTCTACAGATGCAACTAGAAAGAATACATGTTGCAAAAAACACCAATTAATTAAATCAAGTTCATTTAATCATCACTTTTACTATAAAATAATCAATACAATAATCTAGTTTGACTGAAGAAAAATGTATTTCCCAGATTGTTGGCTCGGTGCAGATTCACATTTCAGACAGGTTAATTAGGGTTTATGAAGCTCTTCTGTAAAATCAAGCATGAAGTTATGATGATTAATTTATGTCTAGATTATCTCAGCTCTGGTACTGGAGCTATGAGGGATAATTAATCTGCTTAAGCATTCTGCACTGTAATTTATTGACAGTATTGGGTCTTTGTTTTTGTTATTTTGAATACCAAATGAATCTATAATTTTTCAAAACTTTAAAAGCATATTATTGCTTAATAATATTAATGCTTTTCTATAACTCTATAAAGTCTCTGAGTGCAATGCTCAGTGAACCACTTTAGTTTTTGGAGTGTGCTGGTTATGTGTGTTTTGCTGCCTCTTAATCTGCACACATTTAATTTACTACATGTTTCAATTAATGCACTTTTATCAACGTAATTATTTAGGAGTAAAACTGCTATTGTCTGTTTATATTGTAAATATGCATGCTGTGTAAAAACGAAAAAAGCAACATGTTTGTGTGGAAACACATCTAGTTCTTTTCCCCTGTAGATTCTGGCCTTGTCACAGCCTTAAATCCTGAGTACTAATCTGAATGACTGTGTCTGTATTATTTAATTTCATGCCTACATAACTGTGTGGAGTAAACATTTCTAGGTCAGTTTTACCTGTTCGCTCAATTTTTATGATTTTGCTAGCAAACAGATCAAAATACATTTGTGCAGTGAACCACATCTGTCAGTTATGAACAGTGTCTCATGGTGATGTTGTGTGTGTGTGTGTGTGTGTGTGTGTGTGTGTGTGTTTGTGTGTGTTTGTGTGTGTGTGTGTGTGTGTGTGTGTGTGTGTGTGTGTGTGTGTGTGTGTGTTGATGTGTTCTGTTTTCAGTAAGAAAAGACGAGGGAATTCTGTGTGTAGTTTGGAAGAGGACCTGTTTACACCTCTAGGAATTTGTCTAGCTGCTAGAGTTCCAGCCAAAGCTATTTATTCACTGGTAAGCTTCTGAATCCTTAGTATGTATGCAAATACACAAAAAAATATAAAATATAAAATAACCTCTGTTTGGATCAATTAAATGAATGAAGGTCCTTTTATTTGAGCTGATTGGGGTGGATATTACAACTGACCTCACACCAATTTTATGTAATTAGAACTGTTCTAGAAACAAATTACTATAAAATGTACAATCGGCAATTAAATTGTTCCACAAAACACATTTCTTCTGCTCTACAGCTCAATACTAAGAGTCTTTGCCAATAGGTTCATGTTTATGTGCTCCAGAGAGCTGTATTCTTTTGGCAGTGCCTCTCTACAGGGACTACACAAGCTGTTAGTTTTTTTAAGCATTGGCACGTTTGAACTGTATCAACAATGGGCCCAGATTAAAGTAACTGAAAAACATTCATTAAAAGGAGTGTCTACAACTGTATTGGATATATAGTGTATAATCTGCACACATCACATTAATACAGATTTGCTAGATTTTGCCAGATCTTAAGACACACACATTTAAAATGATTTGAAGGACATAATGAGAATACACTGTTGTTCACACACTCACTCTTACAATGGTTTTTAATGAAATTAAATGTAGTCCTTTTAGTGACATTTTGCAAAGAACCATTAAAGCACCTTTATTTAAGGGAGTACAATATAAAACAATTTAAAATCATTTTTTTTAAACAATCCAAACAATTAATACATCATTTCACTTTTTCTTTCTCTCAATAAATACCCATCTTTAATCAATCATTCTTTCTTTCTTTATTAAAAAAATAATTTCCTCAATTTAATAGTTTTACCATAATGAATAGTTCATGTTTTTTTATGATCAGCATTTTATTTAACATTTTCTAATTTGTACAATTTTACAAAGCTTGCTTAAAGTACACAGTAGTAAATATCACAGAGTAAAGAACAGGGAAAAGAAAATTACAGTATGATGCATTTTGTGTTTTTAAATAGATTTTTATTTTGGACATAAAATAAGCAAATTTATTAAATATTATGTTTCTTTAAGATACAATTAAATTATAACTTGCTAAACCCCTGATGCTTTTTACAATATTAAAGCTATAATATTATATTAGATCAATTCTGGGTCTGATAGATTGGTGGAGGCAACATTGTTGTGCATGGGTCATTATTATTATTCTGTGCCTTTTAGTGTATTGCAGCTTTCAAAACAATTGACAGCATTTACAGGCCCTTTTCTCACAGAAATAGTGTTTTTCCAGCTTATTCACATTTTGTATCCTGTGCTGTCGTGGGAGGCTGCATGACAGGGAAGACAATGACAGGATGGACAGTTGAAATGATGTTGAAAATTGGCATTTGATTTTATTTTAGTTGAATTGTTGTTTACATTGAATTGTTCATGGGGGCCCTGTTCTGTTTCATGGATGCATTTTGATTTTGTAAAATTATTGTAATGACCTTGATATCTTACTAGGACAGGATGGACAGCTTAGAGGCGATATGAGAAATATCATGTGAAATTAATGTTAAACTAAAATGATTGCTGTACATTTAGCAAGTGTCTTCAGTTCCTTAAAAAATTTAAATCAGTGTGAAGGTTGTGATGTTGCTGATGTCAAAGGTTACTTTCTTAAAGGGATGGGGTTACCCAAGATAAAATAGTTGTGTGGGAATTCTTAGACTTCTTATGTTTATGAAAATAAATGGTACAAAATGTGCAAAAGGTACTTTAAAGTAAAGTAAAGGGGAACGTTCCTCTATATGTGTGATGTGTTTATTCAGAGTAAATATTTAAAGCCTTAACTATAACAACTATGCTAAGGACACAAAAGGCATGATATATTGATAGTGACCCACATGGCCCTTGGATGAGTTAAAGGGCACTTGCATATAATGTTCTATTAGCATATTATTATAAAAGCATAACAGGACTCATAGATAGATTTCTTGATAGATGACTTGTCTTTGCTTTATGCGTAAACCAGTGAAAGGAGGCTGGTGGTCCATGGTTGGTGTGGGCATGCTGGGACAAAGGCTGTGTGTGTTTCTGCAGAACAGTGTCCCTCTGTGCCTCAGTGCAGCTCTGTCACACAGCAGCAGCATCACACAGGGTCATTTTCATTTCTGCTGCACACTCTAGCATCACAGCATAGCACCAGCCTGAGCTGTGGGAGCGGCGGAGAGGTCATGACTTCCTTAATTGCACAAATGTCACAATTTGCATATGTAGTGTGTTATTTTCAGCAACAGCAAATGAGGGTTAGGGCTGCAGTTTCCCCTCTTCTTCCTCCCTCCTCACTACATGACTCTGGTTTGAGGATAATGAGGAGATCTCTGTTAGCTTCAGGTAGGCCTGTTACTAGAATTGTGTTAAGTTATAATTTGTCGTACGGTATTTGAGCATAACATCAGTACGTTTTGCAGGCCTCAGTTTTACCCATTGGGTTTATTAGAGAGAACACCTATTAAAATGAACACGCTGCAATGTCAACTTTGTTTAAAAATAGTAAAAAAAAATGCCATTGATCTGTATAATAATGTGTAATTGCATTATTATACTACTATTTTAACAGTAAAATATCTGTAAAATAAATGACAATTTATTTAGGGTTTTTTATTACCACATTTTGGATGTTTAATTTTTCGTTTCTGTGTTTAATTAATCAGATTTCATTACACTTAATGACATTCACCATTAAAGTGTTTTAAACTGTATAATTAAATTCAATTTTAGATGAGGAATAAAAGAATGAATAATTAACTGGCATAGGCTTAAAATATCACTGTAATAAACACCAGTCAGTAACAGATGCTGTAAATTCTGTATATCTCCTACAAAACTAGACCATTTGCTTATTAAAGCTGCACCTTTATTTACTTAAGTATTACAAAACAATTATAGAAGACAGTCACTCATATCAGAGGTAATTTTAAGAGATTCTAGGAGATTCAAGTTTTTTACATTAATAGCTGAAATATGTTGCACTGTAAATGAAATTGAGATGCAAATATTAACAGGAATTTGATAATTGATGATATATTGAAAAAACTAAAATACTAATAGTCAAAATAATAAAAAAGGATGTTTCTTATTATTTTAGTCAATACAATCATTGTTTGTGTAATCATATTTTATTTATATTTGCTGTCCATACATAAAAGGGATACCAAAAATACAGTGTGCTTTAAGAAAAAGTAGATAAGTAAATAGGAAGTGCAGTTTGAGTTTTCTGTAAATCTGGGCTGAAACAGTGTCTAGATTCTTATATGATCTATATCGGGTTTTTTAAATTTTTTATCTCTAATGTGCACCGCTACTGGGATAAAGGGAGAGGTTTGAGTTTGTGGATACTGTTGTGAAGGATTCTAACACTTAACAAAAAACAAGTCCTTGTTTGGTAAAAATTATTCTGAAGTCTTTTGACTTATTCGGTCAATTATTGAAAGTAGCTTTCTTTATATTTTTTATATAAAGAAATTGTCGGTTGTCAAGTATTAAATGCACCCCTTCTTATTGGACAAACATGTATGAGGCAGGAGTAAAAAAAAAAGTAAATACAGGAAGAAGATCCTGTATTTAGTGGAGGATTACCTGGAGGATTGGCAGTGTTGACATTTGTTTATAGCTCTAGTAATTATCTGGGTAATAAATCAGAATTACCTGCACCTAAACAGTCATTTAGAGAACACCTTAGAGTTGTTGGATTGAGGTGACAAATTGCGTCAATAAATCTTTGGAAAAAGTCTAATTTAACTGGACTAAAATGTGCAGGTGTGAAACACCCCACAGTTCAGGGTATTCTCTCATTCAGTGATGCCAAAGAAAATAAAGAAACTTTAGAAAGTGGGCTAAAAAAAATAGACTGTTTGATTAATTCTTGTTTGAGACAAATGATTGTGGCATTAGGCCTTTTGCCCCAGGTCTCTTATTGGTGTAGCGTGATGTGCTTGCCTGTGCAGGGAATTAAAGCACAGTTTGCTGCATGGTGGGCAGCAGTGTTACTCACTGCGCTAAACCAACACTTGCATAACAACAAAGCAGTAAGAAATACACCATTGAGTCATTGAAGGCGGGCTATGTAAATTACCCTCCATGTGTTATGTACAGATATCAACTAATATATATATTTTTTGCTTTGTTGTTATGCAAGGGTTGGTGGACCGCAGTAGGTTACTGCTGCCCACCATGTGGCTTACTGGTGTTCAAATCCCTGCTTCCTGACACCAGCAAAGTGAGATAAATATAAAAGATGAAATGTTGGTAGAAGCTTTGACTACTTGCACAAACTTTTTTTTTTTTTTTTTTTTTTACAGTTGATTTTGATATTAAAGGTATTTTAGATTTATCATCTGATTTATATTTGTAGGAACTGAGTTGAATAATTTACAGTAGCAGTGGAAAAACTGGCAATGTGAAAGCTAGCATCAGCATTCTGACCAAAATAACTGAATACAACACTAATGTGAAAGAATCAGACAAAACCTGCCATTGTTCTGGCTTCTAGCACACTAAGCTGACATGAACAAAACATCTTACGCCCAGGGATTCTGCCGGTCTTGAAACTGACAGAATTTTCTTGGAAAGCAACATTTCAGCAATCTGTGTTATTCCTTTTCCACCCCTTATGTTAAAGCAAAAACACATTGTAGAATGAATAAGAGAAACACTTCACTTCAGTTCAGTCAGTTTTTCTTGCTAATAAGCTGTTAAAGGGAGCATGATCTAAATAACATGTAATATACATTTAAATTGATCCAAGTATTAAATATTGAATATAGTGACAGTAATGTAAAGTAAAGTTTAATATACTTTTTGGCTGTTTCTGTTTGTGCAGGACGCTCATGAGCAGGGAATTAATGCAGTGAGATTCAGTCCCAGATCAAACCTGCTGGCTACTGGAGGCACAGACAGAGTCATCAAACTGTGGGACATCAAAGCAGGTAGAGTATAGAACTGCACCGAATTTAAAGCAGCTTTCCCTTCCAGATTACAACCCCAGGCACTAAAAGCATGAAGGAACAAATTGTGAGACCACTTCAGCTTCTGAATCAGTTTCTCTGATTTTGATATTTATAGATAAATGTTTGAATAAAATTAACATTGTTATTTTATTCTATAAACTACGGACATTTCTGCCATGATACAAATAAAAATATTGTAATTTAGAGCATTTATTTGCAGAAAATGAGAAATGGCTGAAATAACAAAAAGGACGCAGAGCTTTTAGACCTCAAATAATGCAAAGAAATTAAGTTTATATTCATAAAGTTTTAAGAGTCCAGAAATCAATATTTGGTGAAATTACCTTGTTTTTTTAATCACAGTTTTCATTCATTTTGGCATGTTCTCCTCCACCAGTCTTACACACTGATTTTGGATAACTTTATGCCACTCCTGGTGCAAAAAAAAAAAAGCAGTTCAGCTTGATGGCTTGTGATAATTTTTACATGTTTAATAATAATATCAAAAGTGTAAAATTTGCAAATAGTTTAAGAACAGGAGAAATGGATAATTGTCATTATGTCTGTAGCTGACATTAAATTATCATTGGTTCTGGTACATGGCTTGATATTTGTGCATGTGCATTTAGTGTGAGCATTGGTGCCAATTATACATATTGTTACGTTAAATGTTTCGGGTATTTACTTTCTTTTCGCTCATACAGTGACTGTGCCACTCATTGATCTTAGCACACATTGGCTTGCCAACATTCCTGGCAACCACTGAACAGGCAGCATTGACAGCTTAATTGTGTCTCCAAAATGTGACTGTTAAAAACAGACACCCATTAAAATCAAGCTTTATACAATACATCTTTCAAACCTTCCATCAGCTAATGTAGTTCATGAATAGGCTTATTGACCGTGTTTAAAAGAGTGTTTTAAGACCATTTTTGAATAGCCAGAATGTGAACTGTGCTGGCTGTTATCAGTGTGCAATTAAACCTTTTAATCTGCCCCTCTGTATTTGCCCCTGTATGTCCTTAGGTTGCCAGATATTCAGAAATTGATTCATTAGGCACATCATTTAAGATGATTTTGTTTTCATTTTCTTTCTTCTGAATTTTGATTGTTGATCATCTTGTAGCTCAATCAGCCGATCCCTGATATTGATCAATTATAATCTACTGTATTATAATTATAACTGTATTAGATCTAATAAGCAGATTATTTATCAGAAATATGGAAAATCTTATTCATATGGCATACCAATATGTCACACCTATATGTAAAGAAAAATATAAGAAACCCCTTAAAAATGATGAGTTTCTTTTGATTTTACCAAAAATAGAAAACTTTTGGAATATAATCAAGTGGAAGATGGATGATCATAAGCCATCAAACCAAGCTGAACTGCTTAAATGTTTGTACCAGGAGTGGCGTAAAGTTATCCAAAAGCAGTGTGTAAGACTGGTGGAGGAGAATATTTCAAGATGCATGAAAACTGTGATTGAAAACCAGGGTTATTCCAGCAAATATTGATTTCTGAATTATTAAAACTTTGTGTGTGAACTTGTTTTCTTTGCAATATTTGAGGTTGGAAATCCCTGCACCTTTTTTTATTTTAACCATTTCTCATTTTCTGCAAATAAATGCTTTAAATGAGAATATATATATATATATATATATATATATATATATATATATATATATATATATATATATATATATATTTTTTTTTTTTTTTTTTTTATTTGAAATTTGGGAGATTTTTTGTCTGTAGTTTATAGAATAAAACAACAATGTTCATTTTACTCAAACATAACTCTTATTTTTTCCAGAGCTGTATATGTGTATATTATTAAAGATGATCAGTGTCCTGTAGGCCCTCTACATCAGTGTTTGTGTCAAGAAAAGGTGCTTGAAGGTGTTGCACTTTGTGTGTATTCAGGAATGCTACACAACAGAGGGACACTAGATGGGAGTAATGAGGGAATCACCAGCATCGAGTTTGACTCCACGGTACAAACACATGCACACCATGCCATTTCTGTTTAGGGGCACATCACTTACAGAGCTGCTTTAAAGTTAGTTTTATTTGAATGTAAATACATTTGTATTTAGTCTCATACAATTAATGAATTTTATCCTCTTTCTATGCTGAGATTTAGCTGTTTTGAGTAAAATCTATAAATAATGGTTGATCATAAACAGTGAGGGCTTGTTTCTGTGTTGTAGACAGAGTGCTGAATGAAAGTAAACAGTGAGCTTGGCTGTGTGTCTGTTTTATATGTCTTCACAATATGTTCTACCTTCATCAGGGAACCCGAATTTTAGCTGCGTCATACGACAAGTCAGCTCTGTTTTGGCGGTTGGACGACTGTGTTCCCAAGGTAACGGAGCCCCCACCCCCCTTTCCTGCCTGAGTGGTCCTCATACTTACTGCACCGTACTGTCTCCCCGAATCACTGTCTGCAGAGCTTAATCCACACAGAGCCGCTCTTGCTTACATTTAGAGGTGTCGTTTGACGTGATGTTGCACTGACAGTGGAGAAAATGATCTCCTCTGTAAACTCAGTCCTGTCTGAGAGTACCTGCAAATGCAGTCTCGGATATTTTACACTGGACAAGAGTGCTGAACTGAGGGATTAATATAGAATGTTGTTTTACTATCCATGAGATTTATTGTTTGTATTTTTCCCCCTTGTTTATCCCAGTTCATTCTATCTGATTTAAAGTAACATTAGGTAATATAACAAAATTTTACTTTAAAATATCAGTTTCAAAATCACTATGATGAGGAGAGTTGCTTTTTCAGGCACGACATGCTGCTAACTGAACTATGTAACTTTTGGTAAAGTGAGCAGCAAAACACTGGCAAAATCTGTGTAATTTTAGTCATTTTAGTGTAAAATTGTATAAATGCGCTAAGTGCTGCCACTATGATCAGGGGATCGCCGGTTTGAATCCTGTTCATGTAGCTTGCCATCAGCTACCGGAGCCCTGAGAGAGCACAGTTGGCCGTCTCTTTCACCATATCACTCCAACGGGTGATGTCACTCAGCACAAAGCGTTAATGATCTGATGTATCAGAATCGAGTCGCTGCGCTTTCCTCCGAGTCAACAGCAGTTTGAAAAGAGGTGGAGTCTCTTTTCACTAACTTCACATGTATCGGAGGAGTCATGCGCTAGTCTTCTGGTGTTGGAGCATCACTAGTGATAGAGGAAGTAAATTGGGAAAAAATGTGCTAAACATTTTGAGAAAGAAAAAAAAGAAAATGTGTAAATGCACTGACATCACAAAAGTCATGGGCTAGCAGTATATAAAAGGATCATGAAGTGTTACCTCAAGAAATGGCTTGGGAACATGCACACCTGTGTAAGTTGTGAGGTGATATCTTGTAAATGAGCTCGAACACTGGCCAGCATGCTCATGGCAAGGCAAAGCAAAGTGAATTATCGGATTTCAAACGAGGACTAAAAGTGGGTGCCAAATGGCACATTCCATTTTTGACATTATAAAGACATTTTAAGAGTCTTCAACCCGCAGTGCAATATGTGTACATCATAGAAGACATTACCTCTCACAGTGGACAGCGCAGTAGGTTGTAATGATTGTGACTGGCGGATTCTGGCTAGATTTGTCAGTGGAAACAGACATCCACATTCAATGCAGCACCTTCAGCCCCACTAACATGTCCCACAGGTCAGTGCTGCTTTCTTTAGCGTCCATGGAACGTGTTAAGTCACAGGACATGATACTAGTTCCTGTCTCATGGCTTTTGCCATGTCAGTGTTTTATTGTACTGCATCAATCCACATGCTTCTTACTTTCAGCTTGTAAGATTAGGAGTAACTCTTTCTAGAGGTTACACTCTGCACCTGTAGGGGGAGCCAGTGAGCTCTGACTGCAGCTTAACATGGGTACACTTTCTTTGGTGCCACCTATATTTGTCCTAGCATGTATACAGACTACATTCTTCTGTAGTATACTTAAAGATTAGCAAAGATCTGACCACAGAGGGCCAGAGTGGCTGCAGGTTATCATTCTAAACAACCAGCAAGCACACCTGAATCCACTTGAATTCTGTGGAAATGCATGAATTCCAGCTGTTGGAAAAAATATCTATACATCATATTTTCATGCATTTCAACTGAATTAATTTTACTATTTGTTCCCCTATCCTACATATTTGTTTGTGCTGGTCAGTCCATTTACAGGGACTTAATTTTTCAGATGGCAGCATCCAGAGAACTACCTCAAAATATTGTGTGTATAAACAATGTTTTAATAAATGACCTGTGCACTTTCAAAGCTCTCGGTGCCTCGTTTTAAATGTCAAGGCCCTTTAAATTCTACCAATGAAGTTTGGAGCTACTTTGAGCTTAATAATGGTGTAAAAATTGAGATTTCTTTATATGAGCAGTGCTATGCCTCTATCACTAGCATTGTAAGCCTGTTGGGATCATCGGCTTGCAAAAAGCGCTGTATTTTAGAATGCTGGGGGTTAACGGAAGTGGGTTACTCAACAAAAGATCATACTCGTTATCACGTTTCACTACACCTCTAGTCCGATTCACACCGGATTTGTCCTTTAATTAGTCGATCAGTCTTCAAACCACTGATAACTTGTGCTTCTGCTTGGCTGGAATGAAAACCTGCAGCAACACTGACCCTTTATGGACAGGTTTGACACCCCTGCTGCACATGGAAAGAAATGATGTAAGAAGCAACTAGCATTAAGCATCATTAAACATAGATTAGTAAATGACATAATATAATTTATGCACACATACATATAATAAATACAGTTCATTTATTAATTAAGTTGACTGGTAAATCATGTATCAGTTACACAGCAAGTAAAGAGTCATAATTTTGAGTGTGTGAGTCTGTGAGTGAGGGTGTGAGGGTGTGTGTGTGTGTTCGAGAGAGAGAGAGAGAGTAACTGAGGATACAGTCTGTACATATGAGCTCTGCTTAATTTCACCTCTGCACTCTGTTCTTTTCAGTTTACGCTGACGGGTCATTCTCGCAAAGTGACAGCAGCCAGGTTTAAGTGCAACCTCAGGCAGGTGGTGACTGGAAGCGCTGATAGAACAGTGAAGATCTGGGATCTGCAGCGGACTGCCTGTGAGTCTTTTTTCCACACATCAACACGTAATGTCCGCCCGACATTTTCATCATCTGCTTGTCAAACTGACTGGCGTGTTCTGGTGAGCTTTGATACAGAAGATACAGATCCCTGCTATATTTATCACACATCATTCTCTCATGAATTTACAATGATATCTGAAGGTCAGTTGTAATGCTGTACAAATAATGTACTGAATAAGAACATTGAACATTTTTTTGTATGCATAGCATAACTTTGCTGGAGAATAGTTTTAGGCATAGTTTTAATGTTGCATCCATACTCTCATAATAGAAATCTCACAAAAGCTTGCAACCCTGACGGACCTTAATTCTGATTCCTTATGGTGTTTTCACTCGTGTAGCTTGTTTCTTTGGTCCAGAGCAATTGATCAGTTGGTTTATTTGGAGCGATTTCTCCCTCTGTTTGGTTTGGTTTCACAGAGGCATAAACCTAAATGCACCAAAATGCGCACCAATAAACTACGCAATCACATTATCTCCTGGTTGGTCTGAGCTGTATGGAGTCTAAACAAGAAAGCAAATATAGCGAGAGGATTCTGTGTTCCAGCACAAATATCTGTGCAGTTTAAAGCTGCATTAATAAAGCCTCACGACTCTGTTTACTACTTGTTTTTTCACAGTTCACAGAAGGGCTGCACAATATATCCTTTAAGCAAAGTCATTGCGGTGTGCGCATGCGCAGTAGTTATATCTCAGGATGTGCAATATCACTTAAGGCAATTAAATCAAACACACGCTGCAATGTTTTGATTTTTGACACAAGAAATAGATACACAGCGTTGTCTCTGTGTCTGTGTAAGTGACTGCCTGTCTGAGAAACACAAGGGGGAGGGGAAGCTTGTAAACGCATGTGTTGAAAGCTGTGCACCTCTGTCCAGCACAGTTTTGTGGATATTTCAAGTTACAGCTCAATACATGCTTTTAATCCCAGAAAAAACTTTTTCTTTTTTTTTTACCTTTAAAAAGCCATTTAAATGCCTGATTAAAGGGACGATTACTGTTGTTTTGCTTTTTTCCTCGGGTTTTGAGTGCCCGGTCAGATCGAGACTGGATCGTGTTCTCACCACAATCTACCTACCCCAGAGTTAATTTGCGACCAGACCCGAGACCACCTCCTCTAGCAGGTCTCGGTCTAATTGTTTTGATCAGAACCCGAGTGTGATTACTGTTTTCACACCTGCTCAATCAAACCGCATTAAAGGTCCAAACAAACCCGAGTTCGTTTTTAACTGGACCAAATAGTGCTGGTGAAAAACGCCCTTAGATAGTAGCAGAATTTAATGCTCCTACTTTGAAATAATTTTATTATTAAAAAAAATTTAAAAATCATGATTTGGTACAAATATTGAAAGGGTTGCAACAACCTCTGGAAATTATGCCTGTAAACATTGCATCTTTGTCCTTTCTCCCTCACAGGCAGCACTCAAAGCTTCCTAGTTTATGCATGCTGACACCACAGCTAGATACCAACAAGGCTGAAAACTAATTTTGTTCGTTTCATAAGTGCGGCTTTGGCTCATAACAGAGACATAAATGAGAACATATTGAACCACAGCAACAGCCAGACTGTTAAACTACTCATTAGGGAAATCAACTGTTTTAATCAGGCTACCAGCATATTTAGCAATTCAGAAATCAATTTTATGTAAATGTACTGACCTTTTACTTGTTGTTCATGTTCACTGTCTTTCTGTCTTTCTGACTCAGGCATACAAACCATTGAGGTGTTGTCTTACTGCAGTGATGTGGTGTGTTCTGAATATTACATCATCAGTGGACATTATGACAGAAAAATCCGTTTCTGGGACAGCAGGTAAAGAGAGATGCCACTTCAGTAACGACTGTAATTTGTTGCTGCTTACGCAAATAGTTGCCATGGCAGTGCAGGCAAGCTACTTTGTGAAAAATCTTACATCACTCTAAGCTCCAGAGGGTCCATTTTCTCAGCTAATCCTGTAAGTAAGCATACTAGGTGGGAAAGCCTGTGTCATCTGAGGAGGCTCTGAGTAAAACAAAACATTAATTCCATTACATATGAAGGATTTGGGATTTAATACATGAAATCATTTCATTATTTACACGTTGGCTTGACTGAGAGAGAAACTTAGAGGCGCATATATTAGAGCTGGGAAGAACTGTCCTGCCTGCATGATCAGTATTTTCATAATCTCATTTAATGTAACTGAAGTTTGGCCTTGGATGAATTTGACACGCTGTGTGCCCAGGGCTGATTCTGTGCAGTAGAGTAGAGTGTCTTTGAAGAGCTGGGAAATGAAATAACTTCAACACAGCTGGAGCTGGGTACAGTGTGTCATGATGCAGGAATGCTTAGCAGAGGCGGCAGAGATGCGTTCTTTGTTAAATCAAGAAAATCAACAAATCAAATCAACGAAATATTGTATCTCTTAAAACATTCAAGATTAATATGCAGACAAGTTGCTACTATTGGAACATAATGCAGCTTCTGTATGTAACTTTTTGCCATGGTGATTAGTAGGGGTGTCACGATTCTCTAAATCCTCGATTCGATTTTATTTCTGATTTTAGGGTCTTGATTCAATCCTCAATTTTCTTTTTTCTTTTTTTTTTACAGCAGAGAGGCCTATGCCAGTTTTAGATTAGTCTATGGTCATTCATTGGTTTGATTCATCAAGTTTACAATATCTTATTTCAAAAGGTGGGCTTGATATAAGGTGGGATTGACATTAGGCAATAATGGTAAAATTTAATGTAATGTATAGCCATTTATTGGCTTTTTTTTGGTAGCAGCAGTGTGCACTATTAAAACAGCAATGTGCAACATAAAATAAATAATACAAAAAATACAGGAACAGTCATGTACAAAATAATAGAACAATTAGAGCCTTATCCTACTATAACAGCTAAACATAAAAAATAAGACTCGGCCCCTGAGAATGAGATTTTTTTTCTTTAACAATATTATTAACTTTATCTGAGAGAAAGATGCTCCTTAAGGTACCAAAACTATTAACATACTTGAGGCTAGACAAAACAACTGTTATTTTTATATTTTCAAGTTTTTCTTTAAGAAAGGGCTAGCGTAGCGTGCGCGTGCTTGCGTAGCTTAGAGGGAGGGATCGTCGATCATCTTTTTTATTTAAGGTCTCAGTAAAACGCTGAATTAATCGGAGAACCGATTTAAACCTACAGTTACTTACACAAGATATCTAACGCTAACTAGCTGTGGAAACAGAAGCTCTAAGCTCCTTCTTAGCTGATGAGACAGTGTCGGCTTAGCTCCAGCCCGGGTTCAGTGCTGCCTGTGGGCGGACCCGTGCCGTGGTAGGCGAGGTCACACCTAACATCTCTCTGATCGACTCATTTTTCTGAGGCTTTTCTTTTACTAGCTACTGCAGACAATGGAGGTTGAGGAACAGTTTCATTTGCAGTATGCATATTTACCTCAGAGAGACCAATAGGATTTAACAAAGAACAAGAAAAAGTGGATTTTGGTGGAAGAAGACCTTTAAAAAAATATCAGGAAGTCTCTGATTGCAATGCTATTGGAAAGAAGATATAGGTTATCCAGAGAAATGAATCCTATTCCATTCCATGCAACTCAAATATTCTTCAGATTTTTTGGTAGGGTGGAGTGTTTTGATACAATGTTTGATAGTGGATCCAGTAGCATCCCACACATTTTCAATCAAGGACAGGTTTGGCGATTCAGTTAACCATGGTATAGTACCTGTGTCTACAAGGCAAACTCTTGAGATGGCAGCAGTATGTGGATGAGCATTTTCCTGCAGGACCTCATTAACATAATTTAAGGTTGTCAAAGTGTATGTAACGAAGACTGAAGTTGATCTGGCATCGCACAGACTTGCACCCCACACAATGACATTAGATCTGCTGTGTCCATCAAGACCAAAGCTGCCATTCTGAGTCACTCCCTGACAATCTGGTAAGACACCATGGCAGTCTTTGTTGACGTTGGCATGGTGTTAGGGACAGTTGTCGTAATGGTCTGTGTTCATGTCCTGAGTCAGTTTTGCCATTTTTTTCTGAAACTCTTTATGATATTAAATAACTGCTTACAGATAACACAGAAAACCCTGGGTGTGTACAAATCTAATAAGAAAAACCTTTAGTCGGAAAATATAATTCGTTAAAAATGGGAGTATCACGCATTTTGTTAACCAAGCCCTTCAGTTACTCTGCTCTGAGTATGTTTCAGGCCTCATTACAGCAACATGTCAATGCGTGAAAGAAAGAGAATAAAACAAAAAAGTGAGAAAGTGCATCCATGTTTTTTTTTATTATTATTATTCATTATCAAGCTTTATAATAAAAGACCAGGCATTAAAAAATCCATCCAATGTTAATCAGCAATATTTATTTTTTTGCTTTTTTTTTTGCTTTTTTTTTTTTGGCTTTTTTGGTTACATGACATCACGTTCAGTAGCTTCTCCATTGCCACACACTGTTGTTTTTACATGGATCTCCATGGGAACAAGCACCCAAAGTGTAATTACGGTGTGTGGCATTGGACAAATAGCTATTTTATTAAATGCGAGGTGACGAAACTCAGAGATGTGGGTCCGGACTAAAATGACCAGAGGACCACGGAGTTCAGCGAAAAACAGTTGGTAATTCAGCCTGTAATTTTCAGGAATAAAATCACAGAGGACCCCACGTAAAAGAAAAAATTACCCCAGGACCCCCTCAGAAACTAATCCTGCTCCAGATAGGGTTTATGAATATATTTATTTAAAGAACATTTTCACCAACCTTACCAAGACCAAAAGGTTAAATGCACACCATTATGATGCAAACTGTCAGAGAATCACTGATGAGTAAGTTTTCTTCAATCAGTTTGAATTCTAATTCCTGTAAAATTCCTGTAAAATGGCTAGCTCTAGTTGAATTATAAAAGACAGATGTCACTGCATGCTGTTCAAACCTCAAGTGCTGGTACGCTTCTGTTTATTAAACTGTGACCAGCAGCTCCTACTGTCCGTCTCTGCATGTGCAAGCTGAGGTGAGGATCTAAAAGTTGCATAGCCTCAGGTGTTTGTGCAATTAGGTCTAGTGAGAGACTGCTTGTTAACGCTTTGCTCTTAATGCAGTAGACTGATAGCCCTGCAGATGTGTTCATAGCACGATGCTATATTTACAGCTTAACATCTGCTCCCCACTGTCGCACTTACAAGACACTACTGTGGTGCATAAAGCTGCAATGTACTAGAAATAAAAGATTTAAGAATTATAGCTGTATTGCCATGCTCAAAAACTCTGAATGCATAGTTTTTTTTTGTGTTTTTTTTATGAAAGAGCATTTCTATATGAAAATTTAAGTAAAAGAAAATGTTAAGATTTAGTTTCAGATGATTTTGAAACCAATTTAGTTTGTCCATTCATTATGAAATGGGCAATGTAAATATTTAGTGTAATAGATCAGATAGTTTTAAATAATGGCCCAAAAAAAGGGAAATAAGATTTTTGTATAATATTGGCAGCAGACTCATTTGTTCATTTTTGCAAAAAAAATTAATTAAAACTTAGTCAAGTGTTGTATTTCCAAAGGTACTGTTCATTTGAATTATCGGACTAGTTAATAGTGTATATAGTTCATTTTGTACCAAAGATTTCACAAAAAAAAGTATGTGTTGCTATTGTAAGTCAACAGGATGGAGTGAAAACGCTTATAAATATGAATATGAATATTTGCAATGTATACCTACAAACCCCTCAGCATTTACTCATGACATTTGTATTTTTAATGTAAGAAGTCAGTTTAGCTGCTGCTGTGCGTTGAAACCGGGTCTTTCTGACGTATCTGAAAATGCAGGGATGATGTGGTGGGTGTGGCTAGGCCTCAGACGAGGTTTTGGAGTACTTGTTAGTCTAAAATCAGGTGACCAATGGATTTTCAAGGTGAGACTTCTGAGATTGCCCACCTGTGAAAATTGTGCCAAAAAAAGAATGAAGCAAAAGCAAATGAGAGATTCAAAAAGCAAAAACTGACATAATTTAAACTAAAATAATGATCACTTAACTGCAAAGAGCAATAAAGATTTTTTTTTTTAATTATACGTTTTATATCGTTTTTGTTTTGAATTTGCAGCATACATTTTATCTCTTGATTTTTACAATTTTCTTTGTGGATTTTAACATTTTCTCTTTTATACTAAAGGTAGTATAGGATTAATAACATAGCATTTTAATCCTCTAGAGTCTAAGATCTGATATCCTTTTTGAGGTAGTTTGACAGCCTGTGATGCAGGGGGTATAATAAAGGAACAGGCATTAGGGAGTATTAAACAAGAGCCCTTTTATTAAAGCTGCATTTCATTCACAATAAAACTGCCACTGTCTACAGCACTGAGAGAATCATCCCACTGAGAGAACAAAGAAAGAAATCCATAAATCTAGTCTAAATGTATAGAACTGCAAACAAAAACACAACATAATAAATAATGCTGGCCTCTTAAATCATGTGTGGAAAAATGGTAGAAATAAAAACTTCTTCAGTCCAGCAGTAACAGGTGGAGCAGCCGTTAACAGATGGTGAATAGATCGTAGTCATTGTGTAATTAGTCTTTATGCAGGTTTTTCTATTACATGCATGCTGTATGTGTAGCCACAGGGTACTATACTAATACTATATGATTGTTGTAATAATGATGATGAACACTGGTGTGCTGGAGTCTGTGAGGAATTGCTCAGTAGTACAGTATTTGTTGTTTTGGCTCTGCGCTCCAGCACACTATGACATGAATCAATAACTATGAGGTTAAAATGCAGAATGTCAGCTTTGATTCATTTGATTACAGTCATAGTGTTTTTTACATTATGACAAACTGCTCTGTTGATTTAATGGGCTGAGAATGTGTGCACTACTAGAGAAAGGTTTTACAAGCTTACAGGAGTGTATATTATTTGGGGGCTCTGTAACCAGTACTGATGACACAAGAGATAAGATAAGGAAGGATAAGAGCATCTTAATCTTTACAAAATAAATACAAATATTTGCATAGACAACATTGATAAATATATAATAATAAGCAGCAAATATGAAAGCAAATCTTAAGGTGCTGATTGGCAGCATTTAAAGCACAGTGTGGCAGTCTGTTAGGGTGAGGGGTGAGTTGGTGGGATGGGAGGGTGGCTTGGCAAGGTGCTATGAGTTATGAGTCAGTGAGGTGTTATAGAGGCTACAGCCCTAGGAAAGAAGCTGTTTCTTAGTCTATTATTTAATGTGTGGATATTTATGTACTGGTGTTTGTTTACCGGCAGAAAACAAAGCTCTGGAAAAAATTGAGACCACTTCAGAGTCATTTTTCTGATTTTCTATTTATAGGTTTATGTTTGAGTAAAATTAACATTGTTGTTTTATTCTATAAACTACGGAAAACATTTCTCCCAAATTCCAAATAAAAATATTGTCATTTATTTGAAAAACAATTCAAATTACTAAAATAACGAAAAAGATGCAGATCTTTCAGACCTTAAATAATGCAAAGAAAACAAAAAGTTTTAAGAGTTCAGAAATCAATATTTGGTGGAATAACCCTGGTTTTTAATCACAGTTTCCATGTATTTTGGCATATTCTCCTCCACCAGTCTTACACACTGCTTTTGGATAACTTTATGCCACTAATGGTGCAACAAGCAGTTCAGCTTGGTTTGATGGCTTGTGATCATCCATCTTCCTCTTGATTATATTCCAGAGGTTTTCAATTTGATAAAATCAGAGAAACTCCTCATTTTTAAGTTAATCATTTTAAACTAATCTTTTTTCAAGCTGGTTTTGCTGGTTACCTGAGTTGCATGGTGCTGCTAATAGTGCTGATACAAGAGCTACTGCGAACATGGAGATATCAAAATAGCAAACTCAGTCTTTATCTGCTTATTCACATGTTGTTAAACTTAAGAAATGCGGAATTACAACTGAACATAGCTGGCTAGATAGAGTCCTTACTAAAATCACCAGATTCATCCACTCTGAAGAGAGACTGCATCACAATTTGTTTTAGCATGTTTGGTGCACACATCACACATTCTCTCCAAAAACTTATGGACTGTTACTTTTAAGAGGTAATGACAGGGTGTGTTCTGTTCTTAATGGTGTGACCAGCCTTCAGAGTCAGAGATTGAATGCTGTTTGTCTGTCCTTGTGGCGTACGGCACACTGACCTCATTTCCTAATCAACTCCAATGTACTAGCATACTAGCATTAGCGTGGCAACACCAGTGATGAGAAGCATTCAGCAAATCAATAGGGGCATTTTATTGCCAGCAAAATTATTAATATTATTGATGTTGTTGATTTATTGTTATTGATTGTTATTGATGGAGGATGCAGTGTAAACACTACAGTAATGCTACAACTTTAATGCAGAGTATGTATTAAACCCTATTAAAAACTTATCATGTTAATGGAATGAGTGAGAGAAGAACAGCGCTGTCAGATCACAGAGCCAAGTGTTTTTAAGTTTTTTAATAATACATGTAACCTATGAAAACTAATATGCAATCTAAACTTGGGCTTCAGGCGCTGATGATTTGTGAAAAGTGGCAGGCATATGATTCTGTATTTCAAAGTTTTGCCTCTACAGCTCTCATCTGCTCAGAGAGCACTAATCAAACATGATAGCTTTAAAGGGGAACTCTGGTGTAAAATTGACTCTTGGTGTAGTAAAACATGATAGAGTACTAACCTTTGTTGAATAGCACACCTTCGCTTATCCGCAGCTTTCTGGGATCCAGTATTTTTTTTGCAGTTTGTCCAAACATGCTTTAGATTGGATGATATGGGGCATATTTTTCCCCTGCAGATAAATTAGTTTTTACACTGTTCTCCAGGCTCAACGTAGTTCCACACTTCATTGATAGAATCCAGAGAGCCCTGACATTTAAAATGAAGCATTATTAACTTTAAAAGTGCACAAGAAGTTTATTAAAAAACACTGTTTTCAACCCATAGCTACGGTTTGTAAAGAGCGTTTTTTTATTAAGCTTCTTGTGCTTCTTGTGAGCTATTTTCAGCCTGGATGATGGTGTAAAAAGTGGTGATTCCCAGAACCACAGTCCAGATCAGCTGAACCATAATCCAGTTTGTTTTCACTGTGAAACATATTTTTAGGTGGTTTGACTTTTGAACCAATTACAGTATGTGTAGGCAGGCTAATGTCACCCATTAAACAATAGAAGAAGAAAAAGAATAATTGATTAAAGGTTATACAATAGGACATTTTAGCAATACCATAGAATAGGGGTGTCCAAACTTTTTTTGTTGGGGGCCAGAAGGAGAAATATATTTGAAGTCACGGGCCACAGACTCTGTAATAAAACAAATAATAAAATATACCACTTTAAATAATACATTTTCCTGATTACTTTCATTTACACACCATTTTATCTTTATCTATATTTGACAGTGTTGTGTAAACTAAGATTTTTCAAATTGATGTTTAATTTCATGATGTCTCTTAATATTAAACTCCTTAATTATGGCAACTTTTAGACTCTTTTGCCCCTTTTCTGCGCTACAACTGTGCACTCGCTCCGCTTTTAGACTCTTTGGCCCGTTTTTCTGCGCTACAACTGCGCACCCTCTCCGCTTTTAGACTCTTTGGCCCGTTTTAATGCGCTAACTGCGCACTCTCTTCGCTTTTAGACTCTTTGCCCCGTTTTTCTGTGCTACAACTGCGCACCCTCTCCGCCCGTTTCTGACACCTAGCGCTCAAAATTTTAATCTCACATTATAAAAACCTGCTTAACAGCGGGCCAACTTTCATTCTATTTCTAAAATACATCGCGGGCCGCTCCAAAAAAGGAAACGGGCGGGCCGTAGTTTGGACACCCCTGCCATAGAAGAACATCTATATTTGTTTGAAGAAAAAAAAAAAGTCTAAATGAAAAGAGTATAAACGTTTTAAAACCTTAACAAGATTGAGATTGTGTAAGTTCTAGCTTTGAGTGTAGCAATACACTTTACAAAAAAAATACATCACCATACTATTTACTTATTTATTTAAATATAATTTAAAAAACAGATCAGTAAAATGCCAATGTTTATTGTGCTCTCATTTTATTTACTGCTCCAGCTGCACAAATGAGACAGTCGCAGCTGGTGAAAGAATAATTAACTCAAATAATGAACTCATTTCTTACCAGACAAATGTTTCAATAAATACACATTGTGAGTCGGCTCTTTTATAAATATTGAGACTTTTTTTTAATAGAATAGTAGAAACAATATGATTTGGAAATATGTCTGGACACTACATGGACAGAAGTATTGGGACACCAACGAATTACACCTGCAGGAGCCTTTATAACACCCCCTTCTAAATCCATTAACATTAATATGGATTTATGCCCCTCTTTGTAGTCAGCAGTGCACATTTCTGATGACATATGTTGTATGATATGATCTTTGATTGAAATTGTTTGTGTTGCTATAGTAGGTTGGGTTGCTATCAACACTTTTTCCACAAAATTAGCAGGAACTGTAATTGAATATTCAAGCTGCATATAACTGATTATTGCAAGACCCCATTAGGAACCTCTACAACTCTTGTGTTAAACATACATTGCACACTACGTCTGTATTTTCAGCTCAATAAAGATGACCAAGTGTTGCCCATATCACTTAAATCTTTTTATCATTTATTGTTCTTTCAAATTTATTGCAATCTTACCTTCTGGAAGCAACTATTTTTGCAGCAGTTTCTTTGATGATGAGTGTATGTGTTCTACTCTGCACTAAAAAGAATATTAATATGCTGATATGCGTGTTGTAACACCAGGTTTAAGATGTCTTTGCTTCATGTCCACTTATGGTGGACATGTTGTTGTTGTTGTTGTTATTGCGTTTTCAGCCTAAGATTGTCCAGAAGAGCCATGTGATCTTTGCGTGTTGCCAAGTACTATAATCAGCATGCTTCTGCTCCTGCACATTTGGAGGTTTAAAAATGAGCCTATTATTCACACCATGGCTGAGCCCTTGACATCTCTCATTCACTCCCAGCAACAGTAACCTCCAGCTGCTGCTGTGCCGACAACTCGTCTGTCGCCTAGCAACTATCAGCCCACATACTAATTGTCTCCTCAAGTCCCTGTAATAGGTGATTTGTGCTGTGTTATGACATTTGTGAAAAAAGGAAAAAACGATTGTGCTGGGCTTTGCTGATTTATCAGATTTGCTAGAGAGTAAGGCTTTGCGTCATGTGGGCACTTTATGAATACATATTACTACATGTTCAAATGCTGTTGGACACCCCGTCTAATGATTAGTTCAGTTACTTTTATTTTAATTACACCCATTTGAGGAGATAAACATGAAACCATTGGCATCATTTCTAATGCAAGGTGTGGGATGCAGGGGCATTTTGAGCTGTGGAGCAGTGGTAGAACTGTGCTCTCTGGAATGATGGAGCTCCGTTCAATACTTTTGGGATAGAGAGTTAGAGAGTTGGGTGTGAGGTGGGGTGGCAGTCATCCAGCATCCTGATGGCACTGACATTTTTGTTGCTGAAATGAATAAAATCCTCACAGTATTGCTTTAAAATCCAGTAGAAAGCCTTCCCTGGATCCAATTACCCCAACTAAAAAAGCCTCAATTTCAGATAAGTTGTCCCAGTACTTTTGTCTCTAGTCTGTCTGTGTGCTCTGTTGAGTATTTATTAATTTGTTGTAATATACCTTTGTAAGTGATCTAGTTAGTTTCATCAAATTAAAGGTCCTTTAAATGGTGATGCCATATAAGAATGATATATATATATATATATATATATAAACTGCATTTTTTAAAGATATAAAATAAACTCACCCCTGCTCTATAGCATAGCTTAAAGAACCACCTTTATTTTAAAGCGTGTAAAGCCTTATTCAGACAGGATTAGATTAACCTGGGCAGGTGGGGTAAACGAAATTATAACCAGAGTTTCTTATTGATTTCAGTCCTGTCCAAAATCACCATGCCGTTCATTTTTACAGA
This sequence comes from Astyanax mexicanus, assembly GCF_023375975.1. Classification (NCBI taxonomy): domain Eukaryota; kingdom Metazoa; phylum Chordata; class Actinopteri; order Characiformes; family Acestrorhamphidae; genus Astyanax; species Astyanax mexicanus. The sequence goes on from NC_064425.1 coordinate 19,678,439, forward strand.
CTGCATGCTCTCACATCAGTAAAAATTCTGGTGCCTTTTATCTTCTGTAACATGCATCATAAATGTAATCTCAGGTTATCTTTTATAAATATTTAGGTAGATGTTCTTTCACATCCTGTGTAAGGGGAATTTTCATGGCTTTTTCATGGCTTATGTTTAAATTAAATTAAAAAAAATGTGTTTATACATTTATGTTTATACATAGCTTACAGACCTAAAACTTGTTCTGAATGCTTCTAAAACCAAAGTGATGATTTTCTCAAATGGCAGGAAGATACCTGAGCCCTCTCCTAGTGTGTTTTCCCTACAAGGGACTGCAATTGAGTTGGTGCCTTGTTATAAGTATCTGGGTATCTTGATTGATCACAGACTTTCCTTTAGATCTCATATAGAAAATCTAGTCAAGAAATTAAAGCTGAAATTACACTTTTTTTATCGTCATAGGACATGCTTTTCATTTGCTGCCAAGAAAAAGTTAGTTTCTGCTACTTTTCTTCCAGTATTGGATTATGGGGATTTTATTTATATGCATGCCCCTGCAACATGTCTGCAATCGTTGGACTCTGTGTATCATAGTGCCCTGAGGTTCATCACAGGTTGTAAAGCTCTCACCCACCATTGCACATTATATGGCAGGGTCGAATGGCCCTCACTGGCTGTACGTCGTCTCTCACATTGGCACATTTTTATTTATAAAGCCATCCTGGGGCAACTCCCTCAATATTTAAGTGGTTACATTTCGAGACTCCAGAGTACTTATTCTTTACGCTCAAATGATTGCTATCTCCTCAATGTTCCCAAAGTTCGCACTGAATTCGGCAAACGCTCCTTTATGCATTCTGCACCTGCTGCCTGGAATTCATTGCAGAGTACTCTGAAACTGAAGGAACTTATTTCCCTTAGAACATTTAGAAATTTTGTAAGAAACCTGGAATCAGCCTCTTATTGTTTCTGTTCATGTTTTGTGTGAAGGTCCTGTTATTCAACCATATTGACCCATCCAGACTGTATATTGTACATTACTGTTTGATTCCTTATTGTTTGATTCTTTGTTTTATGGCTTAACTGTGAACTGTCTGTTTTAAATGTTGAAACTGATGTTTAGGCTGCTGTCTTGGCCAGGCTTCCCTTGAAAAAGAGATCATTGTGTCTCAATGGGACCGATCTGGTTAAATAAAGGCTAAATAAAATAAAAAATAAAAAAAATCAGTTTTATTCTGCCTTTCAGAGCTAATCTCGTACGAATAGGGCTTATGTCACAGAAGCAATATTAAGTTATTCTACATAATCACATCTGCCGTTTATAATGTCACTTTGTTTCTTTTAGCATCTCTTTATCCGTCATCAGTTGGATGGAACTTCTCATGGACACAAAGCTTTCAGGCTGAATTGCACTTAGTCATCGTCACATGACATCTTCTGTTTTCTGGAAGTAAATCATTAAGATGCAGTGAGGCAGAATGCCCTGAAATCAATTTCTTTAAAGACCTTAGAAGAACATACTAAGAGCCCTAAACCCACCAGACAAGGTCAACTTATTATTACCTCTGTAGGTCTTTTTGTTGAGTGCACCTCAGTTGCTGTGGTCCTACACCTGGCTATCTGTATTGTACAGTCTTTTAGGAAAAATAGCTAAACAGAGCAATCCTCTTTGATCTTTTAACATATAAATAAAGATAAGACTAAAGATAAATAAACATTACACACAATTGCAGAAAATTTATTTATTAATTTTCCTACATGAATTATAATACATTTTATACTAATTGACTTTAATCATAAATCAACACTCAGTGCAAGCATTAATGAGCCAGAATTGATACAAAATACTAATTGATCGAAAATTCCAAATGCTCTTATGTCACTTTTTCCTAGCTGTTAGAAGGCATCCTAAATGAGACCATATAATAGAGATAATGGGTGAGCACTAGTCGACAGTGGGTAATCATGCAGTGCTTTGTTAAAATTGCTGTTTTTAGAGTTTGAGGCATTTCATGAGTAATAGGAATGTCATTGCAATGCAAAAACGTAAGTCTAAAATTAAAGTAATTTTAGAGCATTCTTATTTTATATTAATTATTTCTCATTGCTCCTATTAATATATTTGCAAATATAGAGTGCAATTAAGAAACTTGACTTCTGCTCCTTGTTGTGTTGAACTGGTGGGTTTGTGTGCAGTCCTCTGTAAATGTTGTGTTTGTATCTATCTATGTTTTGTGTGAATCTAATCAATAAACACACAGAAACTCACTAAAAAATAACAATGGAAGGCTGCACTCAGGGTCATTCCACAATTTTACAATGAAACAAATGTACAGCTCTGGAAAAAGAAAGAGACCACTTAAAATAATGAGTTCATTTGATTTTACCAAATTGAAATCCTCTGGAATATAATTAAGAGGACGATGGATGATCACAAGCCATCAAAAACCAAACTGAACTGCTCGAATTTTTGCACCTGGAGTGGTATAAAATTATCCAAAAGCAGTGTGTAAGACTGGTGGTGGAGAACATGCCAAGGTGCTGTGATTAAAAACAAGGGTTATTCCACCAAATATTGATTTCTGAACTCTTAAAACTGAATATATATATATATTTTTTTTGCATTATTTGATGTCTGAAACCTCTGCATCTTTTTTTTTATTTCAGTCATTTCTCACTTAAATAAATGACAATTTTTGGGGGGGATTTTAGGAGAAATGTTGTCCATAGTTTATAGAATAAAGCCACAATGTTCATTTTACTTAAACACACACATATATATATATATATATACCTGTTTTAGAAACTGAAGTAATGGTTTGGGTGGGAAAAGAGTAAACAGGATGTGAAAAGAACAAAAAACATCTACACATCAGAACATATCTCTTATGTTGTAGTTGTATTATTCAGTTGTACAAATTGTAATGCGCTAAATGGTTCAGATATCACTTCTAAAATAATGTTGCAGCTGTAATGTTATTTATTCATTTATTATTTTTAGGACATATGCCCCCAAACCCCTCTGGCTGCAGCTTATTCAACTGCATGTTTGCAATGTCTGCAGGCTTCTTTTTAATGTAATCTTGTAGATATTGCCTTAATAATACTAGAAATGCGTGAGCTGCTTGGTATGACATTTTAAATGTCTGATTTAAAAGTCAAAGCACTCTCACACTTAACACCTCAATTTCAAAATGCCTCTGTAGAGTCTAGTGGGTGAAGCTGTTATCTCATGGGTTTAATGACACTGTATAATGAGAATCAGCCTCTGAAATGCTGTAGTCGAATGTATGTAAAATTGTATTAATATATTAACATGTTGGCTTAACTTACAGGTTCTCGCACCTATGAGCTGAACCCCATATCACTACTTGTTTAATTATTTGAACATTTAAACAGTTCACCCGGTTTTGCTCCTACTTTGTAGAAATGAAAACCTTCAGCTACACCAGTCCATGGAGAATAGGATCAGACACTCCTGCAGCAGATGTTAGATTGCATTTAGACACAAGAGCTTTAGTGAGGTTTGGTACTGATATTGGAAGATTAGTTCTAGATCACAGCCGCCACTTCATCTCATCCCAAAGGTACTGCAGCTAAATCACTCCAGCAAATGCAGTTCCTCCTCCACAGCCCAGCTTTGAGAGAGATTGGGCACAGTGACCCTAGCTCTTGTGCTCATTAGCTCATTCTGCTCTGTTTTTTTATAGTTTTATTTCTTTTCCTTTTTCTGTGATCATGTAATCATATTTATTCTCTGTTTATAATCTATCCTGCTTCTGTAGGGCAGCCAGCTGTACACAGGAGGTGCCCTTACAGGGCAAAGTGACATCCCTGGACATCTCACCCAACCACAGGGAGCTGTTAAGCTGCTCAAGAGATGAGAGCCTTCAGTTGGTTGACCTGAGGATGAGCAACACCAGAATGGCCTTTAGGTATATAAAAAAAAAACTGTATAGTAGAGAGCACAACTCTAATCTCAGTCAGATAAAAGCCTCTTGAATGGTTATAAATGAAACAAAGATTGTACCATATTTTTCACATAAGGCGCACTGTAAGGAGCAATAAAGCCACTCCGCTGAAGTACAGTGTTATACAGGAGTTTCAGTTTAGTTCTTTAGCACCGGGGCTGGGGTAGCATAAGCATTAGCCGCTAACCGCTATTTCCCCCGTTTAGAGATAAGTATTATTGGCCTGTAGCCTGCTGCTAACCCTAGCTAGCACTGCTGTATCATCATTATCATTAGCCGCTAACTGCTATTGGTTAGCTGCTGTAGCCTTAGTGCTGGAGTAATTCGTGAATCTAAGCTTACTTTTAAAAAGCGAAAACGCTTTACTCACGCAAATAAACCATGTTCAGGAGAGAAATCTGTGTAAATTAATATCCAGCACTCGTTTGACTTTAAAAGAAAGTCTTTTTTTATTACAGTTTTGTTTACTTAGCTTAGCTTTACTTAACTTAATTTGCTACCCCTCTACCACCACTCAGCGGCAAGACCTGCTGATTTAGAAGTGAAAATGGACCAGAAAAATAGACATTCATTGATAGTGCGCCTTATAATCCAGTACGCCATATAGTAAACCATATAGAAAAATATGGTACTTCATGTAAGGCTGTATTATCTTTCACAGTTATAGATGTTGTCTTGTGTAAAAGGTTATAAATGTGTAAAAGCCAACATAATGTATTATTTATCTGCCCCCCCAAAACAGTAATACATTCCCTGCTTTATTTCTATACGTTTTATGCCATGTACACACTAAACAAATTTCAGAATCCTCATATAATTGTACTTTTTCATACTACATAATTTGTTGTCTTGTGATCAGGAATCTAATTGTGGTTTGCACACTACATAAAAGATAAGCGACACATGGACATGAATAACAAGATCTTTCACCAGGAGGAAGCCATAATGAGTCTGTGATGCCGTGTTCGTGAAAAAAGAGTGATAGTTCAGTGCACAGGATCTTATCGGAAACTCGCAGAAGTAAAAATAAAGAATGTGGATTGTTGTTGACCGGGGCTAAAATCATGTTGTGTGCACCTTCCATTATACATTGTGGATATTACAGTGTGATAATGCTGGTCCCTCAGCTTTTTAAAAAGGGGTCACCAATCATTATGCAAATATAGAGAGAAAAATGTAATATCATCTTGCCATACAAACCTATTGCTTGTTCTGTGTTCTTTGATTATTTCAGGGCAGAGGGCTTCAAATGTGGAAGTGACAGCACCAAGGCCATTTTCAGGTGAGATACACAAAACATGAGTTGTTTGCTTTTTCAGTACACATATGTTTTTTTTTATTACTGCAGTGCAAAACACACTATGTATTTGTCAAAAGTCAAAGTCAAAGTGTTTTTTATTGTCATTTCAGCTATATACAGAGTACACAGTGAAACGAAACAACGTTCCTCCAGGGACCATGGTGCACATAAACACAGTGTAGACAGAACAATAGTGCAACAGTACAAAAGTGCAGACAGACAATACAACACAATACAGACAAAGAATAATAAATAACAAGAAAGTGTGCAAATTTTGCAGTGTGCAAAAAGTGTGCAAAAAAGACCAGTGAGGTAGTAATTACCTCTATTACACAGTGTGCAATAGAGTCCAGTGAGGTAGTAGGGTTTTTAGTGCTTTCCATTTTCTGGGGTAAGTGGGGTAAGAGTGTGTGTGCATGTACAGAAAAACCATCAGTTCAGTCTCTGCAGTTGAGGAGTCTGATGGCTTGGGGGTAGAAGCTGTTGCAGAATCTGGTCGTGCTGGACCGGATGCTGCGGTACCTTCTTCCCGAAGGCAGGAGGGAGAACAGTTCGTGTGAGGGATGAGTGGGGTCATTCACAATGCTGGTTGCTTTGCGGATGTTGCGGGTGGTGTAAATGTCCGTGATGGAGGGGAGAGAGACGCCGATGATCCTCTCAGCTGTCCTCACAATACGCTGGAGGGTCTTGCGGTCATAGACGGTGCAGGTCCCAAACCAGGCAGTGATGCAGCTGCTCAGGATGCTCTCAATGGTCCCTCTATAGAAGAGTGTGAGGATGGGTGGAGGGAGACGGGCCTTTCTCAGCTTCCGGAGGAAGTAGAGACGCTGCTGGGCTTTCTTGGCTGTAGAGCTGGTGTTCAGGGTCCAGGTGAGGTTATCTGCTAAGTGGACACCAAGGAACTTGGTGCTCTTAACAATCTCCACAGAGGACCCGTCGATGTTGAGTGGAGAGTGGGTGTGTTGTGCTCTCCTGTCAACAACCATTTCCTTTGTCTTGTCCACATTCAGGTGAAGGTTGTTGACTGTACACCAGTCTGTCAGCCGCTGCACCTCCTCTCTGTATGCCGACTCGTTGCCTTTGGTGATGAGACCCAGCACGGTTGTATCATCGGCGAACTTGATAAAGCTGTTAGAACTGTGTTTTGCAGCACAGTCATGAGTCAGCAGGGTGAACAGCAGAGGACTCAGGACACTGCCCTGGGGGGCCCCAGTGTTCAGTGTGATGGTGCTGCCCCCGAACCGGACTGACTGGGGTCTCCCCGTCAGAAAGTCCAGGATCCAGTTGCAGAGGGGGGTGTTGAGGCCGAGCGAGCTTAGCTTCCTGATGAGGTTCTGTGGGATGATGGTGTTGAATGCTGAACTGAAGTCTATAAACAGCATTCTGACGTAAGTGTCCTTCTTCTCCAGGTGGGTGAGGGAGAGATGAAGGGTGGTGGTGATGGCATCGTCCGTGGAGCGATTGGGACGATACGCAAACTGCAGGGGGTCCAGTGAAGAGGGCAGTCGTGTCTTGATGTTCCTCATGACTAGCCTCTCGTAGCACTTCATGATGATGGGTGTAAGTGCAACGGGACGGTAGTCATTGAGGCAGGACACTGTGGACTTCTTCGGCACGGGAACGATGGCGCTGCACAGGGAGATGTTGAAGATGTCCGTGAGAACATCTGTCAGCTGGTCTGCGCACTCCCTGAGCACTCTGCCGGGGATGTTGTCTGGTCCTGCAGCTTTCGTGGGTTGACTCTGCGCAGAGTGTTCCTCACATCCACTGCAGTCAGGCACAACACCTGCTCGTCCGGCTTGGGCATGGTCTTTCTCACCATCGTGTTGTTTTGTGTTGTTCAGGGCATCAGGGAGGGAGGCATCACGTTCACAGCACGGTGGCATTGTCCTGTAGTTGGTGATTGCCTGGATGCCCTGCCACATACGCCGCGCGTCACCCGTGTCCTTGAAGTGGCTGTGGATTCTCTGGGCGTGTGCGCGCTTTGCCTCTCTGATGGCTCTTGACAGGTCGGCTCTCGCTTTCCTCAGGGCCACCTTGTCACCCACTCTGAAGGCGGAGTCGCGGGTCCTCAGCAGCGCACGTACCTCAGCAGTCATCCAAGGCTTCTGGTTTGGGCGTGTAGTGATGGTCTTGGAGACAGTGACATCATCAATACACTTGCTGATGTAGCCAGTGACTGATGCTGCATACTCCTCCAAATCAACAGAATCGCCTTCAGTAGCAGCCTCCCTAAACATGTCCCATGCAGTGCACTCAAAACAGTCCTGAAGGGCAGAGATGGAGCCTGCCGGCCAGGTTTTCACCTGCTTCTGAACTGGTCTGGAGCGTCTGATGAGTGGTGTGTATGTTGGAGTCAGCCAAACACACATGTGGTCCGAGAAAGCGAGGTGGGGGCGGGGCTCCGCCCGGTACGCGCTGGGGATGTTTGTGTAAACAAGATCCAGCGCGCTCGCTCCTCTCGTTGCAAAGTCCACATGTTGATGGAATTTAGGGAGCACTGACTTGAGATTTGCGTGGTTGAAATCTCCGGCGATAATAAACTGGGTGTTTGTTCTGCAGATCGCTGATAGTCCGATAGAGTTCACACAGAGCCTCTTTAGCATTAGCACCAATGCTAGCGCTGGGTGGAATGTAGACAGCAGCTATTAGCACGGCGGAGAACTCCCGTACTAAATAAAAAGGTCTGCACTTGACTAGCAGGAACTCCACCAGCGGAGAGCAGTGTTTGGCGACAGTCACAGCGTTGTTACACCATTCCGTGTTGATGTAAACACACACGCCTCCACCGCGGGTCTTCCCGGATAGAGCCGCGCTCCTATCCACTCTGAACGCGGTTAGCCCGGCTAGCTGAATGGCCCTGTTCGGAATGTTGTCGTTCAGCCACGATTCCACAAAAACCAAAGCACAGCAGTCTCTGAACTCACGCTGGGTTGTTCGCTGGAGTCGGATGTAGTCCAGTTTATTGTCAAGGGAACAGACGTTTGCCAGAAAGAGCGATGGTATAGCCGGCCGGCTAGGACTAGCCTTTAGCCTCGCGCGGATCCCGGCTCTCTTTCCGCGCTTCCGCTTACGCTCGCACCGCTTGCGATGGCACTTCCGCTGGGCTCCGGCGTCAGGAAACACCGCGGGCTGGCGGCCTGGGTCTCTTAGCAGGCTAAGCTCAAGTAGCGTCTGCAGAACCTCGTCCGGTAGCGTGTTTTCTGGCTGATTTCTCCACTGTAGCAGGGTCTGGCGGTGGTAGAACATGTGCACGGGTGTTCCGATGCACATATTTGCAGGAAATAAACGGAAAAAACGACAAATAGTAACACAAAAGCACCATTTAACGGACCCGGAGCGGCCGCTGCGTGTTAACGTGCCGCCATCTGATTTGCACCAGAGAACAAACTACAGGTGTGAAAACACCCTAAAGTCAAGGCAGATTTTTAGTGTTTTAGTGAAATATGCCTCCCTCCGCCTATCCGCCTGCAGCTCTTGTGAGAAAAGAGTACTTGTCACTTGTCCCCTGTGAAAATTAGCACTGAATACACTCCAGGGACTACAGCTGATGGCCAACACACACATACTTAATGTGCCTGTGTAAGAGGGAATTACTCAGTAGCTGGCAACAGCCACTGTAAAAGTGCAACATATAAGTAATACAGTGATAGATTTTCCAAAAGGGCTTTAGACGCCCTCAAAAATTATTAGCTTTGTGTTGGGTGTTGAAAAATGTGGGTACCTGATACTGATTACTTTTCCTTTGTGCTAATACTGACCTATTGCACTTACTCTACTGGGTATCCAGTTTAAAAATCTGCCTTGACTTTAGGGTGTTTTCACACCTGTAGTTTGTTCTCTGGTGCAAATCAATTGATGAGTTTGTTTACCCTGGAGAGTTTTTCCTTCTCTGTTTGGTTTGTTTTCACACAGTGCAAACCTAAATGCACCAAAATGCATCCTAACAAACCATGCAAACACAATGTCTCCTGTGATTGGTCAGAGCTGTCTGGCGCAGGAGCAGGAAATAAAAACAGAAAGATCTGTATTCCTGACCAGTGTGTATAATTGGGCAGTGTAAAGCTGCTGTAACACTGAATGCTGAAAAATTCACTGCTGTGCTTTTAAACACAGTATTTTAAATGGAATGGTGCATGGCTGTGATCAGTAAACGCTCCAGACACAGTGTTCAGTGTAAAACAGCTCAGCATGGAGCAGCAGCAGAGACAATGTTTGTTCATAACTGTAGTAATTATTAGGGTAATATAGCAGGTTATTGCTGCAACATTGCCATTAGTTGGGTCAGATCGAGACCGGATAACACTTTCAAAATGCTCTGGAGTTCTGGACCAAGGCCACTTCCCCTAGCTGGTCTTGGTGGGTTTTTTTGTTTTTGCGATTACTGATTTTACACCTGCTCAAACAAACTGCACCAAAGGGAACAAGAAACCACAGTCTGTTTTAACTAAATCAAATAGTGCTGCAGTGAAAAAGTGCTTAGACTGCATTATAACCTTAATGAAGGCGGTCTGAGATATTTGGTTAGTGAGAAGGCTGCAGGGCTTCCTCTGTGCAACTCAATTGGTTGGAATTTTGACAATGTGGCAGACATTATTTTGGCTTTGTGTCTACAGAACAGAATGGAATGGAACAACGACGTACAAGATTTACTAGAACACTTCTCAAGAAACATTTTCTGTTTAATTCTCAAGAAATATATTTGCGAATAAGGAGCAATTAATTATTTTTATTTTATAATGTAAAGTTAAAATTAGATGAAACTTATTGTGCTACTTCAAAAACGCCCCAACCTTAAAAATGAGGCTATTCTCTGCATGACAGTGACGTTTGCTTGCTGTGCTTTCTTTTGTTTTTCTCTGCATGCACTGATTTGCAGTTGTCTTGTGGCCAACTGCTGACACTCATTCAAGATCATTCAAGTTATTCAGGCAAATTAGTGCTGACAAGGGCAGAGCAGAGCCAACAGTGTGGAATACACACTCCACAGACTACAAGCAGTAGGCAGCCAACCACTCACACCAACTGTCTGGTGGCTTTCGTTGGCATGGTGTCTTTAGATTAACAGTGCTAGGGGATTGACACTATAATTAAAGGTGATGTACAGACATGTTATTACCTGAGACTAGAAGTGGGCAATATGGGAATGTTTTATTGAATCATGATAAAAAATTCTTATTGTATCAACAATAATCTATTTTTATGTAAATTGAGGATACCATTGATCCTTAATGGACACTGACCCAACTGTACCCAACATCATTATTGTTCTGAAATCAGGGTTCATATACATTTTACCAATACATTTCCATGATTTTTTTAATGACTTTTCCATGACTGCAAGGCAAATTTCAGTTCAGACATGTACAATTAAACAAAAAAGTAATAAAACTATAATCAAAATTGATTATAGTAGCTCTAAAATGAATCAGATAAAATGCTGACACACAATCTTTAATAATAAAATGTATGTCAGATCCTTTATTGTGTAGGGCTAAGTTACTGAATTAACTCTGATGTAGCTGACAAATTTGTTTGCTCAAAATAGATTTTCTCCATCGATAAACTAAAACACAAATATTTGTAGACCATGACTTTTCCAAAACATTCTTGGTGTTTTTATTTTTACAAAACTTATTCAGGCCAGGAAATTGCTATTTTCATATTTCAGGACTTTTCCAGTTATTTCATGACCATACAAACCCTATGAATTGGGGTTGAATGTGTTTTTTGCTGTGTGTGTGAATAGAGCAGCTGTTAAGGTTCAGCTCTCTGAACTTACCTGTATTTCTTAAAGGCAGAGGCTGGATAAACAGGCAGACGCTGCTCTTAAAGGGCAGAGCATTCATCTGTCCCCAGCTAAAACATTTATGGCCAGTTTAAATGAAAATGATGAGGACAGCTTAAAAAAGCTGGCAGAGAATAAAGGATCTAAAGTGCTAGATTATGCAAAACCAACAGACTATGGGACGGGGCTCTTTGCAGTGTTCCAGACGCATTTATAAAGGTCAGCGTAACAACAGAGAACAGCTAGAAGCCTTTAGTTAACTCCCTCCTCCTCCTCCTCCTCCCAGGTCCACCCTGTTCATAATGTGACCCTGCCGTTTTTTTAGCATGGACCAGAGTGGACGTTCGGTGCTTTGCGTGATGTAAGACGGGAAAAGAAAAGAGATCCAGAGCAATACTGGAATACGGTGGGCTGAGGCCCCATTTATGCTTCTGGTGAGTGTCTGACTCCCAGTTGAGTCATACACTTAGCAGTTTCTATGGCAACAGGAGAACCAGAATGCATTGCGTCATTTTTTTTAAGGATGAGTCTGCCTTGGTAATGCGAGCTCGGAGAGGGAGGGGTCTAATGGAAGACTTATCACCCTCCCCCTCGACATTTTCCTCAGGTCCAGAGCCTAGAGCTCGGGCTGAATATTTTCAACACAGCACTGGCAACACACATCACTGCTGCTGCTAAGAAACGGAGCACGCTGCTGAGGACACACACACACACACACATTGAGAGAGAGAGATTAAGCTTAGCCCTTGAGTAAATGGTGTTTTAATTAGAGGGCCAATGAATTAATAAGATTATAGCAAATCGGTCAAAAGCATAAGAGACAAGAGCATCTGATCATTACTGAAAGGAAGAAAAGTAAAAGTTGTACTGAGACAATAATAACTCCACACAGACATCTTAACCCTTTAACATCCTCACCAAAACATAAATATAATTGTTTGTTTTTACCATTTAAAGTCCCCAATTTTTTAGATACCTTTGTTTTTTTTGCAAAATCAGAACACAAATACAAAATGCAAAAAATGTTTTATAAAGTTACATAATTCCACTAAGCAAATCCTCAGTAGCTATCATATGCTGAAACCGATACACATATTAAAAGACACAGTTACCAGATGGCACAACAGAGTTGAGTTTAGTTCAAGACCTTCAATAACAAAGAAACTCAATGTGCTCTACTAAAAATAGAGTAGGGCAATAAAGGGTTAATACATTTTTAACACCCTTTCCGACCTGCATTAAATTATTTAAGCATGCTCAATCTTTTGGATTCAGTAGCCTCAGACCTGATTTATTATAGATGGGCACTATATGACCAGACAAAAGTTTTGTTTCTGTTCATTCATTGTTTTTTTATCCAAAAGTGTAGCTGTCTCTACTGTTCAGAGAAGAAGGCTTAATACTAAATTTTGGAGCACTGCAGTGAGGATTTTATTCTATTCAGCTCCTCCCAACAGTACTGGATAGAGCACTATCATTTTAGAGAACACAGTTATTCTGCTGCACAGTGCAGTGCTTACAGAGCTTTATACCTCTCTACTACCCCACTTGAAGAATTGAAGAATGCCAGTGATTTAAAAACACGTAGAATTTCATTCAAACCGCAGGATAACTAATGTTAAGGTTAAACAGAAATTGCAATATACACCTTATAGAGTATATGCAAAACTCTCAAAAATTAGAGCAGATGTACTTTATACAGTATATTCTATAAATGAACCTATGAGACGAGCAGTCGTAGCACTTAACCTAAAAAAAAAACCTGATTAAACCAGGAATAACCAAGAAAGACTTTAACCCATAGCCTGAATGTTATTTTTTCCCTCTGTATTTAGTCCAGATGGAAGTTACCTGGTGGCAGGCTCTGCTGATGGTGCTGTGTACGTCTGGAACGTTAGCACAGGCAAGCTGGAAACTCGACTCTCAGATAAACACAGGTACCCATATTCCCACCGCCAACCTGACATTTTTTCTCAAGAACAGAAGAATATGAGATAGAAACTCTCTTTTATTTTATGTTTGGATTTTGCTACATAATGTTGTGATTGGGAAATAATTAATTTAGTTAACATAAACTTTAATTAAGGGCAGTCTTTTTGTTGTTTTTTTGTTGTTACTATGGATGCACAGGACTGGATTGGACACCACCTAACGATTTGCAGTTAATTTGTGTTTAATTAGCATGTTTTTGACTGCAGTTAGGTAAATGGTGCCCTTTTATTCTAACACAGTACAATCCATTTCTGCCAGTATAACAAGTAATATGAACAACAAAAAAGCACAACTTTAAACATCATTTAGCCCTTTAAGTAGCTCCTTGAAAAAATTAAGTTTTGACATGACGTTTCATGTCCAGATTAATTTATTACCATTGTTTAGTCTGATATTCCAATCACAGACTATTTTAATAGATTGTGTGATTGCTCATGTTATCATTTCATATATTTTCAATCACAGGCAATGTTACAAATGTAGTCATCTAGGGCCTTATGTGCTAAGACTTGTGTGGAATTCCTACTAAAATGTTGAGTGTGTTCAGAGCTGAAAACTGCTGTATGAACAAAAAAAATATATTCTCATTTAGTATTTCAAAGCAAAGCAGTGACACTAAAACACATTAGAACGTACGTATGAAATGAAACTGGCTTGGGGGAACAAACATTCTCACGTTCAAGTCACATTTAGTACATCTGACTGCCAGTAAATTGTGTAAATTAAAAGCCTAAATGGGTTTTTAAACTTTTTTTTTGGTCTCTTCTTTTACTTATTTTTCCGAACAGCAAAAAATTTTTTTTGGTTGCCAAACATTCAATGCATCCCTAATTTTAAGTTGCAGGCCTTTAGGAATATTTTATAGTTCCACTGTTTATTATGCACATGCCCCACTAACACCAAATCATGGAGATAATTTGTCCTTCTTACTACTGTCTGTTTCAGATGCTCAGTTAATGCAGTGGCATGGTCAATGTCAGGCGAGTACGTGGTGAGTGTAGATAAGAGCCGGCGAGCCATTCTCTGGAGCAACATCTGAACCTGGAGATACATGGCTGTGCTCCTGTTGCTGAAAAAACCCACCAGACTCTGTAATGTCCAGTCATCCATACTCAGCATCTGAAGAACAGCCCAGCATGTTCAATTCACAAACTCCTACTGCTGAACTTCACTGTTTTTCACTGCCAATAAACCCCAAAACACCCACAGCCAGCATGCTAAAATAAGCTGGTCTGGCTTCATACAGCAGTTTGGATCTGTTGGATACCTCTATGTTCATTTGTTTGAATATTACTGACAGTATGCATAAGAAAAGCATTTCTTAGATGACATTTAGAGTACCTATAAAGCAAAGCAAGAGTGTTACCAAAATACCACTCATACAATCAAATCACATGGTTTAAAGATGCAAAAACTGAAGTGACCTTGTTTTGACATATTTGTTTCGTATGCTATTTTAATGAATGTTTCTGTATTTATAATATATTTGATCTGTAGGCAGTGATTTTGAAACCACTCAGAGGGCTTCAGGTGGACTTTTTCTAGCCAGATACTTTTACATACTCATTTGTTAGATAGACTCATTTGTTAAAGATATCCTGTGGCGTTTTCTTAAAGGTAAAGCTCAGATTTGTTTACACTGTAAATTTTCCACCAGTGGACTGTGTTGTTGTTGGTGTCTAAACTGAAAGGTGAATAAAATTTCTTGCCGTAATACACAATGGATCTTAACAGTGAATCATAGCATCTTCCAAATGTGAGATTTCATATCTTTATAGTAGTATTTAGTTTGGGTGGTAACCCAAATATTAGTTCTTGGTGATATTGTAAAAAAAAAAATATATATATATATATGTATATACGTAAGTTATTTAACAACTTCATTTTTCGTATTATTTGTAAACAGACAGCACCATTTAAAGTGATGTGCAAGCTATAGTTTCCTTTACATTTAATTTAAAATTGCTCATTTATTTATTTATTTTTGGTTACAACTAATAAGCAACCCCTTTTAACCCTACATGCAGCTTTTATATAAAACACGGTGCAAACATAACCTCCTTATATTTCAGTTAACGAAAAGAGTAAAATATGAATCACTGCCACATAAAAGAATACTTTACAGGTTTCTGACAGAAGCAAATGTCTGTCTGAGATTCCTTCTGGCAGCTTCTCTATGTAAAGATGTGCAATCCCAATCATTAGTAGATTAGTATATTCATAGATTTAATTTGGTATACCCAGCCTTGACACCCATTTTGAAAATTGCATTAATTCGATTAATCAATTTTTTTTTAATTTAATTAACCTCCCAGCCCTACCACAGATTTTATTTTTTTCGTTTTATTTTGACTATTTGTATATCTTGATTGAGTTAAATTATACAGAGCTGCTGTACTTAACTTTGATCTATCCATGTAGTTTTATTTTTCTTTATGTTTAATGTTACATATTATTGTATCAATGAAACCCCATTTTCAACATTTTAACAATTTGAAGCACTCAGTGAATTATGTATTATGTACAATATAGTGTACAATCTATATTAGCTATCGGACAGGGAATACCCATAATCCATTGCTTTGTTTGGTTTAAAGATTCACCAGCAGCTTCTCTGAAGAATGTTTAGAGTTTATATGAAGCATAACAAGATGAGAAGAATATAGTGTAGTTACATTTGGAACGTTAGCACGGGCAAGATGGAAACTCGACTCTCAGATAAACACAGGTTCCCATAATCCCACCACCAACCTGACCTTTATTCTAAAAAACATAAGAATATGTACTGAGTCTCTGAGGGGACACAGTGATTTTTTTTACGTACATAGTGGTGAGCACCAGATATGAAGTGCTAACAACTAACTAAGGGTGCTTTCACACCTGCCTCGTTTGGTCCGGACTTTCGGACTTTTCAGTTTGGTCCGAACCAAAGTAGCAGGTGTGAAAGGGCCGCGAACCACGGTCCGGACCTAAGGACCAGATTTTGGTCCGACCAAGAGAGGTGGTCTCGGTCCGGATCATCTGAACCATGGCCCGGTTCTCCTGCAGTATGAAAGCGTTTTTCTGGATGGTTCGAACTATCGGACCAATTACAGGAAGCTGAGCAGGCGTTCCTTAACAGCGGCAGCAGAAGAAGAAAAATAACCATCTACTACTGACTGCAGCCTGCGGGATTGTAGTGTATACATAGTATTTAAGCCGGCACATTATATTTAAAGTCCGCTAACTGCCCTGTACATTTTTTACTTCCGTTCAGAGGCGGAGCTAAGACATGATGCTTACAAAGTGGGCGGGACTGGACGGCATGACGCTAACAAAGTGGGCGGAGCTGAACGCACTGGACGTCCAACTCCGCCTTCCTGCAGGCTGCAGTCAGTACCCTCTCACAATAACCGGAAAGCAGGAAAAATGAGCCGTGGATACAGCTGCTTCAGGACAAGCACGTTCGTTTGGCGGATTTGAACTAACCTAGAGTACTGTGCCTGAAGTTGCTGCTGCTGGTATTAAAACCACAATAGCAGCAGCGCTACTATGGAGACAAAATGAATCTGTTCATTCATTTTATCCTTATCCTGGAAAGGCTTTCCACCGAATGAACCACCCGCTGAATTGTCAACACGCCAACGTCAGACGCATGTCCTTCTAAAAGCAATCAGCGTCAAGTTAAGGAAAACGCATCGATACGTAATGATTAGTGATGATTAAAGGATGTAGGGGTATCACACAGAGGTCTTTGGTGCGCTCCCTAAACTGCAGTGTGAAAACAAAAATTAGCGGACCAAATATATACAATGTAGCAAACACATGAACCTTGGTTCGGACCACGGTCCAAACTTTCAGGTGTGAAAGCACCCTCAGCTAACTACTTTATTTCATTGTGGAATGTTTTAGCTAGCTAGCTAACGGTAGCTGTAAGCCCAGAGCTAATGATAGCCAGCTAACTGGTTAGCTAGATAACTCTTATTAGAAGTGTAACTTACAAGGCAGGAGGTATCATTTTGTAGAAAATGGTTTTGGACACACACACTGCGACTATTTTCACCCAAGCCTACCATATTTTGTACAGAGAGCAATGCAAGCCTTTTAAGCTAAGCCAACGTAGCTAGCGATCTTTGCAAAAGCAGATGCAGCAGCTGAGAAACTCACCCAAGTAAGAAGTTCTTTAAACAAAAATGTAATAAATCTAAACCTCAATTTGCTGTACTTATAAATATATAAAAAATACAGTGTTACTAAACACATGCAAGAAAATATATAGAGAAAGAAGCAGGTGATTAGGTACCAGTCTGTGTTGTTAGGGTGAAAAAAAGCCAGAAATTGAATGTAGCCAGCAGCAATACACATGTTTGAATATCATTAAGATTTTAAAGGTTACATTACAATAAGGGCAACTGCTTTGCTCATGGTGGGATAGAGTTAAAATACACTTGCTTAGGCTGCTGAACAAGTTCGAAAAAGTTAGTAAAAAAATAGTTGCTGGTTAAATACCATTTTTAACATAACACGACATCTTCCTAAAATATAAGTTCTTCAGGATACATAGTATCTTAGTGGTTGCTATGGTATCTCAGGTGGTCTTATGATAAAAAAACAACCAATTTAACTTGACATGCATTGGTATCCAAGTTGGTTGCTGTGGCATTACTAAGTGGTTACTATAATATTCCAGGTGGTGGTTATTATGGTTTTGCTGAGTGTTTCCAAAGTGGCTTCTTTGGTGTTCCAAGTGGTTGCTAAGTGATCACTATAGTAGTCCAAGTGGTTACAATGTTGCTGCTAAGTGGTTACTGTGGTATTTTAGTGGCTGATGTTAGGTTGCTAAATAGTTTCTTGATGAGTGCTGCAGCGTGTTGTGCCATGATGTTCCTTAGTGACTCCTAGGGTGTCTAGTGAAATCATATCATCACAACTTTTAAAGGGTACCAAAGCTTTTACACCCCATTCATTCCCATGGTAAAATAAATAAAATCTGCCAAAAAATGTTAAAGGTTAATTCTATTGTTTTTTCATTCATTTTAAAATGTCTAGTCTCTAGTATGAATGAATGCCATGTGAGCTATTTTTTGTGAAAAAGTGCTTTGATGATCCAGTATAACACTGCTTTAGTCCGGTGCAGGAGTGGGGGGTGGAGAAACAATAGGACTGCACTGCGAGGCAGCAAGACGGACAACCATTTTAAAATAAATGCATTTTTACACTAGTCTTTACAACAGCCTTTGCAATGTCATATGTTGCTTTACAACATGTTTAATGCCCAGCTAAGTGCAGTTCAGCCATTGGCCTAGTCTTATATTCTCTGTAAAATGCAGAATCCACCGGAGATCCTATGTAAACCTATTTACTTACATAGAGGTGAGTAGTCAAGGTCTACCACCACCAGCGAAGTACCATTGAGATAGGTAGGTGTATGTTTAAAACAAGTAAAAATCCACCCCGGGCCCAGGGAGTTGGAACTAAACCCCAGGGTGGATTTTTACTTTACCTAGTGTAAACAGGACTGTTTTAAACATACACCTACCTATCTCAATGGTACTTCGCTGGTGGTGTTCCATAGACAAATTCTAACTGTTTGTTTCTTAGCTCTGATTTCATGGGCAAAATATTTGCACAAATAACACAGGAACGAACTGCCATGTTGTTCCTAGCACTGTTAGCTCCTATTCCAAAGTGGGTAAGGCCATGAATACTAAGTCACGGTTTCAAGTAGACACGGGTGCTTTTCCTGATCGACTTGTTTTTGTAAATATTTTCTTTTACTAGCTACTGCAGACAATGGAGGTTGAGGAACAGTTTCATGTGCAGCATGCATATACAACACAGAGAGATCTATTGTATTTCACAAAGAACAAGTAAAAGTGGATTTTAGCGGAAGGACACCTTTAAGCGTAAATAGTCTGATTACACAGTACAAGCCTGGAATGCTGATGTTATCTTAAAAACTGTGGGATGAGTTATACAGCGAAAATCCTGCAGAGAAACCAATAGAATAACAAAATATATAATACTTTAATACAAAAACAATGTCGATTTCTTTTGCTTTGCAATACACAGACATAAAGGGACCTATATGTATGTTTACTTGTAATATGGTTCTTCTAATTCCTTCAGTTGCTATAGAACCTTCAGAACCTTTAGTGTCTATGAACATTCATTGAGCTTCCAAAAGGTCCTTCACACCAGCATCTCATTTACAAACATGGATTTTTCAGAAAAACATCCCTTCAGGGGTTCTTTAGGGAGCCTAAAGTGGTTCTAATACAGCAGAACTGCTTCAGAAAATTCTATTGGCATATGTTTATTTTAATCAAGAGTGCAGGGTTGGTATAGGATCATCACACAGACCACTCAGGAGACTGCATGTGCTGATTGCTTGTTCCTCTGATTCTCTTTTTTTCTTTCTTCTTCTGTTTTTTTTTGACAGGAACAATAAAGCTGGGCTTTGAGGGAATCTGTGCAGCCAATTTTGCTTCTGTGTCATCTGCGCCAGTATCTGCAGAGCAACGGTGAGCAAAACATGTCTGTGCCTCAGTGCTGTACACATCAGCCTGCACACATCCCCATTTACTTCAAAAGAGCAGGGGGGAGTGTGTGTGTGTGTGCGAGAGAGAGAGGGAGATGGGGAGAGGGGGAGCGTGAGAGAGTGAGTGTGTGTGTGTGTATGCATGTGACAGAGGGAGAGAGCGGAAGAGAGTGTGGGAGGGAGATGGAGATGTAGCGAAAGGCAGCAGCAGCTCTGCCTCACAGTGCACCTCACACACAGGATCCTCAAAACCTTTAGGATTTCTAATGCAGCCTCTTGTTTTCTATACAGAAACAGTGCAAGGAGTGCTCCAGCTCTGACTGAACAGCGACGGAGTGGGACTCGTCCAAGTAGAAGAGAGGGATCATCTGCTTTTGCTTTATTTTGGAGAGGGCGGCCTCTTTTGACAGGCAAAAAAAAAGCAAAGAGGAGATGCTTCTGTAATCAAATTCAGCTGGACGGCATTCAAACTGCAGGGAAGACATCCACATGATCAAGGCTGCTGCACAACCTCACAACCTGTGTTCATAAGTGAATCTCTCTCTTTCTCTCTCTCTCTTTCTCTCTTTCTTTTCTCTCTCTTTTTCTCAGTACTCTACCTCTCTTCCCTTTACTTCTCTTTTTTTCGCTCCAGCTCTGTGCTTTTTCTCCAAGTTGAAAGCAGAGAATCCACCACACACAAGTCCTCATCATGGGCGATAAAGGCACAAGGTAAGAATTTCAGGCTTTTATTTTGTTTTACTGATAAATCAAAGCATAACATGATGATGCAAAGATTAGAGACTGTGTTACATCACTTCTCACATCATTATCTCTCATCCCTAACTGGTAACAGGGCTGTATATATCAGCAAGTACTTGACGATACGATATGTATCACGATACGTACAGGAGTTACGATACAATATATCACAATATGTTGTGAAATTGTAACTAAGGTGATATACAGCTCTGGAAAAAAATAAGAGACCACTTAAGTTTCTGAATTAGTTTATCTAATTTTGCTATTTATAGGTAAATGTTTGAGTAAAATGAACATTGTTGTTTTATTCTATAAATTACTTTTCTCAAACATTTCTCTCAAATTCTAAATAAAAATATTGTCATTTAGAGCATTTATTTGCAGAAAATAAGAAATGGCTGAAATAACAAAAAAGCTTTCAGAACTCAAATAATGCAAAGAAAACAAGTTCATATTCATAAAGTTTTAAGAGTTCAGAAATCAATATTTGGTGGAATAACCCTGGTTTTTAATAACATTTTCATGCATCTTGGCATGTTCTCCTCCACAAGTCTTAAACACTCCTTGGATAACTTTATGCCACTCCTGGCTCAAAAATCCAAGCAGTTCAGTTTGGTTTGATGGCTTGTGATTATCCATCTTCCTCTTGATTATATTCCAGGGGTTTTCAAAAAAAAAATCAAAGAAACTCATTTTGTCTTTGATTTTTCTTTGAATTAAAACGTATCAGTCTCTTTTTTTTCCAGAGCTGTATGGCGATTGTTTAAGTAACATTTTAGGAAAAAAACTACCATAGTATAAAAAACACACTTTTATATTTATAAAATCTAAGGAAAGAAAGTTTTGATGTATTTATGTAATCATAACTGTGGGAGCTAGCGACAGAGTATAACACTGTTAGTGGTCAGGGTTTAATAACAAAATAAATGAGTGACTGTTTACCACCAATTTGCCTCTAAGCTAATAATTTAACATTAACAAAAAAAATCGATACAGTATTCCAAAATAAAATATTGTGATACATGAATATAATAATATATAATTTTTTTAATTAGAGAAATGAATGTAATCTTCTTTGAATGTGATGCTTCTGTAGGTTTTGTAGGTTTTTCCTGTATGAGGATTCTGTTGCATATGTCAGTCAATCATAAAGGCTTGAGACATGTGCAAAAATGTGCAGAAGTTCAAGGTAGTCTCTTTTTGTGAATTTGTATTTGCATCATTATATTATATCAAAACAGTGTGTCTGCTTTTAAATATGAAGTGCTAAAAAGTAATACTTTTACCTAATTATGGCACAGTCGAACCTCATGAAGTTCAGTCTTAAATCTAAAGGTGACATACAGGATAAAAATCCCAAAAAATCCAATTGGACATGGATTTTTTTGGTGACCCATTTTTGCACATGAAATGTGTTAAATGGAAAAGAACCATTTTTAGTTAACATAGAATCGCCACATGATATACTGTATAGATTAAAAAGAAGAAGAAGAAGGTTTAGATAAAGAATATAAAAAGCTTTATATTCTCTGCTTAAATAAAAGATGGTTGGCTGGTTGACCAGTTTAACTCTTTACCAGTAAAAAGGGTTCGTTTTTGTTTGAGCTTGAGGGTTTAGCTGGTCTACAAGCCTGATCAACCTGTTATAGCTAGACAACCAGTACGACCAAGCATGACCAAGCTAGCCAAATGGAATGACTAGCATAACTAACATAACCAAGCTGACCGAAATCAAATGCAGCACACACTATGTTGTTTACTAGCTTATAGGGTATTTTATTGGTTGAGTGTCCAACTTTTCAACCACCCTGACCATCAAATACCAGCTTAGACAATCTAAAACCAGCTAAAAGAAGAAGCTGGTCTTAAAGTGGATTTTTCCACATTGCTGTATGAAGTGCTGTTTTTTTTTCTCTTTCAACAATATGAGATATTTTGAGAACCAAAATTGGTTATTTTTACCCCCAAAGTATTTAATGAAGAATAGCTTTAAGGAAAGGCTCAATACCAATCAACTCTTCCTCCAAGAACCTCCACCATCCAATGTCCTGTCCATGTTTTTTACATGTGAAAATATCTGCTGTTATCCAGTTTTTCCCATCAGATCTCTCCATCAGTTTGGGTTGTGAATCTGCAGGGCTGCATCTGTTAAGATTTTAGATGTCAGCCAAAGTATCACGCTGTGATTTGACTCATCTGGTCACTTCTTGGCTGTTGACATTTCACACATAGCTTGGTAACATAACAACAGCCCTGAAGTACTTGAACCTCTCTAACAAGGAAGTAGGCTATCCACCATATCTTTGCTCTCAGCAGGATAATGAGGCAATTATCCTCTTACAGTAATACCACAGCTCTCTGCTCTGGCTGCATTGTGCACTGTAAAATATCAGCAACAGCTGGAGAGGAATCCCCTAGTGACATGTGATGGATGCTTCCATCAGAAAGGCATTTGGCTGTTAACTATCTCTTTCTCTGAATACGAGCACATTGCGTCAAAACTCCTGCGAGGAACATACGTTTCCCCCCACTTAAATTTCATTTGATTCAGTTTATCTTTTCTTTTAACTCCAGTGATTTGATTCATATGTCTGTCTCTGATGCAGACATCCTCAGTGATTGGCTCTAATTTTGTGGAAAAGAGTAACTTGCGTATGGAGCCTGTTCTGGCTTAGGCAGTCAACCGAGGAAGAAATGAAAGAAATATAAGAGGAAAGAGGATCAGATAGCATTGTAGAAGGCAGTAAGTTATATTTATAGGATTATTGTGAAGCTTGTAGCTGTATACAAAAAACAAAGTGCCAGCTCATAGTGATGCCGACCTTAAAGAGAAAAGTGTTGGACATACGAAACACATATGAAATAGTAAAAAAAAGTTACACGATTCTTTAGAAAACAGAATTTGTTGCATCACATTGTTTCGAAACAATTTGAATGCTTTGCACTCGATGTCCCTAGCAAATTTCAAGCTGCTGATAGATGGAAAATGTTGTGTCTGACTTCAGAACTAATATTGTTATCAACATGGCACATGACTACATCACCACACCATCAAACCCCATAAAATCAAAGCATCTCCAAAGGTTTCCTATTTGAGATTTACTTTTCTTGAAAATACACTTCTTTCAGTTGTCTATAAGGCGAAGGATGTTGTTTTACCATTAAATTGTCACAATTTAAATAATTTCTAGGTTGTTTCATCTTTGAATTTCTAATAATTAGCATTATTAGTAATTAAAATTACTAACAATAGCCTCCTAAACCAAAAATCAGCCAAGAGTTCAAAAGAGAGCTCACACAACCAGGATAATAAATCAAAAGGGAAATCCAGAATCATCCAAGAGAACAGAACATGCTTAGAATGCAAAGAGAGTTTCAAATATATTCTGCAAAGTAGTAGACAGATGAACAGGTTTATATAATACAGATTAAATTAAACACAGGTATGTATGTGTGTGTTAAGTATTGCAGTGATGCAGATCTGAGACGCTATCTCTGATTGGTAGACTGGTAAATTTTGACCTTATCATCAGAGAGCGGAGGATAATGTTGAACTTGCAGATAGTGGACTCAACAGAGGAAATGAGAGAAAGCAGGACCATGACAGTTTCTTGCTCACATTGACTGAAAAATCTAAATACTGCACAATCACACCCCATAAAATTACTATATTTTGTACATTCATAAAAGAGTGTTTCTTGTGTAGAAATATTCCTTAGATTTTTTTTTTTATGTTAATAATCAAAATGTTACATGCAACAAACTGTAGGTCTGCAAGATAAAGGGGTACAACACATTATAATATTGTAAAAGACAAAGATTCATATAATCAGTTCTGAAATAGGCCATATCCATATTCAAAAGTTTTTTTTGTACAGGAGAAAAAGGAAGAAATATGCTGAACAATATTTTTGTTTTAACTGAACATGAACAGTACTTTTGTTAATACTCAGTTAATTGCTCCAGACAATAGGACCTGCTCTATTTCTTCTTTATGCTGATTTAAAAAAAGGGATCTTTTACAATCAGTTTAAATCATATTATATGAGATAACTTAAAATAATCACATAAAGTCCAGCACATGCTGGATGATGCTTTTAACAGAAAGTGGATCAGTTGTATCAGGAAATAGGCTTGTTTAAAATAACTGCATATACAAATTTACAAAATAAAATGTAAAAAAAAAAATATATATATATATATATATATATATATATAAAAATATATGGATCAAGTATCCATTTGCTTCCTATTTAAAATACACAAGCAAAATTGTCTATGTGCCAATCATGTTGCTACTCCTGCAGTGAAGTTCCTTTGGCCTCTGCTCAACACAGTGCTCTTCAAGTTCTAATCTAATTTGAAATGGAAAATACATTTATCAGGTCCTTTTTGGTAAATTATCAGTTTTTGCATAGTCTGTGTTTAGAGGAAATGTATAAAAAAATAGATTAATTACACCTTTACTACATTTAGATTTGTGTAGCTGAGTTTGTGCTTAATAAAAGCATGTGTAGCATTGGCATGTGTCCACTTGAGGTGTAACTACCTCAGACTGGTGTGAAAGGCCAGTCTCCAGGGGGTTAACCTTTTACTACCTTATCATATTTCTCAGCCACAATCACCCACAGATAGTATCAGTATTCATGAATGGTTTATGTTAC
Organism: Astyanax mexicanus; assembly: GCF_023375975.1. Lineage (NCBI taxonomy): Eukaryota > Metazoa > Chordata > Actinopteri > Characiformes > Acestrorhamphidae > Astyanax > Astyanax mexicanus. The sequence continues at coordinate 19,703,397 of NC_064425.1, forward strand.
CATTTCTAACATATTTATTTTGACATATTTTAGTATATTTTACCCCATTTCATACTAAATAATTACAGATATGCTGGATTTACCTCACACATATATTAAGTGCATTGTGCATTAGCTCTGCAGTAATTGACAGATTTGTTAAGCAATTTGACGATAAATATTCATGAAATATTGCACTTGGCTGCTGCTTTCAGATTGCTAGTAGAAAATCAGATTGCTTACAGCCGTGAATGAAAGGTTAGGCTAAAGAAATGTTTATCTTTTGCACACACACAGGTAGGAGTAGATGAAACACCTGTCTAATACAATTTCAAAGAGCTCTTAAAGGTCGTGCTGTGAAATGACTTTAAAGCACTAATCTTCTGGCTATAAAACAGTGACTATATGAAGGTCAAAAAAACAGTCCTATCCCACAAATTCCTTGTAACTGCAAAATGACAGCTTTACGTGGAAGTGCTTGATTTTAAATGATTGATTTTAATAGTTTGAAGCTAATGTCCATTAGTTTTGGGATTTAGGGCCCTCTCTAGTAAGAATGGATAATTGCACCAAGCATGCGGAAAAATCATTTTAAACTGGGCGGCTGTGATGCGGTCTCCTTTCAGAGCGGATGAATCTGATTCCAGGTTATGTTCAGTTAGAGAGAGAGAGAGAGCACTCAGTCAGAAACTTCACTTCTCCATTGCTCCACCAGCCTCACGCGTTCAGTAAAACTGAGCTGGATCCTCTTTTAGAGGCTGTACGTGTGACCTAAGCACGTAAAGACGCGTGACATGGCCAGAAGAACTCCCCCGAAAATCAATCAGACACCCCAGATTTTAGAATGAATATATTAGGCTTAGCATTGCTGCACATTCCTTTACACTGGTACCATTAAACACAAAATGTTATACATTCTCCACTCAGAAATGCTTTTGCTTTTAGTTTAGAAACATACAAAATAATACAGTCTGAAAGTGCCACTTTGATCTGAAAGCGATGATATACTGCTAGTTTTGCTTCCAGGATTTGTTGGTATTTTGAAGAATCTGTTCTCCCCTCCTCCAGTGCATTGTTGCTGATGCCACTGGCACCAACGCAACCAAAAACATCATAGATGCTTCAAAGAAGGCAATTTGGTTATATTTTTTATAAAATGCATAAATGCACAAGATGGTTTCTAAAGGTCATCTGGTAGACCACTCTGAATTTATTTTTAGAATTTAATGATTTAGATTTTTTTTATTATTATTATTTATATGTTAAGAAAGGCAAAGTAACTAGGATTTGCTGAAAACATTATGTTATGTTTGCTTAGCCATAGAGACTCAATAAAAGTGTGATTTTGCCAAGCTGTTTTACCATGCTTACAGTATGTTTAAGCCATGTTCTTTTTTTAAATAATAAAAAGATTTTCTATGTTGAATTTTTTTTTACAAGGGAATTGAAAGGTTTAAATTAACTGGACCTTAAACAGAAAATGACTGCTCTTACCCACCATGTGTTACTGCAGCTCATCTGCTGTTGTTGTTTCTAAATTGGCATGCAGCAAATTCACACCGACCAGATGGGCAGTGGGGAGCATGCAGCTTCATCTTGCAACATATTTAGCTTGTGTTATCAAAACCAACCAACTAGCCTTAATGAAAATGCCTTCTTTCTTTTTAAAATCTTAGATGTGGCACTTTTAGAAAATGTTTTTCATGCTTCAACAACTTTGTCTGAAAGAACAGGACAGACGTTCATGACAGATGCCTCTGTCAGCTACACAAGCTGTTACACATCTCTTTTCCATTGTGGAGACTGTGGTCTGATTCCAATTCAGAGAAAGATCCCTTCAACTTCACCCACAACCCCCCCTCCACCACAACTCCCAAATCTTCCTGAAATACATTGACTTAAAAAATATATATTTTTTATCACCTGAAAATGTATTCTTATTTAAAGTTACATAGATGTATGTCACCAGATTTGATCATATTCATCCACTTGAGTGTTTATGGTTAATATTCACCTTGACATTCTTCTTAAGAATTTGCTGATACAATCTAGAGTTCACAAATCCTTCTATAACAAATCCACGTTGTTGTAGCCCCAAGGCAAAAAAGCATACCCAAACCATGATACTGCCATCCCCATGCTTTACTGATTGTATGTTGTTCTTAAACTGGAATGCAGTGTTTGTTTTTTGCTTTTCTTTTTTTAATGAAAACTGCACTCATTGCAGCATTAAGATGAATCACCTTATCTGTACATTTTAACTGTTTTTTCTTCTGTATATGATGTATTTTGTACATTCATTATGTTCCACAAAAAGAACAGTCCAGAAAAAAAAACACAGAAAGCCAAATATTACTTTGACTTTCAGATCTATGATGAGTGTGTATCTAAACATCTGATTACAACTTAAAACACATTTACAACAGAATCCTGTTCATGCATTTTCAAAATGCTGATTATGTCACTGTTCACTAACAGGAAGGGGAAAATAATATTATTCAATAATACAATATTTAACCTTCCACCACCCCCACCTATTACCGAGGGAAAACTCAGCCCAGAAACCCTCCCTGATCCTGTTTTACGTCATAAATACGTCATGGAAGGAAAATCCATTACAATATGAGAGTCTTTCTGACCTTGTGTTGTAGTCTTACTCTGTTCACAGTGAATATTAAACTCAGCAGAACAGAATATTAGTCCAATATTATAAAAAGTTACATCTGGCAATTCTCTAGTGAGTTATAGTTTCAGTGTTTTTAACACACACTACGCATAGATTAGATATTTGTATCAGTTTATTGTGTGTTAACCAGTAATATTAACAATTAAATCTCTATGCATAATTATGCTTGTGAACCAGTGTTTACTGATTAAACAGAGTAGGCCACATTTATTCTTCTCATTTTTTATTTACTACAGTAAAGATGATTTCTGCTGGACGATTTAGCTTTTTTATTAGCACGGACAGTTCTAGACAGAAGCTGCCTGTCACAATCATTACAATCAAAACCACTCCACCTCCACTGTAGGTGGCAATACAGCTCTGGAAAAAAAATAAGACACCACTTAAAAATGATAAGTTCTTTGATTTTACCAAATTAAAAACCTCTGTAATATAATCACGAGGAAGGTGGATAATCACAATTTGTTCACTAGGAGTGGCATAAAGTTATCCAAAAGCAGTGTGTAAGACTGGAGGAGGAGAACATACCAAGATGCATGAAAACTGTAAAAAAACAGGGTTATTCCACCAGATATTGATTTCTGAACTCTTAAAACTTTAGGAATATGAACTTATTCTCTTTGCATTATTTGAGGTCTGAAAGCTGTGCATCTTTTTTGGTATTTCAGCCATTTCACATTTTCTGCAAATAAATGCTGTAAATGACAATATTTTTGTTTGGAATTTGGGAGAAATGTTGTTTGTAGTTTATAGAATAAAACAACAATGTTCATTTTACTCAAACATATACCTATAAATAGCAAAATCAGAGAAACTGATTCAGAAACTGAACTGGTCTCTTATTTTTTCCAGAGCTGTATATGGGATAGGGTGGTCCTATACACTCTCTAAGCCCTAATTAGAATTGTCCAGGGAGGATGTATTCTCCTTTCTCTCTGAACTAAAGCAGCACAACAAACATGGCATTTATATGTTTACTGTTATTAAGCAACAGAAGCTTATTAAAACAGTAATCATTGAAAGGGCTGCTGTTAGGCACAGTTGTTAGGCAGAACAAAGTCAAAGTAAAATGAGTTATTGTTTTTATAAAAGAGCAACAGAACAGTATAATACTCCAGCGATGAGGGCTGTAGGCTATGGTTGCCAAGCAACAATGGTTAGTCTGTAAACAACACAATGTTTTAATGCTGCGTTTCTGTATGCAGAAAGACGTTTATGGCTATAACCAAAATGGATCCCTATTTAAATATTATTGAGTACACTATTGAGTATAATCGTACAATCTTAAAGTGGTATTTAACGTGATTTTGAAAGCACTATAAACTACCACAAGGCACTTATAGCTTGTATTAAACATTGTAGCTCAGGATATGAACTGAATGTCTTTATATTAAACAACAGAAAGTGGAGCAAACTGAAGCCAAAATCATTTGCTCAAAGTTATTGTGTTATGGAGTTATTGAGCATTTAGATATTTTCCCACGCAGTTCATTAATGGCAGGCTTATTTCTGAAAAAATATATAGTGGCTTGCAAAATCAACTTTTTTATTTCATAAAAAAAAAATTTAAAACCTTATATCATTTTCGAAATTCAAATAAAAATAGAAAAATCTTATTCTAAAACCCCTAAATAAAATCTAGTGCAATCAATTGCCTTCAGAAGTAACTTAATTAGTCCAGCTGTAATTTAGTCTCGGTATAAATACACCCATTCTGTGAAGGCCTCAGTGGTTTGTTAAAAAACCCTAAACAGGTCAGAGATAAAGTTGTTGGAGAAGAAGGGTTAGGTTGTGAAACATAGTTCAAGCTTTGAGCATCCCAAGGAGCACTGTTCAATTCATCCTCAAAAAATTGGAAAAAGTATTCCACAACTACAAACTACAGAGACATGGCCGTTCACCCAAACTGACAGATTGAGCAAGGAGAAGCAGCAAAGAGGCCTATGGTCACTCTGGAAGAGTTGCAGAAATCCACAGCTCAGATTGTACACTCCAAAAATCTTTTTTTTTTTATGGAAGAATGGCAAGAAGAAAATCATTGTTAAAAGAAATACAGAAGAAGCGCTGTTTGCAGTTTGTAGCAACAAGGCATGTAGGAAAACAGCAAACGTAAAAGAAGGTGCAGAAACCAAAGATAAACTTTTTGCCCTAAATGCAAACCTCAATATGTGGCAGAAAAGTAACCCAGCTCATTACCCTAAACACATTATCCCCACTGTAAAACATGGTGGTGGCAGCATCATGCCATGGGGATGCTTTTCTTCAGCGGTTACAAGACCATATTAACATAACAATAGGCTGTCTATGTGCCTGCAGTAAGACCAATGGTGATCTGGCATTGTACAAAATTGCATCCCACACCATGACACCAGGCCTTCTGAACATTTGTTGATGAGTTGTTGGTCATCTCCACTATGACAAAGCAGGACATGTCACTTGGACGAGACTCGTTGATGATCTGCTGCCATTCTGAGTCACTCCATTACAGTCTGGAACAACTACCCACTGGGTAGTTCCATTCATTCCTGTCTATTAATTTCCTTTGGGTACAGATGTTATGAAGACTTCAGGACATACCATCTGCAAATATGGCTCGACCAATCAGATTTTATAACTGAAACTAGACATTTTATAATGTTCTATTGCATTATTATGATTGACAGGCTTTATCTGTACCTGTAAAGCCTGTAAAATGGACTAACAGCAGGAAGTCTGTAGGATTCACATTAGCCACCGAATCTCACCCTCTGAAGTTAAAACTCTTATTATAATGTGACACAGCAGAAGGTCACACAGATTGACTGTCTGAAGGCTGGATATAAATACATAGGTCCGGTCCACTCTAATTGACCCCTCACCCACATGACATGAAGCCATTAGATCTGTCATGTGCCAGGGCAGATCACACTGTGTTCTGGCAGCTATAGACTAGACTGCTGACACTGTACTCTGCCTCAACACACTCAACCCCAGCATCCCTCTCTACCCTAAATGCTCTCTGTTGCTGCGTTTTTCGTTTCTGCAGCATAAAGCATGTTTGACACCACACTATAAGTGTGCCTGCAGGTTCAGCTTTTATCTAAGCATTGCTCCTAGGTATTTACCTTCTCATTTATTTATTTTTACTTTGGATTTAATAACACATGTTCAAGGAATGTTTGTATTTAAGCATTATGAGAGTATACGCTAGTTGGAATATATTTAGCTTTAAGGCTAGAGTAGGCTAGGGTGGAAGGGAGTATTTGTCTGGACTCTGAATTCATTTATCGATCAGGCTTAAAAGCATCTGACGGGAGGAAAACACATGTCTGCTGTTGAATTGTCTCAAGGCACTACTCAAATTGTTTGTCTTTTACTAGTGTCTCATCCTGTCATTCTGTGTGTGCAGCATCATGTAGGGCAACATGTATTCTATTGTAAAATTGCTTTTGCTTCTTTTCAGGTACTTACTAGGGCTGGACGATATGGCCAAAAATATATATTACAGTTTGTTTCTTAATTTTGATTGATATGATATAGCTCCAGTATTAATATGAACATTACGAAAGCTACAGAAAGCTGCTAGGAAGATCTTTATATAAATTTGCCAACTCCACCCTGTGATAAATATCAGTCAGTGACCGATGCAGTAACTTATAAATATTGAAATACAGGAAATGTGTTTAAAATAGGGCTATAATCATTAACGTGTTATTTTTTTTATGCGATTAACTATGCCACCAAGTTTGACCCCAACTTCTGCCGTTATCTGCCACGATCCTTATTTGGTGTATACTAGTAGTTTTTGATTGACTATTTTCTGGTACAGTTCAATCCAAAATGAACAAGTCCATTAATAATGGAAAACTGTCCTGGCCCCAGGGCAGTAGTCTGAAACCATCATACTTCCACCACCATGCTTAACAGGTGGGAAGCCATTCTTATACTAAAATTAGGCCTGTCACGATAGGAATTTCTTTGTGGGAGATATATTGTCCCAGAAATGATTGCGATAATTGATATTATTGTCATTGTCAAGACCAATGTCACTGATATAATAATAATAATAATAATAATAATAATAATAATAATAATAGAATATCATAACAAAAATATACAAAAAAATAATAATAATCATAGTTTTGGAATTAAATATTTTTTTACTGCAGTCCACAATGTGTGTATGGAGTCTCAGTTATTGAAGCATTGGTCTGTTATTGCTTGCTAAAATAATCTTCATTGTTATACATGTGAACAAACATACAAATAAACACAGTAGACGATATCACAATCTCAAATATTATTGAGTTAGTGTCCATTTATTGTACGATAAGTTGATAATGTAATTATTGTGACAGGCCTACCTAAAATACATGTTTGCCAAACATTAATCGTTTCTCTTTATGATTTGATGATGATAATGATGATGATAATGATAAATGGGCAGCAGTGTTCTTTTTAAAGAGTTGTGGCTTAATCTGTGCTATTTTGCCATTAACAACATCCTTCTTTAATGTTTGCCAGGGGTGAACTTGTGAATATTGTTCAAAAGTTAGAAAATCTCCAAAAAATGAAACCTGCCCTACAAAACAAACAGTCCAAAAACCCAATACTGTAATTACATTTGTATTTATGATGAGTGTATTTAAACATCTGACTACAGCATAGAACAGACTTACACCAGAATCATATTATTTTTATTCTTTTGACTCAAAACACAGTGCAGCTACAGAGCAATAAGTTAGATGTGTGCCGATGGGACTGCCAATGCTCTTCTCCATTGACTCAGAAAATAATGTTATGAATGAGCAGTTTTTCAAGCATTCTCCCAGTTCTTTCTTCTCCCTTATAGAGTGCTATTTATACAGGCCTGATGAAGTCTTTTTTTTTTTATTCCTAATGAATGTGCTTAAATCCCACACGTGGTATGATGTCATACGGACTCACTAAGATCTGTTAACTGGGTTGAATGAGGCTATACAGCATAAACAGTCCTAGACTTCAGTCGCTATGTTTAGTTGATGTCTACACACACATTTGGAGTTGCACAGTATAAAGAACATTTAAGGCAACATAAAGCTTTGTGTAAGTGCCTACACTGAGCACTGTGCCTACACCAGCAGCCTGTCAAAGTAATGGACCTATATTGGGGCCAACAGCAACCAAATTCTTGGCCTAATTCAATCCCATTTTAAGTTAATAAGTCAAAGTGTTGAAACCCTAGAGGCAAAGCAGCTTAATAAACTTGATCCAGACTAATTTTAGTGGATTTTGAGAAATTTGAGAGCTTTTCCTTTAGGCAGTGCCAGCCATATGCTATCTTTCCCACTGAAGACAGCAAGGAATGTAATTTCCCCCCTCTTGTTAAATATGAATGCAGCCAACATGAAAAGATGCTAAAATGAGCAGTTTGCCTCCTCGTTAGTGCATAAAAGCCCAGATTAGCTGAAATCTTTAAGATGAGGAGCTTTTTGTTAAACACCACAGCTGTGCTCTTTTAGAAATATAATAATAGTGAATTATGTGGAAGGATGTTCAAGGCTTATTTATAGCTGATAATTAGCTATGCGGGCGCACACAGGTATTAGATACTGTACATCCGTAGAGCACACAATGCAGTTTCTACATATGGGAATATGGGAATTTTAAAGGGCCAGTGTGATCAATGTTTTTGAATTTATTAGTTATTTTCTCACACATTAGACTCACATATAACATTTATGTGGTTTCTACAGAAAAACCTATCACACATTCCAGTCTTAATTTGTCCCTGTTTGTGTTGATGTAGACTGCCTTTGATACTGATATATGTAAGAGATTTCTATTAGTATATTTGGCTGCATGTATTTTGTCTTCGTCAAGAAGCAGTCCAGCTGAAACGTTCTGTATAACATCAGTGTAAATGGGTGGGCTAAACTGCTTTATGCTAAATAGGTGGAGGTATATTTCACAAACACAGAATTTAAAATGGGCTCTTGGACTTTTGCAGATTAATTTCCATATATGTACTGTATGGACTGCAGAGTGGAAGAAGGTGTTCTTTAAATTGTTAATAATACCTATGTTTACATGCAGAAAATACACTGACCATGTCCTATTGTTTATTAATCAGGTTATTGTTCATATTCTAAATGAATCTACTCATTTCTAAAAGAGAGAATATTTCTCAAGATATATGGGCTCTTTAAAGCTATATATGTGAATATTTATGTTTATACTATATCAGGCTCCGCCAAAAACCAGGGTATAGAATATTGGGAGAAATATATTAATACTAAGTACTGTTATTTAATTTTAAGTATGTTGGTCTCTGTCCATTTATAGAGCTCAGAGCCTGGTCTTATACAGCTCTGAAAAAAATTAAGAGACCATTTAACTATTGTTTTTTTTATGATTTTACCTAATTTAAAACCTCTGAAATATAATTAAACACCAGAAGTTATCAAAAAGCAGTGTGTAAGACTGGTGGAGGAGAACATGCCATGATGCATAAATTTATAATATGAACTCGTTTTCTTTGCATTATTTGAGGTCTGAAAGCTCTGCATATTTTCTGCAAATAAATGCTTTAAATGACAATATTTTTAATTGGAATTTGGGAGATGTTGTCTGTAGTTTATAGATAAAAACATTAATGTTAATTTTACTCAAACATGAACCTATAAATGCACAAATTAGAAAAAACTGATTCAGAAACTAAAGTGCTCTATTATTTTTTCCAGAGCTGTAAATAGCTACAGGCAGCATTGCAAAGATGACTGCCCAGTGAACAGATTTTCTATGACTTTTATATATAAATGTCATACATAATTGGTAGACCCAGCTTACCTTATAAATCAGCAAGACTCTCCAAGATCAGTGTTTTTTTTCAATGTGAACAATAAATACCTTGCAGAATAGGTTAAACCTCTTCACATTTGACACAATGTCTGCAGAATCATTTAATGGTTCCAAGGCTGGCAGAACCCTGGCATAAACAATACCAAACTATTCTTTTAGCATTTACATACTACATAAAATCTGGAATACATCATTGATTTACACAAATCCTCGATTTATCTTCTGAATAAAATACTAATGTATATGTATTATACTGCATTTACATTTTATGAATTGCTATTTTCAATTATTTTAACTAGAATAACTTATTTAAATCAGTCTCCTGAATCAGTCTACTGTTCCTATAAATGTAATACTGTGTGAGCATGTAACACAATATAATATGTGGTCAGTATGAAGAGGATATATAAGGGCTGTATCTTTAGATGGTGGATTGTGGATTTGTTTCAGTTATTGGTTTTTGGCCTCCATTTAGAAATACAATAAGCTGAGCGTCTAGGTTGCTCCCTGAGCAACATTAAATTGATCATGGATTATCCTAGTATTTAGAGTTTTAGCTTGATCCGTAGCATTAACAGAAATCAGGCAGTAGTCTAATGCCTAATCCAGAAAGAAGGACTGTTGCTGAATCTGCTGTCATCATTGTTTTTGCTGAGGGAATGCACAGTGCATGGCACTACATGGAGCTATAGCTTATTTGAGATAGATATAGCTATCTTTTATTTATAGTTACATCACATATTTCAATCTTGACCACAGCATTACTGTGGACGTGTAACAGTATTGGAGTGATTTTATCATTCCTGCACATGGATGCAATGTACCAAAAAACCTGATTCGAAGCTGAACTCAGACAGATTTATAACACTAGAAAGAGATTCATCTTAGCTTAGCTTGGAGTTCTGCCTGATCAACAGCTGCTTTTCCACAGTAAAGATGGGATTTGGCAGCAAATGTGTAGAAGATGTACACTCCTCATTATTAAGGTGCCAAGAAGGATTCTTAGAAGTTATGCCAGAAAAATGAAACAGTTTGAGAGAATATTTCATAACAATGTATGATTTTTGTACATGACTGACAGAGTAGTATTTACTTGTAAAAAAGTCCTAATAAAGATTCTTTTGGCCCAGCAACATTTTATGTATTTAAAAAAACAGAGATTTGTATCTTATTTTTCGTCCTTGAAAACAGAATTTTTGGAAAACTGTTTTTGGTGTTGTCATTGGGGCCGGAAAAAGTAGTATCTCAGTACTCCCTATGTAGTGAACAACATAAGTCCTAAAACTACAAAGTTTACATGCAGATAGCACTAGATTTTAGATTTTAATGTATGAATAAATTTAAATACTAATATACTAATTTATGAAAAATATATATAATGTGTTTTGTGGGGTTTGAGACCATGCCCTAATACTCAGTACTAAAGACCCAGACTGCAATAAAAGTACCGGTATATGTGCTCTATCAAAAAGTAACTTAGGTTGAATTCGAAGTGTTCTTTAAAGAAGAACTCCGGTGTAAAATGGACTTTTGGTGAAGTAAAACATGATAAAAGGTACTTTTTTTATCCAGGTTCAAAGTAGTTTCACACCTCCTTGCTAGAATCCAGAGAGCTCTGACATTTAAAGCGAGGCATTAATAACCTAAAAAGTGCACAAGAACTTATTAAAAACCTCTGTTTACATCCTGTAATGCTAGCTTCAGCTCCGTGCACCGCCATCTTTGGTATGTCTGACAATGACAGACAATAGATACAGATACAGCACTTTTAGTACAGTAGTGAAGTAGATATACTACGTTATTATACATTTCTGCCAGGGTTTACATCAGTGTAGCGTTTGCATGCTCATGCAAAAAAAAAAAAAAAAAGACTATCAGTGGGTCTGAGGATTATAAACTTTTCAGGTGTTGAAGTCCAAGAGAACACAATTGGTCATTTCTATGGGTGGGTAGATGGCACACTCTTTCCTTAATACTTGTAATGCTGTGGGTGCAAACGTCTGTTAGCTAATGTATCAGAGGTGGGGATCTGGTGTTTTCCTCTGAGCGCACTGGCTACCTGATAATGCTGCATCAGTCAGGGTGACTGGCTACTACGCTACACCAATAAGAGTCTTTAGGGCAGACTCCTAACACTACATTGACCCACCTCTGTAATAGAAATAACCTTGTAAGTCACTCTGGATAAGAGTGTCAGCTAAATGCCATAAATATAATTAACTTATATATATAAAAAAATATATATATATAGGGAGCGTGATTCTTGTAAGGCATTCCTTCAAATAATACTTATCTTCTTTTTTCTTTAGAGTGTATATTTTCAGTGATGTTACATGTATGTGAAAAAAAGTATGCCACGTGGCCTTCTCTTTTATGATAATTTCATACACAATTCATCTACAGTGAATGCTTCAACCTTACAGTAAATGTTGATATTATGTGCCACACATTGGCTGCTCCATGAGACAGGCAGAAGAAGATTGAGCTGATTCAGCTTCAGGACCCGATAGAGATAGCCTGTGCATTACTTCTGCATGCACTCATTTAAAATTCATACACACTTTACAGTCACTTACTGTATGTTGCTGGGCTATTAAAACCCAGAGTGAAAGAGTGCACGGAAGAGCTTAAAAGCTTTCTCTAGCTTATGGTGCCTCTTAGGTTGAATTTAATGAAAGCCTTTTTTGGGGGTCCCACCTCCTAGTTAGCACATCACAGGATGGGCCTTTGTAAAGCAGCAATTAGCGTGTGATGTATTACTCTACACATATTCGCAATCCTTTTGAGGATTGCATGTTAGCATCAGTCTCATTTGCTAAGAGGTTTTAAACCTGTACTTGTCACAAAGACAAATGAACTCTAATTTTCATTCAAGTGCAGGGCCAGTAAAATAACGTACTATAGCAGTTAGCATTTAGTCACAGTCAGTATCCTTTGCACATAAGAACCACACCATGACACAGTGACATAACCATTTAGTTTAGTTTTCTATCATGTTTTGTAAGAAAAAAAGCCTTTTGGAGATGATGCTCTAGCAGTCTCTTTTTATGCTTAATTGAATTTAAATTGGGGTGTTAAATTGGACTGTTGAATTGGGCCATCCAGACCTCTCCTTGTTCTCCCCTGATGAACTGATGATTCCCCTGATTGCGAAGGCAGAGTGCAATTACTGTCTCGCTGCATAGCAACACTGCCCTGCAATTCTACAGGTATAAGTGGAAGACAGACAATATGGTTCAAAGCTCTTCTGAAGTGATGAATGTACCCATTCTATTTAGATTATTTCAGCTAATTAAAGATATACATTTTACTTAGAACAAGACCTAGTATATTATATATTAGTACTACAATTTGTTTCTTCAGTACTTAAACCAGTTGCCTAATAACTATGTTGCTTGTCTTTTGTGCATTATTTTTTTAAAGCTCTATCCTCCTTTTTTTTAAGTCTTCAACATACATACCTTTTGAAGTAGCCATTGGGTTTTAAGGTGTGTTAAGGATTTTAAATCTGTTGTAGGAGCATTTTTTTTCATCTTCAAATTCGTCTTCATAAACAATGTTACGTGTTACGTTTGTTTCTAGAATTCTCTATTATTTAAAGTTAATTAATAATTTAAATTTTCAGAGTACAAGGTAGCTGTGTAGAAGAGCCCATGCTGCTAGCTGATATCACCCTGACTTACCGGAGCACTCAGGGTTCCTCAATTTAGCTCTGTCGGTTAGCCGGTAATGCTAATGCTAATGCTCCAGCTTAAGTGGAAATCTGTAAATCTAAGCTTACTGTAAATAAACAGAAGCAGTTTACTCACCCAAGTAAAAAGTTTTCAGGAGTGAAATCTGTGTAGATTAACATCAAGCGCTCGTTTGACTTATATGTTTTTCTTTATTTAAAAAAAAAATACACTTTTGCTTACTTAACTTAGCTTAGCATTACAGTTCTTGGCACCCACCGGGAGACCTGCTAAATTAGAAGGAAAACATGGCAACACCCTTGTTCCTTACTAGTGTCGCATAATGCGCCTTATAATCCAATGTGCCTTATGTATAAAAAAAAAATAGACCAGAAAATAGACATTTATTGATGTGGTGTGCCTTATAGTCTGAAAAATACAATAACTATGAGTGAACAGTGTAAATGAAACAAAAACAAAACTGATACTGATACTAATTTAAACCAACATTACATTTTCTGCTCTGCCAGTTTTTGCATGTGTGCAATCAGAAATGATTAATTTCATCAGCATCACTCAGACTGTATTAAAACAATAATTCAGCTCTTATTCCTTTTTAGGATTCCAGGTTTTTTCTTCGTTTGTTAGATATTCAAATATCTTTATTCTGGTGGCCATGTACAATTCTGTCCTGCTGAAATGTATTAAAGAAAGCTGTAGGGTTTGCTTGTCTGTGTGCTTTGATTCCTTTGAAGAATACGCAGACAAAGACTGTAAAACCTACGTCTTTCATAACGGAGAGACTCCGACGGCTTTATTCAAATGAGACGAAATGTAGGTCAGAGGAGAAGCCTGCTTTTTGAGGAGTATGCTTATACAGCATGATTAAACTTTAAAATGTAGCCCATATCTGTTCACTCTGAATCAGGGCAACGGTAGAGGTCCAATTACTCAGATCATGACATGCTTTAAACTTAGTCCAATTTGTTGGCTCTCATTTGTTTTGCAGGAAATATAAATCTAATCTAAATATTTTAGTTCCTTACCTGCTATCTAAGAGAGTTGCTCAGCAAGCAGGACTTTTACATTCTTTACAAATTGATAAAGAGAACTGCAGTAGATTTTTGCTTTAATTGTTGTCAATCCGTTAGTAAATTATGGTGTAATCCACCTGTAAATCAAAAGTATAAGTCGAGAACCTGGATAACCAAATGCAATCAGGCAGAAAGAAATACTCAGTAGGCGACAACATGAGTTGGCAATACAGTTGGCTGAAACAGACTGGCAAATACTAATGGGGTAATGAGTCACAGCTGAGAGTGCTAAGTGGATTTGGAACAAGAGAATATTTCAGAATTGGTGGGTTAGGGACAGGTGGTGATGCCACACGCATAGGATTATGGGGAGTGGAGTCCTCTATGGAGGCAGGAGGAGAGTGTGCGATCCTTCTTTGAGTTAGCTTTTTGCTAGTCTTGCTTTCTCCTGAAGTTTTCCTTACAAACAGCCTCTTAAAAATTCCCTACTGGCCAGAAGTTGTAAGTTTTGGAGGCATAGACATCAAGACTGTTACATAGACATACATTTTTTCATTTTAAGGCATTAATAATTTTATATGTTCCGAAACCTGTGGTCTGTGCAAAAGTAAGTGTTGTGTATTTTCTCAAATTATAAAAAATAAATAGCACTTCTCTTTGTTAGTTTGACATAGATTATGTATTTACTTTAGAAAATCATCAATCATTTCACCAATGATTTCTGGCTCAAACTTGTGCACAAGACTGTCATTTTTTTTTTAGATTTGCCATTTGTGTGATTACAGTGAAATTTAATAATTGCTCAGAAATGTCCAGCACAGTTGTACTACCCACAAGGCCTCACATTTCCTCGCTGTAATTACTCTAAGTGGTCTGGGTTTGTAGTCGGGAGCGTCCATTGACTTCTGTCATTAGTCTGCATTTGCCTAAGCTGCTGGAGCATGGCTCTGAGTTGCTTTATCGCTTTCTTGTGAACACTGGATGAGAGCGATATTCTCTAAAGAGGCCAGTTCAGATGTTCCGGCACTTCACAGAAGCTGGAGTGAGGCTTTTGGATTAGAGAGGCTCATATTTAGCTGCCAGTTAGCTCTGTAGTAGCAGATGTGAAGCATGAATGCATATGACAAGCAAAGTAGGCTCTGAATAAATCTGGTAAAAAGAATAAATTAATAAATTAATTCATTCATGTTTTCATGCCAGTTCCATTCTTTGTTTCCATTTTATAAACATTTTACTACAATTGAACAAATAGAAACTGTTAATTAACAGGATTTACTTAAAGTAAATCTTTGATTAAGGGTTAAAGTAAAATTTAAAATGAATGTAAAAATGTATGCTTTTAATTATATCTTGGCAAGAGAAAGCCTCCTATATTTAGGTGGCATCTAATATTTACTTTTAAGAGATCCTGGTAAAAGTGTTACAAGATTGTAGGGGTGTCACGATCTCGATATTTTATCGAAATCGAATCGAAATGAGGTCACGATCTCGAGTATCGAAGTCAAAAAGAGGATCGACGATCCCTCCCGCGCGCGCTACGCAAATAGCGCAGCGCGCTACGCAAATGGCGCGGCACCAACACAGCGCATCCTATTCATTTAAATAGAGATAGCCACTGCATGAGCGCAGTCGGCGGGAGTGTGATCACTGTTTTTATCTGTCGGGGGAGGGGGTTGGGCGCGCAGGTTTTGTATCTGTATCTAACGGAGGGGTGGGTGCGCGCAGGTGAGAGCGTGTGAACTCGCTGAAATGCGTGTGTCAGTGTGACTTGAGAACACTGACTATAGATCACAGTGAGGTGGATTAAAAATCTTAAACTTATAATTGACTACACCTGTTGCTTTCCATTGAATTAAAAAAACATCTTTCTCTCAGATAAAGTAAACACAAGCGTGTTTCTGACTAAAATAAAAGCTTTTCAGGAGAGATATAAGTTATGTGTAAATATTTATAAGACAATACCCACATCACTTATCTAACCAGCCTGTACTGATTTCTGCCCCCCAATAATGCTTTCAATAACCTCTTGTAACCCCTGGGAGCCAGGGGTTACACTCTAATAGCCTTTAATAGTCTTCAGTAGCCTTTAAAAGACTTACCTGGCGGCCGTGGTGTGTCCACTAAACTCCGTAGTTATAAACATCCTGAGGTTAGCAGCGCGCTAACTGACCTGTTTATAATGTAATCCGAGCAGTGCCTCCGTGTCGGCTGTTCTAACCTGCTGCTGTTAGCTGCTTGGGCTGAAAGATGAACTGTAGTGAGCTGTATTATCCGGTTAGTGGGGTTAAAACCTTTATTTGTTTACAGAAACAGTAAAAACGGACTGGCTGAGCTCTGTAGCCCGTGGCTGGGCTGTACTGAAGTAGTGACTGAGTGAAGAGAGCGGGGCTTGTGCTGCTGCTGCTAGTGGTTGGATGAAGAACTGCAGCTTCATGTAATGAGCAGTTTCACCAGCCATCCACACACAGCTCTGATAAACTGCTTGTTTTAATAGTGCACACTGTTGCTACCAAAAAAAGTCACTAGATGGCATTACCATATATATCTTAATAAATAATAATAATAATATTTATAATATTTATAATAATAATAATAATAATAATAAATATATTATTTAAATTTTATGAGGCATAAAATAATAACAAGAAAAAAAAACAAGAAAATCGAGAATCGAATCGAATCGTGACCCTCAAATCGAAAATGAAATCGAATCGAGGATTTAGAGAATCGTGACACCCCTACAAGATTGTCAAATCTAGTTCTAGACATTTATATTCACATAACGTGATCTTAGAGCAATCGGTCACTAAAGAAGTAAAAGAAGTAAAAGCATGTCTATAGGCTGTAAAATCCTTTCACATTCTCACAAGATGCTTTTTCTCGCTGAAATGTATATTTTTTAGCGTGTAAAATTCTGGAATTTACAGAAAACCTTACCAAGTAAAAACATTATTAATGTTAGGTATGGAATTCCTGACTGTACATTTTTTGACAGTTGTCCTTTATTTCTCCTGAACTAATGTGGTGACTTCTTTGGCCATTACCTCTTTAGCATTTTATTTTATTTAAGATATTAACTTCCATTCCTCATTCTGAGCTTAATTTCATTTTTGTTCAGAACAGACATATAGGACTGTTATTCAAATACTAGAATATATATATAAAAAAATGTGTCCCTTTCTCCCAGCCCTAAATAAATCTTTATGGACCTTTTTTGGCATCACATTGCCCAGTTTAGCTGCTTTTTCTTTGTAAACGTATGCTAGATTCAGAGGAAGTGACTTGGACCTGACTTACGACTTTAATTTTGTCGCCTGTATGGATAAAACCTTAGATAAAACATAGCACTGTCAGCTATAGACAAGATTTTAGAGGACCCCTGACATGATAGCGTGTTGTGTGTAGTGACTATAATATTTTGAAATGTGCTTAACACAATTGTGCCCTACAATGTATTTTAAAGTCTTTACACATGGTATGTTACAAATGCTCCACAAAGCAACACCAACATGATAAACATGAAACGTGTAGCAAAAACTCATCTAGGCTCCAAAGCTTAAAAAGGACTAATCTAATGTTTAATCTAATTTAAATATGTTTTATTTATTTATTTATTTATTTATTTTTAACCAAGTCTTCACGTTTCCTAAATTCTCAACAGAGCACCACCAAAAAGTTCAATTTCACATATTAACAGTAATTATACGTATAACGTTTTTTTTTTTTTTTTTTTAAGAATCATCCATTGAAATGTTCTTTAGAGAAATAAACTGAATCTTTTTTCCCTTTTTGGCACCTTCATTTACAAGAGTGTAACAGAAACTCATTTAGACTGGAAGGTGGAGTCCATCCAAAGCTCTAAAAGTCATTACGGAGATTGTACTGAATGCAGAATGAGACAGCTAGCCTGTGTAACTTACAGGAAATGAACGAGTTATGCTAATGGTCTTATGTGTGTGAAAGCTGCAGAAGCTGGGCTGTAAATATACACTGTAAAAAGAACACTGTGAGCTGTACAGTAACTTACTGGCAGCAATTAGCTAGTATCTTTCTGTAGTAAATGTTTATAGTAGGCATATTTAATACATTTAATTACAGTACATATAAAATCCTGGAGTTTTATTACTGTAATAATCACAGTACTGTAATTATTATCACAGTAAGAGGATGCTGCATTTTGATCATAGCAAATATTAGACTATTTTAAAAAGAATTACTAATTGAAAAAGCATTAATTTTTACACTGTACATGCTTTTCTGAACATGCAAAAAATAAATAAGAGACATTTCATATATTTCATACAGCTCTGGAAAAAAAAGTTTTTTTTTCTGGATCAGTTTATCTGATTTGGCTATTTATATGTATATGTTTGAGTAAAATAACCATTGTTGTTTTATTCTATAAACTACAAACAACATTTCTCCCAAATTCCAAATAAAAATATTTGTAATTTAGAGCATTTATTTGCAGAAAATGAGAAATGGCTCAAAAAGCAAAAAAGATGCAGAGCTTTCAGACCTCAAATTATGCAAAGAAAAAAAAGTTCATATTCATAAAGTTTTAAAAGTTCAGAAATCAATATTTGGTGGAATAACCCTGGTTTTTAATCACAATTTTCATGCATCTTGGCATGTTTTCCTCCACCAGTCTTACACACTGCTTTTAGAAAACTTTATGCCCCTCTTACTGCAAAATTTCTAGCAGTTCAGCTTGGTTTGATGGCTTGTGATCATCCATCTTCCTGTTGATTATATTCCAGAGGTTTTCAATTTGGTAAAATCAAATAAACTCATAATTTCTAAGTGGTCTCTTATTTTTTCAGAGCTGTAAGTTAGCAACCATAAAATGAGTGACAAGCTTAACCAAACAAATCTAGCTAGCTTGCAATACGATTGGGCACACGCAAATATTTATCCAGTTCTACACCAAATTAATGACAATCTTAAATAAATGTCACCAGAAAACATGCTTAATAGTTAGTAACATGTAACATGCTGTATACAGGTTCTACAAGACTTTGTTCTTTATACAGTAATGCTCTGAAAAGTATAGTATTCTTGAATATTATCTCATTAATTCCTTTTAATTTATAGTTTTTTTACAGCTACATACATTACATTTTGTAGGTATACATTATTATAGTACTTACATTAGTGAACCTACATGCTACCCTATTACTAGATAAATTGTGCCATATTTTGCCCTAAAAATGGCTTCAATTATGAAGACACTCATTTTACTCAGGGCAGCAGAAAGTATGTTGTGAAGTCCACTGAGACTTGTGGGAAGACCAGGGCTAATTTATGGCACCATTAGTGCCTAGCAGATAAAAGGCCTGGGTAATTGCATCTGAAACCATTAACTAGACTAAGGAAAATGTTACTCTTGTGTTGTGAAGATTGAGTAGACTCTTTGTGTGAGAAATCGTTGAGAGGGGGTTTGTCCTTTCCTTGTGTGCGATAAATGATTATCATGCTGCTGTTTATTTACACTGCTGAGAGAAATATGTTGATAAAAAAATTGTTTTTTATGGTGTGAAACTTTTATGTATTACTTTTCTGTCCTTTCATGGCAGATATTTATTTACTGTTATTTTCTGTTCCCTTTCACAGTATATTTTCCCCCTTTTATGGCTGCGGAGAGCTTAAGGTGTTTTTTTCCTGATATGAAATGAAATGTTGTTCTCTCACTCAATATCAAATTATCTCACTGGCTTCGTGAAATGTAATGGTACTGGCAAATTAACCTCAAATAAAGTCCTAGAAAGCAGTCATTTGGTGAGGTAATGGAGCCTGAAATGGAAGCCCCAAGTGATTCTTGAAATGTGTTCTTTTTTGTTATATAGAGAGCTAACTTTTCTGTTGAGACAAATTCAGCAATTTTCTTTTCTGTTTCTGATAATGAAAGTGCTGCACAATAGGGTCTATCTACCTGTACTGTTTGTCCAAAAAGCTTTGATAGGTTTCTTACAACACTTTTTAAATGGCACAGAAATAACCTGAAAAAAATAAATAAATAAGTAAACTGTGTTTTACAACTTTGCTTAATAACTATATACAGACTTGTGCGAAATTTTGGATAGTCTTTTAAAATATTCTTTATTTAAATATGAAATAATCATTTAACTAATCAAGCATAAAGTGAAAAATAAAGCCATGGGATACAGATATGGAAAAATATATGGTATAGATATGGGAAAAGTATTACCTTAATGTCCACACCTGTATAAGTTGTAAGGTGTTATCTTGTGTGTAAAATCTAATTGCCTATTATCGATTTCGAGTGAGCTGATGGTGGGTGCCAGATGAACAGTAAATTCTATTTCTGAAGTTTAGCATTTCATCCAAATTAAATGCAGGAGGCCCCACAAGTTACAGTCCCATAACATTTGGCTTGTTGATGTATTTTTGGATAATCCTAGCTACCCACAGCTACTCTGTTTTTTTGTTTTTTTTTTTAACATGTATGTATGTTTAGACACCATCAGTTCGGACTGTCACAAAAACTTTACTTTTGGGTGATAATTGCAATACACAGTATTATTATCATTTTAAGACGATTTCATGCCTCATATAATGATAATAGCAGTATAATGCAATTACACTTTTAGGCAATTTGGACTAAATAATAAAAAAAACTATTAACCTTGCGTATCATATCTTTACATGTCACAGTCCACATTGTGTGTATGCAACAGGCTATGATTTATGTATTTGGTCATTGACATATAAAATCTTTTAATTTACCAAAAATCGACAGTGTGCCTCATAATCCGATGTTTGTAAGAATTTTTCCAGTCAGGTTGTAAGTAGCACTAAAGCCACTCCGCTGAAGTTCAGTGTTATAAAAGAGTTTCAGTGACGTTTCTCCAGCTGGAGTAGTATTAGCATTAGCTGCTAACCACAGAACTAGCTCTTTCCCCGTTCAGAGAGAATATATTGAAGTGTAACCTGCATTTACCATGTAAAACGAGCTAGATGGGATAAATCGCTAGCTGATAGCTTACCTTAGGCAGGGGATTGCATTTGTGTCACGGCACCTGTGTAGAAGCAAATCTGTAATTTAACTAGTAAAAAAAAAGAGGTTGGTTGTTTTACTAGTTGGCCTATTGTGCGAACTAAGCATCATTCTGTTTGATGGCCTTGAGAAATTATTCATTGTGAATGTAAGACGTTTGAGCTAAATCTATCATGCCCATGCAAGTGCTGGACAAATCTTTGCAATCAAATCTAAACTGAGCATGAGGCCATGTTAGAACATTTGTGCACTCAGAGCAAAATCATACTGCTGGGCCTATAAATTCAATAAATAAATAAAACACATTAAGTAAAATACAAGCAGAATAAACTGCGGTTTGCTTTAATTGACATGTACATCATTTCTGTCTACGATTAGCCCGAGGGGACTGTTTCAGACACATCACTGATCAGTATTTATTGCAGAGGCTGCCTCCAGCAGTCATTTAAAGGTACAGACACTTGCTGGGATTTCAGCTACAAAACAAAATGAATAAATATATTTTCTATAATTAAATTATTCAACCGTATAGAGTAAATATGTTTGGCGGTATATTTGAAGCAGAATGTTGGGCTTGCTTTAGTTCAGTTCAGGACTGTGCAGTGAAATATGCTAAAAATATGTATATATATTTAAAATATACCTTTCTTTTTTTTTTTTTTACACAGAGTGTTCAAGAAGGCAAGTCCAAATGGAAAGGTAAGTTCAATTATGTTACATATATACATATGGAGTGCTGCTTAATCTTCTCTTATCATTTAAGGCACTTCATCAGAGAAAAGTACATAAGTAGATGTACACAGAAGCTTTATTTTGAAGAATTTCAAAATTTTGTGCTTTTAAAACTAATAGTGTTTTTATTGTGCAATGAAACTAATAATACATACCAGGGGTGTCCAGTCTTTTTCTAAATGGGCCACTGTTGCTGCAGCTTTTCATTATAAACAACCAGCAGCAAACCTAAATCCACATGTTTAATTAGTTGTTCAGTCTTCAAACAACTGATGCCCTTTATGATAAGGCTGCACACCCATGACATATGCACTTAATAAATTAAATTTATTGGAGAAATGAAAAGCTTACTTTTCATTCCATATATTTACATTTTTTACTTCATTAAAAATTAAAAAGCAGCAAAATACGATTGCTCCTTTTATGCAATTTTCGCCACACATGGGCTCATTGACAAAACTAAATAAGGCACCAAGATGGAGTTGTTAGAATGGAATGGAAGTTAATATTTGTAGTAAAATATTGATAATATATGTAAGTGATTACAATATTGGAGTGAAAGGATGTGTTTATTGAGGAAAACTGTACAATAAATGGTAGGAAACAAGCTACAGTTGGGCTTGAAGCTATACAGGTTTCTCACTAATGACATCACTGCAAGTAAAGGTGACAGTGGATAGCTGACAAATTACATAAGTGGTCTATTTATGAAAATGACCATTTAATAATGCACTCCCTCTTAAAGTCTGTTAATGGTGCAAAAACTTAATTAAGCACAAAAAGCAATTTTACGCCATCTTGTGGAAAGACCCAGTGCCTATTTAAACTACACATGTAACCATTTACATATTTGCTTGACACTTAACTGCATGCCAACTTTTGAGAAATTTGAGGTGTTATTTTTATGTCAGTGAGTGTATATGTAATTTTTTTTGTATGGGCTATGCATTTAACATACACTGGTACAAACCATACTATGTTAAAGGTTAATTTACATTTGTTTACATGTACTTGTTAAAATAGTACCCTCACCTTTACTAAAATTCAGTTTACCGTATTTTTCGCACTATAAGGCGCACCGGATTATAAGACGCATAGTAAGAAACCAGGGTATTGCCGTGTTTCCCTTCTAATTAAGCAGCTTTTAATGCTGGGGGTGCCTAAGTACACAAACTGTAATTCTTAAAGAAAAACAATTTCTTTTAAAGTCAAATGAGCACTAGATGTTAATCTACACAGATTTCTCTCCTGAAAACAGTTTATTTGGGTGAGTAAAGCGCTTCTGTTTATTTACAGGAAGCTGAGATTTCCAATATTTTAACGCAGTTAGCAGTAGCGCTAGCCACAGTTAGCAGCAGCGCTTATCGCTAGTAAATGCCACCGGCAGAGATACAGTGAGGAACCCTGAGTGTTTCAGTAGCCCAGGGTGATATTAGCTAGCGGTTTGCCACATGTAGCTTGTTTTAACACAGTAAACACACAGACTGACAGACAGACTCTGAACGGAGAAGCAGCTAGCTTTTTTAATGCTGTACTTCAGCAGAGTTGCTTTACTGCTCCTTACAACCTGACTGTTCATATATAAGGTGCACTGGAGTGCAGAAAATGCGGTATGTATAATTTTTCTACCATGGCAAAAGACCATATGAGACATAACTCTGCCCCACTACAAAAACAGATTACATTAAAAATAATTGCATAAATGATATAAATGTTCAGTCATTTAGTGCTCACTGATATTTTAATGATCTGTTATGTAATTTATTAACACAAAGCATTTTATTAGAATAGATTTTTCATTACTCCACATTGATCTGGGCATTTTTAATTTATTTGCAAACCTGTTGTTTCTTGATTTAACTTATTTTTTTTCATCTGTTTTTTTTTTTTAAGCTGACTGTCTATCTTGGGAAACGGGATTTTGTTGACCACGTGGATCTTGTAGAGCCAGTTGGTATGCTTTAAAAGTTCAAATCTTTCAGTATTAATAGAATTATTTGTTGACATATTCACCTTTCTCCTGTATTTTCCTGGAATTTGTTAAAACTGCTTTATGAGTTCTGGCTGCTTCCTGACTAAGCGTTTTAAATGAAGCCCTTTGGACCTATAACTCATCTCCCTCATCCATTTTGCAGACGGTGTGGTTTTAATTGATCCAGAGTACTTAAAGGAGAGAAAAGGTGAGGGGAAATCTTTAGCAATATGTCCAACTTGACACAGAGTATCATTTTTCAGCTTGTTTCTACTTTCATGAATAGTAGTGTTCCACTATCGTTTAGACTGGTAATCAAACATGTCACTGAGCAGGTTGAATACTAAGTGGCTCTGGCCTCCTTGTCATTCATTCACAGTTTTTGTAACGCTGACATGTGCCTTCCGCTATGGGCGGGAGGACTTAGATGTTCTTGGCCTGACATTTCGAAAGGACCTCTTTGTGGCCAATATACAGGCATTCCCTCCTGTGCCTGAGGAGAAGAAAGGCCTGACACGTTTACAAGAGCGACTGATTAAGAAGCTTGGAGAGCATGCTTATCCCTTCACCTTCGAGGTTATTTCCTAGTTACCACAGACATTGCTCATTACACATACTATTCTTTATATTACAATTTGACTATTATAATGACTTATTTATAACTCTTTAATCTTAAATCATTTCAGATACCTCCAAATTTACCCTGTTCTGTTACATTACAACCTGGACCTGAAGACACTGGAAAGGTGAGCTTTATCCATATTATATTAGTACAGTTTAAAGCAAAACATGGACACTATAAGCTTGCAGACTAAAAAACTGAAGTTTAATGTCTGGCCTCTTTTTTCTTCTTTTTTTTCCACAAAGGCCTGTGGGGTTGACTTTGAAGTGAAAGCTTTCTGTGCTGAAAATGTTGAAGAAAAAATTCACAAGAGGTACAATACTTTGGTGCACTTTCTAATTTGAAGCAAAATTGGTTAAATACCTTTTGGCAGCTAACCAGAGATGCATTTGACTCCTTAGTGTAAATGCTTGTAGCTAAAATCTATTTAGGATACAATTCAGATACTACTCACACGATTTTTCTTTTATTTGCCATACATTCACAAGCAGATGAACATAAATAGCATAGCTTGTGTAACAGAGCACTGTTATATAGAATGCCAGCAGGGTAGAGCATAAACCCTTTAAACTTTTTTTTTACACTTTACTTGCATACATTAAAGGAAATAAAGCATTCATCATCACTTATCCCATGTGAAATAAGTTAACTCAGTTTACTACCTCTCTAAAAACGGTATGATTTTGTATTAATATTTGTTTGTTTACCAAATGATTGACTTTCTCTGTGTAAAGTGCCACATTAAACGGTTACCTGTGGTATGCTGGTGCTTAGTGTGGTCTCAATATAGCTTAACATTACAGTACTAAAATATAGGTGGTGCATTTTGGTGCGTTAGGGATCGAACAGTGTCAGCGCTGGTGTGTGATGGGCTCTGTTAATTTGTGAATCTTTTTTATACTGTAAAACTGTAACAGTAACTATAGTACTATAGTAATTGTCGATTCTCGTACTACTAGGAAATAATGCATCCTAAGACTGCATAACATGTATATCATATGTTATTGTGTAATGTGAAGATACAGTATTGAATTCCAACACTTTAATGTCTAATAATAAGATAATAAGGAATAAGAATATAACATTGTGTCTCTTGTAACAGGAACTCAGTGCGGCTCATCATCAGGAAAGTGCAGTATGCTCCAGAGAAGCCAGGTCCACAGCCAATGGCAGAGACAACGAGGCAATTCCTCATGTCAGACAAGCCTCTACACCTGGAAGCTTCTCTGGATAAAGAGGTGATTAGATTCTAAAGCCAGCCATGTGTTGGTGGAGGAGAGTTTGACAGTAGTTCACATGCCTCCTTGCCGGCCTTATTTATTAGTAACTATTATTCCCAATGTGATTTAAATAATATGCTTACTTGCACAAAATTGTGTGATAAGGATGACTATGATGGAATTAAGAGCTACACACTATGGGACCTGATAAACAATCTACACAGTGACAGTTGATACTAAATGTAACATAGGACAAGGTCTCCATCTTGTGGTTGACATAAGGTGGTGCATTTGAAGTATCCCAGAGTGTGTTAAATTGATAATACTGTATATTATCTGACAAAGAGTTTGCACTTTTTTGAACATTTCATATAGTTAAGATTAACTTTCAAACTAAACTAAGACTTCATTCTGACTGATTCACTTTTTTTTTTTTTTTTTTTTGTTATTTTCTTCTACATTATATACAGATTTACTACCACGGTGAGCCAATTAGTGTCAATGTTCATGTCACAAACAACACAAATAAGACTGTGAAGAAAATGAAGATTTCAGGTTATTGAACAATAACTTATTGTTATTTTTTAATATATTTAAATTTGAATAGAGTGTGATTAAGAACATTGTTGAGATGACACATTTTTTTACTTATTGTTACAGTGCGTCAGTATGCTGATATTTGCCTCTTCAACACTGCCCAGTATAAGTGCCCTGTAGCAACAGAGGAATCAGAGTATGCTCACAACACACACCTAAAAATAAATAAAAAAAAACATACAGCTCTGGAAAAAAATAAGAGACCCATGCAGTTTCTTTGATTTTGTTATTTATAGGTATATGTTTTGAGTAAATCGAACATTGTTGTTTTATTCTATAAACTACGGACAAAATAGTCATCTATAGCATTCATTTGCAGAAATTTAGAAATTTAGATCATATTCACAAAGTTTAAAGATTTAAGAAATCAATATTTGGTGGAATAACCCTGTTTTTTAATCACAGTTTTCATGCATTTTAGCATGTTCCCCTCCACCAGTCTTACACACTGCTTTTGGATAACTTTACGTCACTCCTGGTGCAGAAATTCAAGTAGTTCAGCTTGGTTTGATGGCTTGTGATCATCCATCTTGTTCTTGATTATATTCCTGAGGTTTTTAATTTGTTAAAATCAAAGAAACTCATCATTTTTAAGTGGTTTCTTTTTTTTTTTTTTTACCAGAGCTGTATTTATATTATACATTTATTATACATATGTCTAATTTTGCACCATGTTTGTAATTATCTAGTGACATTGTGGCTCCAAGTGCAACATTCTGTAAAGTATATACCCTCACCCCCTTCCTCGCCAACAACCGAGAGAAGCGTGGCCTAGCCCTGGATGGAAAGCTGAAACATGAAGACACAAATTTAGCTTCAAGCACATTGTGAGTATGATATTACATATGCAGCACATAATAGTATAGCCTATGATTGGCTGAATTACTCTGTTGTGATACTGGCCTGTTATCCGATCTCATTCCCATTAAGGTTACGAGAAGGAGCCAATAAGGAAATTTTGGGTATTATTGTGTCGTATAAAGTTAAAGTGAAGCTGGTGGTGTCCCGTGGTGGGTAAGTATGAACTTCACTCAGAGTCACTGCTGAGATTCATTTGATATGTTCATAACTTTTTTAAAGGTTTATTTTCCCATATATAATGGCAGTAAACAACATAATTGTCATTTTAAGATGTTATACACAATACACAATATTATGATGACCACCTCTTTTCTATACTCACTCTCCCCCCTTCCAGCTCCACTGACCAAACAGGAGTATTTTGTCGTTTTGTAATTACAGACTGTAGTCCTGTATTTGTTGTGCTGGTACAAGAGTATTAGAGACAGCAGTGCTGCTGGAGTTTATAAACACTGTGTCCACTTACTGTCTCAAGCTGGTCCACCATGCCAATGTAAAGTCAGAGACAGAAGCTCTGTGATCTGTTTCTGCACAGTTTGTGTTGTCAATCTGTAATCCTTCATCAGTGGTTACAGGATGCTGCCCACAGGATGCTTTGGGTGATATTTCTGGTTGATGGATTATTTTCAGTCCAGCAGGAATGCTGTGTCCGATTACACTCATACCAGCACAACGCACACTTCATCACCACTATGTCAGTTTCATGTGCAGTGCTAAGGATGAAGTGGTTGAAGTATTGTCTATTGTTTTTTCAACATTGAAACAACACTTAATGTTGAATGGTTGTGCAAACATTAAAATTTTAACGTTGAATCAACATAATGTCCTCAAACATCGGTTTTTTGAATAAGCATTTTATATTTCATCACCATACAATTTCAAAAAATGATGAGATTGTGGGATGAAAAGGTGATTTTACTTTCATTTGCAACAAATGCTTTTTAATTTGGCACCAATGTGTTCATGTTCTGGTTGTTTTACTGTTGTGTTTTTGAGATCAGATGTTCAGTCAGATCTTTACTACAGTGATGCAAGTTTTTTGTTTACACTGGTAACCATAGGAATTTCTAGTTTTAGCTACTTGTAGTAATTGCTTTTTGTTTGTAATTGTACAGTTTTTCACTTCTCACTGTTGATTCAACGTTGAAATGCCAGCTGGGTAAAATCTGTGAATGTAACCAGGAATGTCTTGTAATAAACAATAAAATTACTAAATCTGTTTTTGCTATTTCAGACTGCTTGGAGATCTTGCCTCCAGGTACAGTAACCTCAATGTGATACTGTCACACACTTATATCACATACATATATATGTATACATATCCTGATTATCAAAATATCTCATGCTTTTGACTTGTTGATGAACTTATTTACACACTGTGTCTTTTTCCACAGTGACGTAGCAGTAGAGCTGCCCTTCACATTAATGCACCCAAAACCAGTAGAGGAATCCATCTACAAAGATGGTGAGTTTATGACTTTATTATGGCTTTGAATTTACTAAATGTGCTGTAATTTAAGTAATTTAGAATAAAATTTGTCTGTATCATTACCTGTCATTAGATTTGGCAACTTCCCATTCATTACACAGGATATACAATCATGATTTTCAGCATATGCTCTCTGGTGGCCATGTTGAAGAAGTCCAGTCTTCTCTAGAATACGCTGAATGCCAAATGAATTAGGGGAAATCTTACATCCCCATTCTTATTAAAATGAGTCCAAACATCACAGTTTGGCTTCTAGTGCTTCTAGTGAAAGGAAATGGGCATAATCTCTCCATGTACCTCAAAATATTTGGAATATTTGTTTTATTAGTTGTGTTGAGCTGCTGTTCTTGTTTAATTGGTTTGCTGCAAACTGATGAAAGTATGTAATTATTGCTAATTAACCTCATTTGCAAGTGACATTGAACAATTTTGATTGCAGCTCTAAGTTCATGTTTTGAAGTCAGTAAAGGCATTTTGCTTTTTTTGGAAAGGCTTTTAGATAGTTTGTTGGTATGGATATTTGCATCTAATTGTAGTTTTGGAGACTTAATGATCAGTGGATGCAGTAAGTACCTACAATTGTCCACAAATCACTACCTCTCAGGCCTCAATGTTTTGGGAAATTTATCCTCCAAGAAGTAGGTTGTTGTGAGTAATTTGCAGAAACACTTAACAGTCTTTTCTTTATGTCCTGATTTATCTTTCCTGCTTTTCTTTTTTGGTAGCTCCAGAAAGTGATGCACCTATTGACACAAACCTGATCGAGTTTGACACAAAGTAAGTAATTTCTAGTCTTTAATTTAATTCTTCACAAGTTTGTCAAGGTATATACACTGTGCCCAAATATTTGTGGTCACCTGTTCTGATGACTGCATTTAACTACTCTACTTTAAGTTGCACCCATAGCTTATTTGGTCCCTGTAGAGAAATACTGACAATAGAATAGGACTCTCTAAAGCAGGTAAAACATAAACCTATTGGTATCATGCCAAATACCAGACTGTGGAGCCGTGAAACCGTGTTCTCTGGAACAGAGTTGAGGGGTTGGGGGATAGAGTTGGGGATGGCTTATGGAAAATGCTATCACGATTTCTTGCTGAGACAAAACAAATAAAACCTTTCCAGACCTTTTAATTATATATTTATTTTACTGTTTATTTCCAGTGATGATGACATCATCTTTGAAGACTTTGCACGGCAGCGACTCATCGGAGCAAAAGATGACAAAGATGAGGATGAGGAAGGCACAGATTCTCCCAAGCTGAACGACAGATAGATGAAGAAGACATGCTCTACTGGATCAAAGTATTACAGAGTGAAAGAGAGAACCCCTTGGAGAAAATAAAACCCTGAAGTTTGGGACACCCTTTAACACACTCACTGTGGTGCAGTTGTTGTGCTCCTGTTTACATATGTCTTCTCCATCCTGAAAGGGTGTAAACAAAAAAAGTGTAGAAAAACATGACCTCGTTATCAGCGTATTTAGCAGGGTGAGATTTTGGTTCACTGGCCACCAACAGAGTGCCTATGATTTTTTGCGGGTTTTACATGGTAAGAGGAATAGTGTTTCATCATGTTTAAAATGAACTTCAATGGTAGCATGGCTTTGTTGTTAGTTTGTTTTACACGTTCTTCTTTCCATTAGAATGATAAAGAATTTTAGAGAACATAACTTTGTATTTAAATCTATTACAGTACATCTGTTCTGAACACTGTGTAAAGAAACAGAAGCGTTATTCTTAATATAAGCACTGACAAATAAGCACCTTTTATTGGACACTCTTGCGTTAATTATTGAACAGCTGCAGTTAAATATGGACTGATTTTTATTTCTGCATCACTATTGTTCGGGAAAGACTCAACCTGGAACTAATATCAAATAATGTAAATCAATGGTTTTGTTGTCCATGTTAATAATCACAAAGTCAAGGCCTTTTAATGATGTGGCAGTTGTCTTTTTTAGCCAAATTCTCAAGTCCTATAATATGAATTATTTTTTAAATAGCTGCTCTTAAAAAATGCTAAATTTGTCTTAATTTCAATTTTAGTACCAAGATATTAATGATATTTCTTTCTGGATCCCTGATTATCTATAAATTTGTCACATCAGAAGTAAATATCTATATTTGACCCCGACACTGTTAAAAGAAAATATTTGTTCTCAGGCAACTGTCCACACCATGAGGCCTCACTTTACACGAACATTTAACATTTATTACTATTATTATTGTTTGAGGACCTCTGTTGTGGCGGTTATTGTAGTTTCTCTTTAAGCACTGCTCTACTTCAACATAATTACACAGAAAGCATAATTGTGTTTTTTTCTGCATTTTTTTTGTGTATTATACAGAAACATATACTATGCGTGTTTTACTAGATCAGCTTTCTTTATGTATGTGGCCTTGATTTACTGCATGAAACATGCCAATACTTTGTGTTTTCAGATTTTTTTTTTTAACAAGAACGATAATTCCATTGTTTGATATATTGTCTATTGACCTGTAACTTGGAAGGTTACAGGACTTAAGTTACACACAGACCTAATTTAATACAAAATAAACTGGAAAAAAAGTAAACAAACAGAATGTTCATAATGTAAGAATAAATTACACTATATATTAAATATACGTTATGTTGGATATATTAAAGTGTCTCTTTTTGAAATGATGTCTTCCTGCATGTGCATGTAATAATATTTTTTATAATAATAACAACATACCTTTACATAGCATTCCTGACAGTACTGCCTCAGATTATTAGAATTCTAATTCTACAGATTATTTGAAATACAAATCAATTAGAAGAAAATCAATACATATTATTCAATTGACTATAAAATATAAAACAATATTAGAAACATAAAAACATAACCTATTTAAATAAAAATATATACAGTGCACTATCCTCAGGCAATATCCAAATCATTGAAGTTCCAAAATTAGAACAAGAGGTAAGAATAAGCCTTTTGAAATGTGCTATTTTTATTATATTTAAAAAAGTGTTTGTATCCATCTTGACAATTTAAGTGCATTATACTTCAATATATTTGAGTAACATTGCATGAAAAATTAATTACTCCAAAAGGTAAGACTTTATACTTTAATATATTTAAATAACATTTCATTAAAAATGAATTACTCCAAAAGGTAAGAAAGCATTTTGTAATTTTGGTGAAAAATGTACTACACATCTTCACAAAAAGACTATAGCCTTATGTAATTTCCTAACGATTTAAGTAAAAATGAATAGTGCACCATGCTTAGGCAATTTCATGGAAAAGAAGTAATTTGCTGATTTTCATGGAAAGTGTTCATGGCTGATTTAAGTGAAAATGGATACAGAGCACCATGCTCAGGTAAGTTCCACCTCATTTGAGTTTAATTTAATGAAAAATATGAGTTTGACAAATCTGCCTAAATCGGGCCAAAAGGTAAAATTACGTAAAATTGCCTTACATCATATAACATTTTTGGTGAAAAAAAGTGTATTTAATGCTTTATTTCAATAAAAACTTGTTTGAAAGCATCATCTCCAGTCAATTTCCAACTCAATTCGGTTATATTTCATGGAAAATAAGAGTTTCAGGCCAAAAGGTAAGAATATAAAGTTACGTAATTTGGCATTTTTTGCGAAAAATAAAAATTTCAGTAAAACATGGTACAAGGCACAATGCTTAGGCAATTTCACATCATTTGAGTTATATTTCATGGACAATAAAATATTAAATAACGCACAAAGTTAGACCAATAATTAATAGTTATAGCTTTACTTAATTTTGCATTTATTGGAAGAAAAAAAAGAAGTGTTTTTAAGGTCTAATTCAATAAAACAAGGTGCAGGCCACCATGGAAATTCTCATGTATATTGCCTAGTTATATTTCATGTAAAATATGATTTTCAAAAATGAAATAATTTAAAGTATTTTTATGGTCAGGTGAATTTTTTCAGGTGAATTAGATACAATTCACCATACCCAGATAATTACTAACTATTTTTTTATAGTCCATGGGATATAAGAGTTTTGAGAGTGTGAAAAACTTTCCAAAATTAGACAAAAAGGTAAAAACATCAGCCTTATTAAGTGAAATTAAATAAAATGCTCTTAAACTTACTCTTATCGTCTATAAAATATACCTCAGATTAGTTGGAATTTTGGTGCAGTCTAAGTTTATTGAAGATACTTAAATACCTTAATAGACAATATGCGTAAAGCTATAGTCTTACCTTATTAAAGGTCTAATAATGAAATATATTAAATATAACCCAAATGGGCTGGAAATTCCCTGGGCATGTTGCACTGTATCTAGCCAATATACTTAAGGCTATAGTTTTATATTTTGGTCTAATTTTGAAAAATATCTTTTATTAAATATAACCTGAGTTGTTTATTGCTTGGGAATGATGTTATGAGTTAATCGTGTTTGTGCATTTCTAAAATACATTTGAAATTGTCATCTAAAATAAGAATGCAGGCAGGTACAGACAAAAGAGTCTGCTTAACCAGATAACATACTTTACAGCCAACCCAAGAAATTAGAGAGAAACGATGACTAAACGATGACTAGTTTCACCCACAGTCAGACAGACAGTTATATGAAACTGAAAGCCTTTGCATGGTGTAACCAGCAGAGGGCATAGGAGGACTGTGTGTGAACTACTCAGTGAGTCCATGGTAGATACTGTAGGGCAGATTATGCTTAGTCTTTTAATATATGCATTTAAATATATTATAAACTTTTTTGTCAGAAATCATGCATCATACACAATTATAGTACAAAACTTACATATGAATTGAAGAATTTTTTATTTTGTGTTTATTTGAACATTGGCCATTTGAACACAGAAATATACAATGAGTCTATTATATATCAACATCATTATTAGAAAAAGGGATTTTCAACCTGTTGGCCGCAGGGCAACTAAAATACACAAGTTTCTTGCTTTCAGTATCTATTGTCTTTTTAATACCCAGATAGCCAGCGACTTTGGCCCGGACTCGTTTCTAAGTCGGCACTGCTGGTTTAGAGTCGCAAGCAGAAAAATACTTCTGGCCAACAGCTGGCCCAGTGTCACTTTCTGACTGTTCTACATCAGTGTCACTGAGCAGTCGTTTTGGTGCTGGTGAACGACTGTCGCACCTAACCTGTTGATTCTCTGAACACAGGTGTGAACTGAATCAAATACGGCAGACGACCCTGTACCAGCACTGCACTAACAAAGTGGAAAACTGACTGTTAGCACTTTTCTACCAAAGCTGACTTGTACATTTTCTTTTTATTTACAGTTACAGATGCTCCACACACACACACACACACAGCCTGTTATAGTTCTGCTTCCCACACACACACGCACGCACGCACACACACAGCATGTTATAGTACACACACACACACACACAGCCTGTTATAGTACTGCTTCACTCACACATACACACAGCCTGTTATAGTACTGCTTCACACACCGCACGCACACACACACACCCAGAAAGTCTTATTCTATTAGCAGCATTTTTCTACATGGACTGGATAAGCTGTGTGTGTTTGTGTGTGTTTGTGTGTGTGTGTGTGTGTGTGTGTGTGTGTGTGTGTGTGTGTGTGTGTGTGCACTTGCCCCCCAAAATACGCCACTGTTGGAATAAATTAGACTTGAGACCTGCTGTTTTGATTTGATATAGTGTTACAGATTTAAAGCAGCTCTACTGTCACACATTGCATTAATTATGTATTATCTTTATTTCATTTTACATTGTACATTTGGACGTAAATCTTTTAGCTGTATATTTATAAAATAATACCTCTTTACCTGATATTTTTGTTGAAAATAAGAAATTAACACAATTCTACATTGCATCATAACTTTGATTTGATCTGGTTTTAATAACACAGAGACAGTCATCCTGCATCAGTAAAATGTTTGTTTCCTTTATTCATGACTGGAATTGACTGCGTAAATTGTTGGTTAATAAGTTCCGCGAAGGACTGCGCGCGCTCAAACCACAAGGCAGGCGTCTCATGGCGGGGAGCGGACGGGCTGTGGAGACGCTGTATTATCTAACTGTAACATTAGATCATTAATGTCAGCAGGTTATAAGTGTGGATAACTGTATCATCACCGCACCCCTGTAGCAGCTCAAGAACGGAAAATGCTCCTTTCCCTCCAAGCTTCTTATCTTAGTGCGTGTAGTGACCTGTTAAACAAAACGAACTAAAATGACTTAAGCCACCACAATTAGAAGAAGAGCTGGCGATAGCGGTTTGACTCGCTGTAGCGGGTATTATAACAAAGTCCATACCTTAAAAACGTTGGATATACCAATCCATTTATTGGTCTGACATCAGCAGTACATATTCCAGCAGTAGTTCCAGCGTTCATGGTCTTTAAATGTCCCGCTTTACACACACACCAATAGCGTTCACCGTGCGGTCAAAATACTGTTGACTTCCTCGCCAACTCCCCTTTCCCACTCTACCATACATTCACCTATAAACCTTGGCAGCGCCCCCAAGTGGAAAATGTCAATATAAACCAAAATTTTAAAGAAACATAAATAGCTCCAACACACCGGCCCCTAATTGTTAATGGCAAAAGGCATAAACAATTAATTACATATTACAACAAAAAAGAGCTGCTTTCATTAATGTATTATCATACTTCAAACTATATACATATGCATACAAAATTCAAAAGGTTGGTACAACAACTCATACACCTTCTTGTAAAAGACAAAGTTTTGTTATTGGTCTGGTCAAAAAATTAGTTTTAGTTTGTACTCGTGCTGATCTAACCAGCCCTTTTTTATCTGGGAATGTTTCAAGTACCCTGCCAAGCACCCAGGAATTACGAGGAGCTGTGGTATCTGCAACAAGAACTACATCACCAGGTTCCAGATTTCGTTTGTTTTTGGTCCATTTTTGTCGCTCCTGCAGTAAAGGCAAGTACTCTGTAATCCATCTTTTCCAAAAAAGGTCTGAGATGTACTGCACCTGTCTCCACCTTCTCTTCACATATTGATCAGTCTTATCAAACAGCCCTGGAGGCAAGATTGGTTTCCTTTTCATGGTAAGAAGATGGTTGGGAGTAGAGGCCGACCGATCGATCGGCCAGCCGATTTAATCGGCCGATTTTTGTTATTTTTTTATCAATCGGCATCGGCCGATTTTCTTATTTGGCCGCGCCGATTTTAATCCGGCACATCTGCGGGCAGCTACTTGGAACGCAGCGCAAGGTTTCAAGAGTGAGCAAGACTTTCAACGGGTAAGGCATCCATTTTTACAATCCAGTGTCCCAAAGTCTATATTTTCTCTCATGATTAGTAATCTGTGATGTTGCTTCATTTACTGAAAAAGAATAGAATTTCAACTGCATCGGTGTTGTAGCATTTCTCTCCAAACGAAACTATGCTTAGCGTTGATGGCAGGAGTGCATTTGGAATGCGCCCTGACTATGCAAGGCAAGCCCTATCTATAAGCTCTAGTATAAAATAACTGACGTCTCTTCTTCAGAAACGAAAATCTAAGTAAATAAAATCAAATTAACACTTGATATTTTCAGTATTTAAATTATTTTTAGACGAAATGAAAGGGCAGGACTAAAACTGTTTAAGGATATTCGCAGCATCAGCTGCGCTGAAATAATAATTACTGGTTAGTCAGGATTATTAGAGGACTGTACTTCTCCTTATATATAAACAGTTTTGGGCACGTTACTTTGAAAAAGTAATTAGTTATAGTTACTCGTTACTTCTCCAAAAAAGTAACTGAGTTACTAACGGAGTTACTCCACTATAAAAGTAATTAGTTACCAGTAAAAGTAACTATCGCGTTACTTTTTATTATTCGCCCGTCAAAAAAAGGAAATCAATTATGCATTTACTATTATTATTAGAAAAATAACAAAAAATAACAAACGAAAATAAACCCAAAATGTTGACAAAAATATAATCTAACGAATTTCAAAAAAATAAAACGAAATTCTCCACACAACCAAAGAAAATTACTAAAACTTGTAATACTGAAAAAAGCGGAAAAACGCGTCTGGTGATGAAATTTAACAAACCAAGCCACACTCAAAAGAAATATGTATATATAAAACAAAATAATGGACAAAAACAACAATTTAATGCCCGTTAAAATGGTATTAATATAACAGCTTCACCAAAAGAGAATAGAGCTTAGATCATGCCCAAAAAATCCGACCCAGCCGGAGCCCGTGCACATTCTGCCCAAGCCCGAACCATAAACTGTCATTATGAGCCTGACCCGATCCGCCCCATAAACTGTCTGTTTTCGGGCTGATTGAATGAGCGAAATATAATCAGAATTATGTTAATTAACACTGTAACATAGAAGCATAGAACTATTATTTAATTTAAATGATTTTTAAGAACAGCTACACACAATGCTGCAAGTCAAACGCGGAGGCGTTCACGTGCGCCCAGAGCTACGTGATTCCATTTTTCATTTTTATTATAGTTTAATTTTATTTTGTTTTTATTTTTTCTGTTCATTTTAGGGTGGGCTTGCTAGCGCGAGCGCTTTACACAAGAACTAACGGACCACGAGTGCCGCGCGCTCGGCACAACAACTCCCGCTGTACAACTCCGCTGTACAACAGCGCTTATAAATAAATTAAACACAAAAATGAGGGTATTCTATCAGTAATTTCAGTTCGTTTTAGTTAGTTTTATAAACACAAAATACAGTTCGAGATAGTTATGTTTTTCCTTTTAATTACCGTTTTTATTAGATTCAGTTAACACAAATGTTTTTCACTTTCAATTTTCGCTATTTCGTTCGCTTTAGTGAACAATAATAATTGGTTACTTAGCAACATTGTGATTATCACACCAGAGCTTTATATAAAATAAAAATAGGAGCCTGATTTCGGGTAGGTCCTCAGGTCAGGTGGGATTCGGGCATGAGAATCTAAGCTCTAAAATAGAAAGCAGCAGCACCACAAAAACCGGAGCAGCTAAAAAGAACTTGGGTTGTCCACGGCAATCACTGAATTGATTAGAGCAGCAAATCGTCACAATTGTGCCTCACTTCACCACGCCAAACCACAGGCACAGCGGCCAGAAGCTCAAGTTCACCGGACAGAGGAGGGGTTAACCAGGGCAAAGCGAAATTAAAAAAAAAAGTTCATAGAGCTGCTAAAGTAACGTGCAGTAACGGGGTGTCGGAAATGGTAACGGCGTTATAGTTACAGTCATAGTAATTAGTTAGATTACTCGTTACTGAAAAAAAGTAACGGCGTTAGTTTTAACGCCGTTACTCCCAACACTGTATATAAATAAGCTTTATTGTAAACGAATTAATAAAACAAATAGTTTCTAAAATAATGGAGTTAAAATAAAACATCTCTTTTTCCTTCACTACAAACAGACATTAAATCATGCCGCCTCCTGCTGTTCTGCTGTAAAACTCACCCGTTTAAAGCGGTTTGCGCTGTTAGATATTAAATGAAACGATGAGCAGAATTTTCTGTTTTGTCGGGTTCTACTTTAGAACCCCCTCCAGACTTTTCTGATAAAAGCTCATTTTATCCTGAACCTATAAAGTCCGCGCTCTTCAGCTTTCTCAACTCATTTTCCGCTCACGCACCGAACCTCCAGTACAGCTGATGAGACGCGTTTCTCTGGCTAAGGAGCTCATTTGAAGAAGAAAAAAAAACAGATAAAGCTATATTTAAATTACAGCACCTGTCTGTTTTTGCATTATTTATAATTTTATTCTTAATTTAAACGTCACCCATTTTTGTAAAATAATAGCTGCAGCCCTAATGTGAACATTTTATAACATTGTCCTCCCATGTCCATTCGTTTTCAACTGCATGGAGTTGAAGAAGAAATGAGCTTTGCCGTTTTGGAGTAACTATCTAAAGTTGTCACATTATGGAAGTCTTCTTGCACTCTGTTAAACATATTAAAATGAATAATTAATAGACTAACAGACTGCAACAAGTCATACATTTGTTAATTAGTAGGCCCCTACAGTAAATTTTATATAATAGCCAACATAATATTTCTACTATAAACATGAATATATAGTGTATATAGAACATATGTTATATAATGAATAAAATAAATTGTTATGGATAATACAATCTAAATAAAATTAATATTTTTTTTATTAACATATAGTGATATAGTAACATTAAAGTCACTATAAAATGCTAACCTTATTTTCAATAAATTGTGTGAAGTTTACAACTGTTGTTCCTCCTCTTACTAGTATGATTTTAAGCATGCCAAATAAATATAATACGATAGCATATCGGCCCTAAAAATCGGCAGGTCACATCGGCCATCGGCTGACTCTGACCACTAATGATCGGTATCGGCATCGGCCTTAGAAAAACCCATATCGGTCGGTCTCTAGTTGGGAGTAAGTGGTTCTAGGTCATTTGGATCCTCAGACAATTTAGTGATTGGGCGATCATTGATTATCGCTTCCACTTCACACAAAACTGTATGTAGGCCTTCATCATCTAAATTCTGCTGATGCAAAAGTGATGTAAGGATCTTTCTCACCATCCTAATGATTCGCTCCCATACACCACCATGATGAGAGGCAGCAGGTGCATTAAAACTCCATTTGATTCCTTCCTGCAGAAAGGTCTTCTGTATTTTATCATAGTTTAAAGCTGCAAGTGCTTCCTTTAATTCCCTTTCTGCACCAGTAAAATTGGTTCCATTGTCTGATCTCAAGTGGGAGACTTGTCCTCTTCTACAAATGAATCTTCGAATGGCATTAATACATGCATTTGTATCCAAAGAATATGCTACTTCTAAATGAATGGCTCTACTGGCCATGCATGTGAAAATAACACCATATCGTTTTACAAAGGAGCGTCCTCGTTTTACTTCAAATGGTCCAAAGTAATCAACTCCAACATTAGTAAATGGAGGAAGATCAGGAACCAACCTTTCTACAGGTAAATCGGCCATTTTTTGCTGACCCAGCCTTCCCTTGAATCTTCTACACAAGCCACAGTTGGATAGGATTTTTCTTGTTGCGGCATTGGCATGCGTTATCCAATATTTCTCACGTAATTTGGAAAGAACCTGGTTTCTTCCACCATGACCGACCTGTTCATGTATATGCTTTAGAATAAGCTTGGAAACATGTTGGTCTTTAGATAAAATTATGGGATGTTTAATCTCTTCAGGCATTGCTGCATTACACAATCTTCCACCAACTCTCAACAATTCGTGCTCTAGAACCGGATTCAATCGATGGATAGTGCTGTCCTTTCTCACCTCATATTTTCCTGAGGACAGTGCGACAATTTCATTGGCAAATTTTTCAAACTGAGAGAAACGAATGACTGCATTTTCTGCTTCAGTTAGATCCTCTGTTGACAAGCTTTGGGGTCCTAATGCAGCTTTGATCCTTTTCATTTCCAGTTCAATATTACAGGGTCGGTCTGACGATTTCAACAGTTCTTTCCTTTTCTTGCTCAATTCCATTAAGATATGCTTTAGTTTCAGCATCCATGCAACTGCAATTTTTAGCCTATTCCAATCAGAAAAATATTCAATCAGTTGGCTAGTTACATTTGTTTCAATAATCACAGCATTTATTTTGTGCTCCCTTTTGAGCTCTGGATCTTCAGGAGCAATGCAACAATCCAAATTGACTTCTGGCCACTCCTCCTTTGTTGTCCTCAGAAAGTCTGGACCTTTTAACCATCGCTTGTTTGTGATTAACTTCCCCACTTTCAACCCCCTAGAAGCATCATCTGCAGGATTCTGGGTGGTATGGATGTATCTCCACTGTGTGATGTCTGTTATTTCTCGAATGGTTGATACTCTGTTGGCTACAAATGTACGAAACCTTTTTTCTTCATTTTTTATGTATTTAAGAACTGAAGTACTATCAGTCCAAAAACAAGAATCATCAAGTGGAAGCTGCAGTTCTGTTCTAAGCATCTTATCTATTCGAACAGCCAGGACAGCAGCAGTAAGCTCTAATCGAGGAATGGTAATTTGTTGAGAGGTGCCACTCTTGATTTGCCAAGCAGAAAAGAAACATGTACATTATTTTGATTTTGTAGTCGAAGATACGTTACTGTTCCATAGCCATTTTCGCTGGCATCTGAGAAGTGATGCAATTGAGCATGATCAAGTTGTCCAAAGTCCTGTGCCTTGATGCATCTGTCAACTTTGAATGCGTTTACTTGTTGAAGATCTGTTAGCCACTTTATCCACTGTTGTTCGAGGCTTTGGGGAATTTGATCATCCCAGCCATAGTTCTTTCTGCACAGCTCCGGTAACATGAGTTTGGCTGGAAGTGTTACAGGAACAAGAAATCCCAAAGGGTCGTAAACTGAGCTCACCACTGATAAAATTCCACGTCTAGTATGCGGTCGCTCCTTTTCCATCATTTTGAACTTAAAGGTGTCTGTCTGGACACACCAATAAAGTCCAAGAGCTCTTTCAATGGGCAGTTCATCCCGATCCAAATTCAGTTCCCTCAGGTTTTTAGATCTATCCTTTTCTGGAATGGTTTGTAAAACCTCACGATTGTTGCTAATCCATTGTGTTAAATGGAAGCCACCTTTATGGCAAAGTGCAGCAAGATCTTTAACCATTTGGATAGCTTCGTGTTGAGATGGAAAAAATCATCAACATAAAAGTTATTGTGGACGCTATCAATTACCTCGGTTGGAAACATGTGTTTGTTGTCTTCTGCTGTCTTTCTAAGAGCATAGCAGGCACAGCTCGGAGAGGACACTGCTCCAAACAGATGCACGGTCATCCTATATTCTGCAATTTCTCGAGTAATGTCACCATCAGGCCACCATAGAAACCGAAGAAAGTCTGTCTCATTTTCAGCAACTTTAACTTGATGAAACATTGATTGTACATCAGTCATGAATGCAACTTGATCTTGTCTGAATCTTAGCAGAACACCCAACAAAGAACTGGTAAGATTGGGACCTTGTAGAAGTTGTTTGTTTAAGGATGTGTTCCTGAATTCAGCACCACAGTCAAATACAACACGTAATGTTCCCTTTCGAGGATGGAACACCCCGTGATGAGGAATGTACCAAAGTTTACCATCAGACCGCTCTTTTTGATCCTGGGGTACCTGCTCAGCATAACCATTTTGAATAAGTTCCCTAAGGTACTTTGTATATTCTTGATGGAACATCTCATGTTTCTCAAACTTTCTTTTCAATCCTGAAATGCGCTGTTGGGCAACACAGAAATTGTTTGGCATGACAACATTGTTCATTTTGAAGGGTAGTTTTAAAATGTAATGTCCATCTTTAAGCGTCACTGATTCGTTCATAATTTCCATGAATTTCAGATCCTCTCTTGACATCTCCTCTTTGTCTTCTGATGCCCTTTCATTGAAGTCATGTTCATACTGAGTTTAGCATTTGTTCCAATGTTTCTACAGAAATCCTGTTTACACTAAGAGTTGGACAATCTTCATCATCAGGAGGCTTACTGTGACCTTCTCCCAGTGATCCATTAAGAACCCACCCCAATAGGGTCCTTACAGCATATGGTCCTTCCCCATGACTGTTTACCACTTCCCATGGTTCAAGCAGCATAGAAGCATTGGTACCAATCAATAGCTCAACATCAGCCTGAATGTGAGGAATGGAAATGCCATCTAAATAAGGCCATTTAGCCAAATCCTTCCTTTTGATAATGTTGGCTGTGTTCACAGGCATTTTCTTTTGTGAATAGACTTCAGGAAGATCATAAAACTGTTTACCATAAAGTCCAGAAATCTCTAATCCATTCACAACATAACTAGAAACTGTTGTCTTTGGACTCATCGTTAGTAAACAGATCTTTGTTTTCCTTCCATTCAAATTCAACTTTGCCATTAAGCTTTCAGAGCAAAAGGTAGATGTACTACCTGGATCCAAGAATGCATAGGTCTGAATGACTTTGTCTCCCTTTTTAGATTTTACTTGGACTGGTAGGATGGATAAAATTCCATGACTTTTCCCGGCCCCTGTATGATCACATGCTTGTGCAGAAACAAGTGCGGTATCCAATGCGGGATCATTGACCATTTCACTGTACGTGTTGACAGCTTTATCCGCCTTAAATTTGAGATGTATATGAAGAATAGTTGGGTGTTTCTGGTCACAAATTTCACAAGTTAAGCGCCTATTGCAATCCTTGCTTACATGCCCACTGCATAAGCAACCAAAACAAATCCCCTTTTCTTTTAGAAAGGAAATCTTTTCCCTGTGTTTCATTTTTTCCAGTTGTGCACAATGCTTCAATGCATTGTTCCGTGTGCAAAACATGCAGTTGTTCTCTGGCAGATTTTGTTGAATTTTGGTTTGTCTGGGTGTTTTCCATACAGGCTTGCTAATGGTTGTCACAGTAGTAGCAAAACTGTCTCCTTTAAGTTTGGGTTTGAATTGTAACTTTCCTTTGTTTACAGGTTTGCTGTTTGGTCCAGTTTGGGTATTCTGAATATCACCAAATATTGGGTCAGACACTATTTTCACTTCACGTTCAATGAACGCAACAATGTCACTGAATTGTGTCCGGCTTCTATGCTTTTCCATGAGGCTACATGCGTGGACTCTCCATTTATCTCTTAATTTGTAGGGAAGCTTCATTATAATTGTTTTCATATTTGCTGGCATGTCCAGTTCATGCATGTATTGCAAATCAGACATTGCATTACAACATTCCCGCAAAAAGAGTGCATAAGCTTGAAGAGCCTTCACATCTTCTGGTTTTACCACTGCCCAGTTGTGCATTTTTTCCAAATATGCAGATGTGACTTTAGCATCATTTCCAAAATGCTGTTGAAGTAAACTTTTAGCTGTTAAGTACCCTCTTTCAGGAGCCATA
Source organism: Astyanax mexicanus (assembly GCF_023375975.1). Classification (NCBI taxonomy): domain Eukaryota; kingdom Metazoa; phylum Chordata; class Actinopteri; order Characiformes; family Acestrorhamphidae; genus Astyanax; species Astyanax mexicanus. The sequence goes on from NC_064425.1 coordinate 19,746,936, forward strand.
TGCTGGCAGCTACGTACTAATGCACGTGGCTGCCCTCTAGTGTACCGTTCCAGAAAGTACAGACAATCCCCTTTGTTAATTGTTTTTTCCTCCACACAATATTCAAAGGCTTTAATAAATGTTCTGTATTGCAGAGGATCACCTTCAAAGATTGGTACGTCTCTTGGGGGAAGAAGATGAGAGTTATGCTGTTGTATTAGCAATTCTGCTATGTCATTTTGTCTTTGAAGTAAGTTTAAGGTGGCATTCTCATTGTTGTTCTGAACATTTGGTTGGGATTGTTCTCCTTGCAATTGTGATCTCCTAGGCCGTATGATCGGTTCATGAACATGGCCTTGTGAGTCTCCTCTTGGTAATTGATAATGTAGTTCTTGGGATTGTGGCGTCTTTGCAATAACTGTTTTATTGACATGTCTTTCTGACTCTCTTTTCTGAAGTTCACTCTGACCACCTCCAGTGTCATCTTGTGTTACTTGTTGCGAACCCAATGCATCAAAATTAAGAAGACTTTTAACCTTTTGTCTTGTAGAAGGATTTGGATTTTCCTCTGTGGCTTTTGTTAAGGAGACTGACTTTTGTTTGGTTTCTTTTTCAAAATAGGACTCCATTCCATCTGAAATGACACTTGATGCTTCATATGTTTTTAACACAGACAGTTTAGCAGTAGAAGCGGCCAACTCTGCATCAAGCTCCATTTGTTCCCTTTTCCTCCTCAGCACCTCAGCTTGCTCCTCCAGAGTGTGCTTTTCCTTTAGAGATGCAGCACGAGCAACAAGTGCTGCTCTTTCTGCCTCAGCTTGGAGACGTGCAAACAGTATAGAAGAGTGGTTAGACCTTTTTGATCTAGAACTGGATTGGCTGTCTTTTTGGCTAGAGCTGTTATTAGAAACCCTTGTTTCAATATTAGAAATACTGTCATCAGGATTAACACCATCATTTAGATCAAGCTCTTTACCCTGAATTTCAATGTTTTGACCCAACACAACCTGTTTTGGACATACTTCTTTGTCAGAATTCTCACCAGTTCTACCTTTTGAAAGTGACAGCCATTTAATCACCCCAGCAGAAAACTCATTTACACTCAGCATTTTTGCTTTAAACCATATGTCATGTTTTTCCTTTTCCTCATCAGGTAATATACCCATTAAAGACTTATGTGCTTCTTTTGCTTCAGTACACAAACCCTGAAACTTTGCAAATACACTTTTACGCAAATTAGTAGACCCTTAAACCTCACCAATGCGCATTGGATTTTACTAACTAGTCATTTTAACGTGTGCACACAAGTTAGTTAGTTAATTGGGCTTTTTTTTTTTTTTTTAAGGTAGCGCTACCATACCTCAACATCCATTGTTCAGTCAGTCCGCCGATCCAACGCGAACATTTCTCCCTTGCCTTTCATGAAGCGTTTCCTATCGCCGCAATCCGTGCACACTCGCCTCGTCCGTCTGAAACGAGAAGCCGTCCAGCCTCCGGGTCCCTCAGAGCCTCCAATAGCCTCCACTCGAACGAAGCTGTCCCATATTCCTCCTTTAGATCCAAACGCAAGCGACCATTTTCCTGCTGCAGTCTTTGACTTTAAAACGTAGCAGCAACTCCACTTCAGCAAACAGTCCGCATCCAATTCTAGTAACGTTAGTCAGTATTTTGACTTAAATATGTAGTGACCTGTTAAACAAAACGAACTAAAATGACTTAAGCCACCACAATTAGAAGAAGAGCTGGCGATAGCGGTTTGACTCGCTGTAGCGGGTATTATAACAAAGTCCATACCTTAAAAACGTTGGATATACCAATCCATTTATTGGTCTGACATCAGCAGTACATATTCCAGCAGTAGTTCCAGCGTTCATGGTCTTTAAATGTCCCGCTTTACACACACACCAATAGCGTTCACCGTGCGGTCAAAATACTGTTGACTTCCTCGCCAACTCCCCTTTCCCACTCTACCATACATTCACCTATAAACCTTGGCAGCGCCCCCAAGTGGAAAATGTCAATATAAACCAAAATTTTAAAGAAACATAAATAGCTCCAACAGTGCGCATAAAAATCATTCGCTCGAATTACAGAAATCTTGAGCACGGACTGCTATATCGTTCACTCGATTTTTTTTTTTATCCACGGCCCCCCTCCCCGGTCTCCGTATTATACAAAGTTGTTATAGACAGAAATTTCCTTCTGCATCTCTACTATCACCTGACAAAAATATATTGATGCAGGACATAAGAACAGTGGGACAATTTGGGAGGCAACAATCATACATTTTGATGGTATGATTATAGGAAAAAATAATAATTTCACACTTTATTCATCACACGTAATTTACTCGCCAGAAATATGGATGTATCACTTTTGTAACCTGACTTTTTATTGTATTTTTTCCCCACACTTTTATTGTTGGTGTTTTTAAATTGTTGCCTTTCAGCAGATAAATAATACCTAATAATAGTGTTAATTAAAAATAATTATTAAAATTATAAAAATATAGTTTTTTGTATAAAATATTAAGCTGTAAAAAATCCTGTGTGGTTGATGCTCTATAATTATATAGTATAATAACAATAATTATTATTATATAATTATATAATTATACAGACTCACAGACACTTTACAAGAATAAAACAATTACATAATAAACATTTGAATTGCAATACATAAGATTATAAACATTTAAAAATAACTTCTGTTACTGGCATTCATTCCTATCACTGGAACTCACTCCTGTTACTGGCACTCAGTCTTGTTATTATGTTAAAAGTACAGGACTGAAAGTAACATGACCGAGTTTTTAGCATAGAATTAGCAAAAACATGAAAAATAGCTAAATGGTGGCTATGCTAATAGCATGAGGACACTGAGCACATTCTACTGATTTTGCCAAAATTTCTATTTAAAAAATAAACAAGTAATATTAAAGAATTAATTTAGGTAAGAGCAGTGACATAGACCTTCTTAGTCATAGTCAATTAGATCAAATATACTGAAAAACAAATAAGGGAACTTAATGTTGTTCTTCTCATGATCTTCAGAAGAACCAACTGAGTTGACCTCAGTTGTAGATGTGACTTGTAGAATGTTCCAGATTGTTTAGATGGGGTAATGTGTTCCAGTAACACAACTAAAATGTGTATTTTAACTTATTTATTATGAATTTATTATGATTTTTTAAATTTGCATTCACACAACAATGCACAATTAAAAAAAATACTTGTCTGAAGGATTTTAATAATATTTTGTGGTATAATTTATGGTTAGAGAGGGGACAGGTCACAAATGCTTAGTTTTTAGTGTTCTATGTTTAATTTCATATCTTACTTTTGCAATTAGGTTAACGCAGACACTATGCTTAAAAATAAAACGCATTTTAAAGTTACTTCGTGCACCTTTTTTACCATTTTAAATGTAGGATACTTGTGTTATTATACTGTTAAACTAAAACTAAAATATATTTCAGGCCTAGAGCACAGCTCACACCTGTTAGAAGTTTTATGAGTAAATTATTATCCCTTAAATATATAATATAATCCCTTAGATCTATGGAACGACACGTTAAAGAAGCGCAATCTAGCGATCATTACCAGTAACAGCCTCCCTGTACGAAGACGCAGCGTTGTTTAGACCGGATTCAGGACTCTGGGAGATCAGGGGAGTTTTGCGCTTTTACAGCGCTGTAGATTTATTAATCTCAGGTAAGCTCATATACGTATATAATTAAACTACAAATGAATAAAAAACGGTCTTGAAATATTGACTCGCTGGAAATTAACACATTGAATGTTAACATTCTTTTAGGCTCTTTCACAGGAGCACTGAAACTGCGCTGGGACAAGCGTGAAAATCATTGATCGCAATACACGAGAAATATGTCTTTTCATATTTAATAAAAAACAGCAGATTGCAGCATCTACTTGTGTTTATATACCACAATCTAATAAACGATAGAATTTAACTTAGCATTATTAGAGACGTTTAAATGACGGAAGACCATAAAAGACGTTTAAATATGTTTGTTTAAACGTCGCATAATAGTCTTCTAAATGTTTATTGGTGGTCCTACAAACGTTCAATAAGAACGTCCCTTGCAACTTTTTGTCAACCCTTTTTAGTTAGCTGGGAAAAGCATTTCTTTTGTTTTATTTAAATTTTATTTATTTATAGTTATAAATAGTTAAAACTAAACTGTTGTCATGTGTGAAGTAAAACGCGTTACAGCAGTAGTGAGGAATTCAGCACAGTTTGTTGTTTAGTTTTTATCACCTATAAAAATATTCAATCTATTTTTTTATTCTAATCAACATGGAAACGGATTTGTCCTCTTTATGTTAAAAAGATTTTGAGCTTTTTAAAAAATAATAATAATTGAAATTAAAAAATAAAAAGATTCTAAAAAAAATCTAAACAAAATAAAAAAATACATTAAATTATGAAAAATACAAATAAACCGGATAGTTTAAGCAACCACAAAAAAATAATAAAATTTTAAAAAGCGAAAAAACATAGTTGGCATCAGTCTACTACGTTAAAAAACAACCATAAAAAAAACTAAAAAAAAAACACAAAATAATAAAATATTAAAAAGCAAAATAAGAAGATTACATTAAAAATCATCCACAAAACAACTAAAAATAAAACAACTACCCGCAAAAAAATCCTCAAAAAATTAATATTAAAAAACGACCAAAAAAAGTTTACATAAAAAACAACCATAAAAAACTACCCCTCAAAAAAATAACCACATAAATATTTACATATTAAAAACAAAAAAATAAAAGATTACAATAAAAAAAGTTGGTTGATATTTTTAATCAGATTTTGGACTTGGATGTGTTTTTTTAATTTATTGTTTGTTGGCTTATTGCCAACTTTGGAAAGTTCATGTCAATGACATCACAGTTTAGTTTACTGCTGTGGATATAAATATGACATCACTGTTCAACACTATAAAAGACTCAGCAGCACGAAAAACTTCAGTCGTCAACGGATCTTCGCAGCGACAAGATGTGTGCAGTTCGAGGGATACTAGGAGCAGCCAGCATTGCAGCTCTAGCTATAGCAGCCGGTGGATCGCTTTACTACCTGTACCGATCCAGAACACAGAAGCCGACGACAACGGAGGAGACTACGGTCACTCCAGTGGAAGGAGACCCTGAAACGGTGGAGGAGAGGCAGGCTGAGCCGATGGTTGAACCTGTACTCTCCGAGACTGTGATGGAGTTGGTGGAGGAAGATGGAGGAGTTGACTGCCCCAAGGAAGAAGATCAGGTCACTCCCATTATGGATGAGGCACCAGAAGCTCTCAGCCTGCTACAGGTCAGAGGAAGCTGAGGTGACCCTTAACACAGAGCTTTGTGAGAGTGTGGTGGAAACACTGGAGGAAGATGGAGGAGTTGACTGCCCACAAGAGGAAGATCAGGCCACTCTCATCATGGATGAGGCAACAGAAGCTCTCAGCCTGCTACAGGTCACTGACTTAACAGAGTCAGAGGAAGCTGAGGTGACCCTTAATACAGAGCTTTGTGAGAGTGTGGTGGAAACACTGGTGGAAGATGGAGGAGTTGACTGCCCACAAGAGGAAGATCAGACAACTCTCATCATGGATGAGGCATCAGAAGCTCCCAGCCTGCTACTGGGCACTGACCCAGCAGAGACTAAGGAAGCCGAGACGGAGGCTGAATGCAGACCCGAAGCTGAATCCAAAAAGAAGCAGAAGATACGAGGGAGACGAGGAAGATCACAAAAACTACGAAGACTAGGAAGACTAGGAAAACGAGGAAAGAGGCTGTATAAGTAGGACAGTGTAGGATTAAGTGTTTTTTTGTCAACGCAAATTTGAAATAAATCTGCATAAATCAAAATTTCAGTGTAAGGGGTCTTTTTTAGGTCTTTTAGTCCTTTTGAAGTCTTGTATGTGAAGTACAGTAGCACACTCCAGAAAAAAATAAAAAAACAACCTCAAAAATAATTAAATATGAGAAAACAAGCAAAAAAATATTACATAAAAAATCAACCACAAAAAACAAACAAAAATACCCTTAAATAAAATAAATAAATAAAAAAGGTTTACATAAAAAACAACCATAACAGCCTGGCTGAAGCTGAGGTGATAGTGGAGCCTGTAGTCTGCGCCATTGTGATGTAGTTGGTGGTGGAAGACGGAGGAGTTCACTGCCCACAAAAGGAAGACCAGGCCACTCTCATTGTGGATGAGGCATCAGACGCTTCCAACCTGCTACTGGACACTGACCCAGCAGAGACAGAGGAAGGAAACTAAGGTAAAAGATGTAACTGCTACAGAAGCTGAGACAAAGGCTGGTAATGAGCAACCAGGAGGTTGTTGGGGCGGAGGTGGGATGGTTTATTGATGAGAGGTGGAGTTAGAGCGTGGAGTTTGGGTGTGGTCCTTCTCCCAAACTTTTTTTTACATATCATTTATGGATATGAAATATCCATAGCAAGCAACAAGAGTAAGTAACATCTTCAGAAGCACGTTTACAAAATTAGCAGTCAGTTTCCATATCACACTTATATTTTAAAAGAAAATCTTTAAAAGAAAATGTTATATATTAATTTCAGCCTAATTTCTCTCACTTTGTTAGAAATTAAATATTTTAAAGGTAAAGACCACACTATGCACTCTACAATACTATTCCAAAATGATATTACTTAAGGAATTGTAGCAGTGTCTTTCTGAAATAATTCTCTTATCAGCTTATTATTTTGCTGGTGTTTAGCTGAAAGCATACTCCCAATATATGTATCCAGTAAATCAAGTGAGTGACAAGGAAAGTTTACACCTCTCAGCAGTAAATTTGCACCAACTGGTATAGCATTTATCACTGTAGAGTATTATCACTGTAGAGTATTTGTCAATTTTGTATTTATTAATTAGGTCAATATAACTGTATGGTCTACTATTTGATTCAAGTAGTTGACCAACTAAAATAAAATGATTCCAGTTTTCATAAAAAATCCATTCATTTTAAGAGGTGACAGACATTATGTAAATTATTTGCAATAATTAAACATTATATTTAACGCTGGCATGATCTGTAAAGAAGCACGATTAGCAAGATTACCTACATTAATACTAATGCTGGGCTAAGGAAAATGTTTATATCAGATTGAATGGGTCCCCGCATCATGGATAAATTAATTTAGCTTCGTTGTGCAAATTTGTATATTTTAAATGTTTATATCTGGACAGTTCAGATTGATTAGCCTGAAGAACCAGGAGGAAATGTGATAGGACGAATGGGACGCCAGCATGTCCAAAAAGTGCAAAGAAAGGAGAAATGTAGCCCTACTTAAAACAACATCTAGGAGAATAGATAAATCTGGTAAAAAAATTTTTATCATAGTTTAGATTACTTGGTATTTTTATACAGCTAAAGTCTGTTTCCAAACACCAAAACTTTAACGCTGATGACGTTTTGGGATTTGGGGGATTAAGGGCTCTCTCTGGTGAGAATGAGTAATTGCACCGAGCATGCGGAAGAATTATTTAAAATGGTGGGTGTGATGCGGCCTTTTTTCAGAGCGGATGAATCTTATTCCAGGTTAAGTCCAGCCGCGATTGAAAGAGAGCTCAGTCAGAGGAAAATTTTTGTGGATGTAAGAGAGTTGTTATATTACGGTTCTCAGTTTTGTCAGTGTATTTTAGTGCGGACTCTTCTCTGTTTTTGCTGAGTAAATGAGCTACTGAGGTCTGAGTTTCCCCTCCTGAAATCTCCATTTCTCCACCAGCCGCTCGCGTTCAGTTACGATACGTTCAAACTGCAGCGACGCGGCGTCGCTGCCAATCGCTTTCTCCACCACTCAAGCAAGTTTATTAAAAGCCATTATTTTATTGCCCACTGAAACCTGTTAAAATATTCAGCTAACCAGCTGGTCCTCCGTCTCTGTAATCAAGCAGAAAGAGGGAATGTAGAACACAGTAACGTCTGAAAAAGAGCTTCTCCTTGGTTTCTCACTCTGTAGATCAGCCTGTGATTGGTGGGGTCCGGGTGGTGCTGATTAACTACCGCCTAGCAAACTCGATTCTCATTTGCATTAAGTTGAAAATATCTCAACTTTTTGTCGCTGCCGCTGCTCTCCATTCCAGCACACTGGTACCAATAAACACAATATTTTATCCCTTCTCCACTCAGAAATGCTTCTGCTTTGAGTTTAGAAACAAAATACTACAGACTGCCACTTTAAACAAAGCTTCATAGGATTTTCCAAAGTCAAATACATTCTGTTTTCAAATTAACCCATGACTGCCCAAGCCAACATTTTCATGTCAGGATCACGTGGGTGGAACATGGTTTAGGTGGGTTCCAGGTGTGTTTTACTGGCAATGTACAGATGGATGGAGCCTATGTTTAACCCTTCCTGATTCCATCACTAAACTTAACATATGGTCCCAATTGAGCTACTCATTCAGGCTACCTATGGGCCATTTCACCAAATGGGTGCACACAAACTAACTTTAAAATGCATTTTATTATTAAGCATAGTGTCTTGTACATTGACCTAATTGCAAAAGTAATATATGGTGGCGTGGAAGAGAAAGGAAGACCTGTGAGACTCATGCTGAATGCTCAACAGCTCCTTCATTGAACAGGCTTGCCACTCACTTATAGTCTTTAACAAGACTAGGAGAGCTAAAACCATCCCCACAGAGCTAAAATAGCCCAAAGGCCACCAACCCAGCTGTGTGTCTCCCAGATGGCAGATCCAGAGTGGTGCCCACCCTCTCTGCATAACCCCTCCCAAGGGAGATGCCCCACCCCTGTCATCCTCGCACACAGGAGAACAGAAACATACCTGCAGGCAGCCACACACACAACCCAGAGCCGCCACAATATGTAATTAAAAACACTATAAAAACTACTTAAAACTCTGTTACCTGTCCCCACTCTCTATAAACTTTACTATAAGAACATAGATTTTTAAAATCCATCTGAGAAGTATTTGTTTGCATTGTTGTGTGACTCCAAATCCCTTCTATGCTTTAAAAATATATATATTTTTTATAAAAAGTCCATAATATTTAAGTTAAAACACATTTTAGTTGTGTCCCTGGGTTTCACTCATTGCCGTTACTGTAAAACATTATCCGATCTAAAAACCTGGAGCATTCTACAAGTCACATCTACAACAGGAAGTGACATCAGCTGGTTCTTCTGAAGATCATGGGAAGACCAAAATAAACTTCCCTCATTTGTTTTTGTGTATATTTGATCTTATTGTGACTACTGTAACCTAAATTAATTCTTACATCTTATTTGATTATTTTTAAAATACAACTTTTGGGAAAATCACTAAAATGTGCTCAGTGTCCTCACGCTATTAGCATAGCCGCCATTTAGCTATTTTTCATGTTTTAGCTAATTTTATGCTAAAAACTCAATCCTGTTACTTTTAGTCCTGTTCCTTAAAACATAAAAAGTAACAGGAATGAGTGCCAGTAACAGGAATGAGTGCCAATAATAGGAGTGATTTTTTTTGTTATAAATATTAATTATTTGAATATGCAGTGAACCATTTCTTTAAAATAAAGACGTACTTGAGAGAAAATCAAAGGAATTATTGGACTTGCTTTTAAACATGCTTTTTAAATGTCACCTGAGTTTTTTGTAACCACCTTTGGTTTAGAAACCTTGCTGCCTGAGTTTGACCAGTACATGTTTTGAATAGTTAAATACACGTTATTAGATTCAGAGTTAAGTTTTATTTGGAAGAGTTACAAAAAGCAACAAGCTGTTCTTTTTTTATTGACCTCATTCATTCACATCCAGTCACATGAACAACACATACAGGCTTGGCTGAAAGTGTTGGCACCCCTAAATGAAAGTATTTCACATGAAAGTACTGCACATGCTTTGTTATACACATTTATTTCCTTTGTGCGCATTGGAACAACACAATTATTATATAATTTTATTATCTCCCGAAAAACTTTGACAATAGGACAAACAGAATGATTGGTCCCTCAACATTATATTTGGTTGCACATCCTTTGGAAAAAATAACTGAAATCAGTTGTTTCCTATAACCATCAACTTGTTTCTTACACCTTTCAACTGGAATTTTGGATTCCTTTTCTTTTGTCAACTGCTCTAGGTTTCTTGTATTTGAAGAGTGCGTTTTCCACGTGTTCCATGGGATTTACATCCAGAATTATCCAGTCCAAGTGTTTCTAAACACTGATGGTTTATGAAAAATTCATAGCTCATATTGGGAATGCTGAAAAGGGCCGGAGAGCTATAGATGAGCCTCCATAATGACTAAGATCACACGTGACTGGTCAGATTTCCAGTAATTTTTGGCTGTAAATTAATCAGTAGAGGCCATACTGATAAGCGATTTTTGTTGAATTTTTGATTCGTTTATTTTGACACTTTATAATTTAGTTGAACCTTTTTACTATTGGAGGGCTGCAAAATTATATTTTATGGTATTATTACTTTTACATACTTGATAAATACACTACTTAAAATCATGCTAAACATTATACCATTAGGTAATGCATAACATATTCTTTATTATCACCAAGAGGGTCATCTCGAGGGCCACTTGAATTTTGTCTCTATATCAACAGGGCTGGGTTTACTCTAAGTGCAAACATGATAAGTAGCCCTCAGGAGGCACAGAACAGGATTAGACTGGACATAAGCCCACAGCAGGCACTGCCATGGGACTAATTATACTAGTATGCACTTAGATTACACTTTGTTTGGCCATTAATTATTGTAAACAATGCAATATCATGGAACATACACCATTAGTCTTGGCCTCTGTTTGTCTCAATTTGTTTTGTTTTCTAAATATTAACATAAAACATTTCTCTTGACCTGCTAAGGACAGTGACCTTAAAATGGTATACATGGTGATTTTAGCAAACGATCAAGAAACAGCTTATAAGATATTATAATACTTTACCTGGAGTACTCTGTCATAGCTGACATTAAAGTTTAAACAACAGGTGCCAAAATATAGGAATTATTACATACATTTATTGATAATGTAAACAATAAATGCTGTTTTTAGCATATATTCCCCTGGTTTTAAGAGCACAAACACATTCAAAATCAGTATTTCAACACTACTAAGTACTAAGGGTTAAGGGCCTTGCTTATAAGGACCCAATATTATCTGATTGCTCAGACCTAGTAGCAAACCCACAACCCATTCATCAATACCCCAGTGCTCTAATCTTTGAATACAATGACAGCATTCATCCCTGGGTGGACTCAAACCACCAGTCTTTCAGTCCATTTTTAATACACTGTTACTGTTGAGTCTCAAGAAAGAGTAAACAGTTATGTACGACTCTGGAAAAAAACTAAGAGGCCACTAAAAATTATGAGTTTCTTTAATTTTACTAAATTGAAAACCTCTGGAATATAATCAAAAGGAAGATGGATAATCACAAGCCATCAAACCAAGCTGAACTGCTTAAATTTTTGCACCAGGAGTGGCATAAAGTTATCCAAAAGCAGTGTGTAAGACTGGTGGAGGAGAACATGCCAAAATGCATGAAAACTGTGATTAAATAACAGGGTTATTCACCAAATATTGATTTCTAAACTCTTAAAATTCCAGCACGCCTGGAGGAATGCACAGCGTCTCTGCTCCGATACACCAGCTCACAGCTGCCCCGTGCTGCAAACATCACCCTAGGAGTGATGTGGAAAGAGAGTGCCATCTACCCACCCAGAGGGAGCAGGGCCAATTATGCCGACAAATTGTTTGCGTCGGATCCGAATTTCAGTGTCGCAAGCGACAAAGGTCAGTGTAGTGTGACACAGTCAAAAAACAGTAATTTGAAGTGATTGAACACAGTCAGAGCATCCGACAGAAAGACTAGCATGTTAGATTTTTTTGTATTATATCGCCTAGTTTGACACGCTCTGCGACGTGCTCCCTGACACTGACCAATAGGAAGACAGAGCGTTCTGTGGCGCACAGATGTAAACACGGGAAAAGAAAGCGGCACAGTGCTCATGCAGTTCTCTGGACCAGAGTAACAGAAGAATAATCTAATAATCATCTAATAATCTACTTAATTCATGAGATATTCTGTTTACAGACACTGAAACCTAAGTAGCTATATTTTTACCATACCTTAAGTTCTCTCTGGAGAACACAAAGCATGTTGTGTCCATTTGGGTCACCAAGAAATGAGCCCACAGTCGCTTTTCCCTATTTTTTTTCCTTCACGCAAGGGACTTCTGTAGCCATGATTGTCAGATTCTATGCTTCTCCCCTGCGATGACCTACGAACTCATGCGAGGATGCGGATGATGATTGGTCGGTGACTAACGTGTAGTGTTGCCAGTCCCCCGAGAACGACACAAAATGAAAATAACTGCTTAATCTGACATAGTGAACATCGTGAGGGACAAAAATGTTGTGTAGTCTGAGCTTGGCTGAGCGCCCCAGTGCATTACTATTTAAATGGCGCAGCTACTTGGACGTGTCCAATGTTTCTTAGCAAAAGGAAACTGACCTGTTCATTTACATTTGTTCATTCTGTTTATTGTTGATGTAAAAGTTTGCATAGCTGCCAACAGGCACACTTTAGGTGTTTGTTCACTTCTGTGTGTCCACATGTGCGTAACAAGCGTGGTTGTATGCGTGTTGGGCATGTGGCTGTTGACAATTCACTGTCCAGATGTCCAGCCAATGTAAATCTGACGCTGTCTCACTGGTGTTTTCTGTTGCCAACATAGCAATATGCCAGAAATTTACCTAAATTCACCTAATTTCCAGAAAATGATGCCCATCAACAGAGATATATTCACAAGCACTGTTGCTATTTAATCTATGCAGGTGTAAGGCATGAAAATAAATAAATAGTTTGTGGGGTGTAAGATAACAATGAGCATCACTACATGTGTTGTGCAGGGTGTAAGATAGGGTTTTTCAAAGTCTTTAGCACAACCTCATATCATCAGCCATCAATCAGTTAGATATTGGCTTTAGAATGTGGATAATTGGGCCATGATCTCAATCCTTCTAGAATATTGTGTATGGCACTGGATCGTTACTTTGCGATATGCAGGCCAAAGTTTTACCATAAACACATGGAACTTTCTAATATTTTGAAATATATGATTGTGCCAATAATCAGAAATGTTGTCTTAATTACCGCAGTAGTCTGTCTAGCTAGAAGACTCTCTTACCATTCAACAAATGTGATAGATCACTGTTTTTGTGAACATATGGCACTGGTTAACTGGCTGCTTTCTTGGTACCAACTGTTGATTTTGCTTTCATTACTTTGTCCTATATAATAATATTCGTCACACAAAAACCAGACAAAACTAAATATGAACTAAAATAGTTCATTTGACAAGTTTTATTAAGTAACGGATATCCAAAGTTTTGCCTAAAACTATTTGGTATACATAAAAAGAACCTGACTGAGATCAAAAGGGCTAAGTGACACACACCTTTCCTATCTTTTTTTCTGTTGACCCAACTATGAAATGCCTTTAAAAGTAGACATTGTATAAATATCATGATTATAATAAAAATCTTGACAGTCTTTAAGAGTGGGTGTATTCCCTAGAAGGTTAACTGCCCTGTAATTTTCTTTCGGTGGACCCAACGATTAAATACTTTTGGTAGTAGATGTAATAATAATAATAATAATAATAATAATAATAATAATAATAATAATAATAATAATAATAATAATAATAATAATAATATCACATATTTAGGAGGGTTCTTGTTTTTTTCAGTTGATCCGTTAGTCTGATGCAGGGGAAGTGATGGATGATAAATGTAAAATAGTACCTCAGGGAACATAACTAGATTATATTAAGAGCAAGAGATACTTGAAAAGCCCTTACATTTCAGAGCAAGCCTCTTTCTGTCAGTCTACTGTCTATTGCTTCTGTTCATGAAAAGCTTTAAGAATTATGATGTATACAATCAATTTAGACTTTTGTGCATGTATACATGTATATTATGTATTTTATTCATATCGTTTATGAATACATGACTATATGTACTATGTTGTGTTTTAAAGCAATGATTAATCAAGAAAAATACAATACAGTACCCTGTACTCTGTATTACTAATGTATATTACTGAAGTACTATTTGTTGTACTGTATTTAAATTAGATTAATGGCTATTCTTATAAGTTAGAAACATGAAGGATGTTTACATGCAAAACTTTTCTTTTACAGAGTTTAAACTGACTGGCTTTTATTCTTTGGGGGAATGGAGACCTTTCCTCTTCATTCCATTTTTTCTGATGTTTGTGTTGTCTATCATAGGAAATTCTGTGCTGCTGTATGTAATAATAGCGAACAGGGCTCTGCATTCTCCAATGTTTGTACTGATTGGACTCATGGCAGTTGTGGATTTGGGTGGCCCTATGATTTTTGTGCCTCAGATGTTGTTTAGTTTTTTATTTGACTGGAATGGGATTTCTCTGCCGAGTTGTTTAATACAGATGTTTTGTGTCCATTATTCTGGATCATGCCAGTGTACTCTGTTGTTATGTATGGCCCTGGATCGTTACTTTGCGATATGCAGACCGTTGTTTTACCATAAACACATGGAACTTTCTAATATTTTAAAGTATATGATCGTGCCATTAATCAGAAATGTTGTCTTAATTACTGCAGTAGTCTGTCTAGCTAGCAGACGGTCTTACTGTTCAACAAATGTGATAGATCACTGTTTTTGTGAGCATATGGCACTGGTTAACTTGGCATGTGATGATATTTCTTTTAACAATTTGGTTGGACTTTTGGCTGCTTTCTTAGTACCAACGGTTGATTTTGCTTTCATTACCTTGTCCTATATAATAATATTCGTCTCTGTTCTAAAATCTGGAAAGACCCATTTGAAGGCCATGAATACGTGTATAACTCATATAATTGTCATCACATTTACTATAGCTTTCGCCTTAATGGCTTTCATGTCCTACAGAATGACCAATGGTTTCTCTTCAAATAGTCGTATCTTTATTAGTACAATGTATGTGCTGTTTCCAAGCTGCTGCAACCCAATCATTTATGGATTGAGAACAAAAGAAATAAGACATCAAATTTTAAAATTAATAAAACAATTAAAGGTCTTACCCTTGTAACATTATAACGTAGTATAAACGACTGCAGCTGGAAATGTTATTTTAACATGAACATGAACACAAGTGTTGATTTTTTTCTGTTTTGAATGTTTAAATCTCTGTAATTGAATAGTTAATGTATGGATATAATTGTGTAAATGCTAATATGTAATATATACTGATCTGTATATGACTACACCAAACGTCTGTAGTAAACTTTTTTTAAATCTAAAAAAGACTGTATATTTTGAAAAAGTTGCATTAACTTCCTGTGTTGGCTCCATAAAATATGTTGGCATATATTTAGTAATTTTCAATAGTCCAAAAAGTCATTTTTTTATGTATAATTATTATTATTATTTGCCTTAATGAGCCCTACTGTTTAATAGAATTGTGTCTGCACAATAGTAGGGGGAAAAAAACATGAAAATACTGTTTATCAAATATTGGGGCAAAATATAAAACACTGGTCCGATATAATCCTATGACATGACTAGTGTGTATGCGCATATTGAAATGCTGATACTGAAACAGTGTATTGTGTAGCCCTAAGTAAAATAATTAAAAAGAAAGATTTTTTGAGAAGATATGCTGTGAAAAAGCAAAAAGCATCATACACCAATTTGTGCTGAGAAGGAACTGTGCCTATGAGAGCTATACAAAGCATACAAAAGCAAGTGTTAATATATTAAATAAATAAAAAATAGGTTAAGCAGACATTTGGAAAGTAAACTTGTCTAAGAGTGAATTTGATATGGACATGTTTTTTTTAGATGTATACATATTTGGACTCCTCAAAACTTGTCCCAACCATCAGTAGCTAAAGACCCTTCTATGTATCCTGCTTATTGGTGTTTGCAAGTAGTAGTTTCTTTAGTTTATAACATAATTAACAAGTTGCAGTTAACAGGAATTGTAAGTTTGGAAGTCCAAGAAAACATTCAGAGAAAAGTGCAAGTTGTGTAGAAAACCAGACAAACCATTTTTGAATGTATTCAGGAAGATTTTGAAGCTGAATTGTACTGTGCACTGACACCTCGACATATATGGCCTTCATGAAAGAATCATAAAATTAAAACTTTTCTTGTCTCCTCACAATAATTGAGTTTCAAAAGCATTAGGCATTTTACAAACAGGTCATATGGGATAATGAAGAATTTAACATTGTAAGGTGTTATGACCCCTGGTCGTATTTATTTTCCTTGTGTGCTCTCTGTGCTGTTTGTGTTTAGTTTTTAGTTGCAGGACCATGATTGGCCACTAGGGGCACACTCTATAAAGAGAAAACACAGCCTGAGAGAGATGTTCAGGGCTACTTCCCTTTCCTGACCTGGATCAACTTCCTGCTCAGACCAACCCGGCATCTCCAGTTTGTATTCTGTTTGTTGTTTTAGTTTATGTTGCGGTTTACATTTTTCTTTGAGTAAAGTAGGGGCGGAGTGCCATTTTGTTTTACTACCTTTATTTTGTTTTGGTGACAGGGAGTTGGGGTAGTTTGTGTATTTTCTTTATTTGGCAGGTTCAGTTAGTTGTCTTTGTTTGTTAGTTGGTTTTATTTGTTATTTTGGCATATGCTCACCCCTGAAGCACCCCTTGAATTAATTTTCAGTGTCTAGTGTTTGGTCTGGCAGAGGTTCTGGGGAGAGAGCCCACTCTCATTTCCTGTTATGGCCTGACCCTAGACCGGGTCGTAACAAAGAGAAATTGGGCAAAGGGATGTTAACAGCAGACATTAAAAATGTGTTACACTGGCGTACTGATGAGTGATTAATAGATTCAGCCAGAGGCACAAGTATCACGAGGAAACAATGGGTTTTGCCAGTAACCCTGGGAAATCTGTTCTAGAAGATAATATCACGCATTTAAAAAAAAGCTCAAGAAGTAAAGGTGGTGATTTTTCCAGCAGATTAATGAAACACACCCCAAATAGATGATCCACAATGGTTATGGCCTACTTCAAATGCATCAAGCTAAATGTTTTGCTATGGCCCTCACAGTCCTGTACAGAGACTTCCAATTAAATCTGTAATTTCAAAGAACAACTTTTGCAAAGAAGAATGGAAAGACTCTTATAAAGCTACAAAACAATGTAAATGAGCTGTGATACTTGCCAAGCTGGCTGTTACTAAGTGCTGTCCTTATGACCATTTGTCCTTACTGAGAGCATATTCATTAACATATTCTCAGCTAGCTATTTCTTTTTCCACAGATACCTCTTCACGAGGCTCCCTGTTTCTAACATGGGCCTTTCTGGTTACTTTGAAAAGCTTGTACTGTAATTCCTTAAATGCTTCAGACCCTGTGTCCATTGTAATAGACATCATGCATCATGCTAAACACAGGTTTTATATTAGAATATTAGAGTTTTGTTGTGTGTGCATCACAGACAAAAACAGCATTCCTATATTTTTTCCATTAACGGAACATAATTTAGGTCTAAAAGAATTAAGGAGCACATTTGTCCTTAGGTTTGATTTAAGCCTGTTGTACTGAATTGTTCTTGGGAAGAGTACTTGGCCTAATAACAGGTTATTTAAAAAAAATGTATATCCATTTTTCAAAATGTACAGCGAGTATGACCAGACAACTACAGGACAAGGCCCAAAAAGAAAACCCTAAATATAAAGGATGTAAATCAATGAATCCAAAAAATATCAGAAGTGGCATGCAGAAATGTATACATCAGTGAATCTACTAATTTTAAAGAGTTTTTATTAATTTAAGAATTTAATATAAAGAAAAACATAGGAATCAGCATGCCTTGCTGCATTTTTTATTTAGTTTATTTAGTTTTTACATTTTTGGATCTGGGTTCGTAACAGTGGCTCCAGTGTAATGTATTCTACACTTTTTTCTGCTATACTGTCAGTATCCTGCTGTCTCTGTTCAATCCTGAACAAATTCAAATGTTCAAATGTCAGGCTTTCTTTTGTTAAGGAATTAAAAAAGCATTAACTGAGTGAATATGGCTAATATGTGGTGTGGTTAATGTAACTGCATGACCCAAATCAATCAAATCAAAATGATGTAGAGCATTAATCGTTTTTTTTTTCAGAATTGGAAGAATTGGCTATGCACCGGTATCTATTTTCATGACAATAATATTGTTTTTATCCATATTTTGTGAATTGCTGCAGCAATGCCCCCCCTACAGTTACGGGACATGAATATGATCAGGGATTGGTATCAGCTCCAAAAACAATGGTCGGCCAAAAGTTTTTTCTTTTATTTTATGTGACCCGGGGATTTCTGGTTAGGATAAACTTTTTTTGTTAGCAATGTCTTTTTGTAGTTTAGCATTTTTATCCATTTGCAACACTCATTATCATCACATTATTAGGGATGCATTATTAGGTGACTTGTGTAGATTTGGTTCAGCCAAATATCCCAGAATGCATTTCATTTAATAATACTGCTTCAGTGGCAGCTTCCTATATAGCAGAGGTTTTGTCTAAGTGTTTCCCTGCTATCTACCAAGTGTTCAAGACCAAAATTGCCAATACTTTGTATGGTAATTTTAAATTATAAATGGTGGCTCGGTAGCCTCCCAGCACTGGGGTCTTGGGCAGAGGCGGTTCTTTAATTAGGCAAACCTAGGCATTTGCCTAGGGCCTCGACCAAATCTGTCCTTCATAGGGGCCCCCAAATTTGACCATCCCAGCTACAGTAAATACACCAAAAACCATGTTAATTTGTTACTTATGTAAAGTATAGAAAAAAATATTTCTATTAAAAAAAACAACAGAAATATCAGTAGAATACCGAATTAATGTCTAAATACTAATTATCCAAACACACACACCCCCATCTGTTGCTTGCACTGAACTAGTCCATAATATGATGAGTAGCAATGTGCCACACGACGTGTTTCCTCTAATTACATCCACGCCAAAGCAAACACTGGTAATTTACACTGATAGTAAATAAACACAAGAGTGTTACTGACCAAAATAAACACATTTTTAGGAGAGATATAAGTTGTGTGTAAATATTTATAAGTCAATACCTGACAAAATCTGTTATAATGAGGTTCATAAACATCACTGTGACAGCCCTATTCACAGTTTCACCGCAGCAAAGGACGAGGACGTGAATCACTAATCTAACCAGCCTTTACTGATTTCTGCCCCCAATAACCCTTTCAATAACCTCCAATAGCCTTTAATAGTCTTCACAGTCTAACCTTGAACTGTAGAGAGCCGTATTATCTGTTTAGTGGGGTTAAAACCTTTATTTTCTACACAGAGGATCTTAAGAAAACTGTAAAAACGCTCCAGACTGGCTGAACTGAGCCCTGTAGCCCGTGGCTGGGCTGTAGCTCTGACTGAGTAAAGACAGGGCTTGTGTAAAGAAAGGGCTTGTGCTGCTGCTGCAGCTCCGACTAGTGATTGGATGAGGAACTGCAGCTTCCTGTAAGCGAGCAGTTTCACCTTCCATCCACACACAGCTCTGATTAACTGCTTAACCCTAAACTCCTGAATCAGATCGGCTAAAATCAGAAGAATATCTGCCGATCGCCAATACCGTAATTTGGCTGAAAATCGGCCGATACCGATACGCTGCCGATCGATCGTTCCATATCTAGTTATTTGGTTTATGTGTGTGTTTCAAGAATGAGGGGCCCTTGTTTATATTTTGCCTAGGGCCCCAAAATGGCTAGATCCGCCCCTGGCCTCGAGTTCAAGTCCCTACCTCGGTGGAGTTTCCATTTTCTCCCTTTATCTGCATGGGTTTTCTCCAGGGACTCTGGTTTCATCCCACAGTCCAAAAACATGAAGGTAAATCAGGTAAATTGGATACTATAAAATTACCCAGAAAAATTGGATACTCTAAAGTGATATGTACATGTATATATGTATAGACATGTGTATTGTATAGGATTGTGTGTGTATGAAGTGTATGTATGACTGTGCCCAGATATGGACTGGCAATCTGTCCTGGGTAAAATGCGTTAGAGCCCGATGCAGTCCTCCAAATTTTTTAGTCACTTGTGTTTAATAAACCAAGACTGAACTGTGCAGAGTTGTAGCCTGAAAGAAACATTTAGAAAGTTTTTGGGATATAATCCCTTATGTAAATTAAATGCTTTATACATAGATGACATTAAAAAGTCATGAATTTTAAAAGTATTACATTACACACTTTATAAATACAATTAAAACATGTCTTCTTTGGTGTGCCCTGGCTATTATGTAATACATACTTTTTTATTGCTGGATTTGTTGAGGGTCATCTCAAGGGCCACTTAAATTTTGTCACTATATCAAGAGGGCTGGATGTACTCTCAGTGCTTCACATGCAAACATGATAAGTAGCCCTCAGGAGGCACGGAACAGGATTAGACTGGACATAAACCCACAGCAGGCACTGCCATGGGACTAATTATACTAATATGAACTTAGACTCGGTTTGACCACTAATTATTGTAAACAGTCCCAGCTCTAGGAACATGCATCATTAGTCTTGGTCTCTGTTGTAGTGATGTTTGTCTCAGTTTCTTTTGTTTTCCAAATACTAACATGAAACATTTCCCTTGACCTGCTAAGGACAGTGACCTTGAAAAACAGCTTAATGGTGTAATTCTCTACCTGGGGAAACTGTCAATAAAAGAATCAACATTTATTTTATATAAAGGACAATAAAAAAAATACTCAAAATGTTTGAGCACTAATAGAAACAATTGTATGGTTTTGTTAAGAGGCATTAGAGAGATTTTTATTCACTGTTGTTGCTGAGAATTAAGGCAAGGCAAGGCATGTGTACTTATATAGCACCTTTCATACACAACAGTCATTCAAAGTGCTTTACAAATTAGAAAATACAAAGAGAAGTCAAAATAAAAATAAAAAAGATGTTAAAAATAACAATATAAATGGAAATAAAAAATAAAATAAGAATAAAGCATGAATAAAACATGATTCGAACATAATTAAAGCAATATGTTTAAAATGAGGACAATTAAAAAAATGAATAAGAATAAGAGTGCCGTTACAAAATAAAAGTTTGCGAAGCTGCGGTATTTTAAACTGAGCTGAATGCCTGATCAAACATGAATGTTTTCAACCAGAAATATTGTTTAACCCCCTGGAGTCTGAGGCCTTTGTTCCCAAAGTGCTACAAATGCTTTTGTTCAACATAAACTCTACAACAATGCTACAACAATATGAAAGTTGTAAATGTGTCAGGAATTGATATCTGCTCCTAAAACAGATACTGCAAAAACCTATTGTCAAAGAAGCTATTATAATGTGAAAAACACAGTGTAAACATTTCTAGTTAAGACTAGTTGAAACTTCCTAATCACAGGTGGTAGCTAAATGTTGTTAATTTCCCTATGACTGACTGAAACATACCTCATTTCTTATACTTCTTTTGACTTTTTGTTAGTTTACTTGAACTTTTTTTCACTTTGGTTTAGTTTTTAGTTTTAGTTTATCTTTGTTCAGTTTAATTTAACTTTGAGTTTTTCCAACTTCATTGGAATGAAAACAAAAACACTGTTTTGTTTAGCTGTATAATAACAAATATAAAAGCACTGAAAAGATACATAGATTTTGGTTAGGTAGTGGTTCACAAATACAAAAAAGTCATGTAGTCGACAAGATAGAGGAACCAAGGCTTGCTGTAAAATCCACATTCATCCTGTAACATCTGTTTAATGTCATAGGGGAACAACCACGCCCAGAGGTCATTGGTCCAAAGATCCCAGGAGGCTGAAACTCCCCTCAAGGAATAACACGCCACCTTACCAGGTAGTGGGGAATCCAGTGCTGCACAGCCCATAGTGATGATCTCTGTCACCCGCTGTCACAGCCGCTGCTTAGAAAGTGGATAATCAGGATTATGATGCCAAATAAGTCTGATTGATGGACAGCCTCGATCTCTAACACATAAAGCTTAAGTGCTCGTAAAGAGCACAGAGCCAAACGTTAGCTGTCGGGCTCATCTTGAAGGCCCGTCAGACTCATAGGTTGATTCAAGTATGGCAACAAGACTTTTTGCAAGAAGGTTGAATTAGACCAAAGGTTATCGGCAGAATAGTCGGCAGGTGGAGCCAACAGGGAAGTTTGTTGACTCATTCAGCAAAAACTACTGCCAACAGAAGGCAGTCCTGAATGAAACCCATTTCTGTTCTGCTTGAGGTACAGGTTTCAAAGGGCTATGGGTAGCCCTAAGAGGTTGATGCTGCCTGGTGGATAGAGCTCAAGCATGCTCCATTATGTTTCATACAGCTGGAACACAGTTTAGCATGGTGTGCACCAGTGCGCCTTTTAATCCAGTGCGCCTTATGTATTAATTCTACCAGTCAAGTATTCAGGAGCAATAAAGCCACTCCACTGAATTGCAGCGTTATGCAGGAGTTTCAGTATAGTTCTTCAGTACAGGAGTAGCATTAACATTAGCCGCTAACCGCTATTTCCCCATTCAGAGGTGAGAATTATGAACCTGTTGCCTGCTGCTAACCCCTGCTAGCACTACTGGAGCAGCATTACCCGCTAACTGCGCTAAACACAAATTCTTAAGCAGTTAGCTGCTAATGCTAATGCAATTCGGGAATCTAAGCTTACTGTAAATAAACGGAAGAGCTTTACTCACCCAAGGGTGAGTCCAAACATGAGAAGGTCCAAACAGGAGAACTTTGAGCTAAAACCTTTGATCCTGTTGTGCAAATTACTTAAAAGGACCATGTGCTAGCGTGATGAGTATATGGAAACATGCACCCATAAGCTGAGTGTGTGTAGGTTAAACTGGCATCTGCCAGCTTCTGGCTGGTCGAGCTGTGTCTAGGCAAGGCATGTTTGGCAGATAGGGTTAACCATGGTGTGAAACAGCTGCTGCCATGAGTGCTAGCAGAGGAAGATCGGTGGTAAAACACAGAGAAAAATAAAAAAAGCCAAAGTAGTCCAATATTAGGGCAATAAAAACAGCTGCTCAAAACAATGAGACAACAAGACATGCTAAGAAAACCAGGCCCTGTCCAGTTTATAAGTGTTCTGTGACGAACCATGTCCATGTGAAAAAGCCACCAACAATTACCCTCTGTGTCTGACCCTGCAGTGAAAAAGTGGCCTCATGGACCCTTGCTCAAGCCTTTTTTTTATTGGATGCTTGTCAAAATTTCATGAAACCTTCAAGAAATCTGGTGAATTAAAATGAAATAGTTTGACACAAAAATGTAGAACATTTATTGTGTGCATCAGAGGTTCCCAACCTTTTTCAACTTGCATCCCCCTACATTACCACATCATGTCCATAACAGCAATCAAAGTAAACTTCAAATCTAAACAAATACAGCACAACAATCAAATAAGACATGAAGTGAGCCATGACGGCCAGAACTCCTGTGAAAAGCGACCAGACACACCAGATTTTAGAATTAATATATTAGGCTTAGCAGGGATGGTCATTCCAGCATGCTGGTATCGTTAAACACAGTATTTTGACTTTCTCCACTCAGAAATGCTTCTGCTTTCAGTTTAAATCAAAATAATATGGACTGCCACTTTAAATAATAGACTCAAAATGCTTCAGGAATCTTTTGTTGTGAAAATTCAGTTTTGTTGTTTGAAAATTCAAACAATCAAAAAAAGTTTTGCTAATTCACCAGCTAGCTTTGTCAGTTACGTAACTGTAGTATGCCAGACCAATCAACAGCCCCCATAGCAGTACCACGTGGGAACATAGCCAGTTATAGTTAGAGCCACAGATGCTTAAAAGACTTTAAGCGGAAGATTTTCTCTGCCACACTACAGTTCTTCAGAATCTTTTACAATTATGATGAAAATAATCAACTTTGATTTGTTCAGATCTGAGTTCTGTTCATTTACATACATTCAGCAGAAGACTGTACATGACAATTTACTATGTCAGAATGTTTGAAATAATAATATTATATAGTGCTATGAAGTACTAAAGTACTATTCTAAGGACTGCCTTTAAATGTGCACCGGATAATGTCTATTCCAATAAGTTAAGAATAATGGTGAATGTTTCTGTTCACAATATTTCATTCACCCAGTTTAAACTGAATGGCTTTTATGCTTTGGGAGAATGGAGGCCTTTTCTGTTCATTCCCTTTTTTCTGATGTTTGTAATGTCCATCATAGGAAATTCTGTGCTGTTGTATGTAATAATAGCGAACAGGGCTCTGCATTCTCCCATGTTTGTACTGATTGGACTTATGGCAGTTGTGGATTTGGGAGGGCCCATGTTTTTTGTGCCTCATTTGCTGCTTAGTTTTTTATTTGACTGGAATGGAATTTCTCTTACAGGTTGTTTGATACAGATGTTTTGCATTCATTATTCTGGATCATGTCAGTCTACACTGTTGTTATGTATGGCACTGGATCGTTACTTTGCTATATGCAGACCACTGCTTTATCATAAAGACATGGAACTCTCCAACATTTTAAAATACATGATAGTGCCATTAATGAGAAATGCCGTCTTAGTGATCACTATGATTGTTCTGGTTGGAAGGCGGTTTTACTGTTCAACAAATGTGATAGATCACTGTTTTTGTGAGCATATGGCAGTGGTTAACTTGGCATGTGATGATATTTCTATTAACAACTTGGTAGGACTTTTAGTTGCTTATGTTGTAGTAAGTTTAGATTTTCTTTTGATCATTGTGTCTTACGTAATGATATTCACCTCTGTATCAAAATCTGGCACAGGCCATTATAAGGCTTTGCATACTTGTATTACTCATATAATGGTCATCACATCTACTTTGACTTTTACCTTAATAGCTTCTATGTCCCATAGAGTTAAAAATGATTTCTCTCCAAGCAGCCGTACATTTTTTAGCACAATGTACTTACTGTTCCCCAGCTGCTGCAATCCAGTAATTTATGGACTGAGAACAAAAGAAATTCGACTCCAACTTTTAAAATTAATAAAACAACAAAAAACTGTACCCTTGTAACATGAATCCATAGTCTGTAGCACAGTGGTTGGGAGTGCTATTCTAACCAGAACGTTTGAACTGATAGTGTTTATATTTTGTTCTGCATTAAAAAAATATGTACTAGTTGAGCTAGCTGTGTTATGTCTATGTGAATGCAATGTATAGTGGTATGCAAAAGTTAAGTGCAACTGATTTACAACAGGCATGCAATTAAAGACAATTAAAAACATTTTTTCAACATTTTTTGTATTTTACAATTTTAGGGGGAAAAAAGGAGCATCATGCAAATCTCTTGATACTTTGAGTTGGACAAGTCTGGATACCTTTATATGAGTTCTCATAACTTTTACCACAATGCCAGACCTAAACACTAAACAAATCTGGTAAAGTTATGTATTTTTCACAGTTATTTTTAGGACAGGCCAGTTGATGCAAAATTAAAACAGTTAAAAAAAAGTTTATTGTCAAGATATCCTTATTTAATTTACAGCTATTCACCACCACCGAAGTTATGACCAGGGTGTTCAAACCTTTGAATGCCACCAAAATTAGTAATAAGACATATGCTAAGCTCTATCTCACTTAAGAGGACTAATGTAGTGAGTGGGGGGTTAATGTAGAGTTTTAGTTTATCTTTGTTCAGTTTAATTTAACTTTGAGTTTTTCCAACTTCATTGGAATGAAAACAAAAACACTGTTTTGTTTAGCTGTATAATAACAAATATAAAAGCACTGAAAAGATACATAGATTTTGGTTAGGTAGTGGTTCACAAATACAAAAAAGTCATGTAGTCGACAAGATAGAGGAACCAAGGCTTGCTGTAAAATCCACATTCATCCTGTAACATCTGTTTAATGTCATAGGGGAACAACCACGCCCAGAGGTCATTGGTCCAAAGATCCCAGGAGGCTGAAACTCCCCTCAAGGAATGACACGCCACCTTACCAGGTAGTGGGGAATCCAGTGCTGCACAGCCCATAGTGATGATCTCTGTCACCCGCTGTCACAGCCGCTGCTTAGAAAGTGGATAATCAGGATTATGATGCCAAATAAGTCTGATTGATGGACAGCCTCGATCTCTAACAAATAAAGCTTAAGTGCTCGTAAAGAGCACAGAGCCAAAAGTTAGCTGTCGGGCTCATCTTAAAAAAAAGATGTATTAAAAAGATGTATTAAAATTAGTAATAAGACATATGCTAAGCTATATCTCACTTAAGAGTACTAATGTAGTGATTTGAAAATTGCTTTTCACCTTAAAAAATACCTATATTCCAAGTCATTGGCAGAACATGTATTATTATTGCTATACAACAATAAGATAACTGATGTTGCTGTGTTTTATGTTATTTCTAAATCATATCAGGTTGCTGATAAAAGAAGATACTTCTAAAAATATGTTTGTGGACAACTTTTCTAATAAACACATTCAGATATTGCTGACACAAACATGCAAAACACACGGCTTGTCTAGTTTCTGTACAGGAGTAATGGCGACTAGAGTAAAAAAATGAGCCTATTGGCTTCATTCTTAATGCCACATGCAGGCTAGAGTGGTATAAACTCCCCCAGCATTGACCACCACCACAGGGCCCTATTTTTCAAACATTAAGGCAGCAGAGAATGACCAGAACAGATGTCTTTTGCTCTGAACATTCACTCAGACAGAGGCTGATCAGTGACTTATGGGAAAAGCGTCCTAGATTAATGAAACTCTAACTCTTCAAGAGCTCCTGCAATGGCCAAAGCTTTCTGTGCTAGAGCTTTCTACCTTAATGTGACACTCGTCTGCTTCTGGCTGATGTAAAATATGATGTATTCTGCTCCCTTGACATTCTGGGCTTTGACAACTTTTACCCTCTGAAGCAGCTAACTGTGCAAAACAGCGTCAATCAATGGTGAGATTCCTTAGCATAGGTTTAAGCAATTATGGTAATATTGTATCTGAGAGAATTAGTTTAATAAAGAAATAAATTGTCTAAAAAAGCCTATTAAACTTAAAAAGGCACAAACCAGCTGCTGCAAAAATGAAAAACAAAAAAGACTAATTTAAGCATCTGTCCTAAATAATCTGCCAGGCCAGCCTCTGCCTTTCTTTGATCAAAGTCTTTATAGGGAGGTCTGTTCATTCAGTGTACATCTTTGCAATTCTGTCAGGTAGTTACTTCCAGTCACACAAAACCATGCTTTGATCTATGAACTGGGAGAGACCAAACCACTTGAAATTGAAGGCCAAGTTTTAAAAATAAACATATATTGTAATTCACTGATGGAATCTGATGAAATCTTAATGAATAACTTGCTGCTGAAAAGTATGGGGAGATCATGTTGCAAACAGCTGGATGGGATTTGATCCATAAGTAGACGGCATGCTGAGCTTTGAGATGGGAGGTTGTCAAGTTTCACCATTGTCGAGTTTCAGGTGTGGGACCAGTTCCATTCATTGTGGGTCTGGTTATGTCCAACAGTTAATCTGATCTGATCTGACAGGCTTGAACGGCCTCAGGATATTTTGTTGTGAAAGACCCTGAGACCCTGTTTTTTCTAATTTTTATCCCCTTTTCCCCAATTTACAACTACCGTATTTTTCGGACTATAAGGCGCACCGTATTATAAGGCGCACGATGAGTGAACGGTCTATTTTTAGTGTTAGTCCATACACAAGGCGCACTGGATTATAAGGCGCACTAAATGAAACTTTATTTATATCAGTAACAATAACTCTGAGCAATAAATCCTTCACAATATCTGTGAAAAATAACAACATCTCTGAGCAATAAATCAACAAGCACAGCAAGTACGTATTACTCCGCGACGCTCCTGACAACGGTAGCCGCAACGCTCCGACAGACCATAATATTATGTTGAAGCACAGTAAGTACGTATTACTCCGCGAGGCTCCTGACAACGGTAGCCGCAACGCTCCGACAGACCATAATATTATGTTGAAGCACAGCAAGTACCGTATTACTCCGCGAGGCTTCTGACTATAATAGCGTGTTGTGCCGAATTCGGTGAATAAAACGGTTTTAAAACAGAGATAAAGATTGGATAAGTTTCATTTCTGGATGAAGTGATTTCCAGCGCTGTTTGGATATAACTGTGGATTACAGGTGACTGGATTGATGGATTCTCTTTAGTCTGGACGCGTTTTGAAGGTAGGACCTGTGGCTGAGCGCGGGTGTGTGTTCGGGGGGTGGCGGCAGTGACCGGAGGTTACCCCAGGACAAAAGGAGAGCCTTTTATTACTGGAAACATGCGCTCTGATGCAGCTCTAATTCATGAAACATACATCCTACAGTAAAAGCACAGTTCTGGAATCCGGAGAGCCAGACGGTTCGAATGGTGTATGACATGACCGCATTCGATGAAATATGGACGAACGATAAACGCAAATATGAGAGTTATGAATTATTAAAATCATAACCAAGGCATATTTCGCCCTAAATGTTTATTTTCTGAAAGGATATTCCGCTAAATAGGCTAAATAGCTCAAAAGCAGAGATTCTAAGCTTTAAAATGGTATATTGGATGTCTATATTGAACCTGTAACTGTTCATAACTATTCAGAAACACAGCCAGTTATGAAATATTAAATATTTCTGGCCCGCCGGTGGGCCAGCGCGTGTTAAGAGGTTAACTTTACTTAGAAGTGGGCGCTAAAAAGAAACAGTTTGTGCTATTACCCCAGAACGGGTGGAAAGGAAAGTTTACCGGCACCTTGTTCTGGCCACGGAGCTACAGTGGAAACTAGCTACCCTGAACCACAGCCGAGAGGCAGTACGGCAGTCAAAGGTAACCGCGCGCTAGCCCAAGAGGGGGATCTTTTTCTGACGTGGGTGAGGAATTCTGCACAACAGAGCGCCGTGTACCACATAAAAATCGAGGTCAGTAAACACAAGCAAAATCCATACACAAGGCGCACTGCATTATAAGGCGCAATGACGATTTTTGGGAAAAAATAAGTATTTTAAGTGCGCCTTATAGCCCGAAAAATACGGTAATTAAGACTCCCCTTCTCACTAGTGATGCCCTAACTCCAGGAGGGTGAAGACTAGCACATGCCTCCTCCAATACATGTGAAGTCAGCCACCGCCTCTTTTTGAACTGCTGCTGATGCAGCATTGCCAAGTAGTATCAAAGCGCAGCGACTCAATTCCGATACATCAGCTCACAGATGCTTTGTTCTGATCAACACCACCCTCTTTAGTGATGTGGGGAGAGAGTGGCATCTACACACCCAGAGAAAGCAAGGCCAATTGTGCTCTCTCAGGACTCCGGCAGCTGATGGCAAGCTACATGAACAGAATTCGAACCAGCGATCTTCTGATCATAGTGGCAGCACTTAGTCTACCACTTAGAGCCTGTGAAAGATCCTGTTTTCATAATTTCATAATTTCTCTCAGACTCATTAAAACACAATAATACTGGAGTGACTAGTTTGCAAATTTGTCAGCTTTGTCAGTTAAGTGACTGTATTATTCTAGTCTACTCAACATGGGCGTGGTAGTGGGGGGAAAAGTGGACCTGACTACCCAGGGCCCGAGTAGGGAGAGGGGCCCATGAAAATCCTGATTTTTTTTTCGCTCACTTTCCTTTGTTTACTGGCATGGATAGGGGCCCATTAACATAGAGGGTGTACAGGGCCCAGAATTTGCTGCTACACCCCTGCTACTCAACAACCCCCCAGCTGTAAAAAAAACACTAGTTTACATTAACCAGGCAAATGATTAGTATATAGACTAGTGTACGTGCATAACATTAAAATGCTAAATAACATTAAAAGGCTAATCATTTACCCATCCTCTCCCAAATGATTTTTTGGAAACAAAGTGACGTTTGTATGGAGGATGGTGAAATGCACCTCACGAGAACACCATTATATGAAGAGCTACAGATGCTTATAAGCCCTTAGGTTTTAAGTCTGTCACACTACAGCCTACTGCTGCTGTTCACCTGCATCTTCATTAGCGTATTTATAATGTGTATATAATCAACTTTCATTTTTACTCATCTCTGTTCCATTCATCTTGCATACATACAGCTGGAGATCACATGGAGAGCACATGACAATGTACAATGCTGTAATGTTTTAAATAAACAATAGTACTAAATAGTGCTATAGAGTTTAAGGATTGTATTTAAATTTGTACAGGATAATGTCTGTTCCAATAACTTGAGAATTATGCTGGATGTTTCTGTGCAAAACATTTCATTCACCCAGTTTAAACTGAATGGTTTTTATGCTTTGGGAGAATGGAGACGTTTACTGTTCATTCCCTATTTTCTAATGTTTGTATTGGCTATCCTAGCAAATTCTGTGCTGCTGTATGTAATAATAGCAAACAGGGCTCTGCATTCTCCCATGTTTGTACTGATTGGACTTATGGCAGTTGTGGATTTGGGTGCACCAGTGTTTTTTGTGCCACATATGTTACTCAGCTTCTTATTTAACTGGAATGGGATTTCTCTTACAGGTTGTTTGATACAGATGTTTTGCATTCATTATTCTGGATCAAGCCAGTCTACTCTGTTGTTATGTATGGCCCTGGATCGCTACTTTGCGATATGTAGACCTTTGCTTTATCATGAGCACATGGAACTCTCCAACATTTTAAAATACATGATCATGCCATTAATCAGAAATGTCGTCTTAATAACCACAATAATCTGCCTAGCTGGAAGACTCTCTTACTGTTCAACAGATGTTATAGATCACTGTTTTTGTGAACATATGGCATTGGTAAACGTGGCATGTGGTGACACTTCTATCAACAACTTGGTAGGACTTTTGTCTGCTTTCATAGTAATAACTTTAGATTTTCTTTTAATAATTTTTTCCT
Organism: Astyanax mexicanus; assembly: GCF_023375975.1. Classification (NCBI taxonomy): domain Eukaryota; kingdom Metazoa; phylum Chordata; class Actinopteri; order Characiformes; family Acestrorhamphidae; genus Astyanax; species Astyanax mexicanus. The sequence goes on from NC_064425.1 coordinate 19,777,769, forward strand.
ACATAATAATATTTACCTCTGTTCTAAAATCTGGCAAGGCTAATTATAAGGCTTTAAATACTTGCATTACTCATATAATTGTCATCACATTTAGTTTAATTTTTGCCTTAATGGCTTTTATGTCCTACAGACTTAAAAGTAATTTGTCTTCAAACAGCCACGTATTTTTGAGCACAATGTACTTATTGTTTCCAAGCTGCTGCAATCCAATTATTTATGGACTGAGAACAAAAGAAATAAGACACCACATTTTGAAATTGATAAAACACAAAAAAACTGTGCCTTTCTAACATCATTATGTTTAGTTTTCTGCAATGTGATTTATTTAACAAATCATTTTTAATTGTTACTGCTTATATTTGTATTGTATTGATGCAATGTAACACAAAATGTACCAGATTAGCTGTGGTATGTAAAACTTCAACATTTTATATTTAGTATATCAATTTTGTAATTTATAATTTTAGGGTAAAAAGAAGGAAATGCCAGACTTATAAGAATGTGTTAAACTAAAATTATTGTTAGGACAGGCCAGGTGATGCAATGTTCTTAAAAAAAAAACTTTCATAGATATCTAATCAAAATGATGCTAAAAGAAACTATTGTGTGACCTTCAGGAAGTTTTTATCAAGTTATCCTTTATTTTAGTAGCTATTCACTATCACAGAAATTATGACTGGGGTGCCCAAACTTCAACATGATATTGTAGTTAGTAATAAAACATATGCTGTGCTGTCTTATGTCAGAGAACTAATATTGTAATGCGTTTTATTTAAAAAATTTCTTTGTACATTAAAGATTTACACATATATATATATATATATATATATATATATATATATATATATATATATATATATATATATATATATATATATATATATATATATATATTTACAAGTCACTGGGAGGAACATGTATTATTATTACACATCAATACTATCACTGATGTTGTAATGTGTCATGCTGTTTATTTAAATTTTAGGTAAAAAAAAAAAAAAAAAGGAAGATAGTGGACACCCCTTCTAATGAAATCCTTCAGATACTTTAAGTTGCACCCATAGCTGACACAGATGTGCAAATGCACACAACACAAGTTATGTAGAAGTACAGGCAACAGAACGGGACTTTCTGGAGTAGAAAAATATGAACCTATTTTTGCTATGCCTAAGGGAAGGTATGGGCTAGAGGGGTATAAAGCTGCCTGAAAGAGCTGAACACTTTTTAAGCAGGATGAACTCTTTTTAATACCCTAATTGAAGAGCAAAATGCATTATATAGCATATATCTTTTCTGTGTTCTTTTTTTTGGTGCTCTGTCTTTGACATTTCTTTTTAAAATTAATTGATTTTAAAGGGAAATGTAGACAAGAGAGTAAATTTAACTGCATTGTATAAGCAGGGCTTACCAGTGCATGCATAGGAGCTTATGTTTCTGCTGCCTAAGGGTGCTGAACATAGACCAGCATTTCAGCACTAGGAACAGCAGCCATCTTTCTTGTTGAACAGAAACGCTTGGGCCTTAAAGACTGGTGGGGTCAACTCATCACCACAGGGCCCCCATTTTGCATACATTAAGGCAGCAGAATAGGACCAGACCAGATGTCTGTAAAGAAAAAGAAACATGCCTAAAGCACCACCTCTTAATCCAAAATCCTATTGAAAATATCACATACAGCTCTGGGAAACAAATTGTGAGTTTCTTTGATTTAACCAAATTGAAAACCTCTGGAATATAATCAAGAGGAAGATGAATGATCACAAGCCATCAAACCAAGCTGAACTGCTTGATTTTTTGAACCAGGAGTGTCATAAAGTCATCCAAAAGCAGTGTGAAAGACTGGTGGATGAGAACATGCCAAGATGCACGAAAACTGTGATTAAAAACCAGAGTTTTTCCACCAAATACTGATTTCTGAATTCTTAAAAAACTTTAATAAAAAATATGAGTATGATCTTGTTTTCTGTGCATGATTTGAGGTCTGTAAGCTCTGCATATTTTTGTTATTTTAGCCATTTTTCATTTTCTGCAAATAAATGCTCTAAATGACAATATTTTTATTTGGAATTTGGGAGACATGCTGTCCGTAGTTTATGAAATAAAACAACAATGTTCATTTTACTCAAACACAAACCTATTAATAGCAAAATCAGATAAACCGATTCAGAAACTGAAGTGGTTTCTTAATTTTTTTCAGAGCTCTATTTTAAGATTCAGACAAACCCTATCATCTACTCCTAGACTAGATTCGACTAGACTACTACACCTCTTCATCTTGAGGTTTTCCTTCTGTACTTTACTGACTCAAACTTGCATCTTAATATACCTAGTGTGAATGTTAACCATACTCAGTCCACCCCACAGTCTATACTATTTGGATTACAGTCAGCTTCAATGTGCTGGAATTTGAGCATAGGTTATATATTAATTTTGCGATTATACAAAATCCGCCACCACAACTTTCTCGAAGCAATGCACACTCAATGCGATGACGTCAACTCCCTTCCTGAAGACAGGCCTGGGTCTATTCCATTACGCATCCCTGCTCCCCTGCTCCCTCATTCCTCTGCTGGTTTGGATCTTTTAACTGATTCGAAATACTTAAACTGGATTCAGTGGTCTTAAAATGGATATAGTGCTACTCTCACAGGACTCTGATCTTTAAAGAGCTTAGCTTTCCTCCAAAAAAATAGATGAATTTGAAATTGGATTAAGTCTGAACCCCCACACTTTAGGCCAGGCAACATGGCATTAACACCTCTGGCATGGCCAGGTCTCCTGAGGTGAAAGTACATACTGTTATTAATTTAAATGCTGGACATTCAGTTGGATATTTAAGAAAAGCACAATGAGTTTGTCTGTAACTATGAGACCTCCAATTCTCATCATGTAGCCATTATTTTAAATATAATACACAATGTTCTATTTCTTTCTTTTGGAATATTGTTTTATTGATTGCATGCCTATTTAGGTCACAATAAACCTTTTAATCTGTAATAATTGCCTTGTTATATTGTTTCTAGTAGGCCTAGGAGTCTAAGAGGAGTTTTTAGACTTTCATAGTCACATAGTGAGTTTCACTGGGTGCTACACCACACTCTTAAGTACTGAAAGAAACATAAATATTGAGTGTTATGGTCTGTAACTGCTAATATAGACTAAAGTTCTGGACCACTGAACATCTCAACCCAGTTGCCGGGCTGTTTTCACATGTTATGGAGTATTGTTAGGCTATGCTACAATCTTAACCTTTGAGGGAAACAGATAAGGAATCAGATTGCTTAAAATTAATCTCAATTAATGTACTTTAAAGATGGTACATGCAGTAGAAAGACAAAAGACAAGGCCTGTTGGCTCTCCCCTACAAGGGTATATGTATCAAAAGCAGGAAAAATGGATTGGCACAAAGACCTGAGTCACTCTGATAGGGGTCAAATTGTGATATTTGGACAACTTTGTTCAGAGAATCACCAAAACATCAGACTGGACTTGTTTTTTTTGTGTTTTTTTTTTTTTTTGTTTCTGGTACACAGTGGTCAGAACCTACATTTATAAATCAGTACATCAACAGAAATCTATGTATAAAACAAACTGATGTTTTAAAAAGATGTGCTTGTGAGTTGAGAAAAAAATGAGATGATTTTTTTTCTTCCTCTTTTAGTTCACAGGCTGTGACTGCTGTTTGGTGAATGGTGAAGGTTTGTTGCAGTCACACCTCATGGGAACATATCATGTATTTAGAGCCAGAGAAGCATAAAAAGCCTTCACTAAACATTTAGGAATGAGCTCCTCACTGTCCTGCGGCAATCAATATCTATTGTTAATCAGATACATTAACACGAATTATTAGGAATTATTGTTATTTTATTATACGTTATAGTGCTTTAACTGAATGACATATCAAGCTGAATAATCAAAGCGCTGTGTTTATTTTCTGCATTTGCTTTCTGCAATGTTCTGTTTTTATTTCTGAATTTGAAGAGAAAATTTGAATTTGAAGTTAGAAAACCATGCAAAATATTTCATTTACCCAGTTTAATCTGAACGGCTTCTATGTTTTGGGAGAATGGAGGCCTTTCCTTTTCATTCCCTATTTGCTGATGTTTATATTGGCTATTGTAGCAAATTCTGTGCTGTTATATGTAATAATAGCAAATAGGGCTTTACACTCACCAATGTTTGTACTAATTGGACTCATGGCAGTTGTAGACTTGAGTGCACCCTTTATATTTGTACCTCAGATGCTGCTTAGCTTCTTATTTGACTGGAAGGGAATTTCTCTACCAGGCTGTTTAATACAAATGTTTTGCCTCCATTATTCTGAATCGTGTCAGTCCACGCTGTTGTTATGTATGGCACTGGATCGTTACTTTGCGATATGCAAACCGTTGTTTTATCACGAGCACATGCAAATCACCAATATTATAAAGTTCATTATAGTGCCGTTCATCAGAAATGCAATCTTAATCACCACAATAGTCTCTTTAGCCGCAAGACTGACCTACTGTTCGAATGTGATAGATCATTGTTTTTGTGAGCATATGGCCCTGGTTCACTTGGCATGTGGTGACACTTCTATTAACAGCATGGTTGGACTTTTGACTGCGTTTTTAATACTGATTGTAGACTTTTTTTTCATTGCTGTGTCTTATGTAATCATATTCACCTCTGTTCTAAAATCTGGTTCCACTCATTTTAAGGCTTTGAATACTTGTATTACTCATATAATTGTCATTGTGTTCACTATAACCTTTGCTTTAATTGCTTTTTTGTTATACAGAATAAGAAATAATTTCTCTCCGAGCAGCCGTGTCTTCCTGAGCACAATGTATGTGCTGTTTCCAAGCTGCTGCAATCCTATCATTTATGGGCTGAGAACAAAAGAAATAAGACACCACTTTCTGAAATTATTTAAAAAGATAAATATCAGACCCTTGTAACCTGTCATTGATCGTAGCACTTGTCTGGACTTGGTATATGTTATATTAATAACAACATTTTAAAAATAGATTATTTGAGCAATAACTATGAAGCTGCAATGTAATTTTAAAATGTAACTATAATAAATATCTGTTTCTGAATACCTTCTGTATATGTATACTTAGAACTTGTATATGTATATTCTATGGATTTCTGGGCTGTTTTACTGAAAGCCTGATTAAAATTGCACTTAAATGTATTAACTGTTTGAATTTGATGTTAAAGGTGGTTTAAAGTTTATAAATGATAAATCTGTGCTAATATATTATATATTTATCCATTTCAGTTGTACAACACATTACATTATTATTATTAGAGGTCAAAGTTTGAAATGTTTGGAAACTTGACTAGTATTTATCATCTTCTTTCTATCTTTCTCTTCTTTTCTTTTCTCTATTACTCTCAAACTATAGATCCTTCCCAGCTGAGAAATAAGATAACATCAATTGTTCTTCTTTCATTTCATAGATTTTTAAATGATTAATGTGGTAATGATGTATTAATTATTCTAAATTCAACAGGAATAATACAAATATTACATTTAAAAATTTAATTTCAACATCGTCTCCTAATAAGCTATCTGTACTTTGTAAAGCTTACAGAACATTGTTGGGTCTAAAATTCTCCCACAGTAGATGTAGTAGGATATAGATATGTTATGACCAGGGACAGAGATTTGTGTAAACTGTACAGGTCCTGTGTTTACAAGGCTATCATTCTTATTCTGGGTTAATTTATAGATTAAGATAATCAAACACAAAGTTCAGTTTGATTATAGACTAAGTGAATATTGTACACAGTGCAAGTCAATCATAATATGAATGTAAAACCGACAGTCTGAAAAAATGATTAACACAGAAAATCAGGAGAATTAACTTAGCTAGCATGATAGCGTTAGCTTACATTTAATTTACCACAGAACTCACTCAATTCTTTGTGAACAAAAATCAACTTATAAAAGTTTAGAAAATGACCCAGAGTAAATGATTTAGGATGGATAGATAGCTGAACTTTTGAATAAATGTTTTTTTTTTTTGTAGTGTTAGGTTTTGTCATGATGATATAATGTTATGATGACCTGTTCAAAATAACAACTATCAATAACTAGACAATAGTTGAGTTGCTATATCCAGGAGTTTATTGTAAATGCCTTGTTGAATAAACTAAACTGGTTTTGGATCTACAATGATTAAAAAAAAAAAAAAAAAAGTCATCTGTCATTTTCCCTCACAAATAACTCTGAATAAGAGACTTTACCATTAATCATAGAATCCATTACTAATCAATTAATTTGGTTTATATCCGACAAATATTTTAGGTGCAACAAAGATAAAATGAAGAATGCTTCATGTGGCTATTATAAACATATATTAGTTAATGAGATAATTTTTGCCATTTAGCTGCTAGAACCAAACACAGAAAAGAAATTTGTAGATAAATAAACAGTATTACACTACCATGTTTGGCCGATTTTTGTGGGCCCTCTTCTTCTTGACTAAGGGCTGGAAAGGGTTTTGTAGCTGTTTTCATAAGCATATTTCTGAAGTGCTGACCCTTTTTAGATAAAAGTTTTGGTTAGTGATGGTTAGACAAACAAGCCTTAATTTGTCTTGTTCATTTATTCGATTTTAATTGCTTAATAATTGCTTAATTGTTTAAAATAGTTTAACTGGCTGACAAAATAATTTAGTAATATTTCTCATAAACAGGGCCATTTGGTTTGGAATAGCTGTTTTCCTTCAATAATATGATTACTTATTTATTCAGGTTGTCTTTGTCATATAAACGTTTCAATTTGTTTGAAGATTAAGTGTGAAAGAAAGTAAAGCAGAAAGTAACCATTGTTTTAGTGAAAGGTAATTGTTTGAGAAATTACACCTCATGGGAAAATACCGGGTTATATTTGGAGCCGCTAGAGATGCACTTCAGCATTTAAGTGTACGAACAGCTTTTCTCTGTCCCACTGCCATCAACAGCTCCTGCAAATCAAAGACTAAGAATTGTATTGTATCTGTGTATTATCTGTACAGGCTGAAGTGGTGTTGGTTACACATGGTCACTGGAGTTCTAACATATAAACCAATGACACATCAAGCTGAATTTTGGATTTTGTTTTGAGGTGAATAGTGCCTGCACAAAAAACGAAATTGAGGAACATGCTGGATAGTTTTGTGCAGAACATTTCATTCACCCAGTTTAAACTGAATGGCTTTTATGTTTTGGGAGAATGGAGGCCTTTCCTGTTCATTCCCTATTTGCTGATGTTTATATTGGCTATTGTAGCAAATTCTGTGCTGCTGTATGTAATAATAGCTAACAGGGCTCTGCATTCTCCCATGTTTGTACTGACTGGTCTCATATCAGTTGTGGACTTAAGTGGACCCGTTCTTTTTTTACCTCAGATGTTGTTTAGTTTCTTATTTGACTGGAATGAGATTTCTCTTCTGGGTTGTTTAATACAAATGTTTTGTATTCATTATTCTGAAACATTTCAGTCTACAATATTGCTGAGTATGGCACTGGATCGTTACTTTGCTATATGCAGACCTTTGGAGTATCATAAGCAAATGCAAGTATCAAACTTTTTAAAATACATGATAGTGCCATTAATCAGAAATGCTGTCTTAGTTATATCAATGATCGTTCTGGCTGCAAAACGGTCTTACTGTTCAACAAATGTTATAGATCACTGTTTTTGTGAGCATATGGCATTGGTTAACTTGGCATGTGGAGACATTTCTATGAACAACTTGGTTGGACTTTTGACTGCTTATCTTGTACCAGCTGTAGATTTAGTTTTCATTACTGTGTCTTACATTATAATATTCACCTCTGTACTAAAATCTGGCAAGGCTCATTATAAAGCTTTGAATACGTGTATTACTCATATAATTGTCATCATATGTACCATAACGTTTGCCTTAATGGCCTTCATGTCCTACAGAATAAGAAATGGTTTCTCTCCCAGCAGCCGTGTCTTTCTTAGTACTATGTATATACTGTTTCCGAGTTGCTGCAACCCAATCATTTATGGACTGAGAACAAAAGAAATAAGACACCATATTATTAAATTATTTAAACAGCTAAAAATTATTCCCTTGTAATTATGCTGGGTTGTAGCACTGTGATTGGAAATATTATGTTCACATGGCCAATCTAAACTTCTAAAATCTTCTATTTGGGTTTTTTATAAAATATAAGTCATTAAAGCCTTAGCTACTGCTGAGCAACGTGATGGAGTACTAAAATTGCATTATTAAGGGTTGCATTTGTGTGTGTGTTTTTTTTTTTAATAGTCCAAATCAATGATCAATGATTTTGCTAAATTCGGTTGGAAACATTTGTTGCTCACTTTGATGAACTAGTTTTGAAAAATAAAAACTATTAAATCATTTGCTGCTCACAATTAATGGTACAATTCTTAATAGGCTTGAAATGATGTTGCTGCCTGTTTCTGGTGGAAGGAGCCAGTGCATTTTTTAAATGTTTAAAGTATTTTACTATTATGATAAATTACATAAAACTATGTGACAATAGGCTTGTCTGAAAATATTGTATTATATAGTGTATTGAAAATACACTTACCCTCCACAAGCTAAATTACGAAAAGCAATTAATAATAAGTTTGTGCTCCTTAGTGGCAGGGAATTTAGATAGTTTACCTTATATTACTATATTACTTACTATATTACTTACTTATTTTGTCGTAGTTTTTTAAAATACTGAAGTTAATGAAGATTAAAGAAACAAAAATTCAGTGCAATTTTTTTTTATTGGAAATTACACTGTTACACTAATACGATGGATCAGCATTAGCAACACTCCAAGTCCTTTCTGTGCTCAAAACCACATACTCAGACTGCTATTACTTGTACTGTTTTTAAATTGTGTTGTGTTGTGACCTAAATCACATATGTATCCATATTAAATACCACCACCAGCACCTGAAATTTTAAATTAGTAACAATTGTGAATACCAGAATCTTTTAAATTAAGCCATTACATAAAAATGCTGATTTCTACTACAGTATATAGCACAGTTTTAAGTGTGTAAACATCATCCATTCCTATTCATAATACATACAGTGGTACAGTGGTATGAAAAAGTATTTGCCCCCAAAAGATTTATTTTGTTTGTGCTTTTTTTGTCATACTTTTTTTGATTATCAAACTAACTTTAATATTACACAACGTTAACCTGAGTAAATAGAAAGATATAAATAATTTTATTTCTTAAAGAAAAAAACTATCCAAACCAATCTAGCCCTGTGTGAAAAAGTATATAACTTGGTTGTCCTTAGCGGCAGCAAATGCAAGCTTTACTGACAACTTGCATTGAGTCTTTCACATCTCTGTGGAGGAAAATTCAGTCCACTCTTTTTTACAGAATTGTTTTATTGTGTTCAGACACATTGGAGGGTTTTCAGGAATGAACTGCCTGTTTAAGAAATTTAGACATTTTAAAGACTTTGACAAGGCCGCTCCACAATCTTTGCTTATTTTTTTCTTAAGCCATTCATAGGTGGTCTTGTTTTTCTGCTTTGGATCATTGTCCTGCTGCAGAATCCAAGTAAACCTTAGCTTGAGGTCACGAACAGATCGCCGGACATTCTCCTTCAGGATTGTCTGGTAAACAGCAGAATTTCTGGTTCCATCTTTTACTGCAAGTTGTTCAGGCCCTGAAGCAGCAAAGCAGCCCAAGACCATCACACTACCACCACCATGTTTTACGTTCAGTATGATGTTCTTTTTCTGAAATGATGTGTTAGTTTTACGCCAGATGTTACGGGACACACACTTTCCAGAAACTTCCGCTTTTGTCACGTCAGCCCACAGAACATTAACCTAAAGTCCTGGGGATCATCAAGATGTTTTTGGTTTGGAACTCTCCCATAGAGAAAATTTTTGACCAGTCCCTGTTTTATTACTGAATCATTAACACTGACCTTAACTGAGGCAAGTCAGGCCTGCAGTTATTTAAATGTTGTTCTGGGTTCTTTTTGTGACCTCCTGGATGAGTTGTTCATGCCCTTTTGGAATAATTTCTTTCAGCCAGCCACTCCTGTGAGGGTTATAGCCTTAGAAATTACTTTTTCCAGACTGATAGATCATCCATTACTTTATTTTCTCATCTGTTTTTGGAGGGGGGGGGGGTGTCAAAAACAAAACAAATCTGTAAGGGGACAAATACTTTTTCATGCCACTGTATAATCCTATACATAAATAGGTGAATGTAGCAGGTAGTGTAAAACCATGACTTGATATTGGGATCCTACGACATTTGGGTTTGGGTATGGAGGCCTTCTGGTACTAGAGAATATTCCATAGTACAGGTTTTCCCTAATATATCACTATTGCTACCACTAAAAATGCTATTTTAGTCCATTTTAATGGTGCTACACTAACAAATCTCGGGCATACGCAAATAAAATTGACTGGCAGGTGCTGGAGTGCAAAAACCTGATGTACCCTTGTTCTGTAGAGTGGCAACTCTGAGTAACAACTTATGTCAGCTTAATTTAACAATTTTACTGCTGAGGTGTTGTTGAAGAGTTTAATGCTGATTGATGTTCTCACAAATAGCTTGTGGTTGAGGGCTAGGATTTGGAAATCCGATGTTATAATCCAACTTGCAAAATGCAAGAAATAAAACAATCAGAAAATAAAGAAAATATTTTTTTTTTCATTTTTTTCTGAAATGCCGATTGTAAGGGGCAGAGATGAAAAACAAAAATTGCAAAGCTGGATGAAAACTTAACATTAACACCACCTGCCTAATACTGAGTAGAAGCCCTTTGTGAAGTCAATTAAACAGATAGAATTATTCGAGGCATTGATTCCACAAAAACCTCTGATGGTGTCCTGCAGTATCTGGTACCAAGATGTTAGTAGCAGGTCCGTAAAGACCTCACTGTTGTGAAATGGGGCCTCAATGGATCAAATCAATGAGCCTTAGGTGCCCATGATCCTGTTGCAAGTTCACTGGTTGTACTTTCTTGGATCACATTTGGCAGGTACTGACCACTGCATATCAGAAAATATCTCCTGCTTTTTCACATTTACCTCAGGAACAAACTGTTCACTTGCTGCTCAATATGTAGATCCCACCTCTTTACAGATGCCACTGCAGAAGAATATTTTAAATATTTTCACTTCACCTGTCAGTGGTGCTAATATTATGGCTGGCTCATGTACATTGCAGAAGTGAACACTAAGCAGTTCTGTGTGAAAAGCTAGTAGAAACAGCTCATAGGATAACCTCATGGGAAGCCAGTAGGGTGTATATTATAGAGACGGAGACATGCTGAGCATCTGTGTGTCTGATATTATCATTACCATTAGCATCCTGAATGAGCGGCTATATAAGAGGAGTGGGATTTAACATGTTAATTCTAAAAAGTGGAATATTTTGCCTTCTTGTATGTTCTCTTTGAACACTGAACATTTTATTTCACACGAATAGCTTTATTTAAAATATACATGTTTATACAGAATTTCTTTAACATTGTTGTTATCTAAAATCGTTGTATGTACGTAACGCATGAGAAGAGCAAGAAGTCTTTTTTTGATTTGTTTCTTTTTCCCTAGCTGGGTTGATAACAGCCCTCTAGGTGGATTTAGATGCTCACATACACCCTTTAACAGAATAAAAATTCTTTCTTTAGTAGTACTGATCGAATTCAGCACAAAGCAAGTGCTTCTTTTAAAAATACATGTTCAAGTAATGATTGTATGAGAACACTGACCAGTATGCAAAGTGTTCTTGAGCAAAATACATCATTCATAGCATTTAATCTAAACGGTTTCCATGATTTGGGAGAATGGCGACCCTATTTATTCATACCTTATCTTCTAATGTTTTTATTGTCTACAACCTCAAACACCGTTCTCATATACCTGATTGTCTCTCAGGCAAGTCTGCATACTCCGATGTGTATATTAATCGGTTTAATGTCCTTGGTGGACCTCTGTCTGCCAATATTCTTTGTTCCAAACATGCTGCTCAGCTTTTTGTTCAACTGGACTGAGATTTCTCTTGCTGGATGTTTAATACAGATGTTCTGTATTCACTGTGTTGGTACATTTCAGTCTACTTTACTGGTATGGATGGCTCTGGATCGGTTCTTTGCTATTTGTAAACCTCTGTATTATCACAAATTTATGCAGATGCCCAACTTTCTAAAGTTTACTATTTTTCCAATTATTAGAAATATACTGTTAATTACAACAATGGTCTCTAGGGCTGGTAAATTATCGTTTTGTAAGACTAATGAGATTGATCATTGCTTTTGTGAACACATGGCACTGGTTCAGCTGGCATGTGGAGACATTTCTGTTAACAACCTGTTAGGTCTTTTGGCTGCATTTCTCATAATAACTGCAGACTGTCTTTTTAGTACAGTATCATATTTCATAGTAATCGCTTCTGTCCTGAAATCAGGGAAGTTTCACTTTAAAGCTATTAACACCTGTGTTACTCATATAATTGTTATGACAGTTGCTATAACATCTGCCTTAATTGCTTTTATGTCATACAGAGTAAGAAATAACTTCTCCCCCAACAGCCGTGTCTTTCTGAGCACAATGTACCTGCTTTTCCCAAGCTGTTTCAACCCGATTATTTATGGAATAAGAACTAAAGAAATAAGAGAACAGTTTCTGAAATTTATTTATCAAATGAAGGTTTTTCCAAAGTAATCCATTAATATGCACTGTATCATATTATACTGTGACAATGCAATATGTTGGCTACCAACTTACAGTTATAGAGTTATTTAAAACATAATAAGAATCACAGTTATGCTATTAGTTGACATTTTAAATTGTAATGTGTAAACTTAATAAAAATTAATATAAACACCATTTAAATAAACATCATTAATTATGTCTAGAGAGCATCAAATTCAGTCATTGTTCCTACACTACCTGGGGAAATCTGAACATGGAAAAGGGTAATCTGAATTATATTTGTATACAATGATCCTGTCATTGATAATGCATGTCTCTGTCAGTTATCTCCTATGTCTACTCCTTGTTTACAATCTTTTTTTTTTCCTATTCTACAATTTCTACACAACTTTACAATAATTCAGCACTACATATATAAAACATGATGCAGAAATGTTGATATGAATCAACATTGAATATTTTAATATTCAATGTTTATACTGACAGACTTTCATTAGGAGATGCATTACATGAATTGGCTAATTCCTTTTTCAGAACATGCTACGCAAATGGCGCAGCGGGCTACGCAAATGCGCAGCGGACTACGCAAATGGCGTAGCATGCTACGCAAATGGCGCAGCGGGCTACGCAAATGGCGTAGCATGCTACGCAAATGGCGCAGCGCGCTACGCAAATGGCGCAGCACGATGTAGTTCAAAGAGCAGCCCTTTCTCCAGAGAATGTGGACATTCTCATCTTCTTAAGGAAAAACTTGAAAATATAAAAATAACAGTTGTTTTGTCTAGCCTCAAATATGTTAATAGTTTTGGTTCCTCAAGGAGCATCTTTCTCTCAGATCAAGTTAATAATATATCTTTGTTAAAGAGAAAAACTTTCCAAAATTCCACTTGCACTGGAACTGGGGGGTCAAGCCCAACTCCTTAAAAACACTTTACACTCCATTATTTGGAAGTTTGAGTTAATTTGTTTGGAAATATAGTGTAATTTTAAGCTCATTTCTTTATCTGTCAAGATCACATGATTGTTTATATCTAAAAGAGGATAGCATTTAATTATTAATTGAAACTTACCATTGTTCATTATTTACAGCATTTAGCTAAATAATAAAGAGTTTGATAAACAGGGCTTGTCCATTTCAGCTTCAGCTTGTGGAAATACACTATGATCTAATGGGAACACAGCAGAGTATATATAGACACAGAGACACATGTCAAGCTTCTGCAAACGGTCCGGAAGCAAAACAAAGTACACTGTACTTTCTATGCATTATTGTTTTTTTCTTTGTGCTATTTATAAGTAAACATCTTTAAAGTTTATAGATAATATTGTGCAAAAACATAGAATTTTTAAATGTTTGTTTTCTATTTAGCATATTTAAAACAAATCACTATTTTTTTAAAGCTTTGTTAAATAAGCTTCTGCTGGAAGGAACAGATCAATACTTTATTTTAATTAAACTTATGTAACATTTATCTTCTTTTTAATGGGAATTGTATGAAAATTAGGGACATGCAAGCTGTTCCTGTGCTAAATACTTCATTCACTACTTTCAATCTGAATGGTTTCTTGGATTTGGGAGAATGGAGGCCCTTTTTATTCATTCCCTATTTTCTTATGTTTATGTTGTCTACTATCTCAAACTCTGTTCTCATATATTTAACTATAACTCAGACAGCGCTGCACTCTCCGATGTGTATACTAATTGGTCTAATGGCTGTGGTTGATCTGCTTTTGCCAATATTTTTTGTACCAAACATGCTGCTCAGCTTTTTGTTCAGCTGGACTGAGATTTCTCTTGCTGGATGTTTAATACAGATGTTCTGTATTCACTGTGTTGGTACATTTCAGTCTACTTTACTGGTATGGATGGCTCTGGATCGGTTCTTTGCTATTTGTAAACCTCTGTATTATCACAAATTTATGCAGATGCCCAACTTTTTAAAGTACATTATTTTTCCAGTTGTCAGGAACGGACTCCTAATTATTGTAATGATCTCTAGAGTTGGGAAATTATCGTTTTGTAAGACTAATGAGATTGATCATTGCTTTTGTGAACACATGGCACTGGTTCAGCTGGCATGTGGAGACATTTCTATTAACAACCTGTTAGGTCTTTTGGCTGCATTTCTTATAATAACTGCAGATTTTCTTTTTATTACAATATCATATTTTGTAATACTCACTTCTGTCCTTAAATCAGGGAAATCTCATTTAAAAGCTATTAACACCTGTATTACTCATATAATTGTCATGACAGTTACAATAACTTTTGCCTTAATTGCGTTTATGTCATACAGAGTAAGAAATAACTTCTCCCCCAACAGCCGTGTCTTTCTGAGCACAATGTACCTGCTTTTCCCAAGCTGTTTCAACCCGATTATTTATGGAGTGAGAACAAAAGAAATTAGAGAACAGTTTCTGAAATTTATTCATCAAATGAAAGTATTTCCAAAGTAATCAATTATTATGCACTGTCTCACATAACATACATATAGTATCAACTTACATTTAATGTGTCACATCTTTTTCACTACTTTGATCGTAATGCTAAATTGCACAATAGTTTGCTTTTAAATAAATGAATGAAGTAATATATTTGTACATTTGAAATGCATTTTTTGTAAAAACGCACATACTCAAAAAGCCCAGTAAAAAATTATTTATCAAATCAGATGTGTCTGGCAAATTGTCTTTACATTTAAACTCATCCAATGTAATGTGCAATAATGTGGGTCTTTATGCTGACATTTTGTGGGGGGCACAATGCAAAATAAATTAGGACATGACACGTCCATCCAAATATGTGTCCCATAATGCTACCATACAAGTATTTATAAACTTTTTGAGAACACCAATATTACAAGTCCTGCTTGCAGATGAAAATGCAGGCTTAAAAAAATCATCTGTGTGAAATATCAGCTGAACTTGCATGTTCTGTCCAATATGTATGTTCCAACTAGGCCGGGGCTTAACGACACTGTTACTTATGATGGTTGTCAAATACATGGAAGAATATAAAATTGGTAACCAATACAGATTGAAACTATTAACAATATTAACTATTAACTATTTTTGCCATTTTTTTATTAATAATTTATCCTGTTACTGCTTTTTATCCATGCTGCTATAGAAAATTTGCACTCTGGACTTCATGTTGCTGCTACTTTCCTACTCCCCTTTATATTTTGTGTATTTATCTTGTTTATCTATCAATTTTATTTAATTTTGATCTTTATATTTATCTATTTAACAATTGCTCTTTGGGTGTAACTGGATCTTGACTCATTCCTTACTCAGTCCTTACTCATTCTCGTTTTGATTTTAATTTTAAAATCAATAGTCTTTTTTTTTTTTTTTACATTTTGCATTTAACTATTTTTATATATTTAATTATATCTCAGTGAAAATACAATTTTCTGATGTACCACATCTGATGTACCACATGTGATGTAAATGACAATAAAATCTCCTTGAAATCCTTGAATAAATCCGGATAATTTGAGGAGCTCACGTGTGCACTGTGCAGGTCAGTACTGCGTCATTATAATATTCTAACTTGTGCAACTTTTTTATGATCACAGTGTGATTTGTAATATAGCTTTACATTAAATACAAATAGCATTAATACAAATTGGTCTATGTCTCAGACTATTTTCTTAAGCCCTGGTTACTGTCAACTGCATTAGTGCCAAACCATGTATTTAAAGGTCTCATTCCATCATTTTTTCATTCATTTTAAAATCTAGTCTAGTTGTGGTCTCTAGTATGAATAGATGCCGTGTGAGCTGTTTTTTGTGAAAAAAAAAAAGTGCTCCAGTGTTTCTGTATAGCCCTGCTTTAGATCACTGAATTAGAGGTCTCTAAAAAAGACAGGATTTCGGCTTTTGCTCATGAATATTTATACATTCAAACATATCAAACATATCAAAATGTGCCCTCTATAATTTTTTTAGGCTGATAAGGAGAGCTGATTTATAAATGTACTCCCATAAATTACATAAAATAAAACATCCAGCATAACATGTCACACAGTTTACTCAATTTATTACTTTTTCACAAACTGAAAGATACAAATTATACAGGGCTAGGACAGTAACTTTAGCGGAGGTAACATAGCTTTAGCATTTGTTTGTGCACCAAATGACAAATAGCCTTTGTTTACATTTCACTCACATGGTATACTTTGGCAATGCTGTGTCCTGCTTGCTAAGGAACCAAACAGTCATGAGGCACCTGCATGTTGCCTGCATTGTGACGGCTCTTTTCAACTGTAAAACCCATTCAACTTAAAATTAGTTTAGATTAATTAAATCTACCTTTCTTCTTTTCTCTTCCCAGCTTCCTCATATCTCCACTTCCTGTGTCTGTTGTTTAAAAGTCCTCTAAAGAAATTTGAATTGGAATTCTAAAGTTTTTATATTTTTTATTTTAAAATGATGGGCCAAACATATGCATGTACTGGAAACACTGTCTTGCTTAAAAATTATACGCACCTACAAGGAGTGTGTGATAAAGCCCATATATTGTCTGAACGACCCTCTCATCCCTCACATTCAGACACTTTATTAAATTTTAGTTTAAAGTAAGTGAGTGAGAGACAGTTATGCATTCCAGGTTTGCATTAGGAGTACTGTCTCATGAGAACATGATCAGTTGTATAAAGAGACAAAGATGTGAAGAAGTGAAGATAGAGTGCAGATATGTGGTAAGCAACAGTGCCACTGGGGGGACATATCTCGTTTATTATTTTTCATGATTTTAAAATAGTTTGAAATACTTTTATCTTCAATTATTATAATTCAACTTAAGTTCATTCTTTTTTTTTACTAACAAAATGTTTTATACAACAGTTTAATTTTCGATTGTGGCCTACATAGGAAATGCATGTGTAACAAACCAGAACAGTAAACTCTAAAATATAATATTATCTTAAATGATATTGCAGGATTGCAGGAGCGCTTGCATCAACAAATGTTCATTTTTAAAGTACTGTACCTAAGATTGGTAAAATAACAAATAAATGATGATATTTTATATGTAATTGTTAAATATATAACACTAGTCAGTATGCCGGACCTTCATGCACAGAATATTTCATTCGTGAACTTCAAACTGAGTGGTTTCCATGATTTAGGAGAATGGAGGCCTTTTCTGTTCATTCCTTATTTCCTCATGTTTTTACTGTCTACCTCTTCAAATTCTATTCTCATATATTTGACTATAACTCAGAAAGCTCTGCACTCTCCTATGTGTATAATGATCGGTCTGATGGCTGTTGTAGACCTGAGCCTGCCAATATTTTTTGTACCAAACATGCTACTCAGCTTCTTACTTAACTGGAATGAAATTTCACTTGCTGGCTGTTTAATACAGATGTTTTGCCTTCTATATGTGGGTTCATTTCAGTCTACTTTACTGGTATGGATGGCTGTGGATCGGTTCTTTGCTATATGCAGGCCTCTTTATTATCACAAGTATATGCAAATGCCCAACTTTCTGAAGTACATTATTGTGCCGGTAATCAGAAATATAATCCTAATTGTTACGATTGTGTCTTTGGCTGGAAGACTATCATTCTGTGGAACAAATGAGATGAATCACTGTTTTTGTGAACATATGGCAGTGGTCCAGCTGGCATGTGGAGACATTTCTGTTAACAATATAGTAGGACTTGTGACAGTCTTTTTAATACCAACTGTAGATTTTATTCTATTTTCTTTATCTTATTTTGTAATTCTTGCGTCTGTGCTACAATCTGGGAAGTCTCACTTAAAAGCTATTAACACTTGTATCACACATATAATTGTTATGGCAGTTACTTTAACTTTTGCTTTGATTGCCTTCTTGTCTTACAGAATAAGAAACAATTTATCCTCCAGTGCTCGAGTCTTTCTGAGCACAATGTACTTGCTTTTTCCAAGCTGTTTCAACCCGATTATTTATGGAGTGAGAACAAAAGAAATAAGAGAACAGTTTTTGAAATTTATAAAACATGTGTTACCAAAATGCATTAATAATGAAGCTTGATGCTTTTGATCTTTATATTTATCCATTTCACAATTGCTCTTTGGGTGTAACTGGATCGTGACTAATTCATTATTCAGTTCTTCTTGTTTTGATTTTAATTTTAAAATCAATAGTCATTTTTTTGTTTTACATTTTGCATTTAACTATTTTTATATATTTAACTATATTTCTATATATATCTATTATATTTTAAGTACCACATTTTATGTAAATGACAATAAAATCTCCTTGAATCCTTAAAATCTTTGAACCAATCTGGATATGTTGAGGAGCTCACGTGTGCACTGTGCAGGTCAGTGCTGCGTCATTATAACTTTTTTATGATCACAGTGTGATTTTTAATATAGCTTTACATTAAATACAAATAGCATTAATACAAATTGGTCTATGTCTCAGACTATTTTCTTGAGCCCTGGTTATATTACTGTCAACTGCTTTAGTGCCAAACCATGTATTTAAAGGTCTCATTCAATCATTTTTTCATTCATTTTAAAATCTAGTCTAGTTGTGGTCTCTAGTATGAATAGATGCCATTTTTTTTGTGAAAAAAAGCGCTCCAGTGTTTCTGTATAGCCCTGCTTTAGATCACTGAATTATAGATACTTTATTTATTCCGAAGGAAGAATAAGAATAGAATAAAGAATAGAAAATATATAAGGCTATAAAAACCTAACTATACAAGGTAAGGATCTATCTGTAAACCGAGCAGTGCAGTAGATGTTGATAATGGTCATTAAATAATTAAATAATTAACAGAGTAAAGTGCAATGTGCAATGACATTGATTACGAAAGTGACTGATGTGACGTAGAAATATAATATAAATATGCAAAATGTGCCCTCTAGTTTTTTTTTTAGGCTGATCAGGAGAGCTTATTTATAAATGTACTCCCATAAATTACATAAAATAAATCATCCAGCATAACGTGTCACACAGTTTACTCAGTTTATTACCTTTTCACAAACTGAAAGATACAAATTATACAGGGCTAGGACAGTAACTTTACAGAGGTAACATAGCTTTAGCATTTGTTTGTGCACCAAATGACAAATAGCCTTTGTTTACATTTCACTCACATGGTATACTTTGGCAATGCTGTGTCCTGCTTGCTAAGGAATCAAACAGTCATGAGGCACCTGCATGTTGCCTGCATTGTGACGGCTCTTTTCAACTGTAAAACCCATTCAACTTAAAATTAGTTTAGATTAATTAAATCTACCTTTCTTCTTTTCTCTTCCCAGCTTCCTCATATCTCCACTTCCTGTGTCTGTTGTTTCAAATTAAAAGTCCTCTTCAGAAATTTAAATTGGAATTCAAAAGTTTTAAAATTTTTCATTTTGAAATGATGGGCCAAACAAATGCATGTACTGGAAACACTGTCTTGCTTAAAAATTATACGCACCTACAAGGAGTGTGTGATAAAGCCCATATATTGTCTGAACGACCCTCTCATCGCTCACATTCAGACACTTTATTAAAATATTATATAAAGTAAGTGAGTGAGAGACAGTCATGCAGTCTAGGTTTGTGAAATTATTTGCATCATATTGCATAATATTGAACGTACCAAACCTGTTACTGAACGACTTTTTGCAAGCAAACACCTCATAATGAATAGAATAGTTATTACAGTAATACAGTAAAGTGTGTATGTAGAGGAAAGACTGAAGTGGAGACAGGGTCGGAGTGGGCCCCTTTTTCAGCCCGGGAGTTTCATGCCCAAATCCGGCCCCCTTTTTCCATGGAGGAGGAATTTGAATAAATGAAACAGCAGCTAGCTCTTACAATGCTTTTTTATTGCATATAAGTATATACTTTTATTACATATAAGTCTATGTTGGTAAGTTAACAGAACACCCTTCACTTAAACATGTTTCATTCAAATTTAAATCAGATAAAGATTTAAAAGGTAAAAAATGTAATTTCATGAATTAATATTACTAAGAAGCCTTTACAAAATGAACTGAAAACACTTAAAATGATTTTACTGAACATGTAATGGTCAAAATATGGTAAAAAACAGGACTTTTTTTTGCACATTTGGCAGCTTTTTCTTCTATCTTCTTTCTTTTTTTAATCTGGCCTTTTCGGCTCCACCTGGCCTCTTTTTGTTCTCCATCACCGCCTACTGACGCTTCGTCCTATTCTATTGCTATATTTAATTTTATCGCTCCAGAAAAGACCACTCGTGGGCGCAACCAACTCAAACATTTGGGAGGGGAGAATTCCCTCAGATGGTTGAACCCATCTAATCTACTGCGAAATAGGGGCTGTGCTGTCAGATGAATAGAGAATGCATACGTAGTTGAATGTAAATGAATGCGAGAATAAGATTAGATAAGGGACAGATAAGTGTCAAAATTATATTTTCCGTCCAACCGGCCCAAACTCCCGAATCTCCCGATTAGCCAATCCGGGCCTGAGTGGAGATAAACAAAAAAGCCTGTAAGAGTACTGTCTCATGAGAACATGATCAGTTGTATAAAAAGACAAAGACGTGAAGAAGTGAAGATAAAGGGCAGATATGTGGTAAGCAACAGTGCCACTGGGGGGACATGTCTCGTTTATTAATTGTTCTACATTTCATGATCAGTACATGATTTCAAAATAGTTTAAAATACTTTTATCTTCAATTTTTATAATTCTATTGAAGTTTATTATTATTATTTTTATTTTTTTTTACTAACAAAATGTTTTATACAACAGTTTAATTTTCAATTGTGGCCTACACAGGAAATGCTTGTGTAACAAACCAGAACGGTGAACTCTAAAATATAATATTATCTTAAATGATATAATATCAGTCATGTCATTGCAGGAGCGCTTGCATCAACAAATGTTCATTTTTAAAGTACTGTACCTAAGATTGATAAAATAACAAATAAATGATGAAATTTTATATGTAATTGTTAAATATATAACACTAGTCAGTATGCCGGACCTTCATGCACAGAATATTTCTTTCGTGAACTTCAAACTGAGTGGTTTCCATGATTTAGGAGAATGGAGGCCTTTTCTGTTCATTCCTTATTTCCTCATGTTTTTACTGTCTACCTCTTCAAATTCTATTCTCATATATTTGACTATAACTCAGAAAGCTCTGCACTCTCCTATGTGTATAATGATCGGTCTGATGGCTGTTGTAGACCTGAGCCTGCCAATATTTTTTGTACCAAACATGCTACTCAGCTTCTTACTTAACTGGAATGAAATTTCACTTGCTGGCTGTTTAATACAGATGTTTTGCCTTCTATATGTGGGTACATTTCAGTCTACTTTACTGGTATGGATGGCTGTGGATCGGTTCTTTGCTATATGTAAGCCTCTTTATTATCACAAGTATATGCAAATGCCCAACTTTCTGAAGTACATTATTGTGCCAGTAATCAGAAATATAATCCTAATTGTTGCGATTGTGTCTTCAGCTGGAAAACTGTCTTTCTGTGCATCAAATGTGATAGATCACTGTTTTTGTGAACATATGGCTGTGGTCCAGCTGGCATGTGGAGACATTTCTGTAAATAACTTGATAGGACTTGTTGCAACTTTTCTGATACCAACTGGAGACTTCATTTTCATTACTCTCTCTTATTTATATATACTTGGATCTGTGCTAAAGTCTGGGAAGTCTCACTTAAAAGCTATTAACACTTGTATCACACATATAATTGTTATGACCTTTACTTTAACTTTTGCTTTGATTGCCTTCTTGTCTTACAGAGTAAAAAATAATTTCTCCTCCAGTGCTCGAGTCTTTCTGAGCACAATGTACCTGCTTTTTCCAAGCTGTTTCAACCCGATTATTTATGGAGTGAGAACAAAAGAAATAAGAGAACAGTTTTTAAAATTTATGAAACATGTAAATGTGTTACCAAAATGCATTAATAATGAAGCTTGATGCTTTGTTATGTTGGCATAATTGTCACTGTTTTAATATACACATCACACTTCTCAGTGGTTTGGCTTGTGAGAGCCCCTCCTAACTGAGACACTTTCTGTTGAAGGTTATAATAACAACAGGGCATTACTGGCCTAAATTGTTTTCTGGAAACTGTATTTTCAAAAATGTCAGTGTAATATATAATATGTTGATTATAAACGTGCATGTGTGACATTAATGGTTTTGCTCATATTTCATAAAACGTTTCCCTTTAACCTCTTTCTTGTGTGTTTTATATAGATACCATGAAAAAGATTTATTTGACTAAGCAACACACTGAAACAGCAACACCCTTATACAAATGGAAGCAATTGCATCAGAATCCTCCCAAATGTGTTCCATATTCAACACTCGTCAACCACACTAGTGCAGGATTCTTTAAAAAAAAAAAAAAAAAAAACATTTCATATGTTTTTATTATCAATACATTTTTATATGTCAAAAATATTTTTTAATAAATCACCATTAACATAATTTATTGAAAATCTACATCAACTAATTATTCATCTGTCTCTGCTTGGCTTCATAACTGAAGAAACACAAATTTAGAAGTTTACATTACATTTACATTATATTTAGCAGACGTTTTTATCCAAAGCGACTTGAACTAAAGCATACATTAAACCTGCTTTCAATTTTATGATTTTTAATCATGACTTTCATGCGTCTTCACATGCTCTCTCCACCAGATTGTTAGTGACCTTATGCCACTCCTGGCATCACGCAGTTGAAAACTGCTCCTACAGGCAGGGCCCAAGTCATGTAAAGCTAGAAAAATCCCTTCATCAACAAGAAGAAATTCAGAGACAGGCTGAAGTTTGCAAAAGACCATGAGGATTGGATCATAAAGGACTGAAATAAGTCCAATTTCCATATTTGTCCAACACCTTGTCAGACATCCCAAGTTGCAAAAGTTGATTTCAGGGAGGTTACCCCCCTCACCCCCCCGCCAAAAAAAAAAAAACAAACAAAAAAAAACTTGCACACACACCAAAGGATAACGAAACTTTACTTTTATATTAATTAATTTTACTTTTTTTTTAATTAAATTTAGAGTATTCAGAGGTGAAATGAGTTTTGTCTTTTTTCTTTTTGGAAGGCCTCTGCTTTCCTTTTTTTGGGGGGAAAAAAGCCTTTATTTGACAAAAATTGACAATTACAATATCACAAAAAATTGCACAACATCAAAAACATTTCATATCATATTACAATAATTATTAATATTGCCTCTGCCATGATCTGCTTTCTCTCACTCACTGAGGGGGGGAAAACACTGCCCGCCCACACTAAAAACTAATTGGCTGTCTCACAGACTCTTTGCAGAGAACAGGCCAATCAGAACCCTCTCTGTTTTCTCTCTCTCCTTCCCACACGCGGTTAGAGGAAAAAAGTCTGTGGCCTGTGTGCGCGATTGTGGCACTCGTTCTGATTTCCGGGAGATTATATGTGACTCGCGGGCATCAGGGAGCCACTACCGAAATGCGGGAGACTCCCGCAGCTTCAGGGAGACTTGGTTTGTCTGCCTTGTCATCTAATGGTTAGAAGAAAATCTGGAGAGTTGTACAAGCTACAATGGTCTTGAAATTTGGTGGAGGATCAGTGATGATCTGGCAATGCTTTAGCAAGGCTGGATTCGGGCAGATTCGTCTTTGCGAAGGACGTGTGAATCAAGTCACATACAAAGTTATTCTGGAAAACCTGCTTCATTCTGCTCTGCCAGTGTTCACCAACTCTAAAAACTGTTTTTTTTTTCAAGCAGGGCAGTGCTGTATTCACACAGCTATGTCAATCAAAGTGTGGATGATGGACAACCAGATCAAGACCCTGTCATGGCCAGCCCAATCTCCAGACCTGAACCCCAATGAAAACCAAAAGCAATGTGAAAGTCTGGTGGAGAGCATGCCAATAAGCATGCAAGCTGTGATTAAAAATCAGGGTTATTCCACCAAATATTGATTTCTAAACTTTTCCGGAGAATCACACACATTAGTATTGGTGTCTTTAAATTAATATGAATTTGTTTTCTTTTAATTATTTGAGGTCTGAAAGCTCTTTATCTTTTTTACTTTGATTGACCATTTCTCATTTTCTGCAAATGACAATTGCTCTGAATGACAATATTTGATTTTGAATTTTTGATCAATGTTCTCATATGTTGTAGTTTTAGGATACAACAATGTTCATTTTACTCAAACATATACCAATAAATATCAAAATTTTTAAAAATGATCATTTTGAAGTGGTCTCTTATTTTTTCAGAGCTTTTATATGGAACAGAATATGCATATTTCCTATAAAAACATTGTAATAGTTTATGGTATTTTACTGTCTCTGCAAAGTGCAGGGTGGAATATGGTCCCTATGCTGCTCTTTAAATTGAGATGTTTCTATGATTTAACTGTGTAGCCAGTATAATATGGCATGAGTTAACTTCTGCCTGGAAAATGTAGTATTAGGCCTGCCCATCCCTTCCTCCAACATCATTTCATCCAACTATCAAGGCTATCA
Organism: Astyanax mexicanus; assembly: GCF_023375975.1. NCBI lineage: Eukaryota > Metazoa > Chordata > Actinopteri > Characiformes > Acestrorhamphidae > Astyanax > Astyanax mexicanus. The sequence goes on from NC_064425.1 coordinate 19,802,913, forward strand.
TGTCTGCATTATCACGAGTGAGTCTCTGGGCAGGCCTGCACATGTTTATGAGATTTAACCTGTTTTGCCTGACACTTTTTTTACTGGGGCTTTTTTTAGAACTAGTCATTATTGAATGTCAGAACTACACTCATTAGTGTCGGTAGTTGGCTCAGTAAAGTAAAAATCTGTGCTAATTGGCCGCAACGTTACAATTTACAGCTTTAACATTTGTTAGATGGATCATGCAGGATTCAATGGATCATGCAGGACTGGTGGACACAACCACCTTGTTCAGATCTCTACTCACAGCCTTCTGTTATCTGCATAATACAAATATAACACCCCACCCCCCTCCCTCTAATTTTGAATGGATTGGAAATATGTTACTATGAACATTAAAGCTGATGTCTGTAAGTTTTAGAGATTTAGGGCACTCTCTGGTGAGAATGGTTCATTGCACAGAGCATGCGGAAGAATCATTTTAAACTTGGCGTGATGGGTGTGATGCAGCCTCCTTTCAGAGCAGATTAATCTGATTCCAGGTCATGTTCATTCAGAGAGAGAGAGCGCTTAGTCAGAAACTTCACTTCATCATTTATTTGTTTTTACTATGAGTGAATGAGCTACTGAGGTCTGAGGTTCCCTTATAAAGTCTCCATTGCTCCACCAGCCGCTCGCGTTCAGTAAAACTGAGCCGGATACTCTTTTTTAGAGGCAGTACATGTGACGTAAGTACGTAAAGATGCGAGACATGGCCAGAAGAACTCCTGCGAAAAGCAACCCGACACCCCAATTTTTTGAATGAATATATTAGGCTTAGCAGGGATGGTCGTTCCAGCACACTGGTACCATTAAACATAATATTTCTTTCGTTTCCACTCAGAAATGCTTCTGCTTTCAGTTTAGAAACAAAATAATACGGACTGCCGCTTTAAACAAACCTGGACTAAATTGTAACAATGTATCATTTTTTTTGCATGGTCTAAAACAAGGGAACTACAAGTATATAAGATTGTAGAGTGCTGGGCCTGCAAATAAGAGATTTTATTTTAGAGTACCACTGCAGTGCTGTTGACTGACATATAGGAGTTGGAGATACACACAGCTTTTCATATTGGTGTCCTACTGGAATAAGGCATATTCTCATGAGAATATAATAGGTGTATATAATGTAGAGGCAGGCACATGGAGCTCTGATCAGTTAGGGAGACATACAGATTACTACTGTACCAAAGAAGAGATTTTACAATTTCAAAGAAGCAAACTATGCCTTGTTTATTGTATTTGGACAGAGCAGAATATTAGAATGTGCATTTGGTTGCGTTTTGTTGTTGAATGAATCAATGTGAGAGTTTTAAAGTTTACATAGGAAATGTGTATGTAGGTAATGCATTTCTTCTAAACAAGTACATTTTACAATATCAAACCAGTTCTAGAAATTATATCTATGGATTATACTGGTGTTTAGATGCTATTATAGTTGTTCAAATATCTAGCATTTGCAACTATTAATAGCAATATATTATTATATTACTGTGCTTTAATGTATGTGTACAGCCTACATTTTGTTCTAATCATTGATCAACATGCAGCAAGAACTTACTGTACAAAATGTTTCATTCGTAACTTTTAAACTTAATGGATTCAGTGATTTGGGAGAATGGAGGCCTTTTCTGTTCATTCCCTATTTCCTCATGTTTTTACTGTCAACCGTGGCAAACTCAGTTCTCATATACCTAATTGCATCTCAGGTGGCTCTGCATACTCCTATGTGTATACTTATCGGTGCAATGGCTGTTGTGGATCTGTGTTTGCCAATTTTCTTTGTACCAAACATGCTGCTCAGCTTCTTATTTAACTGGAATGGAATTTCTCTTGTAGGATGTTTAATACAGATGTTTTTTATCCATTATTTTGGTACATTTCAGTCTACTTTACTGGTATGGATGGCTTTGGATCGGTACTTTGCTATTTGCAAGCCTCTATATTATCACAAATATATGCAGATACCCAACTTTCTAAAGTATATTATTGCGCCAGTAATCAGAAATATAATTTTAATTACCGCAATGGTCTCTCTGGCAGGAAGACTGAAGTTTTGTTTGAAAAATGAAATGGATCACTGTTTTTGTGAACATATGACTCTGGTTCAACTAGCATGTGGAGACACTTCTATTAACAACATAGTAGGTCTCACAACTATATTTCTAATACCCTCTGCAGATGATGTTTTCTTTACTTTGTCTTATTTTGTGATTCTTGCACATGTGTTAAAAGCTGGGAAGTCGCATTTAAAGGCTATTAATACTTGTATCACACATTTAATTGTCATGGCAGGGGCCTTAATTTTTGCACTGATTGCCTTCATGTCTTACAGAATAAGAAACAATTTCTCTTCTAACAGCCGTGTCTTTCTGAGTACAATGTACCTCCTGTTTCCAAGCTGTTTTAACCCAATTATTTATGGAGTGAGAACAAAAGAAATAAGAGAACAGTTCCTGAAATTTATGAATCGAATTAAGGTTTTACCACAGTGGTAGAATAATGAAGATTAAAAATACTGTACGTGGCAAAGTAAGCACTTTATTCATGAAGATTTTAAGTAGATACACTTTTACATATAAGACTTATAAATCTTTTATCTGTTTAAAAAAGGAAGGGAATTCTTAATCTAGATATATATATGTCAGTTTTTTGCCCCTTACAGAAAAACATGTATATAGATAAACTAACAGAGGTCTGTGTATTAGAAAGGTACACTTTCTTGTTGTATTGTACATGCTTTTATTCTATGTCGCTCACTAGCGCATGTCTTGCAGCAAGTCTGATTCATAAAGACAAATAAACACAAAAACAATAATACAGTCAATATGATTAATATATCAATATGATTAACAATATTGTAAGTAGCAACTCACTTTAAAATAACCATTATCCAAATAAAAAAATCTCTCAAGGTGTTTGTGGTTTGACAAGTTTAATATTGCTTTTAAAGGTTACATTTAAAGGTTAGATTACACTGTATGGATAAAGGTACTGGAAAACTGCATTTCACGTCATCTACAGGAGCTTTTAGATGCCAGATAACCATGATAAATTGCTATACAGAAGGTCTGCATGCAGTGGCTTAAATCTGGAAACTCATGCCACTGTTATTGAGTCACTAGAGATTTAGTATTTATGACTTTTTGTGCGCTACAATCCTCAGAAATTGGGATACCCCACCCTGTAACTTTAAATGGTCTGATAATTTGCGACAACTAAATGCTTCCACTTTTCAATTATACCAATCACAGTTGATCATGGAATATCTAGGAGGGAAAAAAAATTCAACTGATTTATTGTAGTAGTGGCATCCTATTACAGCCTCACACTGGAGTTCAATCTACTCTTTAGAATCACATTTTTTCACTATTGTTCCTTAAGGCAAACTGAATGGATAGGTACATGATTATATATGCCTTTGGGAATGGGACTAAATGAAACACTTGAATTAATTATTAAGAGTATCCCAATATGTCTATCCATAGTGTGTGTAAAGATGTCCAAGTATTGTTACAACTAACTAACTAATTAATTGACATCTGCCTAACAGAAAAGTCATCACTTTACTTGTGTCAGCAATATGAATAAGGCAGCAGGTGTTCAGCTTTCCTGAAGTAATTCACATGCCCATTTGAGTTGTCTGACAGATGGAAGGGGCGGGTCCCAGCTGTTCTGTAGTTCTAATTGGCAGAGACCAGAACATGCTATTAAGGTATTATTGAGGTTTGCTACCCTGCAATTACCTTGACCCAGATTATTTTGCTCTGATAGGTCAAAACATTTTGCAATATGTTGAGGTTTAGCCATCTGTGACTTAATGAGCTCTGGTGTAGAGTCCAAGCTAATGTAAAAAAAAATAAGATTACTGCTTTCTAGACTTGAGGATTCCTGTTCGCAGGGGCTCTGTACCATATTCCTGTAACACCAAACATTGTGCTGAATGCCATCTTCTATTCATCCCTTGTCTAATGCACACAAGATTTTAGGTGCTGTGGTCCCATTTAGTAAGTATAGAGGCCTGCTGAAGTCAGCTTACAACAATGTGGACCCCATTTAATGGATGGATCTTGACAGCCAATCAATGTAGGGGTTATGCCTCTGGAAAAAAAACGAGGAAATGCAGAGAAGTTAGAGAAAAAAACAGTTCCCTGAAATTTCTTGTGGCTCCAGAATCGATAAAGTCAATGAGTTATTCCTTTTTACGTGGGATGGGAAGATGGACCCCTGTGACACTTGTGCTTCTAAGTGGGTCTACCCTAGTGCCTCTTTCTTTGGGTAAGCCTTGTATTTTACTGGCCTTGTAGGGCACTAGGCAACCTTGTGCCCTTCACTGCCACAGTGCATGCACCATCCCTCACATTGGTGCTGTTTTGCAAGTTTGCATTCGTTCTGGAATATTAGACACTGCCGAAGCCTGGTGCTTAGGGGAAGCACAATACAGCACAATGAGCTCCTGTTTACTTTTTTATGCTAGTTTGGTGGCGTCCTTGCATTTGATTACCAAGCTTGGTGACAAGCATCTACAAATCCTCTGGTGAGGCTGGAGGGTCATGAGTGGCAAAGCAGAGGATGCCTCACTGCCCTGAACAAAGCTGTCTGTATCATGGCTGCCATGAACTCAACCAAGAAGGAACAGTCAGAGCTTTCACTTTCCCACAAGGTTGTTTAGGAAAGAGATCATATAGGCTACATGTGTCGGCTCAGTGTGAAACATGCTGGGGGCCTGCTGGAATGCTAACGAATACTGCAGCAGAAAACCCAACAACTACCAGGTTCACAGATGTATCTAATGGGCTCAGGTAGCCTGACCACATTAGTAGTGGGAGGTGATTGAACTGGAAGACGAGGTGATTGGCCTACAGCAATCGAACTGTGAGCAATCGGTTTGTAACATAAGAACTCAAAATAGATACAAAATAGAAAAGAGGGACAAGAATCTTCTGACAACAGACTTTGTTTTTCTTTAACATTCTAAAATAAGACAGAAGGAAAGTAGAGAGTCCAAGCGAGTAGAGAGCTTAAGACAAAACTAAGTTTTCCTTTCCTAAACATATTATTTTATATAATATTAACTTTTTTTTAAACTAGAACTAGAAATAAGACTGAACATGCTCTAAAGCAGGGGTATTTAATTAGAAATCAGTATGGTCCAGTTGGAGAAAATTTCGTCAGTCCAAGGTCCGGACCGTGCCATTTTAACCCGTGTCTTTAGTTTCCGCCCGTTTTTACACCAGTTCTCGGGCTCCCAGTCTCTTTATTAAGGCGTTTTTTTTCCCGGCTGCGTCCCAATTCACTAGCCGGGCCAGCGGCCTGCACAGATCTGATTGGCAGAGGAGAGTGATCTTACAGCAAACAAGATTTGTCTGTGAGTTTACTGTGCCACAAAGCACGTTTACCGTAAAGACAAGAAACGTTCCGCCGCTTTAAATGAGCATAGTCAGAATGAAATCCTTCTCAGTAGTTTATTGGTTTGGGTCCACATTGGACAACGTCTGGGTCCGCCTATTAGTGACCCCTGCTCTAAAGAGAAAACTACCATATACTGGTGTGGTCTGACACAGATTCAAGTGCATTGCTTACAAAGCCATGCACCAGCTGCAACCAATCAGGCTAATCATTGTGTCTTTTAGAGCACTTTGTCCCTGTTGAATAGCATAATCTCATGAGAATGCAACAAGTTACAAATAAAGACGGGGAGACATTAAGATTTATTTAAGTGTTATGATGGCAAAGGATACGCACAAAGCAATTTAACTTCTGGATGTATTTCTTAATTTCTCTATTGTAAAATTGTGTTAAAAATTGTTCAGTGCTTATTTTTTTCTCTCTCAAATTTGTTTGTAATATGTATAGCAGTTAAATACTGTATATTCAATAACTAAAGATCATGTTACATCTGTAATGTCAGCAAGATTCTCTTTTTTCCATGTGTGTGGTTAGAATTATCTATAGTTAGTCATAAAATGAATAGATTGGCATCAAGCTAGTGTAAAATATTAAATATCTTTAATTTTTTTAAATCTCACTTTTGAAATTACTGATAAAACTACAAACCTTGTTTAGTAGTAAAACCAGCATTGTTTTTTCATGTATATGTCTATACTAACACTAAATGTACAGCAATGAGTAGCATGCAAGCTTTTACTGTACACAACTTTTCATTTGTAACTTTGAAATTCAATGGGTTTTATGATTTAGAAGAATGGAGGCCTTTCTTGTTCATACCCTATTTTCTAATGTTTTTATTGTCCACCATCTCAAATTCAGTTCTCTTATATTTAATCATTTCTAAGAAAGCCCTGCACTCTCCTATGTGCATACTAATCAGTTTAATGTCTGTGGTGGATCTGTTTCTGCCAATATTTTTTGTACCAAACATGCTGCTCAGCTTCTTATTTAAGTGGAATGGGATTTCTCTTTTGGGCTGTTTGGTACAGATGTTCTTTATTCACTGTATTGGTACATTTCAGTCTACTCTGCTTGCTTGGATGGCAGTGGATCGGTTCTTTGCTATATGCAGGCCTCTTTATTATCACAAATTTATGCAGATGCCCAACTTTCTAAAGTATATAATTGTGCCAGTATTCAGAAATGTAATCCTAATTGTTACGATTGTGTCTTTGGCAGGAAGACTATCATTCTGTGGAACAAATGAGATGGATCATTGTTTTTGTGAACACATGGCAGTGGTCCAGCTGGCATGTGGAGACATTTCTATTAACAATATAGTAGGACTTGTGACAGTCTTTTTAGTACCAACTGTAGATTTTCTTTTCTTTTCTTTATCTTATTTTGTAATTCTTGCATCTGTGCTACAATCTGGGAAGTCTCACTTAAAAGCTATTAACACTTGTATCACACATATAATTGTTATGGCAGTTACTTTAACTTTTGCTTTAATGGCCTTCTTGTCTTACAGAATAAGAAACAATTTATCCTCCAGCGCTCGAGTCTTTCTGAGCACAATGTACTTACTTTTTCCAAGCTGTTTTAACCCGATTATTTATGGAGTGAGAACAAAAGAAATCAGGGAACAGTTTCTGAAATTCATAAAACAAATAAAGATTTTACCACACCACTAGAATAATGCTAGAAAATCGAAGCATAATGTAAGAATATTTTTCAAAAAGAATCAACATTTAACATGGAAATATATATGTATTTTTATCTTATATATCTTTATATTTAGGGCAAATAATGTTTCCACAAAAAGAAAATGTCTTATTTTGAAATAAACTGTTTCCTCAAACATGTGCCAGTTTTTACTCCCAAACTTTCTTGCTCTATCTAATAGTTGATTAGGCTTTATTTAAAGGGTACCCACTTAGAGACTTTATAACACACTAATTAGCAGTAAAAGGGTATTTTTTTAATGATTGTATAATACTTGCTTATTTATAAACAACTTATGCATGTACTCGCAACAGATAATTAATATTTTTATAATTTATTTTAATGTGGGCCTATCAATGTTTCTCCTTCTGCCATTCCAAAAGAAAAGTATGCCATCATTAAGTGTTCCAAAGGTGCCCTTTCCAGTTGAAAAAAATGAGATGCAGTGCTGTTTAGGGTTCTCTGGTTGGTGAGAAACTAGTTGGACCCATTCTATATTTCTCTGCTGCCTATTAAACAGCCTGAGTACGGCACATATGAAATTAAAATTGTATTATAGATAGAATGGTTTAGAGGACACAATTATTATATTACAAACATGTATTTAAAGATCTCTCTTAAAGACAGCTTTAATTCTGTCTCCCTAAAGGCTACAGATTTAGAATAGGGCCTCATGGGGTCACAGTGAGACGTATAACAACAGAAGCTCATACCCAAATTTTCATTTTTGTTGAAGATGATGTTTGAGTAACTAAAAAATAGACAAGTAACTTTAAACTGGCAAATTATTGTTGAACAGCATATTAAAAGTACAGAGTTTGTGACATATTAGACATATTTTGCAACATATGACTCTTTTTACTAGATGAATCAGTTAATCAAAACAACAGGTCAACAAAATATGAATGATATATGATGCATGCTAAATCATTTTTATGTAAAGAAAAAAAAAACTTATTTTATAAAAGTCAATGCTATATTTGAACAGTTAGCAAGTCATTAAGTATGAAACTCCAGTTATAAACAACAGAGAAGTGTTGGCTTCTTTTGCAGCTGGATGTTGTACTGAGAGTACAGCATCTTTTTTGAACAAATCTGAAAATGCTGAGCAGCACGGAAAGTTTTTTGGTGCAAAATTCTACATTCACTACTTTTAAACTAAATGGTTTCCGTGATTTAGGAGAATGGAGGCCTATACTTTCCATTCCCTACTTTCTTATGTTTTTATTGTCTACCACCTCAAACTCTGTTCTCATATATTTAATTGCATCTCAGAGAAATCTGCATACTCCTATGTGTATATTAATTGGTCTGATGGCTGTTGTGGATCTGTGCCTGCCAATATTTTTTGTACCAAATATGTTGCTCAACTTCTTATTTGATCAGAAATGGATTTCTCTTGCTGGCTGTTTAATACAGATGTTTTGTATTCATTTCGTTGGTGCATTTCAGTCTACTTTACTGGTATGGATGGCTCTGGATCGGTTCTTTGCTATATGCAGGCCTCTTTATTACCACAAATATATGGAAATCCCAAACTTCCTGAAGTTCATTATTGTGCCACTATTTAGAAATGGACTCCTAAATATCACAATGGTCTTTTTGGCTGGAAAACGCACTTTCTGTGTGGATGAAATGGATCATTGCTTTTGTGAACACATGGCACTTGTTCAGCTGGCATGTGGAGACATTTCAGTTAACAACTTGATTGGTCTGTTAACTGCTTTTCTTATACCAACTGCAGATTTTGTATTTATAACTGTATCTTATATAATACTATTTGTTTCCATCATGAAATCTGGAAAGTCTCACTTAAAGGCTATTAACACTTGTGTTACTCATATAATTGTTATGACAGTAAGTTTGACCTTTGCCCTAATTGCTTTTATGTCGTATAGAATTCGAAACAACTTCTCTCCCAGCAGCCGTGTCTTTATAAGTACAATGTACCTGCTTTTTCCAAGCTGTTTTAATCCGATTATTTATGGAGTGAGAACAAAAGAAATAAGAGAACAGTTACTTAAATTTATAAATCACGTGAAATGTTATGTCAGTAACTAATTAAACATAGATTTTAGAATTTAGTTTTTCTTGTTTTGGTGCGTTTACTTTGGTGTGTGCATAAAATTGATAAGAAAAATTAATAAAATTTAAAAATGTAAAAAATATTTGTTCAATAATTATAAATTAGCATTTTTCCTCCTTCATTTGTTTATGTAAAAAATGTAAAAACAGTTGTGGTCTTTACATGTGTTTTTTTAGGATGACAGAGAAAACTAAATATATTGAATATGCCAATTTGTGAATTAAGCCAATTATGGATATGTTCACACAAAAAAAAACAGTTAACCCTGTTTTACAACTCATAAGCAAGAAATAACCTGGATGTTGGCACCCCCTTAAAAATGCAAAAAATGTATGCTATTCAAACTGTTCACTACTTTACACTGTGACTGTGTTACAAAGCTCTGTGCAGTGTTTCAAAAAGCAACAAGAGCAGCTCTATTAAACTAAATGGCAAAGATGTGTAAATGTAATGACTTTAATCCTATACTGTGTGTGTTTAAAAACGTAATCTTTGTAGATGTGCATGGAGTACCAAATACTTGTTCAAAATCTTGGAAAAACAAATGGTCACCTGATTAAATGTTTAAAAAACATTAAGTAGCCTTGCTTTTAAGCTCCACCTATACCTTCTCCCCACTGCCATTAACACAAAACGTGATATGAGCTCCCACTTGTGGACAGCTGGTATATAAATGTGCATCTGTTGTAGTAATATTACAGAATTTTACACAGACTTGACTAGGGTAAGAAGGCTCCACCACAATTACATAGTTTAGTAACTGGTGTTATACAGCCCAGGAGGAGAATAAAATGACAAAAACAGAATTTTCTTGAATAGAAGTGTAACATTAACATGACAATTAGGCTATTGTTTTAAGAAAAAAATGCTACATTAAGTTGCTTTAAATATATTTTCAGCTAAAGAATTAAATAAATGCTTGAAAAATACAAACTGTGAAGCAAAAAAAAAAAACCTAAAAACTAGAAAAAAAAACAATTGTTTAATTTTAAATCACTGTTTGTAGCTATGTATTCTATGTATTTAATAACATTGCCTTTCTTAAAATAAAAGTGGTACAAATTGAACGTAAAATGTATGTGTTTACATAATCGGAAAACTAATCAATTATTTTTTTATTTAGTTCCAAAGCACAGAGCCTTGTTCATCTGTTTTTGATGCTAGGTCTATAGTATTTTTGATGTTCCTCTTTTGAGGAATAATCCCTGACAGAGATTAAATGGCCAGCCAAAATTCCCCAGACATTCTTATTGCTTGGCATTTCTCCCAAGGTCAGTAAAACAAACGTAAGTGGTGTCTTCATGATAAGCAGAAGAAGGTGTGTGGCAGAGAATGCGTGTTGTCCTAGAGTCTGCATGAGGTATAAGGGAAGCAGAGACAAAAATGCTAACATACGATTGCTTTTTAATCTTTCATTATACCCACTCAATCATCATAAAAACTAGCAATGTCTCTCATTAATTGCTTTTTCTGAAATCATAGATTTTAAAAAGAGTTTATCATGCTATAGTTTTTGAAAGTATAACACATCTGTTTATGCAAGTTAACTCTTCATTTTTATTATACTGCTTTCAGCCTATCAAAATATCTACCGTATTTTTCACACTATAAGGTGCACATGATTATAAGGCACATTATTTGACACTAGTATAGAACGGGGCTGTCGCCATGTTTTTCTTCTAATTCAGCAGGTATTGCTGCTGGGTGGCGAGACCTGTAAATCTAAGCTAAAATAAGTAAATAAAACTGTAATTCTTAAAGCTGATGTTCGTAAATTTGGGGATTTGGGGGATTGGGGGCCCTCCCTGGTAAGAATGGGTAGTTGCACAGATCATGCGGAAGAATAATTTTAAATCGCGGATGTGATGCGGTCTTCTTTTAGAGCGGATGAATCCGATTCCAGGTTGAGAGAGAGCGAGAGGATGTAAGAGAGTTGTTATATACGGTTGTCAGTTTTGTCAGTGTAAATACTGTATATTAGTTTATAATATTTTTTATTCAGATACATATTGTTTTGTAGTTTAGGGTAAAAGCGTTTGTAATGTAGGTTAATGTAAATAAACTGCAGTGTGAAATAGTATTCCAGGTTGTATTTATGTATTTATTAATTTTATTTATAGCATTGTATAAGCAATAAATAATCATTAGTAGAGGGCAAATGTTAATATGTTCTGGATTGCACGTTCAGAACTATATGAAGCTCTGAAGCCACTAAGGGGCGAGTTAGACTTATTGTGTGTGTGTATGTGAGAGGTAGAGAGAGTGTATAGAGTCTGTCTAGCCTGCGGCTAAGCCTAGCAATAAAAGTGGCTCTGCTAATATTCACCATCCAGTCTCCCCTGTTGTGTTATCGTACTGGACTCAATACCATATCGCCACCGAAACTTAGCTGTACTAAGTTACAGGCAATTTTAGAAGTTACAGAGTTTTAGAAGCTAGTAGTAAAACCCAAATAACTGAAATAGCTCTTGCCTTTTAAACCCTTTCAGGTCACGGAACTCTCTCTCTCTCTCTCTCTCCACCGTTCAAACGCAAGTCCAATATTGATCCTGGTTTTAGCGCGGACTCTTCTTTGTTTTTACTGTAAATGATTGAGCTACTGTGGTCTGAGTTTCCCCCTAATAAAAATATCCATTTCTACACCAGCCGCTCGCGTTCAGTTACACTGCAGCATGCGTGATGCGGCATCGCTGCCAATCGCTTTCTCCACCACTCAGTTTATTAAAATCCATTATTTAATCGCTTGGTGAACCCTGCTAAAATATCCAGCTCAGGAGCAGCTGGTCCTCCGTGTCTGTAATTAAACAGAGAGGTATTAATGTATAACACAGTAAAGTCTGAAAAAGCTGTAATCAGCTTCTCCTCGTTTTCTCACACTGTAGCTCTGCCTATGTTTGGTGTGGTGATGACTGGCTACCGCCTAGCGAAACTTGATTCTCATTTGCATTAAATTAAAAATACAACTTTTTGCCGCCGCCGCTCTCTATAGACTAAAGCCTGGTGAATGAATAAATTCAACTCCCACTGTCGAAAGGTGAAGCAAAAAAAAATATTTGCGTCGCTGCAGTGTGAACGTACCGTAAAACTGAGCCGGATCCTCTTCCAGAGGCTGTAAATGTGACGTAAGCACGTAAAGACGCCTGACGTGGCCAGAAGAACTCCCGCGAAAGCGACCCAAAACCCAGTTTTTAGAATAAATATATTAGGCTTAGGGATGGTCGTTCCAGCACACTGGTACCAATAAACACAATATTTTAGCTCTTCTCCACTCAGGCTATGGCTGGTCATTTTATTTTATAATCAACATATTAAATGATCATCAAAATAATCAGTACTTGCAGCCCTAGAAATTCATGAACTTACTATTAGACATTTTATTCAGATAAAAACTGGATCCAAATGAAAATACAGTTTAAACCCGATTACAACCGTTTTATACGTTAACTAGCTTACTCACCCAAGATGAAAAAAAAAAAATTCACTGTAGTATTTAAATTCTGTACTTCCTCATTAAAGGTTAAGACATAAAAATAATATACAGCTTTATTTTTAGCCACACATGTCCCCTCTTTAAAATCGAGTATTTTTAATCAGCACTCTTTACTTTTTAGTAATTAGGCACGGAGCGTGAGGACTTTTAAGTTGAAAAGCGCTCAGAAATATATGCAGCTTCACCGAAACTGCGCGTGAAATCTAAACGGTCCATCCACTGATTGACACCTTCAGCTTTCAAACGAGCCATTGTGTGCAAAAACAGACAATTCAGAGCCCGAGATACAGCTGTGCGTATCCGCCCACATCACTGTCCAACAGCTGTCCTCTCTGGCTGTCAATCAGCGAGTTTAAGCGAATCAGCAGTAAATAAGTAGGTTATCTGATCTACACGGCATGTGAAGTGCAAAAGGAGACTTTGAAAGCGGATCTAGGCAATCCGTAGTACCTATGGTGTGTGTTTTGAGTCGCGTTCACTGTGAAGCAGCGTTGCGCAAGGTTCTGCTGTAAACAAACGTATTAGAAGTTTTGTAGGAGCTGTTCTGTACACAACTCTACAGGTAGATTCTGAGTGCTAGCTGGGTTAACAGGTTAACCAGCCAAGAGTCACAGAGTTAATATCACCATAGCGGACACACTAACCAGAGATACAATAAATCTAAATATTTAATATTCACAATTTTCAAATGGTTTATAACCACTGAAATAAACAGGAGGCTAGTTCAGGTGCACACTGTTAGAGGAGAAAATCATTTACCTAAGTGTTTTTGGGACTGAAAGGTGGTTACTGTGGGCAGGGGCGGATCTAGCCATTTTGGGGCCGTCATTCTTGAAACACACACATAAACCAAATAACTAGATATGGAACGATCGATCGGCAGTGTATCGGTATCGGCCGATTTTTAGCCAAAATACGGTATCGGCGATCTGCAGATATTCTTCTGATTTTAGCCGATCTGATTCAGGAGTTTAGGGTTAAGCAGTTAATCAGAGCTGTGTTTGGATGGCCGGTGATACTGCTCGCTTACAGGAAGCTGCAGTTCCTCATCCAACCCCTAGTCGGAGCTGCAGCAGCACAAGCCCCGCTGTCTTCACTCAGTCAGAGCTACAGCCCAGCCACGGGCTACAGAGCTCAGCCAGTCAGTCTGTGTATGAAATAAAGGTTTTAACCCCCACTAACCGGATAATACAGCTCTCTACTGTTCATCTTTCAGCCCAAGCAGCTAACAGCAGCAGTTTAGAACAGCCGTCACGGAGTCACTGCTCGGATTACATTAAAAACAGGTCAGTTAGCGCGCTGCTATGATGTCATGATGTTTATAACTACGGAGTTTAGTGGACACACCACGGCTGCAAGGTAAGACTGTTGAAGGCTACTGAAGACTATTAAAGGCTATTGGAGGTTATTGAAAGGGTTATTGGGGGCGGAAATCAGTAAAGACTGGTTAGATTAGTGATTCACGTCCTCGTCCTTTGCTGCAGTGAAACTGCGACTAGCGCTGTCACAGTGATGTTTATTAACGTCATTAAAACAGATTTTGTCAGGTATTGTCTTATAAATATTTACACACAACTTATATCTCTCCTAAAAGCGATTATTTTGGTCAGTAACACTCTTGTGTTTATTTACTATCAGTGTAAATTACCAGTGTTTGCTTTGGCGTGGATGTAATTGGAGGAAACACGTCGTGTGGCACATTGCTAGTCATCATATTATGGACTAGTTCAATGCAAGCAACGGAGGTAGGTATGTGTGTTTTGACAATTAGTATTTAGACATTAATTCGGTATTCTACTGATATTTCTTTTGTTTTTTAATAGAAATATGTTTTTTCTTTACTTTACATAAGTAACAAATTAACATTGTTTTTGGTGTATTTACTGTCAGATTTGGGGGCCCCTATGGAGGACAGATTTGGTCGAGGCCCCAGGCAAACGCCTAGGTTTGCCTAGTTAAAGAACCGCCTCTGCCTATTAGACACAGTTGAAACATGTTATCCTGCGTCATTATTTATTAATAGGGTCACACATCCTCCTGAGAATATATTAAGGTGTATATAAAGCTTGAGACACGGCAAGACACGGCTTTAATCGAGTGTTAGCAAGAAAGTGTTCCATGATTTTTAAGAATACTGTGAGGAGCATTCTGAGGCCTTCATCTTTAAGTGTTATTTTCCAGATATTGTGTGTCAGGGTGGATTATTAATGCATGTCTGAATTGGGGCTGAACACAGAAGTGTTGGAGGTATTTTTCCACTGTACATCTTGCTTAGGCTATACAAAAAGTTTTTTTTTAATAGTAACAACTGAAGAGAATATTTACTATAGTAGTTTTGAGAATATAAGATGACTGTAAGTGCTGTGCAAGATCTTCCTTCACAAAATGTTTCATTCAGAACTTTCAGACTGAGTGGTTTCCGTGATTTGGAAGAATGGCGGCCTATATTAACCATACCATATCTTCTTATGTTTATGTTGTCTACCACCTCAAACTCTTTTTTGATATTTTTAATTATATCCCAGAGAGCTCTGCACTCTCCAATGTTTGTATTAATTGGCCTAATGGCTGCTGTGGATCTGTGTTCACCAATATTTTTTGTACCAAACATGCTGCTCAACTTCTTATTTGACTGGGATCAGATTTCACTTCTTGGATGTTTAATACAGATGTTTTTTATTCATTATGTTGGTGCATTTCAATCAACTTTACTGCTCTGGATGTCTCTGGATCGGTTCTTTGCTATTTGCAAACCTCTTTCTTATCACAAATATATGCAAATGTCCAGCTTTCTAAAGTATATTATTGTGCCAGTAATCAGAAATATAATTTTAGTTATTATGATGGTTTCTTTGGCTGGGAAATTACATTATTGTATGAAAAATGAGATTGATCATTGTTTTTGTGAACACATGGCACTAGTCCAGCTGGCATGTGGAGACATTTCTATTAATAACCTAGTAGGACTCTTAACTGCTGTGTTAGTACCAACTGCAGACTTTGTACTTATTACTGTATCTTATGTAATAATATTTTCTTCTGTAATAAGATCAGGGAAGTCGCACTCTAAAGCTGTTAACACTTGTGTTACACATATAATTGTTATTACTGGTAGTTTAGTGTTTGCCTTGTTGGCTTTTTTGTCATACAGAATAAGAAATAATTTTTCTCCTAATGTCCGTACTTTTATAAGTACAATGTACATACTTTTTGCAAGCTGTTTCAACCCAATTATCTATGGATTAAGAACAAAAGAATTAAGAGAACATTTTCTGAAATTCATAAACCATGGTAAGGTCTTACCACAGTAACCCAATAATATAGACTATAGTATTGTTATTGAATAAATACACTTTATAAAGAGATTATATTGAGATTTACCTTTAAAATGTAGTCCACACATACGCTATTATTTTCAAGGATGCTTATATTGTAAAGACAGGATTGCAACTATCAGGAGTATCAACAGAATTTTTAAAAGTCATCCATAGGTCATATACCAGCTTCCAGCCCCCACCAAAACTATAATGTAGTAGAACGCATGTGACTTTAATACTACTGCCCCATAGATGGAGACCACTACTCCAGGCCACAGATCTATAGACATAGTTAGGAGAAGACCTTAAACTGAGTTTAAGTCAGACTAAGCCATCATGGTACACAAAAGTGAGCTCATCTTTAGAGACTATACACTGCTTCCCTCATCCTTTGCCTCTATCTCATAGAATCCCATTTTTATGACACTTTTAAAAAAAATAAATTAATGTATTAAAAGCTAACTTAGCTACAATCTATTTAGATAGCTAATAGTATTATGTGCTATGCTGTGCAATTCTACATAACTTCTCTAAGGTGTAACAGTTCCATAAATCTGACAATAAAAGAAGCTTATCCACTCTAAAGGGAAAATCTGATTTTTTTTCTTTTGAGACAATATAATAAGGTTTCAAATGTACATCAAAAACTGTGTCTGCACATTTTTTGCCCCAAACTGTTGCATACATTCATTCACCAAAAAATAAATAAATAAATAAATAAATAAATAAAATAGGCATGCAATTATATTTCATGCACATGTAAAAATGCCGACAGGTATGGTCTGATTAGACACTGGGCCATGCCACAAGAGGATAAAGTGTTACCTTTCACCCCATGCCCTTTAAAAAAGCTCTCAGAGACTAGGGGCCCTATCGTACACCCTGTGCAAGGTGTGTCGCAATGCCCTTTGCTATCTTACCCCCCATCTATAGTCTATATTCACTCCATGCACCCACACCATCAATCAAGTTTAGGAATTAATCTACACTGATGGGCATGGTGGTCTGGAAGTGAGGTGGTGTGTTTAGGTAAATTTCTGCCGTGTTGCTATTTTGGTGGTGGAAAACACAGATACTCCACTGACTGAAATGAACCTAGACAACAGTCAATCATCAGAGTTCATTCCTACAGGTGTGCCATGCCCACACCCAGCACATGTATGCTCCTACTAGTTAAATACACAGTAATGCATTTTTACCCGACTTTTACCTCAACAATAAACAAAATGAAGAATAAAATAACATTGCTGCTCCCTTAAATAAGCTGCTGATGTACCTTCACAGCATGAACGCACAGATCAGTATCCTCTGCTGAGACACACAAAGCGCCTCGCTGTTAGGATACGAACGCGCCAAAGTCAGAGTGCATCTGGCTCTTAAAGTGAAAGGCAAGTGATTGGTTTATTTCACATTTATTTCACGCACAAAACACACCCATTATTAATTAAGATAATTAGAGAATGTCTTTGCATATTACAAGCCAAACAAGGTGTATTTTTTGTGCCTTCACAATATCAAATACACAATGACGCCCTAAATCCAGCTGAGCAATCTGCAATTGACCGGTGTGTTATGGACAGTGTTGGGAGTAACGGCGTTAAAACTAACTTTTTTTCAGTAACGAGTAATCTAACTAATTACTATGACTGTAACTATAACGCCGTTACCATTTCCGACACCCCGTTACTGCACGTTACTTTAGCAGCTCTATGAACTTTTTTTTTTATTTCGCTTTGCCCTGGTTAACCCCTCCTCTGTCCGGTGAACTTGAGCTTCTGGCCGCTGTGCCTGTGGTTTGGCGTGGTGAAGTGAGGCACAATTGTGACGATTTGCGTGCTCTAATCAATTCAGTGATTGCCGTGGACAACCCAAGTTCCGAATTAAGGACGTTAAGCTCTTTTTAGCTGCTCCGGTTTTTGTGGTGCTGCTGCTTTCTATTTTAGAGCTTAGATTCTCATGCCCGAATCCCACCTGACCTGAGGACCGACCCGAAATCAGGCTCCTATTTTTATTTTATATAAAGCTCTGGTGTGATAATCACAATGTTGCTAAGTAACCAATTATTATTGTTCACTAAAGCGAACGAAATAGCGAAAATTGAAAGTGAAAAACATTTGTGTTAACTGAATCTAATAAAAACGGTAATTAAAAGGAAAAACATAACTATCTCGAACTGTATTTTGTGTTTATAAAACTAACTAAAACGAACTGAAATTACTGATAGAATACCCTCATTTTTGTGTTTAATTTATTTATAAGCGCTGTTGTACAGCGGAGTTGTACAGCGGGAGTTGTTGTGCCGAGCGCACGGCACTCGTGGTCCGTTAGTTCTTGTGTAAAGCGCTCGCGCTAGCAAGCCCACCCTAAAATGAACAGAAAAAATAAAAACAAAATAAAATTAAACTATAATAAAAATGAAAAATGGAATCACGTAGCTCTGGGCGCACGTGAACGCCTCCGCGTTTGACTTGCAGCATTGTGTGTAGCTGTTCTTAAAAATCATTTAAATTAAATAATAGTTCTATGCTTCTATGTTACAGTGTTAATTAACATAATTCTGATTATATTTCGCTCATTCAATCAGCCCGAAAACAGACAGTTTATGGGGCGGATCGGGTCAGGCTCATAATGACAGTTTATGGTTCGGGCTTGGGCAGAATGTGCACGGGCTCCGGCTGGGTCGGATTTTTTGGGCACGATCTAAGCTCTATTCTCTTTTGGTGAAGCTGTTATATTAATACCATTTTAACGGGCATTAAATTGTTGTTTTTGTCCATTATTTTGTTTTATATATACATATTTCTTTTGAGTGTGGCTTGGTTTGTTAAATTTCATCCCCAGACGCGTTTTTCCGCTTTTTTCAGTATTACAAGTTTTAGTAATTTTCTTTGGTTGTGTGGAGAATTTCGTTTTATTTTTTTGAAATTCGTTAGATTATATTTTTGTCAACATTTTGGGTTTATTTTCGTTTGTTATTTTTTGTTATTTTTCTAATAATAATAGTAAATGCATAATTGATTTCCTTTTTTTGACGGGCGAATAATAAAAAGTAACGCGATAGTTACTTTTACTGGTAACTAATTACTTTTATAGTGGAGTAACTCCGTTAGTAACTCAGTTACTTTTTTGGAGAAGTAACGATTAACTATAACTAATTACTTTTTCAAAGTAACGTGCCCAACACTGGTTATGGATTGCTAAAATAGGGCCCTATTACTGTGTAGTGTAGTTCTTGGTAAGAGATCACTGACATGAATTAGCTGACAGAAGCAGGATTGACATTTTGATGATTGCCCACAATTTAGGCCGTCCATCAGTCATCCACGGTTGCCATTGTTTGCAGTGGTTTGCAGAAGGAGAAATCAGGACTGCTCTTTAGTGATTAATCCAGGCTCTGTTAAGGATCTGATGAGCAGTTTGAGTATAACTTAATTTAAAATGCTTCAAACCATCACGTACGACAGTCACCACTAGTAGTGATATGGGGGCACTAACAGCACAGTGATATGTACAGAACATACTTGCATTTTTCAGCAGGCTAATGCTTACACACACACAGCAAGGGTTTCCCAGTAATCTCTCTGCCGGATTGCAACACTTGTTTAGCCTGCCATGCACCAAACTAATCAGGAATATAGCTTTTATGGGACCAGCTGGAATGCCAGCTTCAGCAACCTGTGAGTTTGTCGAGTCTACAGGCCCAGCTGCAACATCTGTAGGAAAATGTGCATTTGTAGTTAATCGTATCTTCTCCAGTGTTTCACAGCATAAAGCATTTAATCTGTGTTAATACTGTTTTCAAGGCTTCTTAATATGCTCCTTTGGGTGTAATAAAGAGGAAATATGACTTTTTTTTGGCAAAACTTGCTTTAATCTAATCTGGTTGACATAGCAGATGTGCTAAAATATGCTCAACACCCTTTTTCAGATCAGTAGGTAAATGTATTATCATATTTTTACTGGCTCTATCTTGAGATAGGCAGCAGTTGTTGAGGCATTAGCCTCCTGAGAAAACACCGTGGTGTATAAAGTCTGAGAGCCATGTCTTAGTTTCTGCTGTCTTTTGGAAAAAAGATCTATGATCAATGATGAGTGTTCTGAAGAGCAGATATTTTTTTCTGGGTTTAATATTAATCTCTGAATGTATGAATCTGAGCTGAATCATCCTGTGTTTTTCTCTTGTATAACTTTCTTTGTCAGATAATTCCAGTCATCAGCAATGTTTGCTAATCTGTATATGATTGAAACCTCAGGCTCAACAAAGACAATTTGTTTTTTTTTAACAGTGTAATTCAAAATGTCATATAAGCAACGCAAATATGATGGTTGGCTTTCAGCTGACATTACAGTTGAGGCTGTACCTAAACTGGGCAATTTCTGTTATTAATGATGAAAATATAATAGAAATGTTTGCTACAGTTGTTTGCTATTAACAGAGTGATGAAGATGCAGAATGTGAGATGACAGAAATCAACATGCAAGATCTTCCTGTGACGAATATTTCTTTTACAACTTTCACACTGAATGGTTACCACGGTTTAAAAGAATGGCGTCCTATATTAACCATACCCTATCTTCTTATGTTTCTGTTGTCTGTCACCGCAAACTCGTTTCTGATACTGTTAATTATATCCCAGAGAGCTCTGCACTCTCCAATGTTTGTATTAATTGGCCTGATGGCTGCTGTGGATCTGTTTTGGCCAATATTTTTTGTCCCACACATGCTGCTCAACTTCTTATTTGACTGGAATCAGATTTCTCTTTCAGGATGTTTAATACAGATGTTTTGTATTTATATATTTGGTACATTTCAGTCTACTGTACTGCTGTGGATGTCTCTGGATCGGTACTTTGCTATTTGCAAACCTCTTTCTTACCACAAATACATGCAGGTGTCCAGCTTTCTAAAGTATGTTATTGTGACAGTAATCAGAAATGTCATCTTCATTACTTTAGTGGTTTCTTTGGCTGGAAATCGGCATTATTGTATGACTAATGAGATTGATCACTGTTTTTGTGAGCACATGGCAATTGTTCAGCTGGCATGTGAAGACATTTCTATCAATAATTTAGCAGGTCTTTTAACTACGTTTCTCGTTCCAACTACAGATTTTGTACTTATTACTGTTTCTTATGTAATAATATTTTCTTCTGTCTTAAAATCAGGAAGGTCTCACTCTAAAGCTGTTAGCACCTGTGTTACACATATAATCATTATGACTGTTTCTTTAGGACTTGCATTGATCGCTTTTTTGTCATACAGAACAAAGAATGTTTTTTCTCCTGACATGCATACTTTAATCAGTACAATGTACATAGTTATTCCAAGTTGTTGTAACCCAATTATATATGGATTGAGAACCAAGGAAATTAGGGAACAATTGCTGAAATTTATAAAGCATGGCATAGTTTTACCCCAATAAACTATTATTATGCACTGTTGTATTGTTACTGAATAAACACAATGTGAGAAAAAGTGAGAACTGATTTGAATTAATCTTCTAATATTTTTTGAAATGCTGTTATTTTTCAGAGACCTGAAACTCAGTTTCTGGATTAGGTCTCAGCAAGAATATTTACAAGATTAGTGGTTTATATGACATGTGTAGAACATGTTTATAAGCCATCCACACCTTCCACCATCTTCCTATAATGCCCTTTATTGCAGCATGACACACGTATTGCATTCATTTACAAACTGTAAGACATTTATCTGTGTTAGTGGTACTACAGCCCTTTTGGATTGGCACTAATATGTGTGTTTTACATAATACTACAATATGTAGAACATATTAACAGACTCAGATAGAAACAATATTTAATCTGATTAACATTTGGAAAAAGAAAAAAAATATTCCCTAATTAAAAATATACCCACTACTGCTAATTCCAGCTTTACCTCACAAAAATGCTGGAGAAAATATCAAGGTCAAAAGCTAAATGCACACTATGGTGACACTTAGATGAAAATGTGGTAAAAGAAAAAAAAAAATACAAAAATTATACTAATGCTTTTGTTGAGGCCAGATAATAGGGTTTTGATGGTTATGTAAAACTGTCACATTTTTTTTGACCCAGTCACAAACTTCCTATTGCAACCGAGCTTTAACAAGGGTTTAAGACAAGACAAGACAAGGCTCAATTCCATTTTACCCCTTGGCCCTACTACTTACTCCGACCCCTTCTTTTTGAGTGTAACCCTTCCTTTTGGAACAGAGTTACAAGGGAAAGAAGTGAAATCCTCCCATTAAGAATTGGGACAACCCTTCAAGCACCTGATACAACATCATAAGCTCTAAGTTCAGTAATCTAGCTGCTGGTTAACTAGTTAATTTTAGGGCTTTATTGTATGTCTTCAGAAAGGGGGGAGGTGGTGCAGAAATTATTTATTATTGTCCACTCCTTAATTCTTCTGTGATGGTGAACTGAAATTAGCTTTAATTAGCATTTATTTTATTATATTTGTCCATTCCACCTTAAATGCTGCAGCTTCTGTCATCTGTTGCACCATTTAAGGTGGAACAGGAAAGTTAGCTAGCCACTGAGATAAACTACTAGAGATTTTTTTTATGCTTGTTATGAAGAATTCGACTATAAAACATTGAAACTACACATTAAACTCTGGTAATATAGTGCTAATTATCACTTGGTGTTGCTATTTTACCAGCGGTTCTCATATCTCTGTTCTAACGGCTAACTAGCCCTATTTCTTCCTCATACCCCCTCAGCCTAACAAGAATCGGGACACCCCTACCCCTTGGCCTGCACACACAAAACCGAGGGGTAGAGGGTAAGGGGTAGGGCAAAGGGGTGAAATGCGATTGGGCCTTAGTAGCATCAAAAACAGCATATGCCTTTTTTTTTCCATTTCCCCAAGCTTTGAACTACTTCTCTGAACTCCTTCCATTCTTATCTATTCCAGTACACTGCAAATATCATATTCAGAAGTTAAGGGTTACAGCAGGTCTATGCAAGGCTCATTCTTGGGATTCCTTGATCACAGGGAAGCCTAATGAAGCCTAACTGGAACAACATGACATCTGACTCAGACTTACATATTTGTAGAATGTGTCAAACTAACGTACCTCATGGAGGAGACAACACTTAACACCACTAACCAGATTCCCTTCCTATGAGTAAATTACTCAGTCTAGTGCATTGCAGACAGCCACCAAATCACAGCAGTCCAAAAGGTAAAGAAACAGCAACCAGTGTGATGTGAGTTTTTAGTGCTGTATAAGCTGCCCTTTTCTTTCCACAGTGCAGCTAAGCCAAACCTACTTTTACCAAGCCTGGTTGATAAAGCAGACAGTGCTCAGAAAAATAAATTAATCAGTTTTTACTTAAACCATCCTACAGTAGGCAGTTGCAGTCTGAAATTAGTCTCCTGAGAAAATACCAAGTTGTATATGAAGTCTGGGACACACGTCATGCTTTAATCAAGTGTTAAGAAGATAAAGAGCCATGACAAGTAAGAAAACATCAAGCAGGACTTTTAACGTCTATTTTTCAGTGCCTTTAAGAGCAGATATTGTATGTCTGGGGTAAATATTTATGCTGAATCACATCAAGTCTTGTTGTCCTGTTGTTCTTTGTTGGATTTCGCTATGGAGTAGCGACATAAGGTAATTTTTATGCTTAAAGATTTTGTCTGTGAACAGAAAATATGTTACCATATACAATAGAATACAATAGAATAATATTAAATACCATACAATCAACGAAACACTATGTTGGGAATCAGCCGATATTATAGTAGAGGTTGTCCTTATTTCTGTAATTAGTAATAGAAATACAGAAATATTTGCTATTGTTGTTTGCTTTTAAACCTTTTTTAACCTTGTTTAGTGGAAATGCCAAATCTAAGTTGACAGAAATCAACATGCAAGAACTTCCTGTGAACAATATTTCTTTTACGACTTTCACACTGAATGGTTACCACGATTTAAAAGAATGGCGGCCCATATTAACCATACCTTATCTTTTTATGTTTCTGTTGTCTACCACCTCTAACTCATTTCTGATTGTTTTAATTATAATATTCCAGAGAGCTCTGCACTCTCCAATGTTTGTATTAATTGGCCTGGTGGCTGCTGTGGATCTTTTTTGGCCAATATTTTTCGTCCCACACATGCTGCTCAACCTTTTATTTGACTGGAACCAGATTTCTCTTTCAGGATGTTTAATACAGTTGTTTTGTATTTATATTGTTGGAACATTTCAGTCTACTGTACTGCTGTGGATGTCTCTGGATCGGTACTTTGCTATTTGCAAACCTCTTTCTTACCACAAATATATGCAAATGCCCAACTTTCTAAAGTATATTATTGTGCCTGTAATCAGAAATGTCATCTTAATCACTACAGTGGTGTCTCTGGCTGGAAAATTGCATTATTGTATGAAAAATGAGATTGAACATTGTTTTTGTGAGCACATGGCAGTTGTTCAGTTAGCATGTGGAGACATTTCTATTAACAACATAATTGGACTTTTAACCACTTTTCTCGTTCCAACTACAGATTTTGTACTTATTACCGTATCTTATGTAATTATATTTTCTTCTGTAATAAAATCAGGTAAGTCTCACACTAAAGCTGTTACTACTTGTGTTACACATATAATCATTATATCTGTAAGTTTAATATTTATCTTGATGGCTTTTTTGTCATATAGAGTGAGAAATATTTTTTCTCCAGACATTCATACTTTTCTAAGTACAATGTACATACTTTTCCCAAGCTGCTTTAACCCAATAATATATGGGTTAAGAATAAAAGAAATAAGAGAACAGTTTCTTAAATTCATTAACCATGGGAAGATTTTACCCAGGAAAGTATGAACTGTTGTTTTTTTTTACTGAATAAATAAAATGTAAAAATGAGATAATTCATTTGAGTTTTGGTTTTATTTTGTATTTAGTTAATTGGGTCTCATCAGAAGCATTTACAGGGTTATGGGTTTTAATATTAAAAGTTTAGAATCCATCCACAAGTCAAACACCAGCTTCCACCATGACTATTTAAAAAAAACTAGTATGACACACATGCATTCACAAACTGTTCACTGACATTCATTGATGCGACTGTGATGCTAATGCTGTAGGGATGGACACCATCTATAGTCTCTGTTAGCAGCAAATCTCTGCTGATTAACTGATTAACTACTTCACTTAGTGCTATTGAAACCAAGCTACGGACCATGTGGGTAATGTTAGTGCCACGTTATGTAATATAAAGCTTATTCTTAGTATATTCCTCACAGTATCCAATAAGCAAATATACTGTATGCTCCATTTAAGAGGAATAATACTATTCATTGACAGGGATTTTAGCTCTAGTCACTAAACAACCACTGCCATCTTGATTACATCATCTCTGCATGGCTGCACGATAAATCGTTTAAGCATCGACATCGCGATGTGCGCATGCGCAATAGTCACATAGAAGGATGTGCAATGTCATCTAAGGCAATAAAGACAAACACATCATGTTACAGTGTTTTGACACAGGAAGTAGTCAACATCGTTCTGAGTGAACAGTGCTGTCTCTGTGTCTGCTGCTGAGAAGGGCGAGGGAGAGGGGAGCGCGAGGGGAGGCATGGCTTCCACATGGTTGGACACGTGATGTAAATGCAGGGCAGACAGCCTGTCGAAAGCTGTGCACTTCAGTTCCGCACAGTTTCGCGCAGATATTTCTACTTACTTCTAAAATTACACTTTTAATCCCAGGAAAACGCTCTTATGTACCTTTTAAAAGGCCATTTAAATGCTTGATTGTTGTTGTTTTGCTGTTTTCCTTGGGTTTTGAGTGCTTGGCTGACTCTAAAGCGCTGACTTACGATGCTGTCATGGGTCCTGCATTGTTTAATATTGCTATATATATATATATATATATATATATAGCCAAAAAAAAACAATGCAATCTCAAATTTTTCCAATATCGTGCAGCCCTGTTGTATGGGTTCCTCCATCACAAGAAGCTGCAGTTATTTTCAACCTGTAATTGGAACTATAGAGCTTGTTTACAGATGCAAATGCTAATTAAAGCCTAAAGCTGGTATTGTATTATGGGGAAAGCAGAGTAAAAAGGTTTGGCACCAGTAATCGGATTGCCCTCTCAAGAGTACATCACCCAGTCCAAGACAGTAGTTGTATCAGAGTATCAGAGCAGTGCTACCAAGCTCCACTAGCCCTGCATGATGGTACAATACCAACCCTGCTGGCACATAACAGTCTTAGACGTTATCCTGACATAACATTTTTGTCATCTGACGTCATGCCCAACATTTAACCTGAAATTAACGTCTATTGACGTTGGTGGCCAGCTGAGAAATTTGCCTGAAATGTTAAAGTTAATGTGGGATCCAACAGCATCCTTGATCAGTATCGCTGATTGACTAAATTGTACTGAAAGAAAAATGTAATTGGTATTGACCTCAAAAACCCTGATCGATCAATCTTTACATCACAGCGTGCTATTTTTTTTCATTATTTTTATAATAATAAGCATTTAGCAAAATGTGCTTTAATAAAGTCTATCTGATAAAGCAAAAACTTGTCTGAGAATAATAAATCGTGAACAGATTTTTACTTAGACCATTATGCAGTAATCAGCTGTTGTTAGGCATTAGTCTCTTGAGAAAATCCAGAGTTGTATATAAAGTCTGGGACACATCTCAAGCTTTAATCAAGCGTTAAGAGGATAAACATCCATAATTAGCAAGGAAAGAGCAGGCACAATTTTGTAACAGCTATTTTTCTGTAAAGCAGAATCTTCTGTAAAGCAGATAGTGTGTGTCTGAGGTGAATATTAAATTTATGTCTAAATTACTGATAAATCCCAGCTTGCTTTGCTAGAAGATTCCTGTAAATAGCAATGTGAGATTTTAAAGCTTTTATTATTCAAGCTTTAAGCAATACAAAAATACCTAATTTAAGCTAATCAGTCATCGGTATCACACTACAGTAGTCAGTACTATTGTGACTGGAACATTTAATTTGGTTACTGGTGACAATAGATATAAATGTGCTATAGTGGTTAAAGGTTTTTATTTATTTTTTTAAACACTCTGTTTGGTGTAAATGCTGAATGTGAGATGACAGAAATCAACATGCAAGATCTAACTGTGAATAATATTTCTTTTACAACTTTCACACTGAATGGTTACCATGATTTAAAAGAATGGCGGCCCATATTAACCATACCTTATCTTTTTATGTTTATGTTGTCTACCACCTCTAACTCATTTCTGATATTTTTAATTATAACCCAGAGAGCTCTGCACTCTCCAATGTTTGTATTAATTGGCCTGATGGCTGCTGTGGATCTGTGTTGGCCAATAATCATCGTACCAAATATGTTACTAAACTTTGTATTTGAATGGAATCAGATTTCTCTTCTAGGATGTTTAATACAGATGTTTTGCATTCATTATGTTGGTACATTTCAGTCTACTGTACTGCTGTGGATGTCTCTGGATCGGCTCTTTGCTATTTGCAAACCTCTTTCTTACCACAAATACATGCAAATGCCCAACTTTCTAAAGTATGCTATTGTGCCTGTAATCAGAAATACAGTTTTGGTCATTTCACTGGTCTCCTTGGCTGGAAAGCGGCAATATTGTATGAAAAATGAGATTGATCATTGTTTTTGTGAACATATGGCACTAGTCCAGTTGGCATGTGGAGATATTTCTATTAATAACGTGGTAGGACTGTTAACTGCTTTTTTAGTTACAACTTTAGATTTTGTACTTATTACTGTATCTTATGCAATAATATTTGCTTCTGTCATAAAATCAGGAAGGTCTCACTCTAAAGCTGTTAACACCTGTGTCACACATATCATCGTTATTACTGCTAGTTTAGTGTTTGCCTTGACAGCTTTTTTGTCATACAGAATAAGAAATAATTTTTCTCCTAACAGCCGTACTTTTATAAGTACAATGTATGTACTTTTTTCAAGCTGTTTCAACCCAATTATCTATGGATTAAGAACAAAAGAATTAAGGGAACAGTTTCTAAAATTCATAAACCATGGTAAAATTTTACCACAGTAATTTAATATGAAGCGTAGTGTTGTTATTGAATAAACAAAAGAGATAATTAAATTGTTTTTTTATTATTTTATATGTAGTCAAATCATTAATTGTCTTATATTTTTTAGAATGTTTTTTTTAAAGATTGCATGGATTGCAGGTTGTGTGTTAAAATTGTGTTTGTGATATTTCCCAGGCCACATATTAATAGTCTCAGTTAGGACTAAGATTCAAGCCAGTTAACTGCTTCACTTAAGGTTA
Source organism: Astyanax mexicanus (assembly GCF_023375975.1). NCBI lineage: Eukaryota > Metazoa > Chordata > Actinopteri > Characiformes > Acestrorhamphidae > Astyanax > Astyanax mexicanus. Next base: position 19,831,243 of record NC_064425.1, read on the forward strand.
GCATGGGCCATGGATCATGGGTGTCCAGTAGGGCTGCAGCTATCGATTCTTTTTGTAATCGGGTACTCTACTGAAAAATCGTTTCGATTAATCGAGTAATCGGATAAAACATTTTTTTTTGTTAAAGAGCAATTAAAAAGGAATTTTACTCAATAATGAATGACCAATTGGTTTCCTTTTTTAGATAAGTTATATTTTTTAATTCACAACATTTCCAAATTGCAAATACAAATAAATAAAACACAATAAATAAATAAATACCACAATAAAAAAATAAATTTAATTACATTACTTTCACATTTGGATTTCTTGTAAATAACAAATATAGGGTATAAATCAATAAAAAAGGCATAAACATCGTCTTTGTGTTGTGCATCTTAGCTTCTGAGACGTTGTCAGTTCTGCCAGTGTTGGATCAGTGTGCTGCATTCTTTTACCACCAAGCCGCTTCTCCAAAATATATCAGGACCTGTGCAATAATTGTGACACACAAGTATTACAAATGTTGCTTTTTTCTTTATTTATATGTTGGACTATTTGGGTCTAATTACATCACTAAGACTAATAACTCTAATAATAAGTTCATGGCCGTGCATTTATTAAGATTGACACCTATCGCATTGGGGCACATTAGACACTAGTGGTAATCAATATTTTACCCAATAAATAAGAGACACACTTCCTTATATGAACAACAGTGTTCATACTTTTTTGTCTCACTGGCCAAATGTACTCTTAGATGAAGAAATCAAGCATTTAGTTTCCAGCCAAAGTAACTTCAGTTTAGCTAACTTTTAACATTTTTATTGTTTATATTCTGAACTCCACAGCGCTGTGTTTACTGTTTAAATAAAGCCTGTATGAACTCTGTTCTAATAAACTAACCACACATTATAGACAGTGCTTCTATTAATTCACACTCCAAAGCGCTGTCGTTTTGTTATTAATTCACATTAATGTTAATCTCATTGATTTATTATAAGTTATATTTACCTGCTCTCTCTGCGTCCTCGCGTCTCGGGTGTCCTCGGCTCAGATGGTGCAGCATTAAAACGCGCTGTTTTGAGCGCGTTGTCAAAATAAAAGTCACGAAAATACCGCGCGCTGAGTTTATTAATTAAATAAACGATTACTCGAGGCACAGAAAATTAATCGATCAATTTTGTGAATCGAGTTACTCGATTTACTCGAGTAATCGTGTCACCCCTAGTGTCCAGCATCAGATGCTTTTAAGGAAGCTCTTTAGCAGGCTAATAGACACATCTAGCACGTTATAGCCACTGATGTCAGTAACGCGTTACTTAGTAACGCGTTACTCTAATCTGACCCTTTTTTTCAGTAACGAGTAATCTAACGCGTTACTATTTCCAATCCAGTAATCAGATTAAAGTAATTTATTTAAGTCACTGTGCGTTACTCTCTCTCTCTCTCCACCTCATCTCCTCCACACACACACACCGCTCCCTTACCCATTCCCCCTCCGCTCTTCCCCAGTCACACGCGTCTCGCTTTCTCCCCTGTCTCTCTCTCTCGCGCTCGGCGTGTCTTTAGTTTCCGCCCGTTTTCGTTTTTCGCCAGTTCCCGGCGCCCTATCTCTTTATAAAGGCGTTTTTTTTGCGGCCAATTCACTAGCCAGGGCAGCGGTCTGCCACAAATTTGATTGGCAGAGGAGAGCGCACATACCGTAAAGACAAGAAAAGTTCCGGTGCTTTAAATGAACACTGTCAGAATTAAATCCTTCACAGTAGTTGGGTCCGGTGGGTCCGGACCCGGACCGCAGTCTGCAAATATGTGATCCCTGGTCTAGACCATATACACGGTTCTGTTTTATAAAACCACTCTTTGCTGCCCTGCAGAGAACAACAAGTTAAATGTTCAGTTTTACAGTGTTAAATATGTCAGGTCAAGAAAGACTTTCTTTATTTTATATATTTTTTATAAAAACAAGTATTTATGTTTAGTAAAATCAAGAAAGACCATATTTTATTTTTTATAAAAAATATATTTATGTTAAGTTAATTTTTTTTATTTTTATAAAAAAATATAAAAAAAAAATTATTTTTTTAAAGGAAATAGTTCAACTTAATAGAGATAAATTGTTGCTGTTAAAAAGCATTTTCCAATAAAGGGAGTATTGGCAAAACTGGTTATAATGTTTATGTTAAGGCGGCAGGAGGTGGTGTCTGCAGCTGCTGAAAGTAACTAATAAAGTAACTTGTAAAGTAACTTAGTTACTTTTAAAATCAAGTAATCCATAAAGTAACTAAGTTACTTTTTAAAGGAGTAATCAGTAATCGGATTACTTTTTCAAAGTAACTATACCATCACTGGTTATAGCACATGATAAATGAAGCCAACAATTCTTATCACAGGAGAAACCCAGGGAGGTGAAATGGCAACCAACCTGATCCATGGTAGGTTAAACAAACATTTCCCACACTACCCGAACACATAACATATCAGTCACCACAGATGGTGACTATGAAGCTTGTTCACAGATGCAGATGCTGATTAAAGCCTAAAGCTGGTATTGTACTCCAATCTGTGTTTTTGTAGAATGTGTAAAAGTAACAAGCCTAAAGGGGGGAAGGCAGAGTAAAGAATTTTGTCTTTAAAAAAAATCAAAAATCAAGAAAATCCTACCTAGTGCTGCTTTAATTTTAAAATATATATTTTTTATTATTACAGTTTTGTTTACTTAGCTTCGCTTAGCTTTACTTAAGGCATAGTATCTATGTCTTTGAGGCAAGCAAAAAAATGTCAAGCCACTGGTTGCAGGATCTCATTAACATAATATTGAGCTATCAGAGGGCTTGTAATGTAGACCAAAGATGACCTGACCATTATATGAAATTGCACCCCACACCCTTCTGGATGCATGACGTGTCACAAAAAATCAGTAATTAGAATAATGAATGAATTGATATTCATTGTGCAGTAGGCAGCTGTAGTCAGAAATTAGTCTCAAGAGAAAATAACAATGTGTATATAAAGACTCATGTCAAGCTTTAATAAAGTGGGGAGGAAGGGAAAAGCACAATGCCTTCCTAATTTTACATTGATTTTGAAAGCAGATAATGTGTGTCTGGGGTGAATATTTAATTTATGTCTGAATCACTGTAAGTATTTCCTGTTGTGCAGCTTGCTGAAAAATCTCTTTGAATAGTCATGTAATGTAGCTTTTATGGTTTATTCTATACAAAATTGTTACAAAAAAAATAATACAACAGAAAACAATACGAGACTGATATTTGAGTAGAGGCCGTACTATTGAAACTGGGACTTGGACTACTGGAACTACTTATGTTATTATTGTTGAAAATAGAGATATATGTGCTATAGTTGTATATTCTTTACAAAAACACTCTGTTTGGTGTAAATGCTGAAAGTGAGATGACAGAAATCAACATGCAAGATCTAACTGTGAAGAATATTTCTTTTACAACTTTCACACTAAATGGTTACCATGATTTAAAGGAATGGAGGCCTATATTAACCATACCCTATCTTCTTATGTTTATATTCTCATCCACCTCTAACTCATTTCTGATATTTTTAATTATAACCCAGAGAGCTCTGCACTCTCCAATGTTTGTATTAATTGGCCTGATGGCTGCTGGGGATCTGTGTTGGCCAATATTTATTGTACCAAATATGCTTTTCAACTTCTTATTTGACTGGAAACAGATTTCTCGTGTGGGCTGTTTAATACAGATGTTTTGTGTTCATTTTACTGGTACATTTCAATCTACTTTATTGCTGTGGATGTCTTTGGATCGGTTCTGTGCTATTTGCAAACCTCTTTCTTACCACACATATATGCAAATGCCCAACTTTCTAAAGTTTGTTATTGTGCCAGTAATCAGAAATATAATCATAGCTACTGCAATGGTGTCTTGGGCTGGGAAATTGCAGTTTTGTATGAAAAATGAGATAAATCACTGTTTTTGTGAGCACATGGCAGTTGTTCAGCTGGCATGTGGAGATATTTCTATTAACAACATACTAGGACTCTTAACTCTTTTCTTTATTTCAGGTGCAGATTTTGTACTTATTGCTGTATCTTATGTAATAATATTTTCAGTAGTCATAAAATCAGGAAGGTCTCACTCTAAAGCTCTTAACACTTGTGTTACACATATAATTGTTATATCTGGTACTTTAGTATTTGCTCTGCTGTCTTCTTTGTCATATAGAATTCCAAATAACTTTTCTCCTAATAGCCGTATTTTTCTAAGTACTATGTATGTACTTTTTCCAGGGTGTTTTAACCCAATCATATATGGATTAAGAACAAAAGAAATAAGGGAACAGCTTCTGAAATTCATAAATCTTGGTAAAGTCTTACCACAATAATCAAATCAAATAAACTTGTTTTTTTTTTCTAAATAACCACAGAGACCTAAAGGGTAATGTGTGTTAATGTTACCTTGTGTTACACTGGAACTGATCACAGTCGCTGATTAAAATGAAGAAAAAAATGAATAAACAATTCATTAATGAATGAATGAATGAATGAAGTTTTAATTATTAATTTTTGTTAATATTTTAATTACAAAATTGCAGTTAATGAATATAGTCTTAACATAAATATGCACATAATAAATGGTTTAAATGTATTATTCAGATTATATTAATGGGTCATCCACAAACATCAGCTACCACCAAAACTATAACGTAGAAGAAGACACATGCATACACATATAGCATTGCCCAATTAATTGATGCCACTACTTTCAAGGCTACAGATCCTTAGCTTCAGGGAGTAAGCTAAGCAGCAACTTATAAACAAATATTTAATTAATTTAAAAAGGAATAACTGATTGTTGTGTGTTAAGTTGTAGATATCATGTAGTGAATTCTGTTAAAAGTAATTTTTTCCTGTCTTCTGTGTTCTGTCTCCTTTCTTTAATAATAGATCATAAACATCTGACCACAAACACATACTTTTCATGTATATTTTATCTCTTGGTTATTTAATAAAAATGTTAATACAGAAATAGTGCTAAGTGGTATATCAGCTCATTCACTATACCGGGTTTAATTTCCCCTCCGGTATGCATTTAACACATACCATCATACCGCTATTGACTGTAGAACAGCACCGCCAAAGAAGCATATTGGTACAGCTCACAACCAAGCTAACGCTAGCCAGTTAGCATAGCAAGCTAACACACTGGAGTGACAGTAGCTCAGCTCTGTGAAGTCAAACTCTTGTCTCACTCTGTCCTGCCTGGAGAAACATTATGTGATATGAGAACAGCACTTTATCTGAGGAGCTCCTTCTGCTTCTCCTCGCCATATGAGTGTATATGTCCAAGTAAAATAGAAAAACAATAGTAAATGAACTAAGCTTTTACATTTTTTCACTCAGAGAAAAAAATAGAAATAGAATTAGGCAATCAATCCACAGCTCATAAAAAAAGTTCCTCTCATCCCACAGATGAGCCCAGAATCTGTCCTGGGTACAGAATCATTTATTCAGCACAAGAAATAAAAGTCCCTAAAACTCTCAATATGAAGTGAAAAAACTTCAAGAGCAGGAAGTAAAGCCTTTTAAAATAATAATATTGTAGCTTGAAGAATAATATTAATGCACACTGAACTGAATGTATTTGTTGATTGGAGTAAAAAAGGAATTGTGACTAATAAACTGCTATCATATTTTTTGCACTATAAGGCGCACATAAAATCCTTTAATTTTCCCAAAAATCAACAGTGTGCCTTATACACATATAAGCTGGTGCGCTTTATTTATGAATTTTACCAGTCATGGCCCTGGGTTAACTGGAACACTCAGGGTTCCTAAGTGTAGTGGTGTCAGGTGGCATTTACTCGCACTAAGCGCTGCCTCTAACCGAGCTGAAATGCTGGAAATCTAAGCTTACTGTAGGTAAACAGAAACCCTTTAGAAATCTGTGTAGAATAACATCCAGTGCTCGTTTGACTTTAAAAGAAAGTATTTAGCTAAGTATACAAAACAACCTGTTTCAGAATAATGAATGAATTGATATTCATTGTGCAGTAGGCAGCTGTATTTAGTCATTAGTCTCAAGAGAAAATAACAAGGTGTATATAAAGACTCATATCAAGCTTTAATCAAGCGTAAGAAGAGAAAAGGCCATTTTTTTAAAGGACATTAATTTTACATTGATTTTGAAAGTAGATAATGTGTGTCTGAGTTGAATATTTAATTTATGTCTGAATCACTGCAAGTATTTTGTTGTGCAGCTTGCTGAAAAAATCCCTGTGAATAGTCATGTAATGTAGCTTTTATGATTTAATCTATACAAAATTGTAAAAAAAAAAAAAAAAAAGTAATGCAACAGAAAACAATATTAGACTGATATTTGAGTAGAGGCCGTACTATTGAAACTGGGACTTGGACTACTGGAACTACTTATGTTATTATTGGTGAAAATAGAGATATAGAAGTTATAATATTTAAAAGGGACAGTGTTTGATGTAAATGCAGAATGTGAGATGACAGAAATCAACATGCAAGATCTAACTGTGAAGAATATTTCTTTTACAACTTTCACACTGAATGGTTACCATGATTTAAAGGAATGGAGGCCCATATTAACCATACCCTATCTTCTTATGTTTATATTCTCATCCACCTCTAACTCATTTCTGATATTTTTAATTATATCCCAGAGAGCTCTGCACTCTCCAATGTTTGTATTAATTGGCCTGATGGCTGCTGGGGATCTGTGTTCATCAATATTTATTGTACCAAATATGTTGCTCAACTTCTTATTTGACTGGAAACAGATTTCTCGTGTGGGCTGTTTAATACAGATGTTTTGTGTTCATTTAACTGGTACGTTTCAATCTACTTTATTGCTGTGGATGTCTTTGGATCGGTTCTTTGCTATTTGCAAACCTCTTTCTTATCACACATATATGCAAATGCCCAACTTTCTAAAGTTTGTTATTGTGCCAGTAATCAGAAATATAATCATGGTTGCTACAATGGTGTCTTGGGCTGGGAAATTGCAGTTTTGTTTAAAAAATGAGATAAATCACTGTTTTTGTTCTCACATGTCAGTTGTTCAGCTGGCATGTGGAGACATTTCTATAAACAGCATACTAGGACTCTTAACTCTTTTCTTTATTTCAGCTGCAGATTTTGTACTTATTACTGTATCTTATGTAATAATATTTTCAGTAGTCATAAAATCAGGAAGGTCTCACTCTAAAGCTCTTAACACTTGTGTTACACATATATTTGTTGTGACTGGTTCTTTAGTATTTGCTCTGCTGGCTTCTTTGTCATATAGAACTCGAAATAACTTTTCTCCTAATAGTCAGATTTTTCTAGGTACTATGTATGTACTTTTTCCAGGGTGTTTTAACCCAATCATATATGGATTAAGAACAAAAGAAATAAGGGAACAGCTTCTGAAATTCATAAATCTTGGTAAAGTTTTACCACAATATTAAATATCTGCAGAGGGGTAGTGTGTGTTAATGTTATCTTTGTGTTACAGTGCAACTGATCACAGTCGCTGATTAAATCATTAAATTTTGCTGACATTTTAAATAAAAAAAATGTAGTTAATGATTATGTTCTTAACAGGAATATACACAGAATAAATGGATGTGTGTTTATTCCTAGATATTATGTAGTAAATTCTGTTAAAAGTAAATAAAGCAATCGATCCACAGCTCAGAAAAAGTTCCTCTCGTCCCCCAGATGAGCCCAGAATCTGTCCTGGGTACAGAATCATTTATTCAAGACAAGAAATAAAAGGCCCTAAAACTCTCAATATGAAGTTAAAAAAATAATTCAAGAGCAGTAACTATAACATTTTTTAAAATAAATTAATACTCTAGCTTGAAGGATAATATTAATGCACACTGAACTGAATGTATTTGTTGATTGGAGTTCAAAGGGAATTGTGACTAATAAACAGCTACCATGTTTTTGCACTGTAAGGTGCACAAAAATCATTTAATTTTCCCAAAATCAACAGTGCTCCTTATAAGCTGGTTCTCCTTATGTATGAATTTTACAAGTCAGGTTGAGCCTTGGGTTAACTGGAGCACTCAGGGTTCCTCAGTGTAGCGGTGTAGGGAGGCATTTACTAGCTAGCGCTGCTGCTAACCGTGCTAAAATACTGGAAATCTACTGCAAATAAACAGAAGCACTTTAATCACCCAAATAATTAGTTGTCAGGAGAGACATCTGTGTAGCTTAACATTCAGTGTTTGTTTGACTTTGAAAGAAAATGTTTTTTTTTGTTTTGTTTTTTTAAGAATTACATTTTTGTTTACTTAGATGCCACCCAACCTCAAGACCTGCTGAATAAGAAGGGGAACGTGGCGACACCCTTGTTCCTTGTCCCTCGTTGAAAATGCGCCTTAAAACCCTTATGTATGAAAATAGACCAGAAATTAGAGGTTTATTGATAATGTGCCTTACAATATGGTGCACCTTATAGTCCTTAAAATACGGTTCAAAGTAATTTATTATTTACTTGTCTTACTTGTGCAAAATAATATTGAGAAATATATTTTTGAATACTTACAATTTTAATATTTGAGGTCAATTTATAGTATTTATGGAACTATTTAAAATATTTCATTTTGAAAAGGAAGCTGTGTTAATGTTGTTGGCATGTCTCTTTTATGGTCTATTTACATTTTTCAGCTGTTTTTCTGATAATGCAGTCTGATTTCTTCATATATTTTGTAATGTTTAGGTACAGAGTAAACCCTCTACTAATCAAATATTTTATTTAAAGTCTTAATGCTTGATATTTTATGTATCCCTACAGTAGAGTAAGTCACAAACCACAAATCTGTATGAAAGCCCAGTCATCATGCAAAAAATGCAAAAATGTCTAAAAAAATATATATAACAAAAATATTGTGATGTATCATGAAACCATCAGAATCTTGAAAAATACTGTGATATACATTTTGGGTCATACTGTCTAGCTCTATATAGAACCCTTGATGCCTATTATTGATCCTGATGAGAATTTACTCCCAAAACTTTACTCATTTTTGAGATAATGATTATCTGATGCATTATTACAGGAAAATAGATCCCATACCATTTAAAGCTTGCTGCTCCAAATGTAGCAGATTGCATCTAAAAATGTAATCTCATCACATCTGTTATTTTTAATATTTAGCAAAATAAATAAAGAAATAGATAAATAAGCTGTGCAATGGCACCTGGTATACTTCATTTTTTCCCTTTTTTTGTGCATGCATGTGCTGTTTGTGTGTTTTACTATTAGGTGCAAGACTTTAATTGGCCACCAGGGGCACCCTCTATAAAAGAACTTGGAAAAAAATAAACCTGACCCAAGGGACAGATGTTTAGGCTTCGCCTGGAACAACAGCCTGCTAAGACCAACCTGGCACCTCCATTTTGTATTCTGTTTGTTGATTTTTTTTTTGTGTTACCGTTTTCATTTTTCTTTGAGTAAAGTAGGGAATGAGTGTTGTTTTGTTTTACTACCTTTTTTCCTGTTTTGGTGACAGGGAGTTAGGATAGTTTGTGTATTGTTTTCTTTATTTTGCAAGTTCAGATTGTTTTCTTTGTTTGTTAGTTGGTTGTGCTTGTTATTTCGGCATATGCTCACTCCTGACGCCATAGTCCCACTTTTTTGTCAGTGAAAATCATCCTGGTTTGTTTTATTTTCTGTGTCCGGTGTTTGTTTAGGCAGAGGGTCTGGTAAGTAAGCCCACACATTTTCTGATATGGCCTGACCCTCCTCTGTTAATTTTGTGCAGGTAGGTGTTTACTAGGTATGCGTTTTGCTGGCAGTTTTATTTTGACTTTCTTTGTTTGGGGAGGTGTATGGTAATTAATGTAATTTCTATCTTTGATTGGCCTACCATTTTTGCTTCTGAATGTTGCACTTTTTAAGAAGAAAGCTTTTTAGACTCTCTTTTAGGTGCAAGCCCCAGATCCTGCTTACAAGCCCCAAAACAGTGGAGACAGGTGTTGCAAAAGATTAGTCCGCTCTTCATTTAGTGGTGGAGACCAATAGTGGTGAAGACTTCCCAAACACAAAACCTGACCTGTTGCTGTTTGATGCTTTTGAATGCAGAAGACTGGTGGTCATTGTGGTGGCTTGGGCCTACTTTAGTCAAGTGAGCACTTCTTTTTGGGCAGCAGCATTGCACTTGGCTTTGGAGTTAAGTTTCTCCTCCTTTAGTTGAAAAATACCCTGATTTCAGTTTTAACTTTATAAGTATTTTGAAATTTTAAAGTCTAATATTTGGTAAAAAAAAAATGTTGTTCTGTTTAGGTAAATGTGGTTTTAAGAAATGCTGCTTGACAAAATTGCTATTGCTATCCTGAGAATTTTCAGGCAGCTGTGTGAAGATGACACTAGCCACTTGACACATGCACTAGTACCTTGTTTTATGTTTTTAGAGATTACTTGTGTGAAGTTGCTGTATCACCTGTTGGTTTTCATTAGTACATTTAGGGTTTTTGCTGTTTATGAAAAGATTTTTTAAAAATATTTCTTGCCTAAACCAAGTTATATTCATTATTTTAATTTTTTTTTTTTAATTTATTTATTTATTTTTTTTAATTTGTAAACTGCACATTTGTCACAAAGGATGATTGGTGGGGGCATATGACCCTTGTTTTTTCTTTTTTGTGTGCCTGCCTGCGCCCTTTCATTCAGGGCTCCTCCCCTTTCCTGACCTGGAACCACTTTTTGCTCAACTTTTTGTTGATTTTTTTTTTTTTTTTTTTTAATAGTCTTTGAATAAAGTAGCGGGTGAGTGCCATTTTGGTGTATAATATTTTCTACTGTTTTGGTGATTGGAAGCTAGGATCGTTTGTTTTTATTTTTATTTATTTGCAGGTTGTTAGTTGTCTTTGATCGTTGGTTTTGTTTCTTATTTTGGATTATGCTCACCCCTAAAGCTATATTCCCATGTTTTGGTCAATAAAAATCATCCTGGTTTTTCATTTTCTGTGTCTGGTGTAATTTTACAACAAATAGAGCAAAAATGTAACCTGTTTGTGTACACTGTATGTGTGTCTATCGTTCTGGTGGTTACATGAAGGGTTGTTGAATGGTGTTAGGATGGGATGAAGGAGGAAGGGTGGTTGGATGAATGTAAAGTAGTGGGGGAACAGACATGTGTAACTGTAAATTTGATGTGCCCTCAAAATAACTTCTTGCACAGCTGTTAATGTATAAACCTCTGGCAACAAAAGTGTACACTTGCGTCCGTGTGCTCAGCATAATAACCAGATTTTGGCTTTAAAACATAGATGCCTGAGCCTGAAATCCTGCTAATAGTTTGCTGAAGACAGACAGACCAAGAGCATGGCATACTGAGACAATGTCCTGCGGTCTGACAAGATCAAGATAAACTTGATCTTATGTGCACCATGGTCCTTGGAGGAACGTTGTTTCGTTTCACTGTGTACTCTGTATATAGCTGAAATGACAATAAAAAACACTTTGACTTTGACTTTTGACTTTGAACTTGCGGCAGCACCCTGGAGAAGAATGTCAAGACAACTCTTCCTTGCTTTGGAACGCTCCAGCCCGGAGAGGGGGCCTTTGGGCAGGTGAAACAAGAAGCACTCTGGATCAGATGAAAGACTCTGACTCACTCTGGCGGTATTCCACTCGTTTATTAGTTCATACATGAACTAAGTAGACACCAAAAGCACTTATTACGCGTTACTACAAAAATAAAGGAGTCAGTGGGTCTAGGGGTACAGCACAACAACTTTCCGCGTCTATACGTTATCAGCGTAGCTACCCATGTGCCCGCGTCTCTTAAAGGGACAGTGTACACATAACTAAATACTGGCAGTCACAACTTACAGACAAGTATGGTGGTGGTAGCATTATGATCTGGGCCTGGATGTGTGATTCTGGCATTTGGGAGCTGAATTCCAACATAGATTGTGACATTCTAAAATAGTGCATAATCACCTCCAGAAACTAGGCCTCATAGCAGTTTTCCAACGTAACCCTAAACACGCCTTCATACAACAAGGTCATAGACTGGGTAAGTATGTTTCCAGACCTTACCCAACTGAGTACCTATAGGGCATACTTAATGTCATCATGGAGGAGTGGAAAGGGATTCCAGTAGCAACTTGTGCAGCTCTGGTAAAGTCTATAACCAAGAGAGATAAGGCAAAGCTAGGTAATAATGGTGGCCTCACAAAAAAGAGGTGGGTTATTCAACAAAACGTATTACCGTACTCGTGATCATGTTTCACTACATCCCAAGTCCATTTCTCCTTTAAGTGTGGAGGTGGAGAAAAGAAAGGCCTTTTTCTGTCAGTGCTTCTTCATCAAAGCCCTAAGAAACTGTAATCTCCTGAGAAAACTGTGGGTTATATAGAGGCAGGGAAATATTTCATGCTTTGAACAAGGATAGGGAATGAAAATAGGATCTGTTCAGGGAACAGAAGAACGGCCTTTTCAACAATGATCCAGTTAACATTTTTTCTTTACAGGTTTGTTACCTTTCAACAAGAGGGGAGATAGGAATCAAGATTCTTAGATTTACAGCTTTCTTTGCAGAGAAATTCAAGTGAACCTACACCATTAAGGCATTGCTTAAGGACTTTCATGTGGCAAACTGAAATATAAATCTTTATATGCATTTTTTTTGTTTATTTGTAATTGTTTCACTGAATTGCTAAATATAAGAAGACGATAAGCAACATGTCAAATCCTGCTGTGCAAAATGTTTCATTCACAACTTTCAAACTGAATGGTTTCCATGATTTGAAAGAATGGAGGCTTCTCCTTTCCATTCCATATGTTCTTATGTTTGTGTTGTCTACCATCGCAAACTCATTTCTGATATTTTTAATTATATCCCAGAAAGCTCTGCACTCCCCAATGTTTGTATTAATCAGCCTCATGGCTGTTGTGGATCTGTTTATGCCAATATTTTTTGTCCCGAACATGATACTTAGCTTTTTATTTGATTGGAATTTGATTTCACTTGTAGGATGTTTAATACAGATGTTTTGTGTTCATTATGTTGGTGCTTTTCAATCTACTTTATTGCTGTGGATGGCTCTGGATCGGCTCTTTGCTATCTGTAAGCCTCTGTCTTATCACAAATATATGCAAATCCCTAACTTTATGAAGTTCATTATTGTGCCAGTAATCAGAAACATTATGTTAGTTACTGTAATGGTTAGTTTGGCGGGAAAATTGAAGTTTTGTATGACCAATGAGATTGATCACTGTTTTTGTGAACATATGGCAGTTGTTCAGCTGGCATGTGGAGATATTTCTATTAATAACTTAGTAGGTCTCTTAGCTGCTTTTCTAATTCCAACTGTGGATGTTGTATTTATTACTATTTCTTATGTTATAATATTTGCTTCTGTCATAAAATCAGGGAAGTCCCATGCGAAGGCTATGAACACCTGTGTGACACACATAATCGTTATTACTGGAACTTTAACATTTGCTTTGATGGCTTTTTTGGCATATAGGACTAAAAATTATTTTTCTCCCAATAGCCGTATTTTTATTAGTACAATGTACGCACTTTTCCCAAGCTGTTTTAACCCAATTATTTATGGATTAAGAACAAAAGAAATAAGAGAGCAATTTCTGAATTTTTTTAACCATGCAAAAGTGTCATTACAGTGATTTATTGATGGGTGCTCTGGTGTTCTTTATTAAACTAATTGTTATTTAGTGGCTGTATGTCAAAATCATAAATAAAAAAATGTGTTTGGTAAACTGTGGTGTCTTATGTCTAAAAACAATGTACATAACATTTACATTTAAGCCATCTAGCAGATGCTCTTATCTAGAGCAACTTACAAAAGTGCTTTAAAAGCTGCCAGAAAAAAAGTCAGGGTATTTGGCAACAAAACAAGGTGGACACACAAAACCACTAAACACTGAGTAACTACAAAAATGTATACTTTAATAATTAGACCACCTTTTTACTTTATGACTTGTATATTTTAAGTCAGGGCAGTGTGTCTTTGTAAGTGCAACAGGCCTTGGACAAGTATCAGTTGTGTCTTGGCTATTGTAACCATTTGCTGAATATAATCACTTTTCTGTAATAAAAAAGGGAATTCTGGGCGCTGAGGTTTAAAGCGCTGCCACTACGATTGGGAGATTGCTGGTTTGAATCAGCACAAGGCTTTTGTAATCTGATGTATGGGAGCTGAGTCGCTGCGCTTTTCTCTGAGTGCACTGGATACTTGGCAATGCTGCACCCTCCTTGTGTTGTGGCATCACTAGTGATGTGGGATCTACTGATAAGTAGCAGCTAAATGGGTGGGACATTTGGCCTAGCTACATGAAAAGAACATTTGAAACATTTGACATTTGGCTAAATGATGAATAAAATTCACAATTTTTTCCCATTTTTTATTGAATTTGCTACTTTTTCATTATTGTATAAATTAAATAGCCAACATGTTTTTTGTCTTGTATTTCAAACAAAAAAGCCTGTATAAAACTACCATTTAAAATAAAGAATAAATATTTTTTATATCCCAGCAGAAAAATCAACAAAGCATATACATTTTCTTCAGCAATGTAATTACACTCCTGTATTAATTTAAACAATGCTACTTTAGTCACAGATTTAGCTAACTAGCTTCCTCAGCAGTGCTGTAGTCATACATTTACCTCAGCAACGCTAATAAAAACAGCTTTTACATAAAAATACAGTTAGAATAGATATAAAAAGAATATATAAAAATATGTAAAGATAATATGGCAAATAACATGAAAGGAAAGGATATATACCTAGATAGAAACTAAAAAGGAAGAACAGAAAAAAAATGCTGCACTAAATATACAAAATGTAGAAATAATAGCTATAGCTCTCTCTCTCACTCTCACTGTCAACCGCTTTATCCGTTAAGGGTTGCGGGGGGGTTGGAGCCTATACCAGCAGGCATCTGGTGGAAGGCAGGATACACCCTGGACAGGCCGCCAGTCCATCGCAGGGAATACAAACACAGACAGACACATTCACTCACACACGTAGGGGCAATTTTTATCCGACATCTAATTAGCCTGAATGTGCTGGCTTTGGACTGTGGGAGGAAACCGGAGCACCCGGAGGAAACCCACGCCGACACGGGGAGAACGTGCAACTCCACACAGAAAGACCCAGGCTGCCCCAGCCGGGAATCCAACCCAGGCCGTCTTGCTGTGAGGCGGAAGTATAGCTATAGCTAACAGTGTGGAATGTATTGAGTTCATTCTAGTCCACATTTCGCTAGCCAGCAAGCTACCTACCTTAACAGTGCTATTGTATTCATAGCATTTACCTGAGCAGTGTATACTAAGCTAGCCGCTACCTAACTTGAAATAACCAGAGAGATATACAATATCGTGTTAAACAAAAATGCTAGCTAAAGCTAAGTGAGCTCAGACAGCTACTGTTTCTAGTTGTCTTGGCTAACCCTGTGCAGTTTGTATCTTTCAGATGGGGCTCCATCACAGCTGCTTTTAAAAATCCAAACACTGCAATATGACTTAATAAATTTAATAAATAAATTAGTAATTCTTCAGTGTAATGTATTTTTTTCTTATTTGCCCGAACACTAAAAGTACTTGCCAACCAATAATATGTACCACTATTCTCAGCCGAAATAAATTTACTTATAATTGGCTAATGAGAAGCTTTTGGAAAAACCAAACCTAAAAAACACCATGATACTAATGGAAAAGACACAGATGATCAAAAAAGAGAGAGAAAAAAAGAAACACATGACATAATTCCAGCTCATGTACTCTGTACAAAAACATGTCTGATACATGGAGACAAACTGCAAACATGGCTGAAGCAAAAAAACCCAATTAACAAATAAAAATCATAAACAAATGTTTTGGTCTGACTCGAAAATCAGCAAATGAAATCAGCAAAACAAATTGACAACATTACAACAAAAAAAAACACATATAGTGTCTTAAGTGGTTGCCAAGAGCTTGCTGTGGTAGGCCATGTGCTTGGTGATGCATCATCATGACATATGAATGTCATAATGGTGCACAACTGTGTGCATGGAATTTAATATCTTGAAAACTGCAGGGAAAATTCTGAAAAAAGGAGTATTAAGGAGAAAAAGAAGAATAAAGAAGGAAAGCAGTGTAATTATGCCTTAATTTGCAATGTCCAACCATATATATATATATATATATATTGTGAGCAACCTAGCTAGGAGAACCCAGTTGAAGCAGGAGTCAGAGGCAGGTTCAACAAAAAGCTCCCCGTAGGGCGTTTATTAATAAAAGGGAAAAAAGAAAAACTGAGAAAAGTAAAGTCCCTGGTTCAGATGACCGAGGCTGTAGGAGCCACCAGGCTAGAGGGGCCAATATCCCTTCCCAATCCAGGAGAGGTTAGTCCATCCAATGACTGGAGTTTTAGGACGGGGATCCCTTTGTGCAACGGGTTCCAGAGTCAGCCTTCTAGGTCGAGGAGAGACAGAGAAAAGTGTTAGTGTGGAGCTGGGGACAAGCCAAACCATACTCAACCCAACCTCAGTAATACTGAGGCTTTTAAAGGGCTCCACTCTCTGGCAGCGTCCTGATTAGTGGCTGCCAGCCGTGCCTCGTCTGCTCCTCCAGCAAGCAGGTGATCAGTGCGCTGTCCTTGGTGCTGAAGGAGCGGGAGCTTTGTTGATCCTGGCCATGTGCTTTCGGGCGCTGTCCGGTGCTGCAGGAGCTGGAGCTCCGGATCTGTCTCTGGGAGATAGCGAACCTCCTCCTTGCGGGACCTTCACGCCACAATATATATATATATATAGCTTTAAAGATATAAATATCTTAATTAACATCAAAATCAATCTTTTACACTAAAATGTAAGCTTCAGTTGTGAGGAAAACATATTATAGAAAGTACAGCATGTGTGCAGCGTAAGTCTTCGATGCTAATCTCAGAACGTTTCTGCAGAGGCCTGCAGGAATACAACACGGCCCCAAGAGTGCACAAATAGGTATATATATTGAGGCAGATACAAATGCCATTAATTAATTAGTCTGCTGTTGGGAAGCTAAACAGAAATGTGTTATGTGACTGTACTTAAAGCAATAACTCTGTTTGATGATGTTATTTCATTTCATTATGTGCACAAAGGAGAGTATAATATATACTGTTGTTTATTAGTGTATTTTACATTATGATATTAACTATAGGATATGTCAAGTTGCTTGAGTTGTTTTAAGAAACCGTACTTTTTGTTTAGTATTCTAATATATTATTATTATTCTAATATAATATAAAATGGCTATGTAAATAATTAATAGACTTAAAAACATTGAGATATGAGAAGAAATTATAATTATCTAAAAGATAATAATACAAATTAAGTCATGTAACATCACTGAACATATCTTTTTGACTTTACTATGGTGACCACTCAAGATCTTCCTATAGGAAATGTTTCTTTTACAACTTTCCAACTGAGTGGTTTCAGTTCTTTGGGAGAATGGCGGCGCTTTTTGTTTATCCCATATTTCCTGATGTTTATGTTGTGCATCATTGCAAACTCTATTCTGCTATATTTAATTATATCCCAGAGAGCTCTGCACTCTCCGATGTTTGTACTAATCGGTGTAATGGCTGTTCTAGACATGCTTTTTCCAGCTGTTTTTGTACCAAACATGCTGCTTAGCTTTTTATTTGACTGGAATCAGATTTCTCTTGTGGGCTGTTTAATGCAGATATTTTGGACTCAGACCGTTGGCGCATTGCAGTCTACTCTGCTGCTGTGGATGGCTGTGGATCGGTTCTTTGCTATATGTAGACCCCTTTCTTATCACAAACACATGCAAGTAACCAACTTCCTGAAATTTGTTATTGTGCCCATAATCAGAAACATGCTTATAAACATCAGTTTAGTTGCTTTGGCTGGAAAATTGCATTATTGTATGAAAAATGAGATCGATCACTGTTTTTGTGAACACATGGGTTTAGTCCAGCTGGCATGTCAAGACACAACCATTAATAACTTAGTGGGGCTTACAGGTGTTTTAATAATAACAACAGCTGATTTTATAATTATTGCTATATCATATGTAATAATATTTACCTCTGTCTTGAAATCAGGGAAGTCCAGCTCAAAGGCTCTCAACACTTGTATTACACATATAATCGTCCTCATAGTTGGTTTGGTGTTGGTCTTGTTAGCTCTTCTGGCATATAGAACTAAAAATAATTTTTCTCCAAATGTCCGAACTTTTATAAGCACAATGTACATACTATTTCCATGCTGTTTCAATCCAGTAATTTATGGAGTGAGAACAAAAGAAATAAGACTGCAGTTCTTAAAATTATTTAACCGTGTGAAAGTTTTTTCACAGTAATTATGTGATGTTAAAAAAAAAAAACTTACAATACTCATGCCTTAATAACTTTAACACCTGTACCGAATCTTAGGCTCTCCTCTGTGCATGGACAGTTTTTTAATGCTGTGACTTTTTTTTCTCACACAGAGACGTGACGTCTGCATATGCAACTGTGTATGTTTAGAGTAATAAAAATTATGCTGCTGTATATGTGCTGAATCTGAGTCATATTTACATATATATTTACATATATGTCAAAATAAGACTAAGGAAAAAACAGTAAAAGCTGTAAACATAAAAACTTAAACATTTATGAGGTTTGATACTTGCAAAAAGGAGGGGGCTACAAAAACTCAGCATGCAGGCCTAGCAAAAATGTTTTAGACCCTTTGAATTTTTATGATTTAAAAAAAATCTATCTTTTAAATGGCAAAAAAATCTTGCTTGATGTAGAAATGGTACAAATTAATGCCTTTGGAAAATCAGGTCAATTTTTGCATGCCACTGTATGTAAGTCTAGCTATGAGTTCTTTCTATGCAGTGAATTTAGACAATAATTATTTTGTTAATTATACTGAAGTTTCATATGTATGTATTGATATTAAGAACATTAGAAACATTAACATTTTTAAATTATACAGGCCATTACCGTCCTGTAAATTACTGGGACACTACAACAAAACACTATATTACTGGGGCACTAAATAAAAAACCAAAAATAAAAATAGAATGTTGGGCCTAATTTTGTACAGACATTTTGGATCCTGTAGCTTTTTCACACAGATTACTCTCATTCCGATTCTGTGCTTACTGTTTATATAAGCAACATTATTTTCTTATAGCATGTTGTCCTGTATTCATTATAAATGCATTTCTTGTAGTAATAAAAATGTACTGTATAAAAGTAAATAATAAAACAATAAAAAAATAAATGAATCAATTAAAAGAAAACAAGCATTACAGGTCTTGATGTGTAGTATGGGCTTTGTTACAACCTCAGACTGTAACAGAAAATGGAGACAGTGGTCTTTCTCCCCAGACCCTCTGCAAGACCAAACACAAAACACTGTAGATTTATGACAAATGAGAATTGACGAAATATGACTTTAGTTTGAGCATAGGCCAAAATAACAAACAAAGCAAACTATAAACATCAAAACTAACTTAATTAACCGATATATACAAAAAACTACCCTGATTTTCTGCTGCAAGAACACAAGAACAAAAATACAGTCACCCTCCACTTTTCTCTAAAGATATAAAATAATTCAGCCTTTATTTAGATTAATATTAGCAGTGTGTGTTGGTGAGTATTTAAATGTAGAAATAGCACAATGTGTGACTGAGAGGGGAATTGATGGCCGTTTTTCTTCTCCAGTCATAGTTATTATTTTATTTTGTAGTTCAGCAACAATACAGAAGGAATGCTTTGCTGTGTAAAAACCTGTTGGCATTTACTTTAGCACAACTCTAGATTTTAATGCTGGTTTGACATGACCATAGACATGCGCCACATGTGAACATAAACAAGACAGACAGATATATAGCCCATCTGATGTTTTCCTGGTCTCATATAAGTCCTGCATTACACATCATGGTGGTAAATAAATGTTAGCAACATTTTAAGAATACTACATTCTCCAGTTATTTCTTATTAGTTCTTTGATAGGAATTTATCCATCAATTCTTGTTACAAATTCCCAAATGTTACCAACAGTTAGATGGTAAAAGGTAGCAGCTGCTTCCCCAGAGTCACATTAAGCATTACTGTATTTTTCTCAAATACAGCATATTTGGAGGTCAACCGGCACGGTGGCTTAGTGGTTAGAACGTTGTCTCCCAGCAATGGAGTTTTGGGTTCAAGTCCCTATCTGGGTGGAGTTTTTCATGTGCTCCCCGTTTCTGCATGGGTTTTCTTTTCTCCCACAGTCCAAAAACACAATGATCAGGTAAATTGGATACACTAAATTGCCCAGAAAAATTTAATACTCTAAATTGATCTGGAAAATTGGATACTATAAATACCACTCTAAAAGTAGGTTGTGTGTAAGTAAGTTTGTGTGTGTGTGTGTGTGTGTGTGTGTGTGTGTGTGTAAAATGTATGTATGACTGTGCACAGATATGGACTGGCACTCTGTCCTGGGTAAATGCTGTAGTGCCCGATGCAGTATTCCAGGAGGACGTTCGTTTCCGGTTGAGAGTACGCTGTGCGCTATTGGCTGCTGCTTCTCACCGGTGTGTGGATGAGTGCTGAGTGTGAATAGTTGTACATAAAACGTGTAAATTGTAAAGCGTCCTTGGGTTTCTAGAAAGGCACTATATAAGTTGAACTTTAATTCGTGCTATATCTGGGCATACAGTCAGACACACATTCACACGCCAGGGCAATTTTAAGGTATTATTTTTTGGGGGGCAATTTAGAATATAACTAATTTACTTGATCTCCATGTTTTTGGACCTTGCCTTTTTTAACAACCTGCAAATATGTGCTTATTATTTCAGTTCACTGTAGTATGCCTACTGACTGAAATAACAGGAGTGTGAGGCAATGTAGTGAACTGTCAACATGGAATACCCTTGAACCTTAGATTAATTATTTAGATATTAATGCAGAATGCCAAAAACTCTTGGGAATTGCCCAGTGAATAACTGGAGTGTGGGTTTGACAAAGCATACCAACCTGCAGGATTACAACACAGCCCCAAGAGAAAAAAACAAGGTGTATATACAGAGGCATGGACAAGATATCAGCCTTTAATCAGCTGTTGGAAGTGCATTATTGTACACATGTTTTGTCTGACTGTACAAACAGCAATACTTCAATATAGCAATACTTGCAGTATCTTTATAGAAGATAATTTAACATAAAGTGTCTATGTAAGACGTTAACTAATGTTCTCATGTTTAAATAAGAATAATGTACATGTAATTTAATGTACAACAAATAATACTGTCCTTTTAAAATTTAAAGAGCATTAGTGGTTGTATCAAACAGCAAAAAAAAAAAAAAACTGAAATGAGTAAATCTGTAATAATTGGAAGATACATTTTAACACCTTGCTACTGTAGTTTGTTGTAGTGAGCACACTTTTTGACTTTACCATGGTGTTAACCACCATCCAAGGTCTCCCTATTGGAAATTTTTCCTTTACAGCCTTCCAACTGAATGGTTTCAGTTCGTTGGGAGAATGGCGACGCTTTTTGTTCATACCATATTTCTTATTGATTTTATTGTGCGCTGTCGCAAACTCCATACTGATATTTTTAATTATAACACGGAGAGCTCTGCACTCTCCAATGTTTGTATTAATTGGTGTAATGGCTGTTATGGATCTGCTTATGCCAATATTTGTTGTACCAAACATGCTGCTAAGCTTTTTATTTGACTGGAATCAGATTTCTCTTGTGGGCTGTTTAATGCAGATATTTTGGGTTCAGTTTTTTGGAACATTTCAGTCTACTCTTCTGCTCTGGATGTCTCTGGATCGGTTCTTTGCTATATGTAGACCTCTTTCTTATCACAAACACATGCAAATAACCAGCTTTCTGAAATTTGTCATTGCACCAATTATCAGAAACCTGCTCGTTAATATCACTTTGGTGTCTCTGGCTGGAAAATTGCATTTTTGTATGAAGAATGAGATTGATCATTGTTTTTGTGAACACATGGGTTTAGTCCAGCTGGCATGTGAAGATACAACTCTGAATAACATACTAGGACTTTCAGGTCCTTTTATAATAACAACTGCAGATTTTATTTTTATAACAGTATCTTACGCAATAATATTTACCTCAGTCATGAAATCAGGGAAGTCCAGCTGGAAAGCCATCAACACTTGTATCACTCATATAATCGTCATGACATTTAGTTTAGTGTTAGTTTTGACAGCTTTTGTTTCATATCGAACTAGAAATGCTTTTTCTCCTAATATCCGTGTTTTTTTTAGCACAATGTACGTACTTTTCCCAAGCTGTTTTAACCCAATTATATATGGGGTTAGGACTAAAGAAATCAGACTGCAGTTTTTAAAATTATTTAAACATGTAAAAGTCTTAGCTCAGTAAATTAGAGATGTGTAAACTGCTTACTAATATATTATTAAACATGGTAAATTAATTCCAGCATGTGTTAATAAGTTAAGACTTTCCTCTCCTGTGTAAATGGCAGGTTGCCTATTGACTTATTATATACTGTACAGGTATGGAATATGTGTATGCTATGTATGTGTATGCTGTATGTATACGTTTGAAGTAATAAAAAACATGGTGCTGTATATGTGCTGCATATCTGTCATTTATAACATTGTCATTTTCCAGATTGTGTAGATTAATTTCTGCTGCCGTTTCCATGCAGAGGGTTCGAGAGTGTAACTGATATTAATGTGATTAGTTATTCAATATTTTTAAGGAATATATTGAATTAATTGAATATTTTCGAAAATATATTTTTGTAACTAGTGTGCGTGCATTTAAAGAGTGCATTATTGTATTTATTATGTTTAAATCCGTTTTTATATTATTAGATTCCAGAGTATAGGATTAATTTACCTAGCTTCAGACCCAAGGTATGAACTAGAGGTCAAAACAAGGTAAAAGGGGAGGGGGGGCGGGGGGGGGGGGACTGGACTATCCATGAGTGTAGCATAAACAATGTGCGGTGCAAATTTGCAGCGTCATGCTCATGGTGGGCAAACAGCCAAAGGTCTGTGAGTTACAGCAAGCAGGTACAGAAAGGGGTGGGGCTGGGTGGCGGGATCATTGTCTTTTTGCAGAAGCAGACATGAAGAAAATAGTGTGCACCCATTTTTTAACATATACATGACATGCACACAATGACGCATAAGCATAACTTTAGCTAACAATTATGTGTTGTGTAAAAAATGATTTGTGGTCATTAAATTAATGTTCATAAAAAAGCTGAAGCTTATAGTGTTTTGTAATTGGTGAACTAGGCATGCCAAATTAACCTTGGAAGAGCTTGAAGGCTGAAAGGTAAAAAAATAAGGTTCAGTATGATTAAACATGGCCAAAGAAGTTAGAAGCAGACATTATATAAACAGATTATTTAAAGATTCAAGGAGATTTTATTGTTGTTTCACATCACATGTGGTACATGAGGTGAAATAAAATTGTAATCTCACGGTCCAGTTTACACCCAAAAGAGCGATTTTAAAATAGATAAATATAAAGACAAAATAAAATAGATTACAAATACAAACATAACATATATAAAATGAATGCACAAAATATAAGGAGTAGGGAAGTAGCAGCAACATGAGTGGATGATTATGAATGGATATCAGTAACATGAAGTGATAAAAGTGTCTCAGTGTAAGTAACGTGAAAGTTTTGTTGTAAATAGTAATTGTCCTTGTAAAGCAAGGGTGTCAAACTCATTTTCACTGAGGGCCAATGAATTAACAAGCTAACAGAGCTCATAAACATTTGGACTCATATTTCTGCTTCAACAATATTAGAATGTAGCAGCTACAGATCACGGCTGCAGTGTCAAAGAAAAATAAATAAATAAATAAACCAGTCTGGCCAAATAATGTCTCCTTTTTTTAGCGAGGCACCAGTTAATTTCTGGTGATAAGCTCGGCACCACCCTGAACTCATTCATATCTCTTGAGATTCTGTCTTGGATTAAAGTGAAACATAACGTGAAGCATTGCTCTGTCATATATGGAGGCCCTAAGGGGATGAAAAAAAAAACATGCATTCATGAGTATTCACACATTTTTTTTCTGCATGTACAGCACACCAAAAAACTAAAATAATTTCTGTAATCACATACAAATTTAACTATACAAAAAAAGTTTTTGTATTACTGAGGTGCACCAGAAGGGTTACATATGAAAAAAATAAGCTTGGCTAACACTTAGCACGGTACACAAAGGGGTGGTAGAATGTTTTTTTTTTTTTGGCCTACCACTCCAAGCACTTAGCAAAAAACATAATGTTAAGTAGGTTAACATTATTTTAATAATGACAACAATAATCTGACTCACTGGCTCGGTTTTACCTTAGAGAGTCTGTAAATCCCCATACAGGATATTTGCTTATCTAAGCTAGCTCTAAAAACTCTGGTGTTATTTGCTCTGCAGTGTTTGCTGGTTTGTGTGGTTAGTGGTGTTTGTTAGCTCTTCTACTCACAGTATGAGCTGAAAGATGAACTGTGGAGAGCTGTGTTATCCGATTAGTGGGGTTAAAATCTTTATTCTCTTTTCTCCATGATGCTCGCCACTTCTACACATATTAAGCTGAAAATCTGCTGATACAGAAACATAGCCGATATTTTTTTTCTATCTGTAATATATGGTAATATAGGTAATGTAAATTTAAAAAAGACACATTTTACAAATTAAGCATGAACAGTACAGCGAGCTTGGATCCAGTAGATTTTCATTTGTGGCATTTTCAAAGCAGACTGCCCAATTTATGTGTTGTGTGTTTGTGTTGTTGAAATTAGCAACATGCCAATGCCTTTACAAACCTCAATTAATATAAACATGCACATCTGCTTGTAAATTATCTAAAAAATAATTGTGATAAAAAAATATCTGATCATAACATACAAGCTAAATGAATGTGCCTGATCTGTAGCCTAGGTTGCATTTAAAAATCAAAACCAATCAACAGACTTTATTATAAAAGCATCTAAAAGCTTTTTTTAAGAATTAAAACAGCACATTCACAGCATGTGACTTCAGTATCAAAAGTGCTCAATGCCAAAACTCAACTCAACACTCATGTATGAACACAAAACAGCCTCAAGAGAACACAAACATGGTGTATATATGGAGGCAGAGATGAATGCCTGAATTAATCAGCTGTTTAGGAGCAGAACAGAATATGTGACACTACCAAATCCAGTACATTCATCTGTTCATTCATCTGTGCTCTGATAGGAACATTGTTATGATTTTATTTATATATTCTCAGAAATGTTGCAATGTATGCATCCTTGTTTTATATTGAGTGCTGTCTTGTTTAAAATAATTGTGTTTAAAAAAAAACTTATTCCTATAGTATTTTTTGCACAATTTCAGACAAAAACTCAAATTATTTGATTGTAAAATGGAATGGCCTCAATTCAATTTAGATATACTTTTGTTGATATGCAATTAATAACAGCAGGTATTAATGTGAATTACATTTAGTGAACATCATGATAGTAGTTAAATAGAAACAGGAATACTTAATTTTGCCCATCTGTAATTATTAGAAGCAATACAAATTCAACACCTAGTAAAGGTATAGTTTGTTGCAGTTTTTTTTAGCACATTGTTTTAATTACACTATGGGGTTGAGCACAATGCAAGATCTCCCTATTAGTAATGTTTCATTTACAACTTTCCAACTGAATGGTTTCAGTTCGTTGGGAGAATGGCGGCGTTTTCTGTTCATCCCATATTTTCTGATGTTTTTATTGTGTACCACTGCAAACTCATTTCTGATATTTCTAATCATAACCAAGAGAGCTCTGCACTCTCCAATGTTCGTATTAATTGGTTTATTGGCTGTTGTGGATCTGCTTATGCCGATGATTTTTGTACCAAACATGCTGCTAATGTTTTTATTTGGCTGGAATCAGATTTCTCTTGTGGGCTGTTTAATGCAGATATTTTGGATTCAGTTTGTCGGCACTTTACAGTCTGGTTTATTGCTGTTGATGTGTTTGGATCGGTTCTTTGCTATATGCAGACCCCTTTCTTATCATAAACACATGCAAGCAGCCAATGTTCTTAAGTTCATTATTGCGCCATTAATCAGAAATGCGCTACTGAATATTGTTGTGGTTTCTTTGGCAGGAAGATTGAATTTTTGTATGAAAAATGAGATCGATCACTGTTTTTGTGAGCACATGGGATTGGTCCAACTGGCATGTGGAGATACATCTGTTAACAACATAGCAGGACTTACAACTGCCTTTCTTATACCAACTGTGGATTTTATGCTTATTGCTGTATCATATGTCATAATATTTACCTCTGTCATAAAATCCGGGAAATCCAGCTCAAAGGCTCTCAACACCTGTATTACACACATTATTGTGATCGCAGTTACTTTGGTTTTAGTCTTGACAGCTTTTTTGTCATACAGGACTAAAAATAATGTTTCTCCTTACAACCGTATTTTTATAAGCACTATGTATGTGCTTTTTCCAAGCTGTTTCAACCCAATTATTTATGGCGTGAGAACAAAAGAAATCAGACTGCAGTTTTTAAAAATCTTTAAAAGGGTGAAAATCTTAGCACAATAATTTAGTGATGTAAAAACTACTCATAATTATAATAGAAGTCTAAAGTGTGTCTCACAATAAAATGTATCTCACAATGTTTTTCATTTTTAGTTTTTAATAAAAAAAAACATGCATGATATTTTTGTCTCAAAAACCTTTAATGTAAAATATATATTAAATAAAAATGTTGTACTAAAAAGAAGATCATGAGATGAACAATACCTTGCAGGCAGTTAAAATCTCATGACAGTGTTAATTAAATGTTACCAGATAAAAAAAAAAACTATAATTTGTTATGTATAAACTGTTTATTTTAATTAATAATATTCTTAAGAATAAAATGCTCTCCAAAATTTCTTATTATAAAAACATCTTAAGATTTCATCAACAGGCTGAACTGAGGTGAAATATACACCAACTTCAGCCCTTTTTGCTTACTTACGCCTAAATCAGCAGCAAAACATTGTTTGATCCAGAGGTGGTGTAGAGGTGACAGTTACAGCAGTTTCTAAGGACATGGGAAAACTAGCAGAAGCAAATTAAACAGAAGACAGAAATTATTTAGGTTTAGCATAAATCTTTCTAGAGCTAACACAAATGCCTGTAACTACACTGTAAAAATTAAATAAATTGATAAAACTTAACATTTTAAGTTGGCTTCCTTTAGGTTCTATGAAATGTGTTTTGTAAGTTGACTAAGTTTCTGACTAACCTTTCCCATCCACTAAAACAATTAACTTGTGTCAAAGTAGTGCAAAGTAGTTGGCTTGGCCTCAACTAGGGTTAAGCTACAATTTGTAAATTTTGCCAACACAAATGATTTAGTTACACCAACTTTTAACAACTTAACTTAATAATGTTAATTGGAGCAATTAGTTTGCTGTAGTTTATGGTGCAATTCAATATTATTTGTTCAGCTGATTTAAAAATTGCATTAAGGAGAACAATTTTAGGTTTTGTTTTTCAATGTGTTTTTTTTAGTCCTGTACAAAATTGCAAGGCATTTGTAATTTTATTAACATCGTAACATACAAGCAAACTTTGTCAACGATCTCCATTTTATAGAATATCATGTGGTGTGACCATGAAGAAACTACTACTTTGGGACTTTTATTATGAAGCCAAATTAAAAACAGGAAGTTGCATAATTTACAAGTTTGCCAAGGATGCATGGAAGCAGCGAGCAACTCTTCTCAAATTTGTTGTTTTTTATTTAAGTTGGAATTTCTAAACATTTATTTATAAATCTGTGATTTTTTTTTTGAAACAACGCACTTTACAACAATTTTTCATAACAACTTGAAAATATTTTATTGTTTTGACCCAATAAAGTAATGAATCTTTGTTTACCAGTCAAAAAAAACAGTTTACACAATTAACAAGATAAGAGATAAAGGACAATAGAAGAGAGATCTATATTTTAACCAATTATTCAAGCTTTTTACTTGCTGCACCCAAAAAAATAAAATAAAATCAAACAAAAAAACATATCTATTCAAAATATCAATGTATTACTTTGTGTGTGTGGAAAATAAGGTACCTTTAGAGATTTATTTATTTGCAAAGGGTAAACATATAAATAAATGTTTAGAAATTCCATCTTAAATAAAAGACGAAAAATTTGAGATTTCATGCGTCCTTGGCAAACTGGTAAATGACGCAACTTCCTGTCTTTAAATTTGTTTCAACATAAAAGTCCCAAAGTATTAGTTTCTTCATGGTCCCACCACATGATTTTCTATAAAATGGAGATCATGGAGAGACAAAGTTTGCTTGTATGTTACGATGGAAACAAATCTAAAATTATTTGCAATTTTGTACAGGACTTAAAAACACTTTTAAAATCTTGCCAAATAGGGCAGAAAAAAAGAAAGATTTAGAGTAATGTGGTGAAAAAAGATGATGTCTCTGCACATTTGTGGATCCTGTAAAATACCTTTTACTTGCAGTTTTCAGTTTTGCTTGTCACAAAAAGAAAAAAAATACAAAAACTTTGTAAATTTTACTTTGACATTTATGCTAAAATTTACAAATGTATTTGACGACCAACAATTACAAAAAAACACCAAGTAGTGCGAATGTGAAATTTTATGTGAGTAACTAGACTGTACTAGATTATTCTTGTAGATAGTACTTAAATAAACTTAAGTCAAAACATTATTTTTTACAGTGTATGGTCAATACGGTTTTCTGTGTGTATGATTGGGTTTTAGATAGATGGTCTTGCAAGGGGAAGAGATCCCCCCTAAGAAAGGGACACAGCCAATTATGCCCTTTTGGATTCTCAGCTATAGATGACTCTGGCATAGTTAGAGACTGAGCTCTAAATATTCTGATGATTGGACCAACCCTTCTGCCATTTTGTTATTTACGAGGCCCTGGCACTGTCATATTTAATCAGCTATCTGAGAGCAAATACATAAATTTAAAAAAATGATTTTTTTAAGCTTGTAAATTGAAACATTAAAAAGCTCATAATTAAGAACACAGCACACGTGTAGAACTGCACTTCATTGCTAGTCTCTGAAAGCTCACTCAATAACCTGTAGGATTACATCACAGCCCCATGAGAAAAACAGTTGAGTGTATATAGAGACACAGACATATATCAGGCTTCAATCAGATGGGAAACAACACACAATAATTATATGTACATAGTTGTATAGACTGTACAAAACCAGTAATTTAATTTTTCTTTGCAGTATTATATCAGAAACAATGCTTCTATATTTTAATATGTAACATATTTGTGTAAGAAACTAATGATATATTAAAATTATTATATATTTATCCTATAAAATAGATGATGTAATGTCAAAATATTGAATTGTTATTAACATTTCCAAACAGGATTTTTTAAGTAATGAGTCTGTCTGTAATTACTTATGGCAGTAGTAAAGCATCTATTTACTGTAGTGAGCAGATATTTTTGACTGTATTATAACACTGTTACACTGAGCATCATGCAAGGTCTTACTCCAGAAAACAGTTCTTTTACAATATTTCAGCTGAATGGTTTCTATTCGTTGGGAGAATGGCGGCGCTTTCTGTTTATCCCATATTTGCTAATGTTTTTATTGTGTACCACTGCAAACTCTATATTGATATTTTTAATTATTTCTAGGAGGTCTCTGCACTCTCCGATGTTTGTATTAATTGGCGTCATGGCAGTTCTTGACCTGTGCATGCCAATGTTTGCTGTACCAAACATGCTGCTAAGCTTTTTATTTGACTGGAATCAGATTTCTCTTGTGGGCTGTTTAATGCAGATATTTTGGGTTCAATTTGTCGGTACATTTCAGTCTACTCTACTGATGTGGATGGCTCTGGATCGTTTTTTTGCTATTTGCAGACCACTTTCTTATCACAAACATATGCAAATAACCAACTTTATGAAATTTGTTATTGTGCCAGTGCTCAGAAATGGACTGATGAATATTGTGTTGATCTATTTGGCTGGAAAATTGCATTTTTGTTTGAAGAATGAAATCGATCACTGTTTTTGTGAGCACATGGGATTGGTCCAGCTGGCATGTCAAGATACAACTGTTAATAACATACTAGGACTTTCAGTTGCTTTATTAATTCCAACTGCTGATTTTATTTTTATTACTATATCTTACGCAATAATATTTACTTCTGTAATTAAATCAGGGAAGTCCAACTGGAAGGCTATTAACACCTGTGTCACTCATATAATCGTTCTCACATTCAGTTTAATATTTGTCTTGACAGCTTTTGTGTCATACAGGACTAGAAATTATGTTTCTCCCAATAGCCGTATTTTTATAAGTACAATGTATGTACTTTTCCCATGCTGTTTCAACCCTATTATTTATGGAGTGAGAACAAAAGAAATAAGACAACAGTTTTTAAAATTATTTAACAATGTGAAAGTTTTTTCACAGTAATCTAGAAATCTAGGGAAAAAAGCTACATACGTAAATATGCGTAATAACTACTACATGTGTCCTGCATTTTAGACTCTCCTCTTTGGATGGCAGGCCTTTTATATAGACAGATACACTGTATATGCTAGTGTATTTGTAATTTAAAAAATCTGATTTTTGAAGTGTTTTAACTTTATCTCTGTTACATTTATTTATCACCAACAGTAATAATACTCATATAAAGTTAACACTGTAGATGAACTGTTGCTGTTTTCCTCTTACCTGTTTTAAAGAGATTTATTCATGTTACTGGTTCTGCTTGTTAAATTATTTTGTTTTTAAATGACATTAACACAGATCAAACCCGTATTATTTGGTGTTATAAGTGGTAGTATTGTTATTATATTATTGCAGTACATTTGCTTTCCATTTTACAAAAAAAATATTAGAAAGTAACATTATTGAATTCTATATAGAAAATGCAAGACTGTGTAAATTCAATACCTTAGAAGTCAAGTCTTAAAAAAATTTAATATTCAGGGGCTGGGCAACACTGAAAAAAAAATTCAATGTTTCACATGTACAATATTTTTATTGTATATTTTTAAATATATTGTAATGTTAATTAAATAATAAATAAATATATAAAAACTTTACCGATCTAAGCATATTGCCCTGTTACATTATTAATACATTAAATAGCAAAGGAACAGATAGGAAATAGGAAGGGGGTGTGTACATAAATATGTACATATATTTACATTTTACATAAAAGTTCCTAGTTCTTGTGTGAAAAACTGGTTATTGTGTATTATTTGAGCCTCAGTTAGCTGGAACACTTTTGTGTTTAGCTTAACTTCTCTTAACCTGTCAGCTACTCGTACAAATATCTCACAACCCTGTTACATTTTGACTTAATGTCACTTTCTGTCACCAGGCAGTTGTCTTTCCTTTCTCAAACATATGTTTTTATCTTTAATATTTGTGTCTATGGTACAGAGGTAAGTGCTAGCAGCTGCACTGTGCTGTGTTAGCTTAGCAAGTGGGCTACACATCCAACACACACCAAATTTAGCCTGTTAACTAAGCTATAATGCTAAGTAACTTATCTTGATTCACAAATCAAATCTGTACTTTAACACAATTTGATAGTTTGTTACTTCTGAAGCAATGCAGGATAAGATGGCATGAAAGCAATGTGAACAAAGCTACCTCTGCCCTTGGTAACATTAAGCTAATATTTGAAGATAGTGTGACATGGGAGGATGGTATGAAAACACTGGATATTATCTTACCCAGGTTGCTAATCAACTGTTGCTGTAGTAATGTGTTTTTTTAATACTTTGCTAGATAGTGAAGAGTAACCATTTATTATACCTTGGGTGTATTGACAAATATCTTTCAATTATGATTACTTAACTGTAGCATCTATAATTACATAATCATTGTGTGAAACATTGTATTTTCTATGCCTTTATATAAAAGATTACATTGTATTTTATATGCATCTATATAGAAGATTAACCAATAATCACAATATATTCTTTACACATATAGTTAAACATTGCTTGATCAGGCATGTAACTAACACAGACTCTATTATATGACAAGCTAACCCACACGATACATATGGCATGTAACTAACACATAGGATCTATTGTATGGCGTACTAACCACGTGTTATTGACATATTAGCATATAACATATGGAATCTATTGTGTGACTTGTTTAGCTCACACTTAAGGCATCTCGGTCGCTGCATGACCCGAACTAACGGCCTTCAATCATCGACTGGTACACTCTGTATGAATTAAATTGCTACAGAGGAGGCTCTTGGACAGAGCGGCCTTCTCTGTGTGTGGGTGCCTCCCTGAAACCTGCAGCTGCTTCAAAGCGGGGGGGTGACGCGCACACACACAGATAAGGCCGCAATGTCCAATTCTGGAAGAACACAGTCAAGGCCAAACACTAGTGGTCCGGTCAGACACGTGAAACGGATTACTAACACGTGAAATTATGCATACTAACATGAGATGATTTTAGTAACGCCTCATCAGGAGGTTTCACGTCATTTGGGGTATAAACATGGAGTCAGATCAGAGGGGGGTCAGAACTTTTACTGGGACGGCTGTTAACTGTCTTGTATGTATTGGTTCTCCTGAATTCAGTAATATATACTTGATTTGCTTTCAACTTCACTCCACCTGTCTGTGACTCTCTCCATCAAAACGAACACGCAGGGAAGTTGTACCCCGGATGAGGGGTGGGGGTAACCCATCTTTCATTTTCTTTTTACAACAATAGTTAATATGGCTAGTTTTTAGTCTCTCCTTTTCTTAAGTGGCTCAACACTTTCATGAGCTTGAGCTGTCCATGTTTATCTTCCTTATAGAAATTATAACTTAACAGTTTTAAGGCTGAACTGAGTGACAATATTGTACATTCAGTGGATACCTTGCTATGTGTTTTTTAAATACTCTGCTAGATTAGTAGGTTAATATGGCTAGTTTTTAGTCTCTCTTTTCCTTAAGTGGCTCAATGCTCCTAATGTAATGCACAATATAACATGCTACATAGGCTGCTGCCACTAAACTGTGCACAGTATCTAACAAGGAGCCATTTGAGGCTAAACAATATGTGCACAATTGCTTATTGCGCTAAATTCTGTAGTAGAACGAAATTTGAGATTGAACATTTGTGCGAGTCTGCGGCGTGCTCCGGACACCCGCACCCCCACCGACCCCCACCGCTGCAGCTCGCCCACAATGGAAGCGCCACAGGCGGCAGGCGAGAAGGCAGAAACGGGGTAAGCGCGGGGGTATCCGAGCGAGGCTAGCGGCTAGCCCACACAAGCCAGCTATCCCCACCGTACTTTTGGCCAATGTACGCTCTCTGGACAATAAACTGGATCACATCCGCTTACTTCAGTCAACTCAGAAGACCGTGAGAGACTGTTGTGTTTATGTTTTCACCGAAACCTGGCTCAACAACAGCGTC
Organism: Astyanax mexicanus; assembly: GCF_023375975.1. Classification (NCBI taxonomy): domain Eukaryota; kingdom Metazoa; phylum Chordata; class Actinopteri; order Characiformes; family Acestrorhamphidae; genus Astyanax; species Astyanax mexicanus. The sequence continues at coordinate 19,864,677 of NC_064425.1, forward strand.
CCGGACCACGCCGTTCAGCTGGAGCGGCTAACATGCTATCGGGCGGACTGCGCGCTAGCTGACGGAGGTAAGAGCCGCGGCGGCGGAATCTGTGTTTACATCAGCGATGCTTGGTGTCGGAACGTTGTTGTGGTCTGTAAACACTGCTCACCGGTAGTGGAACTGATGATTATCAAATGCCGTCCGTTCTATCTACCGAGAGATTTCTCCGCCGTGCTGATCGCTGCTGTTTACATCCCTCCGACCTCCAACAACAGCGTGAGGAGTGAAGCACTGAATGAACTGTACCAGTACATCAGTGAACAGCAGACAGCGCACCCAGATGCTTTTCTCATTCTGGCTGGAGATTTCAACCATGCAGACCCTAAGAGTGTGTTTTCTGGACTTTTTAAACACATAGACTTTCCAACCAGGGGAAACAACATATTGGACCAGGTCTTTACTACACACAGAGGAGCCTACCGAGCCTCCCCCCTCCCCCACCTGGGAGCCTCTGATCACCTCACCATTATGCTAATGCCAGCTTACAGACCACTGGTTAAAGTCACCAAACCAGTTCTTAAGCAGGTACGAGTATGGCCAGAGGGTTCCTCAGAGGCACTTCAGGACTGTTTCAGCACAACAGACTGGAATATTTTCAGAGAGGCTGCCACCCACAACAACTCCACAGACATTCAGGAGTACACAGAAACTGTCTCTGCCTACATCACCAAGTGCACTGATGATGTAACCGACCTCAAGACCGTCACTGTTCGAGCGAATCAGAAACCGTGGCTGACAGGAGAGGTCCACAAGCTCCTGAAGGCTAGAAATGCAGTCTTCAGAACAGGTGACCAGGCAGGCCTGAGGTCAGCCAGGGCCAACCTGTCCCGCGGGATCAGGAAAGCTAAGAGGCTGTACTCAAAGAAGATTTCCCAACACTTCAGTGACAGCAGAGACACACAGAACCTGTGGCAGGGTATCCAGTCTATCACAGGCTATTAACCACATCCACAGACCTGCGACAGTGACACATCTCTGCTGAACGACCTGAATGGGTTCTTCGCAAGGTTCGAGCCACTCAACAACACACCCGCCCAGAAATCCATCCTTCCTCCTGGTGACCAGGTGCTGACGCTGTCCCCAGACAGTGTGAGGAGAGCATTCAGCAGGATCAATGCTCGGAAAGCTCCTGGGCCTGACAACATTCCTGGCCGTGTGCTGAGAGACTGTGCCTGGGAACTCGCAGAGGTTTATACTGACATTTATAACACCTCTCTGAGTCAGGCGGTGGTTCCCACATGCTTCAAAGCCACCACCATCATCCCTGTCCCAAAGAAGGCATCGCCATGCTGTTTCAATGACTATCGTCCAGTTGCAGTCACCCCCATCCTCATGAAGTGCTTCGAACGACTAGTCATGCATCACATCAAGTCTTTGCTCCCCCCCTCCCTGGACCCCTACCAGTTTGCTTATCGGTCAAATCGCTCGACAGATGATGCCATCTCCACTGTTCTCCACTCAGCCCTCACACACCTAGACAAGAAGAACACCTACGTCAGAATGCTGTTTGTTGACTTCAGCTCAGCATTCAACACAATCGTCCCCCAACAGCTCATACACAAACTGGACAGTCTGGGGCTGAGCACTTCACTGTGCAACTGGCTGTTAGACTTCCTGACTGGAAGACCACAGGCAGTGCGGGTTGGCAGCAGCACATCCAGCATCACCACACTGAACACAGGGGCTCCCCAAGGATGTGTGCTGAGCCCCCTTCTGTTCACTCTGCTGACCCACGATTGCACACCAGCACACACCTCCAACCTCTTCGTCAAGTTTGCGGATGACACGACGGTGGTGGGTCTCATCAGCAACAACGATGAGTCACACTACAGGAGCGAGGTGAGCCGCCTGGCCTCCTGGTGCAAACACAACAATCTCTCTCTGAACACAGAGAAGACCAAGGAGATTGTTGTGGACTTCAGGAGAACTCACACACTGCACACCCCTCTGTTCATCAACGGAACTGCTGTGGAGAGGGTGAGCAGCACCAAGTTCCTGGGTGTGCACGTCACAGAGGACCTCTCCTGGAGCACCAACTCAGCGTCACTGGCCAGGAAGGCAAATCAGCGTCTCTACTTTCTCCGCAAGCTGAGAAGAGCTGGAGCCCCCACCCCCATCATGACCACCTTCTACAGAGGGGCCATCGAGAGCATACTGACCAGCTGTTTCACCGTGTGGTACGGGGCCTGCACAGCATCCTGCCGCAGGACCCTCCAGCGCATCGTGAGAGCAGCTGAGAAGATTGTTGGCACCTCTCTCCCCTCCCTTCAGGACTTGTACAGCTCCCGCCTCACACGGAAAGCCCTCCGTCTGGCAGGAGATCCCTCTCACCCACTACACAGCTTCTTCATCCTGCTGCCATCAGGGAGGAGACTGCGGAGTCTCGGGGCGAGGACCAGCAGACTGCGAGACAGCCCCATCCATCAGGCTGTGAGGATGCTGAACTCTCTTCCTGCTCTACCCCCCATCCCAATCCTGCCCCCAGCACACACTCACTCAGCATCCTGACCCCCCCACTAATAAAGTACTGAAACTCTGCACTACAATGCACAAAGTACTGGCCCCTTCCAAACGGACTTGCACTACACAACACCTGCACTACTGATATACTTGCACTGTCAATACGCACTTTAATTCCACTTAATTAAACTGTGAACTTTAAGGACTTACGCACCCATTCACTTTACCAGCCTTAAGCTATATACCATATACCGTATTTGCACTACTGTTATTTACCATTTTTACTGTCATTCCATCTCAATCACCATCAATATTGCACTATTGTCTTACGTATGTTTATTGTGTCTTGCTGTATTGAACATATAGTGTCTCCCACTCTTTTATATTATAATTATATATCTATTTTTACTTATTTACTTATATTTATATATCTATTCCTCCCCCACACCACTGCACCTTGTTTTTGTCTCATGTATGTCTATTTGTGTCCCTGCTGTATTGTACACATAGTGTCTCCCATTCTCCTTTATTATATCTATTATCTGTACTTGCTGTAAAATTGGGAAGGAGAGTAACGTAATTTCAATTCTCTGTATGTCCTGTACATATGCAGTATTGACAATAAAACTACTTGACTTGACTTGATAATTGGTGAATTTGTGTGTCCATCATTTTTCTCCCATGAGTAATTTGAGGATTTGTGCATCCATCTATACTCCACTACATTTTTCTGAAAGTCTTCTTTGAGTTAAAGGTTTAAATGCAGGTGTGCATTGGGAATTTTAATCTTCATTCATAACCTAAACCTAATTTGTATGATACTATATTTTAAATAATTAAAAATTATTTAAATCTAATCTTAAAAAATATATTTTTAGGTAAACATTTGTATGCATTATAACATAGAGTTACAAGAAAATGATCTTTAATAAAGATAATGTATATTTTGAAATATTTATAAAACAGTAGACCCACAATATGACAATCACATGTCAGAAATGTTCACAAGACACAAAATAAAAGTCCAAGTCCAAATCTTTAGGCTGGTCAGGTCTCAAGTCAGTAAAACAAATAGTAAACATATATTTTAAGTATAGTAAAAAAAATAATACAAAGGCTTTCCAAAAGACTTTGAAGCATTCTTGTGAGAATTTGATTGACCTCATCACCAATTGAGCACCATCATTCCAGAGAACACAGTTCCACTGCTCCAAATCTCAGTTATACTTGTAAATATTGGGTATCTATTTTTTTTTTTCAATATTAAAATGTAGTCCAGCTGACTGACACAAGAATGAACTTGGAAAAAGATCAAAGAGAGAATCTTCAAAAAATCAACAACAATATAAAATGCATAGCTTGCATGCTATGTATAGCATATTGATCATCATGAAAACATCACACATTTACTAATTGTAACATTAATAAAATTTTAATTAATTCAATAATTTGTTTTCTTTTCTTATGCTCCACAGATAGTATACCCCTGTGGTAATTAGACCGTTAGCAATGGAATGGGTCTTACACTAACAACTATGTTTTTAGAGCCTGTCCAATTAGTAGCATGTGTGTGAACACTGTCAAGGGCCAACATGAGCTATACACTAGTGTCTTATTTCACTAATGAGCTCTCCTTCTTAACAAGGAAGGAAATGGTCAATTAGAGAACAAAGATGTGGTGTTGAAACAAATGCATGATCTGTGTGATGTAACATGCTGCAGAATTGCCATACCACATTCATAGGCCTTCTCCGTTTGTTTAAAATTAATTAGCTTGAGTTGTCCATGTTTGTCTTCCTGATACAAATTATAACTTAACAGGATGAACTAAGTGACATTATTGTACGTTCAGTGGATACTTTGCACTCTAAAAGTATCACTATATATCAGTATATTGAAAAACTGCTATTCTTTGTGTGACTACACTTAACACTTGAGTACTATTGTCTGCTTTCAGACTGTCTTTGCAACAATCGCCATTAAACTCTTTCATGTCTTATGTGTGACAGACAGTGGCTGAAGGTTTAATATATGCCCATATCAAAAAAGCAAAACCTACCCCAAGATCAGACACTGACACAGCTTACACAATTTTTGCGAAGTACCACATACTCTATATTAAAGTCAAAAAATGGGAACTCTTAACGCAACACAAATGCTATAATAAGGCGTATCAATCTCTTCACAGGATGTATAAGGTACTGCAGCCTGTTAGCTACGCTTAATGAAGTGGCCATGTATCCATGTTGGTCAGAAATTGGTCCTGTGGGGCCAAAGGTCCAGCTCAGTGTAGATGTATATATACTGTATGTGCACATGGTTTCTGTGCTCATTTCTGTGGACAGAACTTTCCACATAAATGACCCCGCCAACCAAGAAGACAAGAGAAAACCTGAGGCAGGTACAAACATATCACCATTTAATCAATTTCTGGGAATATGGTTTAAAATGTGTGTTGTATTGATGACTTTCTTAAATCTAAAAAGAATAGACAGTTATTTTTGTTTTATAGTGTATATATTTTCAAATAAAAATGTAAACATTTAATTATACTGCCTATTCAGATTGAGTAACAATTAGTTCACAATTGAATTGGCTGTTTTGTTGCTTTACACAAGTTTTCTTAAAAAATATTTTACTTATTTAATATTTAATCTGATGAAAGTACATGTTTTAATTTGCAATAAGAAAATGATTCATTCTTGCCTAAAAATTGCAATAACTTGGGATATAAATATGTTTCTAATATGCTGTGATATATTAATGCTATTCTGTTATTTATTATTCTAAACTAGGTCTAACTGACCACCCTCACAGTGCCATGACTGAGGAATTCCAAGGAGCAAACTTCTCACATACAAAGTTTACTTTTGTCGGATTTCCAGAGATCTCCAAATACAGACGTCTGCTTTTCCTACCGTTTTTCCTCAGTTACCTTGTGATTTTGATTGGAAATTCTTTAATACTTTTTGTGATTAAAAATACAAAGAGTCTTCATAATCCGATGTACATTTTAGTGTCTGCCTTGGCTCTGGTAGACATTGCTGTACCTACTGCAATTATTCCTGCAATGCTTCTCAGTTTCCTTTTTGACCTTAATGAAATAACATTAGTTGGATGTTTGATGCAGATGTTTTTCATTCATTTCCTTTCCTCTGTAGAGTCGACCATTCTTTTAGCGATGGCTCTGGATCGCTTGGTGGCTATCTGTAATCCACTTCGATACACTGCGATTATGAACACATCTACCTTTCTCAAACTGCTGCTTTTTACATTGATCAGGAGTGGGATTATAATGTCCACTTTGGTTGGTTTAGCTTCACCTTTGTCTTTTTGCGGATCCAACATTATCCATCACTGCTACTGTGACCACATGGCTCTGGTGAGCTTAGCCTGTAACTCAACTGCAAGAAATAGTGCAATGGGCGTCGCTGTGATTGTATGTTTTGTTGGAATTGATATATCTGTCATTTTCTTGTCTTATGTTAAAATCCTTTATGTCGTGCTCAGAGCAGCAGCAGGTGAGCAGAGGTCGAAAGCCTTGAACACCTGTGGCACGCACTTAATTGTCATGATGTGCTTTTATTTTGTGGGAAGTGTAACTTTTCTCTCACGGAATCTTAGTATTCCAATTCCAGTTGATGTTAACACCTTTCTGGGCATCACCTACATTGTTTTCCCTGCATGCATTAATCCTATTATTTATGGTGTTCGAACCAAAGAGATAAGGAATGCACTGTTAAAAATGTTTAAAACCCGTGTAAATGTGGTTACAATTAAGGTGACCACTGTGAAATGGTGAATTTCAATGTGTTGCTGGTCCTTTAACCCCTTAAAATGCCTTGTTGTATATGGGCTACAGGTGCAGGTGATACAAAACCCTTTTTATCTGCAGTAAAATAATGCAGTTATTTACATTCTGAAAATTTGAGGGCTGAAATCTTCTACAGGACACTTGAAGAAGCTGCCTGTCTTCTCTCTACTCCACTTAAAAATTCCAGATCAGTAACAGGAATTAGGAACAACAACCCGAACTCTGCATGTTTGAAAATAGATGTAAAAACTAGACAAACATCCTAAAGGTTAACTTAAGGATTGGAGGACATAAACAGTTTGATTTGTATTCAGGAAAATATTGACTTTAAAATGAAGTGATTTTATAATTTTACTCATTATATTTTGACATTAGCAGATTTACTGAAATATTTTTTTGTATTCTCTATTACAATTACAATTATGCTTTTTTAAAATAATGTTCCTTATCTAATGTTCCATGAAAGCTTTTTTATGTAATGCTTGAATAGAAATCCTCAAGATTTAGTGGTGTAATGTCAGGCAGACAATTGGCAAAAATCCTGAACTGTTAAGGGGTTAAACTGTACAATCTGTGCCTTTTATTGCTGTTAATGGAAACATAAATCTGAATTGCTTTGTACATAATGCCATACTATCTTTAAAACCTTCTGTAATTGTCTGTTTTGTTTGCAGTTGCACTTTGACTCTGTAATTTATACATTTCACAAAATATAATGTGATTTTTTTTTTAATGATTGAAATGTAAAATGGCTGGGATCGTTCAGTACAGTCAGAACAAATATTAATGGTCTATGCACCTGAATAATTAAAGTATGCTTAATGTAAAAGTTGTGACATGACGTGACAGAATTCATTAAGATCCCTACAGAGCAGAGAATTGTATTTGGACTGTAATCAATGTATCAAGGGAAATTATCCTTCCACTGGAGCACTGCATATTAAGCACTTAGCCAATATACTTCACAAATGACAGTGGGCTTAAAAAGTATTAAATAGATGAACAAGATTTCAAACACAGAATAAGAATTCTTTGGATGAACAAGGAATCATTTGTGCGCTCATTTGTAATTAGAAGACACAACATTGTGGCTGTAACTGACCTGATGTGAGAATCTGAAAAAAAATAAAGTTTGAGTGTGTGAAATGTCAATGTTTCCTCTTGCTGGTAAATTATTGTCAATATAAAATATTGTCGAGCACACAGAAAATACTGTCCCTCACTTTTTTTCAAAGCATGTTTTGAAATATTTTAATCTTTGAGAGCTTGAGAATCTTTAGAAACATAAACTAATTGTATATTTTTAAATTTAGCTGCTGAAGAAGAAGTATAACTAAAGAATACGTGGTTTAGGCAAATCTTGTCATTAGTTGTGTCAATTGATTGAAAAAAAAAAACTTTCAATAACAGTTATTTAAATAAAAATAAAATGTTAGTAAATTAAATGTATATTTCCAGTGCCAGTAATTCTGTGATTAGTCTCAATAATTTTTTAAATGCTGGTATTTTCCTGTATTTTGGGAAGGGGACAAAAAAATAATAGTGTAGTGTGGTGTGCCCAGCAGACTATTTGTTTTTTTACTTCATTGTATTATCTAATTGCATTCTGATGCTTTTTAAATTAGAATATTGTAATGTGCCGAGTTAGTGAGGTTATCTAAGATCAATCTATGGGAAGTCCTCTTTATAATGGCACAAAGGCACAGGCCATCAAACATATGTTGGTATGAAGCTGCTATTGGCAGCCTGGAAGACTAGGCCCCCACACTAAATTATGACTAAATTATGAATCATGTTGCTCCCGAAACTCCAGTAGTTTTAGGAATTATGACATTTGTTGACATGCTGGAAAGGAAAGGACATTTGTTGACATGCCGGAAGGAAACTTTACTTTCCACTCAAATTCTGTAAAAAATATTGAATATGAGTCAGTGGGAAATATTCCAGAATAGTGACATTGCTGAGACAGCATTAATTGATTTGTGGGCACCATATGGAACTTGGTTTCCAGATGATGTGCAGCAGCAAAGCCCATGGACCCACAGTCCCAAGGCACTCCCAAGAGTCAATCTAATCCTTATCATCTATAGTGGAAACATGGATCACGTTATGTAAGTAAAAACAAACACAGCAAGCTGCTAACTCCTTCTAGCTCGCTAATGCATGTGAACACTGGCTGCCTTTTAAAGCACTAATAAAATGTCTGTGTGTGAATGAGTTCAAATGTCCATAATAGCCCCTACAATGGAATGGTTAATGTATCTAAGTACACTGCCTGGCCAAAAAAGTCACCTCTTGGAATTATCTAAGCAAATATCTAAGGGCCTCCCATTGAAAAATGACTGCATGGGTGATTATATTTCAGCTGGCAGTTATTTCAATTATTTAACCATTTCAGACCCTGCATGCATTACAATGTATATGGTGTGTGTTTTTTTTCTTTTTTTCTGTATTCTTTCACTTCACACAGATTAAGACCTATTATTAATCAGAATAGACATTTATTAACCAATCAAACGGCAGATTAGCCCCGCCCACTGCATTAGAAAAATAAAAAAAACTGTTCTCTGAAGTAAAGCATGGAAGCATTCCAGCTAATGTGGCAGAGTAAACACTTTTCCAATCATGTTATAAGTTTTTGAGATAATTTGTAAAAAAAAAAAATATATATATATATTTTTATAAATATAAGTGTTTAACAATTGACTGCTATGCAATAAACAGACAAAATACAAATATCTTATTTAATTTGTATTCTTTTATTATGTTTTTATTTTATTTTATGTATTTACTTACTGAATCCTGTTGTTGAGCACATTACAGACAAAACAGCATTTTCATCACTAGAACATCAGTCAGGTCTGAAAGGACTAACCCTAACTAATGTAAGTAGCTTCTTATCTGTTAAATAACCATGTGTAAAGACAAAAACAAATATCAGTGATACCAGCACAAATAGCTCCAATTTGCATAGGAACATATGCAAATGAAACTATGGAGCAATAGAAGATGGTCATGTGGTCTGATAAATCCAGATTTACCCTGTTCCACAGTGATAGACAAATCAGAGTAGAAGAGAGGGGGCTGAAGTGATGTACCCATCATGCCTAGTGCCTACTGTACAAGTCTGTGGGGGCAGTGGGATGATCTGGGGATGATGCTGCAGTTGGTCTGCAGGTCTAGGTTCAGCAACAGTATATGCTGAAAGAATGAGGTCAGCTGACTATCTGAATATACTGAATATAGACCAGGTTATTCCATCAGTGGATTTTTTCTCCCCTGATGACACAGACATATTCCAAGATGACAATACCAGGATTCATGGGTCTGGAATTGTGAAAGAGTGATTCGCAGCATGAGCATCATTTTTACGCATGGATTATTCACCACTGAGTTTAGACCTTAGACCTCATGGAGAATCTTTGGGATGTGCTGGAGAAGACTTTGCACAATGCTTCATAACTCAAACAATCAATACGAGATCATGTGGAAAAATTTATGAAACTCTGGACATAAAAAATGTGGTGACATTGCAGAAGCTTGTGAAAATGATGCAACAGCGAATGCATTCCGTAACCAAAGGTGGTCCAACTAAATATATAAGACTGACCTTTTTTTCTGCCTTGATACGGTGAGGGCTTCATATCTTTATGATATGGATTGAGATCCCTTTAGAATTTAATTTGCAAGCCATGTTAGAGAAGGAGACAGTTATTTTCTGTCAACAAGAGGCTGACAACTACACAACTTAGCTTTTTCACAGATTTTTTCGACATTTGCAAAATGAGAATAGTATAGAAATTTTAATTGATTAATAATGTGGCTCCAAAACACGTTATATTTTATATGTGCTTCCTACACAACAATTTACAATTCTTATATTGGCAACTGAAATTTTGTCTAACTGTGGTGTTTAATCTTTGTGTAATAATTTGGCTTGCTTTTAAAAAGTATTTGTCTCTAAACAAATTTATTTAATTATCTGCATTTTACACAACAAACATCTCTTATATGAGGACATTTAACTTCTACTAAATTGGACTTTTCAGCAATGAATCATACCACTTAAAAAAAGAGCTTTTTTGGTTATTAACTGGCTTATTAACAAACCAGTTGGCCTTATTATTTGAGATTACTTAACTGGAAATAAACAATGCAATTTGGTCATGTGGTCTATTGGTCTATTTTAATTTTGATATGAGTTTAATACAATGTGGGCACAGTTATTATTAACCATCAGGAATGACAAAGCATAACCCTATATTGCATATATATGAGTTTCTACTGTCTGCTATATAAACTACATTTCTTAAATTGCTTAATGTACCTGACCATTTCGTAGACAAATCTGGGTAGCCAGACTCTCCTGAAATTATAAGCAGTTGGCTTGTTTGATTGTCTCATATAAATTGCTTGTAAATGTATTGTTCTTCAGCTTAAACTGTTTTGTTTTTCCATAATTCAGAAAATAAGTATTAGAAGTGTAATTCCACTTCAATGCTTTTTTCATCTACAACATCTATGAGTAATTTATCTTTCAAATGTTCATTCTTCATTTCTGCTGAATTACCACCACCTAGTGTCAGTTTTCTTAACAACAATTTGGAATCTTGTGGGCAGCTTTATAACTTCAGTACATATGATGGGAGAATGTTTAATATACAGAGCATGTTTAAGGGCCATGCGTTTGGCCCTATCTGCTGATGCATTCTGTTTTAGTGTTATTTGTCATAGTGGGGTAATCTTTTTAAATGTAGCTAATTTTATATTTTTGCTGCAATTTTAAAACCCTTATGTTGCTGAGAAATGGTTGCTTTAAAATTAGAATAACAATAATACTGTGTATTATGTAGTTTCAAACTCGTCCGCCATGAATGTTGAAAAATGAGCAGAATTGACCTCTAAGCACTAATAAAACTAGTGGACTGCTTTGTTATCTTGCTTTTCTTAATCATGGAGAAATTAACAGACAATTACAGACGCTTTATCCATCCTTTGTTCAGCTTCTTGTTTTTAAAATTAATTAAAAATTTCTAAGAGGGTGGGCATGGGCTCTGAGTGGGTTTGTACATATGTTTTACTGGGACCCAACTGCACTTTAAAAATAGGCCCCATCATTACAGCCCACCTAAATCTCACATTGGCTACATCTATGTTAATGTTAATATATTCACAATTTAATTCTATATTATTTTCTCAAATTGAAATTTCTCCAGAAACAATTAACATATCATAATATGATTTAATGGGTTCATGTACATAAATCAGGATTTAACTAAGTGACCAAATACAGCTCTGGAAAAAAGTAAGAGACCACATAAAAATTATAAAATTAAAAATAGTTACTTTGATTTTACCAAATATAATCAAGAGGAAAACGGATGATCACAAGCCATCAAACCAAGCTAAACTGCTTGAATCTTTACACCAAGAGTGACATAAAGTTATCCAAAAGCAGTGTGTAAGACTGGTGGAGGAGAACATGCCAAAGTGTACGAAAACTGTGAAAAACCAGGGTTATTCCACCAAATAATAATTTCTTAACTCTTAAAACTTCATGAAAATGAACTTGTTTTTTTTTTTTTTTTTTTTGCATTATTTGAGGTCTGAAAGCTCTGCATCTTTTTTGTTATTTAGCCATTTCTTATTTTCTGCAAATAAATGCTCTAAATGACAAATTCATATTTGGAATTTGAAAGAAATGTTGTCTGTAGTTTATAGAATAAAACAACAATATTCATTTTCCTCAAACATATACCTATAAATAGCAAAATCAGAGAAACTGATTCAGTAACTGAAGTGATCTCTTAATTTGTTTCCAGAGTTGTATACAGTAGAAACTTACTATGAATTGGTTATGGATAGCAAATAGTTTACTTCATATCACACAAAAATAAATATTAATCTTGCAATGCTGATTGTTTCCCCTTTTACTGTCATCTCATAACAGGATGTTAGTTGTATATTATTGGAAAGAGTACTCTATGCATGTGCAAAGAGTCAGTGGAACAGGGGGTGTTGTATGCAGTGCTATATTAATTAAGTATTTACAGTGCAAAGACAGATAAATAGTTCATAAACATTTTACATGCTTACTGTGATTATATACATTTGCCCCTTATTATTATTTGTACTCAAATGGCCTGTCTAACATTGTTTAGCTTAAATCCTGCTTATCATATCATGGGCTGGATTTCTAGAATTAATAGAAATCGCATAATAGAGAATATCACTGTCTTAGTCTTGTAAACTTTTTGGGTGAATCCTTGTATCAGACATATTACAGTATCAGTCACTGAAAGCTTCCTCAAAGACCTGCTGGAATACAACAGACCCCTGAGAACACGACTGGGTGTATATAGAAGCAGTGACTAATGCCAAGCTATAATCAGCTGCTGTGAAGCAATACAGGATATGGGATATGAGAGCAATACCTCAAATCTTGTTTTATTATATTTTTCAGTACCTTTGCACAAATCAGTGTAATATTGGTATGAAATATTTTCAGCTATTGCAATATAATTATATAATTCCAGAATAGTTTAAAATGTATATATTGATTTCTATTTACATGTATGCTTTATGTTTTTTTTTTTTTTTTTAGAAATTCTGTCTAGATAAGAAATGAATGGTCTTGTAACAAATCAGATGTGAACAATATATTTTGTCATGTGATACCAACAGATCAAACTGTTACCAGCATTCATATAACATTATGATTGTGGTTAAATCCAAAAGTTGGAATACTGAAATGAATCTTGTATTACTGAAAACAATACATTAACATCTTGTTACTGCAGTTTGTTGTAGTGAACATATCTTTTGACTGTACTATGGTGTTCACCATGCAAGATCTTCCTATAGGTAATTTTTCATTCACAACTTTCCAGCTGAATGGTTTCTATTCTTTGGGAGAATGGCGGCGCTTTATGTTCATCCCATATTTTCTAATGTTTGTATTGTGTACCACTGCAAACTCATTTCTGATATATTTAATCATAACTCAGAGAGCTCTGCACTCTCCAATGTTTGTGTTAATTGGCCTAATGGCTTCTGTGGATCTGCTAATGCCGATGATTTTTGTACCAAGCATGCTGCTCAACTTCTTATTTGACTGGAATCAGATTTCTCTTGTGGGCTGTTTAACGCAGATATTTAGCGTTCAGTTTATTGGTTCCTATCAGTCCACTTTATTGCTGTGGATGTCTTTGGATCGTTTTTTTGCCATATGCAGACCCCTTTCTTATCACGAAAATATGCAAATGGGCAACTTTTCAAAATTCGTTCTTGGGCCAATAATAAGAAATGTGCTTGTGAATCTCATTTTAATCTCTATGGCTGGAAGATTACATTTTTGTAATAAAAATGAGATAAATCATTGTTTTTGTGAGCACATGGGACTGGTCCAGCTGGCATGTGACGATACAACTCCTAATAACCTAGCAGGACTTGTGGGTACTTTTCTAATCCCAACTGCAGATTTTATTTTTATTGCTGTATTTTATGTCATAATATTTACCTCTGTTATGAAATCAGGGAAGTCCAGCTGGAAGGCTCTTAATACTTGCATCACTCATATAATTGTAATAACATTTAGTTTGGTGTTTCTCTTGACGTCTTTTTTGTCATACAGAACTAAAAATAATATTTCTCCCAATAACCGTGTTTTTATAAGCACAATGTACATAATGTTTCCGAGCTGTTTCAACCCCATTATTTATGGCGTGAGAACAAAAGAAATAAGACTGCAGTTTCTAAAGTTATTTAAGCGTATGAAACTGTGTTTGACACAGTAATTTTGTTTTGTTTTGATAAATACATACAATTATGTAAGCATGCATAAATAACTACTACAAGTTTCCCAATGTTAAGACTCTCTGTGGATGGCATGTTATGTGGATGGCTCTTGAGCTATATTACTTTAGAACTTACTCCTACAGATATGTGACATACATGGCTGTATAAAATGAATCTAAGTAAAGAGTAATCAAAAATAATATGTTTTTCATGAGGTGTCATGTTGGTATTTATGTCAGTGTTAATGTGTCCAATTTTTACACTGTATAGAGGAGTGGTGTTCAATTTTATCTGCAAAAGGCCGGTGTGGCTGCAAGTTGTCATTCCAAACAAGCAGACGCTCATATGATTCTATACAATGTTTAATCTGGTGGGTTCCTGTGCTCCTGATCTGCTAGAATGTAACCCTGAATAGACTGACTAAGAACACTGAAGTTGGATTTTTGAATAATTCCTACAGAAAAGCTTTTGTCTGACCAGAGTCATTTGGACTACTCCAACCTAGCCAGCGATGTGTGGACTGCTATTGTGAGGCCGGCCTTTTTTCCTTCACTTCAGACTACAGCCAAAAACTATGTGCTGGAACACGGACAGCAGGATAAAACTGCAGGCAGAGAAGCACACCAAAAAGAAACCCTTGCTGCTTGAGACTGCAATATGAGCTTAAAAAAAGCAAAAGCTATCAGCAGCACCCTCGTAATCCCTTAACAGGCCAGGATTTTTGTTAATTGTCTGACTGACATTACGCCGCTAAATCTTGAGGATTTCTATTCAAGCATTACATAAAAAGCTTTTATGTTTGATAAGGAACATTACTGAAAATCATAGTTGTAATTGTAATAGAAATAAAGTAAATCTGTTAATGTCAAAATATAATGAATAAAATCATAAAATTGTCTCTTTCTTGAACTTCATTTTAAAATCAACATTTTCCTGAATATAAATCAAACAGTTCATGGCCTTCAAACCTTTAACTTTGTTATGTTTGTCTAGTTTTTACATCAATTTTCAAACATGCAGAATTTGGCTTGATTCCTGTTACTGATCTGAAATTATTAAGTAAAGTAGAGAAAAAACAGGCAGCTTCTCCAAGTGTCCTGTAGGAGATTTCAAAGCCCTCACATTTTCAGAGTGTAAATAACTTATTTTACTGCAGAAAGAAGGGTTTTGTATCACATACACCTGTAGTCCGTATACAGGACAATGCATTTTAAAGGGGTTTTAAACAGCACAGTTCACTTAAACAGACTGAATCAGATTACAATGAGTAGTGAAATGTAGGGCAAGATCTTTTAATAGAAGGTAAAAAAAAAAAATTATTATATGACTTACAAACTTGCAATGCAAAAATACAAAAAAAAAAAGAGGTTACTATCTCATGTCATGCAATTAGTAAATTATGGCCTTGATTTTTTTTTTGTTTGTTTTGTTTGTAAGCAAAACTGTTTCCACTGTTCTGTATGTTTTATAAATGTTGCTTGTTGTTTCTAATTGGATTATAATAGTTATTGTATATTTTTTTGTTTTATAATTGTTTTTGTTTATTTTTATTTTTTTATGCCCTTCCACAAAAAAAACAAAAAACAGATGGTCTGTTTGACATTTCTCGAGCCCAAATATATCCTGCACGTCAAATCATGGCATGGGTTGTCAGAATTGTTATATACAGCTCTGGAAAAAAATAAGAGACCACTTAAAAATGATGAGTTTCTTTAATTTTACCTAATTAAAAACCTCTCGAATATAATCAAAAGGAAGAAGGATGATCACAACCATCAAACCAAGCTGAACTGCTTGAATTTTTG
Organism: Astyanax mexicanus; assembly: GCF_023375975.1. Classification (NCBI taxonomy): domain Eukaryota; kingdom Metazoa; phylum Chordata; class Actinopteri; order Characiformes; family Acestrorhamphidae; genus Astyanax; species Astyanax mexicanus. The sequence continues at coordinate 19,880,595 of NC_064425.1, forward strand.
CAGCAGGAGTGGCATAAAGTTATCCAAAAGCAGTGTGTAAGACTAGTGGAGGAGAACATGAAAACCAGGGTTATTCCACCAAATATTGATCTGTCTGAGCTCTTAAAACTTCATGAATATCATCTTGTTTTCTTTGCATTATTTTAGGTCTATAAGCGCTGCATCTTTTTGTTATTTCAGCCATTACCCATTTTCTGCAAATAAACGCTCTAAATTACAATATTTTTATTTGAAATGTGGGAGAAATGTTGTCCGTAGTTTATAGAATAAAACAACAGTGTTTATTTTACTAAAACATATACGTATAAATAGCAAAATCAGAGAAACTGATTCAGAAACACAAGTGTTCTCTTATTTTTTTTCAGAGCTGTATACTTATAATATGCTCTTTGGAAACCAGCCATAGGAAATACAGCTTTATTAAAAAAAAAATATATCTTTTATATGGTTTGGGAGTAAATATTTGTATGAGACAGAGTACAGCATGGCTATAGCAAGGCCCTTCCATGCCAGGCTCTGAGCTGCCTGCACGACCCCATGAGAACAGAGTGAGTGTATATAGAAGCAGAGACAAATGCCAAGCTATTATCAGCTGTTTGGAAGCAAAACAGAACATGTGATATGTGGCTGTACAATACAGCATTCTTGGCATTCTCATCTTTGCTGTAAAGGGAACATTATAATTTTATTATTTTACATTTCATTTGTTTTGCAGGAATCAGTGTATGGGAAAAAAAAACATGAAATAATAATAGCTTCTGTTATATGTTATCTTATGAAGTTATGAAAATTCCATGATTTTCTTATGATGACCATATATACACGTTGTGTCATGAAATGGTTTTTCGTGCATGGTAGATGTTTTTATTTATAAATCCTGCATATAGGAGAAATGAAGAGTCTCACATTGAAAGGCAATTTAAATGTGAGTAATATAAGTAGCTCGTGTAAAACTTGCATAGCATTATGAAAGTTACCAAAATTACTGATAGTAAATACAGGTACTGAATAATGAACTAAATAATGATTTTCTGTTTATGTTCACTGTAGTGAGCATATCGTTTTGCCTGTAGCATGGCCTTAAGCACCATGCAAGATCTTCCCATAGGAAATATTTCATTTACAACTTTCCAGCTGAATGGTTTCTATTCTTTGGGAGAATGGCGGCGTTTTCTGTTCATCCCATATTTTCTGATGTTTTTATTGTGTACCACTGCAAACTCTATTTTGATATTTTTGATTATAACCCAGAGAGCTCTGCACTCTCCAATGTTCGTATTAATTGGCCTAATGGCTGTTGTGGATCTGCTTATGCCAATGATTTTTGTACCAAACATGCTGCTCAACTTCTTATTTAACTGGAATCAGATTTCTCTTGTGGGCTGTTTAATGCAGATATTTTGGATTCAGTTTGTTGGTGCATTTCAGTCTACTCTACTGCTGTGGATGTCTTTAGATCGGTTCTTTGCTATATGTAGACCCCTTTCTTATCACAAACACATGCAAATTACCAATTTCCTAAAATTCATTATTGTGCCTGTCATCAGAAATGGGCTTTTACATATCATTATGGTCTCCATGGCTGGAAAATTACATTTTTGTATGAAGAATGAGATCGATCACTGTTTTTGTGAGCATATGGGATTGGTCCAGCTGGCATGTCAAGACACAACTTTTAATAACGTATTTGGACTTGCAACTGCTTTTCTAATTCCAATTGTAGATTTTATTTTTATTGCTGTATCATATGTAATCATTTTTACTTCTGTTATGAAATCGGGGAAGTCTAGCTTGAAGGCTCTCAATACTTGCATCACTCATATCATTGTAATAACATTTAGTTTAGTGTTTATCTTGACAGCTTTTTTGTCATACAGGACTCAAAATAATGTTTCTCCTAATAGTCGTATTTTTGTAAGCACAATGTACATACTTTTTCCAAGCTGTTTCAACCCCATTATTTATGGAGTGAGAACAAAAGAGATCAGACTGCATTTTTTCAAACTATTTAACTGTGTAAAAGCTTTAACTCTGTAATGTTGGGATGTTACAAAATGCTTATAATAAAGTGAGCGTGCATAAATATACACTGTGTGTCTTGCTATTTATTATCAATATAAAAAAATTAGTTCATAATTTTTGCTTCATGCCATTACAGACTAGACAACTTCATAGTTTAATGGTTGCAGAATAGTTACTGTAATTTGTTGATTAAGCCCTAGGTACCTTGTTTGTAATATGTTAGACTTAGTGACCACAGTGTATATATTCTTATTTTGTGGTGGATTTGGTACTGCCACAATTAACTTATTCATTCTGTAGTTTATGTTAATGTTATGTCTGATATTAATATATTTGTTACTAATGTAATTCTCTAAGCCTGTATATCTTAATGGTGTTATAACTCTTTTCAGAAAAGTACTTAGAAAACTTAAAAAGTAATGTTACTGTGCTTTTTTCAATGTTATTAGCACGTTATTAGTGCATTTTTTAGAGCATTATTAGCGTGCTTTTCCAAACCAACTTAAAGTTTGTTATTGAATTTTCCCCCTTAGTTTTATGTGTAAACAGGTTGAGATGTAATCCCATGTAATCATATGCTGTTACATGTGGCCTAAGGGGGACCTGGGGGACGACCCAGGTGGGCTTAGCAACCACTTGGAATACCTTAGCAACACCTAACCAGCTATCACAGATATGATAGCAACCACTTACCAACACCTTAGCAACAACCTGGAATACCTTAGCAACCGCATAGAAACACAATAGCAACCACTTTAGAAATTATAGCAACTGCCCAGCAATGACCTCAGAAATGTTAACAACTGCCTAGCAACCATTTAACAACAGAGAGAAATTAGTGTAATTAGTAATATTTAAGATATTTAAGGTATTTTGTTTAAAGCCAGGCGGACACTGTGCGATTTTAGCCCGATTTTAAGCCCGATCTGGTCGGATGCGACTGAATTTCATGATCGGGCCGAATTTTAGCTTGATCGTGCGTCGTTTGTCGTGCAGTGTGAGAGGGGAAGCGATGTCCGATTAATTGCCCATAGGAGCTGCGAATGAGCAGTCGGACACGACCAGGGATTTCTGACATGCCAGAAATTTTGGCCGCTTGTCTCACAGAGTGAGCTATTTTGCGGGCCGATTTCTTAACGTCACGACCTGTTTTCCCAAAAATCTGCACAGTAACTATAAATTATTATTAGTCATATTTATTTCTGTCAGTTATAAGGATTTATATTTATGTTCGGTACACAGACTTATAGCTTAATATAGCAGACACAGGCATTCTGCTGTTTAATAATTTCAACAGATGCTTATTCTCAGTCAATAGCTGGAGTTTTTGAAAAAATAAATTAAAAGAGAAAATAACTTTGACAAATATAAATTTATTTTATTTCACTTTGCTATTATATCTGAAAAATAAAGCACATTGTCAGCGTCTGGTGCTGCCCGTCAATTATATAAAACTTAAAACATGCACAGAAATATAAAGCTATATTTTATAATTCGTTTCTTTTCGCCAGGGCAAATTTATTAAAATTATAAATATATTCATTTATTAATTAAAATCTCGTCCAGTGCTCCAGAATATTAGCCACGCAAAGCCAGCTTAGCAGCGTGTGGCATTGCGCGCGGCATTGCCCACATAATAACCTCTGTCTTCTAAAATAAACGTTTTAATAAATAAGGTCGGAGAAGTGTAGTAAAATTAATGCTATTAAACTTACTAAAGCTAATAAATGTACTGATAATTAATCAAGATAAATCGGACAAAATGCGCTGCGCCTCTCTCGCTCTCTTTCGCAGTGCGGAGCTGAATTCAGCGCGAGGCTACAGATAATATAAAACTCAGTTCAGTTGAATAAAAATAAGTAAGGGCCTGTAAGTACAAGCAAAGGACCTGTAAGTAAATATTGTCAAATATAAAGAATAGTTTGAGGTTTTGGTGAGCTGTTTTCATGATTTGAAACTGAAACTAACTGAAACTTTGATTATTCTGCAGAAAGCCTGGGTTATTTTAAACGAATTTTTAATTAGTTTATATTTTATATTATTTATTTATTCATTTTAATTATTTTTCTTCTTTTATTAATCAAATCATTAAATATATATCTTCATAAGATATAAATTTTTTACCTTATGTCAATTTTTATGATCTTTTTAAAAGGTCCTATTTTTCCTTTTTTACGTATATATTTTATTCGTCTATAATAAATGTCTGTTTTTATTTCTATTTTTTATATATATTTTTAATCCCTTTTAAACTGTTAATGCTCAGCGGCACTGTAAATGAGGGTCCCTATCCAGTGTGTATAATCGATTGCTTGTTTAATATTCAGTGTTGCAAAACCAGTTTTTACATAAACAATAAACAGAATAAGAAATAAAATCATTTTATTTTATTTAAGCTGCTGGTGTTTCTTTCGCAGCCTGACGCGCAGTCATTTTTCTATGCGCTCTCCTTCTGTAAAACGCACAACCCGTAGAGTCCACGTCGCCTCAGCCACCTGCGAGTCCCTGTACGTCTCTTCCGTGGACTTTCAGCGCACAACAGGGCACAAATAAGTAAAGCTAAGCGCTTTCTTTTGCAAGGCGACATGTTGTGTTGAAGCGAGAGTTTGTACGCAAAGAAAGCTCCGCCTACGGGCTGCGTTTAGACGTGAAGTGTAAGCTCCCCCGTCGCAGCAGGTCAGTCGGACCGTACAGTGTGTGCAGATGAATCGCAGGCGTTGGTCATACACGACAAACGATTCAAACGTGCAGTGTGAGCTCTCCAGAACGCATTCCGATTACAAAAATCGCACAGTGTCCGCCTGGCTTAAGATCGTGATGAAATAAACCCTGTAATATTGTTGATATGATGAACATCAGCTGTTTGGATGGTTTTCTCAGTATTTTGGCAGATTTGAAACACGTTTTACCCAGTGAATTGGTTTTTATCTTAATCCCACTGTAACAGTCTGGCAACCTTGATGGCTCGCTGTCCGCTCCATTTGTTCAGCTGTCTGTTGCTTAGTAGCCAAACCCGCAATGCATTTTGGGATAGATTTAGCTCGCTTAGTAAGCAGCAATGTTTACTATAAATCATTGTGCATTATGGGAGTTTTTAGTGCCCTCAAACGACATTTTTGTCCCTCACGATGTTTACTATGTCAGATTAAGCAGTTATTTTCGTTTCGTGTCGTTCTCGGGGGACTGGCAACACTACACGTTAGTCACCGACCAATCATCGCCCGCGTCCTCGCATGAGTTTATAGGTCAATGCAGAGAAGCATAGAATCTGACAATCATGGCTACAGAAGTCCCTTGCGTGATGGTATTGTTTTTGTGCTCAGAAAAACAAAAAAAGAGGGAAAAGCGACTGTTGGCTTGTTCCTCTGTGACCCAAATAGACATGACATGCTTCGTGTACTTCAGAGAGAACTTGAGGTATGGTAATTTAGCTACTTAGGTTTCAGTGCCTGTAAACAGAATATATCATGGATGAAGTAGATTATTAGATGATTATTAGATTATTCTTCTGTTTCGCTGGTCCAGAGAACTGCAGGAGCACCGTCCTGCTTTCTTTTCCCGTGTTTACATCTGTGCGCCACAGAACGCTCTGTCTTCCATATGGTCAGCGTCAGGGAGCACGTCATGGAGCGTGTCAAACTAGACGATAAAATATAAAAAAAATAGATAATGCTATTCTTTCCGTCGGACGCTCTGACGGCGTCGCTTAGATCAAATTACTGTTCTTTGACTGTCACACTACACGGACCTTTGTCGCTCGCTACACTGAAATTCGGATCCGACGCACGCAATTTGTCAGCGCCGACAAAATCGGGTCAAAATCGGGCTAAAACCGTTTAGTCTGATCCGGGCATTAAGATTCGGACACTCAAAGAAAAATGGCTGACATACTCAATAGTGCCTTAACTAGTAAATAGGGAGCCATTTCGGTCACAGCCGCACACACTCACCCTCTGAATACAGAGAGTGAGCGCGAGGGAGGGGGGAGCGGAGCAGAGAGACCCTCAGCCCTGGTTCCCACAGACTTGAGAGATAGAGAGGTGCAGGTGGGTGTGTAGGTGTATAGAGGCGAGACACTACAGAGAGCAGGTTCTTCACCTGTGGAGACAGTGGGGATGAAAGAAGCACAGTACAACTCTGTCTCCAACTCACTCAAAGAGAGTCGCTTTAGTAAACAAAATACAAATAATAAATTATGAACTATAATCGAATTAATATAGTAGTAAGTAAGTGTGTCACAGTCTTACCACCTTTATGACGTTTCTGCAAACCTCAAGCAGCACAGGCAGCAAAACCTCGGGGTGGTGTTCCGCCAGAGCTTCCAATAGTCTCACTCCGTCAGTCTTCAAAACCAAACAACTTTATTAAAGAAAAAAAATATATATATTTTTGTCCGCTATTATAAGTCTAGTCTGAGCTCTTTTCTAAAAGGTAGGTATCGTATCACTGCTCCATTAAAACTGTCTTCATCTTTTTTATTTTATTTCATTTTATTTATAGATGCACATATACAAACATACACAGAAGGAAGAGGAGGGAGAAAAGAAGGAGAGAGGAAAAAAGGAAATAAAACAATGACAAGACAGACTAAAAAAACAGTTATAAAAATATATATAAACAAAGCAGTCAGCTCTCAATATATTGTAAGAAACGTGACCAGGCTTCCTCAAATGATCTAATATTTTTTTTTTACAAATTTGCTGTAAGTCTCTCTAAGTTGCAATGATTTATAAGGAGAAAAAAAACTGTCTTCATCTTAATACGTAAACCATAGTCTTCAGTGTAAGTAAGGTTGGTGGTCTACTCCTGATCACTTAACACAATCTTACCATTCTTGGCCTGCAGCAATTCCAACATCTGGTCAAGTCTGTGCATAGACCTGTTTAGGAGCAGAAAAGAGACGTTTTTCATTGATATGCTCAAATTATTTTACATTTTGTTGTTATAAATTATTACATCCATAAAACCAGCCACTAGGAAGCACAAGCTAGTGTATCTCTTGTGCCAGTCCCAAGCCCGGGAGAATGGTGAGGGTTGTGTCAGGAAGGGTATCCGGCATAAAACTTTTGCCAAAACAAATATGCAAGTTCATCTAAGTGATATCTGGAGGAAGATGACTCGCTGTGGCAACCCCTGAAAAGGGAAAAGCCGAAAGAAAAAGAAGAAGAAGAAGACATTATTAAATCCATAGCAATGTTAGGTTAAAATATAATGTGATATAATAAAAAATAACACATTTACTTACACAGATGGTTAATTGTGTCAATAATAAATCAAAATGACTGTCTCTGCTGTTCTGCTGATAAACCAGGGTTTAAAATACACAACAACCATGTATTAAAATACTGCACTACATACATTAATGGTTATAACAGAACTAAGACATTTACAGAGTCACATGACCACACAACTCAAACTGTAGATTGAATATATATAATGTGCTTTTCCCAAAACGCAGTTCCAGCAAGTCTGTACGCACACCAGTTTTTACATTTTATTTACCGCTTTTTTGGTTGCTAAGACCCATAAACTTGAACTTTTAGCACAATTTTGGGAATTACTTACTTAATTAGCCTTTCCGTTAACCAGCTACACTAAACTATAACCTCATTAAATTACATACAGCAATATAAACTCAACACGCTGTGATTCTTTTAGAATATATTCATTTTGGACTGACTCTGGAGTGCCCTCAAGTGGTAGATTTTGTCCACACTCAAAAAGTTTTTATGCCATTTGAAGAGGAATTCAAACTTGTCCATGTTGGCAATAAAATAAATCATCCAAACTTTTTAATTATATTTTATTCACAGTACTAGTCATAATTTTAAGTGTTTTTTTTTTTTCATTATTTCTTCATTGTAGATTAAGTCATCCAAACTATAAAAAGAATAATGGAATTATTTAGTACAAAAATGTAAAATGTGTTAAACAAACCATAATATGTTTTATATTTTAGATTCTTCAAAGTAGGCACCTCTTGCTAAGATGACAGTCAGCTTTATGAGGTAGAGTCACCTGGAATGGCTTTCAGTTAACAACTGTGCTAAACTTGTTAATAGTTCATTACTTGAATTTCTTTCCTCCTAATGTGTTTGAGAGCATCAGTTGTGAAGAGGTAGAGTTAATGTTCTAATACATATTATGGCAAGAACTACTAAGTAAAGAAAAAAATACTCAAGAAATATCCTAGAGGACAGTCGCAAAGACCATCAAAAACGTTATGATGAAACTGGATCATAAAACAGCAACAGTTAATACACCTCCATGTCCAAAGAAAAACAACCAATATCAATCTGGGGACACATTATACTCTTTTTACACAAGTTAGAATAGGCCTATGGGCAATACCAACAGATCTCACCAGTTCTATTCTTGCCAGTTTCAGTCCTTTTCAGAATGAGCCGTTTAAGGGCTTTGTCACTTCTTGATGCAAATAAGCTGTTGCTGGCCACACCCCATGTTTATGCTAAGGGTTTACCACTCTTTAGTGTTATCTTGTGCTAAACAGCAAAGCATGAGCAAGCTGCGATAGAAACTCGAAACTCCTCACATTCTGACTTGCCACGGACAGTAGATACTGATCCCTTCCTCAGACTAAGCACAGTGCTGGTAAACCAGCGGATCGAAATGGCGAGTCTTCATATGATCTAGTGGTTATTGTGACGTCAGAATAAGGGAGTCATCCAAACAGCTTATAGAAATATGTGATTCCTGAAACCAAACTCAAATTACAGATTACAGAAAACAGATGTTTATAACAGGTGTTTATAGGAGCAATCGATAACCAAGTGGAAATACAAAAGCATGCATAAAGTGATTTTTGCATAAATGTGTCCCCTTTAACATTGTTTGGGTGGGAATATTTGTATCCGAAATATAACAGCATGTATGTAGGTAGCATGCCTCATCTATGCCGGTCTCTGAAAAGCCTTTAGGAAAACAACACAGCCCCATGAGAAAACAGCGGGGTGCATATAGAAGCACAGACTAAATGTCAAGCTGAAAAGGCTGTTGGAAAGCAATACAGTATACATGACATGCGGCTGTCCGAAGAGCATTACTTCTATTCATGTGTTTTCAGATAGGACATTTTTTGTTTTTCATTATGCTTGTACAAATGACTATATAATACAATGCTGCTTAATATTGAATGCTGTAACTGCTTTGAAAACTCTTGCATTGCTTAAGATGGTAACAACATACTTTGCAATAATATTAGAGAATAGAAAGTTCAATGCTTGAAATCTTTTATGTTTAGGATATTTTTTTATACATTTGGTGTATGTAAGGAATGAATGATCTCACTGCTGTTTAAATGTGAATACAATATTTTGCTCATATAAAATTGACTAATGCAAATGTTGTCTAATGTGATATCAGATATTATAGATATTACTGTCATTTAGATTCTAAAAGCATTATAGTAGTGGTTGTATCGATTATATGTAATCTTTGGCAGCAATACTAAATAATGTTATTCTCTTGTAGTTTGTTTTATTAAGCACATTTATATATATATATATTTTTTCAATACTATACCATAGTGTTAAATACCATGCAGAATCTTCCTATAGGCAATGTTTCTTTTACAACTTTCCAACTGAATGGTTTCTATTCTTTGGGAGAATGGCGACGCTTTCTGTTTATCCCATATTTTCTAATGTTTTTATTGTGTACCACTGCAAACTCCACGCTGATATTTTTAATTGTCTCTAAGAGATCTCTGCACTCTCCAATGTTTGTATTAATTGCATTAATTGCTGTTGTGGATCTGCTTATGCCAATGTTTTTTGTACCAAACATGTTGCTCAACTTCTTATTTGACTGGAATCAGATTTCTCTTGTGGGCTGTTTAATGCAGATATTTTGGGTTCAGTTTGTTGGTGCATTTCAATCTACTCTTCTGCTGTGGATGTCTGTAGATCGATTCTTTGCAATATGCAGACCTCTTTCTTATCACAAAAATATGCAATTAGCCAACTTTTTAAAATTCACTGTAGTGCCAGTGCTCAGAAATGGGTTTTTACACATCACCGTCGTCTCTTTGGCTGGAAAATTGCATTATTGTATGAAAAATGAGATTGATCACTGTTTTTGTGAGCACATGGGATTGGTTCAGCTGGCATGTGAAGATACGACTGTTAATAATGCATTTGGACTTTCAACTGCTTTTCTAATTCCCGCTGTGGATTTTATTTTTATTGCTGTATCTTATGCAATAATATTTACCTCTGTTATTAAATCAGGGAAGTCCAGCTGGAAGGCTCTTAACACCTGCATCACTCATATAATTGTCATTACATTCACATTAATATTTGCCTTGACAGCTTTTGTGTCATATAGGACTAAAAATACTTTTTCTTCAAATGTCCGTATTTTTATGAGTACAATGTATGCACTTTTTCCAAGCTGTTTTAACCCCATTATTTATGGAGTGAGAACAAAAGAAATCAGACTGCAGTTTTTAAAATTATTTAAAAGTGTGAAAGTCTTACCACAATAATTATGTGATGTGACAAAATACAATGTAAGCATGTATAAATAATTACGGTCATGATGTTTAGACTCTATTCTGCAAAAGGCAAGTTGTAAGGACTTGTACACTCTGGACCTTTATCTATTTATGTGGCACAGATTATTGTTTGCGTATGTATTCTATTAAAAAAAAGCATATCATTTTAACTCTGTCATGTTTACATTTATATATGTATTAATGTATTTTGCTTTCTGCACTGTCCTGCATGATCGCAGGTTTTTCATTCCAAACAAGCTGTAGCTCACATGTTTGTAGCTTAATTAGTTGGTTTAATCACTTTCATTATTGACTCTTTTAAATATTATATCACAAAACTTCAAATCACAGTGCATGTTCAAATACCTCCAGAAATCACATCTTACAAAAAGGTTAAAATGCACCCATGAACATGTGATATGATCAATTCAGGAAAACAGGTTTGGTTTGGACACCTAAAATATAATTATGAATCATTATAATCATTATAATGAAATTATATATCATTATTTCATTATTTATATTTCTACTTTTTAAGTGTGCATACTTTTCTTTGGATGCATTCTTATATTTGTCAGGAAAACAAATATATGTTGGATCTACTAAAAAATGTATGTAACACTTTGTGTGCATCTTTTTAAGTAATCTTTTTAATAAGAGTTAAAGCTATGAGCCTTTTGTTGTTGGACTAACTTCATTTTTTTATACGTACTATTATTCTCATTGTTAAGGACATAACTGTGCAGAGCATTCACATTAGCATTACAGAATAAAGACTAAATTAGTGGTTTGTAATGTGTTTTGCATCTGAAACTGCATAATGCATATTATTAACAATAATCTTAATAATTCATCCTAATCATAGTTTTAACTAATTTTATTCTAACTGACCTTAACCTAACTTGACTTAATCCAACAGAAGGTACAATAATAGTTTTTCCTAAAAATAACCCAATGTATAAACCCAATGTTAACTAAAGTTAATATTGTTTAGTAAAATTTCTAGATCATATGTATTGGCATGCTGTAAGGGTATATGGCAGTTTAAGAGCAGTAAAATGCCTTTGGGGCATGAGGAAAGTTATTTTATTATATAAAATATATGAAATAATTAAGAAGCACAGGAGAGAATCCAGTGCAAACTTCCTTGAGTAGATGGCAGGTTGTAAAGCACATACAGTGGACAGAAGCTTTTGTAGTATTAGTATTAGTTGCAGGAGTATTGTAAAATGTAACATATGTACAATATATGATGCTCAAATGTTACTAATATCTTGGGGTAAATTTAGTAGTATATGTATAATTTTTATGAGATCTTGCTGTTGTTAGATGGCCTCCTGTCCCTCCATAATACCTCCTGCTTTGTGTGGTAGCACTGTGACAGCTGTGGCTAGTGGTTCAGGAGCTGCACACCTACTTTTCTCCAGAGTAAAGATGTCCTGTGGCATCATACTTACTGAGAGACAGAGAAAGAGACTTATCAATTAAAGCAAAGACAAACATATCAAAAGACATGTCTATTTGATAATGAATATGTACAGTATTTTTACCTAGGAAGTAAACAAATGTTCTTTTTTTTTATGTTCAGGGAATAAGTAAATCATGGCAATCAAATGGACAAGAAATCTTCTCTGTATTTGTAACGATGTAAGAAATTTAATTTTAAAAAATGGGATACCATTTTGCTGCTCTTTTTGAAAACAGCTTCTGAGACAGACATTCAAATAAACATCATGAAAGCAGTGACATCCATAAAGTTAGAGTTAAAATGCTGGATCTGAATGCAGGTGCCTGCAGTTACTTTATGTAAAAAGTCATAAAAAGCTTAAATAAAAAAAAGTACTACACACACAGAAAGACTTTTATACACACTTTAAAATTTAGCAAACACACTTAACAATATCACTCTAAAAATAATGATTCAGGGTGTCAGTAAATAAAACAATAAAAAGAGTCAATTTTAGGTTAAAAAATATATGTTACATTTTTCAAAAAAGTTAAATTAAATAAAAAAAATTAAATATGTATTTTGTTTTTTTCGAATGGATAATTTTGCAACAGCACAACAACTGACATTTTAATTTCAACCAAAGAAAATGATTTGAGCTGCAGGAACTAAGTAAAGAGGAGAGTTTGTGTACAGCCCTCTCCTCCTCCTCAGTGTGGAGACATACCGAGGAGATTAGCTTGCTAGTGAGCTAAACCTGGATAAGTAGGTTAGCATGTTAACTTGCTATCTTAGCTTAGCTAAGCCAGCATGGAGCTCCAGTAATTCGGGACAGCTTGCAGTTCATTCAAAGGGAGCCAGTGTCAATGTCCAAGACAGAAAGAAAAATTCATAATTAGTTAATACTTTAGCACTTGTTGCTAATGAGATTTGTCGTAGCAATCAGTTGTATATGTGCAAAATTAGCATTTTAACAGGCTACTAAAATGTTTTGCAAGGCGTTTCCTCTTCAAAATTGCAGTTCCAATTGTTTTTGTTTTCCCAAACAGGTATCAAACCTGGTCAAAGACTTGGCTTATCTTTCAGTTGCGAAACTCTATTAACAATGTTGTATAGTCCAGAACTAGGTGTAACGACCACTGTTTGGTCAGTAAATGAGTCTCAGACCAGTGCTGCTTTCCACTCTGTTTATTCTGAAACAGATTAAATCAAATAATCCTTCACGTCTTGCAATGAACGGCTGCAGGTATAGCACACGTCCATCTCAGAGCTCTCACTCGTCTGAGTGTTCTTTTTTAAACCAGTATTTTAACATAACATGTACGTGATCGTATAGCTTGTTTTTCTCATAAAAACATATTCAAAAATTTACAGAGGAAAGCATTTTTTTTATCTTATAGCACAACAGCATTGGAAAAATTAATTAATCATCCATCTCAGAGCTCTCACTCGTCTGATGGAGGTACGGCAGCAGCAGAGGGACACAGCCTCCTGGGACGTCAAAGCAAGAAATGAAAATCTCCCAAAAATATATTTAACCTTTTTTTACAAAAATATAAACTTTCACAAAAAAATGAACTTTTTAGACTTTTTTTACCCATTTTATAATAATAGAGCAATTTTGGTGAAACTCATTAATTATATTATCTGGTAATTCTAACTGTTACAGGCTTATTTCCTATTTGCTGAAACCAACCCTATAAACTGTATTTCTTTGTTTGTGAAGACTAGGCTTAATGTCTGTCTGGAAAACTGCCCCATTATTGGTAAATTTCTGTCAATCTGGATAATAATAAGCATATTTCTCAAGAATCCTTAGGGCCTAAACCAATCCTTGGTACTCAATCAGGGGCAACGAGAATACAAAATATGCTGTACAAAAGTGTTAAATTTCACTAACCCTCTACCTTCATAAGGTATGTAAATTAAGATTCATTCAGAAAAAAGGGATGCCCACAAATACATTATACAACATACAAGTTCAGTAATAAACAGCATATAACGTTGAATGAACAAAACAAAACTGTCATATCACATTCCAATTACGGACTGATGTTTGTCAGAAACATTTACTATCTAAGTTGGACCAATGATCAGCCCCAGATTTGCACATTTTAATGAATTATTTGCTCTTGGCATATAAAAGAAAGAATAAATATAAAAAAATATGCTAAACAAAAAGGTTTTCCATGTTTTGCAATTATTAATAAACCTGTTATCTTCTCACTGTAAGTACATTATATTAAATCCACAAAGGGCTTTTTAACTGCACAGCAGAAACACAGTAAACGAGCTGCAAGCAAACAAGATGCCAAATCTCCAGAGAGAACACTTCTCTTAATCAGTCCAATGCCAATTAAATCAACTACAAATTAGTGTAATTAAAAACTTGGGTATAATGCACAAATGAATAAGCGTAATATATTTATTATTTCAAACATTTATTTATTTAGCATCACACTCATTAAGCTAGTAAACAGTCATTATGCTTCAGAACAAGCAAAATTGCATTATTCACAAAAAAAAACAAAACAGATTATTTGACCAGAGGGACTTACACTTATAATCATCACAACTGATACATGTTTGCTTTGTGAGAATATGTTAAAGAACAGGATTACACACATCATTAAAAATAAATTGGTATTAACAACCTTTCCATAGAAAGTTTTAAAAGTGTAATGCATTTTGTTCGAACATGAACAAAGTAGCAATTTACAGTAATCTGAAAAATATATGTTTTGTGCATAAGAAGGAAGTAATACAAATGTAGTCACTTGTTGCTTTGTGTGTTTTGAAAAACTTGTTGTGACTGCATGTTAATGTACGGAAGAACACCAGCCCACAAATCAAAGGTTATTACAGTGTAGATCACTGCTTTAGAGGAGTATTATTCCCATTTACCAGAGAACATATAAATAGGGAGGAAAAAAAAAAAAATATATATATATATATATATATATATATATATATATATATATATATATATATAATGAGTTTCATTGGCATTTAGTTTAAAATTGACATGTTGAAAACAGCAAACAAACCAACTGACCAATTAACAATGCACATTGTTAAAACGCATCAACCTTATTAAATTTCAGGTATTTGATTAAGACTACTCGAATTTCTTTTGTACGTATCCCATAAATCAGAGGGTTTACACAAGCAGGAAGGAGCATATAATTTAGGCTGGTTAACACGCGTAGATCGCGTGGAATTGTAGTTGCGCGATATCCAATGAATGCACTGACAGCACTGAGATAGGCCACGGCTATAGTGGTTAAGTGGGAGCTGCATGTTTGAATGGCCTTTTGACGAGATTCTCCTGAAGGAGACTTGAATATGACCACAAAGACAGCAGTGTAGGAGCCTGCTATAAAAACACAGTCAGTGCTTGGAATGCTGAGACCTATTATACCTGCTAAATAATTCTTCGTCACATCACCACAGGCCATAGTAACAATTATCGTGTGCTCACACCAGGAGTGATACACAAGGTTTGATCTACAAAACGGAAGGGGTGCAACCAGACCAACCATTCCAGCTGTGTATACAAAATTACGGACGACTAAAACAGAACAGAAAAGCATTGAGTTTTTTACATTTACAAAGTCGTGATAACGCAGTGGGTAAATTATAGCAAAAAGTCTGTCGACAGCCATCCAAAGAAGAATACTGGACTGAAAACAGCCAGCGAGATGCACAAGAAACATCTGAGTAAGACATTCACCTTTAGTAATTCCATTCTGGCCAAATGCTAAACTGATCACTAGCCTTGGAACAATGCATATTGGAACAGCAATACCAAAAAATGCAAGCATTGCAATCAGAATGTACATGGGAGCATGCAGACTGTTCGTCTTCACAATTACCAGCATTAGAAGAGAGTTAGCAGTGATTGTGTAAACTAAGATGACGAAAAATGGCAGGGCGAGCACAGGCCGGTATGAGAGCAGGTCTGTAAATCCAATTAACTGGAAATCCGAATGTGAAAAGTTGTAGACTGGTCGGTTATCCATCTCTTGACTTTCACTTTGAACCTTAAACACATATTACATGAATGTCAGCATTTGATTTTCTTGGAACATTTCTGACAACAAACATGAACATATTTCTTCAATCCTAAATTCAGAAAATTTTAAACAAAACAGCAAACATTCACTAAACAAGTATAAACACATATTAACATCAGGATCATGAATCCCCATCCCCTTCCCAATAACACAAAGAACCAGTACCAGAGAAGGAGAGATGAAGGGGAAAGAAAGCAATAGCTTTCTTAATGTGTGCACAGTCTTCTCATTAGCTGTTCGAGCTGTTTGGCTGCCTCTGCCTCCTCGCCGCGTGACCTGTCCTCTACAACATCTTAAATATTCTTTGTTCCTCCCATGATACTCTCCTTGTCCTATGGCAGAATAATTATTAATATGTTAAAAATAAATAATGGCATTAGGTCCGTGCAGTGCTTAGCACATCCTGATTATCCAACAGTACATATCAACAAGTATTAGCTAGAGAGAACACGGGTCTACAGTGTACAAAAAATAATTTCTAGGAATACCAGAGTCTAATCAAGTGAAGATTGGGAAAAGGAGAATCATGCCTCAAAGACTTACATAAGGCATTTCTTGTATAACTGACATTGTCATATGTATTATAATGAGAAGTATGTATTTAATTTTTTATGTATTTTAGTAGTCATAACATAGTATGAGAAATGTTTTTTTTTATGTTTATTCATAATATGTACATACTGTTAATGAGGAATTTTACAACTGTGAATGACTGTCAAAGTCATGTCATCATTTGGAATAGCCATGCTTATGTCTTTGAATTTTCCATTGGATGGGACATGTCCCTGTGTATATATTTTAATACCCTACACTGACTTAGTCCATTGTAAAAAATCATTGTACAGATTATATATATGATATATACATTTTTATTCTATATGTTGTAAATATGCATATTACGATGTGAAAAGAGGAACAAATACTATACTCTAGCCAACCAATTTACCTTTTTTCTAACCTGCTTGTTATGGGGGCAGCCATGGGCTTAAGGATAGTTTGTGGTTTAGTTCTCTGAACGGGACAGAACAGTGGATTCTCTACATAGTTGAGATGTTGAAAGATGTCCTCTTTAAGGCAAGTAACCCCCAATTGCTCCATGGGAGAAGATGAACCCAGTTCAACTTGAATATAAACCTAATTCTCAACCTAGACCTAAACTTAACTTGCTACATCATCCCTAATTCTAACCTTAATTTAACATAATATTAACCTAATCGTTACCCCTATCCTAACCCTAAACCTAACTGTATTGAAATAATATGAAATTCTTACCATTCTAATATGAAATTCTTACCATTTTTGCATTAACCTCTGTCCATTATTTCCTTTTCTAGATGCTCCAAAATGGAAAAAAAGAAAATGAATATAGCTGTAGCTGTCTTATTGTTTTCTCTTCAAGTGCCAGGCTGTAAATATTTGCTGAAACAGTGCCAATCTTGTACATGTACAAAAATTATGTTGCTAACTGCTCCTAACCGCCTTCAATATAAGAGTTTATGCCACACTAAAGTTTTAAACACTGCACACTGATTTAATTTCTTTTTCTCAACTACATTCCAATGGAACTAAATTACTAACACTGGTCAATGATAATTAGTAATTAATCTTTTGCAATTAGCATGCAAGTGTTCAGCATTAGTAGGATTTAGTAGTCAAGGCATTTACAGTTAGCACTGAGGTTAACTGATTGCCTCTGTTTTGTGTTTTAGTTTTAGTTTGGAGATACTGCTGTTGGTTTCTCCTTTACTTATTACTATGGCCTTGATCGATTTGCCAATGGCAGGATTAAATGTTACATTACACTTTCCAGGCAAACTTTGTAGCCAACATGAGTGTGCATGGTAAATTAGAGAAATATCGGTCAATTACATATTTTGGTTGTAAATTGGCATCAATGTTTTTTTATCTCTAGTGTACATCATTATAAAAGAATAACTGATGTACAGGCTATTTGTTTGTTTCTCACAAACAAATATAAAAAAATTCTGTGGTACAGCTTTATCGTTTTAACTGTGGTCAACTGATTAATAACTAAGTAATTAAAGACAACAGGTGGATTATGCTGTGACCTTTTACAAGCTACTGTTAATATTGAATGGAAAGATCAAGTGCTGCATGTGGAATACAGGCTGGGTCTGAGAGGGTAAGTGCAGACCAAACTGAACTGTAGAAATAAATATATATATAAAAATCAGAGAAACTATATATATATATATATATATATATATATATATAGAGAGAGAGAGAGAGAGAGAGAGAGAGAGAAACAAAAAAATCAGTTTCTCTGATTTTGCTATCTATAGGTTTATGTTTGAGTAAAATGAACATTGTTGTTTTGTTCTATGAACTACAGACAACATTTCTCCCAAATTCCAAATACAAATATTGTCATTTAGAGCATTTATTTGTAGAAAATGAGAAATGACTGAAATAATACAAAATGCAGAGCTGGAATAACCATTGTTTTTAATCACAGCAGTTCAGTTTGGTTTGATGGCTTGTGATCATCCATCTTCCTCTTGAATATATTCCAGAGGTTTTCAATTTGGTAAAATCAAAAGAACTCATCATTTTTAAGTGGTCTCTTAATTTGTTCCAGATCTGTATATAGCTAATTGAATTTTTACTTGACACAACATTTAGCAGTTCCCATGCTAAAGCGTATATATATTTGTTAAGCTATTGAGCCACTAAGATTGATTTTGATTAATGGGTGAACCGTCATATTAACAGATATATACAAATGTCTGTCAATGATGAATGACTTTGTTGTTTTTGATAGCTCACATAGGTGGCCATACTGAATCTAGTCACCTGTCATTTGCTACAGATTTTAAGATTTTTACTTTCTTTTTACATAAACATTATTTCATTAATAACATATTTATTATGTGTTCTGTCTCCAATGACAGCTCTAAAACCAATAAGCCTCCCATTGGTAAAATGGAAGTAGGTTAATTTATACTGAATAGGATTAAGTCACATATACATACTGTTGCCATATATAAAAAAGTTTAATAAAACGAGTGGGAACCCTGGTTACAGTATGTCTAAGCTCACTTATGTCAACAAATTCATTACACTGGACCTGATTATAGTACAATAGCAGTACAATAGCCAAATACAGGACATAATTTTTAAGAATGTTTTAGGTTCTACATCTCATTGTCACTGTGGTTCCTAGTCTTAACTTGTCGGTATGACAAACCCCTATTAAGGTTTGGTACATAGTGTGCAACTCTACTTCACCATCTGTCCCTTGTCCCATCTGTCTAATGACATTTTTTCCAGAATATTCTGTTTAAACATTCAAGCATATCATCACTGTTAAGTAAAAACATGAATCATTAAAACAGCAACTTTACAGTAGAGAGATAAAACACTCTTACATTTCAATAAAAATTCAAAGTAAGATGAATTTCTATTGGTCCATTCATCAACAAATGTTGACACAGTGTAAGGGACAGTTTGTGGGTTCAAATAATGTAGTAAATTAAATATCTACAAAAAGAGATGAAAACATTGTCATCAATACTTAATTTCATTCAGCAATTTATTCAGTCCTTCATATTTGTTTTATTAACAACAAAATATGATGTTGTTTGTAATAAGGATCACCATGAGGACCATGAGATAAGAGATGGCTCTTATATTAACAACTGTGTAAACCACAGTTTTTAGAGACTCGCCAATTAAGAACATGTGCCCGAATACTGTCTTGGGTTTTGTGAACATAACCAGGCCGTTGTGATTTACACAGTGTACCTAACTGCAGGGTCTAATTTCTCTAATAAGTTCTTCTTATTAAAGAAAGGACTTAATAATTGGTGATCTTGAGTGTGGTGTACACTTAGAACAAACATTCTGTCTGCAGTCGCAAGAGTGAAGATCACCAAGGGAGAATAATCACTTGAACATACTGTTCTGGCTTAAATAATTAACCAATTAAGCAGCTGGACAAGAAACTCTCATTTATATTGCAGTGTTGGACTATAATATAATATGAATCTGGCAGTTGGTCTTTAAATTTGCATGACTTGGATTATTTCTTTTTACTTTTACTTTTTTTTTTGATGCCATTTGCTGTAAATATGCCATTTGGAAAACACAAGGTTTTTGTCCAACAGTGACAATAATCAATCAAAAGTTTGGACACATCTTTTCCTTCAATGCTTTTCTTTTCCCTTATATTGAAATGAATATTGAAATCATTCAGACTATGAAGGAACACATAAGGAATCATGTAGTAAATTTAAAACCAGAATACCCTGTGAAGCATTTGGGTGGCTCTTATCTGGGGAGCTGTGTTTGAGGCAGGTAACTCTGATGAACTTATCCTGTGCCCCTTTCCTGGGGCAATCCTGATGAGAGCCAGTTTTATCATACCACTTTTGATGGTCTTTGCGACTGCGCTTGAAAATACTTTACAAACACATTAAGAGACAAGAAATTCAAGTAATTAACTCTTGATGAGGCACAGCTGTTAACTGAAAGTCATTCCAAGTGACTCTATCTCATAAATCTGACTTAAAAATGCAAAGATAGGCAAGATAAAATATAATATAAAATATAAAGATATAAAATATAAAGATAAGAATCTTACGGGAGCATAGGCATTTTTTCTTTCTTGGGAGAATACACGTGACTATTATTTTTACTACTGCTATTTTACGACTACTATTTTAATTCCAGTTTGTTTATAGTTTTTGTTTTTTCCTTTCTTGGTTTTCAATTCTTCAATTAAATATAGATTTAACAGTTACCTGCCTTTAAATCTTTATTTTTATAGCAAAAAAATGATTTAAAACAAAAAATGTTAATGTTAATAAACTGTGTGTCCCTCAGCATCTATCCCTAGTGCAACAGAAATACCCTATTAAATGATATTTTTAATGTTCTGCTTGAAAATGTATAGTATCACTATACTATACATTTTTAAAAATCACACAAAGCACACAAACTAATTCTAGAATAATAGGTTAAGACCTGGTAACTAAAACAATTTAAATACTTTTGGATTAGCCATTTAATTAGATTAAATATTCAGTAACAGAAGAAGCTGTGGTTTGTGATAACAGGACCAACTTAAGAGATGACTCCTATACCAACAACTGCCTCAGAAATCTACCTAGGGAAAAAGCACACATAAGTGCTTAAATGCAAGATCATTACAAATTAATGAATAAAATATAAATGTAATAATAATATATAATAGCACATTGATATTCCTCTCTTTGCTAGCTGTATAAGATGCACAAAAGGCATTATTTTACATGTAACATCCAGAGCAAATATGTGTATATGAGCTGTGAGTATCTGAGGTCCTCTGAGTATGTGAAGTCCCACAAGAACAAATAAAGACTGTCAATGAGCATTGATATTAATTAAAACAGAGATAATTCAATTACTTGCTATTAAAACACTTGTTGCTAAAACACATGTGGATATCTCTATCCTCAGTGTTGTCTTTAGTATATAAAAACATGAGTAAAAGCAAAGTATTTCAATCGGTATTTCACATATTTTAATTAAATTCTCATAACTTCTAAATTAACCTAAAACATTTAATAGGTTATTTCATGAATTTTAACAATGCTTTTGTGTTTTGAACCTGTGAGATGCTGAAA
The DNA here is from genome assembly GCF_023375975.1 of Astyanax mexicanus. Lineage (NCBI taxonomy): Eukaryota > Metazoa > Chordata > Actinopteri > Characiformes > Acestrorhamphidae > Astyanax > Astyanax mexicanus. Next base: position 19,902,282 of record NC_064425.1, read on the forward strand.
TTTTGCTATTAAAAATACATAATTAATATAATTAACATAATTAAAATAATAAATTACAATTTTCACAAAATAAAATATTCTTAGCATTTTAAACACATAAAATAAAAGTGTGTGAATCAGATTTTTTTTACCACCTCACAAGTACACAACCCCAAAATATTATTTAAATTAAAATAATATATTATAAACTAAACATAACATTTTTTTCCGCTTAAAATGGTCAAGTAAATTTTATTCAAATATACAACATGCAGATTCAAATACTTATGTCAACTTTTAGGCTCTATATGAGGACAGTTGACTAACTCAAATATCTAAAAAATATCTAATATTCTTTTCCTAAAGAAGCTCTTGAGTTACCAAAGAGATAATCTGTAACTTTATTTGTATGTTTCTACCTGCTATCTTTTTTTTTTTTTTACCTGACTTGGCCTCTCCTACAGTTCCTGCTGTAGTTTTGAAAGATCTGTTGTTTTCAGATTAATGACGATCTCTTTCACTTACATCTTTTTTTTTTCAGTGAATAAATTCAACACTTGGAATCAACTCCAAGCCTTTTTCTTCTTTAAATGTAATTAAATAAAGGAACAGATTGTAAAAATATTATGCATAACATGCCTGAGATTTAATCAATTGGTGTTGCAATGTTTTTGTTAAACTTCTTAAAGTGGTGAACCAAGGCAAAATGACTATTGTCCAAAGATTATGGACCTGACGGTTAATCATAAATCACAACCAAAATTAAATTAAATATTACACATTAAGGTACATCTAGTCATGTTGGGAAGATTCTACAGCCATGAATTGTTAAACTGTTTAATAATAATCTTTACATGTTTTAAAAGGTCTATGCTGGACAAATTAAATAAAATAAAAAAACTTTACTAATGCAAAAAAGTATAAAAAGACCTGTGACCTGACACTGAAATGTAATTTATAAAAATACTAATAACATACTATGCTAAACAACCCACATGGCAGATCATGTAAAAGCTGTTAAGAATGTTCAATTTAAAATAGACATAAAAAACGTTTATTCATTTGTAGGGAAACAGCAGGGATACAGCATCAACAAAAAAATAATAATAAAAACATGTATACCTTGCAGAAACCTTAAAAACAACTTAAATTACATAATAAAAGTGCAACAATTCAAATGTTAAGAATAAGAATATAAATTAACAGTCTCTCAAATGATCATAGATGGTTAATTTTAATACCACATACATTATTCCAATTATTATTATTATTCAGCCTATAAGACCTATTTGACGCCTGTGGCCATCTATGTTAATCTACCACCACCTAGTGTTAGCTTCACTATACAACATCTTACATGTTTTTATTTACAGCATTTCCAACTGCATATAATATTCAGATATATTATATAGTCCTGCTTTATTTGATGCCCCTATTTCCAAAGCTCAGATTATTTGCTACATACCAGTTGATTTTCAACAATGTAAAGTTTAGTTCAAGGGTTTAGTTTAGGGGTTAGGTTCAGTTTTAAGATTTAGTATTTAGTTTATTCATATTATGTTACCTTTAATGTACAGTTTAGTTGCATTTTTTAGATATTTGGTGAACATTAGTTAAAAATGTTACAACATTCATGAATCACTGTTATTTCAGAATGCACTTAAATATTCAGAGTCTGATGTAATGTTAAAATCCCTGTAACTGTTTTGGATCATTTTAAGTAAATTTGGATAGTAATGAATAAAAAAATTGCTGGATGCAACACACCAGTGATCAGCTTGGAACTGATTTGTCTGCTTGTGGTTTATCTAGATTGCTTCCATAATTCTGAGATTTTCTATTGTTCTCACCGAACCACAAGTTTCTGAACACTGGCAGCTGTTTTGATAAGGCCATCAATGTTATCACTTGCCAACTATCATGAACATCCCATACCACAGTGATAAATAAAGATTAATTTGACACAAATGTTCCTTATCAATGTCACATAATGCACCTTATAATTCTGGTGCACTTTATATATGAAAGTAGACCAGAAAATAGACTTTTATTGATAGTGTGCCTTATAGTCCAGTGCGAAAAATGCGGTAATTATGATATATTTTAACATGGTGTTTTTTATAGTATGGATCTCCAGAGACAGTTTCTGAAATATTCTTTGTCACATTTTTGCAACAGGTTTTACCAAAGTATAACCTCATTGCAGGTAATCTACTTCTAAAAAAGCTCAGACCGCATCAAAAGATTCTTCCGCATGCTTAGTGCAATTACACATTCTCACCAGAGAGGGCCCCCAATCCCCCCAATCCTAAAACTTACGGACATCGGTTTTAGGTCAGGAGAACTAATATTATCAAGTTGAGTAAATTTACCGGCCAGTACAACTCAATCAAATGAGTTCAGAGAACTTCAACCTGAAAACTTAAAGCTCACCTTCCACGAAAATCCGATTTTTCTTGTTTTTTGTGGAATACAGTAGGTCTCTCCGAGTTGAATGTGTACACCTGCACATTAAACTGTTTTGCAGCCCCCATTGTCTCCAGGAGCTAAGCAAAGAAATCCCCCCTCCCCCCTCCGAAAAACGGGTGAATTTTGAATTATCTTTCTGCCTACGTAGGCAGAAACTCACAGACCAGCCCACCTTGGCTCGAGAAACTCCCAGAGGCGGAGCTGAAGCGACGCAACATCACCGCTCATCAGTTAGGAGGTGGGAGGCAGTGAGCAGCAGAGCGGCGGAGGGGCGTCGCAGTTCTCCTAGCCAATCAGAGGAGAGATATTTGCATGCTGTTTGCATGTATGAATATTCATGAGCAAAGCTGGAATCCGGTCATTTTGGACACACCCCTAAAACAGTCCATTAAAAAAGAGCTATACAGAGACACCTGAGCACTTTTTTTTTTTTACAAAAACGGCTCACATGTCATTCATTCATACTAGAGACCACAACTAGACATTTTAAAATGAAAGAAAAAACGACGGAAGGTGAGCTTTAAAAAGGCTTGTTGAGCGAATAAAATTCCTATAGGCCCCTGGCACCATATATTTGCATCTTGGGTGTGGCCTTTTCCTTACTTACCATCTTTGTGTTTGTCTGTTGCCCAAAGCTACCTTATTCTAGACATGCATTTGTGTAATGTATGTGTTGATAGCCAGCAAGCTGTAAGTGCTATTTATTTTTATTCAGTGTTTCTGGTTGTCACAGTGTTTTGATTTGGAGCAGCAGAGTTCACATTTGTGTTGCTCTTATATTATGCTGTCAGTATTGGCAGTTCTATAACAATATGCTAAATATGTTAAGAATACATATATTAAGTCAACACAATTATATAAGCCCACAATGCTTGAAAAACCATTTGAGTTAAACAGTTGTGTGAACAAAACTCATTTAAGTTGAATAAAGTTATCATTTAGCCTTAACTTTGTATGTATTTACAACTTAACTGAGTCAAATCTAAATAATCTGACTGAGTTAAGTTAAGCCAATGAATATATTTTTCAGTGTGTAGTTTCTGACATGAATAAGGCACCCAAGAAGAACACTATCCTTGAGTTTTTCGCTAACCAGTACTCCCATTATATAACCTTTAATTGGTCCTCTGTAAAATAATGTCCTAAAGCCACTGGATATATTTATTATCTGTTTAAAACTCATTAGCCATTATTATAATACTTGCATTATAATGTTCATTAATTTATTATAAGATAATGATGAGGTTATGAGGCATAACACTAGTTTATAATCATGCTTACAAAGAATTATTAACAAGTTTTATTGAGTTGTAACTGAATTTATAATGGCTAATAAATACAGGATGTACAGCATGATTACCAACACTTTAAAGTAAGCATTAAGTTAAAAGGAAAATAAAGCAAACAAATCCAACATTATTTAAAGTGGTTTACTTTTCCATACTATGTAAGTGAAATATGATTGTTCTTAACTTCCAGAAATGTTCATGCCTGTCACATTTTTATCTTTATTTTTTTTTAATGATTACCTTTTTGACAAAAACAGATCCTTGATCTGCACTAATAAGAAGCTTTATGAATATTAATCAAGGGGTGAGCTATTTTATGAGGTACTAATCACTGCAAATCTCACTGAAAAAAAAATATTGTTTCAACTTAACTCAGTCAAGTCATAATTTTGCTTTGACTCAGTTAAGTTATAAATATACAACATCTTAAATTAATTTAATTTAACTAAGTCAAGTTATCATTTTAATTTGACTTCGCTAAATTATAAATATAGATATTTTCAACAAATTTAGCATGGTTTTATAGAACTGCCAAAACTGACACCATAATATTGGGGAAGCACAAGAGTAAACTCTATAGCTCCAAGCCAACATACTGTAGCAATTATGAACACATAATAATGGTAATTTTCTCTTACAGTCTAAAACACTGAGGCCTGGCAAGCAACACAAATATAACACAATTACATGCCTAGGATAAGGTAGCTTTGGGCAACAGACTACACAAAGATTGTGAGTAAGGGAGTGGCCACACTCAGTATGCAAATATATGGTGCCAGCAGCCTTATGGGAAAGCTATATGAACACTGTGGCAAGAGCCACCAAAAAATGTTTTGGACCCAAAAAAAAGGGGGGACCCAAAAAAACTTTGTCTCCAAACTTTTTAGGACCCAAAAAAGTTCGTCACCCAAAAACAATTTGTCACCAAAAAAATTTGGGACCCAAAAAATGTTCATCTCCAAAAAAATTTGGGACCCGAAAAAACTTCGTCACCCAAAACAAATTCGTCACCAAAAAAAATTGGGACCCAAAAAAACTTCGTCACCACAAAAAAAATTGGGACCCGAAAACTTTGTCTCCAAAATTTTTCGAACCCGAAATATTTGCGTCACCAAAAGAAATTTGGGACCCGAAATGTTTTTTTGTCACCAAAAAAATTTGGGACCTAAAACATTTTCGTCACCAAAAAAATTTGGGACCCGAAAAAACTTGGTCTCCAACATTTTTCCAGCCCGAAAAATTTGTCACCAAAAAAAATTGGAACCCGAAATATTTTTCGACACCAAATAAATTTGGGACCCGAAAAAACTTTGTCTCAAAAATTATTCGAGCCCAAAATTTTTTCGGCATCAAAAAAATTTGGGACCCGATAAAACTTCGTCTGTAAAAAAATTTGGGACCCGAAAAATGTTCGTCACCAAAGAAATTTGGGACCCGAAAAATTTTCGTCACCAAAAAAATTTGGGACCCGAAAAAATTCATCACCAAATAAAATTGGGACCCGAAAAATTTTCATCACCAAAAAAACTTGGTACTCAAAAAATTTTCGTCACCAAAAAAATTTGGGACCCGAAAAAACTTCGTCTCCAAAATTTTTCGGGCCTGAAAAATTTTCATCACCAAACAAATTTGGGACCTGAAAAATTTTCATCACCAAAAAAATTTGGTACTCAAAAAAAATTTGGGACAAAAAAAAACTTCGTCACCACAAAAAAATTTGGGACCCAAAAAATTTTTCAACACCAAAAATTTTTCAACACCGAAATATTTTCGGCTCCAAAAAAAATTGGGACCCAAAAAATTTTAGTCACCAAAAATATTTGGGACCCAAAAAACTTTGTCTCCAAAAACATTTGGGACCCGAAAAATTTTCTTCACCAAAAAAATTTGGGACCCAATAAAAGTTTTTTTAACTCATTTTATTGAGTTGTACTGGCCGGTAAGTTCACTCAATTTGGGGTCACGTGATGCCATCAACCTGAGAAGACGTGAGCGCCAGAGCTCCTCAAATTTATCTCTGTTTTTGTTTATAATAGCACTGCAGTAAGCCTTTAGTTTACATTGGTCAGCGTGGGATACTTTCTGTTGCGTTTTGTGATAATGGACCGTCGACCTTAACCCAAAAAAGAAGCTCAGAAGACCGCTAAACTTCACAGCGAGGACGGAGGTAAAGATGGCGCCCAAGCTAACTCACCCACTGATGACTCCGATCCTGAGAGCTCCTCATCTGAGCTTCGGGCTTCCATTAACAGTCTACTGAGCAACGCATTAGCACAACGGAAGATCTGATGAACGGGACCTCGACCGGCTCCAAGTGAACCGCCAAGATCGGTTCTGGTCAGATTTTTACGCTACCAAGACCGAGACAAGGTGCTAAGAATAGCCAGAGAGATGAGAGGCTTCACGGTGGAGGGGAGGCGAGTGAGCATTTACCCATTTATTTGTGGGAAGATCTCTGTAGAGATGGGGTTACTTCTACCATAACTCAAGATACAGATTGACTCAATTTAATTTCTTACACCAACTTCATTATACTGCAGCTAAGCTGCATACTTTTAATTCAAATATTTCCCCTCTTTGTTACAGATGTGGTGTTATTGGTGGTACTTTTTTACACTGTACATGGTCATGCCCTAAAGTACATGACTTCTGGCAGAGAATTTGTAACACATTATCAGAGATGTTTGGTATTTCTTTTCCAGTAGATCCAGAAGTTTGTCTATTGGGTAATTTTACCAACTCGAACCTTAAAATGGTTCTGCTATAAGGCTTACTGAAATCATTTTAATAGCAGCTAAAATCTGTGTTGCTCGTACCTGGAAACTTGAGACTAATATTCCTTTCCAAATGTGGATTTCTGAAATTAAACTTTGTATACCCCTAGAAAAGATCATCTACCTTTTGAGAAACAAATTGGATATGTTTTACAAGGTGCGGCAGCCCTTCTTTGACTACATTGAAAAAGACTCCTTTGACCAGACCGATTGATTTCAGGGGATCTAAGATCTTTGCAAAAAATTACCTTTGATTATATTTGCTAATTGTACACTAGGTCGACCTAATTTGTATTAAATATATTCATACTTAATATTTAACTATATTATACTGTATGTCATTAGAAGATGTCAATTATGTATTATAAATGTTTATTTATTTTTATTTTTATCTTTTTCCCTTCTGTTTGTTGTTTAATTACATATTCCCATGTTTTCTATTGTTGTGTATTATATTGAAAAGAAAAAAAAGCAAACAAAATAAAATATACCAAAAAAAAAGTTCACTCAGTTTGATGATATTAGTTCTCCTGACTAAACCACAAAATCACGCCACAGAAGACTTGCAATTTTGGAGAAAAGCCGACCATGATCTTGAGACTTTTAAATCTCTGGCCCTCAAATTGACCAATTGTATTGAAAAACACAAACATAACTTGATTTTGTACACAAATACATAACCTTTACCATTACAGTAATACCTGTGTGTCTAAATTGACAAGTAAAAAATCCTTCTAATTAATTCCAGAGGGGAAACTCTTAGACTCCCATGGAGAAATGTCTCATAGAAGACAAGCTATATAACTTAGTTTCTAGAAGCTTGAGCAGCTCAAACAGCTAAAGCTCTGTGTGACAAGCTGAGACTCCAAGTCTTTCTGTCAGTTTTCTTAAAATAATTATAGCATGTCTTGGTATGTTCTGGGATGTAATTTATTTATTAATGTTGTTTTTCCTTAATTATTTTAAAATTGCACATTAATTAATTGCCATTATTTTATAATTTGTAAATATACTATTGTTGACTGTGTTGGCAGTCCATTGTGTTTACTGTGTAAATGTGTTTTAACAGTAATAATAATTATGGCACATTTTAACGTAACTCTTATTTTTACGGCCTTTGGGCCTCCTAGTCCGCTCAATTATGGAGTTTTCTTTCTCACTTTGGTGACTTATCTTACAACTGTTTTTGCTAATTTCATTTTAATGCTGGTGATTTACTGTGACACGAGTCTCCACAAGCCTATGTATATATTTGTATTCAACCTGGCAATTAATGGACTGACTGGGTGCTCTGCTGTTCTTCCTGTCATCATGAACTACCTTGTTGACAATGTAAAGAACATCTCCTATACTGGCTGTTTACTGCAGGTCTTCTTTGTAAATTTTTACGGATCGTCTGGATATGGCCTATTAACAGTCATGGCTTATGATAGATATGTTGCTATTTGTAAACCACTGCAATATCACACCGTTATGACACCAGTTAAAGTTAAGCTGCTTCTAGCAGTAGTGTACACTTCCACTATTTGTTTTTTAGGCGTACAAGTATACTTCACTTCAAATTTGCCTCTGTGCGGATATACTGTAAACAAGCTGTTTTGTGATAACCTGGCAGTAGTAAGTCTGTCCTGTGTTAAGAGTGCGTTTGTAGATATATATGGTCTGTTTGGGGTGGTTATTTTTGTTGTTTTACCTCCGGTATTTGTCATCATGTCATATATAAGAATTTTGCTCATTTGTTTGAGAGCATCTGCAAATGCCAAGCAGAAAGCTCTGAAAACCTGCGCTCCCCATTTAATCACATTTATGAATTTTTTATCAGCCAGCCTCTTTTCTGTCATATATAATCGATATAATAACTTTCTTCCGAAAGAGGTTAATGTTTTTATTTCAGTTCATTTTATTATGCTTCCACCTCTTCTAAACCCACTTATTTATGGAATAAGAACTGAACAGATTAACAAAAGTTTCAGGAAGCTTCTACAGAAAAGAGTTTTTGGTCTTGAATTTCCTGTAAAAACTGATGATCATGTAAAAAAAATCAGCATTTAGCTGCTTGATTAAGAAGTATGAATTGATGCTGTGTAAATCAAAGCATTGTTGTAAATAACTAAGTATACACTTTCTATGTTGTTTGGATGTTAGGGATGCAGTATTATCCTTGGAAAAAAACTGTTTAATTGCAGTGTGTGTGTGTGTGCGTGAGTGTGTGTTGACTGGAGTGATATACTACAATCCTTGTATAAAACTCTGCATATAGTAATAAATAACATTTACTGGAATTATTGGTCTCTTATCACTATGTGTAACATATGCAGAATGTCATGATACAGTTAGAATTTTATTTGACCTATGTTTGTCTCTTTAGACTGAGCTCCCCTGATAATATTGCGCTTTAATTTAGTACGTAATATTTTATAAACCTAATTAGCAATTTATAAGAGAATATATATAAAACAATATTTTAAATTACAAATAACATTTTATTTGTTGTTGAAAATTGTAATATGACTTTTTGATACATGCATCTAAAGCAATACTCATTTTTTCCTTGTGGTTTCTTTTTGGTCTCCCTGCCCAGTATGAGTCTGGTTTAGGGTCCTCTGTGCTCCCATGCCCTGTTATGCACTCCTGGTTTCTCTGTCTGTTCACAGTGCTTTGCTGGATGATTTTGGGCCCTTCCCTCATTCCTAATCCACATCTGATTCACATCACATACTGTAAACCCCAGGCCATGACTGCTTGAAATTTAAATAAATCCTCTAGACAAGGGGTATTTAATTAGGATTCAGTACGGTCCAGTTAGAGAAAGTTTCACCAGGCCAAGGTCCAGACCGTCGCTATTTTTAACTTGCGTTATGTTAACAACTACTGAAAGACAAAACAAATTACACATACTAGTATATTTCAACAATATGTATTGTTTTAAATAGGCCTGTCACAATAATTACATGATCAACCTATCATAAAATAAATGGAAACACCCTCAATAATTTAACTTATCGAGTCTATTAATGTGAATCTGTATGTTAACTTTGTTTTAAAATGCTATATTTATTCAATTTTGATTTTATTTATATTAGATTTAGGCCTGCCTGTCATGATAATTATGAATGACAAACCATTACATTTACATTAGCAGACACTTTTATCCAAAGCAACTTATAATGATGTGCAAATACTGATGTACATTAACAATAAAGGACATAGAAGTTCAAAGAAAAAACATTTTTAAAAGGGCCTAAAAGAGGGCCAAGGTGAGTAGTGTGTTAGAGGAGGAAAGGAGGAATGAGGTTAATGTGGTATTTTCTCAGTGTCTTCCTTATGTAGAGTCACCTGGAATAGTTTTCTAAGCATCTTAAAGAAGTTCCTGGAGCTGCTGAACAATAGTTGCTGCATGTTGTGAAGCTCCAGCTCATCCTAAATCACCATCTCAGTTAGGTTTAGGCCAGGGCACTGTGGAGGACAAACACTTGTTTGTTTACTAGATAATATGTGTCCTGTAAGTGTTTTCATGTCTTAAATATTAATTGACAATGTAGAAAACAAATTAAACTAAGAAATAAAGAAAAACACTGAATCATAAGTAGATTTATTGACACTTTTAATACAGTCTGTTTCAAATATATTGGCATGTATTGGTTTGAAACAAAGCACTGGAGTCACTTGTGCTGGTGTTCGTTTGCATGATTAAGTTTTTGGGCTTTTACTAGTCAGGATGGCTCAGCCTGTATTAAATCAGAAGATATTTTATCTATAATCTTAACCAGAATCTTTTTTTTTTCTATTTTCTCGCTTCTGCATTTTTGTTTAAAGAGAAAACCTCTATATTAATAAATGTATTGAAAGCACTTCATGTTTTTTGCGGTTTTGCATATATGGTAGTAATCTGTAATTGTAGATAACATGCTATGTCATGCTGTTATTACAAATAAAAATTAGTAATAATACATTCTTAGTAGAATTTAGACAGAGTAAAACAATAAGACAAGCCGTGTACTACAGTATTTACTACCTTATTTAGCTGTTGTGTTTCCGACTGTTGGTTTATATAGCATGTCTTGTGGTGTACCACAGGGTTTTATTATAGAGCCAATTAAACTGCTGAATTGAAAGCCTGAAGTGTAGCTTACATACAGGTTCTAATGGGAAAAGCACTAAATACAGATAATTGTAATGTTAGGAAAATTACAGAGATTTTAGTAATATTTTAATAAAAGCTGATTTGTTTCTAAGGTCATCTAGTGAACCACCTTCAGGGTTTCCGCCACGTTCATTTCAGTGCGGCGGTCCGCCACGCCTTCGTTCTTCCCCGCCACCCTTCGTGAAAATTCGGAGCCCGGCGTTTTTCCCGCGCTTGATCAGCGTTGCCCCGCCCTCTCTCGTTTCTGACACTGGAATTTGATCATCTCGACAGGACACCGGCTGTCAAACTGGACAACTGAATCCGAGGTATGTGGCGCTGAAATGATGTTTTTTTATATTTGTGAACAAGTTGTTGAACATTGTTCAAGGGTTATATCGGTAATATGTTGTAGACGTAGCCTACACAACACGGCTGTTTTCGCATGTTGCATCTATTTCGGGAGGCTACAGGTGAGGGCTTCTCTAGCCGTTCCTGCACATGTAGCAGGGTGGCCGCGGGTCCTTAAAAAGTCTTAAATGGTATTAAATTTCATTTTTGTCAAATAAGGCCTTGAAAAGTCTTATTTTGTCTTAAAATTTCAACCAAAATGTCTTAAATTTGCCGGAGCTAAATTTAGGGGGGAATAATTCCGTCAGCCATGTGTTGAACTTCGGGGGTGGAAATCGGTAGTTAGTCATGCAGTGCCAACATAACGCGCGCGCGAGAGAGAGAGTGTGAGTATAGGACACAGCGAGAGAGAGAGAGACTGAAACATAACGCGAGAGAGAGAGAGAGAGAGAGCGAGAGCGCGCCTGTAAATAGCGAGAGAGAGAGAGACTGAAACATAATGCGAGAGAGAGAGAGAGAGAGAGAGAGACTGAAACATAATGCGCGCGCGCGAGAGAGAGATGAATTAAACAGTGATTAAACAGCTTCAACTTACGCAGGTGTCCACTCAGGCTCACTCACCTGGTGGAGTGAAAATCACGCTATGTTTCTGTTTCTGGAGCTGTCATAAAGCAAGGATGTAGGGCCCTAGAATAGAGGCACCCTAGAACAGCTCTGTGATGCATTTGTTTTCACGGTCCAGTAAACATTTTATTGTAATTAAATTAAAGATTAAAGATATTGATATGTATAATTTAACATTTTGTGTTGCACACTTTTACGTTTACCGTATCTGAAAAAAGAACAATAAGGATTTATTTTAAAGAAACCTACTTTTTGCAACTTTTTGTTTTAAGTGGGCATTTTTCAGTGACAGTTGGAAATAAAGAAAATAACTGGAAACATGTGTAATTGTGTTATATCGTGATATCATTAACGTGATATAAATTATCGGTTCCCAACCGGGGGGTCCTGCCACCGCACCTTCAAGGAAATCCTGGGGGAAACCCTGACCTTGGTATGCTTCTAATATCACAGTTTCAGAACCACTGGCCTACAGGATAACATTGTGTTTGGCATTCTAACACTGATGTACTAACCAGGGATGGGTTTCCCAAAAGCTTCCTAGCAATAAGATTATTCTTAGATGACTGAGCACTCTCTCTCCATTTTAGATGTTCTTAATCCTTAGATGCTTTTTGGACTGAACTTTCATATGTGCTTATGTGGATTTTTTTGAGCACACCCAAGCAGGAAAAGTGTTCCAACCCGCTACCAGTGAAGAAATCTGCCTTTTTTCATTTTTGCATCAAGCAGACAACAAAAACAGTGATTTTATCTTTATCACATAAAAAAATAAACACAACAATAAAATCATACAGCAAAAATTAGTATTAATACAATCAGTCCAACAATACGGACAGTGGTTACTGGCCCTGCACCTAAAAAAAAAGGTACACCTCAAATCTTTTTTATTTCAGTGGTTTGTATTTTTACCATATATGTAAATCTGCCATTTTGACTTCTGTGTGCATGCAAGCAAGGGTTAATATTTATGTGTCAAAGTACAAATATATAAGATGTATAATAGATATAACAGAGCATGTCTCAAATGAGTCAGAAGGTGAGTTTAGACACAAATGCTAGTCAGGTTGGCTCAGATTACAATCAGTTACAATCTATTTTAATCTATGCTCTTTATTTGGCTGTACATAATGTAAAAATGAGACATAAGCAGACTATGAGCTTACCTCTGTAGGTGCACAAAGAATGTGAACGCTTTATTATTTATTACGAGAAACAAAACATTTCTAACTGTGATTAATCTTTGTCTTGAATGCCATCTTTATCTTAGTCAATCTTATTCCGTACATAATAGGATTCAATAGTGGTGGACAAATCACAAAGTAAACTGAAATTATTACACGTAACACGGGAGGCATGTACACCTTATTAAATCTACTTGAAAACATTTCAAATGAACAGCCAAAAGAAAAATTCAACAGCGAAGCAATATGTGGTGTACAAGTGAGTATAGCCTTTTGTGTGGATTCTGCAGAAGAGGTCAAACAGGCTCTCCAGATCTGTATGTATGAATATATTATCAACAGTAACGGAACAAGTATACTGATGATGGAACCGACTGTGCCGTAGATATTGCTCACTGTGGTGTCTGAACATGCAAGTTTCACAATAAGGTAGTTATCACACCAAACTTTCTCTATAACATTTGCACATAATTCTAAGTTTAAATTTATCAAAAGATTGATGGTGAATTTGGCAAACGAAATCAGCCATACCAGTCCAATGAGTGTATACACCCTGGTGTGAGTCATTATGCTGCTGTAGAGTAAAGGGTAGCAGATAGCCGTATACCTGTCATATGACATAATTGCTAAATTCCCCAATTCTACTGACGCATATGTGTACAGTGAAAAAATCTGTACATAACAATGAGCAATCGGCACCTCATGCAACTTGGATAACATGTGGGTTAAAATAGCAGGGAAAAATGCAGCACTGCCATATAATTCATTCACAGACAAACTACAGAGAAACATATACATGGGTTCATGCAGTGTCCTCTCGACAGAAATCACTCCAATCAGCAGTGAATTCGCTAAAATAATTGTTATGTATAACAGTAACAAGATTGTAAAATAAAGGTACTTGATTTCTCCCACATCCATGTAGCCAGCCAATACAATGGTAGTGTATCGTGTTGAATTACTCATGATTTCTTATATGTAAAAAAAAAAAAAAAAAAAAAAAAAAAAAACAACAGGTAGATAAATCTGTTGACAATTGATTGGTACAATATTTTATGTACGTAGAGTATTAGTGGATCTAAATAGACATATTATTTACAGAATGTAATCTACATGCATTAGAAAAAAAAAATCTTCTGGATGACCGTTGTGGTGACCAGATATATGCAGGAACAGTAGTGATACTTAAATTTTTTAAAGGAAGATCACACCACTGCCATGTCAGAAGCACACAGGCGTAAGCAGATGGGCACTGGTTAAGAATCCTAAAAAAAAAAATAGACAAATCAAAACACTGATTCAGAAATAATGCAATGCAGAATTAATCACAAAGATCTGTTTCAATAAATATAAACATTAAAATAAAATAAACATTCTGAATATCAACATTAAGCCCCTCTGCATCTGTGGATAAGATTGTGATCTATGAAACCTGTAAATACATCTTTAAAATGTAACAGCAATGTCAGTGAAATTGCACAAAGGCAAAAAAATGTTTTAAGAAATTAAACCAATATACTTTTAACACATACACACTGTTAAAAGAGAACAGTTAAATTACCCATAAAACAGTACATGAAATACAGAGCTTCAATGAAGTCATATAATCCTCAACATTTCCCGTGCAATACAGGAAATTGTGTTGTGCTGCTGCTGTAAAGAAGTTGGTCTAAATTTATAGGGTTGAGGTGAGGAAGTGATGATGATAATGTGTCCAGGAAATTGTATGTCTACTGCTTTTTCCTTACCATGAATTTACATATAATTATGACTATGTGCCCAGTAAATCAGTTATTGTGAGTATAAATAAATTAATTTAAAACACAAAACAAATTAAAGTGAAGAAAATTAAAAGAGTATTCAACTGTAGGTAATTATTAGAACTGACCCTGATATATTTCAAAACTACAAACAAAACATATTTAGAGAATTAGAGGGCCTACTTTGACTCTAACTTATTTTTGGGTCACATGTGGTGCTACTAATGCCTTTCCATCTGTAACTTTTTTTAGGCTCAATAAAGGTTTTAAAATCTGGTGTATCTTTTGATGCTTCTTTATCATTTCTATTGTCAGGCATCATTGATATATTTTTTTATATACCATCCCAGCTAAATGCTGCTTCTGCCATTCATGTTTAAATCTGCAAATGAACATGTGATTTCAGAATTTACAGTGCTAATTTCTGGCATATATTAGTAACCTACAGACTCACTGTTGTTTTTTATTATTCTTACTATTTTTGCCAAACCAGACAAAAATGCAATGTGCAACACATGTATTATATTTTATAATTATTTTTTATTTTGTAGTGTGTCTAAAAAGGTTAACTGACCCAACTGTTACATGATATTGTGGTATAAGGAGGGTTAAAAACAATTTTAGTGTTCTGTTCTTTGCACATGGACATCACACTGTCCCCAGCAACCTGCTGCCAATACTGCCCATGTGTAAATCTGATGGGTTGATCATTTGCCTATCATCGCTGTCCAATGAAAACCAAGTATCTCCAAAACATCAACTTTACAGGAGAGAAAAAAAACTTTCAGTGCAAGTCAATGTTAAAAAAGTTTATTTCAGGTTAATTTGAAGTATTTCTCTTTGTCCGTTCATCAATATAGTTTGGCAAAGTGTAAGGGTCAGTTTGTCTGTCCAAATTTAGTAGAAAACTAAAAATCACCATCAACACCACTGTTAGAACTGACCACCTCACTTCTGATCTACCATGCATGTTAATATGGATCAGATAAATGCTGGATGTGGTCCATGTTTGGGCAGGATGAACCTTTGAAGTGAGTGATGTTTCCATTCTGGTCACTAAAAAGATAAACATTTGAGTGCTCATCATTGCTGAAGAAAGACACTGGTGCACTCTGAGCACACTCAGGTAAGCCCCCAAACTCCGACCAAACCCACTATGGTGACATGCTGACAACTAACAGTCACTAGCCAAATAGAAGCTGACACTCTTGTTGGATTATCAGATGCCAGACAGTGGCACTGTGGCTTATAGACCTGACTGAATATCTGGCAAATATAGTGGTTGAGAGGTGAGATTGTTTGATTCACAGCTGCCAGTAGGCCTTACAATTATACATCAGTGAATATACAATTAGCTACTACAAAATGCTGCCAAATGTTTCCAAACTATTAAGTCTCAATGCAGACAGATGCATTTCTTCTGGTTTGTGTGAAAACATTAAACGTAATATCAAAAAAAAAATCTTTGGGATGTGCTGGAGAAGGCTTTGCGTAGTGGTCAGACTCTACCATCAGTAATGCAAGATCTGGGTGAAAAATGAATGCAACACTGGTTTTCTACAGTGAACACTGTGTACATAATCACCAACAGTAAATAATCAGTATGCTGCAATTCGTCGAGTGATTCAGTGAACAGAACCTACAGTGTTAATCACTGGCCTATAAAAGTAACCTAAAGGCCTAGTGTAACCTAAATTGGCAATGTAATAGTAAGGTAGGTCAGTTAGTAATATGGCTGGCCCAGGATATACATCAATAACTTAATATCTGTTCAGTTATTTCCAATTTTTTTTATATGCAGTATTTATGATTGAGCCTCCACTGTTAGGAGTAAATGACATGAACTGCAATTAAGCCTCATTTATTTGGCGCCCTCTACTGTCTTTCAAATACCTGTGGTACTGTATTAGGCATTTAATGGTGTGTGTTATTAGAACTCATATAGTGTCAATTAGTTCAATGTAACAATATTTGTTTGCACTCGGACAAGTGAGAATTAACTAATGGTCAGTTTACCTTAGAGATACATCCCTCTGGATTGTCAAGCAACTATTACACTGATCTTCTTGGCCTCTAAGGATTTACACTGCAATTAAGGTGTTGTTAAAGTTAAAGGATAACTATACTCAGGGGTATAGTAAGATATAATGACCTAATATTTAATGTGAAATGACAGTTGTCATATTCCTATTCTTTAAATTGGAGAAAAAATGCATGTTTTTTTTCCATAGAAGTAATAATAAGTAAACAATGTACTCAAATCATCCAATAAAGTAATAAGAAATAATAGTCTACATATAACATATAACATGCTTCAAATATTACCACAGCCAACTTTGAACAGCTGTACAAGCATTGAAAAAATAACACTGTTGATATTGTAATGATATCAAAACAATATTAACTTTCATTTTATCATCTGGGAGTATTAAATATATTTCATTTTGAAACATGCTATATTTTAAAGCTTTATTACTTGAAATATAGACCAGTAGTCCAGTATGACACAACGTTAAGGCTTTTCCTGAATACATGGCCACTGGGACATAATTAGATGAGCTGTAATCCCCAAACATATTGAGGGACAAAGTCCTGTCACCTGCTCCCACACCACCTCCAAAGGGACATTTGATCGGCGTCAGAATAGACTTGTGGTGCCTAACAAACATGTTTGTCAACACTGCATGACATCCTGGAGGAATAATACTAAGGACACAGTATCCTAATGAGCACACATCATCCATGATAACACAGGAGGCCTAAAGTGACAATTTAGGCCTTGGTGGCTTTACATGGCATGGTTTAAACACTGTATTCCAGATTATACACAATTTTTCCATTGTGCGATTCATCTGGATATTGTTTTTTTTGTTTTTATTTTGAATGATTGGTTGAAAACAAGCCAAAATATATACCCACTTCCCAAATATCTCTACAAAAAATGAATTAAATCCAAGTAATTCCATGCCTACCCTTAACATACTTGGCTATTCAAAATACCTTGATGTTATGGGGACAACTTCACTTCATTTGCTTCAGCCTCTTGAATAAATAATACCTGCATTCAAGGTATTAAAAAAGGCCCACTGGCAGCTTTAAGCCCCTATCACACATGCACAGCAACCCATAAATTTCCCAGTCATTACCTAGAGAAACTGTATGTGTGAAAAGTGTGGTTATCCTGCCAGGCCCTTAGTATAAAGTTCAGGTAAACGTCAGACTAACTACTATTTTTGTCCAACTAGATCTAGTTTAAATATACAGCTACAGTATTAACATGATAATTTATTTTCATATTTACTCCATTATTAATGAATCTATCAGTGTCTTTAGGCTGTAAGCAGGCGGGCAATTACAACTGCCAACTGCATATGAAGCAAACAGTGTGGCAAATATTAAAGTGTAACAGGCTATAAAGACTGATTATGGGGAGTCTTAAGTTAATGTACAGGCAGCTCATCTATATGCCACATTCTGTCTTGTTGAGGTGGTTAAAAGCTGGCTGAGCTAACACTTAGAGCTCTCAGTGGGTCTGTAAGCTACTAAAATGATAGAGCCAGTGATAGAGCCTGTTAGCCCTTATCATTGGATCAGTATTAGATACTATACATGAATCTGATCAGGTAAAGGTGGGCTGCATGTTACTGGGGACAGTATGACACGTGCACACATAAATCCAGGACCAGGGAATTCAACCAAATTATTTTCATTTTAACTAAATACAAATCTTAAAGGCACCCCAAAGCATCATGGGAGCACTCAGAGAACACATTATTATCATCATGTCACTCTTTGGGTTAAATTATCTGAATCGTAGGCAGTTTCAGGAATTTGCAACACAAGCCGCTACCCCAGGCCTGCTCACTGCAAGCCAGTGATAGGTTATAGGCTATCAAACAGCATACCTTAGTAACTTATGGATTAAGAAAAATACATCACACTACAAAACGCAATTCATTTACTATATACCGTATTTTTCACACTATAAGGTGCCATTAAAATCCTCTATTTTTCCTAAAAATCGCCTTATAATCTGGTGTTCCTTTTGTATGTATTTTACCAGTCAGGTTGTAAGGAGCAATAAAGACACTCTGCTGAAGTGCAGCGTTTTACAGGAGTTTCAGTTTAGTTCTCCAGCAATATTAGCATTAGCTGCTAAGCATGCTAACTGCTAGCCCCGGCTAGCACTGTTGGAGTAGCTAGTCGGGCGGCATTAGCTGGTAACAGCCAGTTAGCTGCTAATGTTAATGCTCCAGCTTTAGTGGAACTCTGGAAATCTAAGTTTACTGTAAATAAACAGAAGTGCTTCACTCACCCAAATTAACAGTTTTCAGGAGACAAATATGTGTAGATTAACATCCAGCGGTAGATTTATTTAAGAATTAGACTTTTGTTTACTTTACTTAGCTTAGCTTTACCTGCTGAATTAGAAGGAAAACTTGGCTTAGTTAATAGTGTCGCATAAAATGCGTTTATTGATTGTGCACCTTATAATCCGATGCACCTTACAGTGTGAAAAATACGCCATTTTTAATTATTTATTTTTTTCTGGCTTTAATATAAAACCAGTCAGCACATGGCACACGTTTAAAGTGAACTAGTAGTCTGGACACTTGGTTGACACTGTTGGGGCTGTAGCACTGTAGTATTGATGTTTGAGTCTTAAATTAACAACACAAATGTTCAGTGCTGATTCTAGCTTATACAGTGCTTCCATGATGTGTGGGGATACTTTTTGCAATCACATTGATAAAACCTCACATATAGCTTCTGTTTACAGTAGACCGTTATGATACAACTGGCATAAATATGTAAATTTGCTGAGTAAGATTAAATACCTAAGAAACCTGTGAGTGCATTGAATGAAGAAGAGATTTCTACCAGAAATTAAAACAGGACAGTGTTTACTCTTTTGTAACAGAAGTAGTTAGACCCCAAACACAATATTCATTCTAATAAAAAACATTCTTCTTTTTTTACATTCTTGAATAGTAAAATCAGTAATTCTTTATACTGAATGAGGTTAATTTAGGTCATTGTGTTTGTTTTTTTTTTGCTTAATTTTTTGATGATGTCCTGAGTTGTGACCACACAGTAAACAGTTCAGCAGTGGGACTAATTAAGGTGTTATATTGCATCTTGTATCTATGAGAGGCAACGTCTGTGTGGTGTTATCCACTGAGAAATTGTGGACACCCTCCTCTTCTGGGATTGAAGAAAGAGCCATTTGAGAGACTGACCTGTAACAAACATGTTTATTAAAGCCAAATGACACCACTGAGGGACACAATGAGCATCATTAGGTCTCTCTACAGATTTCTGGAAGCCATGATGAAATTTGAATGCTACTTTTATGTTTTAAGTTTTATAGGTCTTTTATAGGCCTTATTTAATAGGTTTAACACATCATACAATACACATAAAATCATAAGTGCTTACATTAAAAATGACTTGTATTATTTCTGTATACTCATACTTACTGATGGTCCCACACAATGACACATGCTTATTAAAACATACACACTTATTAATTTACAACATACCTTAACTCTTTTTAAATTAACCTATAGTATATTGCGAAAGACTGCAAGAGAAAGTTTTCTTTTTTGGAAAATGAAGGCCCTTTCTCAGCTTATAGATTGTGTTTTACTACAGTATCCACTACCCACTCAATCTTACTAGTGTTTAGGGTTATACTGTGTATACAACTCAAATAGATGAATGTTATATATTTTAAAAAATCACATTAATTAAAAATGCAAGATAATAAATCCCTGCCATGTCATGTAATGTTTATATAATAATGTAGCAACATGGGTCTTCCTGCATTTTTGTTTTATTCTTGTGTGACTTACAGGCCTACACCCTATGTGACTGCATAAAAAAAGATATGCATTACTTTCTTAATTAATTAATGATTTAAAAAAATCCATTATCTAATTAAAAGTCTGCAGGACTGTACTCCTTTATACATAATTATTACTTCTAATATTTTAAAACCATGTCATAGCAATAACCGTATATTGAATTTGATATATTGATAATTTGACAGGGGATATTTAGAAACAAGAAAAAAAAAATCACTTTTACACCACTGTCATAATGTCAGCATGGGGACTTAAAAAGTAGAGTAATGTTACAGGATATTTCACAAGTATTAATCTGGTTACACAGCATTCTCCTAACAGGTCTCCTGCAGCTCCATCAAAGTTAGATCATTTTTTTTTTATTTTTTGTATTTTAAGGTAGAACTGAGAGCAAATTTTTACAAAATATACAGTACCAGTTTGTACACACCTCCTCATTCAATGTTTATATATACAGTTTCATGTAGTAAACTTAAAAGTGTTAAACAAACCAAAACACTCTGTGAAGCATTTAGATGGGCTCTTGTCTGATCTTATCAATCTTTTTCTGTCCAAACTATAGTTTACTTTACCGTTTGCTCAATAAGACAAAATATTGAAAGGAATATAAATGACTATTAAATTGGATTACATAAGTAAAGCTTCCTAATTATTGTTCACTTTAAATAACTTTTAACTCAATTCAAGTTATTTATTATATTTATTTATAATTATGTATATTTGCTGACATAATAATGAGAAAGAGAGAGAGAAAGTGAAAGAGAATATTTAGGCATTTTTATTACTTTCTGCAAAGTCAAAAGTTTACATACACTAAGATTACTATGCCTTTAAACAGGTTGGAGCAGCCCATATGATGATGTAATTTCTTTGGAAGCTTCTGATAGGTTAATTGGCATCACCTGAGTTAATTAGAGACATACCTGTGGACATATTTTAAGGCACACCTGAAACATACTGCTTCTTTGTTTAACACCATGGCAAAGTCTAAATCTGCCAAGATATCAGGAAGGGAATTGAGGACTTGCACAAGTCTGGTTCTTCCTTGGGTGCAATTTTCAGAAGCCTGAAGGTGCCTTTTTCATCTGTACAAACAATTATACGCAAGTACAAACAAGTTGGTAATGTCCAGCCATCATACCGTTTAGGAAGGAGACGGGTAGCCTACAGTGCCCCAGAGATGAACGTGCTTTGGCCCAAAATGTGCAAATCAACCCAAAAACAAAAGCAGAAGACCTTGTGAAGATGCTGCTGAAGCTGGTAAGAATGTGAGAATTATCCACAGTGAAACAAGTACTGTATCAACATGGACTGAAAGGCCACTCTGCCAGGAATAAACCATTACTCTAAAAGAAATATAAAAAAGACAGATTAATGCAAAGTCCCTAATTTTTGGAGACATGTTCTGAACTGTTGAACTATTTGGCCAAAATGACCATTAGGAGGAAAAAGGGAGAAGCTTGCAATCCTGAAAATATTATCCCACTATGAAACACGAGGGTGTTTCTGGGTTTTGCTGCAGGGGGGACTAGTGCACTTCACAAAATAGATGGCATCATGAGGAAAAAACATAATGTGGAAATACTGAACCAACATCTCAAGACATCAGTCAGGAAGTTAAGGCTTGGGAGCAAAAGGGTCTTCCAAATGGACAACACCTTGACTGTTAAGCTCTTTAAAATAAATTATGTAGGCCCCATTAAAAGTTCGTGGTAAATTATTGTTATTTTTATGTTGATTCACCGCCTTTGTCTCATTGTTATTAAAATGAGACAAAAATTGTTAAAAAAATCTCTAAGACAAAATTCAGTTATTACAGTGTACTTCATAGTTTGCATGTTTAGCATGTTTTTATGTTTATAATATGAATTATCGTTTAAAGTATATTTAAGTTTTATATGTTTGTTTAAGTTTTGTCTGCACAAACCTCTATAAAAAAACGCTAAATGCAAATTTGACGTGGTTTTCCCACACCAGTAGCTAATTAAACTCACTTGTGTTACATCAAAACAATAAACAAAAGGGACACAGCCAGGGGCCTTTATTGACATATGTCTGTGACCTTATACTATATAAACTCAGCCGAATGTTGAGGCTCACATTTACTTCTGGAGGAATCTCCTGCTGCTTCTGCTGTCTATACGAACTGCAGCAGGGTATGTTAACAGTCTTAGAGATGAAGAGTTTGTTATTTATTATGTGTTAAAAATGATGAAATGTTTTCTGGGCATATTGTTTGTGCGTTGATAATGATGAGAATAATAACATAATGATGTTCCTTCTTTCTTTCTTTCCAGTTCAGGACAATGAGTTCAGTGTTTGTCATCTAAAGTGATGGAAAATCAAACAATCCTCTTTTTCTCCATGTTTGAAAATCTGGGGTATCTCCAATACTTGTACTTTATTTTGGCATTGATCCTGTACTGTACTATATTGTTCTTCAACATCATTATCGTCCTTGTGATATTTCTGGAACCTACACTGCACCAGCCTATGTATATTTTGATTGCATGTTTGTCTGTCAATTCTCTGTATGGTACAGCTGGCTTTTTCCCAAGGTTGCTAACTGATTTGCTGTTGGATTCACACACCATCTCCCGTCCTGCATGTCACGTACAGACCTTTGTCATTTACACTTATGCATCATATGAATTTACAATCTTAATGTTAATGTCCTACGACAGATTTGTTGCTATAAGTAAACCCTTACAATACTACAGCATCATTACGCCCAAGGTACTTACTGTGATGATAGCTATATCCTGGATTTATCCAATGTTTTCTATTGGTGTTGGCATCATTTTGATTAACAGACTACAGCTGTGTGGTAATAATATCAAAAAGTTGTACTGTAACAACTGGATTATTGCAAAGCTCTCATGTCAAAGTGCTCAAATTGACAACATTTATGGTTTTGTTGTGCTAATAACAACTGTTTTAATCCCACTGACGTTCATTATGTATACCTATATTAAGATTCTTATTATCTGTCAAAAAAGTTCCAAAGAGTTAAGAAAGAAGGCGTACCATACCTGCCTTCCTCACTTGGTGACATTTGTTAATTACTCAATCACTATTTTCTGTGAAATGACCTTTACCCGTTTCGAGAATTTACATCCAGCAATAGCGATCATACTTTCACTAGAGTTTCTCATCATACCTCCTCTCTTAAATCCGCTCGTTTATGGCCTCAACTTTCCTGATATTCAGAGAAAAATTCGACATCTTCTAAGAACACCTAAACAAACTGTTCACTGCCAGCATGCACAATGAACAGATTTACATATCTACATTTTATTTATTTATTTACTCTGTAAATCACCTGTCACCATACACTTGGAAATCATATATATCACAAAAATAATGTATTTTTCTTTGTTTTTTGCATCTTAGAGCAAGGTAAATGAGGACTTTACTCTTGCTTAGTATTGTTCTGATTTGCCCAGTAAAGAGTCTAAAAGTGTACTTTACAATATTCAACTAAATGTATGTGTGTTCTTTTTATGTTTTTCTTATTTTAGTTTTACTTTTCCAGAGACATTTTCTTCACTTAATTGCTTCACTTAATTAGGATTTTTTTTTCTATATAATAAATATATATAAAATAGCCTTTAACTGTTTTATGTGTGTTAATATTATATGTGTTAAATGTTTTTTGTATATACTTGTAATAACAACTTAACTACTTTTTGTTCATGTATGTATAAATGCAATTTTGCCCTGGTTGGATGTCAAAGGACAAATGAATAGGGAGCTTCAGTTTGTTATTATGTTTTGAAGTTGTAAAAGATGTAATGAACATGATCAATGAAATTAAAGTACTTATTTTATATATACAAATATATATATACTCTCTGAAACACTGTCTGAAAGCTATAGAAAAAAAGGCCAGGATGGGAATAACTGAATTTGTGGGAATCTGGCTGCTGGACAGGACACTTGCTGCAGTAGTTTAACCTAGCTGTTGTTTTTTATTTTCCAGTTGATCCATGTATAATCATAATAATAACAATCATAATATAATTTTCTATTCTATTGTTCCTTCTCTTCCTCATGTTGGACACAAATTTAAAAAAGGAAATTGTAAATAATCAACAACAATCTTACCTTTCATTTAATGTACATCCATAATCAATATTGGTAGCCAGATAGCTCACTAAATCATATCTAAATCACTAAATCATGTCTAACTATGAATTTATCTCTATTTTTATTACTGTTATACAAATTAATTTTAATTAATTTGATAAACTATGTGGATTGTTATTGCTTTGTCTGAGATGTTAACCCATCTATACAAACCACCAGCTATTAACCAATTACAACCTGCTTACAGTATATTAAGATACAGTACATGAGTCTAGTAATGAGATTAATGTAGTTGGATAGATGTTTAAAGAAAAATCCAGTGTGAAGTAGATGCTCCCAACAAGCTTATAATGCTAGTGATAGGGGCATACAGTTGTCCATGCAAAAAAATAGCTATTTTACACCATTAACAAGCTCAAAACAGCTCCACGATTCATTAGTAGAATTTTGATGACCTTGACATTTAAAACAAGGCGCTAAGAACTTTGAAAGTGCACAGATAGTTCATTAAAAAAGACTGTTTATACACACAGTATCCTGGCTGTTTTAATAAAGTACACCTGCACTTTCAAAGTTCTCAGTGCTTCAAATAAAATAAAATAAAAGCTGCAGTTTTGACAACAGAAGAGCCGATCAAAGTTTAATTGGATTCTGTGGCCTATGCAGGAGAATTAGCAGCCCTGTTTTTAGTTCCATCTTTGATAGTAAGATGATATTGAAACACTATTGAAGTTGGATTAGGATCATGATCAGATGGATGGTTACAGTCTGCCAGTAGTATATTGGTTTAATTACATATTAATTATTTTAAAGGGTTAATTAAACTACCTTTTACATAATCATGACTAAAAGTTTGGCCGTGACAGGAATTTTTTAGCACTCAAGTCTTTTTGTCTCAAAAGGAGTTATACAGCTTTCAGGCTTTTGGATCCTTCACATAGCCAACTTTACTGGAAAGGTTTTTATTTTATTTTTTTGACACGTGTCAAAGGAAGTGGATACAAGGAGATTTTTTTGTTGTTTTTGTGATCATGTTTACTTTGTTTATGAAACTCTACCAAAAATATTAAATGACATTTGAAAAAAAAAAAAAAAACCTCTTTTCTCTGTTATTTCCCTATTCTTTTTCCATTTAATGATTCTTGCTGTAGGATTGTAGCAGGGTTGAAAGCAGTTAATACATCTATTTAAGTGATTTTTTTAATCCATATTATGGCATGAAGTACTCAAATAGGTAAAGAAAAAAATACTTTAAGAAATGAGTTTTAAGATCTTTGAATGTATCTTCAATTGCAGTCGCAAAGAGCATCAAACGTTATGATGGAACTGGCTCTCATCAGGACCACCTCAAGAAAGCAAGACCAAGAGTTGCCTTTACAGAGCTTTACAGAGTATTTTGGTTTGTTTTACACTTTTAAGTTCACTACATGATTCCTTATGTGTTCCTTCAGTATTTATTTAAAATGTTGTAAAAAAAAAAAAAAAAAAAAAAAAAACATTGGATGAGAAACTTTTGACTGAAATTTTTCATTTCTGAAGTAAAAGGATTTTCAAAATGTTGAAAGATGATTAAAGTAGTGTTGTTTTTGTAATATATATTTTTTGTTTCAATATCAACATCAATATATCATCAACACTGATGATAAATCAACATCAGATTGGAACGTTGATTCAATACAGATTATATTAACAACTGTCACCATTGAGCCAACTGATGTAGTCTTCTCAAACACATCATCTATAGCTTTAAACAGTGTAGCTCTAGAGACATACACAACAACTCAATCACACCTTCACCACACAAATCTCTTCAATTTAATTGGCCAACTGTTTCATATCTGATTAACTGTGGAGGGGACTGTATAAAAGGCAATCTTATACGCTCTTCATTAGAGGACGCAGATGCAGTCATGCAATATGTCTTTTTTATATTATTAAACATTCATCTGTTAGTCTGTTTTGTATAAAACTTTATTTTCAATCTTTATTTTGTTTGTTAAATATCAGCCAAGTAATGCTTATTGATGTTGATATATAATGGGAGGTTAGAAAAGAATATTGAAGACTATTTTTAATTTTTATATAATATATTTATTAACATAATGTATGCAGTTGTAGAGCAGCTGCAGCTTAGTTACAAAAGATCTGAAACTAAACCCACATCATATGGCCCATCATATTGATCATAACTAAGATACTTTTTGAATATCCTATTTTTCTTTTTTTCCATTACAGATTGAATTTACTATGGAGAATGGTTCCAGTGTCTTAATGTTCACACTATCTGGACTGGAGGGAACAATGGAAAACAGATATGTGTTGTTTTTCTTTACTGCACTGTGTTATTATTTTATCTTGCTATTTAATATCACTGTTATAGTTTCCATTGCTTCTGATAAGGGGCTTCATGAGCCTATGTACATATTCTTGTGTAATCTGTGTATAAATGCACTGTACGGCACTGCTGGTTTCTACCCTAAATTCCTGTACGATTTGTTGGCCCCACTTCACGTGATTTCCTATGCCGGCTGTCTGATTCAGACTTTTGTAATCTACACATCTGCTCTGTGTGACTTGTCAACTTTAACAGTGATGGCATATGACAGGTATGTGGCAATATGTAGACCTCTGCAGTATCACTCAGAAATGAATCATTCTAAAGTTATAAAATGCATCCTTTTTTGTTGGCTTGAACCTTTTTTTGGTTTGACTGTTGCAACCATATTAACATCTCGATTAACCCTGTGTGGCTCAAATATTGAAAAGCTATATTGTGAAAACTGGTCAGTAGTAAAACTTTCTTGTTCCCAAATAACAGTGAATAATGTGGTGGGATATATAGTTATAATCGTGTATTTTGGACATGCAGTTCTGATCGTTTGCTCATATATACAGCTGATTAAAACATGCAGAAAGTCAAAAGAGGGCAAGTATAAGTTCATGCAGACCTGTATACCCCACCTGCTTGCACTGTTGAATGTTTCAACTGCATTAATATTTGATGTACTTTATACCAGATATGGTTCGACTTCTTTTCCTCAAGGTTTGCGAAATTTCTTGGCCATAGACTTCCTATTTGCACCACCTCTTTTAAATCCTCTGATTTATGGTATAACACTGACCAGAATACGAAAACAAGTGGCGAAATTGTACTTACCTTGTACAAAAATTGGAATTGCCTAATAACAAGTACAAATTATTTAAGCATTGTTGTGCTCAATGAGTTTGTAGTAATCTCAGTTTATTTCAATATCTCCAATAAAATATTAATTCATTATAGTTCTTAAGTACTTAAATGTTGTTTTCATTTAGAGAAAATATGTCTAAAACATATTTAAGGCATATTTGTAAAAATATGTCTTAAAGGATCAATTCAATTATTTTTGCAAGCATTTTGCACATTAGCCAACACAGCTCTCACTCAAAAACAGTCTATAAGTATGGATTAAACAATATGTAATATTAAGTTAAATTTACACTTTATTGATGCAAATCTATCCTGTCTGTTTCTCTAGAATGTTAAATCTTCTGCTTTTTATTTTTTTATCTGACCCATCATTCTATAATGCTCATGATTACCTTTGTTTTTACTGCAATTTTATATAAAAAACACACAATGGAATCGACCAGTGTCACTAGCTCTATGACACCTGTAAACAGTAAGAAGCAAAACTGTATACACAAACATACAACCAAGTTTAGGAAGAATCAGTGGGACAGAAATTACTCAATAGGATGTGTTAGTAAGATTTGCAATGATATATTAAAAAAACAATTTGTAATTATGACAAACAATTTATAAAATATTATTAATTTAGTATGTGTGCTTTGTTGATGCAGTTCTCTCTAGTTCAGTCTTTTTTTGTCTTTACGATTGCATAGACTGTTTGTGTCTTTTGCTTTTTTGTCATTTTTAGAATTGTGTTGTTTCCTTTTTTATATTCTTGCAGATTGGACACACAACAACTGCTCTTGAGGCCACTTCTCAATAGATCTGTGGTGTTTCTGGTGTTTAATCAACATTGCATATAGTTTCTGGCTAATGTCATACTGCGTTGTGGTGACTTACTGTATATGAACTAAATAAAATGGCTATTTTGTTTTCTCTATAAAGCTACTTTGTGTCAACTTTTGTTGTAAAAAGCACTATACAAATAAAATTGAAATGATTTAATTGTATTTTTAAAAAAGCTCCAAAGTTCATTTGCTCTTTGTTGTATTTTGACTGAATTTTAGCCTTGCGTTTCCACAAAGGCACATTTACCAGCCATGCTGACTATGTTGCCTAAGACTAAATTTGTCTCAGACTCTTTGCAATGCCAGTGGATAGTTATCTAAGGTCATACAAAACCAGCCTCTAATCTTCAAAATACTCTGAGACCAAAATACTCTGTAATAATAAAATCAGATTTACATTTCAGAAACATACTTTAAACCACTGATAATAGCTTATTGTTTTTCAATAAGTACAAAAACATGCATTGTGTTTGACTTGTTATGACAGCTGCAGTTTTAATCTTCTGTCAGTTCCTTTCAATATTGGCACTGTTGCATCACAAGAATGAAAAAAGGCACAACTAGAGGTATTACATTTTCAGTCCGGCAGAACCAGGCCTCATCAAAGCTTCACCTTTAGCAGTCATGGAGAGTTGATAAAAAAAAATATATATATATATATATATATATATACAATATTGCACAAAATATATTTTGCAGTTGCTAAACTGCTTGGTGCGGTTGCATTATCTAATAATAGTCTTATTTAATGTGCTTTACACTAAAAATTGAGGTGTTGCAGCTCGGACTAGTCTAAAAGGAACTCTGTTTATAAGGTACAGTTCCCTTTGGCATGAGTCAAAGCAATACTATTCAGGTATATTGTGTACATATCTATAATCACAAACTGAAAACAAAGCAGAGATCCAAAAAACAAATTACAGTTTCCAGGGGGCAAATCACAAAAACAAAAATACAGCTCAGAACAGTCAAACTCTTAAGAGTTTGAAGGGACAAAGCTGCGTCATTAGGTCAGTCATAGAGGACTTTACTTTGAAAACCTCAAGGCACATGAGTCTGAAGGTTCCTTCAGGTCGTTAACGTCACATTATTACACTCAACTCACTAAGATCATTAATGTAAACTATTGTCCCCAAAGGGATGTTGAACTCTTGGATTTAATTGGTTAAAATACACTGTATTCCCACCTGCTATCTGGAGAGAGCAAACGTATAAAAAGGCAATCCAAACATCCTTCCATCATAGGATATACATACAAAGGTATAAGACCATAAAAGTTAATGTATATTTCTATATATACATATATGTTATCTCTTGATTGCTGTATAATTTATCTGTTTGTTCTACATAGAAAGGTGATGTGCATCAGCACTTTTATGTCATGTAAATTTATTGTTACCAAACAGCTTACTGTGTAAATTTAAAAAGTTTAATTAGTGAAATGTTTGCAATGATTTGTTTTTCTAGTAAAAGTTTATTGTATTTTTAGAGTTTTAAACAGTTTGGAGAGTTAAGAGCTTTTCCAGCTGCTGCCAGGAGGCTTAAATCAGAGTTGACTAATATGGACATGGACAATGTTTCTATATTAGTATTCACACTCTCTGGATTGGACGGAATAATGGAAAACAGATACATGTTATTTTCCTTGACTGCACTGTGTTATCATGTTATACTGCTGTGTAACATCACTGTTATAGTTTCCATTGCTTCTGATAAGGGGCTTCATGAGCCTATGTACATATTTTTGTGTAATCTGTGTATAAATGCTCTGTACGGCACTGCTGCGTTCTATCCTAAATTCCTGTACGATTTGTTGGCCCCACTTCACGTGATTTCCTATGCTGGCTGTCTGATTCAGACTTTTGTCATTTATTCATCTGCTCTGTGTGACTACTCAACTTTAACAGTGATGGCATATGACAGGTATGTGGCAATATGTAGACCACTGCAGTATCACTCAGAAATGACAAATCAGAAAATTGTAAAGTGTATCCTTTTTTGTTGGTTTGCTCCAAGTTTTTCCATAGCACTTTTAGTCTTACTGACTTCAAGATTAACCCTGTGTGGCTCACATATTGAAAAGCTATATTGTGAAAACTGGTCAGTAGTAAAACTTTCTTGTTCCCCAACAACAGTGAATAATGTGGTGGGATATATATTTATAATTGTATATTTTGGACATGCAGTTCTGATAGTTTGCTCATATATACAGCTGATTAAAACATGCAGAAAGTCAAAAGAGGGCAAGTATAAATTCATGCAGACCTGTATACCCCACATTATTGTGTTGTTGAACTTTACTGCTGCTCTGTTGTTTGATGTATTTTACACTAGATATGGGTTAAATTCTTTCCCTCAAAGTTTTCGAAACTTCTTGGCACTGAATTTTTTAATTGTTCCACCGATCGTAAATCCTCTGATTTACGGTCTAGCACTGACCAAAATACGACACCAGGTCATTAAACTTTTCTTCAGAAAAAAATGCTTTGCCTAACCTGAGCACTGTTATGTAAAACATTGTGGTAATTCAAAGATAGTTAATTAATAATTTACATTTACTCTGTTGCATGTACTCCACTAAAAATGTGTTTTTAGTTTGTTTGTTTTTGCTGGTAATTTTTAAATATTTTTGTTATTGTAGCATCTGCGTTGCTTTGAGATCATTTATTGCACAAAAAGGAGAAAAGCAGCATCCACTTTCATGATTATACTGAGAGAAATATACTGATGCTGAATATGATAAAGACATTGATATTTACTAAAAATCTACAAGTTGTTTTGTTTTTTGGAAAGTTACTTTTAGTTATAGTTCATTTATCATTTAACAAATTAGATGTACACTTGGGTGCGGGTTTATGCTGCTCAGATATATATATATAACATGTAACATATTTTCAGGGAAACTGTAAAATATGTAACAGCTGAAAACCATTACATTCTGAAAAGTCAAAAGCACAAATCATGCAAACAAAAGTAAAGATTAAATGCTACCCCTGAGTATTAAAGTTGGTCTGTTAAGACTGCAATCTCTTACTGTCACTTTTTATTACTTAATTAACATTCTCATTATAAAATTATTTTAACCCTTAAACTTACCAACCAGATACCTTTGCTTATGTCTGCCAGTCTTTAATATAAATGTCATGCTCAACATCTAACAAAATGATTTCAAATAAATGTTATAAAAAAATAATGTAGCCTACACAAGTATACACAGTCCAGGTATGTAAAAATAAATTCAATCTCATCATTATTGAGCTCAAGACCCTGCTTGTTGTCGCAGACAGTTTGAAGCACTACATAGTTTTACAATAAAAAAATTAACTAAAATGAACTACCTTGCCCAGCCTTGGAAGTTGGTTGTGAAAGATTTGTAAAAAGATCTAAATAAACATAATCTACCCATAAACTTTCAACATTTTACATTATACATGTATTCTGGAGAGATAGATATCACACTGCTAGGATTAACATCATCTAATCAGCCCTCCCCTAAAGAATTGACCAGCCATACCCTCAATTTTTGTCTATTAGTTTAAATTTGAAATTACTAGATTAATGAAAAATGGGGTTGATAAAAAATGACCTGAGCACAGTGGCCTAGGCATTCCACACAGAATCACTTTGCTGCTTAAACTACTATTACCTCAAGTTAAAGTTAATAAGCCTGCATATAAAAGGCGTTCACTCACCGTTGTTCTCTCAGAAATTACACTTAACAGGCCTTATTTTAGCAATCTATAGGTGAGTCGTCATCCTCGCAGCTTGATTTAGGGCATCAGTGTGTCTTTGCTATCATAAAGGCAGAAAAAGTATTATGGGTGTGTTTTAGGCATAACATGAAATAAACAAATCAGCGTGTCACTTGCCATTCCCTTTAAGAGCAATGTTATTTTATTTTGGATTCTGTCTATTTTTGGTGTAAAAGTGGGTGTGTTCACTGCTAACAAAGAAAATTCATAGATTCCCAGCAGTTAAACATTTACCACAGCTGTCAGACTGATGGTTTAATATTTGTTAAACATAATATCACTTTTAAATCACTGAATTTATTTAAAACTGTGTTTGGTTTTCAGTTGGTTGGTGAGTATGTTAGCAAACTGAACTGTAATTGATTATTTTCTAGTTTTAAAATAGTGCAGACTGCATTAAAATGAAGTAAACAAAACCATCGACAAATGACTACTCCCAGCTCCTAGTAATACCATATACAATGGTAACATTTACTTTCATATACTTTCCTATACTTTCATATACTTACGTATACTTACGTAATGCCTACATACATTACGTACCATGAACAAGTATTTGATTTATTTTTCCTTAGATTTTTTTGAATATTCTGAATATTAAACAAACCTTAATATAACCTTAATAAATAAACCTTAAGATAACATTAGTAAATACAAAAACAGTTGTTAAATGAGCATTTGAAAAAGTAAAAAAGTAACTGCCGCCCCGAGAATTAATTGAAAGAGAATATTGAAAAATGGTCTCCGTTCCAAGGCAAAAACCGCTAATGACCAAAAATAAGACATAGGCCCATCTCTCATTTGCCAAAAAATATCTTAATGATCTCCAGGACTTTAAGAAAATATTCTGTGGACTGATAAGACAAAACTGAATCTTTTAGAAAGCTGTGTGTATCTTACATCTGGCGTAAATCTAACACATGAAAAAGAACAACATACTGAACGTAAAACATGGTGGTGGTAGTGTTATGGTCTGGGGCTGCTCTGCTGATTTAGGACCTGGAGAACTTGCTGTAATAGATGGAACAATGAATTCTGCTTCCTACAAAAAAATCCTGAGGGAGAATGTCTGGCCATCAGTTTGTGACTTTAAGCTCAGACATACTTGGGTTCTGCAGCAGGACAATGATCCAAAACACACAAACAAATCCACCTCTGAATGGCAAAAAATAAAACGTGGCCTAGTCAAAGTCTGATTGAGGTGATGTGGCATAATCTTAAACAGGACATTTATACTCAAAAACCCTCCAACTATAGGCTGAATTAAAACAATTTTACAAAGAAGAGTGGGCCAAAATTCCTCTACAGAGATGTGAAAGACTCACTGGCAGTTTTTACAAACGCTTGATTGCAGTTGTTGCTGCCAAGGGGGGAACAAACAAGTTTTAGGTGACCATATAACCTATAAATAGGGCCATATATAGGTTTGTTTCGATAGATTATTTCCCTTAATAAATGAAATTATCATTTAAAAAACAGTTTTTGTATTTACTCCTTTTATCTTTGTCTTATATTAAAATGTGTTTGTTAATAAAAAAAATGTAAGTATAAAAAAGGCAAAAAACAATAGAAATCTGTAGGGGGCACATCGTTTTTCTTGTCACTGTATATTGTCAAACTCAAGTGATGGAAAGGAGTGTTTTAACCACATCAGCAATTAGTTACATACATAACTTGTTTATGCTAACCATTTAATAACGTCTTTATCCAACTATAAATAATTATATTACTAATCCTATTAAACATATTACTATTAATCATAATAACACTAAAAATAATAAAATGTTTTGTCTGTTAACTTATCATGGAAATTTTCTTTGGCTTAAGCACAGTTTATAAATAAAAAAGATAGAGTTGGGGAGGAGTGTCATATGAACTTGTTTTACTCCTCTTCATTAATGTATGTAAAGAAGCATGATGCCACTGTATATAAACATGCCGATTTGTTCATTAGAGAATATGCAATCAAAGGCACACTTTGCTTCAACTTTGCTATTTATTTACAGACTGCAACACATTTCTTTGTCCAGTCTCATTATATGGAACTGCATTGCATTCTCAAATGAAAGTGATAATAAGGTATAATCTGTGTGTAGTTTTAAGAAAGAATGTTAAAGATTAGATGCATTTCTGAATTTGTGTAAGGCTGGGTTATGTATGTTTAAATTAATATTTTTTAATTGTTTAGTTTAATTGCAAGAAAATCACATATGTTAGACTTTTCCTTAACTGATCCAAATTCCTTTTTTTTCTACAGATGATGGAAGATGTTTCTAATGTCTCAGTGTTCACACTCTCAGGATTAAATGAGACAACTGAAAACAGATACATCATTTTTGCCTGGACAACACTGTGGTATCTTCTTATTTTACTGTGTAACTTCACAGTCATTTTTGCTATTGCTCTGGACAGGGGGCTTCACGAGCCTATGTACTTGTTTTTGTGTAATCTGTGTGTAAATGCACTGTATGGCACTGCTGCGTTCTACCCTAAATTCCTGTATGACCTTCTCTCACCCTTACATGTGATTTCATATGTGGGCTGTATGATTCAGATATTTGTCATTTATACATCTGTTATGTGTGATTTGTCAACTTTAACAATAATGGCATATGACAGGTATGTGGCAATATGTAAACCATTAGAGTATCACTCAAGAATGACCAATCAGAAAGTTATGAAGTGCATCCTGTTTTGTTGGACTGCACCTTTCTTTTGTATGGCTGTTGTTGTCTTTTTGACCACAAGACTCACCCTATGTGGCTCAAACATTGGGAAGCTTTATTGTGAGACCTGGGCCGTCGCTAAACTGGCCTGTTCCTCTACAACAGTGAACAACGTGGTTGGACAGATAATAATTGTAATATATTTTGGACATGCAGTGATGATTGTTTCCTCCTATGTTAAATTGATTAAGACGTGCAGGATCTCGAAAGAGGGCAGGCATAAATTCATGCAGACCTGTTTGCCACATCTGATTGCACTGTTTAATGTTGCTGTTGCATTGCTGTTTGATGTGTTTTACAGTAGATACGGTTCAGCCTCTTTACCACAAAGTCTACGGAATTTCTTAGCACTGGATTTCCTGTTCATACCACCGATTCTAAACCCCCTCATATATGGACTACAGCTAACCAGAATACGGAGATACGTTTTAGGGCTGTGTTTCAAAAACAATGTAGGCTTAACCTAAAATGTGATTAAATTACTGTATATATATATTGTACACAAAATGTCTAATAAACTGCTTAGTGACACATGTGTAACTCTAGTGTAACTGTGAAAGCTCTGTATTTGATGTAGACATTCAGCTCAAGCAAAGGGTCATTACCATTTATCCACTCTAAAAGAAAGAAAATAATCCTGATGTATCACACATAAAGGCTGCTCACTGGCTAAAATTTGCAAATGTCTACAGATGTCCTACTGAAAAAAATAACTGCATATTAAAATAAATAAAAGAACTGTAGGTTCATGTAAAGGAGATATGTATGACAAAACAGAAGAAAATATGGAGTGTGTCCTATTTATGCATGTCATTGTGGCATTTTATTCATTTTTCTATTTCTAAATAATGCAATATCATTATACATTGTACAATATGTTTTCTTAAATAAGAGCTAAACATACAGCATACACCTGATGTAAAACTTAAACTAAAAATTACTAAAATAATATTTTTTATCATTTTACTGGCACAGGTTATATTTTGATCATAGGACCAATTCAAATGTATCTAAATCTTAATGTATGTGTTAAAAATATAAAACAACAAGCCACAATTTAAGAACAAATAAAACATTTTCTGTATCTTCACCACAACATTCAGCTTCTAAGGTTTTCAAGGGAAGATTTAAACAAAAGAATGGTGAAGAATTGTGAAGCCAGTCTGTGGATTGATACAGACGTTTTGACTAAAATAAGCAAATCTTTGTTTTGAGAGAAAAAAAAAAGAGCAGAATGTAACATATAGAACACCTCACAACTTTTTAACAAATGTTGAATTTGTCATGCTTTTAGCTTGTGTTGCAGCCAGTGGCACAGCGAATATGTCGCAGGTGTAGGGAAAATGGATTAAATGATATAGCAGCAAATTATGGACTCAAACATAACTTCTTTACTACTGTAAGAAAAGATGAAAATTAGTTTTTGCTACCTTCTTGTTCAGATTTTACTGTTCCACCTTAAATCACACTGCAGTCTCAGGTAACAGAATGTACCTGTTACAGCATTTAAGGTGGAACTGGAAATTCAGCTAGGTAGCTACCATGATGATTTTATGCTTCATATTAAGAGTCACTATGCATGAAAAGTGTGTGTTTAAAAAAAATCTACATTTGGAGGTCCATGTAGCCCTAACACTTCACCCTACCTCTCTATCCCGACAAGAAACAAGGACTTTTAACCTTTAAGCGTAAACAAAATGAAGGGGCCAGGGGCTAGTAGTAGGGACAAGGGGTAAATTGGGATTAGGCCTAATTGTGTGTGTAAATATCAAAGAAGGAAGTAGATTAAGAGCTTTTTAGTAATCATTTCCTAAAAAAATGGAAAACAGCTAGAAATAATGTTGCAATAACCAGTTTAAATTGTGGGTTAATTATTTAAATACATAATTATTTCATTACATTTTTGAAAGTAATTTTAATAATAATCTTTAATAAAAGACATAGCATTGAATTGTTTCCATTGGGTTGGTGTAGTCTCACGTGTACTTCTGATTCACCAGTAAAAAAAAAACTATGGTACTGGATATAAAAAGCCAATCCAACCCTCTGCTTCCAGAAGGACACACATTTAAAGACAGAGTAACACCAAATACTTAACTCATATATCAGAAATAAATACATTATTTCCAAATAATTGTCATACAACTCTTCAGATCACTACAAACAACTAATAGCTAGTAACTACACGGTTGGTTCCGCTTTGTCTATGAATTTGAGAAAATTATGTATTTGTATTCCTTTTATTTTACTGTTCTGTGCAGTTAAATGTAGAAAGAGAAATTATTGTTTTAAAGAATTGCACATATGTGTAAAATAATTTGAATTAGTGATTAATATATATGTAATATTAATAACAATAATAATTATTATGATTGTCATTATTCTTATTATTATTAACATGTGGACTCTTCAGTAGCCATGATGTTAAATGCATAAAAGAAGATTGACAGAATCGGGCTATGGAAAATTAGTTTTAGTTATTAGTGTAAATGTTGAATTAATCCTAATTAATCTTTTTCTTGTTCTTGTCCAGATTCAAACCAGAGAATGGAGAATGTTTCTGTCGTCTTAGAGTTTGTTCTCTCCGGATTAGATGAAACAACTGAAAACAAACACATGCTTTTGTTTTTGGCCGCACTTTGTTATTATTTAATCCTATTTTGTAACATCACTGTTATTTTTTCCATTGCTTCTGATAAGGGGCTTCATGAGCCTATGTACATATTTTTGTGTAATCTGTGTATAAATGCTCTGTACGGCACTGCTGCTTTCTACCCTAAATTCATGTACGATTTGTTGGCCCCGTTTCATGTGATTTCATATGCTGGCTGTATGATTCAGATATTTGTTATCTATTCATCTGCTCTGTGTGACTTTTCTACTTTAACAGTGATGGCATACGACAGGTATGTGGCAATATGTAGACCTCTGCAGTATCACTCGGAAATGACTTATCAGAAAGTTACAAAGTGCATCCTTTTTTGTTGGCTTGCTCCATTCTTTTGCATGGGCGTTATAGTCTTGTTATTATCGAGACTGACCCTCTGTGGTTCATCCATTGGAAAATTGTATTGTGAGACCTGGGCCGTGGCTAAACTGGCCTGTTCCTCTACAACAGTGAACAATGTGGTTGGACAGATAGTTATTAGTATATATTTTGGACATGCAGTGTTGATTTTCTGCTCATATCTAAAACTGATTCAAACATGCAGAAGGTCAAAAGAGGGCAGGTATAAGTTCATGCAGACCTGTTTGCCACACTTGCTTGCATTGTTCAATGTCACCATGGCGTTGTTGTTTGATGTGTTTTACAGTAGATACGGTTCATCCTCTTTACCACAAAGTCTAAGGAATTTCCTGGCACTGGAATTCCTATTCGTGCCTCCCATTTTAAACCCTATTATTTATGGATTACAACTGACCAAAATTCGGAAGCAAGTTGTGAAACTTTACTTCAGAAAAAATGTAAAGACAGACGCAGCCTAGGATGCATGTTTTAATTGCAGTAAAAATTAAAAATAAATCTCATGGCTTATTGGTGAGAGGAAGGTTGGAAGAGTTTAAACCAAGGAGCCATACACCATAAACAGTAGTGGGATTTATTTTCATTCATTACAATACAATTTCTAATACAGTTATTTTTACTTTATCTTTACATTACTTTATTACCAGTTTACATGGTAATAAGTGCAAACATTTTTTTACAGCCATGAAATTTGCAAATTTTGTTATATAAACATAATCAATTCCCTTTTTTATTGATGAAACTAAATAAAAACTCATGTGATGCAAATTCTATCAATTGTATCATTGTATAAATACGTACATAGTTAAGAAATGTGCTAGGAAGAATTTTTATTCATGCCATAAAATACTCATAAAAACATTCATAAAAGAAATCAACAGTAACAATCAAAGATACCTATTTTATTTCATTCATTTTCTAAATTGTATATTAATATTAAAGACATGGAATTATGTAGTAAATAAAACAAGTGTTTGGCCTCCACAATCGCCTGATCAAAACCCAAGATGGTAATTTGGGATGAGCTGGAGCTTTACAGTGTAAAGGAAAAGCAGCAACTATTGTTCAGCACCTGCAGAAACTCCTTTAAGACGCTGAGAAAACTATTCCAGGTGACTCTACCTCATGAAGACACTGAAATTAAAATTCACCAAGATTACCAAAATGACCAAGAGTGTGCAGATCAGTAATCAAAAATAAATGTGGTACTTAGAAGAAAATTAAAATATAAACCAAATTCTGGATTAGTTAACATTATTTGTTTTTCTGTATAACTTTAATATCTTCACTATTACATGAAAACAAAACTTTTAAATAAAAAAAACCACATTGAATTAGAAGAGTTGAGTCCACACTTTTGACTGGTACTGTATTTGCAGAACCTTAAAATTGGTTAATAAAGAAATCCTTAGTTATTATATTGCACTGCTCAAAAAAACATTTCTAGCACTTTTATTTTTAGTTATTTTATCACCTACTTGTCCTAGACCAAATCAAAAGGCCAGCAAAGGTTTATACTCGGACAAGCCCATCTTTAGAGGAGTAAATGTAGGAAATAATAAACAAATAAATAAACAGTAAGTCACAGCCAGTGCTGAGTAGCACTGGTGCAGAGTAGCTGAAACAGGGCATTTTAATGCGTAGGAGAGACATAGCTAGAATAAAACAGATAGAAGAAAAAATAAAGGGGTTAGCAGAATTGTGGCAAACAATTGTCTGTGGAAAAAAAAAATCCAGAGCCTGGCCTAAAGCAGCACCAGCCACAGATACAATCTACATATACAATCTATAATGTAACACAAAGTTACATTATAAAAAAACAAACCCAATGTCCAAAGTTGGTATGTTGTGTTAAATGTAAATACATGTAAAAAAAAAAAAAAAAAAAAAAAAACAGAATTAAATTATTGCAACTTTTTATTCACAATAGAAAATAGAAGACAACGGATTAAAAGTGGGACATTTTTTTTTTCATGAATAACTAACTTATTTAGAACTTGATGGCAGCAACACATCTCAATCTACAAAAGGCCCTCAGGTGGCACTGCATGAAACAAAAAACAAATCTAAAGGATTTTTTTTATAATTCATGTGGAATTAAAAGGTAATAGTGCAGGGATGAGAGAACTGAGTTCTATGGTATTTTTTTGTTTTAGCTCTGGTGAGTACAGAACTAACTAAAGCTTATTTAACATTAAAACATCCACACTGCAATAGTCTAGCCTTTTTATTAGTGCATGCATGCATTAGCTCCTCTGCTCCTCTTTAGAGACAGTGTTATTGCAACCTTTGGCAGCATTATGATACATGTAAGGTGGACTTTGCAGTGCTAAAATATGTACACAACACACACACCACGCATATATATATATATATATATATATATATATATATATATATATATATATATATATATATATATATATATATATATATATATATATATATATATGAATACTCTGTACTATATGTGTTCTGTCACATTTCATCTTATTTCTCCTTGGAATTGTCCTTGTAAAGTGGGGTTTATGCAGAGGGATATTTATTGGTAAGTTCCCACAGTAGTTTTGTCCATCACATTTGACCACGGTGGAAATATAGAAATATAATAGAATTGCTTCACCTTTACTTTACTGTGGGATGTACTGTATACTGCTTAACTTTATCTTTTATTGGGACAAACATTCTTGTAATTGTTTTGGAAACTGCACTGAATCAGTCTATATATATTTTAATTTTAAGTTTATTAATCAATTCTCTTCATAGCACAAATGTTACCCCCTGAATACAGAGAGTAAAAAGAGCACAGTAAACACAATTGCTGTTTACTCATTGATATAGGTTCTATTTGTGTTTAGCTCCATGCTAAAGGTATTCTATTTTAACCTAACATAGGCTGATTTTTCAGTTTCTAATGTAGCTAATGTTTTAAGCTAACATTACATTCCCTGCATCGTAAAATTGGGACATTTCTGCACCACAATTCTTAATTTTTTAAACGTTTACCCTTTAGCATCATGTTGA
This sequence comes from Astyanax mexicanus, assembly GCF_023375975.1. Lineage (NCBI taxonomy): Eukaryota > Metazoa > Chordata > Actinopteri > Characiformes > Acestrorhamphidae > Astyanax > Astyanax mexicanus. Next base: position 19,943,335 of record NC_064425.1, read on the forward strand.
GACACTGTCCATACCATTTAGTGGTCAAATGACAAAAATTTCTTTCAACTGATTGGAAACAAGATGGCGGGAATCTCAGTCAAAGGTTTCTACAGCCAGTCCAGACAGAAACATGGGCCAGGAAAAAATAGCATCACATTTTACCTTCAAAACTAGTTTATTCACTTACTGTAAAAGGATAAAAAAAAATTTTTATATAATTTTTTCGTAAGGCTCATTTTAAAATTTTAAAATAAACTACTGTCCTCATTTACATTCCAGTCCAAACAGCTTTCTGTACAAAGTTACTTAGTACTTGGTAACCAATCACAGTATATTTTTTTATGTGTTGCAAGTCCAAATCTTTATGTCCTGCTGCTTTGTGGGAAAACTTCTTAATCAGATGTAATGAAATTAAAGTCATTTATATAAAATAAAAAACAACTCCATATGAAGTCTTTATTACTATGCAGTAAATTTGCCAGTGTTTAATAAACACCATTAATGTATTAAAACTGGCACTGAATTAACCCTGATAATTTTACTGTGTATGTTTAAATAACTCATATTCATATGAAATAATTATTTGTTAAAATTCTGTTAAGCTTTTCTATTCTTTTCATAGCATAATGGAGACACTGTTTGTGTATAACTGGATCATCAGGATTTGTTTAATGAGGATATTTACTATCAGGGGCATTTGTCCACTTGACACTTTCCCCGTCAAGAGGTGTATAAAAACAAAGGTAAACCACAGAGTTTCTTCAGGAGCCAACATCACTTGTCCTGCTGTCCTGACACGGTCTTGGTGTTTATTGTGATATTTATTTTATTTTATTGTAAGTCATGTAGATGTATGCGGGAGAGCTTTGTTTAAATGTTTCTAAGTAGTTTCTTTTATTTTTATTTTTTAAAGAAAGAACAAAAGATTATCCCCTCCTCCCACTGGTGCAACATTCTCAGACATGATGGAAAATTCCTCTGGAGAGTTCTTGTTTGTGCTGCATGGACTGAATGATACGAGGACGAACAGACAGATTTACTTTGCGTTTGGACTCTTGATTTACATTTTCACCTTCTTTGTAAATTTTACTCTCGCTTTAACTATCATTTTAGATAAAGTGCTGCATGAACCAATGTATCTGTTTATATGCAACTTGTATGTGAATGGAATATGTGGTGCTTCTGCTTTCTATCCAAAGATTCTTGCTGACCTTCTATCGGACTCTAATGTTGTTTCATATACAGGGTGTGTGGCTCAGACATTTATCATCTATTGGTATACTTTCTGTGAATTTCTGTGCCTAACAATCATGGCTTACGACAGATATGCAGCGATTTGCAGGCCTTTGGAGTATCATTCTATTATGACGAATCAAAAAGTGCTAAAGCTGTTACTTTTTACTTGGCTCTTCTCGCTGCTGGAAACTTCTGTTGGGGCTATGCTGACAGTCCGGCTACCCTTATGCGGAAGGGACATTGACAAGATTTACTGTTCTAACTGGGAGATTGTGAAGCTGGCGTGCACAAGTGTAATTGTAAATAATGTTTATGGGTATATTCTAATAATTGTACATGTTTCCCAAGCTGCTTTTATCATCATCTCATATATTCGTATTATCAGAGCATCTATACAGTCTAAGGCACAGAGGACTAAGTTCATGCAGACATGTCTGCCTCATTTAATCACCCTCATTAACTTCACCCTTTCCATTGTATTTGATGTCATGTACGCTCGCTATGGCCAAAGCCAACAGATGCAGGCTCTGCGCAACATCCTGGGAATGGAGTTTCTTGTTGTGCCTCCTCTGCTAAATCCTATAATATATGGAATTAAAATAACTCAGATACGGCATCGGTTCAAGCAAGTGTACAGCCACGTGCGTAAAGCAGTGAAACACAACTGATCCATATTAATATGTCTGTCTGGAAGGAAGGACGTATACCTTATGTATATAATGCTTATTGACAGATGAGGATTGTCCTATGTTCTTTAAATGAGGACACAATTAAGGAATTATCATGCACAAAAATGTTTTTCTCCTCCAAATGTTTTCCTATTGACTCAAATTAAAATATGTATTGTTTCTCAGCCTACTGAAAAGGTTTTTTTGATAAGTTAACTAAATAAAAATAGCTTTGTTATGTTTATTTTTGTACAATCCATTTAAAAACACAAACAGTGTTGTATATTTGGTCTGGCAGACAGTCTGGAACGAGAGCCCATGCTCCTCTTCTCTTAGAGCCTGACCCTAAACCTGATCATAATAATTACACATGAGCTGGAAACAAAATTTATATTAGCTATTGCATTTTGTGACCTCAGTCACTATACTACATGGTTTTTCTAATGTTTACATGAGGTAACATTTTGCAGTCTGCATTCGGAAAGATCTTAAACATAAATTACATAGTACTTTGTCTATAGAGTTAAGTGCTCACTTTAACCCTGTAAGCTTCTTGGTTGTTTCACTCACTTGTGCAAATATGACTACATTTTCTTTTTTTTATTTACGTTTTAGATTTATATATAGCATAAAATATATCTGGGGAAAAAAAGACAAAACCTGTTATTTTTAAATAACTGGATACTAAAATGAACTGATCTTCTGCTTAACTGAATGTTAAACCTGCAGCCACACTGGTCTTATGCTGATAACAACAGTGATTCCAGGTTCCAACTGTTTAACACAGATTTTCAATTTGCTATAAAGAATCGTTTCGTCTAAACAATAAACACAACACAATAGGAATGTTAAAGAATACAGTATAATCTAGTCTAATATAGATAACTACCTTATTGAAAAATCTGTTGTTGTTTTTTTTTCTAGCAACATATATGTGGATATCATGTTTTTTTAATAGCTTTTAAATGAAACTGTAAATACTGTATGTTGCCCCAATATGAAAATATGCGATTTTGTGATTTCTTGGATGAGCCATTGTCTAATGCATTGGAGAAATGTATAAATTACAGTAATTTCAGCCTGTTTAGCTGCCTACTAAAACAAGGTGTACTCCAGCTTTGTTAAAATAAAGTTCACCAGTTCTGTACAGAAGATATTTGTAAAAGCCATTTAATTTTTTTATACTATACACAATGATTTGCATACCTCACAAATTAAGATAGGTTGCCTTAAATCTTAAATCTTAATGATCACATATGATGTTCATAGTACAATAGAACAATGTGGTTTTGTGACAGAAAGCTATAGTACACTGTCTGTAGTATCAGTTCTCTGGATTTAGAGAACAGGACAATATTGATAGCTAAGGGTTTATTTTAGTCAGATTTCTTCTTTGTTTTTTTTTCCACATATTTGATGCAGGTTGTTCAGGTCTTTAAAAAAAATATTAGAACAACAACATTCCATTTGTTATTTTTTTTAACTGGTCCTGTCTGAAAAAGTAACAGCAATATGAAGATCTTAACAAACAGTGATCATTTTCATGATTTTCCTTTATAAATCATTGGTTGTTTAGATCAGCAATTTTAGTTAAATAATGAACATAACAGACAGAGACAGTGATATTTGCAAAGTAAAATAAATGTTATATAAGATTTACAGGAAGAGTGCAATAATTATTTAAACAAAATTAGGCAGATGCAAAAAAAATGTGGGCATCCCAACTGAAAAATTACGTCAATATTTAGTAGATCCTCTTTTTGAAGAAATAACAGCCTCTAATCTCTTCCTATAGCTTCTGATGAGAGGCTGATTTCTGGTTGAAGGGATTTTTGACCATATTTCTTTACAAAATATCTCCAGTTCAGTCAGGTTTGATGGTTTCTGAGCATGAACAGCCCACTTTAAATCACACCACAGATTTTCAATAATAATCAGATCTGGGGACTGAGATAATCATTCCAGAATGTTGTACTTGTTCCTCGGCGCGAATGCTTTAGTAGATTTTGAGCAGTGTGTTTAGTGTTTAGGGTCGTTGTCTTGTTGAAGTATCCAGCCCCGGCACAACTTCAACTTTCTCACTGATTCTCAAACATTTTTTCAAGAATCTGCTAATATTGACTGGAATCCATGTGACCCTCAAATTTAACAACATTCCCAGTACCTGCACTGATCATACAGCCCCACAGCATGATGGAACCACCACCACATTTTACTGTGGGTAGCTTTAAGTGTTTGTCTTGGAACGCTGTGTTTTTTTTTCGGCCATGCATACAGTCCTCCAAGTAACTTAACAATTTTAGTTTCATCAGTCCACAGAAGTTTATTCCAAAATGAAGCTGACTTGTAAAAATGTGCTTCAGCATACCTCAAGCGACTCTGTTTGTGGCGTGTGAACAGAAAAGGCTTGTTCTGCATTACTCTCCCATACAGCCTCTCCTTGTGGAAAGTGCATTGAATAGCTGAACGATGCACAGTAACATTATCTGCAGCAAGATGATGATGTAGGTCTTTGGAGCAGCTCTGTGGATTGACTATGAATGTTCTCACCATCCTTAGTCTCTGTTTATCTGTGATTGTTCTTGTTCTGCCACTTCAGGTCCTGACTAGAAATGTGCCTGTGATCTTCCATTTCCTCACTATGCTTCTCACAGTGGAAATTGACGGCTGAAATCTCTGAGATAGCTTTTTGTTTCCTTTCACTAAAAACCATGATGTAGAACAATCTTTGTTTTCGGATCATTTGAGAGTTGTGTTGTTATGAGCTTACCAAACTAATTTTGTGTTCCAATAATTAGTGCTAATGATTTTCAAATCAATAAAATGAAAAGGGTTTCTAAATTTATACACCTGCTAAATTTAGTTGAAAAACATTATTGCACACTTTCCGTAAATCCTATAAACGTCATTTTATTTCTCAAATATCACTGTGTTAATCTGCTCTATAATATATTTAACTGAAAGTGTTGATCTAAACAACCAATGATTTATAAAGGAAAATCGTGATTTTTTTTTCTCATACCACTGTATATCTTTAGAGAATTGTACCACCATGAATAACAACACCATTCTATACTCCAGATATCTGTGTATAAGCAAGGAAGTAAGAGATACAGTTCATTTTTGGTTGAGGACAGGCAGCACCACTTACAATATTATTCAGCTATTTTCAGATGGCTGTGGACTTTGTGAGTTATTGAGAGGAAAAAGCACAATAGCTTGGATGTACTTGTTGTTTTAGTTTAATTTAATTTAACTTAAGAGAATGATGCTGTTAGGACTTTAGAAGATTTGTGATCTTTTTTGTATCTTGATGTTGTAAGAAAAAATGCTGGACAATTCTTCTAAAGAGTTTGTGTTTGTTCTCAGTGGACTGAATGACACTAGAACAAACAAACACATATACTTTTCTGTTGGTCTTATTGTTTACATTGTGACTCTGTTTGTAAATGTGACGTTACTTATCACAATTATTCTGGATATATCCCTTCATGAGCCCATGTATATTTTTATATGCAATCTGTACGTGAATGGGATATGTGGGGCTTCTGCTTTCTATCCAAAGATACTTGTTGATCTTTTTTCAAACTCTCACGTCATTTCATTTACAGGGTGCATGTTGCAAATAAGTGTCATTCACTGCTATATTCTTTGTGAATTCACATGTCTAACAGCCATGGCCTATGACAGATATGTCGCCATTTGTAAGCCTTTGCAATATCACAACATTATGACACAGAGGAAGGTAGTGAAGTTACTGGTCATTATCTGGCTTTTTACTATCCTCGAAGTTTCTGCTGGGACTGCACTGACAGCACAAACACCATTATGTGGAAACACCATCGACAAAATGTAATGCTTTAACTGGGATGTTGTTAAGCTGTCCTGCACAGATATCACTGTGCACAGTGTTTATGGCTACATAATAATATTTTTCCATTTTTCTCAAGCTGTTTTCATCACTGTTTCATACATCCATATCATCAGAGCTTGTGTGAAGTCGAAGAAAGAGCGGGTTAAATTCATGCAGACCTGCCTTCCCCATTTAATCACCCTGATGAACTTCACTGTTTCTGTGTTATTAGATATTATGTTCGCTCGCTATGGCAGTGGTCAAGATCGACAAGCTCTGCGCAACATCTTTGGAATGGAGTTTATGGTCGTGCCTCCTCTCCTAAACCCCATAATATATGGGTTAAAAATGACCCAGATTCGCCGCAGGTTTCTGCATATTTACAGGCACAGACTTAAAGCAGTGCAACAGAGCTGATACTACTGAAGTACTTCTGAATTACTTCTGTCGTATTGCAGGATATTTCATGATATCATAAGATATCTATTTGTAAGAACAAGCATTGGCCATTTTAAAACCTATGTATTATAAAGCTATACAGATATATAAGGAATGAAATATAAAATAAATGTCATAAAATAAAAACAGTTGTGAACTTTGTTTACAGAAGTCATCTGATCATGTTATGAGAAAAAAATAACTAATGAGTGGCTCAATAAATGACTTGATTCATTCATACTGAATAAATATTGTTTAAGAAAACAAATAGATAAAAAAGTCAATTGATGCTGATGTTTTTAAATCATTGATTTGTCAGAATTTGGATAAAACAGGTTTAAAAAAAAATTAAAAAGTTAGTTAATTTACAAAATTTGAAGGTATATCATTATAGACTAAGGCTTTGCTGTTTTTAAATGTAACAGTGCAAGCTTCTCATTTTACATTTTATTCACAAAAAGCAGATATTTTATTTATTGGGTTTAATATGTAATTGTCTGGAATATTTAAATGTTTTTTTCTTGTTTATTTTGTATATTGTTTGATGTGCACTCCTTTAAATGATGTTTACTTTAAGCCTAAATAGTAAAGTATATTAAAGTATTATGTTTATTAACAAACATTTTATTGCATTAAAAAAGACTATTACTTTAACTAAACAGCACAGAAGAAACATATTGTATGCAGATAGGTTTAAAACTAATACAACTCTCTCTGATGGTGAAGATTTTAGGACTGACAGTGGTGACACTAATCTTACAGTGATAACAGTCGCCTTTTTACAACATACAATTTTGAAATTCATACCACAAAACAACTTTATCTACTGGGTCCAAAAAAAATAAAAAATCTGAGCTCTGTGGTAAATATTTGTCAAGAAATATAAGGTACAATTAAACAATATCATTACTAAGATACCCCATCCCCCTATCATCAAATATCAAATGACCATGTTAAAAAATATAGTCATTAATAGTGGGAATAATGTACAATAATTATTGTGATCATTTTAAACAGTTATCTAATGACAACTCATCAACATTATATTCTATAGTGTAATGACTCTGAAAGTGGGAGAATTACAGTGAATTGTATACTCTGTGCTACTGTATGTAGGTAGGTAGTAGGTGCACTATGTGCATCCCAAATCTACTAGGATTGAACGATATTGTAGAAAAACAGGGGGAATAACTTTGATAGAAATATAAAAGAGGTTAATGAAACATTACAGGTCATACTGGTATTTATTGTGATCAGTAATTCTATTCTAACCTCTGCTAAAACCATTTGGAGTTTTTTCACCAGAATCAGACATGACATTGTCATGTCACCAGAATCAGACATGACAAATATCTCCAAAACCTCCTCTTTCACATGATTTGCATGAGTTATTCACATTAGCCATCTTCAGTGTCGGGCACGTTACTATGAAAAAGTTATTAGTTATAGTTACTTCTCCAAAAAAGGTACTGTCATGGCTGGGTAAACCCAGAGGTGGAAAAAGTACAGAAAATGTGTAATTGAGTAAAGTACCTTTGCTTAGCTAAACTTCTACTCAAGTAAAAGTAAAAGTACCCATCTAAAAATCTACTCGAGTAAAAGTAAAAAACTACTCAATTTAAAATGTACTTTGAGTAAAAGTTACTTGTTACTTTTAATTATTTGATGTAAAAAAGTACAAGTCATAAATTATGTATAGGTGACTATAAACCGTATTTTTATATTTTTACAGTTCATCATTATTTTTTTAACTTGCCATTGCTATGCTGCTATTTACATGTTTTTATTTAAAACATTCAAGCAGATTGTTTAATGTTCTCAATAAAAACTTAAGGAAATATCATTAAAAACATGAAATCATACAAAAAAGAATGGTGTTCGGCGCATGCGCATAGCTCGACAGAACACCGGTTCCCCCGATCCGCACACACTCACCCCAGGCTACACTGATTCACACAGCGTCTCTCCCGCTAACCGTAATAAATATTACTGGAAAAAGTTCAGCTGCGCTGCCATGGAGAACAAAACTCAGCACAAACTATGTGTGATAAAATCAGCGGAACATAAACACAGGGAACATTTATGAGGCATTTCTCTCACCACCAAGGCTTTCAGAAAGGTAAACTCTATTTGTGGACACAGGTTAAGCACGTAACATAGTGCAGCTTTGATATGTCTCCAGTTTAGTTCAGTGTTGTTTAATGTCTAAAGGGATCTATGTAATCCATGATCTTAAGCTAAGGTATTTAGGTTAGATTTGCCTCAATCGCCTGTTAACATCGCGCCGACAGACGCGTTTCATACAGCTTTCAGTGCATTTAATATACTAATAATTCAGGCGTTAGTAGCAAGGGTGTCAAAAGTATTCACATTCATCACTCAAGTAGAAGTATAGATACTGGGGTTTAAAAAAAAGTATCAACTCAAACCTTTTACTTAAATGAAAGTATAAAATTACTGCCTTTAAAACTACTTAAAGTATAAAAGTAAAAGTAATGAAAGGGGAAAAATTACCTCATAAACAGAAGCCTAGGCCGCACTACAGGGGCCTATAGTGCACTTCCCCCGATGAATAGATAAACTATAAGAACTGAAATGGTGCTAAAAAAAGGCTTCAGAGATTCTGAGAGTTGTTATTAAAATAGTTTACAGACAGACTCACACAGACATCCTACCTGTCCTAACTAAATGCTTTACCAACCAGCTGTAGACTGTAACTTTGCACAATGAACTTACAAATATTGCATATAGCAATAATATAAAGTACCAGTCAAAAGTTTAGACACATTCAATTCTCTCTTTTTTTTTTTTTACATTTGTTACAGATTAATGTTAAAGTTATCAAATCTATGGCATATTAATTTACAGAGTTATGCAGTAAACAAAACATAAAAATAGTCAACAGAACCTTTTTTTTTTATAACTTCTTAAGCTCCAAGCCTAATTTCCACCTGAAAATACATACCCAAACTTTAAATACTTTTACACTAACATTAAATTATTCAGATATTTTTAATTTTATCAATTAATATTACAAAATTAACTGAAAACACTTAAAAATATACAATTGAACATGTAATATTTAAAATATGGTAAAAACAAGATTTTCAGTGCTTTTCAGATTTTCTCATTTTTTATTTTAAAATGATATATTTATACGTGTGTTTATATAAGTGTTTTTACAGTTCTTTATTTAGTTACTAGGTGTTTACATTCACCATGTAAAATTATAAACTGATATTATAGTGATCTGCTCCTGGGATATTCCTTTCTTTCTCCAAAGGACTGGAAACTTTATAAGAACAAAAACTACTAATTTTATAATTTATTTTGCAGTAAAGAATGTGTTTCTGTATTCTATATATCTGCTCAGTGACAGTGTCGGGTTACAGACCCTTCCCCAGCTCTGTCTCCGTCTAACGCGGCACCTGATTGGCCAAGAGAGATTCACGTCTTCCTTCAGAGAAGACTTTGTTGATTCTGCGCATGTGCATTAGTAAATAATTATTAAATAAATAAAAAATATTAAATGTAACCCCTGGGAGATTAACAGCCAGAGCAATACAAAAAAGAACACTTAAGAATAACCAGGGTAAGACCCAGAAAATGAGAACCCACTCGGATCAGAGTATTTTCTTGAAAATTTATTAGACAATAGAAACCACATTTCCCATTATCTCTTAGTTAGCACTTGGAATCACGTTACCCTGTGATTTCCATAGGAAAGTAATTCATTATAAAAATCACACACCGAAAGGTTCACACACTGGGTCCTAATTTTAACACGGCACACTACAAAGCTGAATCACACAAAAAAAAGACAGTGATCACACTACAACCCCACACAAAATCACACCCTCCTAGAGGGTAATCTTACAGGGGTGGTCCAGGCTCAGCTAAGAGAACTAATGGACAAAGATTAACACACTGAAACAAACAAACAAACAAAAGGAAAATAAACAACAAAAAAAGAAAAATAAATAAGCCAGCTGTCCACACGATCCCATCCAGTGACTCACTGACAAGCTGGCTTATTACAGATAACCATTACACCCCATGAGCAGCCTCAGACCATACCAGCGAATTACAGCTAAAAAAAATTTACTTTATTAAGATCACTTTAAAATCACTAAAGAACAGCAACTGGCAGTTAATGGCGCTCCAAGCACATCATTAATCCCATACTGCACTGCTAACAATCCCAGCACCCATTATCAGTTACATGCAGTCACCGGGCACCAACCGCCGTCCCCACTGTATACTGCCGTCACACATGCCGGCCATCCAGCGCGAGTACTTCTTCTCTCACCCCAAACACACTAAGCACAAAACAACGCTAGATCAGCTTCCTTATATACAAACTCATAACACAATATATTCCCAATGCCCGTTTTCGCTACCTCACAGCGTTGCCATCCGCAATCCCATGTGTTTCTACCGCTGCTTTCGGGAGAACCCCGGCTCTGCTTCGGAAGGACCCACAGCTGCCCCTTTTAACGCCAGCCCAAATTACAACTCCAGTGAGCATGCGCAAACGTTCCTTCACTGGTCACCCGGGCTACAATCTACCCCCTCCAAATGAATCGGCGACCCGACGATTCAAACTAAATCTCGCCCATTGGCCCAGTCTCTACTTCAGTCCCCCTCTCTTCACCCGGGATGACAGATCTAGGCAGATGGAAAGGATTAGAATGATGTCCTGCAGTGGCCCGAGTAGACCTACGGACTGGCATACCCCTAAAGGTAAGATCTAGTTCCTCCTGCCCAGGAGTTGAAGGGAGAGCACCTGTCTCATCCTCCAAAAAACAATACCCGCCCCCTTCCAACTCCCCCTCTGAATTCTCCTCTTCAGGAGTAGGAACCTCCGCTTCACTGGACCCACCTAATATACCCTCATCTTGCTGACCACAACCCTCAGGTATTGCCCTTAACTCTGTTCGATGGACTTGTCGAACTGGTCCCTCTGCATTAGCTGGGGTAACTGAATAGACTGCACCCTGACCTTTAACCACTTGATATACACAAGGATCCCAGTAGTCCTGTATCTTAGCCCGTCCCTTTGCATGATTTCGCAAATATACCAACTGACCTTCCTCAAGTCCCTGATCATTGGCCCGCTCATTGTGCCTCTGATTACGCTTGACTGCCTGTTCTTCCATTCGCTGCCTCACATGCTCATAAACCACCTGTAAACTGGCTTGATGGTCTTGAACCCAGTCCTCTACTGGTTTCGTCTCCTCCATATTACTCCCAAGCAAAAAGTCCACCGGCAACCGGGGTTCACAGCCAAACATTAAATAATAAGGTGCCATCCCTGTAGTCTGATGGGGGGTTGTATTATAGGCATATGTTAACTGAGATAAGTGACGGGGCCAGTGTCTCTTCTCAGCTGGAGGTAAAGTTCGAAGCAGGTCATGCAAGGTGCGATTGAACCTCTCGCACTGACCATTACCCTGAGGCCGATAGGGGGTGGTTCTACTCTTGTGAATGCCATATATCTTACAAAGTTGCTGAATTAACGAACTTTCAAAATTTCTCCCCTGATCTGAATGTATGCGACTGGGAGGGCCAAAACGATGGAACCACTGCTGAACTAAAACCTGAGCCACAGTGCTAGCCTTCTGATTTCTAGTAGGTATGGCCTGAGAATATTTAGAAAAAACATCCGTTAACACCAACACATTCTCTCGCCCATCACTAGCTGGCTCCAAAACCGTGAAATCTATTGCCAATATCTCATGAGGTCGAGATGCCTGTAATGTGCCCTGGTAAGCTCGTACCTTCGGCTGCACTGCCTTCCCCAGAATACATCTCTCGCACCGTTGGCACCACTGTTCCACGTGTCTGGCCATCCTGGGCCAGAAACAGCGACCTCTAAGCAGCTGAAGTGTCCGATCAATGCCCTGATGCCCATGGTTGTCATGCACACTTTGCAAAACTTCTTCTCGTAGACAGGTCGGCACCACCAACTGGTAAATTTCCTTACCGCCCCCTGAAAGGTGTGACCTCCGCCATAACACCCTCTCTCTCTCCACCAGTCGCTCCCAATGTCGCAATAGCTCCCTACTCTCCTGTAAAAACTCTCCCCTCTCACCCGCCCCAGGCCACTTACCCCGCCTCAGGAATTCCTTTATGGGCTTAATACTTGGATCCCTATCCTGCAAACAAGCGAGGTCTGCCATAGAACGACCCGGAAGAGCTAAAATTTCCCTGCACTGCACCTCAAAACATTGAAGCAGATCCTCCTGAAGTCTCCCTACCAACCCAACAGGCATCGTCGTACTTAGGCTACACTGGTCCACATACTGTCTAGAAAGGGCATCTGCATTTCCGTTCTTACGGCCAGGACGGTACTTCACCTCAAAGTTAAAAGAAGCCAACTGGGACACCCAACGCTGCTCCACTGCCCCCAACTTCGCTGTCTGAATGTAGCATAATGGGTTATTATCGGTGAAAAGGGTAAACGAATTCCCCAATAAATACTCCCTAAACTTTTCTGTGACGGCCCATTTAACTGCAAGTAGCTCAAGTTTCATGGAGCTGTAGTTATCCATGTTTTTCTCAGTTGGCCTTAAACTCCTGCTAGCATAGGCAATTGGTTTAACCCTACCCCCTTGCTCTTGCGACAGGACTGCACCCAACCCCCCATGACTAGCATCCACTTCAACAATAAAAGGTTTCTGAAAATCTGCGTATGCTAGTACTGGACTACCAATAAGTCTATGTTTTAGCTCTTGAAAAGCAGACTCACAGGTTCCATCCCATACTGAGGACAAAGGCACAGGGGGAGTCTTACCTCTTTTCTTTGGAGTACATAACTGGCCCACTAGCCGATGTAATGGGGCGGCCAATTTAGCAAAGTTCTCCACAAATCGCCGATAATAACTTGCGAACCCCAAAAAAGAACGCAACTCAGCAAGGTGCACCGGCCTTCTCCAATCCCGTACCACTCCCACCTTGTCTGGATCAGCGGACACACCTTCAGCAGAAACCACATGCCCCAAGTACTTCACCTGACTCTGAAAAAAACGACATTTGGAAAGTTTAACCTTTAGATCTTGACACTGCAACCGGGAAAAAACTTCTCCTAATCTTTCTATATGTTGTTCAATGGTAGAGGAAAAAACAATGACATCATCCAAATATAATAAAACAGACTGATGTCGCTGATCACCAAACATGCGTTCCATCAACCGCTGAAATGTTGCAGGAGCATTACATAACCCGAACGGCATGCGGTTAAACTCAAAAAGGCCAAAGGGAGTACAAAAAGCGGTTTTGGATTTGTCCTTCTCAGACATTGGTACCTGATTATAGCCACTTGCCAGGTCAAGCGTAGAAAACCACCTGGCCCCCGACAAGGCATCTAAAGATTCTTCAATTCGCGGGAGGGGGTAGGCGTCGCGACGTGTCTTAGCATTCAGTTGTCTATAGTCTACACATAGGCGAATACTGCCATCTTTTTTTGGCACAAGCACAATAGGAGAGGAATAAGGACTACAGCTTTCTCTTACTATCCCAGCATCAAGCAGTTGTTTAATATGTGCCCTCACTACTTCATACTGGGAGGGAGGCAAGCGGCGATATGGCTGTCGTACAGGAACATCATCTACCAGCGAAATCTCATGTGTAATCAGTTTAGTACAACCCAGATCACTTTCGTGCTGGGAAAAAATAGAACTATATTTACAGAAAAGAGCTTTAGCCTGCACAACCTGAGAGGGTGTAAGTGTTGAAAACTCCACAGCCCCCAATAAATCCTCCCCCCCATTTACAATAGTGGCCTCCTGTACAGACATCATAACTTCCCCATTGCTAGAGAATGTCTCCTGAGACCTGATAAGTGACCCACAAGCAGAACCAAACATCAATGCCTGCACCACACCCACCACATGTCGTGGGGGCAACCACACATCACTGTTACTTACATTAGTAATAGGAGCAAACAAAGTGCCTAACTCTGCTTGAACCAAACTTGGGGATAATAGCAACCCCTCGGGGAGACAACCATCCTCAGGCCTCATTGGCTCCAACAGAAACTCTTTTAAATACGTCTGAGGGCACGTGACTGGGACCATGGTCAGGGTACCTGCAGAAATACGAATAGGCAACGATCCTTGAACTCGAACACGGAAAGGCTGAGGGGCATTTAGGATCGCCTCAGTCTTCTCACACTGACGAAGGGCACGTTGAAACGCCAAGGGTGCCGATTTCACTGGGGGGGCATAGAAGAGGTTTGCACCAAAACACTCAAATAAGGCACAATAACACGCACTAAGAACATTCATGCCCAATATGCCGGGAACATCTAATTTACGACTACAACTGGGGTCAGCGGGATCCTTCACAACTAACACGCCCTTTTTTGGAATAAATGAGTCCAAAATACCTACATCTACTTCAAAATAGCCCACATATGGTATCCCCAAGCCATTAGCAGCCTTCAGTCCTAACCAATCACATGTTCGAATGGGCACTTGTGAAAAATACTTCGAAAAAAACTCTCAGTAATGGTGGTAACCATAGACCCAGTATCTATCAAACATGGGACCCACACATTATTCATTTTCACATTTAAAATAGGACAACCTCCCACCAATTGGTCATAGTTTGAGTGAGGAACAGCAGTAGAGCCTAACAAATCATTCCCCAGCGTGTGGCTCTGCACGCTGGGAGCAACTAGTTTCCCGACTGGCTACCAGAAAGAGAGCTACCTGTGGAAGGGGGCGAATTCTCAGGCATAACAGAAACTTGGCAATAGCGAGCTATATGGCCAGGCAAATTACAGCGATTACAAATAGGTTGGCCATCTGGCGCCCTCCTAAACCGACGAGAGCCAATAGAACTAGAGGCTCTCGTAGGTATACCGGGAGGACCCAAGTGTTTTAACAGCAAGTCTAACTGAGCTTGTTGCTTCAGAACCATCTCTTTCAATTCCATCAATTCAGGTGATTGTTTTGTTGTACCTACCGCCCCTTGGCTAGTAAACTGCTGTTCACATACCACTCCCACCTGTGACCGTCGATCCCGACCTGGTTGACCCTCTTCCACCCACTGTAGTGCCTCTTGTCGTACCTCTAAAATAGACAAATCAGGGTTAGTACGCACCAAGCGTTTTAACTCCCTACGCAATGTAGGGTCTCTAGCATTTTCACAGAATTGATCTCTGATTACCCGGTCGGGATCTGACAAAGAATGACCCTTACAATTTTTTATTTTTTCCATTAATTCCATCAGGGCATGAGAAAATTCATATAAGGATTCACCTTCTTTCTGTTTACGATCAAAGAATTTCTGCTGCCAGTACACATAAGACTTGGTACACCCAAAAACTTCACAAAGCACTTGTATAATCCGTAAAGGATTCTCTCTTACATCTTGGGCACGATATTTAATTTCATTACGTGCCTGACCTTCTAAATGATCATATAAAAACATTGCCTTATCAAATTCAGACAAGTACCGGGATCGTATGCAACCTTGGGCCTCCTCTATCCACTCCTCCACAGTCAATGCCCCTGCCCCCATTAAACCTGAAAATCTGGGGCATTTACGTTCCCTAGGGAGGTACACAAACTGCTCCCTTCTTGGTACTGACTCCAGTCCACTGCCACCCGCACTGTCTAAAGTAGACAATGGCCTTGGTCCCTCTGCCTCCTCCTCCATCAGGCCTGCGGATTGCTGTGAGGCCGAGGGTTCAGGTTCCATGTTTGTAGTAGTCGATCCTCCGCTGCCAATTGCTGTTCTTATCCTAATATTCAACACCTCTACTCAGATCTGGGCTGCTCACCCCCCCCAAAAAAAAAGAGAGAGAAAAGAAGAGAAAAAAAACAAAAGAAAATATATACAGACAAAACTATCAGTTTCCAATAATCAACTATACCAAAAAAATAACTAACTATATTGGTCCATCCTGCCGACTACGCCAAAATGTAACCCCTGGGAGATTAACAGCCAGAGCAATACAAAAAAGAACACTTAAGAATAACCAGGGTAAGACCCAGAAAATGAGAACCCACTCGGATCAGAGTATTTTCTTGAAAATTTATTAGACAATAGAAACCACATTTCCCATTATCTCTTAGTTAGCACTTGGAATCACGTTACCCTGTGATTTCCATAGGAAAGTAATTCATTATAAAAATCACACACCGAAAGGTTCACACACTGGGTCCTAATTTTAACACGGCACACTACAAAGCTGAATCACACAAAAAAAAGACAGTGATCACACTACAACCCCACACAAAATCACACCCTCCTAGAGGGTAATCTTACAGGGGTGGTCCAGGCTCAGCTAAGAGAACTAATGGACAAAGATTAACACAATGAAACAAACAAACAAACAAAAGGAAAATAAACAACAAAAAAAGAAAAATAAATAAGCCAGCTGTCCACACGATCCCATCCAGTGACTCACTGACAAGCTGGCTTATTACAGATAACCATTACACCCCATGAGCAGCCTCAGACCATACCAGCGAATTACAGCTAAAAAAACTTTACTTTATTAAGATCACTTTAAAATCACTAAAGAACAGCAACTGGCAGTTAATGGCGCTCCAAGCACATCATTAATCCCATACTGCACTGCTAACAATCCCAGCACCCATTATCAGTTACATGCAGTCACCGGGCACCAACCGCCGTCCCCACTGTATACTGCCGTCACACATGCCGGCCATCCAGCGCGAGTACTTCTTCTCTCACCCCAAACACACTAAGCACAAAACAACGCTAGATCAGCTTCCTTATATACAAACTCATAACACAATATATTCCCAATGCCCGTTTTCGCTACCTCACAGCGTTGCCATCCGCAATCCCATGTGTTTCTACCGCTGCTTTCGGGAGAACCCCGGCTCTGCTTCGGAAGGACCCACAGCTGCCCCTTTTAACGCCAGCCCAAATTACAACTCCAGTGAGCATGCGCAAACGTTCCTTCACTGGTCACCCGGGCTACATAAATAAAGCGTTAAATTCGATATTATAAGCACAACTTTGACAAAAATGAGAATTACTGGCGAATGGACTGATAGATTTACTTATTTGGAGTGATTTTGAAGCAGCAGTGAGAGGTAAGCGCTGGTAGGGGCTGTGTGTGACTGTTTACCTCTAGTAATGCAGGGGGATTAATTACACAAGCTGCTGTAAAACTGTATAAAACAGTCTAACGCACTGTACAGTGAAATGGTTAGCAGTTCCGTAATCCTGAGAGTTAGACAGTTGGAATGATGTAATGCAGTAATTGTTTATTTTCTAAAAGGAAATACAGCTAAATAGGCTAGACAACTGAAAGCCAGAGATTCTAAGCTTTAATATATAGCATATTGTGTGTGTTTATATTGAGCCTATAATTATTCATAAACACAGCCAGATATTAATTATGATATTGTTCTGGCCCGTGGGCGGGCCAGGGCGCATTAAGACGATAAAGTAGAAACGTTTGATTTGATGCCAGTGTTGCCTGCTCACAACGCTCTCTTAGCCAGCTGGAAACTCACACGTAGCTAAATGTGGGTAATGCAGGTCCAGAAATTAAAAATCCATCCCAGGGATTAGGTTGAACTAGCTCCAGAGCCAGCCAGGCAATGGGAGCGAAATCCTGGGATGGATTTTTACTTTTTGAACCTAGATTACCCCCCTCTATACCTAAACTAAAAGCTAAAATAAAATTAAAAGCTCACACGCGCTCTCCAAACGAACTTACAACACCGAATCCATAGCCTAGACCTAGCAAGCAGACCTTGGCATGTCTTGGCCAAGCCATGGAAAACATTACAAATTAACCATTAGCGCATCACTAGGTTAATTAAACATTCAGTTTACCTTAATATGCTTTTTCAAATTAGATGGTGAATTTCTGAAATCTCGTGCTGCTGAGTTGCATCGCATCCGAAAAGAGTTTTTTGCATCCAACCATTCCGAAGCCCCTCGCTGCAGCTGGAGACGCGTAACCAACTTTCTCACTGGCTCACTTCTGGAGTTTGACGTGACGTGCAGGTCATGCATCAAATACAAACCAATAGAGGGTCTGAATGGTATATGTTTATCCTACCACAAGCTTTCCGGATGGCGCGATTTATTTGTTCGTTTTTTATGTTGCCGGAATGAAATATGAGTAACGAGGCTATTTTATCCGAGGGCCGTTTTTTTTTCAGCATTTTTTTACTCAGTAATGGGGAGTTTTCCAATGTAGCGAAGTAGATTACTTGTGTCAAAATGTACTTGAGTAAAAGTTAAAGTACCTATTTTAAAAACTACTTTAAAAATGACAAATTACTCATAAAACCTACTTAATTACAGTAACGTGAGTACACGTGAACGTGAGTACACCATTTTACAGTTAAACTAACTTTATATTATTAAGAACAGACATTGGGCTCCCAATATAAAAATATTTTAATATCCTAAATAACTAAAACAAATAGAGTACACCCACCCTGGGTTCTGAAAAAAGCACTAAATATTAAACAGACCCTTATTTAAAAATAAAGTAACAACAAATAGATTAAAGTAACATTTACATTAATTATTATTTTTAAAACTCTGAACACATTGGCACTTGCAGATTCCTTTTTCTGATCATATATGTACATGCTGTGAAACACACATTAGCTTAGTCCATATGATCGAAGACACACAGATGGCTCAGCAGGCCAGAGCTCTTGCTATTAATGTATTTTGTAATGTAACTGTCAGACAAATTCTGAGTAAGAAACACCAGCATGTTTAGCGTGTGGGGCTTGAGGCAGGAGCTCTCTGGGGGAACAATTTTATATTCAATATTCAGATGGATGAATTGAGCTGGATGGTTGTGCTTTAAATAAGATCTCAGGTTAGTGGCTTTTGTTTCCACTGTTGTGAAACCTTGTAAACATACCGGCAAATTCGCGCTGATTGTGCTCCTCGCTCATTTGGCTTAAAGCCAAAATACTCCCGCACCGGAGCCGCAGAATACAGTTTTAAAGCACAGCCAATCCCGAAGTAAACTTCCTCAAAAGTTCTCTAAAGCTGTTTAGTTTTGAGAAAGTGCAATTAGCCTCGAAAACGTTCGCTAGCTAACACATCTCCACAGACACACTCCCCGCTGTGTGTATATGCGCGCGCAGCTGCACCGTCACGGCTCACTCTCCCTGCTGCATAAACTCTGCGTGCACTCAGTTCCTAACCGATAGATGTCGCTGTCTGACAGATCCATCCAGAGCCGACGAGAGCGCAGCGGGACTCGCTCTCTCATGTAAACAAATCAACGCGGAAACACGCGGCTGTTATCGACGCTGTAAAAACATTATCGTACGATAAGTCCATAACATAGTTATCGCGACAGGCCTATGGTATACACAAGAAAACACTCTTGGCGGTTTGTCTGGCTGGCGGTGCGGAAGTGAAAAAGATGTCATCTGCGCAGCCGAAACAGTCAGGTTTTGTAGCCGTGGGAAGTGTCTCCTCCACCAATCAACTACAGCCACGTCACACAAAGACGGCCCTCACTCCAATGACCTGTCACTCAAAAAAAAAAAACACAAGAGGAGAGAAACAAGAAGCTTACAATAATGCTCAAACCCCACCAAAATATCTCCATCCGTAACAGTTACTCCACTATAAAAGTAACTAGTTACCAGTAAAAGTAACTATTGCGTTACTCGCTCTAATATTTTTATATAAAATTGACGGTAGTGACATGTTATGGCAGTGACAGTAGCGGTGTCCAAAAACATAAACAAGTTTAAGAGAATATAAAAAGAGTAAACATTAGAGAATAAAAAAGAATAAACATTTGGGAGCTTGAGTAACCCTGAAACATGCAGTAGAGCGGTGTGAAAATTGGGCCCTCAGGAATGTATTTGACCTTGTATTTGCCTGATTTTTTGCTTTTTATAAATGTGGTGATGCGATGGTGATAAATATGTGAGACATTTAAGAAAACAAAAAATAACATTAAATATTGTTCAAAACTCACTGTACTTTCCAATACATATAACAAAGTATTCTTTTATTATTTCACTCTTTAATTATTCAATTCAATTATTACTTTTTACTAATTACTATTTTTTTTTTTTATAAATTTGAGATGATTATCTCCTATCTGGGAACAATGATTTTTAGGCAACAGGCCAGCATATAATCATAATATATATATATATATATAAGAACTTTACGTCCCATGATTATAACATTGATTCTTTTTATTCATGAAAATTAATTTCCAACAGAATTAACACTTTTCTTAGTGGGACATGGAGTCATCCATATTTTCAAAAATCAGTAAACTGTTAAGCCTACCTGTTCATTTGTTTAAAAATGAGATGATAATGTAAAAGCAAAATTTAGTTTGAAGCTGATTGAGGCTACAAATAATCGCTCTTTTCTCTATTATTTAATTGATGGAATACAGGTGTTTTTTTTTTTATTAATTGTAAGCTTTGTTTGTGAGCCAAAACAAACAGTGTCCAGTCCATCCTTTTTTTGCCAGGATTGAGCACCCTTTATTTAATATCAGTGGAGGCATAATGAATGATTCCACCTGTTTAATCAGTGCAATTTTCAAACAACTGATGACATGTGATTCTGTGTGTAATAAGCAGGGGTGTATGCATGATGACAGGTGTGTAATCATGCAGATTTTTTTATAGTTTAATTATGATCTGTTTTATTATCTTAAATTAAAAAACAAACCTCTATTACAAATATGGTTCTTCATTGAGAAAAAAGTTTTTTGTGGCAACTCTTTAAGTATTATTTATTTATATAAATCTATTTTATTACTAAAGTGTATACGTTACTAGCTTCCACTGCTGCAGTTTGTGCAGACAGCAATGCATAAAGGCTTTTAATAGAAGATAACTATTACAGACATTTGAGCTTCAATATATGTCTTAAGGGAATTGTACCATGTCATGAATTGTAACACCCCCAATCTATACTCCAGATATCTGTATATAAGCAAGAAAGCAAGACATACAGTTCATTTTTGGCTGAGGACAGGCAGCACCACTTACAATATTATTCAGCTATTGTCAGATGGCTGTGGACTTTGTAAGTTAATGAGATGAAAAAGCACAAAAGCTACAAAAGCTTGGATGTACTTGTTGTTTTAGTTTAGTTTAATTTAAGAGAATGATGCTTTTAGGACTTTAGAAGATTTGTGATCTTTTTTGTATCTTGATGTTGTAAGAAAAAATGCCGGACAATTCTTCTACAGAGTTTGTGTTTGTTCTCAGTGGACTGAATGACACAAGGACGAACAAACACATATACTTTTCTGTTGGTCTTATTGTTTACATTGTGACTCTGTTTGTAAATCTGACGTTACTTATCACAATTATTCTGGATAGATCCCTTCATGAGCCCATGTTTATTTTTATATGCAATCTGTACGTGAATGGGATATGTGGTGCTTCTGCTTTCTATCCAAAGATACTTGTTGATCTTTTTTCAAACTCTCACGTCATTTCATTTACAGGGTGCATGTTGCAAATAGGTGTCATTCACTGCTATATTCTTTGTGAATACACCTGTCTGACAGCCATGGCCTATGACAGATATGTCGCCATTTGTAAGCCTTTGCAATATCACAACATTATGACACAGAGGAAGGTAGTGAAGTTACTGGTCATTATCTGGCTTTTTACTATCCTCGAAGTTTCTGCTGGGACTGCACTGACAGCACAAACACCATTATGTGGAAATACCATTGACAAAATGTACTGCTTTAACTGGGATGTTGTTAAGCTGTCCTGCACAGATATCACTGTGAACAATGTTTATGGCTACATAATAATATTTTTCCATTTATCTCAAGCTGTTTTCATCACTGTTTCATACATCCATATCATCAGAGCTTGTGTGAAGTCGAAGAAAGAGCGGGTTAAATTCATGCAGACCTGCCTTCCCCATTTAATCACCCTGATGAACTTCACTGTTTCTGTGTTGTTAGATGTTATGTTCGCTCGCTATGGCAGTGGTCAAGATCAACAAGCTCTGCGCAACATCTTTGGAATGGAGTTTATGGTCGTGCCTCCTCTCCTAAACCCCATAATATATGGGTTAAAAATGACCCAGATTCGCCACAGGTTTCAGCATATTTACAGGCACAGACTTAAAGCAGTGCAACAGAGCTGATACTACTGAAGTACTTCTGAATTACTTCTGTCGTATTGCAGGATATTTCATGATATCATAAGATATCTATTTGTAAGAACAAGCATTGGCGATTTTAAAACCTATGTATTATAAAGCTATACAGATATATAAGGAATGAAATATAAAATAAATGTCATAAAATAAATACAGTGCAGTTGTGAACTTTGTTTACAGAAGTCATCTGATCATGTTATCAGAAAAAAAGTGAGTGGCTCAATTATTGACTTGATTCAGTCATACTGAATGAATATTGTTTAAGAAAACAAATAGATAAAAAAAAGTCAATTGATGCTGATGTTTTTTAAATTACTGATTTGTCAGAATTTGGATAAAACAGGTTTTAAAAAAATGTAAACATTAGTTAATTTACAAAATATGTAGGTATATCATTATAGACTAAGGCCTTTGCTGTTTTGAAATGTAACAGTGCAAGCTTCTCATTTTACATTTTATTCACAAAAAAAAGCAGATATTTTATTTATTGGGTTTAATATGTATTTACATTTTTTAAATAATTGTCTGGAATATTTTAATGTTTTTTTTCTTGTTTATTTTTTATATTGTTTGATGTGCACTCCTTTAAAAGATGTTTACTTTAAGCCTAAATAGTAAAGTATTTTTTTTTTATTAACAAACATTTTATTGCATTAAAAAAGACTATTACTTTAACTAAACAGCACAGAAGAAACAGTACGCAGATAGGTTTAAAACTAATAAAACTCTCTGATGGTGAATATTTTAGGACTGACAGTGGTGACACTAATCTTACAGTGATGACAGTCGCCTTTTTACAACATACAATTTTGAAATTCATACCACTGAAGTCAATGGCTTTTTGCAAAACAACTTTATCAATTTGGACCAAAAACAAATAAAAAATTCTGAGCACTGTGTTAAATATTTGTCAAGAAATATAAGGTACAATTAAACAATATCATTACTAAGATACCCCATCCCCCTATCATCAAATATCAAATGACCATATTAAAATAGTCATTAATAGTGGGAATAATGTACAATAATTATTGAGATCATTTTAAACAGTTATCTAATGACAACTCATCAACATTATATTCTTTAGTGTAATGACTCTGAAAGTGGGTGAATTACAGTGAATTGAATACTCTATGCTACTGTATGTAGGTAGGTAGTAGGTGCACTATGTGCATCCCAAATCTACTAGGATTGAACGATATTGTAGAAAAACAGGGGGAATAACTTTAATAGAAATATAAAAGAGGTTAATGAAACATTACAGGTCATACTGGTATTTATTGTGATCAGTAATTCTTTTCTAACCTCTGCTAAAACCATTTGGAGTTTTTTCACCAGAATCAGACATGACATTGTCATGTCACCAGAATCAGACATGACAAATATCTCCAAAACCTCCTCTTTCACATGATTTGCATGAGTTACTTACATTAGCCATCTTCAGTGTCGGGCAGGTTACTATGAAAAAGTAATTAGTTATAGTTACTTCTCCAAAAAAGTAACTGAGTTACTGTCACGGCTGGGTATACTCCACCGGACATATGGCCACCCCTTTTTCCCCCGCCCCGCCTCCAAAAACAGGAGAAAAGTAATCAAATAAACAGGGACTTATCCCCTACACTGCTAATCAGGCTTGCTTTAAAGTGATATAAAAATACAATGATAATAAGAGAGTTGGATTAAATATAACAAGGAAGGATCTTACAACCACATGGTATACACAAGCAAACACTGTTGGCGGTTTGTCTGGCTGCGCAGCCGAAACAGTCAGGTTTTGTAGCCGTGGGAAGTTTCTCCTCTACCAATCAACAACAGCCACGTCACACAAAGACGGCCCTCACTCCAATGACCTGTCATTAAAAAAAAACACACAAGAGGAGAGAGACAAGAAGCATACAATAATGCTCAAACCCCACCAAAATATCTCTATCCGTAAGTTACTGAGTTACTCCACTTTATACAACAGTTAGTTCCGACCTCACAATCTGATTGGTAGAGAAGTGTTCTAGCCGTGCTGATATTTGTGATAACATCACGGCCTTTTTTCACTAAACTTGTATCACTCCGCCGAAGTGTTGCCGAGTAGAGGCGTATATACACAGTACAGCTTTGAATCACCACCTCCAGCGGCACCAGCAGCAGCGTTAGCTTAGCACAGGCTAGCGCTCAGCCACGGCACGCTCGCCCGCAACGCTGGCTCGTCTTCTGTGGAAAAAAGGGGGAAAAAAATCGCTCGGTTAATGCCGTCTGACAGCCAGAACGCTAACCAGCCAGGCTAGGCTATGTTAATGTTAATGCTGAGCTGAAGCAAGCTACGATAACCTTACTACAGTCCAGCTGGCAGGCAGAAATGCTAAAAAACACGCAGCGTGACACCGAGGCTCCGCCACACACCGCGGCTCCGCTTAGGTACCTGACTGAATTAGCTAGCCAGTTAGCTTACCTGTTCAGGAGAAAAGTAGCAGCTCTGGGTCGTTCTTGTAGTCTTTTTGAGCTCTAAGTCTCCACCGTGCGAACTCACTGCCAGTATTCACTCTTGTTATATTCCTGCTTCACTGAGCTTTTTGAGACATGCTGAGGCTTTTTAAGGTGTGTAGCAGCTGAGGTTTAACTGAACCAGCTCTGCTAGTGTAGCCGGCTCAACTTTGACTGTGTGTGTGTGTGTCCCCCTCTCTCTCTCTCTCTCTCTCTCCTAGTAGGCTTGGCCACCCTCTGCGTTGTGAATGCGCTGATGGAAACGGGAGTTTTATTCTCTCTATTTCCTGTGCATGAGAGTAGCATACAACACAGCATAGAGTGAATTCTGGTCCTTCTCACACACACACACATGCAGCTCTCCTCAGCAGTATTTAGCGCGAACTCAGCTACACTTTTTTCCCTCTACATCAAGTTGATAAAACACACAATAAAATAGACATCATAAAATATTGTATCACAAATATAGAGTACTATGTTATGAAAATAAACATTAAGAATATATCTATAGCTATGAAATAAAATACAATATTATACATTACCATAATACATTACCCCATGCACATATATATAGAGACTCCCATAAATGACGTATATTTTTTCCTTCTGAACATTAATTTCATTATAACAAAACAAATTCCAATAAAAATAAACAGCTGATGCAATTAAACAATTAGCTAAATTAATTAAACAATTAACCAATTAACCTGTGGCAGTACCTGTGCATGAGAGTAGCATACAACACAGCATAGAGTGAATTCTGGTCCTTCTCACACACACACATGCAGCTGTGAGAAGAAAAGCACACCATATTAGCTTAACTGGTAGCAGTATCTCCCTTAACTCCACTAAATCTGCTGTACTTATATAAAAAAAACTCTCTACACAAACGAACTACCCACACAACCAGAGATAACTTACTCTTAGTACTAAAACACATGTAAGAGTACAGATTTAGTGCACTATAAGTGCTTGAACAGTTTTAAAACAGTATTTCATCAGGAGCACAGTAAACACCCACCTCTCCTCAGCAGTATTTAGCGCGAACTGAGGAGAGAGAAGCCCGCGCTGACACTGAAAACTCGCGCGATTTCAAAATAAAAGTCTGCTCCGCAGTTCAGCTTAAAATCAATATTACAGCTTGAAATCGCCCCAAAAGGAAAAAAAATCACAAGTATAAAATAAATAATACCCAGAAATACACAATAATACTCAAAAGGATAACAAAGATAATTAGAGAAGGATTTTATGTGGAATGAAATAATAAAATATTATTTATATTCTCATCCGCTACACTAGCTCCATTGCTGCAGCGCTGATCGCTGTAGTGTAGTGTTAAGCACTGGTAACCTCAGTGGGCGGAGTTAGTGTTGGGGAACGAGCAGCAGAAGGAGTCAGAGGACAAAACAAACACAAAACCTGGGACGGACTGCACATTTAAAATAGGAACGAACTGTTGAAGTCGTGCTGACAAGAGCTGTCAGTGCTTTCACTCAACATGTTTCCTTAATATCTGATGATACATCCTGATAATTTTATCATTTACCACTCTAAAATTAGTTATAGTGGTCCTTTAAATAAAAGTAACTAGTTACCAGTAAAAGTAACTATTGCGTTACTTTTGTGTTACTCGCCCCCGTAACCACTACTCTCCGGCCCCCACCTTCTCAGAGCGTGTTTTCTAAACCAGATTAATACAGTGCACGACAACAAAAACAAGTACCTGCATAGAGGTTTTTTGTTCGGGGACATAATGTGCATTCGACATGCACATTTTTACCTTTGACCTCAGTGAGTTTAAAATAGTGTCGGTATTTCCATCTGGAAAAGGCTGTTTTGCCACTGGAGTCCTTCTCACTCACCATCTCTCGCTATGCGCTGAAAACACCCGCCACTATGCATGTGCTCTAAACACCCACCTATTTTCTCTGATTGGCTGAACACGTAATCTTACTATACCTTAGCCAGGCATTGCTTAGGTTATCTCATCCTCCCCTCCCTTGTGATTCACACACACAACGCACACACACACGCATTTGTCTGTATGAGCAAAGTTTGCGCAAAAAAGGTTCATTGAGCGGCTAAAGTAACGTGCAGTAACGGGGTGTCGGAAATGGTAATGGCGTTATAGTTACAGTCAGTGTAATTAGTTAGATTACTTTTTACTGAAAAAAGTATTATTTCAACACCGTTATTCCCATCACTGGCCATCTTGTTCGTCTGTTTGCAGCTTCTTCTGAAGTCTTCTTAAAAAGTACACATTTATGTCATAATCTAATATAATATTTTTATATAAAATTGACGGTATTTACATGTTATGGCAACGACAGTAGCGGCGTCCAAAAACATAAACAAGTTTAAGAGAATATAATAAGAGTAAACATTTGGGAGTTTGAGTAACCCTGAAACATGCAGTAGAGCGGTGTGAAAGGTGTGAAAATTGGGCCCTCAGGAATGTATTTGACCTTGTATTTGTATTTGTATTTTGCTTTTTATAAATGTGGTGATGCGATGGTGATAAATATGTGAGACATTTAAGAAAACCAAAAATAACATTTAATATTGTTCAAAACTCACTGTACTTTCCAAAACATATAACAATTATTCTTTTATTATTTCGCTCTTTAATTATTCAATTCAATTATTACTTGTGTAACTGTTTTTTTTTTTTTATATAAATTTGAGATGATTGTCTCCTATCTGGGGACAATTATTTTTAGGCAACAGGCCAGCATATAATCATTAAATTAAAAAAAATATATATAAAAGAACTTTACATCCCATGATTATAACATTGATTCTTTTTATTCCAACAGAATTAACACTTTTCTTAGTGGGACATGTTTCATCCAAATTTTCAAAAATCAGTAAACTGTTAAGCCTATCTGTTCATTTGTTTAAAAATTAGATGATAATGTAAAAGCAAACTTTACTTTGAAGCTGATTGAGGCTACAAATAATCGCTCTTTTCTCTATTATTTAATTGATGGAATACGGGTTTTTTTTTTATTAATTGTAAGCTTTGTTTGTGAGCCAAAACAAACAGTGTCACATCAAAATACTGAAAAAAAATGTGTCCAGTCCATCCTTTTTTTTTTCTTTTTTTTTTTGCCAGGATTGAGCACCCTTCATTTAATATCACTGAGAGCATAATGAATGATTCCACCTGTTTAATCAGTGCAATTTTCAAACAACTGATGACATGTGATTATGCCTGGCTGGGAAAAACCTACAACAACAGATTTGTAGAACATGTCATATACAGGTTCATTAACAAATGGCCATAAATTATGACTGTGTCTCCCTCTGCTGGGTGGGACGTGAGAAACAGTCAAAGGTTTGTGTACAGCAATTAAAAAAATGAACATGAAAAATATATATATTTTTTTTCAACAGAAAAATTGGGACGGTTTCAATCCCAGTGGTATAAAACTAAATAATCCATCTTACAGTCTAAACATTTTTGTGGCAACTCTTGAAGTAATATTTATCAATATAAATCTATTTAATTACTAGAGTGTATACGTTACTAGCTTCCACTGCTGCGGTTTGTGCAGACAGCAATGCATAAAGGCTTTTAATAGAAGATAACTATTACAGACATTTGAGCTGTAATATATGTCTTAAGGGAATTGTACCACTTCATGAATTGTAACAACCCCTTTCTATACTCCAGATATCTGTATATAAGCAAGGAAGTAAGAGATACAGTTCATTTTTGGTTGAGGACAGGCAGCACCACTTACAATATTATTCAGCTATTGTCAGATGGCTGTGGACTTTGTAAGTTATTGAGAGGAAAAAGCACAAAAGCTACAAAAGCTTGGATGTACTTGTTGTTTTAGTTTAGTTTAATTTAATTTAAGAGAATGATGCTTTTAGGACTTTAGAAGATTTGTGATCTTTTTTGTATCTTGATGTTGTAAGAAAAAATGCTGGACAATTCTTCTAAAGAGTTTGTGTTTGTTCTCAGTGGACTGAATGACACTAGAACAAACAAACACATATACTTTTCTGTTGGTCTTATTGTTTACATTGTGACTCTGTTTGTAAATCTGACGTTACTTTTCACAATTATTCTGGATAGATCCCTTCATGAGCCCATGTATATTTTTATATGCAATCTGTACGTGAATGGGATATGTGGGGCTTCTGCTTTCTATCCAAAGATACTTGTTGATCTTTTTTCAAACTCTCACGTCATTTCATTTACGGGGTGCATGTTGCAAATAAGTGTCATTCACTGCTATATTCTTTGTGAATACACCTGTCTGACAGCCATGGCCTATGACAGATATGTCGCCATTTGTAAGCCTTTGCAATATCACAACATTATGACACAGAGGAAGGTAGTGAAGTTACTGGTCATTATCTGGCTTTTTACTATCCTCGAAGTTTCTGCTGGGACTGCACTGACAGCACAAACGCCATTATGTGGAAATACCATTGACAAAATGTACTGCTTTTACTGGGATGTTGTTAAGCTGTCCTGCACAGATATCACTGTGCACAGTCTTTATGGCTACATAATAATATGTTTACATTTTTCTCAAGCTGTTTTCATCACTGTTTCATACATCCATATCATCAGAGCTTGTGTGAAGTCGAAGAAAGAGCGGGTTAAATTCATGCAGACCTGTCTTCCCCATTTAATCACCCTGATGAACTTCACTGTTTCTGTGTTATTAGATGTTATGTATGCTCGCTATGGCAGTGGTCAAGATCGACAAGCTCTGCGCAACATCTTTGGAATGGAGTTTATGGTTGTGCCTCCTCTCCTAAACCCCATAATATATGGGTTAAAAATGACCCAGATTCGCCGCAGGTTTCTGCATATTTACAGGCACAGACTTAAAGCAGTGCAACAGAGCTGATACTACTGAAGTACTTCTGAATTACTTCTGTCGTATTGCAGGATATTTCATGATATCATAAGATATCTATTTGTAAGAACAAGCATTGGCGATTTAAAAACCTATGTATTATAAAGCTATACAGATATATAAGAAGACAATTATATAGTATATAAGTCTGTTGATACTGGTGTTGTGTAACTATTTAAACAGCCTTTTTTTTACTCTAAATACAAATAATTAATACTTTTTTGTAAATGTCCCCACTGTGGAAATAATAATAATTTTAATATTTCAATTCATTCAATTAAGTAAAAACACTATTTTTTCTTTATATGTTAAATGAATTAAGGCTACAAATATTCTATCTTGAACTATTAACAAATATGTAATTTTTGTGTAAATTAATGTAATTATATTAATATAATAAATGTATTCTCTTCCTTGACCAAGAACACAATTTTGTTTATTGTTCCTTTTATCTTTATTCCCTTTTTAAAATCAGGTGACAAACTGCCTCTCTTTTCATTATGCATGAATGAGATGTGTGTGCTTTTGTATGATAATCTTACTTTATTAAAACAATTTAATACATTTATAGTATTAATTGAACACTTTCTTATGTGAGACAAAAGAATCAGTGTCCAGTTAAAGTACTGAATAGTTACATGTTATGTCCAGCCATCTCATATTTTATTTTACACTGTAGGATTTAGTTGTGTGCTTAGTTATTAAGCTCATTTTTTTAATTTAAAGCATATTGCAGCCCTTTGGAAACATGTCATGTGCATCAACAATGGAGCATTAATTAGGACTTTGTCTCCCTCTGCTGGGTGGATAATTTGCTGTTGGAACATTGCGGGGTATGTTATGCTTTAAAACATTTAATTAGTTAAACAGATATGAATGCTCAGCTTTCTGTGATCATAAAAGTCTGGGAGAGTTTTAGAAAATATAAAGGAATGAGGATCACAATGGTTTACTATAAAGTAATAATCTGCATAATTAATCATACATATTACTTATATATATATATATATATATATATATATATATATATATATATATATATATATATATATATATATATACATATACACATACAGATTAACAGATCAAATATGAAAAAATAAATATAGAGAGGAGAAGAGATTTTCACTTTCGTCCTGCTTTTTTTGTTGTTGTAAATATTACAGAAATATTTCTGTTTACTTTATGATTAAGCTAAAGCTTTAATATGGTTATAGAAATTTTAAATCCACATTCATCCTCCCACTATTTTCTCCAGGCCTATTTTTTTTAAGCTTAGCCAGCAATAATTACAGCTCCCTGCTGTTAGCAAGAGCAAACCACCAAAAAAATCTATTGGTATCACTCATCATTCCTCTCTTGCCGTATCAGTTTCATTTAGCTTAAAACTTTCACTTTTTCCAGTGGTTTCTGATGTGCCTCAAGGCTCTGTCCTGGGGCCTCTTCTATGTATCATTCATCTCCTTTCCTTTAGCAATATAACATTTGGGGTTAACACCCAGCTTTACTGTGTTTGTACACCCACTTCCCTTACTGACTGCCTGGCAGAAATAAAATCCTGGTTCTCTTCAAATTTGCTTAAAATAAATAGTGATAAAATTGTTTTTTAAAGAGTCTGGGTGTCATTCTCGACGGTACTCTCTCACTCCAATCTCACATCAATATTTTTGTAGTCTTCAGAAGAAGCATTTTCTTATCAAAAATGATCAAAATATGTAATTTGGCCAGAGATACTAACCTTTTACATATAACTGCATATAGGGATGTGACATCCTTATTAATATAAACTCAGTTTAGTTAATTGCATCTTTTGAGAGTTTCCCCAGTTAACATGTCACATGCTGGGCTGCAAATGCCACACTGATATATATATATATTTTTTTTTAATTCTGTTGTGTGGAATGATGCTTGTAAGATTTGTACAATTTTTAAACAAAGGGTTGTATTTAAAAGGGCTGAGAAAAAATGATGGAAAATTCCAGTGGAGAGTTTATGTTTGTGCTCCACGGACTGAATGATTTGAGGACTAACAAACACAATTTACTTTGTATTTGGTTTTGTTGTTTATTTTGTGACACTGGTTGTAAATCTGTCACTGATTATTACAATTATTGTGGAAAAACACTTCATGAACCCATGTATTTCTTTATATGCAGTCTGTATGCTTCTGCTTTCTATCCAAAGGTTCTTGCTGATCTTTATTTAGACTCTAATCTTATCTCATACATGGCATGTCTGTTACAGGTACTGATGATTTTCTGGTATGCATTCTGTGAATTCACGTGTTTAACAGTTATGGCTTATGACAGATATGTGGCCATTTGCATGCCTCTGGAGTATCACAGCATTATGACACAATGGAAAGTAATAAATCTGCTGTTTTTTTACATGGTTCTTCTCCTTTCTAGAAACATTTATTGGGGTTGCTCTAACCTCCAGACTGCCTTTATGTGATAACGTTATTGACAAGATGTACTGCTTTAACTGGGATGTTGTTAAGCTCTCCTGCGTAGATGTCACACTAAACAACATTTATGGCTACATTCTAATATTTTCTCATTTTTCTCAATCTGTCTTCATCACTGTCTCATATGTTGGTATCATCAGAGCATCTCTAAAGTCTAAGACAGAGCGAGCAAAATTCATGCAGACTTGCCTTCCCCATTTAATCACCCTCATTAACTTCATCATTTCTTTACTGTCAGATGCTTTGTGTGCTCGATATGGACAAGGCCAGGGATTGTAGGCTATGCGAAACATCTTGGGAGTGGAGTTTGAGCTGATACTGAGGTCACAATTAATTCTTTCTTGCATTTAAAAAGATTTAAAAATGTATCTTAAAAATCTGTTTATGTTATCAGGAAAAAAAAGATTGAGTGGCTCAATATAGTCATACTGAATAAATTTTCAGAACAGGGACTGGATGTCAATTGATGCTGATGTTTTTTAAATTACTTATTTGTGAGAAAAAAGTTAGTTAATTTACAAAATATGTAGGCATATCATTGTAGACTAAGGCCTTTGCTGTTTAGAAATGTAACAGTGCAAGCTCCTCATTTTATATTTTATTCACAAAAAAACAGATATTTTATGTATTTACATTTTTAAATATTTGGCTGAAATGTTTTAATGTTTATATTGTTTAATGTAAACTCCTTTAAAATTTCTAAAATCAAACAATAATTACTTCAAGCCTAAATAGTAAAGTATTTTTTTTTAACAAACATTTTTTTGCATTAAAAGAGACTAATTTTTTAATAACTAAACAGCAAAGAAGAAACGTATTGTACACGGATTCGTTTAAAACTAATAAAACTCTCTCTGATGGTGACGATTTTAGGACTGACGGTGGTGACACTAATCTCACAGTGACGACAGTCGCCTTCTTACAACATACAATTCCAAAATCCATCCTCTTGTCATGCTTCTTGCAAAACATTTATTTATCTATTTGGTACAAAAAAATAACAATTGTGAGCACTGTAATGAATATATATCAAGAAATATAAGGTATATTTAAACAATATCATTACTAAGGTACCCCACCCCCCTATCATCAAATATCAAACTATCATAATATATTATTATATAATATAATATTATTTACATTAGCCATCTTGTTCTTCTTCTGTTTGCAACTACTTCTGAAATCTTCTTTAAAAATACACATTTATGTCGTAATCTAAGGCAATATTTTTATATAAAATTGACGGAGGTGACATGTTATGGTTGTGACAGTAGCATCCACAAACATGAAGTTTAGGGCTATTCCACTGAATGTGTGCTTTTCTGTCCCCAGGAAACTACATGTATAAATGTGCACACAAAATACTTATATACATTTTATTATTAAGCATAGTGTCTCGTACACTGACCTAATTGCAAAAGTATGATATGTAATCAAAAAATAAATAAAAACTTTGTTACCTGTCGCCACTCTCTATAACTATAAACTTTACAATGAAATATAATTCTTAAAATCCTTCAGGGATGTAATTTTGTGTTCAAATCCCATATATGCTTTAAAAATATATATATCTTTCATAATAAATCTAATATTTAAGTTAAAACACACATTTTAGTTGTGTCCCTGGGTTTCACTCATTCCTGTTACTGTATAACATTACCCCATCTTAAAAATGTGGAACATTTTGCAAGTCACATTTACAACAGGAAATTACATCAACAGTTTTTTCTGAAAATCACGGGAGGACCAAAATTAAGTTTCCTCATTTGTTCTTGTATATATTTGATCTTATTGTAACCATGACCGAGGAGGTCAATCTCAACACTCATTGCTGTTACCTAAATTAATTCTTATTTATTTTAAAATATACATTTTGGGAAAATCATGTTTGGAATGGTTAAACGGATGTGTTATTAGACTTAGAGTTGAAAAAAGAGAAAAATATGTTTAATTTGGAAGAGTTACAACAAGCAAATGGCACCCATTTGGTTGAACGGCCCAAAACATGTCGTGAGAATTACAGAAACAGTCAAGGGTTTTTAAAGACGATCCCAAACTAAACAATCCATCCTACAGCCTAAACATGAAACATTAAAATAAGGGCCAGTGCACCACGCAATTAAGTCTCATCTTTTCTGTCTTTACTATTCTTCACTAAAATCTTAAATTGCAGCAAATGATGTCTAATCTTTTCATAAAATGAATAAACTTTGTTAAAATATCAATTTCCACATCCTTTTCAAACTGCATTTCATTTGTTTAAAGGACGAACAGATTTTCATTTTTAAGAACACTTATTAAAATTATTTATTTATTTATTTCAGACCCCTTTTTAACTCATATTTCAGGATCTGGTCCACTGTGAATCAAATTTGACAAAGACGTAACGTAAGTCATGTAATATAAAGTAATGTAAGCATTAAAAATACAAAAAATATTTGAATGTTTCTAAATATATGAATAAAAGTATTCACTTTCAGTCTTTTCAAGAGCCTTAAAAATCAAAAGGGTTATAATTCTTGACAAAAAAAATCTCTTAAAGCTTCAAATCGTCTCTTGAAGGGTTCAAAGAATAAAAACTGCATAAAAGCTGACAGGGCTAACACTCAGATTTGCTGGGTCCTATATTAAGTCACATTTTTATACATTTTTATTGATGCTTGATGTAACAGCACTGCAACAAATGTAAAAGAAAGGTGTTAAATTAATCTTTTTTAAAATAACACTCTTTTAGGAAAGCCATTGCATCAGTTTTCTAAAGCAAAGTTTTATTGGTAAAATAAAATGCAATGCATGAAATATAGCATAAGTAACACAAATTTTATTCTTTCACACAGAATATTTTTTCTTTTGGATTTCAAAACTGCTGTTTATCTAAAATATATTATCTGTTCTTTGAACCACTGTACATTACCAGCAATAAGTGCTTTCTGTCACAATCTTCATCATCCAGGCCAAGTTCTACATGGTATAATGTGAATAACTTGCTAATAAATCTCATAAATAATAAAGCATTGAAAACACCTGAAGCTCTACAAAAGGAAATTCTGTACGAAAAAAAGCAGCAAGTCCTTTTTTTTTTGTTATGAAGACTTTCACACACAAACAAAATCCACAGAACACCATACACAGAACAGAATACTGACATACCTGCTGCACAGCACAGGGGATGGCTTTCTATTTTCATCAGGAACATAATGGGTAACACCTGTTAAACAACCAGCTGGGAGAAAACTGATTCTTCAAAGCCTGTAAGACGTCATTACAATTCAGCACTGGTCTCAGAAGCAGCACTAGCATTATTCTAAATGGTTAGAAAACATACTAATGTATAACTAAATAAAGATTTTCTTAATCTGTGCAGTGTTTAATATACCACGTTTGCCTAACATGAAGTCTTATTACAGCGTTTCCTTATTCTGGTCCCGGTGCATTCCTATCCTGCACATTTTGCTAATTTTATTTATATTCTGATTAATATTTTTATTATGAACTGGGTGCGAAACTATACAGAGCAGTGGTAGTATGCAATTTGGCATACTGAAGAAATCATAGTTCAAACCATTAAGCAGTAAAGCAAGTTAAAACTATATTACCTTTATTATAAACAGCATTATACTTGGTGAAAATAGGTTTCGAATCGTGGTTAAAACAACTTAACCTTCACTGGCTGGTCTAGAAAACTGTTACTGGTGTTTTTATCTACACTGCAAGCATTTTTTAATTGCTTCCGAGTAGACACCTCAGCTTTGTTACAAACTATTAAATAAGGGGAGTCACATGGGTTGCAATATTAACAACTAGAACTCATGTGACACCCCTTACTGTAAGTATCCTTTGTCTATTGCTTTGTCTATTTGACTGTTGTTGAAATGTACACATTATGTGCACACGACATATAAATTATACTAAGCAACTTATAAGTGAATGCTAGTTTCCTCCCTTTCAGTGATCAAAGCTACTTGACTAGTAATAGCTCAAGCTAGTGCAGATTCATCTGTCTGCTAAATGAGTGAGTTAATAACATGTCATATCCCTTTCTGCAGCTCACACAAGCAAAGCAGCAAGTCTGGTTTTACACAAGAACCCAGAAAATACCCAGAGAAGCAGATATTAGCTGGAGCTCTTCTTAAACACATACAGCATACAGCCTGAGATGATACACCATCACCACAGGAAATACAGCATGTGTAGTGCCTGTAGAAGGTAGGGAACGACCCACTGTGGAATTTTTCAGAAAATGACCTGCTCTATTCACACTTAGGCTCCCATAAACACCCACAATGTGTACTAGGGGGCTGACAGGATGAGGTCTGGGTAAGGTCTGGTACAATTTCCAGATTCTGGGTTTACTGAGCATGTGCAAAATGGGTTACTGTCAAACTGCAATCTGGAAAACCAGTAAATCAATCTGTTCTACAGTAGCGTAATGGCTTATTAATGCCTTGTAATACACTGCTATTTTTAACAAAGCTTGTTCATTAACTGGAGAAGTTAATAAAATAAATATATATGCACATTATTTAGCAAATTATGTAAATGTGTCTTGTTTAGGAGTTCTCCTGCCCAACAAGAGCAATTACCATGTCAAAAATAATTCAGTTATGCTAATTACTGTTTCTACATCAAAAAGAAATGTCAGATTTTATTTGGAAGTGCATTGTGGGCAGACAATCAATGACTTTCAGCTCTGTTAAAGGTAATAAACTCTCTGTATTATCAAACACAAGGTTGCATTCCACACTGTGGAAACTGATCAGAACAATCACCCCATAACAAGCCAACACCAAAACGTTATGTAGGGGATAAAACCATATAACTGCTTAGAACTGAACACTCTTGTTTTCAAGAAAACCACATAATTAAATATAATGCTTATAATACATAAATCTCAAAAGGCAGGACTAAGTATGCTTGTTTACTCTGCATTGATCTGCACCTTAAGAACTTTGCAGCAATGGACATCTTTTCACAGTGGTGTAATAACATTCAGAGTTTGAAACTCTATTTAAATTAAATACGCCAACAGGGATGGCAGTCACTGTATGTAAGACACTTCTACACTGATCTGCGAATCAGATTGTTTTTCTCAGGTTCTAGAAACTCCTCCAGCAGAGCAGAGGCCAGTTTCTTCAACTCATCTTCAAGGCTGAACAGATCTCTGTAAAATGAAATAAATTTGAATAAAAAACAATTCACAACATCCGGTCAAATTGAACTACCACCCTCCCCCTTTAGTCTTTAGTCACTTTTTGTATTACAGTCAGAACTTGAAAAGTGTACTTCAGGTCTAATAGTTCCTTACTTTAAAGTTACAATATTGGAAATTTAAAAACAAACTGTGCTACACAACCACTTTTAGGATCCTTCTGATACAAACCTCTTTCCAGGTGGTGCACAGAACTCAGTGTAGTACTTGATTTTTGGCTCTGTTCCACTTGTCCTAAGCGTGGCAACAATGCCGTTGTGAAATGTGAACGTGACCATTTGGCTGCTTTTGGTCACTGGGAGAACCTAAATAAAAAAAGACAGACAGAAATATTGCTAATAACACTCCCACACACTGTACGTACTGAAGTTAAGCCGTGTGAAGACGTACAGATACGTAAGGATACGTACAGATCTTTTGTCAGGTTGACTACTGTCATAACCTGTAGTCACATCTCTGACGTGTGCAATGCTGTATCCCCCACACTTCCTTGGATAAACACCCTCGTCTTCAAAATTTCGTAAGCGAGTAAATATTCTCTTGACTGTGGGAGGGTCGTTGCAGATAACATAAGAGGTTCTGGAAATGTGGAAGCCATAACTAGAGAAACATAAAACAAAAACAACATAAAGCAATTATACTGGAGAAGCATTCTGACTACAGCTTTGACAGTTACAGCATTAATGCTAGACCCATATCTTGATTATATAATGCCCACCATGGTGTTTAGCACATTACCATCCTCACCACAGTTATAATTTATTTGGATTGTTCCTGTTCTCAGATCTAATTAACTAAGCCACAGTCAAAAAAACAAACAAAAACACAAACATGATGTTTACATTTATAATTTATACATTCAATACTAGAAAAATGCTTCATTATCATGATTAGATTATTTATATATAGCTCTGGAAAAAAATAAGAGACCATTTTACCAAATTAAAAACCTCTGGAATTTAATTAAGAGGAAGATGGATGATCACAAACCATCAAACCAAGCTGAACTGCTTGAATTTTTGCACTAGGAGTGGCATAAAGTTATTCAAAAGCAGTGTGTAAGACTGGTGGAGGAGAACATGCCAAGATGCATGAAAACTGTGATTAAAAACCAGAGTTATTCCACCAAATGTTGATTTCTGAACTCTTAAAACCTTAAATATGTGAATATGATCTTGTCTTCTTTGCATAATTTGAGGTCTCAAAGCCTTTGCATATTTATTATTTTAGCCATTTCTCACTTTCTGCAAATAAATGCACTTAATGACAATATCTGTTGTCTGTAGTTCATAGAATAAAACAACAATGTTCATTTTACTCAAATATATACCAATAAATAGCAAAACCAGAGAAACTGATTCAGAAACTGAAGTGGTCTTTTAATTTTTCCAAAGCTATAGATCAGATTTAATTCTGTTTCACGTCATATTTTAAAAAGGAAGTATGCCAAAATGTTCGCATTTGTTAAACATGGTTAAAAAGACACTATTACAAAAAAAAATGTGTGTTTCAGAAAACCCACAGAAAACATGCTGCAGATATAGAACCAGAACATAGGGACATATGACACAAACAGAAAATAAAACATTTGATCAGTGCATGATTAGCTAAGAATGTGTATAAAAAACAAAATAATAAAAAAGTAGTATAAATGTAGAGGTAGGTGTATAATAAAGCAAATAAATGGGGAAAAGCATTACTCACATTTCATAGATATTTTGAAGTTGCTGGTTAAGAGTTATATTTTTGGTATGTAAATATGCTGCCATCTCCGCGACAACAGCAGCAGCACTGACTCCATCCTTGTCCAGCACCATGCTCCCACACAGAAACCCTTACACCATACAAACACTGGTAAACAACCACAGATCAAACTGACACATTTCAAATTGAACACAGAATCTAGATGGGTACACAGTAAAATTAAAAATGTTAATACAGAGCTTTTTTGAGTCAGGCCTGTGTATTTAAGCCTGTAACAGGAATTCTAGAAATATATTATATAATATAATATATAAAATATATAGATATTTTGTTTTAAATAACACTAATAAACTATTCAAACATTCAAAACACTGTTAAAACAACATGTCAGCAGCCGAACACCCCGTGACTGCAGTTATTCCCTAAATATGTTGGCATCACTAGGTGAATGTTTCTAGAAAGAACCTTCAATGCAATGCAAGATTACAGCACTAGAGGTCAGTGTAATAAAGTACATTATAATAAATCCTTTGCCAGTCATTTTAGAAATCACCAAAACAAATGCAATTGTTTAAGCACCCTGATAACTTTAACCAAAATCTTAGAATTTAAGTAAGTTCACGCTCTGGCTTATTATTAATGAATAATGGAAATTTAAACGCTTGATAATATAACACTCTAACTCATTAAACCATTAATCTCAGAAATCAAAGCTCCTCTTGAACTTCTCTAAGCAGCTGCCTATTAGCCTGAATAATAAAGTATTTAAAAGCATTTACATGTTACTGGGCTCCTCAGGTTATAACAAAATAGTTAATAGTTAACAGGAATGATGGAGATCACGTTGAAGTTTGAAAGATTAATAAGATTTCTCAGCAAAGCAGCAAATTAAAACTGCAAAACGGAGTGGTGGTGCACTATTCCACTGTGCAGCAACACCTGCACAAATATGACCTCCTTGTACTAGTTAACTGAAGAAAATCTGCGCCATTTCTAGGAGGTTTTAACAGCAGAATAATGATCCCAACACACTTTAAAATCCACAAGAACCACAGGTTAAAAGGTTTTGAACTGGCTCCTTAAATATTACTGACCAAACATCACCACTAATCTGTGGACAGGCCATTAATTCCTTAAAGAACTAGAAGTCTTTCAGATGAAAAAACAGGTAAAAAAATATCCCCCAAACAAGAAATGAAAGAGTTAGCCAATACAATATTTTGCATGTCACTCTATGAAAAGGTTTTTGGGTAAAGTTTAGATTGTTTTAATTTAAAAAAAAAATAATAATAATAAAAAGAGAAAATAAAGCTTTACTTACCAATGGACTCTTCAAAGGAAAAAATGACCTCCTTTCCTGTTTTTGTTAACTCATGGATTTTATTTCCAATCCATTTGAAGCCAGGCAATGTTTCCTGAGATGAGGAAACGTCAAACAGGACAAATGGAACAGGACACAGGCAGCCTTTCAATCAACAAGAATGCAAAGATTTACTGTACAATTATAGAAATGTTTCTTGCTATTTATTTATATATTTTTCCCTTTGGAACAAATTAAGCTTACTGTTACACTGTGAAACATTTTAAATATTCTTGTTTATGCTCCATGCATTTTTGTCAGCACCAGTAAAGACAAAAAAATAAGCCGTTCTGTTTATATCAAATGTATGACAGAGGCATTCACAACCTAAATTCATTCTATAAATGATGGCAATATCAGTTTGTAAAGTATGCCATCATACACATATGTGAGAAAATGTTATTGCCTTACACGAATCTAATCTCTTAAAGTTATTACTGACCTGAAAATGGAAGCCTTCCTTTTGCGCCAGAGCTTGAAGTATTTTGGAGGAGACTGTGGTGGCCAGCATGTACACCCTTTCTGTGTCTTCTGGGTCTGGATGAGCCTCTTTCCAGTTGTACAGCATCCACCAACCAAGCAATGCAGCCAGCTCATTCCCCGTGAATACTTTCCAACCACACCTGACCACAAAAAAAAATAATAAAACCAGTTAGATAGCGCCAAATTAGATAGAACAATGTGACAGTAAGTCTCTGTCCAAGCTGTCATACAATATAAATAAGTATATTTGTTCATTTAACTGTTAAACTTAAGCCAAATTATCTTTTTAAAACTTTATTTTCAATGTATGAGTATTAGGGTGGTGGTATCTGGGTGAAAAAGGTGATTTTTCTACTGTAAAAGGAAATAAGTCATTCTAAAATAGTCATAGCCATATCTTACTGCTGAATGATGCTGTCAACATTTATATCATGATCCTTTCAAAAATTTTGGTTGATATGATATAATTTCGATAACGGTATGAACAGTATAGAAAACACAGCCTGTGGTGCATGTCATTAAACACTGACATTATCAGGCTACAAAAGCCTATAAATGTTCTGCTGTTTCTGCTAGTCTTAAATGCAGTGAACTGACAGCAGCGTCCTGTAATGAACAACAGTCAGTAACAGATTATGTTAATACTGTATACCTCTTAAAATTCGATTCTAATCCTAATCTATAGTTATTCCACCTTTATTCACCAAAAATTGTTTGGGTGTAGCAGGACAGGAAATAAACATAGAAAGCCTTTTAACAACATATTTATTAAATAGTGCTATTTCAATATGATACAAATTACTTACTTGTCACATTGTTCTGCAACAGCCAGCCGATCTGCATCAGGGTCTGTGGCCAGCACAATCTTGGCTTCCTCTCTCTCTGCAAGACGAAGGGAGAGCTCCTGGATAGAAAAGAAGAAGAAAAAAAAACTCATTGCATTGCATACACTAAATACTCCATCCCCCAGTCCAGCCAAACACCCTAACAAGTATTTCCTGCATTCATCATACCCAATTCAGGTTATGCAGGGCTTGATAATGACATAATCAATAATCAGGAAATATCTGAAATTCCACCTCTACCAGCAATGGACTTATGATCCTCTAATTGAATGCATAAAGAATGCAATACAGCTTATTAGATATGACAAATACATCCTTGTTAAATAAAATAAGTAAATGTTGGCTTGGTGTTCTTACCAGAACTGATTCTCCTTCTTCTGGATTAGGGCAGCTGACAGTGGAAAAGTTTGGATCTGGATTCATCTGCTCTGGTACAGGGATAGGAGGTGGAAACCCAAACGCCTGAAATGCTCTTTGGACATATGAATGGCCAACTCCATGGAAAGATGAATGCACAAATTTCAAGGGACACCTTGTGTTGAGCTCTCTGAGGGGGAAAAAAAACAACAAAACAGTTATAGCTCAGGGATATGTACTATACACATGATTTTTTTAGCAATTGCCTCAAAGTGTACCTTTGGAAGCAGACAGTCCTCAGCTCCTCCATATACCAGCGACAGACGTCTTCCAGTGGATCACTCCTTAATGGGCTGTCCTCAACCAGGTCTTCATTCCAGGACTCAGACCATGGCTCAGTATTCTCTTCTATGCAGCGTAAGATCTCCTTGTCATGTGGAGATGAAATCTGAGCACCGTTCTGCCAGTATACCTGCACAAAAACACGATAAGACTACTGAACAGGACATATCTATATTAAATGTTGTGTCATTCTCTATGGAAAAATTATCACTACCTACCTTGTATCCATTATCCTCCTTTCTGTTGTGAGAGGCAGTGATCATCACACCTGCAGCAGCTCCAATCTTCTTTACAGCATACGGCTAAGGGACACAGAAAACAATGAATAATACATGTATTATCAATAAATAATTATTGAATATTAAATTTAATTAAAACCTATTTTCAGATGTTTCTATTTAAAGGTCATTGCTCATTTGTTTATTCAAATTTGTGGATTCTTAAATATATACATTTACAAAAGATTTTATTTAAATCCTTATTTATTTAAAAGTATAGCATTTCTTTGCTTCGTACTTTGCTTAAACCTGGAACATTAAAAAATGCATTTCATTATTACAATAAATTACATATAAAGGGTGAGTCTAAAAATACTCTTATTTCAGGAATGAAATCATGATGGCCCTCTTACCCTTGCTGGGGTATTCAGATATACTATATGCCCCACACATTTTTGTAAATGTCATTATATTTTTTTATTGGACAAAACTATAGGAATGAAACCTGAATATACAGTACCAGTCAAGTTTGGACACACCCCTTCTGATTTATTGTTGCTTTCTATATTTGTATTATTTTCTAAGTTGTAGATTAGTTACAAAGACATCACAAATATGAAGTAAACAAAAAAAAGTGTTAAACAAGCCAAAATATGGTTTATACCAAAGTAGCACTTTTTGCTTTGATGCCAACTTTGCCCACTCTCGGCAACTACTACTACCTACTATGTTAGCTATGTTCCTTCATAGTTTTAAAGTCTTTAATATTAATCTATAACATAGTAAATAATACAAATAAAGAAGAAAAAAGGAATTAGTCCAAACTGTTGCACTGTAACCTAGAGTATAACTGAGGTGTACTTGTGTTGCCAGCTATTTAGACTTTAATGGCTCTGTGTTGAGTTATTTTTAGAGGACAGTAAATCTATACTTTATTAGCTGACATGAGCCAACATGCAAAGCTACATTTGATTTAGCTTTACAATACAGGAACAATGTTTTTAAGAAAAAAGAAAAGCATTACCCTCCACATAGGGTACACTTTATACACAATTATAAGTTCTAAGATATCACATTATCTTACCACAAATGGGGTAGGCACATATGTAGAAAACAGATAAACTGGAATATCTTTACAAAGCATCACAGCTGCTGTCAGTCTTGCAAGTCTGCATACAAGAATAAATGGAAAAGTATCACATTAATCAAGAGACATAAAGAGCAGTGCATGGGCGTAAAAGACTGGCAAATAAAATCTTTTTAGTAATTAAAGCCGTCTAAACAACTTAACCTATGTGATCAACACACTTAGAAAACAGCATGACTGTTCAAAAAAACTACAATGCAATGTGGCTGGATGCTGGATTAATTTGAATAAAGTTGATCTCTGCTGAAATTTTTTGCTGGAGGGCGGGGCTGCGTTCAACGTCTCTCTGCGTCTCTCTCCATGGAAATGAATAGGAAGCATCAAAATTTACGTGCCAGTGGACAAGCCCCGTAACAGACACAGAGGGAGAGCAGGGTGTTAGCAGGGTTGTAGGTAATTGTACTGTACAGAGCCATTCAGTGGGAAATAAAGAGTTTGTAACCCGGCTTTAGACTAGCACCAGTCTCTTGTTATGTTTGTGTGTTCACTCTCTGCTTCCTGCAAACGTGCAGGGTTAACTGCAAGGACATAAACACAACTCAACTTTACATTTTTGATAAATCAGTGATCCGGAACTTTTTCTCACCAGATTTTGATTCTTTGAAAATTACGTGATTGGATTACACGATCGGATCAGGACATTACTAATATAACAACATTATTCTTATTATTAGCTCATCATTTTGATCGACATAAATATATACCATCAACTAAACGTTATAAAGCTGAGCCTTATTACAGTAGTAGAAGAGTATCTCTTAAGACAGCCAGTTTTACAGAGTCGTTAATACCACTGTTGTGCAAAACAGGTAACTGCATTTAATATACCAGCTGTTACAACCCTTTAGATTGTCTAGGGATAAGAGGG
The DNA here is from genome assembly GCF_023375975.1 of Astyanax mexicanus. NCBI lineage: Eukaryota > Metazoa > Chordata > Actinopteri > Characiformes > Acestrorhamphidae > Astyanax > Astyanax mexicanus. The sequence goes on from NC_064425.1 coordinate 19,988,010, forward strand.
GCATGTAACATTGTGGATAAGTTAAATGAGTGTATGGGTGTGTGAAACTGTGAGGGAGAAAACCATTTACTGAAGCCACAACAGCATATATTAAATGCACCAGCACACCAGCATATAAACTATTGGAAATGCTTGATGCTAAGCTGGTGAGCTTTGTTTCGGTAGAAGTAAAACTTTAACATGTCCTAAACTGGAACACTTGCAAACACCTGCAGCACTCAATTTACATGCCAGTTAAACATTCCTATAAATACTTAAAAATGTCCTTAAAGTGAAAAATAAATAAATAAATACAAATTTGTGATTGTTTGATGACTACAAAGATATGCAGAAAATGTGCATGTCAGCATGAATGTTTTTGTACCTTTCACTGGTGCAGCCACTGCACTCCTGTGCTCGTGTGTCGTAGCCAACCACCAAGCCTCTGCTACTCAGATCAGGGAAACACTTGGCCAGATATACGTACATACCCTATAATGAAACAGGGCAGGAGGTTACACACATGGAAAATGACTGCAGGCTAAAGAGAACACTGCATGTTTACATAACACAGCTCCATAAAAGAATAAGGACAAGAGTTTCAATATGTAACCTCTGTATTACTGCTTAGTCCTGGGAACATGCTTTCGTCGATTGATTTTTTTCCCCTCTCTAGCACACTTAGTAATTAGTTTACAAGTTCAATTAGCTTTGTGTTAGGTATGAGAAATCACAAAAAATGTCAATAAACTCACAGAATAAAACCAAACTTCATGCTGCATCTTTTTTTTTTAACATCAAGCTGCAAGACTGACATACGTAAACTAGAAGATAAAAAATGTTTATATCCTAAAGTTAAGGTGTTGCTCTGAGTGTAGAAAGATTGTCATATGAGATCCTGATTTATGTTGTGTGGTTTCTGGTGTGATACAATTTAAGCAACAACAAAAAAATTGAGTTCCGGTCCAAAAATAGTTTTTCCAATTTAACTGAAAGTATCTTCCAGACAAAACAGGATTGCAATGGACAATGAAAAATAAAGGGAAAAACAACATCCAACAGAAAGGATTCAAAGTTCAGACTACACTTCCTGCCTTTGCTTGATCAGAAAGCTATCCACCCCTCCTACTCGGTTACCGGGGCTCATACTGATTTAAGTGCTTTGAAGCTCTCAGCCAGCATATCTCAGCCTCCCTGATTCTAAACTTCACTGAGCTGGCCAAGTCATTATGCCTCAAATAACAGATTTGTTAAGATGCATAGACAACGCTTGTAAAGTACACAAATATCTCAGATAGTCTGGGACTTCCAGACAAACTGTATCTGTACTCCTGGTCATAGGCTCATACAATATCAGTACCTGACCAATTTCATAAGCAATACTTCATTTTACCACTGATTGTATTTTAGAGATGTTCTGACCAAGCTTCTTAGATCCATAAAACCTTCCTGCATTGATTTTAAAAACTGACTGTTAACTTTCCACCTAATATGTCTGCCCCTGTAGAGATGATCAATTATTATCAAGGTTATTTATTTCTACGGGCAATGAATTTAACACCATGGGTTTACAGTGTATCTGTATGTAAAGCATCCCATTACATATATGTTAAGTGAATGTTTAAATAATAATTTCTTCTCCCATAACTAATTATAAAATAAGCCGAACCTGTGTTGACTGGATTACAGTGAGATCGTTGACACGAGAAAAGCCAGCTCCCATAGCTGCTCTCAGACCAGCAGTTCCAAAAGTCATCCTGGAGCCCAGTCTCCTTCTGAGTTCCTCCACACGCCCTTCCTGCACCAGGATTTTGATCTGCTCACGGGTCGCTCCATTCTAAAATAAACACAAACGCTGCACCTCAGACATCATTCTGGTAAAGCAACCTACTTTTAGGGATTATTGTGATGTCACAAAAACATTAAAAATAATCTGTCATCTTCTACCTGCCAGATGTTATAATATTTTTTGATGCTTGATGACACAGCCAGTGGCAGAGATAAAAGAGCCTCCCCCTCTTTATTTATTCATAGATGGCATGAACAGCTTCTGCTATTTTATAAGATGACTCAGCAGCTGGAAGTCAGCAGAAATGCAAGTCATGTAAGTGAGCTTTGGTTTACCAGCAGTAAAACTGATAATTAAGTAATAGATTCACGTGGACAACTTGTGCAGAAATGGAGGTGGAACACAGCACTGGGCAACCAATAAAAGTAATAAACCCTCATAAGATCCATCAAAATGGTCTGGAAATCTTAGTAAATGGACTTTTACTTCGGTCAGAAACCTGTAAAGAACACTTTTATATTTATATTTAGAACGCTTTTCCTTAACTGAAAATAAATATAAAGAAAACAATAGCCTGTGCATAACTTTACATGGTTATGTCTGTTTACAAAGAAAAATAATATTTAGAATAAGAAATTGTTATTCGAGAATCGCCATATATATTTGTAGAATGTTGAGAATTTTTCTTTTTTTACAATATTGTCCAGCCCTAAGTTTAACCCTAAAAATAGACCAGATAATTGGATTAAATATAATATTGAGTACATTTTAAAAAAGGTAAGAGCGTCTTAAGATTAATGTTCAAAAAGAATACAAAGAATGTATACTGAGTAAGAAATGTAAATACTAAGGATTTCACAAAGCTATTCTCAAAAATAAATGCAAAAAAAGGTAAAAACATAACACAATTATTCATTGGTTTGAATCATGCCCCAATTACTGAGTATGGGTACTGACAGTTTTTCCGTTTTAGAAAAATCAACAGTGTTAAACTAATCTTTCTTTAAACTATAAACTACAGTAAATAGTTTGTTATACAAACACTATCCCCCTGTATGTCACTGGACCCTCTAAATTACAAGGTTAATAAAAGCTGAAATATCAATATTGCTACTTGCAACACTGCTGCACACTGAACTGATAAAATGAGTCCGACAGCCTCACCAAAACACTCCAAACAAACCAGCAAACTTCCAATCAAACGCAGCTGTTAAACTGTTTTCTACAGCTACAGTACTGTTTGCAGGTGTTATGTAATAGTGAATATTGAAGTTACACCAATTTCCTGTAACATAAATGCAGTAGAATAGAAAACTGGCCTCAAGATTTACTGCAGCGCTATTAAAATGTTGACTGCTTAACAATCTAATAATTATTTAGTGGGGGAGGACAAAGCATCAGGTCTGAAAAAAAAAAGTTGAGTATTAGGGGTTTACCATTATGTGCTTTGTACTGAAACATCAAGGCACAAGCGCTGCAGTCTGGTTTGCACAGTCATGTGAAAAATAAAAGTATGGGCTAAGCTAAGGACAAAGTCTATGTGCTATAATATAAAGACATAAAAACATTCATAACGAAGTAAAACCAAAGGATGAACCAGTCAGAATCTTAATTTCAGGTAGATAGTTTGATTTAGCAAAAGAAAGTAAGCATCAGCAGATCATCAACCATTTATCCAAAAGTGACCTACAGTGAGTCCAAGAAGTATTTGATCCCTTGCTGATTTTCTTTGTTTGCCCACTAATAAAGACACTATCCTTCTGCACTTTTAATGGTAGATATATTCCAACATGAAGAGACAGAATATCAAGACAAAAATCCAGAATATAATTTTAAAGAATATATTTTAATTAATTTGTATTTCAATGAGGAAAATAAGTATTTGATCCCTCTTGCCAAACACACTCAATACTTAGTGGCAAAGCCTTTGTTTGCAAGCACAGCGGTGAAACGTTTGTTGTAGTTAACCACAAGTTTAGCACACACACCAGGGGGAATTTTGGCCCACTCTTCTTTGCAGATCCTCTCTAAATCATGAAGGTTGGTGGGCTGTCGCTTGGCAACTCTGACCTTCAGCTCCCTCCATAGATTTTCGATCGGATTGAGGTCTGGCGACTGGCTGGGCCACTCCATGACCTTAATGTGATTTTTCTTGAGCCAATCCTTTGCTGTATGTTTAGGGTCGTTATCATGTTGGAAGACCCAACCACGGCCCATTTTCAGATCCCTGGCAGAGGGGAGGAGGTTGTCCCTCAGGATTGTGCGGTACATGGCTCCATCCATCTTCCCAGTGATGCGGTGAAGTAGCCCTGTACCCTTGGCAGAGAAACACCCCCAAAACATTATGCTTCCACCTCCATGCTTGACGGTGGGCACAGTGTTCTTGGGGTCATAGGCAGAATTTTTCTTCCTCCACACATGGCGGGTGGAGTTGAGGCCAAAAAGTTCAATTTTGGTCTCGTCTGACCACAAAACCTTCTCCCAATAACTTGGTTCATCTTTCAAATGATCATTGGCATACTTGAGGCGCGCCTCCACATGTGCTCTCTTCAGCAGGGGTACCTTTCGGGCACTGCAGGATGTGAATCCATTGTTGCGCAAAGTGTTGCCAATTGTTTCCTTGCAAACTGTGGTCCCAGCTGCCTTCAGGTCATTTGCTAACTCCTGCCGAGTGGTTGCAGGACGATTTCTGACCGTTCTCAGCATCATTGCCACCCCACGAGGCGAAATCTTCTTTGGAGCACCGGGCCGAGGTCTGTTGATTGTCATGTTATACTCTTTAAACTTTCTGATAATTGCACCAATAGTTGTTACTTTCACATCCAACACCTTACTAATCTTTTTGTAGCCCATTCCAGCTTTGTGAAGGTCAACAATTCTGACTCTGAGGTCCTGTGACAGCTCTTTGGTTTTTACCCATGTTGGAGACTTGAAATCTGTGTGATCTGTCTGATTCTGTGGACAGGTGTTTTTCACACAAGTGATTAGTGAGAACAGGTGGCTTCAGGTCAGGTAACAAGTTGATTGGGAGTGTCTAACTGGTCTGTAAAAGCCAGAACTGCTAATGAATACTAAGGGATCAAATACTTATTTCACTCCATGAAATACAAATCAATTAATATATATTCCTTAGAATATTAAAAAGAAAATCCAGAAAATAAATCTGTCTCTCCATGTAAGAATACATCTACCATTAAAAGTATAGAATGATCATGTCTTTATTAGTGGGCCAACGAAGAAAATCAACAAGGGATCAAATACTTCTTGGACTCACTGTATATAATCTACAATTAACATACTAAAAATTGTATACATTTTCAGCAGAGGTTCAGTTCCCCCCCCCCCCAAAAAAAAACACCTAGACAAAGGACTGTGTATTATGTGACTCTTCTTATGTGATTTTTTGATTTCAGTTTGAAGTATTGCTTTGTCTATCTGAACTGTGTGACCTCCAAGAACACGGCACATGATATGAAATCTTATCATCTGTCTCTAGTAATCCTACTACAATTTGGTGTCCTTCAACTTTTGAAACTATAGTTCAGCAGTGCATGAATGCAGATATGGAGGGCCAGATTCCTGTACAGATAATCTGCATGAGTTTTCTGTTCAAGCACACCTGATTCAACTACCAGCTTTGGTCATGTATCAGTGTTGCTGTATTTGCATTCCCTTCTAAACCATATGGTATAAATTTATGATAGCACCTTATTTACAAGGCAAATTTAAAAGTACACAGTAGCTATGTATGCTCTTTCTGAAGCCTGAGGGCAAAAATCATCTTATCATCCTGTTGTCTGTAAGAGTTGTGTGATGTTATCTCATGAGTGAGGTTGGTTCTTGGCAAGGCAATGTTTTTGGTACAGTATAATGGGACCAGGGTGATCTCACACTATTTTTGTAAGACTGACCTTTACAGTAGCTTCAGTTGCTGCTGAACTTTGAGCTTGTGGTACAGTTCAAAGATCTGGAAGATCCAGCACTATTTCATTAGTTAACAATGAATGTAATCAGCTGCTTCAAGGAAGATGGCAAAATACATGTTCTGAGAGAATCCTCAGCTTGCTTAAAATCCAAATTTCACTGTGTGAACAGTGTCAGAATTAAATGAGAAGGACCAACCCTAGCTAGCTGTGTGTTTTAGCTGTCTGTGGTTAAACTATGGCAAACAGTTTTACAGTGGTTTGAGCCTTTTTTCTTCCAAAAAAATACAATGAAATCAGTGCTATAAAGGGTTAACACACCCTGGTCCAATGTGTCAGTGTCACCACTGCAGCTGTTTGCAGTAGTTCAATAGCAGCCAGATAAACACATCATTAGTTAGTTAATGCTTTAGCATTATTTCCAACAAAAGTGGTCTATAGCTGCATAATTGTCCTGATGCAACAAATAAAAACAAACACAGTTTTAGTAAGTGAACAAAAATGAATGGTGTAATAATAAATGTAAAGAGATGGTGTAATAATATTAATAAAAAGTGGTTTGTTGCCTGAGGGCCGTGCCATAAAGAATTAACGTTAACGTTAGTTATATAACACTACTTATTTAGTTGGTTAATTGGCTGGTAAATTAGCTAGTTAGTTAGCTTAGCTAGCATTAGTCAGTTTGTTAAGTTTATTAGTTAACACTAGATATTTAGTTAATTGGTTGGTTGGTTAATTAGTTAACACTAGTTATTCAGTTAGCTAGTTAATTGGTGGCAAATTAGTTAGTTAATTGGTGGTATTAGTTAACTTAGTGCACTAGTTAGCTTAGCTAGCATTAGTTAGTTACCACTCGTTATTCAGTTGACGTTAATTAATTGGTTAAGTTGGCTAGTTAGTTAGTTAGTTAGTATTAACGTTACTTATTTAGTTAGTTAAGTTAATTGGTTGGTAAATTACTAAGTTAGCTAGTTATTTAGCCTAGCTAGCTTAGTTAGTTAGTTTAGATAGGTTAGCTATAGGTTAGACATCTGTCCAAGTTCTCCAGATATCCAAATATTAACACGAACATAAAGACTGAAGTTCGGTTAATTAAACGGTTTTCTTTTTCAAGGGTGAACTGTAACGTTAATATAGTTAGATAATCTAGCTACCAACTATTAATCTGTACACAAAGTCCAGGGTCCCTATAAACGGAGCGGAGAATTCTGGCGGGCACAGCCACACTGACCTTATCCCAGGAGATCCACTGGTTGACCAGTTTATCCAGAGCGGGGTCTCCGGTGCTCAGCACACAGTCAGAGTTAGCGTTCAGGTCCTCATTTGGCCACATAACTATAATCAGCAGCAGCAGACACGAACACACGCTAAATCGCGCCCTGCCTGATTTCTCAGTTCCCTCGCGTTAACTCTGGATATTAGTTTGATTAATTCAATCTACTCCGAGAATCTAAAACCGGAGCAGCGGTTTAGCGCTTTAAACCGGTCAGGTTATCACACACATCCCGGCAGCGGCAGCCTCGCAGCGTTAACGCTAGCTGCAGAAAACAGCCGCTGCAGGATATCGCGAGACTTCACCAAAGTGGACGCGTCAGAGCCGGTGTTCTGTCGAGACTTGCTACCCATCGATACGTGCTTCTTTACGACACTGCGCATGCGCCGACCAACATTTTTAAATACTAGCCTATTCAAATATTTTTTAGATTATTTTGGCAATTCATCTGGCTTTTTTCTTTTTTTCTTTCTTCCTTTCTTTCTTTAATTACTTATCTTTGACATTGCTGATATGTTGCTGTTACTTCTTGTTTCCTGTTTCAATCTATTACTGTACCTATTCGTATAACTAAAAAAAAAAAAAAAATATATATATATATATATATATATATATATATATATATCCTAGCTAGGCTTTTGTTGAGAGTATTTTGTAATAAGGTTTTTAAGAAACCTTCTTTTTTGGTATTTTTAACGTTTTAAAAATTAAATACTACTAGGGTAGCACGGTTTGACACTGTAGCTCAACTCGACAGAACACCGCTTCACAGAGAGCCTGCCCGCTCCCTGTAATACTTATATCAGTTAAGGACCGCTAACCGCTAGAGAGAGCCCGCGAGGGAGTCCTCAATAAATAGGGTTAAATACAGCTTAAATGCAAAAAAAAGACATTTAAATAGTAACTAATCACTTGTCCAGTATGGTACTCTAATTGTAGACAGTAGAATAAAGTATTTTGCTTAAAAAAGGATATAATATTTTCTCCAGCAAACGTGGTTTATGCTGCAAAGGTGCTAACATTACTGCTACTGTGAGCTAACACTGGTAAGCTTCAGGGCCGTGCAAACTCAGAATTTAAAGCCCTTACAGGATGTTAAATTGAATTTAAATTGAAATGACAGAAAGTGGAATTAAATTCCTAGCAATTCAGATAAATTTATTCATCTTATATATCAGTGAAAATGTGTTACTTTTAACATACATCTTTCTTCCAAATGGAAGCAAAGACACTAATATTAAGCATACATTCCCTTAATAAATATGAATTACTGAATGAATTCCCATCTACTTCTCACAATTCGAATTTAAACTGCAATTCCGCCTACTGTTTGCAATCAGAGCTTATTTAAAATCCTCATAACTGGAGTTCAAAACTTCTGATGCATTTCGTGTTGAGAAGTGAGCAAATCTTTGAGTATAAAAACTGTTAAACACGTATATAGTGTTGCCAACTCCTCAGTAAGGAAAGTAGCGCTATTGGCTGTCCTAAAAGTCGCTAGAAGTCGCTAAGTTACGTCATCGCCTAATTTGCATAATATATGTTTTTGAAGCTGTAAAGGATTAACGTTGTGGGAGAGAAAAAAGTAAGTAAAAACACCCTAAATATGGTAGAAATGTTACAAATGAACTCCAACAAATGAACAACTTCTGTTGCTTTTTAAATAGGCAGTCACTTCTTAAAATAACTTTTTACAAAATAACATTTTTACGTAAGTTACATGAATCAGTTTTTTGCCCTTTTGTTAAATGTTATTATAAGAGCAGCAGTTAGTCAGAACTATTACTCTACGTTTTTTTTTCTTTTTCTTTTTTTTGTTTTATTTATTTACTTTTTTAAGTTTTCTTTATTTTTAAACCTATTATATACAAATTGATAAATAATGAGCTAGCTAGCTAGATGTTTCACAAAGAGGCAGACACTGTGGAGGTGAGTGACAGGCTGTGTGGTGAATGAGGTGAGTGACTGAGACTGTGTGAGTTAAATTCAGTGATTTCTTTTCGTGTCACACTGAAGACTTATATTCATATTTATATTCATATTTTTGCTCTGTAAATAGGGACGGGGTCAGTCAGCGGCGGCTTTGGGCACGCGCGGTTGATTTACAGTGTGTTCGTGGAGCGGTGAAGGTCAGCTCTGACTGTGAGGAGACTGCACAGTGAGTGCTGTGGGCGGGGCTCACGGCACGCGCTGCCCGCTGAGGACAGTAACTGAAGAACATGTGTGTTCATCTCAGAGTCGCCAAAAGTCTCCAATAACTTCACAAAAACTCGCTAGATTTGTCGCTAGTTGCTTTTTTTTTTTTTTACAAAAAAAGTCGACAGAGGGTCTGAAAAGTCGTTAAATATAGCGACAATGTCGCTAAGTTGGCAACACTGCACGTATAAACTCTGATTTTGTACATTTCACTCATTCTGGCGCGCCCTCTGCTGGTTAAACAAATCAGACGATTATTGTTAAATGGGTATTTTCCCTTATATACTTTCTCTGGACGAGTTTACTAGAAAGGTCCAGTAGTTTCCACAGAAGCTCTCTGTTCTTCAGCTGAACAGCTGCTCTCTCTTGCAGGCCATCTAAAAAGCCTTTGAAAAAAAAAAAAGATCTTCATGATTGGTTAAAGATACAATATGAATGACCTGAATTATAGCAGTATAAGATCATAACAATACACTACTGGCTAAATATAACGTACACACATTCTGCAGAATTTGTAAAATATCTCCTAGTTGATTAGTATTCAAAACTTGATATCTTAATCTGGAAAAATGTCTTATTCTGTAATATATTATACATTTTCCTGTTGTTCCTGAATGTTTTAATGCTTTATTACTACATATATATATATATATATATATATATATATATATATATATATATATATATATATATATATATATATATATATATATTAAACTACAGACTTAATCACTATTCAGCAAGTAAATGTAAAAAGCAATCTTTATGGAGTTTTTATACACGTTTCTCAAGATAAGTAACATATATTCATTTTTTTTACTGTGCATTTTTGGTAAACTATGTACCTAAGATTTTCACTTACTTTAACACATGTTTTGTAATGTACAAATAAAATTATGTGATTTTATTAAGCAATCAAACAGAATTCACACTCATGTCTAAAGAAAATGGATATTTTTAAATATTCATTTGTTAACTCAATAGCTTACTAAGTGTATTGATCTTACACAATTAACACAAACAATATTACCAGTGCTTAAAACCACAAGGCTTATTTTTCAAGTATTTTCAAGCATAAGCTGTGTTTTTTGAAAATAACAAAACTTTATTCCTGTTCTACCAAGTCATTACATCACTTTTACAGGAAATAACACAACTGATTGAACAAGAAGCAATAGTGCCCTGAAAAATGACATGACTAATAAATGCAACCTTAATATCTTTAAGGATGAAAACTGACATTTTCATACTTTGGATGATGTGTGCAAGTTTCAAAGAAAGAAACGCTAATGAAGATAAGAAATATATAGCCAGCACATAAAGGAAAAAAAAGCAGAACAGAGAATGCAGAGCATCACAGACAGACTTGACAGAAGTACTTGTATCTACCTGTGTTTAAAATCGAAGTTTGCAATATAATATTTTATATTAAGGTCCACAGCAAATAGTTGATGCCTTGTATGCATATGTAACACCACTGTAATACTTAAGTTAAAGCTTAGCATTCACATAGGTAACGTTCTTGTACCTGGGCTGTAAAAGGAACTAACTATTGATACACAATATTCAAAAGAAAACTGACTGAGAGATAACATTTTCACATTTGAATTGATTTCTTAAAACTCTGCAGCTTTTTCTTGGTAAGTATGATATCCTCTGTTTTCGCTTTGTGGTATTATGGATCATGAAGTTATAGTTTAGGCAATCAAAGGCTTACACCAGTAAAATAAGTACAAACAACTGAAAACTTACAAACCACGTGTGGAAAAGAAAATGAGAGTTTCCAGAGGTACTAAACATTAAGTTTAGTAAGAACTGTTTTTGGGATAAAGATTTAGAGTAATATTACAGCAATTTTAAACAAAGATGACTTAGGTTATACAGCAGTATGCACTTTACCAGAGTTACATAGTGCAGTAGTAGCCAGGAGTAACAACAATAAAGCTGATATTCTCCTTTCTCATCAGTGCATTGATGCATCACAATTATTTTGAAGCAGTTTTAAAGTAAAAACGTACACAATGTATTACAAGAAGGTAAGTGTCTGTTGTTGTGCTTGTGATTGCCTTGCTTTTGATGCCTAAACTACTACTGTTTATGAAACATTTGGCTTTCTGTGGACAAAAGCCATGTTTTGTGATAAAGCTGCCTGTATTAAAATCAGTCAGGAGAACATGGCACTATAAATCATACAGATGTTTACAAACAACATCTGAATACAGATCGCTTCACCTTTTCATTAACAAGTAAATTGTGCTCAGTGTTTTACGAGGATGAAACCTTATTAAAAACAGAATGGAACCAGGCTGCTTTAAATATCCAGATCTGTAGATTCTGAGTTGTAGATATATATTAAATACCCATGGAAGCTTTTAAAACTGTATTTTTGGTCCCAGAAACTGAACCTGTACAAATGCCATTATTACACTATAGCCAGATTAATATATATATATATATATATATATATATATATATATATATATATATATATATATATATATATATATATATATATATATAATTATTTTAAAAAGTGCTGGTGAACATTTTGAAATTGTGCTTTTTTTCCGTCAGTCACCTGATTAAAAATACCCTGTAAATTTGCAGGTCACTACATTTTCATCATTAAAACACATTATACACTTACATGCCAAAAGTCATGGTATATAAATTGATTACAAATTATTACCTAAGGGAATGGACACTCTTGTGAGTGAGGCTGAACACTGGCCAGCGTGCTCATGGCAAAACGACATGAACTATCAGAGTTTGAGTGAGGTCTGACAGTGAATGCTTGATTAACTTGAATGGGACTTTCCATTTCTGAGGTTGTTTTCAATTTTTTTATATTCCTTGTGTGAATCCACAATGTGATATGTGATTGTGACCAGCAGAACTCACATTCATATTCAGTGTAAGAGACCCCACACACAGGTCAGTGCAGCATTTTTTATCTTTCACGGGGCATGACAAAAGTCAGTGGACACCATTTTAGTCCCTTGTCCCATGACACTGGGCATATCAGTATAGAGCTAGGGATTATAATACATTACACAAAGTTGAATTGGAATAGATAGTATAGAAAGCATTAATATAATGGTCAGTAATGAGAGCATTTTTTTTCTATGCAATAAAATAGGTAAAGCATCCTACTCTATTAGGCGCACTTTTGGAGACCAGCTCTTAAATCAGTAAAACCCTGAAGTATAAAGTTTGAAGCTCCTCTCTGACTTATCCTAGTTAAAAGGATCCTACAGACAAGGAGAAAAGCCATTCCATACACAGACAGACAAACATGGAAGAGAGAATGGCTATAAGGTAACAGCTCCCTCCCACCATTTGTCTTATACAACAGAACATAACACTTAAAAAAACAATCTACATTTCATTGTAAACACGAGTCCAGCTCTCTGATAAATGTTCAAACTGGCACAAAAGAGTTCAATGTTACTATTTTCTGTAAAATTCAGGATTGTCCCTGTTAACACAGCCAACCAATGATGTCTATTCAGATGTGTGACTAAATGCAGCGTCCACATCTACTCCCTTGTTTTTAGTGCATCAGCGCGTCTCCGCAATGTCATTTTCAGTATATGCTTCTGTCTACTGCATTGCTGTCCTGGAAAGACCTCCATAACATAAAACCTGTACGGATAGAAGTATAGCCGACTTTGGTCCATTAAGCTCATCCCTTTCAGGGCATTTTCAGAGTCTTGCCAGGGCTTCCTCCACCATCTCCTCGACTGCTCTATCGCTCAGCACTGATTTTGTAGCGGAGGACGAAGTAGGCAATCAGCCGCAGAGAAACAAAGAAGATGCCCAGCACAATGAAGTCCATGTACAGCTTAGCGTTTTCAACGTCCAGCTCTTTCAGGATAGCTTCTGATTTCTGGAAATGGCATGTTTCATCTTTGTCGCAGTGTAGGTCCTCACGGTCCAGCCCGTAGATAGACAAAATAACTCCTTCAAAGCCGTACCTGAAAAAAAAGTCGAACAACAGCTTTAGATGAGTGCCAGACATTAAGAAGATTCTGCCACACCTCATATGCAACTGATGTTGTATTTAGGCCTTTTTAGTCCCAAATAACATTTTAATGTTCAAGAGAAAATTATACCATTACCATTTTTTTTTAGGATTTTTTTAAGAAACAGGATAAGTCTGTGTTTATGTCCTCATGCCATTAGCCCTGATGTTTATTCCACTTATATCTAAAATTAGGTATAGTCCAATGGTACAGTAATTCAATACAGTTTAGTTTATTAAAATTGAAAGAGCTCCCCAGTCACATAATAGGCTATTGCATTAACAACCTGGTTGAATAAAACCCAATAAATCTACCTCAACACTAGTAAATTAATCACTAATTTGAAAGGATTAAGTAGTAATACAGATTAGTTTTAGGACCTTTGGTTGTAATATTTATTTTTACTGCCTGCTATTGCTGTGTTGTTTTTGTCTGTCTGTGTTGCAGTGTGTAAAGTCTTGTAATTGCCCACAAGGGAGCTGCTTCTAAAAGACAACTCATTACAAATGAATTGTGAGCATGCCATACGGGTCATTATGTGAAACTCAAGGTTCATTTAAGGCACATTGAGAGTCTGTGGGGCATTGTTGAGAAATATGTGGAGAAGCAATACATGATTGATCTGTGAACAGCACTAAGTAATATAGTGTACAAATCATTTCATAAAAATAAATAGTAATATTGCTAGTGTTAACACTGCTAGAACTGGAATAAAATCAAGAGGAAGATGAATGATTATAGCCATCAAACCAAGCTGAACTGCTTGATTTTTTAAAGTTATCCAAAAGCAGTGTGTAAGACTGGTGAAGGAGAACATGCCAAGATGCATGAAAACTGTGATTAAAAACCAGGGTTATTCCAACAAATATTGATTTCTGAACTTTATGAATATGAACTTGTTTTATTTGCATTATTTGAGGTCTGAACGCTCTGCTTTTTTTGTTATATTAGTCGTTTCCCATTTTCTGCATCTAAATTCTGTAAATGACAATATTTTTATTTGGAATTTGGGAGAAATGTTTTCCGTAGTTTATAGAATAAAAAACTATGTTCAGCCACATGTTACATTAGTCTAAATGCACCTATCTCTTATTAAAGACACATTTAACCACTAAAACTCATTCCAGTAAAAAAAAAACGAAAAACAGGGTCATTCTGACCCACACAGCATTCAAAGTGTCAGTGTGTACACAAAATCATGTTTACAAAATCATAATTCAGATTTTCTTAAATGAAAATTAAGCAATAAATTGTGTAATTGTTATTGTTTGTATGTTTAGTTTATTAAAGCATTTAGGACTGTCAAATCAAAAGGTGTATTTTATAGTGTGCTTCATAGTTTATTAATGTTCCAATCCCAGCTTACCTAACGTAGGAAATGTATGATATCCACTGAAGGTATTTTGGTATGGTGTCAAAACTGACAAAAAAGCCTGAAAAAAGCAGCACTGGAATTGCAGTTACTGGACCTACAAAAGTGGCCACCTAGGAAACAAAATATAACTTTGTCAGAACAGCCATACAGTAAAAGCAAACAAAAATGTAGGGCATTTTTTCTGAAACTATCTGCACTAGATGTAAAAATAATAACAACAAAACATAATAATAATAATAATAATAATAATAATAATAATCACCTGCAGAGATGTAGATGCTGCCCCAATCAAAAGCCCCAGAGACTGTGCCACCAGAGAGGTGAGAGTACCCAGGGCCAGGAAGAGAATGAAGCGGACAGCATCTGATGGTTGAGAGGTCATCCAGTAAACTATGCTGCAGTATGCCACCGGGAATACAATCTGTAATGCAAGAGAGGTGAATCAGCATATATTTACATTCTGTTTTTTTAGTGAGTCATTCTCCAGAAAGTTCAGAACACACTGCCAGACCTACATCATTTGGACAAAAGTATTGGGACACCTGATTAAAAAGTGTTCAGTCAGTTTTTGTTGGAGAAACTGTCTCTAATATCTAGGGAAGTCTTTCTGAATGATTTAGGAGCATTACTGTGAAGATTTGATTCCAACAGTGAGGTCATCCATTTAGTGATGTTGGATGATCCCAATCCCATCCCAATCTCCCAAACCTATTCATCCCAAAATATTGGATGGAACGGCATCATTCCAGAGAACATAGTCCTACTTCATGCTCTCCACTGCTCTTCTTTGGGGCTTCATACTCTTCTAGCCCATGCATGTCACTGGGTATGGTGCCAATAGCTTCATGTTCATCTTCTCCTGAGAAAATTATTCTATTAGCAATCCTCTTCTACAAACATTTTGTCATACAGTGTGTGTTTAGTTCAATAGTTCAAATAATGTCAACAGTAGACAATATGAATTGGACAGTTTAACAAAATGACAGTTTATAAAAGCTATTTGGACCATTAGTGAATATTAGTCTCGGAAAAGAGCTTTTCTTACACGGAACACAGATTATGTAATGCTATTGTGGGATTTGTCTAAATTGGGAGAACCCTGTTCTGACCTGAGCTCTAAATCCTCTCTGAGCTTCTATAGATTGTTTGTGTCACCACAGCTTCAACGCTGTCCTGTCTCTTTTAACATGATTTGCTAGTTCTGTGAGGAAATCCGGGAATTCCTAGCTCAGAACCACTGTCTTATCATCGGTGAACATGTGCTTGCCATGGGTAGCTGTACTTTAATGATGTAAGATGGGCATAAAATGGGTGTTACCTGGAATGGAACATCAGCCATGGTCTTTGCCAGATAGTACGCCTTCAGACTGTACCAGTAATTCAAGTGTTCTCTCAAAAACACTCCCATTTCAAGAGGAACTAGACAAACAAAAATACAAAGAATCATTAAAATAACAACACAAATATACACATCTACTACAAACACTGCCCTTTATAAAGCAAAAGTGGTGTTTGCAATAGCGAGAAAGAGGTTACACATGCTATAAAGCTACAGTACAAAATATTAGGCTACATTAAAACTCAGCTCATGCTCCGTGTGGTCCAGCGGGCTAAGTGCTGCCACTACGATCAGGATATCGCTGATTGAATCTCATTCATGTAGCTTGCCATCGGCTACCGGAACCCTGAGAGAGCACAATTGGTCTTGCTCTCTCTGGGTGGGTAGATGGCGCTCTCTCCCCACATCACTCCAAAGGGTGATGTCGATCAGCACAAGGCGTCTGTGAGCTGATGTATCGGAACCTAGTTGCTGCGCTTTTCTCAAAAAGAGGTGGTTGCTGACTTCACATGTATCGAAGCAGGCATGTGCTAGTCTTATCTTAGTAAAAAATAGTAATAAAATAAGATACAAAAAACTCAGCTGATGACGTAATATTTCCAGACATAGTTATAAGCAGACAGAAGGAAGATTAGGTCATTATCATTTTAGTAGACTCACAGGTAAGCACAGTAGGCATTAGAGCAGCGAACATGAGGAAGAGCATAGAGAAGAAAAGGAAACCAGAGTTGCTGAGGACTTTCTTGGCCTCGTTGCCGATGCCCAGGTAGAGAAGCCCTATCAGAATCCCGATCCCAATGTGAGAGGTGATACGCAGGTGGGTCAACACCTAGAGAAAAAGAATAAAGTCTGATTATTAATAAATCTGTGTGTCATTTTTGTTGTTTTTCACTCCTGTCATAATTTAAATCTGATAGTTGATAAAGCCTCCCAGCACTGATATGTGGAGCAGTGGAACTGTTGTTTGGAATAAGTTGAGGATGAGCTCTTTATATTCAATCAAATCCTGACAGTAATGCTTCAAAGTCTATTAGAAAGTCCCTATATGTGTGAAAGAGCAGAAAGACAAGCAATCTATGCTGGACTTCTCCGCAGTTGTAGAAAATGAAGATATAAAGGTAGCATCTCCACTGGACTGCTTTTGTCTTGTCGTTAAGGATGTGATTAATGGTCTAGACAGTGGCAAGACCATAGGTAATCGAATACTTTGTGTTCAAGCATAGCCAAAGCATTGAGTTCTTCACATTCTCTATCTTGCTTTCTAAAAAAAAGTTAAAAGAGTAATTAATTTGATTGAACTTTATTTGTACATAATATCTACAAAACTGATCAATATAGGCTTTGCCAAAAGTATTATAAAGTAACTAAAGACAAAACAATGTAATGTAAAAAGGATGTAAATTAATTAAATTGTCACAATGTGCAGCAGGGAGGATGCGGCGAGCGGATGTAAGTGTGACTGTTTATTTGAAAATAATAAAGAAAACAAAACAAGAAACCAAAGAGTAAACACAAAACTAGAAAAAAACTAACAAGCAGGAAAACTAATTAGAAACACCAGAACTGACTAAAAACCAGAAACAAAACTGGCAACCATGCCAGACGTGAAGACGTAAAAAAAAAAAAGAACCGCCTTGGAAACATGAAACACAGGGCTATAAATACACACAGACAAAACAGGAAACACCTGGGGAAAAGTAACGAAGTGGGTAGAGCTACAAATGAGCACAGGTGAAAACACTTAAGGAGGAGACACAGGAGGAACAAACTGATAAAAACACAGAGAGCAACACGGGCCCGAAAGGTAAAAGACAGGGAACAGGGCAAGGATATGAAATCAATACATTTCTTTTGTCATTGAGGGAGAAGGATGATGGAATCCACAAATATTTGTTCAGGTTTAACATTTCAATGGCAGAAAGAACCAAATTATTCTAGACTTTATAAAGAGTTAGACAGTGAATCCCCATTCTTGCTCTGGTTAATATTGTTTAATAGTGGTTTTTAGCTAATTAAAGATCACCGTTACTAACTAAACCTGGTAAAAGCACTGCAGTAATCAGCAGGTCATGGAGTTGATTGAAATCAATGCATGTTATAATTCAGACATGCTATTCCTTGACTATATATTAGGTTGCAGCTTTCTGCATTACTTCATGAGCTACTTCTCTTGTCCAGTGAGTGGTGCTGTTCCTTACCGAATCTCTCATGATGCTGAGGAAAGTTCTCTTGAAGAGGATACAGAACTGCGTCAGGCAGCTGGCAGAGAAGCTGTGGCAGCCCTCAGTGGAAGAGGAGTCCTATGGAGAAAAAACGTCCTTCTTACAAAACTAATTAACAGTTAAACTTCTTAAATTAGGAAGTATGCACTAGCAATTCTGCATCAAACTAATCTTATAAACAAATAGATGGGAAACCCATTTTTGCATGGGGAGTGATATAACATGATATGATGATATTATGCTTATTTATTACATTATAAGATATGAAGAATAGTGCTGTAAAAAAGCTGTACCTCTTCAGAAGGCCTATGCCACAGAAAGGGGTTCAGGGCACCATCTCCGTTCATCTCACTTTTGTAATCTTTCTCACATTTCATTTCCTGAACCGCCTTCACCAGCCGAGCCATGTGGTCACCATATTCTCCTGAAGCCACTTCCATTACTAGGATTTAAAAAGAAGTAAAATGAACATTCAGCTTTTCAGACCATATACAATAAACAAGCCAATTAGATATACCTTATTTATAGCTTAAGGTTATTTGGTCACAAAGTTAACAGCATTTTTGCAAAATAACACATTTAAAGAAACATCTATTTCCAGCATTGGCCAGGTTTTGTTATGACTACGCATTTCTAGGATTTCAGCAGCTGCATCTGCTGATGCGTTTTGGTTTCAGGCTTTTTTAGCAGAAAGGATGCTTTTCTTACTGAAGTCAGCAGGGTTGTGGTACGTAGGGCAGTTGAGTCCATGTTCCCTAAGGTAAGGGATGAGGTTTGATACTTTTCCTCGGTAGATGCACTGACCTTGACTCAGGACATATAGCTGTGAAAAAAAAATGCTGTTAAGTTACATATTCCAGTTTTATACTATATTTATACAGTATGGTCAATAGGAACTGTGTTATAAAAAGTTTTAAAACCTTTTAGATTTTAATAAAAGTCTCTAATATGTCCCAAATTCTGTTTTCTTTCTTAATGATAATTTTTTCCTTATTTATATTTATCCAGATTTGTTTTATCATGTTTTAATTCATTTGGCTGCCATTACTGGGGCTTTACCAAGCATATACTAGCATGCAACGAAACCTTCTCAGCCAATCAAATTGTGATGTATCATTTCATCTCAGCAGGTCATAACATAGAAAAGGTGCATAACAGAGCTAAAGTTGCTGGTCATACAGGATTTGAATAATTATAATAATGCCGAAGTCATTAAAAGTGGCATTATGTGAAGAATGATAAATACTTGCTTGCAATATTATTGGTAGCCAGTAATAAGTAGAAAATAGATGCAACCATGCAAAATACAGCTCTGGAAAAAAAAGAGACCGAGAGACAAGAGTTTCTTTGATTTTACCAAATTGAAAACCTCTGGAATATAATCAAAAAGAAGATGGATGATCACCAAGCAATCAAACCAAGGTGAACTGCTTGACTTTTTGCACCAGGAGTGGAATAAAGTTATCCAAAAGAAGTGTGTAAGACTGGTGGAGGAGAACGTGCCAAGATGCATGAAAACTTTGATAAAAACCAGAGTTATTCTACCAGAGAGAGTGGCATTTTGTGTTGACTTTGGAGAAAACATTTGCTACTGTATATTAGTTTTGTTGGGCTATTTAAACTATTCTTGGTTCATTGGTTCATTAAAAAGAGCTTCAATGTTGCTAAAACTCCTAATTTGCAATGCAATGCAAATTTGATTGCAGTGTTAATAATGCTAGTATGGTCAATAGGAACTGTGTTATAAAAAGTTTTAAAACCTTTTAGATTTTAATAAAAGTCTCTAATATGTCCCAAATTCTGTTTTCTTTCTTAATGATAATTTTTTCCTTATTTATATTTATCCAGATTTGTTTTATCATGTTTTAATTCATTTGGCTGCCATTACTGGGGCTTTACCAAGCATATACTAGCATGCAACGAAACCTTCTCAGCCAATCAAATTGTACAGTAGTTTGTGTGGAAGATTTTCTAAAATGTATTTTTTAAAGACATTTTTTCCCAGATAAAATCAACACCACACGCAGCATCATGTGCAGTTTAATAGTGTAAATGGTATAACAGAGCAAAGCCAATAGCATGTAGCTTTCATTTAAATAGTATTCTTGTGATTGCAACTGAAAAGAAATGATAATTAATTTTGACAGTCTTAAACGTGCATAATTAAATATTGCTGCTTTGTTATGGCTGGCAGTATCGATTGCAGTACTGGCACTCCTAGAATATCTCTGAACCAATCACATTGCAAAGTCGGAATTAACTGTGGTATTATTCTGGTTTTGCACATTAGAATTTTAATGAAGCCAAAACTCATTTAAGGAAAAATGGTTATTTAAACTATATAATACTATTGCCTGTACTAAAAAAAAATGAAAACTTAAAAAGTTAAGTACTGTTTCCTACACTGCAATAAAGAACACAGAATTTATTAAACCTGTGTTTTTAGGAGCGTATAAGATTAAACTTACTTTGTCAAAGAGCTCAAAGACTTTGGCGCTGGGTTGGTGGATGGTGCAGATGACTGTCCGGCCACCTTGTGCGAGAGCTTTCATCAGTGACACCACCTGAAAACAGGAGGAGCTGTCCAGGCCACTGCATGAGAAAAAAAAAAAAAAACAGAAACATGACATAAGCCTTTATTTTATTATTGTGACTAGAAGAAGAGATTCTGAAGTGGCCATAACGCAAACTTCAGAAATGCTAGTTAACTGGAGACCACTGCCCATCACAAACGATGCCACAAGCTGGTGTCTGCTTATGTGATGTATCATTTCATCTCAGCAGGTCATAACATAGAAAAGGTGCATAACAGAGCTAAAGTTGCTGGTCATACAGGATTTGAATAATTATAATAATGCCGAAGTCATTAAAAGTGGCATTATGTGAAGAATGATAAATACTTGCTTGCAATATTATTGGTAGCCAGTAATAAGTAGAAAATAGATGCAACCATGCAAAATACAGCTCTGGAAAAAAAAGAGACCGAGAGACAAGAGTTTCTTTGATTTTACCAAATTGAAAACCTCTGGAATATAATCAAAAAGAAGATGGATGATCACCAAGCAATCAAACCAAGGTGAACTGCTTGACTTTTTGCACCAGGAGTGGAATAAAGTTATCCAAAAGAAGTGTGTAAGACTGGTGGAGGAGAACGTGCCAAGATGCATGAAAACTTTGATAAAAACCAGAGTTATTCTACCAGAGAGAGTGGCATTTTGTGTTGACTTTGGAGAAAACATTTGCTACTGTATATTAGTTTTGTTGGGCTATTTAAACTATTCTTGGTTCATTGGTTCATTAAAAAGAGCTTCAATGTTGCTAAAACTCCTAATTTGCAATGCAATGCAAATTTGATTGCAGTGTTAATAATGCTAGTTTACACTTATTAATACAGACTGATTGTCAGTTATCCTAAAAGGTGCCCTTAAGTAACCAGATATTAAATCTGCTACACGCAGAGGTCAGGATGAGCAGTGAGATTATAAATACGTGTATTAGTGTTTGCGTCGGCACATGCTCTCTTCTGTGTGTGCAGAGAGAGGGCGGCATTGTTGTAGTTCCAAGTGACAATCTCTCAGGAGGATACGCGCAGAGAGCCATGGGGAAGTGAAGCGATTGCCTAATAGGGTCCTGAGGGACCCCTCTGTCCCAACATAGTTATCATAGCCCTCACCATTCCCAGTCGGAAGCAGCTTGGTAAACTATAATTCAATTTCACCTCTCACTTCAAGGACGTGACAGAAAAACCTCATGGGCAATGGGTCTTGGCTTTCTTTTTTTTCGAAAGCTATTTTTGGCTCAAGAAGTGCCTGCTATGTTTTTTTTGCTGCAATAATCCTTATGTCATTTGAGGGCATGTGCATGTGTTTGTGTTTATGAGTGCGAGCGTGTGTTTTTTTTTGCTAAGGGGCTCACCTTGTGGGTTCATCAAAAAACATGACGGGTGGGTTGTTGACAAGTTCCAAGGCGATGGCCAGGCGTTTCCTCTGGCCGCCGGAGATGTTGGAGGTTCGTGTTTTAGCGCACTCCAACAAGCCGAGCGCAGTCAAGATCTCCCTGACCTGCAGGGACAGAGACAGCCTTTATTAGCCTGTTAAATTCCTTCATAAACGGCTTGGAGCGGTTAAATGTTTTAAATTAAAAAGTCTTCATATTAGGTTTGAAAGGGCTTCAAATGGTTATTTGAGTGATGCTCTAGAACAGGAGTGTCCAAACTTTTTTTGTTGGGGGCCAGAATGAGAAATACATTTGAAGTAACGGGCCACAGACTCTGTAATAAAACAAATAATGAAATATACCACTTACTAATACATTTTCCTGATTACTTTCATTTACACACCATTTTACTTGACTCACTATCTTTATCTATCTTTGACAGTGTTGTGTAAACTAAGATTTTTCAAATTGATGTTTCATTTCACGATGTCTCTTAATATTAAACTCCTTAATTATGGCAACTTTTAGACTCTTTGGCCTATTTTTCTGCACTACATCTGCGCACTCTTGCTGCTTTTAGACTTTTGGCCCGTTTTCTGTGCTACAACTGCGAACCCTAACCATGGTAGTTATTTTTTTCCTAAGTGAGGACACTCGGACCTTCAAATGGTTTCTCATAATTACATGTATCTTCTGCAAACATAATTTTATGGAACAAACCAAAGGTGTTTATTCTATGTCGTCACCGTGGGAGAGTTTCTGATTGATGAGGTTTATTAATTATTTTAGCACTATAATCAACTAATATATTTGAAATTTTATTATATATTATATGTTTATGGTCAATAAATTAGTGAGGATATTTGTACTGTGGGAAAGCAGGCACTGCATTCAGCAACCGGACTGAGTTTACCTTTAGCTATTGATGGCTTTTATCAGGTAAAAATACAGAAGCTTGGGCACCTTGGTGGTTTTAATAATTCAAATCAAAATGTAACTTTCAATTATTTGATCTTGCAGGTTCAGAGGAGACAATGACCTTCAGTGCTCTGGGCCCTGATTGGAAAATATGATACAAAAAAAATAAGTGTAGATTTGATTAGCCGTATTAATCAGCTCTGCATTAATCCTTAATATAAGGTATTTATGTCATTCTACCAGTCCCTGATCAGCTTGATTTTTTATTGAAGGAAGGATTGACCTGCATGATGATTTAGTCTTTATTTTTGAGCATATATACGCTTTATGTAAAAGATGTTAAAGAGCATTCTGATTTAAAACTAGCATTTAGTATTTACTAGTTTTGATTGTATGTAATATTCTGTTCAGTGTTACCGAATTCACATTTTTGTATGGGGAAAAAAACAAGACAAAACACACTGATATGAGCTATTCAATCAGTTTCCTGTTTTCCTGAAAGTGGAAGGTCACATTAAACTGCCTTCAGGTATAGTGGGGGAGTACATTATATAAAACCTGCATTGCTCATCTTCTTTGACATGTATAACAGAACAGCAGATTTAGATTCAAGTCATTTTAAGGTGAGTTTGCGAAAATACAGATTAGAGCTGGGCCTGCCAGATAGCTAGCTATTAGCTTCTTTACCCATAGATATATGTTCTTATAATAAACATTAAAGATTCAAATACAAGTGGTACTGTAACATGGTCCAAGTTGACTTTATTAACTAACTCATAAATAAGTGTGCAACAATTTCTTTTGGTCCCTCTATACATTTTTTTTCATTTCTATGCTCAGCAAATACAAGTGTTATAACAACACTAGCAGCATTAAATTAGCATTGTGTCAAAATGTAACCCAATGTCACAATGTTAATTAAACACTTACCAACAGTGTTGAATAAAAATATACTCATCACCTGTCAATATCGGCGCAAACCGAATCTTGTAAGCAAAATTTTGCATTACGCTTCAGAAACTAGTGATGTAATGGAAATGTAGATTCCGGTGCCAAGCCTCCTGTTAACCCGCATGTAAATAATGATAATGTGTGAAGAGGTTCACACGACTCTCGCTTACCATCTCCCTCCTGCCCTCCTCCTTTTCCTGGAGTTTGAGATTAGCCGACACCTGAGGAGGTTAAAAGGGGGATTTAAATTGAGTGCACCGAGCATTAACAAGTAGAATTAAAGGCAACCGAGGGCTTTACATTCTCTTACAGACAAAACAACCAAGATAACAAGGTAGGTGTTATAAGGAAACTGCTAAGAGCTCCTTATGACCCATTTACAGATACTGCTTTAGGGCATTATTTATTACAGCATAGCCAAGTCTAACTGCTCATTATATTATGACTTTAATTATAAGAAGACATAGATAAAAAATACTAGAAGAGATGTTTGAAAAAGCGGGAATTTTATAGCTCATTACCATCATGGCCTCCTGTACTGTGAGGTGAGGCAGAAGCATGTCGTCTTGCATAATATAACATGAGACTTTCCTGAAGGAGCGCAGATCACGGGGCTGTCCGTTAATTAAGATCTCTCCTTTCATTCCAGTCTCCCTGAAAGACAATTACATACATTTTAAAATCTGCTCATCAATGTGAATGGATCTGATGATAAATAATGACAGATTTATGAAACTAAAATGTAGTACATTTTATAAATAGAACACAACATTCTGGTTTTTTTTAGTCTCAATGAGAACTGTAAAATAAATTCTGAAATATAAGCAAAACAACTTGACGCAAATCATTTTTACAGTAATAAACAACAAAAAATGTCTTATTATTCACTAAAAGGTATTTAAAACTATAATAAACTGGGTTACATAAAAGCCATATTATGCTTCTTTATTCATATGCATACGTGCAGCACTGTGCAAATATCATAAGCATATAAGACATTGATATATATATATATATATATATATATATATAAAGATATGTGGGCAGTAAATTAATCTGAACAGTTTATTAAGGAAAAAAATATTAGAATATATATGACATAAAGCAATACATTGTGATTGTGTGAGTGAATGTGCCCTGCACTGTATACAATCAAAAGTTTGATTTGCATGGACTAGTTTTGTGTCCCATGACTTTTTACATGTCCTATGGAAGATAAAAAATGCTGCACTGAACTGTAAGACATGTACAGTATATGGATCTCCTGCACAACTTCAGAAACGGAATGTCCCATTTATTTGGAATCCACTATAAGCCCTTGCTCCAACTCTGATCATTCACATCGTCCCAAACCGTCTCAGTGAAGGATGCCCCACATGCATGTCCTGCAGGTCAGCGCAGCAATTTTCGATTTCCATGGGATATGGAGTGTATGACAGTGCAAGTTTTTTTTACCAGGTTTGGTAATAATCACCTATATCCTGCCAAGATATTCATAAGAGTAGACTTCCCAGCTCCTGAAGGCCCCATGATGGCCACCAGTCCGCCACTGGTAAAATTCCCAGAGATGCCTTTCAGCAGGGTCTTGTAACCTAAGCCAGAGGGGAACAGAATCAGAGGGTCTTTATAGTACACAGCTCTCTCTGTCCAAGTCACACCATATAACCACATAAAACCTATCCTTCTGCACCTCCTCTGCACATAAAAGCTGCTTTGTTATTGGGGTGAAAGGAGGTATTTGTTGTACACCTTTTTTGTTTTCTGGAATTTTGTGCATGAACACTCCTGTTTTACCTACACAGGTTTGTGTGTGTGTGTGTGTGTACTTGTTTGTTTGTGTGTGTGTGTGTGCTTGTGTGTTTGTGTGTGTGTATTACAGGATAAAGCTTATTCTCACCTCCAACTGACCTGACCCTAAAGAACAGGGCTAGTCATCTAACCAGTGCTTTTTTTCAGTCCTTGCTCTCCACTTTCTTTTGTTCAATTCCACAATGCATTCTTGATCAAATTAAAGCAAGGCTTTCGTAAGGACATTTTTCTCTGATGGGCATCTACACTGTGAACTGAGCGTTCATAAGGTCTATCACAATTCAATGAATGATCAGTTTTAAGTGATGCGTGTTTTCAATTCCTCTACTGGTCTCTAAAAAGGGAAGTAACAGCATCCAATTAACTGTTTATACATCACATCTCATAAAAAACATAATGTTTCCAAAACGACAACTTTACACAAACAGAAATAACGTGCATTTCTATTGGTCCACGCATCATGAAATTTCGACACAGTGTAAACTGAAAAAAGTGTTTAAATGCTTAAGTATTCATTAAAAAATAATTAGCAACGAGCAACAATATATATGTACAGTCTAATACCCCAATTCGTAACAAAAATACAAAAAAGAAGCCACTTTCTACAAAGATCACAGTTCTTTGGCACATTATACTTAATGCAAATGTATGCAATGTATGCACCAAATATCCAGTTACTCTAAATATCTAAACAAACCACAAAAGATACATTGCATTACATTTTGCATTCGATATTTCCGAAATTTGGGAAAATGTAGGAAGTTATTTAAGGATAAACTGTATTTACTTTCACGTCCTAATTTCTGGTAAAATAATATACAAATGGTATATACAGCTCTGGAAAAAAAAGAGACCTCTTAAAAACTATGTGGAGAACCTATATAATCGAGAGGAAGATGGATGATCACAAGCCATCAAACCAAACTGAACCGCTTGAAAGTTATCAAAAAGCATATGTTAATTTTACTCAAAAATATATAAATAAATAGCAAAATCAGAGAAACTGATTCAGAAACTGAAGTGGTCTCTTTTTTTTCCAGAGCTGCATATTGGTACAAATATTAGCAACACTAACAAACAGAAATAAAGCCAATCATAGTCAAGGATTTTTGTAGCCATTTGAAGGTTCACCTGTCTGACAAATTAGCCTGATTCAGCAATTTTGGTATACCATTTTGTATTGTCATGTGTGTGTTATGCTTATAGTTAGGCTTATGTGTTATCAGATTACTTGGTCTTTTAACATGAAAGGTTAAGGTTACTGTTACCTAAACATTTAAACTGTAATCTTACAAGAGAAAGGAGAAAATGTTTCTAACATTTAAAGGAAATTAAAGTAAATGCTATTCAATTTTTTTAAAGGTAAAGGTAATTGGAGCATTTCTATTGTTTCGTTCCTTATGAAATGTTGACACAATGTAAAGAAAAACTCACATTATGTCAAAAAGCAAAAAATGGCAAAACAGTAACAGACTTACAAGATTTGTGTCTGACAGCAATAATATAATACATTTTATATATATTTTCCTTAACATGTGGATGACCCTAAAAAGCAGAATTAAATAATAATGAACATCTGCAGAAGCGATGGCAGGGCAGAGAGAAATGTCCTATGGTAACCCACTATTTATCTAATGGCCGAAGCTGAAATGCTAATCCAGTTGATTGCAGTGGCTGCCAGCTTAATTGGATTTGTGCTCACAATCCGTCAGAGCGATACGCAAATATCTCCGACCTTCCCTGTCCTCTTTCAGTGCAGGATCGCAGGGTCCTTCTCGCAGAGAGTACGGACACTTATAGCTTTACTCCCACACACAAGAAACCATGACAGGACTAGAGGGGAATCCCCCACCTGATTTACTGCACATTCAGACAGCACGGCCCATTCACTCTCAACAAGCCTAATCTGTTAATAAACAAACAGTGGAGGGGGCTTCCTAAGGTAGCAGTACACAGCAGTAATACTTGAGTGATGCTACAGCCGAAACACTGTTGCTTCTTTAAAGAACCTTTCAGATAATGTTTTTAACTTTTAACTATTGTAGTAAATGAGTTTTTTATTTATTCGTTTTTTTAGAAATTCTGCACCAATTACAGGTTTTCCTGGAATTGTATATCTGAGCCAAAAGCCATTTAGGAATCTTTATTTTTAAGAGTGAACCTTAATATATAAATCAAATGCACTGTAATCTCTGTAACATCACTACTAGCTCACTAATGCATTAGCCTGAATTTCAACATGATTCTATTTTACTAAAAGACAGATAATCAGATCAGTGTCTCTTGTTTATTTGGGGATAATTATATTTTTTGAATGTTTGGTCTGGCTAAAGCATTTGAATGGCTCAGGTTTATCAATATGTGCACTGGCTAAAGCTGGGGTTCCCAACCTTCAGCAACTCAAGGCCCACTTAAACCCACACAAAATGTTCCAAGACCCAAGCTAAATTAGCTCGACCAATTAAAATATATACATATATTGTGCTACAACAATAAATTTAGCCTATTAAAATGATGTTTCAATGTGATGGTAAAACAGGTCTAAAGAAATAAATTTTTTTCACTCAGACACATGCCACATCATAAATTATGTTAAAATATTTTTATATATTGGACATTTTTTGGACCTAGCAGTACCAGTGAAAACCACTTGACCAATTGTCAAATTAGTCAAACTGTCAATGAGTCCTATTAGCATTATTTTGTGCAACACAGTAGCCTGTGCAGACTCAGATACTATATGTCCAAATATTTGTGGACATTTTTATGATAAACGCATTTATCTACTTACTGAGACGTTCAGCAATGGTTGCAAAGACGTTCAAATACTCAAATACAGCTTATCTGCCAATAGAATAGAGCAGAAAAACACAAATCTATTGGCCCAGTACACCAGTATTAAACAGTGGAGCAGTGGAATTGTGTTCTCTGGAATGATGGTGCTCCATTCAATATTTTTGGAATTAGTGGGGATCAGATGGGTGGTAATTAAGCAATATCCATACCTTACTTATGATTTGGTTGTTGAATGCAACCAAATCCTTACAGCAATGTTCCAAAGTCTAATAAGGTGCCTTCCCCAGGCGGTAGAGACAGTTACTTTAACAAAAACCCTTGATTTCGGAGGAAACAATGGAGCAGGTGTCCCAATATTTTGTTAATATTGTGTATGCAATGCTGTGTCATTAAATGTTACACGTTCTTTAGGGTTCATTTGATTACTGAGTACCGAATTGAGCTGACTCAGCACATTTGGACTGGTTTAGTCAGACTGGAACCTGCAGCAAAAAATATAATTTGGGTCACTCTATCCACTACAACAATGACATACTAACAATATACGTCAAAACACATGTATCAGGCTCTGTTTGTTACTATAAAAAAACATATATATACATAATCAAACTGCACAGTAATTAATACTGATTTGTGCTGATTCAAGATGTACTCAAGCCTCATTTTAATCAATTTGTAAATTTTCTTTCGTGATTATGGCACACTCATGCACCAAGCAAGTCTGAGTGGATGAGAGAGCAAAAAAGAGAGAGATAGAGAGCAAGAGAGGGAGAGAAAGGGCACAGCGGCACGTGTCCGGGCACAGTGACAGCTGCTGTAGCTAAAGCGCAGAAGGGCTCTAGTTCTTGTGTGTGTGTGTGTGTGTGGTCAACAGAAGATCAGAAGCTCCTCACACTCCTGAGAGAGACTGGGGGGGTGGAGGGGTGAGTTTTTGTCAAAGGTCACTGCTGGCCTAGGACCAGCTGTTTCGAAGCCAGTCCAGACTAATGCAGATAGAAGAGAATATCCTGAGCTGTTCAGAGATCAGTGGTAAACCCTGATCCAGCGTAAACATGCCAAGAACGTTATGAAGCCAAGGAGTTATTCTGCTGCCAGTCATCCCTATTTCTACTGAAAATTCTGATCAGATTAAGCAACCGCAGTTTCGTAATATACTGTACATTCATTGCTTCCTAATCAAGAGTCAAGATCTCACATAAGACTAACTGTGGATTTACACTTGTGCATCTACACAGTTCAAAGGCACTGCTTACATGTTTTTTAATAATTATTGACAACCTAAGAGCATTTCTACAGCTCTTATTGTATCACTTTTTTGTGTAGAATGTTTGAGAGAAACAATGGAAATCAGCACAAAGTTAAGGCCTCAGATAGCTTCTACCAAATCCTCAGACCTTAATTAGATTGTCAGCCCGATCACTTGTTCACAGTCAGCAGCCATGAGTTTAAACAATCAACATCCATGAGCTCCAACAATCAACATCAATGAGCTCCAACAATCAGCAGCCATGAGCTCCAACAATGAGCAGCCATGAGCTCAGATAATCAGCAGCAATAAGCTCAAATAATCATCAGCCATGAGCTTCAACAATTAGCAACCATGAGCTCCAACAATAAGCAGCCATGAGCGCAAATAATCATCAGCCATGAGCTCCAACAATCAGCAGCCATGAGCTCCAACAATCAGCAGCCATGAGCTCCACCAATGAGCAGCCATGAGCTCAGATAATCAGCAGCAATAAGCTCAAATAATCATCAGCCATGAGCTTCAACAATTAGCAACCATGAGCTCCAACAATGAGTAGCCATGAACTCCAATAATCAGCAGCCATGAGCTCAGATAATCAGCAGCAATAAGCTCAAATAATCATCAGCCATGAGCTCAAATAATTAGCAGTCATATGCTCAAACCATCAACATCAATGAGCTCCAACAATCAGCAGCCATGAGCTCAAATAATCATCAGCCATGAGCTCAAACAATCAGCAGCCATGAGCTCCAACAATCAGCAGCAATGAGCACCAACAATCAGCAGCAATGAGCACCAACAATCAGCAGCCATTAGCTAAAATAATTAGCAGTCATGGGCTAAAACAATCAACATCAATGAGCTCCAACAATCAGCAGCCATGAGCTCAAACAATCAACACCCATGGGGTCCAACAATCAACACCAATGGGATCCAACATCATCACCCATGGGATCCAACAATCAATGGGATCTAACAATCAACACCCATGCACTCCCATAAACAGCTGCTTAACACTTTAAAAGTTAAAATATTTTGTGCAAACAATCAGCAGCCATGACATTAAACAATCAACAGTAATGAGCTGAAACAATCAGCAGCCATGACATTAAACAATCAACAGTAATGAGCTGAAACAATCAGCAGCCATGAGAAAATAATTAGCAGCCATGAGTTCAAACAATCAGCAGCCAAAAACCCAACAATCTGCAGCCACAAGGTCAAACATATAGCAGCCATGAGCGCAAACTATCAGCATCCATGCACACAAACAATTAGCAGCCATGGATTAAACAAACACCATGTACTTAAAAATGATTAGCCATGAGCTCAAAAATCGATTAGCAGCGATGAGTGGTCATAGGTTCCTCTAAGCTCCTTTTGCATTTTTGAACAAAAACATTTTGCACAAAACGTCTCCGTGAGAATGCCCAGTATTTTTTGGTTTTCAAAGTGTTTCACAGCACTACATGTACCTTCAGACATCCATTAGTGTTATGCTAAAAGCAACACAGCCCATTGCATGCTGCTCCTGGTGTTCTAAGAATAGAATTGAGCTTTTTTTGTGTTTTTATTATTTTTGCCCAACCGGAGGCATTCTAAACACTGATTGGTTCACAACGTTTTCTGTGTCAGAGAGTGACCTTTCCTCAGCCACTACTTTATACATGCTTAATGCCCACAGGCTCACCTACACTTTTAAAAAGTTATATTCCCTGTAGTAGATGACCAAAGAATACTATACTTAAAGTAATAACTGAATGAATCAAGAACATTATCTGAACTGTAGACAGAGACCTGTCACAGAGAAAAAAATACACCACCCTGACCCCAGAGAGTTTATATAAGACAAGAACTACTGGAAGCCCTTAATAGCAGAAATAAACAGATTACATAAAACAAACTGCCCTGGACTAATAAGCATAATGGGGCGTTCTAGGGAAAAGAATGAAACACCATTACACAAAACAGTATATATTAATACAAATTCTAAATTCTGTTTTTTTTATTTATACTCTCTCAAAATTTTGACAAAGCACAATTATTCTTTTTGCTCAGGTTCTAATAAAAGGTAAATATGTCTGTAATGTGAAATAATGTGCAATGTGTCCCTGAAACAGCACACATGTGCAAATATATACATTCATTTATTTTGCCTGCAAATGCTGCTGTAATTGATCCGAATTGATTCAACTGTCTGACAGAATTTAACTCCCCTTAAGCAATGTTATGTTGTTTAATGAGAGGGAAAACCTTCATAATTCAGCATATCATTACCAATGATGATGACAGCACTAAGCTCTTGCTTACAGGCAAAAATATGCATGAAATCTAATATGTTGCATGTCCACAAATTGGTTCTACAGTATCAGTAACTAACATTCAGGGTTTTTCTGTTATTAAAAAAAATCATTGTAGATTTATACTAAAGTCCCCGTATATAGAAAAACATGCCATTATTTAGTAAACAAAAAAGTGTTAAAGCAGAGTATGTTACATATTTTCGATTCTTCAGTTGGCACCTCTTGCTTAGAGGACAACGTTGCACATTTTGGCCTTTCCTCAGTCAGCTTTATGAGGTAGCCACTTGAAATGGCTTTCAGTTAACAGCTGAGCTGAACCTTTACAATTAATTATCAGTTAATTACTTGAATTTCTTACATTTTTATGTGTTTAAGAGCATCAGTTGTAAAGTTGTGAATAGGTACAGGGGTTGGACAATGAAACTGAAACACATGGTTTTAGACCACAATAATTGATTGTCCCAATGGACAGTTCTGGTAGAAACAGGAGAGTTGAGGTGCACACTGAATTCTGCCGTGCAATTTGGGCAGCCGTGGTTTTATGTTTTTTGGATGCAATCCAGGTTAACACCGAACACCCCTTTCAGACAGCTTCCTCTTGCGTCCACAGTTAATCCTGTTGGATGTGGTTGGTCCTTCTTGGTGATATGCTGACATTACCCTGGATACTGTGGCTCTTGATACATCACAAAGACTTGCTCACAGATGCACCAGCAAGACGTGCACCAACAATTTGTCCTCTTTTGAACTCTGGTATGTCACCTATAATGTTGTGTGCATTGAAATATTTGATGCAAACTGTGCTCTTACCCTGCTAATTGAACCTTCACACTCTGCTCTTACTGGTGCAATGTGCAATTAATGAAGATTGGCCACCTGGCTGCTCCAATTTAGCCATGAAACCTCCCACACTAGAATGACAGGTGTTTCAGTTTCATTGTCTAACCCCTGTAGAGTTGGTATACAGTGAATAGCTCTGTTAGAGTAATTTTCTAATTCATATTATGGCAAGATATACTCAAGTTAGTAAAAAAAAAAAAGAACTGTCCATCAATCCAAAATATTTTCAAGAACTTTAAAAGCCCATCAAAAATGTTATGATAAAACTGGCTCTTATCAAGAGCACCCCAGGAAAGAAAGACCAAGCCTCAGAAACCACAAGTTAACAGCACTCACATATACAATTTTAGGCATATCTGGCTTATTTGCATGTCCTCCGGATATTTCTGCAGAAATTGTGTGACAAAATCATGTAAACATGGACTAGAATCCATAGAAAGGTTTCAGAAAATCGTGTTTTTTTTTTTTTTTACCAATGCCACGATGAACTGTATCAGTTCATCAGAGTTTATGTGAAGGACAAACCTGAAACTTAAAACTTATAGCTTTGTAGGCCCAGTTTAACCACTTAAATTCTAATGATCTAGCATAAGGCATCTTTTCATTATTTATGAGGTTATTTACCATATTTGTTAGATTATACACCTTGTGTTTAATGTTCTAATAGACAGAAAACATTATAAAGTATTTGCCTATCAATGCATTGTATGTTTTCTGCTCCCCTCCTGTACTCCTTTTACTATTCATAGCATCTGCCACTCTGTGTCACTGACCGCCTGCTGTTTTTCACCCAGAGGGAAACAACAGCCATGAGCCACAAGCAACGGAAAAGCTGAGGTGAAGATACTGTCACATCTGCATCTGCTGCAAATACGCGTGACATAATTTGGCTGGCAAATATGAAGGTTGCTCAGCTATCAAATCTCCTCGAGGCTGTGTCTAAACCACCCTAGCATGGGCTTAGTGATGGAGCCTGGCCAGCGCTTACATCAACACTTAGTCCAGGGAATACACCTCAAAGAGGAGGAATCATCTGGGTTTAAAAAAAAAACCACAAGATATTCAAACAGAAGATGCTGAAAAGCCAGGCTTTGATGCATTCTGTTGCATCAGAGCTTCAGATGCTAATGTGCTGCTGAAGATAGACATTTAGCTTTCAATAAAAGCTTGAACCTAGAGTTCTTATCTTTTAAAATGACCCTATTCCTCAATAAATGCTAGTAAAGGATGACGAGTTGGTGCATACACAGGGGTAAGAGTTATTTTCAGCCTTGACTTTTACAGCTGGTATTCACACAGTCTGGCAATGGCCATAATGCATTGGAGTGACTATCTTCAGAGAAAGGTCCTGCTTTTGTCTCTTTTGTTGGAGATGACCAGCGAATCCGTGTGTGGAGGCACCATGTCCAGCGCCAAGACCAACAGTTTGTTTTCAAGTGTCATGCTCCCAGAAGGCCTGTTGTCACGGTGTGGGGTGCTATTTCATACAGTGCAAGATCACATAAGGCATACGTGTCAACTCAAGACCCGCGGGCCGAAGGTCTTTGAACGGTATGTGTATTCTTTACGAACAGCCACGGTTCGGTTTGTGTAAACACACGCACAATACATGGTATGCGCGTGCGCCCTCTCTTTCTCACGTGTGCGTGCCCGCTCTCTCTTTCTCTCTCTCATGCATGCTGCGCCTTCTTTCTCTAGCGTGCACGCCCCCTCCCCTCTCTCTCTTTCACAAAACAAATTGTGAAATGCTACATCTATCACGCATGTTCTTAGCAGTCAACAAATTTAGATTTTATACTAAATGAGCCTCTTTTCAATATGTCAAACGTTCTGACCAAAGTTAATATTACAACTTGTATTTTTATATTTTTTTATACACTTGGATAGTTTGATCCTTGATTGATAGAGTGGATTTTATAACATTAAAATGACTAATTAAAAGGATTTATGTTTTTCCATGCAACTGTAATAATTTAATTGAATAATTAATATATTCAGAGTTATTTAACAATTAGGAGTAGTTACATTCATTTTATATTACATTCAGTTAAATTTTGTTACATTTTAAGTTACATCTGGCCCTTTAAGGACAGCCCTTATGCCGATGTGGTCCTCGGTGAAAATGAGTTTGACCCCCCCTAATATAAGGTCTTTATTGCATGCACTTTGACAGCTAAAACCAACATTAATTAGGTCCAGCAACCAGTGGCTTAACCTTTTCAGAATGCACACTCCGGTATTCAGTTTCAACAGGACAATGCTTGTCCACAAACTTCTACCATCTTTAGAGCTTGCCTCAAAGACCCAGATACTATGCCATGGTCAGCCACACCACTAAACCTATGCGTATGGACACCAACACTACAAACATTCTGCAAAATCTGCATTTGGAACCATTAGAACTCTGGCATGTTACATTTCACTCTACATCTGTAGCTCAATAAATATTAATACATTTTAGATATATATTTTTCTTCATATCTTCATCTTCTTTCTGAATATAATTGCAATCCAACCGTACCTTCTGGAAGCAACCTTTTTTTTTGTTTGAAGATGAGTGAAGATAAGGCCTACACTTAGGCCAGTTTGGGTTAAGCGTGTGGGTGTGTGTTTGTGTGTTTACCACATGTATATTTGATGTGCTTGCAGGCCTGGCAGTTTGGCCTGGGAGCTGATGGAGAAGGTCATAAGAGAAGGTCAGATAATCATGCAGTAATGTTCTGTGAAGGCCAGGTCACACTGCAAATTACTCTGTGTGTTGGTAATATTTACAAAACATTCAGTTCAATAAACCCTAGATGCAAAAGGTAAAAATAAAAAATACTGAAGATGATGTCAGCTAATCACAAATAATTCTACAGCCAAGCTTCACCACAAAAATCCATATATAACCCAAATGAACGACAAGTTACCTGGCAACAAAAAGCAGTCCCTCCTACACTCAGCATCTCCTCCGTGCGATGCTGCAAGTGCACAGCTGATTATTTCAACCTGATTGCAGAGTCTGGGGTTACTGCAGTTTGTTGACCGATAGTAACCGGCTGAGCTGTGAGCGCGGATCAGGGCCACGGACATCGCTGCAGCTAGATCTCGCTTTCCACTAAGTATGGATTACAAAGATTTGTTGGACAGCTCACAGGCCCCGGATTCAGTTGCAGTCAGTAAGGGAGGAGAAACTGTGAAGGATGCCTGTCTGTCTTCTTTGTGGGACCCAGAAATCAAAAAAGCAATTATTATTACTATTGTTACTATATTGTACTATTACATGTCAATATCATTTAAGCATATACAGAAAATCAGACACTCATTTAAAATAAAACGATTTGTTGGCAAAAAAATAAGTTGGCATATTTAATGCCATATTTGCCACATTAATGTATGTGTTGCTGGTCATGCTGGTGAAGCAGCTTGATCTTGCTGGTCCTGATAATCAACAAGCTTGGTCATGCTGGTGAACCAGCTTAAACTGGCCAGGCTGTTTTTTGTTTTTAGCAGGGACTAATAAATACCATCTAAGCTGATATTTCTTTAATGTTTAAGTACCGGTATGTAAAAAAAAATTACCTTAAAATGAGCTTAAGTGTGTTCTTTATACTTATTTACACTTAGAAACTCAAAACAAGATCTAATTTAACCAGTGAATGAATATTTTTTAATGTTTGCTTTCAATGTAGATAACAGTACAATGATAAACCTGTAGCAGCAGTCAGCTGCAATGTACCGGTAATGTGCACTATTGCTGTCAATGATAAAAGTTTCATTAGTTCAAATGTTTACATGATTTCTACACAAATAAATACAGTTTTGGAAAGAAGTAGTTTAACAATACATTATATACATGTGAGAATGATAAAATTGAATAATTCACTTTCTTTAGTGTGTGAACAGCGGAATTTAAGACATACGAGGGCTTATTCTGGATTAAACAAGCTTCTCAGAGATTCTCATTTTAGATGGCCAGACAGTCAGAGCATCTAAAATAAGCCTAAAGTAAAATGGCTCTAAACCAGGGGTGTCCAAACTACGGCCCGCGGGCCATTTGCGGCCCGTTTCCTTTTTTGGAGCGGCCCGCGAGGTATTTTAGAAATAGAATGAAAGTTGGCAAGTTAGAATGAAAGTTTTTATAATGTGAGGTTCAATGTTTGAACGCTAGGTGTCAGAAACGGGCCAAAGAGTCCAAAAGCGGAGAGAGTGCGCATTTCTAGCGCAGAAAAATGGGGCAAAGAGTCCAAAAGCGGAGAGAGTGCGCATTTCTAGCGCAGAAAAACGGGGCAAAGAGTCTATAAGTGGAGAGGGTGCGCTTTTCTAGTGCAGAAAAACGAGGCAAAGAGTCTAAAAGCGGAGAGAGTGCGCATTTCTAGCGCAGAAAAACGGGGCAAAGAGTCTAAAAGCGGAGAGAGTGCGCATTTCTAGCACAGAAAAACAGGGCAAAAGAGTCTAAAAGCGGAGAGGGTGCGCATTTCTAGCGCAGAAAAACGGGCCAAAGAGTCTAAAAGCGGAGAGGGTGCGCATTTCTAGCTCAGAAAAACGGGCCAAAGAGTCTAAAAGCGGAGAGGGTGCGCATTTCTAGCTCAGAAAAACGGGGCAAAAGAGTCTAAAAGCGTATAGGGTGCGCATTTATAGCGCAGAAAAACAGGCCAAAGAGTCTAAAAGTTGCCGTAATTAAGGAGTTTAATATTAGGAGACATTGTGAAATTAAACATCAATTTGAAAAATCTTAGTTTACACAACACTGTCAAAGATAAAGATAGTAAGTCAAGTAAAATGGTGTGTAAATGAAATAATCAGGAAAATGTATTATTTAAAGTGGTATATTTCATTATTTGTTTTATTACAGAGTGTGGCCCGTGACTTCAAATATATTTCTCCTTCTGGCCCCCAACAAAAAAAGTTTGGACACCCCTGCTCTAAACTATGCTCCCCAGTTTCACATTTCGAACTGCATAACTTATACACTATACACACTTACATACAGGCCTAATATTACATCAGATCATGAATAATAATAATAATAATAATAATAATAATAATAATAATAATAATAATAATAATAATAATAATAATAAAAATAATGATATGCTCTTCTCTTCCTATTTGAGTGTAAAATGCTGTCTAATGCAGATGCACAAGCACATGCTCACTGTCACTACAGAGGGTCCTATTTCTCTGGCCTGCATGTTGCCAAAGGCTTTATGTGTTGTGACCTCTATAGTGTGTAAGCCTACTCCAGCCACACAAAGCAACAGGATCAAACCGGTCCTTTCCTCTGTGTGCATCCACTGCAGAATCATGGTAATTGCTATTACTCCTAGCTATTCTCTGACAACAACATTCTCTTCTTTATGCCAGACCACTGTTTTCAGCCTAGAGCCCCATTACTACAGCTGCCTGTGGCACTACACCACTACCTCATTATCCTTTACGATGGGATGGTTAAAACAGCACGTTAGTTTAATAAGGTAAGCCAGACAATCATAAATTTTTCATGGAATAAATGTGATGTGCATAGTGATTATAATAATATGACAAAAGCAGTGTTTACACTGAATCAGTTAATTAAAATGACTTATAGTATATTCTCATAATATTGCCTTAAAATGCCAGCTTTAAAAGCATGTTTCTCAGCAGAGAAGCATCATTGCTACTGTGAGCTTAATATGTTTCAGCAGGTCAAGCAGACAGGACAGTGCTCTTGAGAAATGTATAGTATTTTTCTAAAATCCTGTTATATTACTTTACCTCCTCAGTCTACATACTTCGTTCACTTTTAGATGCTAGCTCTGTATCTCCAGCTTGTCCAGAAATGCATGTTCTTTGGAGGTTTCTCAATGTATGTACAGTGCGAGCCCAGGACCAAGAAACGCCTATGACTTTATGAAAATTGCCAGATACAGTATCTATAAATGTTAAAAAGGCTTTTTTTTTTCCTTTTCCTGTAAAAATATCAGTTTGAAGAAACAAGGTTTTTGTTTAACCATGGTAATTATTGTAATAATGTATGCACATAACTACAGTATATTCTGCTGAAAAAAAAAAAAAAAAAAAAAAAAACACTGGTAACATAAATCCAGTCATTTCCACACTTTTGTGTGGTTTTAATTAATTTGTTTAACTTGTATTTACTGTATCCCAACATTCTTTGCAAGACTATAAATCTATGATTTAATTTTTCCACCTGAGATTCAATATATGAAGGTTAAGAATTGTTCAGCTCTTGTTTGGTTTAATAAATAATAAATAAAATATTATTAAATATATGCCCCGAAGCTTCCTCATTATCTTAGTGTCTAAACATATATTAAGTTATTCTGTGACACTGGCCTAGAAACAGCATAAACAAGGGCAATCATGAAACAATGTATAGGCCAAGTTCAAGACAAACTATTCCTGGCTGGCTGTCTACACTGATCCTTCGGATGAGGACGTTCTCCCCTAATGTGACCTTTGTCCTCTCGGGGGGACTCCCGGCAGATATAAGGGACTGCTTCTAAACAAGACAGGAAAGGTGAAAGAAACTACAGGGTAGAAAGAAAAACAAATTAATGGATGGAAAAAGGGAACATCCAGATGGCTTATCTAATGAGGCCAAAGTTGGCCAGCTGTGAAACAAGCCGCCTGACAAATCTAGAGACTGAAGAGAGATAAGGCCCAAACTGGATCTAGACAAAACCTCCAGCTGGGTTGTTATTTCTGCAGCATCCAAAAAATACAATACACACATTATTTAATCACTACCTTTTACTTGCCCATTATAAATATATTAAAGTATAGTACAAATGTTGCAAGATGATTTATTGATTTAAAAAAAACTCCATCAATCAGAAGTCTTTTGGTGGTCCTAAATTTAAATTATAATTAAATAAAATGTTTATATTTCTGTATAAATGATACAGAACACAACACCACTTATAATTTCATTCATACATTTTAGATCAACCCTAGGCCAAAGGAATTTTGTTAAAACTTTACAATATACAAAGTGTATTCATTTCATAAGCATTGTTAATTGATGCACCCTTTTTGCAATGTTTCTACTGCAATCTTGGTTAATATTTATTATTGTAATAATTTAATGTCTAAAAAAAGAAACCTTCATTAGTGAAAAACAGCCCAGTCTTACCTTTTTTCCTCCACCATGGTCCTTCAGGAACTGAGTATGAGAGGTCTCTGAATTCGATATTGACCGCTGGTCTGCGGGGCAGGTAGGAGAAGCGCTGTGCTTCAGTCAGATTGTTCTCCACTTTTTTCAAGTGTCCGTGTAACAGAGGAGTCTGCTGGCTGCCATTGTGATTGGTCACCACATCGTCGATGGAAACACAAACTGTCCTTGGGTCCAGCATGAGGTCAGGAGGTCCGTTGGTGTTCTGACATAAGAAAGATGAAAGATTAGGTAATCTTGAGGATCTAAAGCACATTTGAGATTCTACATTGTGCCCACATTGAAATATTTAAAAAAAGAATTTGGAGCAATTTCATAGAATAAACTTTTGATTTTGATATTGGTCAATTGAAAGGCTTTTCAAAGCTGGGGGGTTTTGGTCCATTTTTTTTTACATTATCAAAGGTCTTAACACATAGGCACAGAGCACAAATGTGGATTGTCTGCTTTGAGAAAAGATTCAGATACAGCAGCTTAGATTCACCTAAAACAAATATTTTTTTCTGAAGTTCAATAAAATTAAAATATCATAAATAAATCACTGTGTCTACACGCTCTTAAAAAGCAAATTTTCTATGTAAAATTATAAAAAATATGAATAGTTATTTACCTGGTTAAACTGTTTTTTTCTACAACATAAAACCTCCTTCCTTAAGAATCATCTACACTGATGTGCCAAATGTCAGGGGATATGGGACTAGCATCTTGTTCCATGACATTTGTCATGGCCCATGGAAGCTAAACACTGCACTAACCTGTGAGATATGTGTGTGGGGCCTCCTGCATTGAATGTAAAAGTCACTCGTCTGTTTGCACAGATATTTCTAGCCAGATGCCTGTGCTGTCACTGTGAGTGATAATGTTGCCTTCTATGACGTATTCCTAATACATACGAGAAACTATGAAGCGAGGAGTGTTAAATGGCCATCCAACTTTGGAACTAGGACGTTATGACTTCCCCGTTCAAATGGAACACTGTATAAGTCCTGCTCAAACTCCCTTCATTTCTGTTGCATTGCCATGAGCACATTAGCTAGTGTTCATCCTCACTCACAAGATAACAACATGTGTGGGAGATCCCAAACTGTCCCACTTTTGGCATGTCAGAGTAAAAATGGTTCTAGATAGCACCAAAAAAGGACTCATAGCTTAATTCATTTTAAAGGGTTCTGTGTAGAGCCAGATGGTGTTCAAAAAACATGCATATCCATAACTGTGAATTTACAAGAAAAGGCAAATATGTTCTTAACTTTGAATGGAAGTTAATGTAAAATAAGAGTTGGTGTATTCATACAGAATAATTAATACAGTTAATAATAAATACAAAGCAGCTACAGGATTCAAATGATGCAGAAACCTAAAAACAGACAAAAATTATGTAACGTTTTTCACTGGACAGCAGCAATATGCATAATATTTCCTTTAAACAGTGTGATTCTGCATATTCTATTTTTCAACCAACATTTCAAGCACAAACTAGTGCCCCTCTGCATTTAAATGTGATGCACTGGAGTGTACAGCACCCGAGGGAACGTGCGCTGCTAACTGCAAAGAGACATACAGTGTAATCCCTCTCCCTCTGGCCACAGTAGGCAGACGGGGTTACTGTCGGACAAAGTTTATTCCCAGCCTCGAAAGAACAGACAGTGATGCAAGCGTCAAGTTAGTAATTTAAAGATACTGTTCTGTCATATGACAATAAGAAAATAACTATTAAAAAAGACTATTAATTAAAAAAAGGAATATAAATACAATGTCACCAGTCAAGAACAGGTGCTGCCTAGGGTGTAAACAGGGACAAGACAACAGCATATGGTGCCTTATTTGGGACAGTGACAAAAAGAATATATATATATATATATATATATATATATATATACATATTCCATTGTATA
Source organism: Astyanax mexicanus (assembly GCF_023375975.1). Lineage (NCBI taxonomy): Eukaryota > Metazoa > Chordata > Actinopteri > Characiformes > Acestrorhamphidae > Astyanax > Astyanax mexicanus. Next base: position 20,029,987 of record NC_064425.1, read on the forward strand.
TATTTCTTACATTGACCATTGTGTCTTAAAGGATTCATTTAAACCCTCACTCCGATTAAATGAATGGAATGCTAAAATTAAACAATAAAGTCTTATTTTTTTTGTCAAATATTGTTAAATTATGTGTATACTCCATAAATACAGTATAGTATACATATATATATGGAATACTTATATAATCTTATTTGTTGGACAGTGTCAATAAGATGCCCTCACAAACTTTTTTAAAAACCTTCCTTTTCTACATACATATTCTGAGATACTGTCCTGTCTGTCATTTGATTAAACAATAATACAATGTTTTTATACTGTCATAGGTTTTCTACAGAAAGTACATCAGCAATCAAGCACAGGTGGTGCCTACAGTGGATATGCAAGACAATACAATAGTACTGGTAATTAAAAAATATACTACATGAAAACACATAAAAATAAAAATCTTGATATATAATGTATCCTTTTTTGGGTGGCAGTTTTAATATGAAGCCCTCACTTCTTTAAACCTTTGTTTACCTCCATCCAATATGTAAACAGGTAGCTTGTAAACTTCCTTTACCGATTTATGATCACATACACCTCATCAATATAGATATAGTCCACTGCCTCATACTGGTACTGCCCCATACATAGTTCCACAGAGTCCCACAACAGTTTATAAACACAGTAGAAAAAAAAACACAGAGTAGAGATCTTTCTTACCATTATGATGGAGTTGGTGACAGTAGTGTTGTTGACTGAGAAGGCTGCCATGAGACATGCCATTCCTTCTGAGTGAGATGCAGTGGGATAAGTCCAGGTGTGGCTGGCCACTTCCAGGCAATCCTGAGCATCTGCTTGTTCCCTACAGTCTCTGGAGCTGCACTGCTCTTTAACCTGCCTGAGACTGAGAGCCACTCTGTTTACAAGCAAGACACTCACTCAGACTGATGGGGTGACGTCACCTGGTGCACTGCCCCCTACTGGCCTGTTGATGCATGTGTGTGAGAATTGCATCTCTGAAAAGAGTGAAACACCTGTGAATTCGTGTGTCTGAGTGGTTTATAAAGCCTAACAGTCTGAAATCTGAAACGTATATAACCACTATAAATACTGCTAGAAACAGCAAAAACAAGTAAATTAAAATTAAGCAAATTAAAAAAATATGAAACCATATTAGGACGATTGTTATTGTCCAAATAATAATAATAATAATAATAATAATAATAATAATAATAATAATAATAATAATAATAATTGGTATTATTATTATTAGCATTATTTTATAGCAATAATAATAATACATTTTGTTTAAAGTGAAATTAAAATTAATTAAATAAATGAAATACGCAGTCACAAGAAAGTGGCTGAAATACTGTGGCACCAGCACTCGAGCAGCGCCCTCTAGCGGATTTCCTTCATAAATACACTTTTCAGTAGATCACACTAAGTAGACTGCTCTTTATTTCCACATACACACAAAACAAGCACGTGTATATTCTCTTACTCACTCATACATATATGTGCATTTCATTTAATCTCTTGTCAGTTTAAGAAAATATTTAATAAAAGTTTCAAAACTGAAAAAATATATAGTATGATATAACAAAATATATAGTGGTAAAATAATAATTAAGTCTTTCTTTCGCCGTACCAGATGCTGTACTAACTGCAGAAATCCTTTACCAGCAACCAGGTTATATATATATATATATATATATATATATATATATATATATATATAATCACTTTCAATTAGTAAAAGTAGTTCAGTAGTAAAAAAGGTTCAGTAGTTCAACTGTTTTTCCAGAGCAGTGTAAGGTAAATTTTTTTGATAAAATTTCTTCATTTGCCATTCACGGTTCATGGCCTGTTCCGATGGACAACAACTCTCAAATAGTGTTCTGTGCAACAAAACACTTAAAAATAAAGAAAATACATGATTGACATGATGTCTGTTTTAATGGATGCAGAGTCTGAAAGGGTTAAGAGCAATGGGCAAGTTGGATTTCCCAGAAGTAAGTGTAGTTTGTTTTATCTGAGCACACTTGTGGCGTTCCAAAATGTTAAGTACCTGTAGGCCAAGTTTTGAGCAGTTTATCACGCTGGGAATAAGACGCTGACCCTCATCATCAACTACAACAGCAAACTGTTCCCGGGTATCAAATTTACCCTTTGTGGGTTTCACAACGCTGTACTCTCTCGTCGCTGTACATTCTCGTCATGCGTTTTCTGCCGCGGTACCGATTGCCGAGGTCAAAGTTGAACCATGTTGCACTTAAAGGTGCTTACAGAGTGCATACGGTAGGTGCGGCGAGCAGGGTTGCCAGGTCCAACAAAAATACCAGCCCAAAGTCAGTCTAAAATTCGCCCTTAAGAAGCTTAACTAGCCCAAAATAACGTATATGTTTGTCACACGTTTGAAGCAAATGACAAAACAACTATGAGTGTACGACATAGTATTATGTTTATAAGGGATTTATTATCAGTATTGTTATTTTTTTCATTAATAATTTTGTAACATTAGTGTTGTATTAGTTATTTTGTAACATTTTATATCCTAGTCAAGAACATTTAATAGTAACACAATTAGTTTAAAAAATGATTTTTACTTTAACACAAACTTTTTTTTTTAAAGTAGCCCAAAAAACGCATCCCGCCACCCTTGAACAAGCCCAATTTGGCGGGAAAACCGCAAACCTGGCAACTCTAGCGGCGAGGTAAGCTGACCCCTATAGAATTCAATAATCTCTATAGCGGTAGAGCGGTGCGTCGTTGTCGCGGAGCAGAGCGGCACGCGGCGCGTTTCCCCGCCCATAACCACGACTCTACCGCTTACCGCAGTTAAGTGCTTACACACTGATTGCGGTATGCCGCGCGGCATTTCTCAGTGCTGCCACTCTGCTGAACGTTGGCCACTTGTGGGGTGCGTTGTGCTGCTGCTGACGCGGAGAGTCGCCTGCTGATAACAGGCAGGGTTTTCTACAACTTTTTTTTTCTTTTTTCTTTTCTTTTAAATTTTTTTCCCATTTTCTCCCCAATTTAGCCCAGCCAATTTACTAGGACTCCCCCTATCACTAGTAATGCCCCAACACACATGTTTTGTAGTTTTGAGTGGCAACAGCCTCTGTCTCTCACCCTCAGAATAAAGCTCTGATTCTGCTCTTTCTCCTGTTATCTCTATATGAGTGTAGGGAAGTGATGTACAACTGAGATTGTTCACTAATAGTTAATATCAGTTGCTCATGTTTGTTGTTGTTTGGACGAGTTTTCTCTGGTTGCGTGAGTCACGTCATGCGTTTTTTGCCGCGAGGTTAAAGTTGAACCATGTTGAACTTTGACCGCGGTAAGCGGCACCGCGGTAGAGGCGTGGTTATGGGCGGGGAAAATTTATTACCGCTTTCCGCTCTGCTCTGCGGCAGCGACGCACCGCTCTACCGCTCTAGAAACAATTGAATCCTACGGGGTTCAGCGCACTGCGCCGCACCTACCGCGTTCGGTGTGTAAGCACCTTGAAGTAAATGATCTGGGGTTGATGCTGCAGTTGGTCAGGTCTAGGTTCAGCAACAGTATGTGCTGAAAGAATGAGGTCAGCTGACTACCTGAATATACTGAATATAGACCAGGTTATTCCATCAATGGATTTTTTCTTCCCTGATGGCAATGCCAGGATTCATGGGGCTGGAATTCAGTAAAACTTCAGTGAGAATGAGATCATTATTTTCACACATGGATTGTTCACCACAGATATTAACCCCATTGAGAATCTTTGGGATGTGCTGAAGAAGGCTTTGTGCAGCGGTCAGACATCAATGCTGCAAGATCTTGGTGAAAAATTAATGCAATACTGGATTGAAATAAATCTTGTGACATTGTAGAAACTTATTGAAGCAATGCCAATAAAAATGCGTGCCGCAATCAAAGCTAAAGACGTACCAACCAAATATTACAGTGTGTGACTTGGCAAAAGCTTAAAGGGTGATTTTGTTAATCTGTTTTTATGAAATATGGGAAAATAACATGGAAAAATGATTTTGTCAAGAACAAATACAAACCATTGGAGACAGCTAATATAAAATAAATTTAATATTGAACTGAAAAAAGGATAAATAACACTTTAAATCATAGCAAAGACATTGGAATGTGAAATATGAGCATTTGAATAGTGTTTGATTGACCTGACAAATATAGAATTGAGATGCAAATTACAGATTATAAATTGTGAAATTGTAACTGAAACATGATGCATACTTGTTATTTTTAATGCATGCAAAACACTATAAGCTACAGAGTAATCAGCCCCTCTAACATAACCACTGGCCCTAGCTTAAAATGGTCTAGAACTAAGCTCCTTTTTAAAGTGTATTATTTGCTTCTACATGTTTGTTTCAACCATTTAACCATTCAGATGCCTGAATTAATATTTACGTTATATTGAACTAGTTCTGGCCTGATTTCTAGGACGACATGTTAATAATAGTTATGAAATAATTGTTTTATCATTTATTTAACATCATGATTTGAACCTTAAAAAAATACAGTCATGTGCCCCTAATAAGAAACACACATGAATGAGCTGCTCACTGATTTTATTTGATTTAATTTTGAAATCAGTCTGATTTTATTTTTCAGTGAAGCTCTGCTGTTCAGTCATTTTGTATCTACTTCTCTGCCATGCGTGAAAAAGTTTCTTAGCGTTGGTTCAGTTTAGGTGAATGTTGTCTGTTACCTCACCCCTTATCCAGCTCTGATGCTTTACTATTTCAAAAGCGTGTGTGAGTGTGTATGTGTGTGTGTGTGTGTGTGTAAATGAGGGGGTGGGGCTGGTCACAAGGGCTTGCATGTGCCTCTGTTGCTGCAGTGGGATCTGAATCTTTTTTGCTGACCAAGCCCCACGTCCTCCACACAGCAGCACCACTACATGTTTTTCTAGGAGTTTAAACTGGAGTGACTCACCAGCACGCGCACCATTGGAGGTCACAGTTAAATCACAGTCTGTGCAATAATGAAGTGTGAGTGGGTGATGGGTGATGAGTGGGAATCATTCAGTCAGTTAAGCCAGGTTTAGACAGTGCTGAATGTCCAGAGCATAAGCAATAGATTGTATTGTAAGTGGGATGTTAAAGCACTGAAGATCATAATGTTGAATATTTCAAAAGTCCTGCCCTTAATGGTGCATTGGTCTTATGTTATCAGGTTGCTTTATTTGCAATGCCTCAGTGCAGTAGGAAACACTAAATAAAATGAAATATGTAATTGAAGCAAAGAGGTGATGTAAGTGTTACATATGGTAGGAGGTCAACATTGATTAGGCCTACTCCCACCTACCCCTCCCCTTTAATGGGTGTTGCAATAGTGCATAAATGGAGCCTGGCAGAGGGCAGCTACCAAGACTGAGATGATACGAGGTACAGTTTGGCTAACAGCATGAGGACACTGGGATTGATCCTTATTATTCTGCTGCTGCTGACAGCTGGTGAAGGTATATGTATAAGTAAAAGTATATGAATGACTCCTCAGTCACTCTAGAGCAGTTAAAAAGACAAGCTGTAACTTTACATTAACTTTGTGATTTTGGTTATATTTCTCCAGCTGATGATGTAGACACACAGCGGTGGACCTGTGGCTATCGGGGGCTCTGCAGGAAGCACTGCTTCGCCCAAGAATACATGGTGGGCTACCATGGCTGCCCTCGCAGATACAGGTACCATCTATCATCCAGTGACAGCAGTTATAGCATTTATTTATAAACTAATCTGTGCAATGTGTGTTGTTTATGTGTTTGTCTCTAATCATTTATTCATGGTAGTTTTCAAGCTAAAAACCCTTTTATGCAAGGCGTTCACTGTATGAAACCACCTTGTTTTCTCACTTTGCAGTTGTATTTAAAGCTGCAATCCCTAAGATTTTTCAACTGGAAATTTCAACTGAAAGCTTTAGTATTCTTGAGTTGGAAGGGGACACAGTGTTCTAATTAATGGTATCAATGCCCTGAATAGGCCATCCCTGCAACATCTAATATATTTATTCTAGAACAGAGTAGTCTGGTAGTTTTGCTGCATATAATTGTTCTTTGTATTTTCATATTATTTAATAAATGAACAAAATGGAAAAATGTTCTATTCCAAACACATAATTTCAGACCAATTTTTTCATATTAACCTGCATTAAAAGTACCCCACATGAACAGTGCAATTACATATGCTCACCAGAGAGGTCTCTAATTCCCCAAATTCCCCAAATCTACTGTCACTTTAAAAGGAAAACCATTGTCTACATGTATATATTTTTTTTATTGCAAAGCATGATTTAACCCTGCTAACAATGATGTTTTGATCAGCTCATTAGACATGTGATGTGCTTAGTTCATGATATTTTTGAGCAATAAATATATATCAACATCCTGTATGGTACCCAAGCAAGGAAGTTATTAAACAAAAACGCAAGTGATGCAGCCAAATCCACTCAGTGTGCAGTGGTCAAAGAAGTGCCTTCAGGAATGACCTTTGACCCTGCACTTACAATAATCACAATCCAAATCTGGTTTAGTTTAATGGTTTGTAATTTGTTGTGTAACTTAAAATAAATCTGTAAGTAAATCTGACATTTTAAAAGAAATTCTCTGTGCATGTGTAAAATGGTTAAACAGGACAGCTGTATTGTATTTATCATCTGCTTCTTTCCAGATGCTGTGCTTTGCGATTTTAGCCCCTCAACTGGTTCCTGCAAAAGCATTCACCCATTCATCTGCTGCAATACGGAATGCTGTGCTGAACTATAAACTGTCCTTTTGAACTTCAGGAGATATGTAGCATATTCATGTGGTAACAAAACTGTACCTTTATTTCTCACCGTATTATACATGTGCTGTGAACCTGTCATTTCTAGACTGCAAGACTCAGTGCAAAAATAAATGATATTTTAGTTGATGGGAGAAAACACTTGCAATAAAACACCTGCATTTGACTGTGATTGGATTAGTGCAGTTAAAGCAGCTCAGCTTGTGCCCTGCATTGTGCGCATGCAGGACAGCAATAAAGCTGACTGACCCACATATGCTTTCAAGTTCTGCATCTACTAACAAAGTAGTGATGATGTAACTGAAATGCTAAGACTATTGCAATAAACTATGGCAGACTGAAAGAAAACTGGTCTTGAACTGAGTATTTAAGAGTTTTAGAGACCAATAAGTTGTTGGTATGGAATGAAACTTTAAATGAATGTACATGAATGTAATGATACTATATGTATTATATGTGATTACAGTATTAGAGTAAACGGATACATTTATTGGGTACTGGATAGATATGGTTTGATATGGATGCATACAGTTTCTGTATGGCATTGCAAGGAACTCTCATATGTTGCAGCTAAGCCAGTATATCCAGTATACCCGTAGTAGGGGGAAAATGGTATGTATATTCTTTGCGAACCTTTACGGTACGGGGTCACGGTTTGGTTCACGCAAACGAATGCAGAATACACGGTACGTGACTTGTGGAACCAATGAACCTAATGCGAAACTAGAGTGCAGACTGGGGCACACAAGCAGAGAGTGCGCGCGGAAATGCCCCCCTAACTCATTGACTGCAGAAGCTGGTCCAATAATTCAAGATTGTTGTAATTTGACAGAGAAATTACTTGGAAACCTGTGGTCTGTGTGGATAGGAATTATCCTGCTGAAAATTGCCAGTGGAAAGCCGTTCCATGAGAGCAAACGTAGCTGGAGGAAGTCTAGCATTTTTTTTATCTTTTGGTACTCGGTAGTACCAAGACATTTCAGTCGGTGCTTCTTTGGTATTGAATTTCGAGACCCAGACCTAGCTATTAGTGACCAGCAGTCATATGCAACTGTGACTACATGGCAAAAGCACATTGAAGCTCTCACCATGAGGCCTTCATACTCAAAACATACTGTTGGCCGATATAAAAAAAACTGGATATTTTGCTAAAAACGATAGTTCCAGCCCATAACAGTCGACATTTCTTATACACAACAACACTGCAAATAAGGGGTGACAGTGGCTGGTTGACAAGATGGCTTCGATATCCGTCCAAGGGTTAAGGTAGGTTGGAACCCAATTCTGGTCCTTGCATCAGTGTTCATCAGACCATGTGATGATCTTGCAGTCTTCATTTGCCCAGTTTCAGTAAGCCCCAGTTTAAAGCAGTTGTCCCCCTGCAATTAAGTCTACCTAGCATTTTTTCCAGAAGTTCTGGTCAGTGTTCACAACATGTGGTATTAGCACATATAATCAGAGTATACCTGTGAGATCATAAGGACAGGATATGTGACCCGGTTATTCAGCAACGTCATTTTTGTGACTGTCATTCATCTCATTCATAGCACAGCCTGTCTTAAGCAGGGTTGATTTTAATTAGTACAGAGGTTTTATAAATCCCTTAATTAGATAAGCTCGTGCCACATGTAGCAGCTGACATGGATGACCTTTTGATTTGTTTGCTGTTATGATGGCAGGCATAAAAATAAATCTAAATATATAAAATTCAAACTTCACAGTATTTTAGAACTGCAAATGCTATATTATAAACTATATAAACTCTTTAAGGTATTTATGTTTATTCTTCTATATAGAACTACAATATTTATGACTAAAATTTATCACTGATTTTTATTAATAGATGTATTTGTATTTCAGTTACCCCATGTGATCATTGGAGCTAACCCTTTAAGATGTGCAAGAGTGCAACAATTAATCCACAAGGAAATTAGCTTGTTTTTAAGGAATGGTTCGTAACATATGTAAACCGCAGATAATAACTACATAAGCGTTTGATTACTGAATGATCCATAATCCAAAAATGATAATTTCAATAATGGATAGATTATACAAAATCAAAATAATAGTTTGTTGCAGTAGTAACTGAATGCAGATTATGTTATATAATGTGTGTTATGTACATTATATAGTGTATGTTTTATATACATTACACATAATATAGTGTATGCTGTCTACTCATTAACATAAATTAAATCAATAATTAAAGTAAAAATAACACAATGAAAGAACTCATTTACAAATGTCTTTGCCACTTTATTTATATCTTTTTTCTTTTTTTTTTGAAGACAGGCACATACAATAAGGATAGCTAAAGCTGGAAAATTACTGACAAAACCTGAAAATACTCTGCAGTATTCAGTTAAACGTTACCATACAAGGAAACATTATCCAAGTATTTGATTCTAACCATTACAAAATAAATAAAATACGTCAAAAGAAAAAGAAGAACAAAAAAATACTTTGCGTGTAAATGAACTGTTGAAGATGAAAATACACAAAACCCTTAAGCATGAGCTCAGGGGCACAAATAGCTAACCAACAATGTTCCATCTTTCTGTCTTGCTATGCTTAAAAGTAAAATTTCAGACATATGAGATGGGATTGAACACACAAAAAAAACAAGTTTAAAAAAAAAAAGAAAAAAAAAAAGACCCTGAACACAGTTATTAAAGCATCTTAGTTCAGGACTCTCCACTGTAGGGACTTCAAAGACAGTATAGGTGATCTGTATTGATAAATCTTATTGGTGTATTATTCGCCCTTTAAAGCCAAAAGAAAAACAAATTGCAAAATTCATAACAAAACAGCCATCAGTAATGTTCAGTGTAATTATATTTAATAAGGCTCAGGACAGAATATACAGTCTGTAAGGTGTAAAAATTGGGGAAAAAGATCAAAATGACATTTCTGACATTCACACTCCCATGTTTTCATAAGGCCTTGTTACTTAAGCAGAGAATATGGGGAGGGGAAAATAAAAGAATTCAGCAGACCACCTCTTATCCCGCTTTAAACTGCAACTGTGGGGAATTATAGATGGAGCCATTTATACAAACAAAATTGTCTATGCCAATTAAAATGCATAGCAGCCAGTGAACAGGGAAAGCTTTTTCTTGGTCCAAGTTATCTGTTTATGGACCATAATGGTTAATCTATCATATCTGCTGTTCTTCCTCGTGCATGAGGGCCAGGCCAAGCTTTCATAAAGAGCCACAGTAACACTGTCTTACTTCCCCTTCATAAAGGATGTCAGACAAATAGAACGTTTATATAAAAAGTGATGTGTATTGGAAACAAAATTGGACCGATGAACAAACAAGCAACAAAAATACGCTGAAGATCAATATGCAAATGTAAAACTGAAGGATATCCTCTCAAACACACTGGCCTGAACGACGTGTTTTTCCCCTCCCACTACAGCATTCAACAGTGTGCTGGGGTGACGACTTTTGCTGGAACACACTGGTTCGTATTTTCACTCCAGTTTACTTTGTTTTCTTCTCTGATGTCAACGTGTCGTGAAGCTTGGTAACATACTTTTCATATTGGTCCATCACCAACGTTCCGTTTTCATCAAAGAACACCCCAACTGACTTTGTGAACTCGGTCTCTCTGTACTGCTTGGTTTTCCCATCAGTAAAGGAGGCTTTCAGTGTGTACTGGTCATCAAACCTACAGGACATTTCAATCCATTAGTGGATATTTGTAAGAAAATGTAAAAGGAACGTTGTTTAAAGAACTGTAACTCTGTAACTGTAAAAGAAATACCGTTTAAGACTGGATGAAAGCTGCCAAGTGTGGTCTGGATCCATGCCAGCTGGGTCTTTTTGAACAGCCACGAGAAAGATGTTTTTCTCTTTGTAGGAGGTATACAAGGTTAGGATGCCCATCATTATAAAATATGTATGATTTTGTTAAGGAAAATAGAAAAACAGGAAATTACTCAAAAAAAAAAAAAAAAAAAAAAAATGAATAAAGACTAAACCTGTGTTTATGCTGTGTTCCATTTAACTCTAATGTCAGATGTCAGAACTGGGAATGATTTCACACCTGCATACCTGTTGACTGCATTCAATTCAAACTTTCAGATATCAGCTAGCATTGTTAGCATTGTCCCAGGTTAGCACTGTTAGCTATACCAGTTGATAACGCATTATTATTATTATTTTTTTGCACAAATAAACATCATGGAAACATGTCCACAGATAGAAGTTAGACTAATAAGATATTAATAAATCTAAGTGCAGTTTTATAAACTGTTTAATAATACTGCTGTTACTAATGCAGTGCGGTGCAGCCATATTGGATTCTGAACTCCAGTGACCAGACCTTCCTAAAAGGAAACGTAGATACGTGGATACGTAGGAGCATTCCAGTCAAAATTTCCTACTTTCAACATCCGACGTCGAAAACAATACAGCCTTGCCCACAGGACCAAATTTCAAGATCAATTTACAGTCAAATCATTTTATATGGCTTATGATAATGTTGCATTAAAAGCAGAATGAATGAATGCAGTCTGTAATTTACTGTTGACACTAATCATAACGTATCTATCTATGCTAACCAAACATTCCAACAGGCCACTTTTGTTATTTAGAGCTATTAAGGGCTTAGTTAACTAGCACTTAAAACGCAATAGTTAATTAAAAAAAGAGGAGTTGCATCTATGTTTGAATGCACAACATTTAAAATCTCCACCTAACCCTTTTTGTGGAGTTAGGAGAATCTGAAGTGTCTGTTATACTGCTCATAATAATATAATGTAAAGGATATGAAATGACGCAACATGCCAGGACAGGCTTGGACTCTGGGAAAGGGTGCAGGTAATCCCAAACTAAAGCTACGATTGCAAAAAGGCAGGACACTGTGCAAATGAAGAGACGTCCATCCACAAGGTTGAAGTTCTCAACATACCCATACTTCTCAATGAGTACCTGCGTTAGAAAGAAAAGCAGTGAAACAAGGGAGCAACGTCCAAATAAAAAAAAAAAGCAAGCAACAAAATCTATGCACACCTTAAATCACATCTTATACTGAAGGGTGTAACTAAAGGCTTTCACTTACCTTCTTTGCTGCATCGTCAAGAGAATTTTTCACAGCTGCTCCATCCCATTTGTCAATTTTCACAGGTTTTTCATCAATCCTCCACTGGAAAATACATTTTACAGTGAGGTGAGTTAAACAGTTTTTTTTTTCTTCTTCCTGGTTTTAATTCATTACAAGAGATTCAGTCACCCTACCATCACACAGGCAAGCAGCAAAAAAATAAAATAAACATGCCTCTGATTTCACAATGAAACTGAAACCAAGTTGGCATTAACCGGAAAAGCTGAAACCTGTCAAATATAATGTTGATATTAACGCTGAACATCAGTTCAGTAAACAAATCAAGTCCCATATTCTTAAAACTGCTATTAATATACTCTGCCATACTCAGTAGGGTGTTTTCTACTCAATACCTATTATTTTCTATTCAAAAGTAGTAAGAGTGTAGAAGAGCCCTCAACAATTCAAAACTTGCTGATTTACTCTTTCCATCATCAACATTAAAAGATGTATTGTAACAAATAAAAAAACAAACATTTATTCAATGTAATCAGGGAACTATGTATCACAATAGCAAAATTTATTTCATAGAAAAGTCTTATTGACAACATCTAGTTTAAAGATAAATCTTACATTAGATATAACTTTCATGAAACATTTGTATTAAACTGCCACTCTCTGCAACCTAACGAACATAAGGTAACAGCTGTTAACTCTCATGTCTTCAACCCTATAAACACACACAGCTGATAAACTGTGTAAAGAGCACAAAGAAGCCTGATCATACAATTATTTTTAGTAGTTGACATACTTTAGATATCGTATAAATAACAGTGATAAGATTTTAAACACGTTTCATATTTTTCAATATACATTATTTTCAAAGTAATAGTTTTAAACAACTGGTTGAACCTTTCAACATAAGAGCAGTCAATTCTTGTTTGTAAAAGATTCAAAGTACTGTTCCAAAGACACTAAGCTAAAAAAATATATACATACTTTTGTATTATAAACACCAAACAAACTTACCAAACTATACATTTCATTACAGAGAATGTAAAAAATGTCCGTATGTTTGCTATCTAAAATATATTATATTTACATACTGATTATATTAGATTGCATTATATTTCTACATGCAACATACTGACACGTAGAGCCATATAACATATAATGCACTTTCTTCTTTGAACTACTTCTTAAAAAACTCTTAACTCTTGTTTGTAAATAAATTAGAGGTGCTTTTTTAAAGATTCAGACTAAAAGACTTAAATAGAAAAACAATATTTGTATCTATTTAAAGACAATGTACCTAAAATATTTTAAAGAAAAGTTGGTTTAAAAATGGTTTTATGTATGTTATAAAAAACTTAGATCATTTTAAAAACTGCTGTCAATTACGTAAAAAAAAAATATTTTTCTTTTTTTGGAAACTGATACAAATCTTTTTAAAAATAACTCAAAAATCACAACTCAAAAAAATGTAATTACTTTTACTCATTTTTTAATCCCAGTTTTGATTTGAGCCCATTATTTTCAATGTAATATAATCAGGGTTTCAGGTTGTACTCACACTTGCCATATGTGCAGATGGATGTCGGGGTTTAAACTAACGGAATTAGTCACTCCGAGTCTGCGAGTACAGATAGATTGTTTAGTTCGCTGGTTCTCTGATAAATACACGGATCTACACGCAGCCTGTGAACTTTCTGCACTGGTTTAACATGTAGTTTAGCTAATCTAACACTAACACTGTATCTAGGTCTAGTGTACTAGCAATATGACTGGCTAATGTACACGTAGGAGCGAAAACAGCGCCACGGCTTCTTCAAGTCTCCGTGTTAAACAGGCAGCCCGCCTTTAGCCGTTAGCCAGCTCGCCGCGGGTTACCGGCTCTCCTCCGCCTGAACTACGGAACGTTTAACCTCTGCACCGCACCGAGAAATATCCCCGGAGCTCCGGGAACCGCGGCGGAGTGTAAAACCGGTAAAAACAAAGCGATACAGCCAATAATTCTTACTTTTTCCAGCAACCCACTCTTCCCATTCTTTGCAGCCATCTTCTCTTCCTGGTCCGGACCTGTGACCTGGCTCTCTCTGATTGGCTGCTCCGACACACGCAGCCGGGCGGAGGACCCCGGTCTGCCCGCGCTGCCTGATCTGCCTGATCTGCGGATTTTAAAGAGCCACTAAATACTAAATCATAAACTTTCTACCTTTTAAAGGGTCTCTGACACAAACACCACCAAGAGCTCTTATGGGTTAAGAATCTTTTCCGGAGTTGATACACTACCAAAGAGCACTCCCGAGTGAGTAAAAAAAAAATTAATGGGTTCTTATGGAGCAATTAAGCAATCTCAGTTTATAGATATTTAAAACATTATAAACAGAAAAAAATGCTTTTACTCATTTACTCAAAACAGAACAAAATCGAATGATTAAGCACTATGAACAAACATATTTTTATAAACTTTTTAAACCCACCACAACCAATGCTTTTACTGCCTTTTAGACTTTTTTTTTTTGAAATATATTATTCTACTCTCCAAAAATAAAGTAATATAGTGGCCAAGTGGTTAGTTACTATTTTTACTTGCCCTTTTTCTCAAGCAGTTTATAGTAATATTCTGATTATATTGGGGAAGATGAGCTCACCAACCAATCAGCACACAGTATCTGTAATGCTAGCGTCTCTGTTGTACAAAAATAATTTTCTGTCAAAAATGGAAATATACTGGTGCATTTTATTTAATTTTTTAGCTAAATACTTTATTCTACTTTTTATAATTAAAGGAATATCCTGGACAAATAGTAAGATACTACTTTTAATTACAGTTTTTAGCCGTTTAGCTCTATTCACCCCATTCATTTTGGACTCACTCGCGGGCTCCCTCTGGCGGTTTGCAGCCTTTTCTGATATAGCGGAAGAAACTCGAATACTTGGGGAAAGGCGCAGACGCTCCTTAGAGTTGCCAAGTTCGCGGTTTTCCCGCCAAATTTGACTAGTTTAAAAATACAGTCGCATGTTGCGTTTTTTAGGTTACTTATCAGATACTTCAGCAACACTCACAAATCATTAGAGCTCTTTTGCAGAAACTACACATTGTATGTAGTGATTCACTGACACCCTACCAAATGTTTTTGAAGGTTCCTGCAATTATTATATAAAGAACATTCATATATCATATATATTAAAAACTATTAAAAGAGTGTTGCTAAAATAATAATAAAAATAGCAACACCAATTATACCCTTACAAACAAAATGTTTAAAAACATAGTATAACATAAGACTTAAAGTTCTAGTTGTTCTTTTGCTATTAATATCAGGTTTGCTTCAAACATGTGTAGCAGATGTTAGATTTTAGAATAGTTTAGGCTGCTGAAGGGCAGGTTTTAGACAGACTTGAGATATTTTTGCTGGACCTGGCCCTGTCTCAACAAACAGGCTCCGATATGGATATGGTCTGTAGAATTAAACTACCCTCTTAAAAATTCTAATCTTTTTGAAAACAGACTATCTTTTCAAAGAAGACTCAGACCTCAATATTTCAAAATATTTGATTTACGTTTCAAAAGACTGTAAATACACTGTTTAATTATAATTAATTAAATATGAACATGAAAAAAGAGCTTCTACACTTTTCTATAATCAACAAAGAAGAGGAACAAGGTAGTAAGTAAACAATTTTTTATTTAATATTTATCTATTATTTATTCATATTAGATGAATAAAATTGTCAGAAAGAGTCTCTTGGTTTACCTCAAGAATCCATTTGCATCAGTTTAATTGAAACCAATTGTGGATACTAATCATTGTGTGAAAATACATTGTGAAAAGAAATTAAACTTCAGCTGAGCTGTATAACTAATGAACAATACTGAACTACAGTTTGTCAAAACAGCCACATTTTTCAGATTCTCAAAAATCTTAACAACAGTAATGCATCAGTTTGATCAGAGGCTGAATTTACTTTTACTACTAGTAAAATAATGCAGTTATGATCTTTTTTAACACATTAAAATTAAATTCTACAAAACAAACAAAAGAGAGGAAAAATAAATTCTGTACTGATATGCTACATTTCATTTTGGCTTGTAATTTAGAAATAAAACACTGCAGGTTTACAGTGTTGAGCTGAACAATCCTGTGGCTTAAACTGCCCTATTATTAAAATATTGTTTAAAAATAATACAACAATGGGTGCATTTGGTCCCATTATTTACATGATTTTCAAAGCATACACAAATCTGACACATTCTCTGAATGTAATCTAACACACAATGCCAAACATATCAAATACTTCACACATTCAAAGCCAGACCATGCCCAGCTGATCCTTCACATCCCGCGAATTCTGTGTCTTTAACAGTATTGTTCTGAACTTATTACACAGTACCTACTGGAGATCTGAGATGCACAGTTTGTGTAGACAAAGCTTACAAATAAATTGTTCTGAAATGATGGTGGGTGAGGCAGAAAAGGCATAAACGTGGTTGGATGGTCTAAATCACTGGCAAGATCACCAATTTTGGCACATTTATTAGACATTATTAGTACATGTCTCCTGTCAGAACAGTCTACAGTGATGGACACTCTTCAAAATAAAGGTACTTCAATGGGTCCTTTGATCAATCTCATAGAAGAACTAACTTTGGTTTCATATAGAAGCAACAGTTAATGCTGAAGTTATATTCTGCTATCTCTTGACTTTCTGAATGTCAGTGCATGTTGAGAGCATATGTTTTTGCTATATCTGTATCATACAGAACAAATTTTAGTATAATTATGTATGCAATTATTTGTCAGATAAAAACAAAATAACCGCTAGTTGCCCCAGACTAAAAACATTGTAAGATTAATTTAATCACAGAAAAAACACTTTTGGTTCCATAAAAAAACAATTTTGGTAAATCACTTGAAGATTCTTTACATTTACAAAGATCTTTTTGGAGCGTTCTTTATGATACCAAAAGTGGTTTGTGTGGGACATTGCTTAAAAAACCCTGTGAAGTAACTTTTTTTTAAGAGCATATTGTATGCAAAGTATATACGCCTGTTCATTTATAGTGCAAGTGTTTCATTTAGCAGTAAAATTCAAGGATAAAGGCTTGCTGAGTACACCAAAACCCTTTTATGATATGCACTCTTTCCTAAATAGTCATCTGTAGTGAAGAATACTTAAAACACAAGGGAAATAAAAAAAGAAAAATAACAGAGAAGCATCTCACACATGTGCAAACCTAATGCACAACATGGGGTCAAGTCCACAAGTTGATTAATTTCCAAAAAAAATTATATTTAAAAAAAAAAAAAAAAAAAAAAAAAAAAAAAAAAATCTCAAAGCAACAGAACATGTTTTAACTGAGCTACTGAGTTGGGTAATGTACTGTATATAAAGCTTTTATAGTGCCATCCCAATTAGAGTGAAAGCACTGCATATGTCTGTTGGCCAGAAATTCAAGTTGCTCTCATTGACATCATACATACTGAGCACATAAGAAGTATGTTTTAATACAAAAAGAAATAGAGCTAATTGCTATTAAAATTACAATGGATTTACAGCATTTCCATATTAGTGCTTTTCTGGATTTTAACAAAATAAAATTAGATTTATAGCAGTAACTTGTTACATAAAGATTGCATAAAGATAGGCTATTTCACATATTTTTTTTCAAAGAGCTTAATAATTCAAAATAACAGTCCCTTGATTGATGTGGTTGGGGGTCATTTTAGACAGGAAGTCTTAACTCTTTCAGCAAACTGAGCATAGAAAAGCAAAATTCAATGACACTGACATGCCACATGTCATGGGACAGGAATCAGTAATGTCCCATGACTTTTGCCACGGCCCATGGAATCTAAGAAGCACTGCACTGATCTGAAAGATATACTTGAGGGATCTTCTGCATTGAATGTGGATGTGATTTCGGCCAGACTCACTTGTCTGTTTACACAGACGATTTAGATTAGATGCTGCCGCTTCTGCTTCCACTGTGTGCTGTCTACGATGTCTATTTATAGCACACTCGATACTGTGGATCGAGGAATATTAAATGTCTGCACAGTTTTGGAAATAAAAAACATCCCATCCATCATGCAAGCACCACCAGGCCTTACTCAGATAAGCGTGCTGGCCACAGTTTATCCCCACTCACAAGGTAACACCTCACAACTTGTCTGTAACTTGCATAAAGTGTGGGTATTCTTAAGCCGTATTCTGAGGTAACACTTCATAATCAATTTATCCCAATTTAATCTCATGACTTTAGGCATGTCAGTGCATGTTCAAGGGAAAATATATCTGCTGTAACTGTATCATACAACAGAGCCATTTTTAGCACAACTATGTGGGAATTATTTTTTTTTAACATGCAATTTTTTGTGAGGTAAAATAACAAAATAACTGCTATAGTTGTCCCCAGACTAAAACCATTCTAAGATGTGTCAACATTATCTGCCCCACAAACAGCATAAGTCTTGCTCAATTTGCTTTTGTTCTTGATTTGAGACTCACAACTGAAAGTGTTTGAGTCTTCCAGAAATTCTTCCTGATCTGCGTGGATTTCGCACTGCTCTACTGCCCGTGGAGGCCCAGGAGCGCAGAGAGTACTTATCAGAACTCGTCTTATGTCTTTCGATCATCTGGCATTCTTTGTCATATTGTCTTTGCAGCTTTAGCGCCAGTTCTCTGTCTTTTCGCTCCTGATGCATCTGTGCAACCGTGTAGAAATGTCTGTCTCCTTGCTGAGGTTCACAAGGATCACAGCTTTCTGTCCTGGATATTTTTATTTTCCCAGTCAGTTCTAAATGTTTGGTTTTCTGGCTCCTCTTCTTGCCCCTTCTTGAGGTAGGTCTGTTGGGTACACAACTCTTGACTGTGGGCTCAGTCTCATTCAAGTCCTGAAGGTCCTCAGTACCCTGATTACAATGACTTACTCCAGCATGTTTTCCACTTACAGGTGATTTAAAGACTTCACCCTGTGCTTTACAAGCATTGTGTGACTTGTGAACGTCAGAACTATCTAGTGTTATCAATGCAGGCACTGCATTTGCTGTCACTGATTGTGTCTCTCCTTCTCTGCTACACTGATCAAAAATCAATCGTCTCTTATTACTCAACTTCTCTTTCTTCTTTCCATGAACAACGGTATTTTGATTGCAGGCAAGTTGCTGACCTTGCCTGTCCTTTTCAACTGGAACACAGTTGCAGGATTTGCCCTCAGTCTCTTCTCCTGAACTTTGCTTGACTGTTAGATCATCTGCCACTGGGCTGGTGATGGTACCTTTGGATGTCACCCGGATGCACTGGCGATCAACCTCAATCTGCTTCCACTTCTGAAGGATGGTAGGGCTGGCCTCATAGCTGGTGGTTTTCTGGAGGCTTTGGGTCAGGTTCCTTGGAGTGGACTTGACTATAGTGGGCTCCATTAGCCGCCCGTCTGGCAACCTCTTTGGTGGGGTGCACGGGGAGCAGACGATGGGCTTGAAGTGGTTCAGCTCCTCAGAGATGCTGTCATTGCTCTCAGGGCTAATGGATCTCTCTGGTTTACTGTGAGGCACTAGCGAGGTAGGAGGAGAGGCCAATATGGCACGCCAGTGATGCCTCTTATCAAGTGGGAGAACAGGGGCCGAGAAGGAACGACTGTTCTCAGAGGACAGGAGGATTCCAGCGTTGAAACTGTGAGTTACACCAGCCTAGAACAAAAACAAACAGCATGTGGTATTAATGGCTACATATATTTTAGACTGCATGAATTATCAAAAATCTATAAAGTTACTTTGCAGCACAGAGGAGCGTCCACTGAGTGCCAAATACCAAAGTAACAAAGTTTAAAAACACTGAAAACTGTAAAGTGCAAATGAAAAGATGCTTATTCTAAAACTTTTCTTAGAAGACAAACAAATTGATAAAACAGTGTTTCTCATTGGGTTGTTATAAGGCCTAGGCTGCGCCAATGTCAATGGGATCTCAGCTGAACACACTATTATGTCATACCTTCTCTGGTACAGAAATGTGGGATTGTGCTCTGTTTTTTCCTCTGCCTTCCTCAGAGTCAGTACAACTTCTACTTCTCTGAACGACACTGTTCTGAAAACTGCAAAAAGGTGGAGAGACAGAGTAAGGATATACAAAAACAAACAAACAAACAATATACCACAACACTAATCAAAGGTACTTGCAAAGAACAGTGGATTTGAAGTGGATTTCTGATTACGAAGTAAAGGTGTGTCAGTACCTTCTGTTGGATGCCGGAGAAAGCCTTGTTTTCCGCACAAATGCAGATACATGCCTGGTCCTCATCCCTATAGGCTCTTTATTCTCAGAGTCTGACAGAACTCCAAATGACTGAAAAAATTAATAAATAAATAAACAAGATGATGGCATCCTGTTTTGTTTAAAGTTTAAATTTGTTACACTGCAAAATCAATACAGGTTTATTAATTAATCTACTAAACATATTTTTGTTTGGGCAAGAAGTATTCCTTGACAAATGCTGAATTGTCTATTACTTATTGAATTATGCAACATTTCATGACCATTTTAGAAGATAATATAACTTAAAAATAAGTAAGAAAATTAATCTTATGCTACTCTCTTACAATCTCTCTAACAATGTGGTATTTATCTTCTAAGCACAAATCTCTTCAGAGACAATATATCATCATCAAACTTGACTTTTACACATGTATAAAACTCAGTACATAAAATAAGAGGTTCTGCAGATGTTCGAACATGCTGTTACTAGCAGCAGCTATTGCTGCAAGATGAAATAACCTAACCCCTGTCAAACAGTTAAAAAATAAATAAATCCAGTGATTCTTGGCAGAGCACAGTGTTCTTGTTTTGTGTACACCAGAGTACGGGTGGAGTGTTCCTACTGTCAAACTGGACTGTCCTAAATGAAATGCTTGATAGGACTGCACTAACTAGAAAAGCAACCGTACATTAACTTAAACACGTCTAATAGTAATAGAAATGCTGTGCTGTGAAGGAAATGCCCAATCTCTGTACACTAAAGAGAGTTGATTTTTTTCTTACTTAATCACAAAGAAACAAGTAAAAAGAAAATGAGTAAAACATACAGAATCATGACAGTATAGCAGTCCACATTCTTCTTTTCTGTGATGAGGCATTTTTTTCTTTCTCTCCTCAGTTTCCTCTTCCACAGCCACCTAGAAACATGATCCAACAAATCAGATTAATTTAATGTACTAAAACACTATTAACCCCTATTTAATGCACTAGAACACAAACCTTTTTATCCAGAGAGATTTATACATTTGCATTTCTGGATACTAAAAAAAATAATCTAATGTATCCCTAGCTAGTAGTGGTCATTAGAATAATATAAATAACTTATTTATTTACTTTTATGGTATCTGTTTCTATGTGCAGTAATCTCAAGCTCTGTTTTTAAGTCAACATTTTGTAGACTAAACTACTATTTATTTTACATTAAATTATTATTAAAACTTAAATACATTTTCATCTGGACCATTTCTGTTGGTCTATTAATCGTGACAGTTTTGTGTGATAGAAACAATACAAAACTACAGCTGGTTTAACAATAGAATCATGTCAAGCATCCATGTCAGCTCCCCTTTAAAGCACAACACACTAAACAGTTTTCATGTTTGAGGCTAAAAGAACACTGCAAATTACTGGACAATAAGAAAAATGCTTAATGTACAATTAATGTTTAATCTAATGTATGTAATTCACTCTCTCTTCCCTTTAATTAATCATTTCAAGTATGCAGGTATTGTTTTATGCATTAGTTATTTTGCAATATAAGCAATATAAGCACACCATTAATACACTAATGCCTCCTACTGGGCATCATTTTAACTGCAGTAACACAAATAGTCTTACAAATATGTTCTATTATGACAAGTAAACACCATTGACATTAGCATCAACATAACGGCCATGAACCAATGGGAAATGTGTGAGCTTTACTCATTAAGAGTTGCACTGCTCAAACATAAGGTACACCTGAAATATCACCCTTTTTATCAGACAATTCAATTCATTACAGCTAACAGCCCAGGTTAATACATTTACTTCAATCATTCAACTCAAAACACCCCAAAAAGATTATCTTACACAAGTGAAGTGAGTGTGTTAATCAACTATAAATATTAGAGTTCATTTCACTATTCACCAAAATATTATAGTTAGATAAACTTAATTATTGTATTATTTAATTGCACTTAGGTTTATGGTGTATCCTTTACATTGAACACTTAAAAAGGTCAAACATAAGGGGATAGGGATTGTAGGGACTGCCAGAAACAATGCTTGAATTAATATTTTGGAAACTGACCTTAATTTTTTGTTTTTCATACTCCTGCCGCACTTCTCCAGCCTTATATATTTGTGTAGGTGAACGAAAAACATCTGTAGGAGAGAGAAAAAAAAATTAAAAAGACAACATTGACCATCAAGAACCCAAGCCAAATTTATTAACCAAAAAAAAAAGAAAAGTGAACAGGACTGCTGGCACAGTAATCAACTAATACAGAACAAAACTATTTAGAAACATGACAAACTGATAAAGGTTGAAAATATATGGATACAAGTAATATGTGGTTCTGACACCAGCAGAGCTGGCTTGCATATAAACATAAAATGCTCATTCATCCAGTCTCCCTTAATCAAACCAGAAAAAAGAACCATCTGAAAACAAACAGACCAGAGGTGATGTGGTCATTTTATTTAATAATGCATGCCAAATTTGACATGTCTATATTTTAAGAGAAAGACAGCACCTTCTGTTGGTTACGCATGTACTTTATGATTGATGGATTTTGGGAATCTGTTTTTATGTAAATTTCATAACCTGGCAACTATGATGCTGATTCTTAATAGTTTTGGTAATTTTAATTATAATGTCTATATATATGTTTAAACGTTGAACAGTTTACCACAATCAGAGCCAAAATAAATTACTCCCTGACACCAATGTGATAAACTGTGCCTTTTAGTGAACTCTTAATTTTCCGCTCCCCTAACTTTTTATCTAGGTCATATTTTGGGTTTTCAACTCAATAATATTAACTTTTGCCAAAGGATCAACTTAGTACAAGGCTCTCTCTCGCTCTCTCTCTATTCATCTATCTATCTATCTCTCCCTTTTCCACCACTGCATGAAAACACCAGTAATCCACCTCCACCCAGCTGCATGTACAGGCTCAGTATGTAATTTTTCTTGATTGCAGGTGGTGGTCGAGTAGAAGTTGGTTGTGACACAATTCTCTAGTTAGCATCAGGCCCATATTTAGAAATCTGTCAATGCTGGATATTCTATGACAGAAAAAAGTTTCAATATTTCACACTGTGGAATCCAAGGTCATCTAAACCTGACATATTTTGTCAATGTTTATAATATAAAAGCCACTAGATTGTTAGAATTAAAAGTTTGATGAGTCTGGTGTGAGCTAGAGAGTATCCCACACAGTGTTATCAGCCATTTGTGTTGATGCAATCTAGGCAAGAAAAGTGACAGCAAGCAGTCATGTGTGCCATATGTTAGCTAGGATTTTTTCCAAACAGATTTCCACAGTCTTGCTTGTTTTCTGCAAGGAATACTTTTACGTGGCAGTAATTTTCAGATTTTAAACTTTTCTTTAACTGAAATACAAGGAGGTTATATTTGTAGCGTGTTTAATATAAAAGCTGTAGATAATGTTGAATGCTGCTTACTATTCTAAATTCTTACAAAAAAAATAACAATCGCCTATGCTATTTTATATAAGAACAAAAATTATAATCGAGAATCGATTATATTTTTAAGGAATATCAAGTTTAATTATATTTTTTCACTAGTGATAGTAGCAGGTACATTTTGCAAGCTACAATACAAGTCAAAAACCAAAATTTTTACTAATAAACTCAACTAACATTTTAACATTTAAGTTTTAATAGGTTAAGCTCCATTTAAGCTACAGATATATATAACACAATAGAAAAAAATATATAAAGTTAAAGTTTTTTACTGGAAATACATATCTGGAAAAAAAGATCCCTTAAAGATTGAGTTTTTTTGTTTTAGATTTTACCAAATTTAAAAACTGCTGAAGCTGAACTGCTTAAATTTTTTGCACCAGGAGTGACAAAGTTATCCAGAAGCAGTGTGTAAAACTGGTGGAGGAGAACTGTGAATAAACAACAGAGCAAATCCACCAAATATTGATTTCTGAACTAGAGGCCGACCGATCGATCGGCCAGCCGATTTAATCGGCCGATTTTTGTTATTTTTTTATCAATCGGCATCGGCCGATTTTCTTATTTGGCCGCGCCGATTTTAATCCGGCACATCTGCGGGCAGCTACTTGGAACGCAGCGCAAGGTTTCAAGAGTGAGCAAGACTTTCAACGGGTAAGGCATCCATTTTTACAATCCAGTGTCCCAAAGTCTATATTTTCTCTCATGATTAGTAATCTGTGATGTTGCTTCATTTACTGAAAAAGAATAGAATTTCAACTGCATCGGTGTTGTAGCATTTCTCTCCAAACGAAACTATGCTTAGCGTTGATGGCAGGAGTGCATTTGGAATGCGCCCTGACTATGCAAGGCAAGCCCTATCTATAAGCTCTAGTATAAAATAACTGACGTCTCTTCTTCAGAAACGAAAATCTAAGTAAATAAAATCAAATTAACACTTGATATTTTCAGTATTTAAATTATTTTTAGACGAAATGAAAGGGCAGGACTAAAACTGTTTAAGGATATTCGCAGCATCAGCTGCGCTGAAATAATAATTACTGGTTAGTCAGGATTATTAGAGGACTGTACTTCTCCTTATATATAAACAGTGTTGGGCACGTTACTTTGAAAAAGTAATTAGTTATAGTTACTCGTTACTTCTCCAAAAAAGTAACTGAGTTACTAAGGGAGTTACTCCACTATAAAAGTAATTAGTTACCAGTAAAAGTAACTATCGCGTTACTTTTTATTATTCGCCCGTCAAAAAAAGGAAATCAATTATGCATTTACTATTATTATTAGAAAAATAACAAAAAATAACAAACGAAAATAAACCCAAAATGTTGACAAAAATATAATCTAACGAATTTCAAAAAAATAAAACGAAATTCTCCACACAACCAAAGAAAATTACTAAAACTTGTAATACTGAAAAAAGCGGAAAAACGCGTCTGGTGATGAAATTTAACAAACCAAGCCACACTCAAAAGAAATATGTATATATAAAACAAAATAATGGACAAAAACAACAATTTAATGCCCGTTAAAATGGTATTAATATAACAGCTTCACCAAAAGAGAATAGAGCTTAGATCATGCCCAAAAAATCCGACCCAGCCGGAGCCCGTGCACATTCTGCCCAAGCCCGAACCATAAACTGTCATTATGAGCCTGACCCGATCCGCCCCATAAACTGTCTGTTTTCGGGCTGATTGAATGAGCGAAATATAATCAGAATTATGTTAATTAACACTGTAACATAGAAGCATAGAACTATTATTTAATTTAAATGATTTTTAAGAACAGCTACACACAATGCTGCAAGTCAAACGCGGAGGCGTTCACGTGCGCCCAGAGCTACGTGATTCCATTTTTCATTTTTATTATAGTTTAATTTTATTTTGTTTTTATTTTTTCTGTTCATTTTAGGGTGGGCTTGCTAGCGCGAGCGCTTTACACAAGAACTAACGGACCACGAGTGCCGCGCGCTCGGCACAACAACTCCCGCTGTACAACTCCGCTGTACAACAGCGCTTATAAATAAATTAAACACAAAAATGAGGGTATTCTATCAGTAATTTCAGTTCGTTTTAGTTAGTTTTATAAACACAAAATACAGTTCGAGATAGTTATGTTTTTCCTTTTAATTACCGTTTTTATTAGATTCAGTTAACACAAATGTTTTTCACTTTCAATTTTCGCTATTTCGTTCGCTTTAGTGAACAATAATAATTGGTTACTTAGCAACATTGTGATTATCACACCAGAGCTTTATATAAAATAAAAATAGGAGCCTGATTTCGGGTCGGTCCTCAGGTCAGGTGGGATTCGGGCATGAGAATCTAAGCTCTAAAATAGAAAGCAGCAGCACCACAAAAACCGGAGCAGCTAAAAAGAACTTGGGTTGTCCACGGCAATCACTGAATTGATTAGAGCAGCAAATCGTCACAATTGTGCCTCACTTCACCACGCCAAACCACAGGCACAGCGGCCAGAAACTCAAGTTCACCGGACAGAGGAGGGGTTAACCAGGGCAAAGCGAAATTAAAAAAAAAAGTTCATAGAGCTGCTAAAGTAACGTGCAGTAACGGGGTGTCGGAAATGGTAACGGCGTTATAGTTACAGTCATAGTAATTAGTTAGATTACTCGTTACTGAAAAAAAGTAACGGCGTTAGTTTTAACGCCGTTACTCCCAACACTGTATATAAATAAGCTTTATTGTAAACGAATTAATAAAACAAATAGTTTCTAAAATAATGGAGTTAAAATAAAACATCTCTTTTTCCTTCACTACAAACAGACATTAAATCATGCCGCCTCCTGCTGTTCTGCTGTAAAACTCACCCGTTTAAAGCGGTTTGCGCTGTTAGATATTAAATGAAACGATGAGCAGAATTTTCTGTTTTGTCGGGTTCTACTTTAGAACCCCCTCCAGACTTTTCTGATAAAAGCTCATTTTATCCTGAACCTATAAAGTCCGCGCTCTTCAGCTTTCTCAACTCATTTTCCGCTCACGCACCGAACCTCCAGTACAGCTGATGAGACGCGTTTCTCTGGCTAAGGAGCTCATTTGAAGAAGAAAAAAAAACAGATAAAGCTATATTTAAATTACAGCACCTGTCTGTTTTTGCATTATTTATAATTTTATTCTTAATTTAAACGTCACCCATTTTTGTAAAATAATAGCTGCAGCCCTAATGTGAACATTTTATAACATTGTCCTCCCATGTCCATTCGTTTTCAACTGCATGGAGTTGAAGAAGAAATGAGCTTTGCCGTTTTGGAGTAACTATCTAAAGTTGTCACATTATGGAAGTCTTCTTGCACTCTGTTAAACATATTAAAATGAATAATTAATAGACTAACAGACTGCAACAAGTCATACATTTGTTAATTAGTAGGCCCCTACAGTAAATTTTATATAATAGCCAACATAATATTTCTACTATAAACATGAATATATAGTGTATATAGAACATATGTTATATAATGAATAAAATAAAATGTTATGGATAATACAATCTAAATAAAATTAATATATTTTTTATTAACATATA
Source organism: Astyanax mexicanus (assembly GCF_023375975.1). Classification (NCBI taxonomy): domain Eukaryota; kingdom Metazoa; phylum Chordata; class Actinopteri; order Characiformes; family Acestrorhamphidae; genus Astyanax; species Astyanax mexicanus. Next base: position 20,057,085 of record NC_064425.1, read on the forward strand.
GTGATATAGTAACATTAAAGTCACTATAAAATGCTAACCTTATTTTCAATAAATTGTGTGAAGTTTACAACTGTTGTTCCTCCTCTTACTAGTATGATTTTAAGCATGCCAAATAAATATAATACGATAGCATATCGGCCCTAAAAATCGGCAGGTCACATCGGCCATCGGCTGACTCTGACCACTAATGATCGGTATCGGCATCGGCCTTAGAAAAACCCATATCGGTCGGTCTCTATTCTGAACTCTTAAAACTTTATGAATATGAACTTGTTTTCTTTGCATTATCTTCGGCCTGAAAGCTCTGCATCTTTTTTTCTGCAAATAAATGCTCTAAATGACAATCTTTTTATTGGAGATTTGGGAGAAATGTTGTCTGTAGTTTATAGAAGAAAACAACAATCTTCAATTTACTCAATATAAACCAATAAATAGCAAAGAGAAACTAATAAGGAAACTGAACTGGTCTCTTAACAAAATATTTTGCTAGGAGTTTGTATCTTTGGTGTCATTTTAGGATAAAACGTCTATCATTAGTTACCTTCTACTACAGTAGCTACAGTAGTACAACAAGGTAAAGACGTGGAGTAACAGCTGGGTACATTAGCGTTATCTGACATTACAGAGAGCTGTTATTTGAGCTTTTCTACTGTTACAAACTGAGATAGGACATGTAACGCTACGTAACTATATCTCAGTGTTATTTTATGTGAAAAATGATTAAACATAACGCTAAATAACACCTGGATAAAGTAACGTTAACGTTAGTTATTTAGTTAGCGTTATTACCCAACAGTACTTGAGTTGTTTGACAGTTGAGTCTGAAGTGACAGTTATCAGGAGACATATGACACATTTAGGTTAGTAAAACTGGCTTTAGTTAACGTTAACTGAACTGAAAATTCGTCAATTAAATTCTGTCAAACCTTTAACGTTAACTAACCACAGAGTAATTTAACTGTCTAATTAACTAGGTTAGCTAGTGAGGCCAGAGGGGCCGTAACGTTAGCAAAAGCCTCTTCTGTCTGTTCTGGGGTCAGCAGTAAAGTTATATTCAGCTGTTTTCAGTAACTTACCTTCCCCCGCCGTCGCTCCGTCTCTCTGCTCTATTCTCCGCCTGCATCTCTCTGGGTAACTCTGGCGGACCTTCTCCCACAGCTCGGTGTTGACCAGGCTCTTCTCCCGGGACTGTTTACGGGCCCAGCTGGACACTCTCAGCCGGCATAAAGGGCAGCACAGAGTGCTCAACTGCACCGTCCGCCTGAAGCAGTGCAGGCAGACGGAGTGGCCGCACGGCATGGTGACGGGCTCCAGCAGGATCTCCTGGCAGACCGGACACCGCGCCTCCTCCAGAGTCAGGGACCGGGCAGGTAAGTGCAGCCCGGGCTGGCTCCTCTGCTCCAGTCCTCCAGCGGATTTGGCGCACCCTGTGGCCGCCATTTTCATTGGTATCTCACTGCTCGGTTTGAAAACAAACCCCGCCCAGTTTTTTTGCATCAGGGGAGCAGGACGAGGTTGTTTTTTTTTCCACCTGTATTCCGACATTCCCCGCCCTCTTTATCGGGATTGGCTAATATTGAACCGCATTCTTTGCTACGATTCGTTACTGGTAGCCCGCGTTTAACAGGAGCCAACGACAGCATCGGAGGCATGAACTAGTAGCCAATCGTAGCAAAGGAAGGCGGGACAAGTAAGAATACACGTAGGAAAAGAAACACGGGGTGAAGTCAGGGAACGTCAACACCAATGGCCGTTTACAGCCGCTGTAGCGTTAACTACTTTCTTTAGCTTAAAGTGTTCACTTAGAGAACAGTCTCAGTAGGCATGTTGAAGTGATTCAATTTAATTAATTTAAGTAAAAAAAAGATGATTTGAGACAGAAGCCAATTAACTAATGTAGCTAAGTTACCTATGATTTAATAGTGAATACTGAAATGTATCAAATTGGGTTGACCATTTTCAGTGCAGCAGAACAACTTAGAGGGTCTGAAAAAATAAAAAAGTAAAAAAATTAGATCAAGTATTTATTCAGGTAATAAGAAAAAAATAAGGAAAATACGTAACTTCATAAACAAAACAATAAATATTAAACGAAAAAAGCATTAGAAAAACAAACAATTAGGATGTCTATAAGAATAATCAAAATAATTCTGAATAAAAGAATAAGTGTACAGAATACATTTTAAAGCAGTCAAATAAAGAGATAAAAAGTAGCTAATATTTACATTAAAATGTTAAAGAAATGATAGAAATAAAATAAAAAAGGTAAAGCAAAAAATAAAATAAATAAAAGGACAAAATAAAAGAAATCAATGAAAAGGTAGAAGGCCAAAAGTAAAAACAGAAAATAAATAAATCGGTAAAATAAAATAAACAGACTAAAGGTGGTAATAAATCAAAAGTTTAAAATGATGAATTGTAGCATAATTTAATGAATTACTATTTTAAAGGAAAATAATCTGATTACTTTGAGTAACTTTTTGGACTACTTGTCTTTTTGAAGCCATAAATTCAAATACATACAATTTACAAATTGTACATTTGCATCAAATTGTTAGTTGCTCAATTAAAGCTGTTTGTAATGAGTTGAAGTGACAGTTTGTGTGTTTTGTTTTTTTTGGTGGAAAAAGCTCTGGATATTTGAGAGTGTATACTATGCACCACTGTGTTTGTGATACTAGAAAGAACTATGTTAGGAGTAATAAATAAATGTAATTATATGCTTTAAGTGCAGGGCTTTAATCCAGCAGAATCATGTGCAGTCTGCCCTTTTCATGTAGTTTTTGGCACTGATCTATTGATTTAAGTGAATGCAGCAGTTTGAGTGGGTTCAATTAATATTCTTACTGAGACATTTACTATAAAGAGAGTGTGGAGGAATTCTGGGAATGTTCTCCATGTTTTTAGCCATTTAGTTTATTATGCTCAGACAACTTGCAGCTGGACTGTAGCTGTGTTTGTTGTGTGCAGGAATTATAGAGCTTTGATATCTGTTAAAGTAATACTCAGCATAGCAAAGCATACCCAGATAGCAAAAGGATGTTGAATCAACTTTAATTTTTCCATTACTAATGCAGTGAATCAATGCTGATCTCCGATGTCAGAATTAATTTATTTGTGCGTATTGGTTTTATGTTAATCCAACACTGATTTATCATTAAGGTTTTATATGTATGGCTTGTATGAAGGAGAGCTCAGCGCAACCATTCAAAACTTTTAAATGAAGGATGATTTAATATCAGAATTTTAACACAAACCGATAAGGCAATGTTAAATAAAGTTATTTTCTCCATCATCAACCTTAAAAGATGTAAGGCATCCAAAAAGTAAGGTTTATTCAATATTCTTTGCTGTCAGGTTATGGTTAGATGTCATAGACAAAACATCCCTGTACTTAGAAAACAGAAAATGTGATAATTCAACAATAACTTATAATAGAAACCAATTGGAGGAACCAAAATATAATCTATTCGAGGTCAAGGACAGGTGTTGATATAATCAGCTATGATAAGAACAGATGCTACAGAGGTTTCTTTGAGTAATGTCATTTTTGGTATGTATGTTATTTGTGTGTTTAAGGAAACTTCACTTGAAACTTTGCTGCATTGACTGGCAGGATATGCAGGATTGTGGGGTCCCTTGTACTTAATGTGCATGCGATTTATGCGAGATAGAGTCTATTTTCTGTTTGCAAGGACAATTCTAGACAGTGGCAATGCATTATATGATGTATTCCTGGTACACATGTAACACTGTGACTCAAGCAATTAAATACCATGCTGGATAGTGTTCCTCGCTCACAGGAAAACACCTCACAACATACACAAGTGTGGATGTTCCCAAGTCATCCTAAAGCGACATTTCATCACTTTAGATCAAAATACATACTGCTATCCCATGACTTTTGACATGGGTCCAAAATGTCACTTCATAATGGAAACAAATGCAGTTCTTTTATAGCGTTGCTCAAAATCATTTCCACCCCCCCCCCTCTTTTTTTTTTTTTTTTTACAAAAGTTTAAGATTAGATTAAGAAACAGCGAAATATTCCATTAAATCTAGCTTAGTCCATAGATACATTGTCTACTTTAAAAAGGGTCAGGTGGTGAGTCAGATCTATACACACTTCACAGAGATATTTTTTACACTCTAAATTTACAGGCTAAACAATCAAACACAGCCTCCCAGAAGCACAGTTCACAATCTGGCAGTAGCGTAGAGGCTAGACTCAGCACTGCATAAAGAAAATCAAGCATACCTGTTATTTCTTTAATCACAGTGTTAATATTTAATGTGACCTGCACTGCAGTTATATTTTCTATATTTCACCACAGTTGGTTCCGACCCTGCAATGTGATTGACTGAAATGCGTTCTATGAGTGCCATTATCATCTAGTAATGTACTGTAACTGAAGCTCTCCATGTATTACTCTGCCACAGACAGGTAATCTAGCAACGATGCAGCGCTTACAAACCAAACAGCTACAAACAGAGCAGTAATGGAACTATACCAAGAGTATATAACCAAACAGATTGTATTTTCTCTTCCCCTTTAACTCAAAATCTTTCAATAAAGAGTGATAATGGAACTGTGGCATAATCGCAATAATAATGCCTACGACTGCAGCATAGTAGTGCCAATATTACTCATTATAGCACGAATCTCAAATGTATTATTGCTTAAATGCACATGAATTTGGCATTACAAAAGTTTTTATATTTAAATAATATCAAATCATAATGTCTTTGTTTCTTGTTTCAAGAAGTCATTAAAATATATATTTTTTAACGTAACTGCCCATTAAACCTTTGGTATGTTTTCCATCGATTCTGATCTTTTTTGGCATATGTGTCAATGAATAGGAGTCATGGTGGGAAAATTAATTATGTTAATTAAATTACATTAGCCTCCATTAAAAGTTGGCATTTTCAAATAAGGAATTATTTCTGCTTTCACAACAATATGATGATAAATATGCTGACATGCCAAAAGTCATGGCATATCAGTATTTAAATAATCATAAAGTGTTACCTAAGAGAATGGTTTGGAAATACCCAAACCTGTATAAGCTGTGAGGTGTTATCTTGTGAGTAATGCTGAATACTGACCAATGTGCTCATGGCAAGACATTGTGAATTGTTGGTGATAAAGTCTTGAGTGAATATGAATAAATCATTTTCTTCATTTTGTTTACATTTTTTATTAGTTCAGACGTGTTGGTCACATCAAAACTGTACTTAATAAGCCTCATTCTTTATTTTGTATCCATGAGGATAAACATAGCATAAACCACAGATTACAGTATATTCTTATATAATGATGCAGTTGAGTTACATAACAGCACTGAACAATAGAGATGACCTGTTGCAGATGGACACTAATAGGTTATAAGCTGTGATGTAATGCTGAAATTATCACAGTGTTTTGATGTACTCCAGTCTTCAGAGAATAATATGGGACACACAGCAACTGAAAAAAAAAATAGATTAACATGATGAGTGTGGGAAATGTATAAAGAATTGAAATACAATTAAATATTCCTTGTATAAAGATGTTTCTCTGCTGTAAAAAGAGGAAAAATCTAAACCTACATAAATCCCTTTGCGCAACCAAAAGGTCCAAAGGGCAGCTCTGCAGGCAGACAGACTGGACGACAAACTCCGCTGTAGTTTGTACAGCCCCATGGAAACACCACTGCATTTCCTGTACCTGCCATCAGAAAACAATGGTTTTATTCAATATAGAAAAAGACAAATGTATTCAATTAGTTTTACCACATACACACTCTTAAAAATACAAAAGCAGTGGCTCATATCATACCACTTTGGTTCTTAATGCACTTAAAAGGTCCCTAACTAGTTTTAAAGCTTAATAAACTAAAGCTTGTCCTTCTATGGCATCACTCAAAGTTAGAAAAGGTCCAGCCCATTCCCTTCCCCTATACTTTACTAACCCACTCGTTTCCATTTAACTACACAAAAATCCCACACCTAATAATTAAGGTTGCTGTAACCTTTTATGATCCAATCAGCACCAATTAACCATAATGAGAACATAAGAAGATCCTAAATCTAAAGCACCTTGATTATTAAGACTGTATGTCCATGGAAGGACAACATACAGTATTTCGTTTACACATCTAGCATATTCACTGGTCAATCAGCTAGCTTACCATCTTACATAAAATATGTTTTCCTTAGTAAAGAAGCAATTTATCCACCTTGCCCATTAAATATCAGCTTAGACCACCAAAACCAGTTTCCAGCAAAACCTGGTTTTAAACTCAATTTTTTCAGGGTTATTCAAAAAATGTTCAGATTTTTTTTTAAGTTTCAAGTTGTAAATTATCTATTATCCAGAGACGCTGTTACTCTAACACAAATTATGTTTCTAACAATAGTAACACCAAAGAATGTGCATAATTAAATGTGACACAAAGCAGTTCATATGAGATAAAGGGTCAATAAGTGGCAAATAGACCAGCTATGCAGTTTTAGGATTTCAGTAAACACTTACCTGCAATGACCAGCATGATCAAAAGACACAGAAGTATCATTCTTTGATGGATCATCATTGCTGCTGGCTATCCTTCAGATCTGTTTGAAGCACTGACTGCTGAGCAGCTACATTCTTACCTCTGAAAAGGTGGAGCGAACTTAATATGAACACATTCCAGCACTCCAAATGGAGTCCATTCACTCAGAAATTGAATTAGACGTTACTGAAATTGAAATGAATGGTTCTGATTGTGCATAATGCTGTTTAGTCTCTTCATGGGTTTTGCTTTGGGATGAGGAGAGTCATGGGACATCCTGGACTGAGAAAGCAGAGCAGATTAGTTCTGGTATAAACGGTCAGCTTAGGACTTTTTTTAAACGTATTGTTTAATGAGGATCGAATAATATATTCACACTAGCAGAAGCCAGGTTAACATATAAATAAATAAAGATTTGCATTGATATTCACATACACTCCACAATAATTAAATAAAAGAAAAGAGGACATAAGAGTGGTATTACACACAGTTCAGTTACATATTATTCTTAAAGAATTATTAACATTGCTGGACACCATCACTTAATATAGAGTATCTCTATATCACTGAGAAAATATCAAGAGTGTGCAGATCTGTCCTCAAAGCTAAAAGTGGCTACTTAGAAAAAAGCTAAGTAGCCTCTCTAGTAGCCACTACAAAAAAGCTTATAGCTTTAATATCTTCAATAATAAATTTACCATGTTAAAAGAAAACTAATTGGATGAGACTGGTACTGTGTAATAATAGAAAAGAAAGTACAAAAAAGTGAAAATGGCTTGTACTGGGCCCTTTTCCAGTTCCAGTTTTATCAATTTATAATACATACACCTTGGGTGTGGAAGGGGGAAGAAATGAATGAAAAGAAAGGAAAAAAGTCAATTGTCGCTGTGCAATGAAATACAAGTATCTCCAAAACAGCAACTTTACAGGAGAGAGATAAAACCTTCTTAACTTTCAGTGAAAATCAATGTAAAAATACTTTATTTCAGGTGATTTTAAAGTATTTCTATTGGTCAATTCATCAATAATTTTGGCACAGGGTAAGGGTCAGTTTGTCTGTTCAAATTATATAGTAAACTAAAATTCGACAAAAAATGAGCAACGAAATACATAAATATGATTTCAGGTAGATTTTGGACCCACCACAACAACCCAACCAGGAGGAAGTGGACCAGATGAACTTTAGTACAGTACTTTATGTTGGTTCAGTACTTTATGTTAGTTTAAAGCAGTTTCTTAACCCTGATCACTGTCCTAAAATTGTGTGTTTTCCACCGAATCCAACTGATTAGCTAATAAACAATAATTTATTGAGCTTACCTGTTAAAATCCCTTAGCCCCCTATGAACAATAAATCAATCACTATCCAGTAGCGTATTAAACGCATCATACCATCACTTACTTTACTAAGTGCCATTCGAGCAGAGAAAGCTCTAAAATATGCAGAACAGTGGGAATATGCAGTAGAATATGCGGGAACAGGGTTGAGAAACACTGCTGTAAACTGGCTTCTGTTCATTTGTAGTTCACAGTAAGACCACATGTCCTGAGAAAATAGAGGGATTCCAGGCAAATTCAAATGTTTTTTTTCTGGATTTTTTTTTTACTATTATTGTAGGTTTTGAGCAACTATACAGCAACTTAGTGTGACAATGTTTAAACAAGTTTGTGAAAAGTAAAAAGAGAAAGAAAATGATGCAAAAGTAGTTAATTTTAATAGGTGAGTTGTGCATGTTGCCAAATTAACTTAATTGAATAATTCAGGGTTAGAGTTAGGGTCTGTTACAGTTTGTTTTCATGTATTGTGGTGTAATATATTGTTTAGAATGGGTAGAAAAGATGGATAAACTAGAAAGAGAGGAAATGTGGAGAGAACTGAAATGAACTGAGCTGATCGGGACTGAACTGATCAAAAGAAAGAACAGGTTAAAAGAAGCAAGACTTTGCATTCAGGATATATGAGTAATTATTAAAGAGTATTAATAGTGTAGGCCCCTTAGGACTAACAATTATTAATATTTATTTTAATAATTTGTTTCAGCGTGTCATAAAAGGTAAAAAAAACAATTTAGAAACAAGTGAATTGTTAACATTAATACATTGTTAAATGAAATCCATTGTTAATGTACTGTTTTGCATACTTTATTGAGGAATGGATTCACTGATGGAATATATCTGGTCCTTTAGTAAAAGCTCATGATACTACAGGGTTTGGGTTATCTAACGTTTGTATTAACTTCTTCCAAAAATCTCTATGAAACGTAAGGTTACATTATTTTAATAAGAAAATCACCATCATATGAAATACTTTTAGTCAAAAAATAAAAAAACACAGGACCCAACACTACTGAGTTTTTTTAACAAAGGGGTAAATGTAAATATACAAGTATACAACAGAATTCTAAAAAAGTGAGATCTCCCTCCCCAACCAATATTATTTACCTTAAGTGCTTCAAAAACATATTTATATGATGTTTCAAACCAAATAATATCAGTAAATAAAGACTCAAAAGTGTCCACAGTAAAAGTGTGACACTACCTGCTTTGCTCAAACTAAAGCTAGGTATGGTGTGCGCACTACTTTATATAGTTTTTATATTGCTTGCACATTTTTACTAAGTAGTTATTTTGCGCTAAACATTTTTATTTATTTAGACTAAAAAGTTTACATTTTTGTATATAGTTTTCTTTGTGTGTCCTGATTAAAATACTGAAAGTCATAGGCTGCTCTGAGTGTCAAGGTTTTAGTATCTACATGTATCCTAGAGGTGTGATTATTGATTATCAAGAGAAATAACTCCGCCTAATGCTGTTTCTCCATGTATTTTGTCAAAGTAATAATTAATAAACCATGTAATGAACTCAAATCATCAATATTCTTATGCTTTCAACTCATAAACACTCTAGTCTAACCATTTTTGAAAAAGATATCTTAGGTGTGAATATATTTAAAGTCTATACATTCAAAAATAAGTAAAAAAAAAAAAAAACAGGCACTTGGTAATTTTTTTTACCAAAACATGATCAGATCCAGGAAAATATAAAAATTCTGCTTCCGTTTACATTTTAAATTATTATATTTTTGAGCAGCTGTATGTCTTCTGGAGTAAAAGAGATCAGGGCATGTGTCTGTCTGATATCATTACTGTGCTATAAGACCTAAAAAATGAACTGAAAAAAAAACAAAGGAAAGACACACCAAAACCTAGAGTTCAAAGGGTTAATGTTGTCTTTCGGGATATATATATATGTGTATAAATATATATGCATGTATATATGTATGCTACATATTCTGTGTGTGTGTGTGTGTCACAACAATACTACTACTACTACTACTCCTTATAATAATAATAATAATAATAATAATAATAATAATAATAATAACAATATTAACAAATAAGCATAAGCTCAATTAAATACTAAGTATTGGTTTAAGTACTGAAACCAATTTAACAAACTCAAAACTGAATAATAACCAGTCAGTTGCAGTGCGTCAGTGCAGCAGAGCAGCAGTTCGTCAGTGCAGCAGAACAGCAGTTCGTCAGTGCAGCAGAGCAGCAGTACGTTGTTAACATGGACTTTGACATGTTAAAACTGAGAATGATGGAGGAGCGAGAGGAGTGGAGGGTTAGAGAGAAGACGTTGCTTACATACATAGCAAAGCAGGACATCCAGCTATCAGAAGCTAAAAAGGCCTTTGAGTATGAGAAAGCCATGAACAAGGAGAAAGAAACGAGGACCAAAAAGACCTTCCAGGAAGAGCTGAAGAGAGTAGGGCTGTTTATAAAGGTGGCTCGGTGGTTTAAAAAGCTGAGAAAAGCCTCTGAAATAGGCCGAAAGGAACAGCGGAGTGAATCCATGAAGAAGATGAAAAAAAAGGAGCTGCTGCAGAAGTTTATAGAGCTGGATCAGAAGTTTCAAGAGCAGGTGCAGAACGTTGAGGTACAGGTTCAGAAAGCTGCGGAGCTGGAGGAGATTCGTATGGAGCTGGAGCAGGAGATTATGGAGCAGGAGAAGAAGAGGGCTGATGATCTGAAGAAGTTTAAGGAGCTGAAGCAGAGGTTTAAGGAGCAGGAGAAGAAGATTGAGGAGCTGAAACAGAAGGCCGAGCTGTTAAAGGAGCGCCCTTGCAAGAAAACAGACAGTAAAACCCACCTGATTAGACATGAATGTGAAAGAAGCTATCTCCACAGACTGTTTGACTAATGCAATTATAAAACAACAGTAGCAGACAGAGGGGGGAAAGGCAGCAAGCAAATAGAGGAGGGAAGCTCAACAGGCAGAGGAGGAGAGGCAGCAAACAGACAGGGAGGGGCAGCAGACGCAAAAGAAAACAAAACTCGAGAGCAGGGTGGTATAAAACAAGTTATTAAATAAAGAGATGTTTAAGTTAATCCATTCCTGGTGTTATTCTGTTATTCTGCACTGTGGGGTCACGGTGGCCACGCCCCTATCTCCAGGGCCGCCTTCACAATGGTTATATAAAGGATGAGAGAGGAGCAGGGTAGTCAGGGTAAGGTTGACCACTAAATCAATTAATAATAAAATAAAATAAACAATCCCCAAAAATATACCCAGCCCAGCTCCAACCAATGGAGAGAAGGAGAGAGAGAGAGCAGGGCATGGACGAAATTTAGATTTTAGAAGATTTTAGACACAGCAAGAAATGGCAGCCAGTGGATGAGCTTGTGGGTGGTCTAAAGGGAAACGTAACCGTAACTGTTTTTTGAAAAAGCCCCCCAAATTACGTCTGTGGAGCATGGTATTATAACAATACAGTGGCTGAGAAGTGCAAAATAAATTAACATAATGAAGGAAAATTATTTTAGCTAGCTTAACTAATTAGCTAGAAGCTTAATGTAGTGGATAGCCAGAGTTTAGTACATACCTGTCAAGTTTTAGATTTAAAAATAAGGGATAATTTCCTCCGTCCGCTTAAAGTCGTCCCACCAGCCCAACGAAGATTTAGTATTCCTTACATTTTAAGACAGGTTTACAAGAAATCTAAAATAACCACATGTGAACCACTTACACACTAAAATTAGATTATTAGAATCTGATATGCCTTTGCGCTCCGCGAAACCAGCAAGCTGATTGGCTGTTTCTCCTGAAAGGCGGGACTTTCTCCTTGAACCGGCACCACGATTGGTTAACAGACACAGATCGGTCAGTGCCCTGTCTCCTCAATAATAAAGTTTTTTAAATTTTAATATAATACGGGAAATTTACGGGAAAATACTAATGCGGGAGGACGGCGGGAAAGAGGAGTAAAATACGGTAGTTTCCCGGCCAAAACGGGAGACTTGACAGGTATGTGATTAACGGACATTATTAGTATTATTATTGTTGTTGTTAAATATCTATATCAGTTCTACTCTGCCATTTTGTGCTCTTGGCCTCTAATACAGTAGGGCAGGGATGTCCAAACTTTTTTTGTTGGGGGCCAGAAGGAGAAATATATTTGAAGTCACGGGCCACACTCTGTAATAAAACAAATTATGAAATATACCACTTTAAATAATACTTTTTACTGATTATTTCATTTACACACCATTTTACTTGACTAACTGCCTTTATCTTTGACAGTGTTGTGTAAACTAAGATTTTTCAAATTGATGTTTAATTTCATGATGTCTCTTAATATTAAACTCCTTAATTACAGCAACTTTTAGACTCTTTAGCCCGTTTTTTGCACTAGAAATGCGCACCCTCTCCGCTTTTAGACGCTTTTACCCCGATTTTCTTCGCTAGAAATGCGCACCCTCTCCGCTTTTAGATTCTTTTGCCCCGTTTTTCTGCGCTAGAAATGCGCACCCTCTCCGACTCTTTGGCCTGTTTCTGACACCTAGCGTTTAAACTTTGATTCTCACATTATAAAAACCTGCTTAACAGCGGGCCAACTTTCCTTCTATTTCTAAAATACCTCGCGGGCCTCTCCAAAAGAGGAAACGGGCCGCAAATGGCCCGCGGGCCGTAGTTTGGACACCCCTGCAGTAGGGAAAACTCTCTCCAGGCCAGCAGATGGAGCACTGTGATCACCCAATCCCTGTCAGAGTACACGAAGGTAAAAAACCCAAGATACTTCAGAAAGAAGACTGTACAGCCTTTTTTAAATAAACTTTAAATATGCTCAGTTTATTCACTGCTTAAATCACACACAGACAAGGAGCATTCATCTTACATGATTTAATGCTTATTTTAAAGTGTCATTTATTTAAAAAACACGGCCAACTCAAGATTACAAGTCGTTTCGTTTCGTCTGTTTTGGTTAATCTTGTCTTTTTGATAAACTCTTGGGGCAACATGGCCGCCCGCTGTTACCCTCATACTGTACACACACTTTAAACTGAGCACCAGAGACAGCAGACAGTAGAGACAGTGTGTGCTGGCTACTGGAAACAGTGTGACAGGAGAGTCATTTATTCATTTATTTTTCAGAGGAAACCCGCGTTTGATGTAAACAGGTACTGTAATGGAAAATAAAGTCTATATTGATATTAATTGCCTTTATGTAAACATGCACTGATGTATAATGATAGTGAGTAGGCTGACCAGCTTAGCTCTTGACAAGTAACTTATAGAATATGTTTTGTTGAGTAATGCTTACCATAACGTACACGACTTTAAAAAGACTTAATATACTAAAGTAGGACACCCTCTCACTTCTAAAGACTATTCACAGACTTTTTAGTCACAGGCTAGGATTTTGCAAAGACTGGAGGTGACTAATCTGAGATTATTTCCCATACAATTCATATTACATATTATGTGACAAATAATGTGTATATCAATACTGTGATTTATCAGAGGCTCACAACTTTTGTCCCCATCAACAGTTATTTTTTCTGCCACACTGTTGATGTTTTTAATAGAATACATTGTATATAACTCCACCTATAAGCTTTTTCTTGAATATAGTGAAAAAAAAAGCCTATAGGCAGAGTTGAACACAAAATGTATTCTATTAAATAATGTCAAGTAAAAAATAGCAAAATAAAAGAAGTCACACACTCTTATATTTTGTTGGACTACCTTTAGCTTTGATTAAAGCATGCCTTTGCTGTGGCACACTTCTGCAATGTCAAAAGATTTATTTCTCCCCAGAGTTGCATTAAGTTTTTCCCATAGTTTCATCCCAAGGATTCTCAATGGTGTTAAGGTCTGGACTCTGTGGTGAACAATCCATGTGTGAAAATTATATCTAATTCTCCCTGAACCTTGCACTTTTTTACATTTCGAGCACCATGAATCCTGGCATTGTCAATTCAGTATATTCATGTAGTCAGCTGACCTTATTCTTTGGTCACTTACTGTTGCTGAACCTAGACCTGACCATCTGCAGCAACCCAAGATCATCACACTGCCCCCACAGACCTGTACGGTAGACACTAGGCATAAATGGTGCATCACTTTAGCACTTTACATCTCTTTTTACCCTGAAGAGCCATCACTCTGGAACAGGGTAAACCTGGACTCATCAGACCACATGACCTTCTTCCATCTCTCCAGAGTCCAATGTATGGTGCATGCTAATAATTTATTAATTTGACCTTTCTAAAAAGAGCAACATCTTTTTCACGACCACAGGATAGGTATTTTCACATGGTTGTTTAACAAAGCAGAAGCTACTCACTGCATCAGTTCGGGTTAAATAACTTGTCGCCAGCTGAAATATGATCACCCATGCAGTAATTATCCAATGTGAGGCATAATGTGACCTGTTTGCTTAGTTAAATCCAGGTTGTGACCTTTTTTTTAACTAAGTAGTTTATACTACTGTATTTTAACAGATTTAAACATTCAGTAAAACTTCTGTCTATTGTGTAAACAACAGACTTACAAGATTAGTATAATAAAATTATATATAAATTTCCCTTTGAGGTTTATAGTAGATAGCAAAACATATACAAAACAGACCGTATAGCACTGTTATCACAGATTTGTGGAAATGGAATTTTTTTTTTGCATTTAAAACCAATAATATTTTAACATTCTGACATTATTATTGTGTATGATATGATGTGGCAGATCACTACTGTGCAGTATCACGTATAATCTTTATAGTAAAGCACAGCCAGTAGTAAGAACATTGTTTAAACCTTTTCAGATGCATGTGTGTATTCATCTCTGTCTGTCTTTTAAGTATTTTTTTTTTTAATATCATGTTTTTACTGTAAGTTTTTTTTTTCTGCAGGCAAGACCATGCAAACCTGAGAGCCTTTCGATTCTCCAAAATCAAGATGTCACTTGGGAAGACTCCAGTCAGTGTTGTGAATCTGGGGAGGGTTGCTTACCGCAGTGCTCTACAGATACAGCAGCACTATATCAGACAGCATTTTGATTCTTCTAACCCGACTCCGAACACCCTGCTGCTCTGTGAGCACTCTCCTGTTTACACTGTTGGGATTAGGCGAGTTCAGTACCCCGCTGAAGAGGAGCAGAGACTGAAAGATCTGGGTGCGGACTTCTTCCGCACAAACCGAGGAGGCCTGATAACTTTCCACGGGCCAGGGCAGCTGGTCTGTTACCCCATTCTTAACCTGGGCTGCTTTAAGAAGAGTGTGAGGTGGTATGTGTGTGAAATAGAGAAGACAGTGATTAACATGTGCAGCAAGTTTGGGATCAAAGCCTCCACGTCTCCGGACACCGGAGTCTGGGTTGGAAATAACAAAATATGTGCTATTGGTAATTACTTTGATTTATTTTATTTTTTTCTCTCCATTATTTTAAAATATTAAGTTTCCAGCAATATTGTAACTGTTTACTACTTGCATGTATTTTCAGGCATCCACTGTGGGAGATATGTGACATCTCATGGATTGGCTCTGAACTGCAACACTGATTTGAGCTGGTTTGAGAACATTGTGCCCTGTGGGATTGTGGGAAAAGGAGTCACTTCGCTCAGTCGAGAGCTTGGTCGTGATGTCACGACTGAAGAGGCCGCACCAGTGTTACTCAAGGCTTTTAGTGAACAGTTCAACTGCTGTCTGGTAAAAGCTGATAACTCCTGTGAGCAGACCCAACAGACTTTAAACTGATATAAATGTAAATCAGCGACTATTTAATTGTGGATTGCAACACTAATTCTGCATATTGGTCTGCTTGTAGGTTACACTGCAGATTCTTTGCTATAATAAAAGGTTAAATTAAGAGTCATTGAACCTCAGATTGTGTGGCTGTGTCTACAATGGCTTCCAGTAGTAATCATATCATACACAGCTGACACTGATAAGTGAAATACATAGTCACAATTTTGGGCAGCACTCTATGGAATTTTTTCCCTTTACTATATTTGGATTTCTATTATAAAACAAGTATTCAGAAAGCTATTTTGGTAAATTAGCTTTTTAATGTAGTCCTGTTAGATTTGAAAGAGGTCCCATGAAATGTTTAGTATGACTGGTTTTGTTCCAAAATATATGTCTTAAAAAATCTGCATTGTAAATTAATACGTAAGTCATACTAACTATGAGATAAAACATGGATTTATTTATTAAACATTTTTTCTTTTTAAATAGTCACCTGGAATGGCTTTCACTAAACTGCTGTGGCTTGTCAGGAGTTAATTACTTGAGTTTCTTGCCTCTTAATGTGTTTGAGAGCATCAGTTGTAAAGTTGTGAAGAGGTCGAGATTGTACCAATGAAGTGTGGAGCTACTTTGTGCCTAAATAACAGTGGAAAAAGCGATTTATCTGCAGGTGCAAGGCATGCCCCCTACTATCCATTCTGAAAGCCTGTTTGGGCAAAGCTGTAGGAGAGCAGAGGTATAATATTCAACAAAGGTAAGTAGAGTTATACAAAGTTATTTTGTTTTCATGGGAGATGGGAAAAGTCTTGAAACACAAAACTAGTTCCATGTCTTATGAATTTGGGAGTGTATAGTATGTGTGTTATTTTGGTTGAGGTAAAAAATAAATAAATAAATAAATAAATAAATCTGCAGCACCCTTTTTTTCCCAGCTATATCAAAGTAAATTTGTTTTTTAGTACTACAACAAGATTTCTATTGTCAATCTAAAAGAAGATTTCTATAAACACGCATCACTGCAAAACTCACTGTCAGTATATTGTATTTTTCTTTATCCACTCTAACCTATTTTCACAATGTAGAGTCATGCTGTTTTCTTTCAAGGTCAACCTGCAGCAGAACTGCTGCTTCCAAAAGCAACTGGGATTTCATCCAGAATTTTGATATTTGACATCATGCTGTCTAAGGCCAGGGACAGCAACTCAACCTTAAATATCAATCATTTATATGGTTTTTATTACATTTCTTTGAAAAATAGTTGTATTTGATTTGTAACCCCAAATCGTTTCTTCTAGCAGGATCTCTATACTGATAGTTGACCTGGTCCTTGCTGTTATCAGTGGGGATTCTTTGCTCGGGGCAAATCTATTAGCACCCTCAACCCCCAGATCATGCACTTTATTGCAGGCTCCACACCCTATCATCATAAAATGTGTTCAGTTATATTCAACATTATATGAGTTATTTATTTTTCCAAACTGTTCCCATAATATCAAAGAGCTTCTCTTAGTAATTTGTGTTGATTATTTTAAAAATCAAGCATTAAAAAAAGTTTAATGTTGCATTTTGTTCAGATGGACAGTCCAAATCTGATTATATCTAGAATGCATCCAGATTGACTTTCAATAGTGTAGATTACCTCTTCATTTTAGAGTGATGTGGCAGAAACAGACCACAGACAAATTTCTGGAATATAATCAAGAGTAAGATGGATGATCACAAGCCATCAAACCAAGCTGATCTGCTTGAATCTTTGCACCAGGAGTGGCATAAAGTTATCCAAAAGCAGTGTGTAAAACTGGTGGAGGAGAACATGCCAAGATGCATGAAAACTGATTAAAAACAGTTAATATTTGGTTTATTCAACCAAATACTGATTTCTAAACTCTTAAAACTGTATGAATATGAACTTTTTTTTTTGCATTATTTGAAGTCTGAAAGCTCTGCATCTTTTTTGTTATTTTAGCCATTTCTCATAATTTGCAAATAAATGCTCTAAATGACAATATTTTAATTTGTCCATAGTTTATAGAATAAAACAATAATGTTAATTTTACTTATTTACTTAATTTAACATATACCTATAAATAGCAAAATCAGAGAAACTGATTCAGAAACTGAAGTGGTCTCTTATTTTTTTCCAGAGCTGTATATACGATTGAGCATCTATTAATTAATGATGCTGCTGGACAAAAAAAATGTCCTACATTTTATATAATGAATTTCTGATGCAATGCAAAATGACAACTGCCAGATTCATATTATGCCAAAAAGTCAAAAACAGCAGAAATTGAGACTAAGTATAAGTCTTGTGTGTGTGAGTTTTGCTACAGTTTTAGCTCCGCCTCATGCACATTTTCAGCTTGTGTTAGAGATGCAGTGTGTGAAGCTGTAATTACACTCAGACTAGCTCTTGGTAAAGGCACTGCTTATGTAAGCATGATTAATTTTCTGTCAGGCCTGTTGAAATGGCAGCTCTATACAGGGCCTGGCCATGATTTATTGGTCTGATTTTATCATGGTAGCTGCTGTGGCGCAGAATAAACAAGCAGCGACGCACACACACACACACACACACACACTCAGACACACACACAGAGGCACAAATCAGTCCAGTCATGTGTAAAGATGCTGCCACAAGCTTAAAAAATAACCTGGAATGAAATCAGGAGCATTTACACTCTTTAACCACCTGATGGTGACATTCTATAGTTTATCTAGATCACTGGAACAGTTTCTTTAATTTTGCCATTTAAATGAAGTGTTTTGGTCAAAAAGTTAAACATTTTGACATTTATTTCATCATTGCAGAAGTAAAATAGCCTAAATGTAGTATTTCAATTCAATTACAAAACTGTCATTTAAAAAAATGTTTTTGTTTATTTATTTGTTTGTTTGATTACTTAAACATTTTAACATCCCAGCAGACATAGCATTTGTGTAACACGCAGACCAGGTAATGGGATGCAAATGCAGAGACGCTTTAATATCAAAAATCACGAGGCAAAATCAGAGTCGAAAAACAGGCAAATAGTCATAAAATCCAGAAAACCAAAACACAGGATGAATAACGCTCAATAAAGACACAGAGTGGCAATATCTCGCAGAGAAACTGAGCTAGAGTCCCAATATATATACACATACACAAGTGCAATTAGCCAATATGCATCAGGTGAGTGAGGGCGGAGTCTCAGAATTCCGGAGAGGCTGATCTCAGGACAGTGGAACGGTGGCTAGGTGTGACAGAACCCCCCTCCCGACGCGCGACTCCTGGCGTGCCAGATGCTCGGCCGGGGGGACGACCCCGAGGTCTTGGAGCTGGGCGTTCCGGCCTACGAAGATGAAAGTCCGTGATGAGTGAGGGGTCTAGAATGTCCACAGCCGGCACCCAGCAGCGCTCCTCAGGGCCGTACCCCTCCCAGTCCACCAGATATTGGATGTGCCCCCCCCTGAGACGCGAATCCAGAATGGTGTTGACCCGGTAGGCAAGATCCCCATCTATGTCCAATGGAGGAGGATGACGAGGGGAGGCATCATCCAGTGGACCAGGAATCACCGGCCTAAGAAGGGAAACATGAAAACTGGGTGAGAGTCGATAATGACGAGGTAATTGCAATCTGTAAGTCACCTGATTGATCCTTCTCAACACTTTGAAGGGTCCGACATAACGGGGGCTCAACTTCTTACAGGGAAGACGAAGGTTGAGATCTTTTGTGGAAAGCCAGACCCTATCACCTGGATTGAAACTAAGAGTTTCACCTCTACGGCGGTCGGCTTGCATCTTCTGACGTCTCACAGCCAAACCAAGACGAGTATGCGTGTGCTCCCAAGCTCTTTCACTTCGCTCAAACCAGTCATTTACTGCTGGGGCTTCAGTTCTTTCCGCATTCCAGGGGAACAATGGAGGTTGGAAACCTAGAAAACACTGAAAAGGTGTTATGCCAGTAGATGCATTTAGAAGTGAATTCTGAGCATATTCTGCCCATGGCAGAAAACGTGCCCATTCCCCCTGTTGATCATGGCAATAGTGGCTAAGGAGTCTTCCAATCTCTTGGTTGAGACGTTCAACTTGGCCATTTGCTTGGGGGTGTTGACCTGACGTGAGACTGATTGTGACACCCAATTTGTCCATGAACGCCTTCCACACTCTAGATGTGAATTGAGGACCCCGATCAGATACTATATCCTCTGGAATTCCAAAATTTCGAAATACATGTGTGAACAGAGCTTCTGCTGTGAGAAACGCTGTGGGCACAGAAGCAAAGGGTACTAACTTGCAGGCTTTGGAGAATCTATCAATTATTACCAGAATGGTAGTAAAGCCCTGTGACTGTGGTAGATCAGTTATGTAATCAATGGATAAATGAGACCAAGGCCGAAGAGGGATAGGGAGTGGTTCGAGCTTACCCGTTGGGAGAGATCTAGGGGACTTAGTTTGGGCACACAGTGAGCATGACTGGACATAGGAATGGATGTCTTTCTCCATGTTGGGCCACCAATAGCGTTGAGACAGTAGATGGGTTGTGCGGGCTGTACCTGGATGCCCAGTGGCAAGTGATGTATGTGCCCATTTTATGAGACGATCCCTACAAACCTGTGGTACAAAGACACAATTGTTAGGGCAGTTAGCAGGAGTAGGTTCAGATGAGGAAGCTTGCCTTATATCTTCATCAATACTCCATTGTATGGGCGCAAGGATGCATGCTGGGTCCAGGATTGTTTGGGGTTCTTCAGACATTTTTTCATTTTCAAATTGTCGTGATAGAGCGTCTGCTTTACCATTCCGAGATCCAGGTCTGTAAGTGATTACAAAGTTGAAACGTGAGAAAAATAGTGCCCACCTTGCTTGTCGTGAATTCAGTCTCTTTGCTGTTCGGAGATACTCAAGATTCCGGTGATCCGTGTATACAGTGAAGGAATGATGAGACCCCTCCAGCCAATGGCGCCATTCTTCCAGAGCCAGTTTGATGGCAAGCAGTTCCCGATTGCCCACGTCATAGTTGTGTTCTGTGGGAGACAATTTCTTAGAAAAGAAAGCACATGGAAACAACTTTGGAGGCTTACCATGCTGCTGAGAGAGTACCGCCCCTACACCAGAGTCAGATGCATCAACTTCCACAACAAATGGTAATGTAGGGTCAGGGTGTTTCAGCATGGGTGCAGAGGTGAATCTTACTTTCAAGTCCTGGAAAGCAGAGCTTGCTTCCTCGGTCCAGGTCAATCTCTTCACCCCTCCTTTCAATAGAGAGGTAAGTGGTGCTGCCACAGAGCTAAAGTTCCGAATAAACCTCCTGTAGAAGTTTGCAAATCCAAGAAAGCGTTGTAGTTCCTTACAGTTATTAGGCTTTTTCCAGTTACTCACAGCTTCCACCTTTTTTTCATCCATGTTCACGCCTTCTGGGCTGATGATGTAACCAAGGAAGGAGACTTGAGTTTGGTGAAACTGGCATTTTTCTGCTTTGACGTAGAGATCATGTTGCAATAATCTCTTTAACACTTGTCTGACATGTTGGACGTGCTCTGGTAGGGAAACTGAATAAATTAAAATATCATCCAGGTAAGCTATGACAAATTTACCCAGCATATCTCTAAGTACCTCATTAATAAATGACTGGAATACTGAAGGTGCATTTATGAGACCATAGCTCATAACTAGATATTCATAATGCCCAGAGTTTGTGGAAAAGGCTGTCTTCCATTCATCCCCCTCCTTAATTCTGACCAAGTTGTATGCACTTCTTAGGTCTAACTTTGTGAAGTAGTGAGCTCCACGGAGTTGCTCAAGTGCTGATGGTACCAAAGGTAAAGGATAACGAAACTTGGTGGTAATAGCATTTAATCCCCTGTAATCTATACAGGGTCGGAGACCTCCATCTTTTTTCTCTATAAAAAAGAATCCAGCTGAGGCAGGAGAAGTGGATGGTCTAATAAAGCCCTGGTCTAAAGCCTCCTTTATGTATTCCTCCATGGCTTTGGTTTCAGTGACCGAAAGAGGATAGATATGCGACCTAGGAGGAATTTTCCCTTCCTCCAAATTAATAGCGCAATCCCAGGGTCTGTGAGGAGGAAGTTCAGTTGCCTTCTTTTTACTAAAAACTAAAATAAGATCTGAATACTCCTCTGGGATCTCAGATGAAACTGGACTGGTAGGACTTTCAATAGAAGTAGATGCTACAATCATGGGAATACACCGTGTTAAACAGTCCTTAGACCAGCGAGCTATTTCCTGTCCTTTCCATGATATATCAGGATCATGTTTAGTGAGCCAAGGCAATCCCAGAACAATTGGGTGAGAGGATATATTCAGTACATGAAAAGACATAACTTCATTGTGGATGGATCCAATTGTCAATTTAAGAGGCTCAGTAATGTGTGTGACAATACCATCCCCTATAGGTTGTTCGTTGATGGCATGGATCTTTCGTGGAGTGTCCAATTTCTGGATAGGGAGATTCATCTCCTGGACTACGGCTTGGTCAATGAAGTTCCCCGCTGCCCCGGAGTCCACGAGTGCTGAAAAAGAAAAAGGCTGATTAAGGTAATGCAAAGTCACTGGAACAGTGAACATTTTAACAGAGACAGGAGGGTCAGGCATACTCACCGCGTCAGCGCACGAATCGGGACTCGTGCGCTGGGTGACGTAGCCTGGCTTTGAACGAGGACGAATGGGACAGCTTCCTCGCATATGCCCCGGCTCTCCACAATAAAGGCAAAGTCTGTCTTTTATTCGGCGCTGGCGCTCAGCAGCGCTGAGGTGGGCGTGACCCAGTTGCATGGGCTCCTCCTCCACCAATGGAACGGGGCTTTGGACTCGGGGCGACTGGGAGTCACGTGACGCGCGATGACGACTCCGCAGCAAAACATCCAGCCGGGTCGCCATTTTGATAAGGTCATCTAGAGGTAGCGCGTCGTCTCTACACGCTAATTCTCTTTGGATATCAGCCGAAAGTCCCCTTCGGAAAGCAGTAATGAGAGACCTCTCATTCCATCCGCTCTCTGCAGCTAAAGTGCGGAAGGTAAGAGCATATTCAGCTACCGTGCCGCGGCTTTGTTTGAGTTCTAGCAGCTGTTCTCCCACCTCCCTCCCACCCTTGGGAAGCCCAAACACAGTTCTAAACTGCGATAAAAACTGTTCGTAGTTATTACTGACCGTGGGATTCTGTGACCAGAGTGCAGTGACCCATTTTAGCGCTTTACCAGTGAGCAGTGATGTTATAAACATAACTTTGGCGTGATCAGTGGGGCCGGGTGGAAGTTGCTGAGCGAAATAAATGTTACACTGCAGTAAAAACCCTTCACAACCCTCTGGGTCCCCACAGTACTTATCTGGCAAGGCAACTTTTAATGGAGCTTGGGCAGTGGGTAGAGGCGGTGGTGGTGGGATAGCTTGGGGTTGAGCTGGCTGTAGGACTGGTTGCTGGGCTGGACCCGGAGCTGGCTGGTTGGTAAACAGAACCTCTAAGCGTTGTGTGAGGTTCTCAAACGCAGAACCTAGTTGAGTTAGCTGCTGCTGAATGTGTTGTACAGCCCGGCCTTGTTCAGCTACAACCTCCGGCAGATCTCGGCTCTCCGCTGCATCCATAGGTGGCGAGATATTCTGTAACACGCAGACCAGGTAATGGGATGCAAATGCAGAGACGCTTTAATATCAAAAATCACGAGGCAAAATCAGAGTCGAAAAAACAGGCAAATAGTCATAAAATCCAGAAAACCAAAACACAGGATGAATAACGCTCAATAAAGACACAGAGTGGCAATATCTCGCAGAGAAACTGAGCTAGAGTCCCAATATATATACACATACACAAGTGCAATTAGCCAATATGCATCAGGTGAGTGAGGGCGGAGTCTCAGAATTCCGGAGAGGCTGATCTCAGGACAGTGGAACGGTGGCTAGGTGTGACAATTTGCATCAGCAGTGCCATTTTAGTCATACATTTACTTTTTCAGTGCTATTCCAGTAATAAATATACGTCAGAACTGCTATTGTAGTAATAAATCTACCTCAGTAGTGTCATGTGTAGGTAAATTTACATAAAGAAAGGCATCCAGTGTTTTGGTAACCAAACAAATGGTACGGAAAAGTTAGCTCAGCTAATATTACTTAGCTAACCTTAACCGTGTACAGTTTGTAAACTGAGCATGAAAAGTAATGCTGAATGCTGAGTAAAAATGAACTTAAACCTGCCGTTTGTTTGCTGGCTCTGTCCCTTTCTTCTTGATCTGAGCAGTGGTGGACGCAGGGGATGGGTGTTGCGTGTTGCGGTTTTTAAAAAAAAAAATCAATTGCTTTAGTATTTAGGAAATACTAAAACAGTGATCTGTACATATTATTTAGTCTTTCCACAAATTTTCAGTTGCTAAATACTGGTCACATCCCTGCTTATAATACGCATATAAAACCTTTTCAGATCCTTAGATCTTTGATCTTAAGATATCAGTCACTGAAATTTAATAGCCACTACATTTCTGAATTATGCAGTGCTTAATTGATAAAACAAAAAAAAATTAAATGTCAGCTGATGTTTGTCCCCTCTAATTGAGCATGCAATATGAAAGGTCAGGTCTGGCCATTGCACAGCTACACTCAGCTCTTCTGTTTTCTTTTTTTTCCAGCTCAGTTCTCCATGTATACCACAGAACAGCAGCTTCTAACCCCTATATCCTGGAGTAACCTTGACTCTGCATGTTTCAGTGTTTCCCCTGCTCCCAACACACCCGATCCATCTACTCAGCTCATTAAAAAGCCCTTACTGAGTTAAGGTGGGTGTGTAAGTGCAGAGGACCAGAGATGGAAACCTGTCCAATAAAGACTGGTTCAGAAGTATTAAATATTACGTGATTTCTCAAATGTAGAAAATATCTTTTTATTGATGATACGTTTACTCAGAATTATACAGTAAACAGGTTAATTATGGGGTAATATGTTACAAATTACATTTACGTTTGGTTGGTTATATAGTTTAGTGGGTAACACACTAGACTGCAAATATCGCTCTGTGAAAGAGCAATACTCAAATGCCAAATACTATGTAGAACCTCAATTTAAAAAAAAGTAGAGGCACTGTGATCTAAATAAAAACAATGCAATGCTTTGTAAATCTCATAGACACATTTTATTCACAATAGAACATAGAACATACTAGATGTTGAAAGTGAGACTTTATATTGAATATTTAAATATTAACTCATTTAGAAGTTGATGGCAATTCTCAAAAAACTTGGGACAGGGCAGCAAAAGGCTGGAAAAGTAAGTGATACTAATAAAGAAATCAGCTGCAATTAAAGAGTGTTTTAGAGAGAAACAATCTCTTAAAAATCTCAATCTGCCCAAAAATGTCAAAAATTGTGTAAAAATTTCAGAAAATGTTCCAAAACACACAGTTGCAAAGCCTTTGGATATCCCACCATCTAGATGACATAATATCATCAAAAGATTCAGAGAATCTGAAGAAATCAGTGTGCCAATTACAAGGCACCCGGTCAGTACTGAATGCTGGTGATCTTCGGCACCTAAGGTGGCACTTCATTAAAAACGGGCTGTACCGATTCTGTACTAGAAATCACTGCATGGCCTCTGGAACACTTTTGACCAATGATCATTGAACACTGTGAACACAATTGACATCTATGCAATCAACAAATGCAAGTTAAAGCTCTATCATGCAAAGACGAAACCAAATGTCAACACAGTCCAAACGAGCTGCTGTCTTCTCTGGGCCATCGCTCATTGTCACCTTGTGCACAGGGATTTCTCCTGATTCTCTTAATGTTTTGATGATAATATATACTGTAGATATGTGTACTTTACGAATTATAACATTGTACACTAGAAACTAGTAGTAGTATACACTACAAATTATTATACAATGTGCAACAGTGTTTCCTACAATATAGCTCTGGAAAATCCAATTTTTTATGCATCTTGGCATGTTCTCCTCCACCAGTCTTACACACTGCTTTTGGATAACTTTATGCAGCTCATGATGCAAAAAAGTCAAGCAGTTTAGCTTGGTTTGATGGCTTGTGATCATCTATCTTCCTCTTGATTATATTCCAAAGGTTTTCATTGCAACAGCTTTTCAAAATAATTGGATTTGTAATGAAACTGTGCATCATTAGCTTCACTAAACTGATAAGACTAGTTTGCCAAATGTAAACAAAGATAGAGTAGATACACTGAAACAAATCTTAAAGCCAAAGGGAGCTTTTGATATACCGGATGGTCCCAATTGTGTGTTTTCTTTGAAGATTGAGCCAATTTTACACAAGAAATAGTTCAAACATCCATAAAAGTATTCCACAGTGCATTGGAGCTGCTCTGAAGGCAAAACGCTGCCCGACTCCTTATTACTGATCCGGCTGAACATTGGGTGGTATTTCTATTATCTAGGCTTCTCTTGTTTACCTTGAGAAATGAAAGTGGCCCTTAGTCTGAGTAGTTATAAGTGGTCTGGGGAGGAAAATACCCTTACATATATTTTAAGTGACCCCACTGTAGCTTGGCAGTGCTCATGAATCTTCTAATGGCACTCGATCACAGTGGCTGGCTCTAATTCAATAGCAGACTAGCACTGTGGTGTCCCACGGTCATAAGGCCTTTGTCCAGGGGCCCACCATGACAGTAAGTTTAACTGAAGGCATTTAATGAGGCGGGCGGTGTGAACAGGCCGAAGCAGCAGTCATATAGCAGAGTAAACCAGAGATGACACAAACAGCATGTACTATTACTGCAGTCCTTTTACTGGCTGAAGGCTTCTCTCTATCTCTCTCTAACCAAGAAGAGATACTGAACATCTGCACTATATCTTCTCAAAAAGTCAAGATAATTATTCAACCTCATAAAACACTATGAGAACAATGTTTATGTTAAGATGAATGCCTTGAAATATCGTGCCATAACACTCACCCCTAATTATCACATCAGGGTTCTACTTTTTAGCTGTTTTAAGCGAAAGAAAAATTCACACATTTCTCATTTCCTATTAAATTTCTAATAGAGACAGATTATATCTGTCCAGTATCATTAATTTTACTTTAATCCTGGGTATATGGAGATATTTGGAGTTCTGTTACAAACCTGCTAAAATTCTTGCATTTTTTCAATATCTTTCTTTTTTGTCATATCGCCAAGAGTATCGTTATCGTGATAATACCATGAAATATCGTGATATTATTTTAGGGCCATATTGCCCACCCCTACTGCCTTGTATCTGACATCTGAAGGTGAGAGAGGGTAAAGTGGTATAGGTCAGAATTATTTTCTCAAAGAAATAAAGAATATATATTTATACGACACATTTATTTGCAAAAAATAAGAAATGGCTGAAATAACAAAAAAGATGCAGAGCTGTCAGACCTCAACAAGTTCATATTCATAGTTTAAGAGTTCAGAAATCAATATTTGGTGGAATAACCCTGGTTTAACTATATCATTATCATACCTTCATTATTTATGAGAGCTGAGGATCTGGTGTTTTCCTCTAAGTGCACAATCCACTAAAATGTGGGTGTGAGATTTTACATACCCAAAACTCACCCAGGTTGCCAGACTAAGGACACAGAACCAGCACAAATGACTGCAAGACGAGTTAATTTTTTTTTACCATGGAAAGCAACATTATAAACCAGCTCATGTGGATTTTATGTAACTTTGTCCGTAAATAGCTCGCTAGTTAGCTTTATACAGCGCTAGTTGAGTTAGCCTGAGCCTATATGGATGCTGCTCATCTTAATAGTGACAAAGATGAAATTCTAAATAATATATTTCAAATTGTGGAGGTTTTTACTGATATACAAATGACATTAGGCAGGCTGCTATTTTATCTCATATTTAATTGATTTACTTATTTACATACCTATACATTCCATTATTTGTATTTTTTTTTTAGCTTTGTTCATTTAATTCTTTTTTTAATGCTAGTCTAAGAAGATGTTGCCCCATTTTTTTATCTAATATTAAATCTGTCAGTAATCGAATAGTATTTCTGCAGCTTTAAGATCATCTGAAAACACTAATGTCCTCTAAAGCTATGCTCACACATAAGGTAATCCCATTTTCTTTTCAGGCTGCTCAGATATATTTGATATTTGTCTGAACAGTATTTCCAGAGACTAAGGTGAGAATGGTGATGGATGTGGAAAAACATACTGTTCTAACACAAAGCACAGGCAGGCCACTGAAGTAGCTCTGCCTGTGGTGCTGAGGCTTTTGGGAGGCAGCAGCGAGGAGGAAGCGAGGGGGGGAGGAGGAGGGTGGGCTCGTGTCTGAAGAGCTAAGTGAGGATGGTGAAAAGAGTGGCCTGCATTATCGATTCCCTAATGCTGACAGCATCCAGCCGCAGCGCGCCCAAATAGCCCCCAGTTAACCCTGAGCACACAGCGCTACATGCGTATGTCAGAAGACACACAGACGCTCAGGAGAGGGACCGCTTTCAATGAGCATTTACTTTAATATGGAACCTATTAAACCTATTAACATTTCCTGCTGTCAGTCTGTGCCCATGAGTGCAGGAGAGAAGGGAGGAGATGAAGCCGTGTAGAAGGAGGAAGGATGTTTCCTTCGCAGATGCACTGGAGTGTGGATTCAGTACTTTGACAGGAGGGCCCTGCGGGGTTTGGGGTGGCGGAAGGAGGGAGGGCAGGAAGAAGAAGTCAAAAACGGACCTTACATACCGACTTACACTGGTATTTATGACAATAGCCGATTTATGCTTGAACTTTTGACAGGGAAGCTCGACTGACTCCTCAAGCTGGAGCACCACTTTCTCACTTCCTCGGTTTACACTGGAACTGGGTAAATTCTGCATTATTCTTTCTGGAAAAAAGGTTTAATATGGTAATATAACCTGAGTCTCTGCTCAACATTACCTCTACATCATTGTCATAGCACACATGCATAGTGTATTTATTTAAGCAGTTTATTTTTAATACAGTATATAATTGTATGCCACAATGTAGCATTTTGCTTTTAGATCTATGTTCTTCCTCTACAATAGTAATGGCAACCACAATTTTATTAATTCTTCTAATTTATCAACTCCACTGACCATACAGGAACAGATTGCATCCTCCTATCACTCTGATCCTCAATAGTTAGGTACAGAGCTGGTATTATTTAAGTGGTATGTCATTCTGCTTTTTGGGGATCAGACACAGCAGTGCTGCTGGAGTTTTTAAACACTGTGTCCACTCACTGTCCTCTACTCTATTAGATACTCCTAAGCCCTATCCGGACGGGATTTGTTTCTCAGAGGGACGTCTGTAAAAAATATTTCACACTTCTACTCAGTTACAATGACAATAAAAAAAGTAGGGCTCCGAGTGGTCCAGTGGGCTAAGTGTTGCCGCTATGCCATGACGATCTGTTCATGTAGTTTGCCATCGGCTACCGGAGCCCTGAGAGAGCACAATTGGCCTTGCTCTCTCTGGGTGGGTAGATGGCACTCTCCCCCAACATCACTGCAAAGGGTGATGTTGATTAGCACAGGGCGTCTGTGAGCTAATGTATTGGAACTGAGTCGCCTTCATATGTATCAGAGGAGGCATGTGCTAGTCTTCACCCTCCTAGTGTTGGGGCATCAATAGTGAAAGGGGGAGTCCTAATGAGTGGGTTGGGTAATTGGCTGTGTAAATTGGAGAAAAAATGGAATTATAGAAATAGAATTATAATAAAATAATACATAAGACGTAAAAAAGTAGAGCATAGGATTATAATTACTATC
Organism: Astyanax mexicanus; assembly: GCF_023375975.1. NCBI lineage: Eukaryota > Metazoa > Chordata > Actinopteri > Characiformes > Acestrorhamphidae > Astyanax > Astyanax mexicanus. The sequence goes on from NC_064425.1 coordinate 20,086,374, forward strand.
TGACTGTAACAATCTGTTACATGATAACAGAGCAACATGTTTGACCATGTTGACAATGTTTCCATTAATCCCCAATCAAAGTATTACAAAGGTATTACTGGTCACCTTTTAAAAAAACGATGCACACCATGCATTTGGACAAAATCTGGTCAAAGTAAGTGAAGTCTCACTTCATTAGGATTCATTCCTCGACTCCAGGTGACCCCACCATTGCATCAGTTGTTTCCCTCCTGTGTAGGGTGACGCCTGTGAGGTGTCAGTACTAGAGCAGCCAGCCGTGGGATTAAGGTTCTGGTCAGCTTGGGTTCAGTAATTGGACTGGTGAAACCGAGCTCACTGGCAGTAGTCAGGGTTGAGCGGCCTGTCAGTCAAAGCTGCAGGCCTGCAGTTTTGGTATCTGAGTGGACTGGCAGTGGTGGTGTGGATCAGAGTTCAAATCACAGGCTGAAGCTGCTAATGCAGACAAGGTGGCTGCTCACCATTCTCTCAGAAAATGAAAGCTTAAATTAGGTCAAGAGGGAGAGGACGTGAGCTCTGATGATCTGCTAAGACAACACACCAAAGAGAAGTTACCTACTACGCTCAGCAGCTGTGAAAATGTTCTTTATCGTTCATCATTGTGAGTTCAGCAAGTTTCTGAAGGAGACTGAAGACAGAACTGAGCTGTTATCTTAAACCTTATTCAAAAAGGATTCATTTTACATGGGAAGGCAAATTAATGTGATTGCACTACAGGATGTCTATATATAATTTATGACTGATTTGCACAGTATACGAAATCTTGACTTGAATGACTGAGATGGGAGTGACTACTCGATTTACACACTGCTGTTCCTTCCAAAACACGTCACAGCCACAATCTTATAACCCATTTAGTAATAATAAAAATAAAATTTATATCAGCTACATCCATGTTTATAGTGTATACCAAACAATGACGCTCGTCTTCTGGATTTAACTGAGGTTTTTCCTCCTTGACTCTTGATTTGATTCTCTTGACTCTTGAATAGATTTACACAAAATGAATACACTGTAAAAAAAATCCACTGGCAAAAACTTATATGCTTATATTAAGCAAAACAAATCTGGCAATATGGTAAAAAAAAGTCTCTTTGTATGATTTCTTAAAACAAGCAAAATTAGTCTCAAAATTAGTGAAGTAAGACCTAAGTCAAGCAAAAATATTTTTTTAGCTTATATGTAGGCACAGGAATCAATAAGATGACTGCTGACTTTGTGTGCTATTTTCTTTTTTCAGTAGAATTTCTTAAAAAAATAAAATCATATTCCTAAAATAAGCTAAATAATCTTTACAAAAGAAAGTTAATTGATTTAAAATTAGGTAATTTCACTTGCTAAGATTTTATTTTCTGCAATGTATGACCTGAGATTATATTTACAGCTCATTTTACTGAAAGTAAAAGACGACAGAAGCTTAGTAAATGATTAATGTAAAAGTCACTGACATGGTGCACACAGAAAGATTTAAAAGCACTAAAAAGACTTACATTACCCCTCATTCTCAGGTAAAACTAATCCCATTCAAACAGGCTTAGACTCTTACTTCAAACTCTTTTGACTTTTTTTCAAATTGTAAAATGTACAGTTTACGATTTTTCTATTTACTTATTAACTGCATAAATTAAATAACATTAAGGCAAAGTGTTTCAAACTCAGTACTTAGTAACACCCTCTTTTTATATGTTCCTTTGCTTTTGTTGCTGGTTTTGACATAGATGCAGGATGAATTTTATTCTAATGGTTCTTCAGTAAAGGTTATATTTGTGCAGGTACTCAAATTGTGGTTTTGATTTGTAATTCTAGCAGCCCTAAAATCCTAAACACTTGACCTCCAAAGTTCTTTCTAACTGATACATTTATTAATTACATTACAAACTGAGGGAAACTGGCTAACTGAAACTTTTTCAAACCTACTCCTGCTGTTTGACATGTTTCAGAATCTGAGTATTTATAAAGCTTCTCTATCTGAGAAGTTGGTAAAACTTATCAGAGAGATCCCTCACATTACACTGTACTGTAGGTGTGTCGAATAGAAAATAAGTTAAAAATATTCTGCAGTATCCCTTTGAGTTATGGATTTAGTTTTGGCAAAAAACGAGGGTACCATCAATGTATCATGGCAGCTTCTGCATAAGCCATAGTGAATCGAAGTGTTCTACAGCTTCTGGAAAAAAGCCATGCAGTGTGAATCTCATATAAGGTCTGTCAGCCTCTGAAAATAAAGTGAGAGATGACTCTGGCAAGAGTAGAGCAGTGCAGGCAAAATGTATCCAGCTGTAGCAAAGTTTGTGTCTTGCTCCTCTGTAATGTTTGAATCTAAGCAGAGTTTTTCTCTGGGGTGTGATCAATAACAGGCTCTACACTGTGAGGAGTCTGTGAGAACAGGAGAGAGTTGTTGCTGTAAGACTTTTTCTTTTAGTCTGGAGGTGAAGAGGAAAGTTTAGTAAAGAAAAATGTCTTCCATTTACAGCTCTTTACTACTGAACTATGCAGAAGAGACGTTAAAGTTTGAGTGGATGTCTGTGGCTTAACTCCGCTATATACTTCTACAGAATGTATTTCTTTAGTGCTGGGTGTTTTCATGTGTTTCAGGTGTTATTGTGTCCCATTCAGCACTGCAGGCAGGTCAGTCGAGAATCTGTTCCCTCTGCTTCTGATTCAGCCATTGCTTAGTATCTGTGTGTGCAGCAGCATGTGGTTTTGCATTGTCTTGTTGAAAACAGCATGTAAAAGATGGTCCTGAAGATCTTAATGTACTTTTTTGCATTAATGAAATCCTTTTTTTTATTTAAACTCTGAGTACATTGAGAGTGGCCCTGATTTACAATGTAGCCGAGAAATTACATAGGGAAGGGATTGACAAAAAAATAAAAATAAAAAAATGACAAATAATAATAACAAATATATATATATATATATATATATATATATATATATATATATATATAATACTAATAACAATAATAATAATAACAATAACAACAACAACAACAACAACAACAACAACAATAATAATAATAATAATAATAATAATAATAATAACATTTGAGCTTTGTACATTTTAATAAGATATAAAATATAAAAAAGATAAAATAAGAAAATAAGGTAAAAAAAAAGAATCTAAGAATAGGAATCAAAATCATATGTAAAACAATCAAAGGTAATAAAACTAATAAAATGCAACTACAGATGAATAAATAAAACTAATCACATAAGATCACAAAGAGTAAAATATAAATAAACAATGACTAAAATAAATGAAAGAAAAGAAAGAAACAATAAAAGAAATGTGAAAAAAAATTAAAAACAAGTACTACTACTAAAAACATACCAAAGATCATAAAAAAACTAAAATCAGACAGTGGCAGGCTGTCTAAAGGTGGCTACAGACTAGGAGTTTAATGATTATTGTGATTATTATGATTAAATTAATTAGAAGGTTTTTTTCTCTCTCCTGTAAAGTTGCTGTTTTGGAGATACTTGTTTTTCGTTGGACAATGAAGGTATGGAATTAAAAAAAGTGATTGTCCTCCACAATCTCCTGACCTAAACCCAACTGAGATGATGATTTGAGGAGATTTGGGATGAGCTGGAGCTTCACAGCGTAAAGGAAAAGACATTAACTATTGTTCAGCACCTCCAGAAACTCCTTCAAGACTCTGAGAAAACTATTCCAGGTGTATCTACCTCATGAAGACACTGAGATTAAAATACCAGGAGTGTGCAAATCTGTCCTCAAAACTAAATGTGGCTACTTAGAAGAATCTAAAGTTGAAAAACATATTCTGGTTTGTTTGACACTTCACAGTCAGCAGTCTATTTTTACTCCTTGTGCCCACTCTGTTAAATTAGCTTCAGAGTTTAGGAATAAATCTACTCTGATGGGCGTGGTGGTCTGGAAGTGAGGTGTGTTCAGGTACATTTCTGGCGTGTTTCTATCCTGGCGGCAGAAAACACACAGGTACGCCACTGACCAAATTAAAACCTTGACAACAGTCAATGGTCACCTATCCATCCCTATCTTAGCTACGTCGATGTGCCGTTTGAGATGGACATGCTAAAATAGATCGCTAAAATAGGGCCCTTAGTTTACAAAATAATTTCACATGTGTTTCTGTATAACTTAAATGTCTAAGTATTAAATTTTAAATGTAAAATAAATCATAAAAAGAAAGAAAACACATTGAATGAGGAAAGTGTTTCATTTTAATTTCATAACAGAAATGCTGTGAATACTCAGATTAATCGTTAAATTAAAGGCAGCACACTGTTTGTTTTTTGTTTTCACAGCTACCTGTGAATGTCAAGCAGGGAAAAATTCAGCAGGGATGGAAAGGAGATACAAATCACTTCACCCACCAGAAACGTATCTTCTGCACACAACACAGAGCGTGAGGTGAGGTAACCAGACGGCTGAAACATGACTTTGGACAGGGCTGGACGAGATGAGTGTGAATTCGCTGTCCAATAGGGTGCGGTTTGAGTGACGAGTAATTTAGCAGAATAGCCTGGTGCATATGGACAGGCCTGCATTTTCCTAACGCACACCATTAGTTGTTATGGAGACCAGCAGGGGAAGTGAAAAGCTAGGGACAGAAATAAAATGCATGTCTGTGTGGGAACACTCCAGCTCCTGTCAGCAGCAGTGAATTGATGCATTTCTCTCATCAGTTCAATTAAGCTAAGTGGCGGTCCCTTGACAACCGTCATCCAGTGACACTGTTATGAAGGACTCCTTTCTGCGGCGAGGATTAATAGAGCCGATTCCAATAAAGAGAAGCGGAGGACACGCCGCACCTGAGCTAATGACATTCTGTTATAGGATGACCTCGACTTACAATGTCGTCTGCCTAGTCAAAATTCCTTGCTTTGCTCTTTCCTTTCAATTCAAAATGACTTTGAGGACGATTTCCCTTCAGCCTTCATTCCTTTCTATGTTTAAATGTGATCAGCTGTTCAGACTTTTCAGATTAAAGCTTTCAGAAAAGGTTTTATTTCTTCCACTTTGGGATTTTCAGGTTTGCAGACATGCTGTAGACAATTGAGATTATATATGAGAAATATTAAATGAATGAATGGAATTAACTTTTATTTGTACATTGATGGAACGTTTAAAGATTGCTTAAATATAAAACATTGTAAAAGTTGTGATGTTACTAATGGCAAATATATTACCCATAAACAACCCATACATAAGTAGAACACTGCTTTAACACCCAACTACTAGCAGTGCTCTGTGACCCTGTCATTGTTCTGTGATATCAGAGTGGTAGATGGGTAAAGTTCAGCAGCCTCCCTGCTGGACCTTAATCACCCCTTAAAAGTTATTTATTCACCAGTTTTTTCTTTACATTTTCCATTTCCACCTTAAATCTTTCAGCAGCCTCGGGTGACAATGTAACTGCTGCAACATTTAAGATGGAATGGGAAATTTACCTAATTAAAGAGATTTTTACTTTAATTTACTTTAATTTTTACTAGCATTTACTAACTGTATTTACATTTAATAATTTAATGTTTTTGTCCTTTTTAACAAATACAACAAAACATAAATTAATGATTTAATCATTTGCGCAGCCATCTTGCCATCTGCCCTTATACTGTCCCCTTTCTCTGTGACTAAGCGTGAATGTGCAAACCAGAGTGGTAGAGACAAGGGGTGAAATAAAAAAAATTGGGCCATAATGTACTTTTCGTGTCCTTCTATTGATTCTTCAGGGTGGTATACAGTCTTTTTTTTTGTTTCATGTGAGCCAAACCCCTGCCAGCTTCTGCCCTCTGTCTCACCCCCGTCTATCAAACCCGGATAAGAAAAACAGCAGCAATCCAAAAAGGGAAATGGATACATGCAGAAATGATTAAGACGTAATGTCCGCTACTAATACAGCCTAGCATATCTCCCTCAATTTCCAGGCAATGCTTTTTTGATTGCGGCATATATCGCCAAAGACACGCCAACGAGGAAAACATTAGACAAACGTGAAATGAAATGGCTTTACTGATGTAGCGAGCTGTGAGAAAAGCTAATGTAATTTCTCCATTCATTGCCCGTGCACCATGGGAAATCATGGCCTCCTGCTTCAGTATGTGCCGCCCCCCACAGAGTGATGCCACTGCATGTAAACCAGTGTGAGCCTTGGTAAGTCTTACACTCACTTGCAAGTAAAGGTGCCAAAAGGGTTATTTGGAGTGATGCTGTAGAAGAACATCTTTTACTTGTTTTTGATAGATTTGACAGTATTGTGCAACATGTTTACCTGCCTAATTTGGGCTCTCCTACTTAAACATATTATCTGCTTATTGCCATTTAACACTGCTTTATTAATCCTACCCAGAATCTATGGATGCTGGACTGTATGAAGTGTTTGGGGCACGGGTATTAGGGCTTTTATTAAACTCATGGTCAGGGCAGAAAGAGGTCAAAAAGCAAGCAGGCAGGTATAACACAGGTCTAAGTACATAAATTCAATTTTACACAGGAAACCAACAAGAAACAATAACACTCAAACCTCAGATGTAACCCAAAGGTCTAAAATGTAATTTAGAAGTAGATATTCATCCGTTCAGGATCAGAGTACATATTATTTGTGTATTGGTAAGATATTTCATATATATTTTTTTCCTGTTGGTGCTGTTTGTTCCAATACACACAATCTGTCATGAACTTAAAGAACTGAGAAAAGGCACAGCTGCATTTATGCTGCTTCAAAAAAAAAGGACTTAATAATTATGCCATAGTTTAAGGATCTTGTGTACAGCATGACAGTGTTTTGCGTAAAAAAATAAAAAGTTATACATATTGGAGTCCAGTAATTTTAATAAGTCACTATTCACCGCCTGATTTGGTTAATTATGCTTCATTTTATTTAAATCAGTTGTGTTGATGGAGGGTTGGAACCATTTTTTTTTAAATAGCATTGATCATTGAAGATAAATATTTACTTTTTTTTTTTTAGATATTAAGCACCTAGCTAGCAAGACTTTGAAGCCACAACACAAATAGCTTTTACCAATAAAGTTCTCATCTATGGCATTGCTTGAAAAGTCCGTCTTTAAAAACAAGAAAATCCTGGTACTACTGATTAACATACTTATATTAACTGGTATTCTAAGCATTTTAACAAACAAAAACACTCTCATTGGTCAAATACATGTGATTAGGTGCCTACAACCCAGTATTGAACATGAGAAGAGCAAGTGCAAAGAATGTATCATTATCATGCATGACCTACAACAATGCCCTGTTGATCTATCAGAATTTTATCAGACCATGCACTGCTGTAGCAAACTAAAGTGGCTGAGCATGAGCATCTTCAGGAATCCTAGCAGTTAATGAGCCATAGTCAAAACTTGGCAAACACAGCACAATAATAACACAAATCTTCTCAAGCAGGATAAGCCCATTAACCTGTTTGGGAACCAAAACAGCCTGTCAGCATCCGCTGTGCATCTCAATCAGACCGCTGTCTACAGTGGATGCAAACTAGTTACTGTGTGTGTTTTTCAGTATTTACCTGAAATCCTACATGTTGTCTCAGGGCTGATCTGTCTTGCTTGATTTGCTTCAGCCTTTCTGTTTCTGTGCATCTGCTGCAGACGTGTGGTGATACGCAGCAAGAAACGACACCTGATGAATATTGATCAGTCTTATTCCTTCCTAGGAATGAATAGTAATAAGCAGAAATACTCTGAGATTACTATTTGAGAATATCCAATCTTGTATTTTTTTATAAATTTTTTATTTATTCATTTTAACTTTTATTTGAACTGTGCAAAATGTCCTTGGTAAGAAAAGAAAAGAAATTGTATAATTTATAGTTTAAATATTCTTTATATCTAAACAATATGAGCAATTCCATACTAGTTACCAAACTATGGTGCAATACTGTAGCATCACCAGGGTACGGGCTAATTAGGTCTGGCTATAATCCATATTCAGAACAAGAGAGAGAATGAAAGGCTGCAAAAAAGGCCGCAAAATGAGCATTGGTTGCATCATGAAATTGTGTTTTATGGATAGAGACCCTTATCTACCATCCACTCTAACACCAGGAGGATGAAAATGATCCATTAGTGGAACTCCATCCACAACAACCCACCCCCACCCTTGTCTTGTTTTAAGAATTCAAATAAGAATCACACAAAATCACAAACAGATTCAGGGTTGCCAGGGCCAAAATATCCAGCCTAAAGTTAGTCTAAAACCCGCCCTTCAGAATCTTAACTAACCCAAAATATATGTCTGTCACACATTTGAAGCAAATATCAAAATACCTATGAGTGTACGACTTAGTATTTTGTTTATTAAGGATTTATTATCAGTATTGCAGTATTTATTGCTATTTATTATTTAGTCATTAATAATATTGTAACATTTTTATAAGTTTTCATAACAGCTTTATATCCCAGTTAAGAACATTTAAAATAGTAACATAATTAGCAAAAAATAAAACTCACTTTTACTTACTCATTTCTGTTTTTGCCCCTCCTGTACTCTCTTCTCTCTTTTTTAACATTTTTTTTCATTGACTGGTGATTTCTGGTTACATTGTGATTCCTCTCTCTCTTTATCTCTCTCTTTATCTCTCTCTCTCTCTCTCTCTCTCTTTCTAGAATTGTACATGATTGCCCTCCATAACATCAAAGGCAACACACACTTTTTAACCCATTTGTTTAGTTTCAAATTTACAAAAGAAGCAATGTTTATTAGCCCTTGACCAAACATACTGTATGTAATATAAATGTGGGGGGAGGGGGGGGTGTACAGTGTGTGTTTATCGAAAATGTGTTTTGATATATGTTTTTCACAAAAAAATGAGCCAATGCCAATGAGTTTGAGTTAGAAAAAAATTTTTTTAGTATCATTTGATACTATGAAAACGGGTCCCACAGACCCGAACACCACACAAGGGTTAAAAAGTAATTTTTAAAAGTAGCCCTAAAAAACGCACCTGGCAACTCTGCACAGATCTTACAAAAATCCCACAATGTCTTTTGGCAAGTACTGATGGTTTAATAAAAGGGATTTAAAATTGCAGAATATAAAACCAATAAACCAAACATTAAACCAAAAAAATAAACCAAACTGCTACCTGCTGAGATCACACTGAAAAATAAAGAGTGATAAAGTAAAATTCTTGTTTAATAATTTAAAAGAAAATTGGATGTGATTTGCCTCTAAAAATATACAATGCTTTATAAGTAATGCGGGAAGGGAAAATGAGGCCCTGTGATGAGGTAATGCTAAAGCAGGACCAGAATAAGCTGTTACGTCAGATCACACTGAATGAATTACGCACCTAAACATAATTCTCGATGTGAAGTGAGATGGGGAAGTAGTGTGAATGAAGAGATCTGTGAATGAAGTGAGAACCGGGTGAGATCAGAGCTTGCTTTACATCACTGCTAGTGCTAAAATGTTTCTAAACCCCACAGAGCATTATGGGAATAAAGGCTTGATTGTCCAGTGCTGCATTTTGTTTTTACCATGAGACTGATATTTAACGTAACTGTTGCTGACATATATGTAGAATTTACAACTTTAATGAAAGAAAAATAGTCAATTCAATTTCTGTAATTCAGAAGATGCTTACTAAGTTTTGTGGCATCATAGCTAGGGCCTAACTAACTAATCTGTGTACAGCTAAAATGTCCCATTTGACCTATTCTCCCAATCACCCTTTAGCCCATTTGGTCAGAAGTGTTTTTGTTACATTTTTATTGTTATTTGAGAAGACATGGATATTGTGATTTTAAAACATTAGCATCCCATCCTCAATCCCACTCACCCACCTGAGCCCACAGCCCTTGTTAGACTAATAATATGTAATAAAAGAAAGCTTTTTAATAGATACATTCAAACTTGAAGATATGATACAACAGATTAGGTTTTATTGTCCTGGTCTTAGTCCTTATGTACTGTATATAAGCACAAGTTAAGATATATGTTTGAATAAAATGAACATTGTTGTTTTATTCTATAAACTACGGACAACGTTTCTCCCCAATTCCAAATAAAAATATTTTCATTTAGAGCATTTATTTGCAGAAAATGAGAAATGTCTAAAATAACAACAGAAGATGCAGAGCTTTCAGATCTCAAATTATGCAAAGAAAACAAGTTCATATTCATAAAGTTTCAGAGTTCAGAAATCAATATTTGGTGGAATAACCCTGGTTTATAATCACAGTTTTCATGCATCTTGGCATGTTCTCCTCCATCAGTCTTACACACTGCTTTTGGATAACTTTATACCACTCCTGGTGCAAAAAATCAAGCAGTTCAGCTTGGTCTGATGGCTTCTGATTATCCATGTTGCTCTTACTTATATTCCAGAGGTTTTCAAGTTGGTAAGATCAAAGAAACTCATGATTTTAGCTGGTCCCTTTTTTCCAGAATATTATTGATTAATTAATAATTAACTATTGGAACCAATATGGGTTGCACACTTCACATGATGCCTAGAGGGAACCCATGTGAGATTAAGATGGATGTAAAAATGGGCCCCAGTAAAACACATATACAGACCCACTCCTTACTGAAAACTGAAACCCACATGAGAGCTGGGACTTGAGTACCAAGTGCAAAAATGTGCAGATACAATTCAGATACTAGTCACATGAAGTGGCCAGGTTTAAGCGCAGTCATAATGTGTAGCGTGACTAAAAAGCAGCATGTTTTCTAAAGTAATCTGTGGTCTGGTAAAACATCCTGTATGAAATGTTTTCAGTGACTGTTCTCTGAATCTTTGATATATATATATATATATATATATATATATATATATATATATACCTGAATATTTGTTCTGCTGCAGCGTTGGTTCAATCAGAAAAGCCAAAATTGTCCCTTTCGGTCCTTATTTAGTTTACTGAATGTGATTGGGTGCTCAGCTGCAGTGGCATTAGAAAGCTTGTATGTGGAGAAATTTGCTTTAAATTTCATCCCATCTCAGCTCTGTTGACATAACTGAGCTGCCTGTGACATCAGTGCTATTACACACATTACTCACCCCCCCCTCTATAGGAAAATCACACACAGTTTTGCAGCACTGCAAGACAGGGACTGTGTTATAGAAACTATAGGTGTAAAACCATGCATTACATTATCTGTACAGTATTAACACCTTAATAACAACATAAAAAAATACAATTTATAACAACTTTACTAGATACACTTGATATACCACCAAATCCACAGGTGTTTCTGTTCATCCTTCCACTCTGAGAAGGCAATAATTTTTTATAGGTCTAAAAAGATGTGCAGGAGGACTTAACTGAGAGAAGAAAAAAAGATCTTAACATCAACATCAGCCAATATGTTTTAACATATCAATTTTCACATAAAGTTTCAGCCAAGTAAAAAATTGCTTTTTTCAGAGCTAGTATTTGTTATTTAAAAATGTGTCAATTGCAATGCATTTATCATAATCCTCTTTTTATGCCAAAAGTCATGGGACTTGGGTCAGTATGTAAATTCTTCATGAAGTGTTACCTCAAGGGGCAGCTTGGGAGGTGTTATCTTGTGAGTTAGTCTGAACACTGTTCAGCATGTTTGAGTGAGGTCTGATAGTGGGTGATAGATGGGATATTCCACAATTTCTGAAATTTTGTGTGCATTCAACATTTCTCAATCCACAGTGTCACATGTGTACCTGGAGTCATGTCACAGAAAGCATTATCACCAACTAAAGGCAGTACAGTGCATGGTAATGATTGTGACCAGCTACATCTGGCTAGAAATGTCTGTGACACAGACAAGCAACTCTATCGGCAGGAATCACATCAAGAAATTACAGGCCTCACACACTTTTCCTGCAAGTCACTGTAAAAGTCATGGGACACATTACTAGTTAATTACTAGTATTACATGTGAGTGTATTTGAGGCAACAGTGTTTTCATTTTTCCCAAAAAAGAGCTTCCTTTAATGCATTAACCATTTTCTTTTAATAATACACCACATATATATTGCTAGCTTTCTGAAATGATATATTATAAGGTTGCTTTTTGACCTCTCTCTTTCTCCTTCCTTTCACCATCCTATTTTCTCTGAAAACAGCTTTTCTAATAGAGCACTTATCCGTTGATAATGGCGGCAAAGAGAAGATGATTTTACCAGCTGAGGACTCCAAAGCTCCGTGTCCTCAGTGGCCTTGAATCACAGAGGCTCCATAAGAGCAAGAACAGCCCACTCACTCACACTCACACACACACACACTGCGCTCACTATTCTCCGCCTGCTCCGATTATGCCTGGAGGGGCTACAATAATACAGGTCCTACTCTAGCTGGTTTATCAGCCGGCATCTCTGAGCAAAAGAACGGTGAGAAGTGGGAGTGCTTTACCAGAGGGGAATCACGTCCTCTAAAAATACTCTAGCTCATATCCCTCAAGTACAACCTGGCTAGAAAGAATGAAAACCAATATACCTGGGAAAAAGTTGAGCAATAAAGTAAGTTCGAGAAGAATGACAAAAGTGCTAAAAAAAAAAATTACAGTCTTAAAAATATAGTTTTATAACAGAGAAATATAAAAGAAAAATGATTTAAAAAAAGGAAGAAAAAGAAGAAGAGGGAGATGAAGGAGAGACTAAAGAAACATTTAAAACTACAGTGTATTTTAACATAAAAAACACAAATTAAATAACAAATAATTTTTTGACTTTTAAAACTTTAAAACCTCAAACCTTTTCAAACCCTTATATTTATCATTCCATCACTAAGGCTGGAGCATTAGCATTAGTGGCTAACTGCTAGCGATTAGCGGCTAATGCCGTCTGACAGCAATACACTGAGTAACCCTAAGTGCTCCAGAAAGCCAGGGTGATATTAAGTAGCGGTTTGTCCAACATAGCTTGTTTTAATACGGTAAACACGTAGGCTACAGTCCAATATACTCACCTCTTCAGATATCCCAAGTTGCAAAAGCTGATTTCAGGGAGGTCCCACCCCCCCCTGGCAAAAAAACAAACAAAAAAAACCTACACACCAAAGGATAACGAAACTTTAATTTTATATTAATTAATTTTACGTTTTTTAAATTAAATTTAGAGTATTCAGAGGTGTAATGAAATGAGTTTTATCTTTTTTTCTTTTTGGAAGACCCTGCCTCTGCTTTCCTGCCTATGCTTTTTTTTATTTGACAAAAATTGACAGTAACAATATCACAAGAAATTGCACAAAATCAAAATCAAAAAACATATTACAATAATTATTAATATTGCCTCCACCATGATCTGCTTTCTCTCACTCTCTTAACAAATCCCGTCCGGGAGGGGGGAAAAACACTGCCCGCCCACACTAAAAACTGATTGGCTGTCTCACAGACTCTTTGCAGAGAACAGGCCAATCAGAACCTTCTCTGTTTTCTCTCTCTCCTTCCCACACGTGATTAGAGAAAAAAAGTCTGTTGCCTGTGTGCGCGTTCGGGGCACTCGTTCTGAATTCCGGGAGATTATATGTGACTTGCGGGCATCAGGGAGACACTACCGAAATGCGGGAGACTTCAGGGAGACTTGGTTTGTCTGTCTCTTAACGACAAAAGAGCTTGCATGGTTAGTGGGTAATGCTAATGCTGCTCCACCTCTGAACGGTGAAACAGCTAGCACAGTTAGCAGGTAATGCTAATGTTGCTTCGGGCAGTTCTAGCCAGGGTTAGCAGGAGGCTACAGGCTGATAATACTCACCTCTGAACGGGGAAATAGCGGTTAGCGGCTAATGCTCCTTTCAACCTGACTGGTAAAATACATACATTAACTGATTTAAGGTGCACTTATAGTGCAAAAAATGCAGCGTGTTTCTATTGCATGCACTGCACAGATTGTCTTTGAAAAGGGAGGAAACATTTCTGTTCATATATTTTTTAATTTATTTAAGTATTTAATACAGCCAAGTCAAACAACTTCAAATAGTGTTACACAATGCCCTAAAATGGCATTATTATAATTGATCATTATTATATCTGCGACAATATATTGTCAAAAAGAAGACGAATTGTGACAGGTCTAGTAATTAGCTTTCTATATTTGAAAAACATTTAAAAAAGCATAATAATTTGTAAAAGTTATACCCTGTTAAAGAACAATGTTTTATTTTAATTATTAAGAATATTCAGTGAAAATATTTTAAATTAATTAAAGTAAATACAAAAGTAAATAATTAAAACACAGTTAACATACCTTCTTGTTCATGTAAATTAATTGGCTCCCCTTGTTTAATATGTATAATGGGCATTATTGAAGTTAGCACAAATTATTAAAAGTTATGTCCATATACTGTACAATAAGCTGATAACTTATGTATTGTGACAGGCCTACTAATTATCATTACCAATGGTGCAAGTCACTCACCATTTTCTGATCTCCATAAAAGAAGAATGAAATACATAAAAGAGTAATAAACAAGTCATTGGGAGTAGTATTGACAATACCATGTTACTGGTTTTATCAGGACTGTTCTAAATAACATACAATAAAACAAGAAATAATTTTTTGAAGGCTTTTCTTACAGTAATGCATATATTTTCACTTCTATCTTGATTAGATTCAGTGAGAAATCACTCGTTGATGCCCACATGCATAAATGCATTTATTGTTTAGTCAGTGCCAGACAGAATCTGTGGAGTGGAATGAATGTGAAAGCTCCCAAGATTCAATATGTTACTACTCATGGTGCTACTGAAGCAATTATGGCTGCAGCATAAACACATTATATGTATGCTGGCACAGGCGTTCATTTGCACATGTACACACACACACAGTGTAGCGGCCCACTTGGATTAATCACAAGACAATGCTCGGAGCTTCTACTGGTGCAACTTTATTTCTCTCCTCTTCTCACCACAGACGTTTTGACACCGTGAAAACTACATAATAGATACAAAACACAAATGCCATAGTACCATATTTCACAGATAATGAATAGAACAGTATTTAAACTTTTAAATTAGTAAGTCTTAGCAAACTTCCACATGAATTTAACCTTTTAAGTTATTATGAGTTACAGTTCCTACTGAAAATAAAATAATAATAACCATTTCTCTTTGTCTTAAATGAAATAAATCACTCATTTGAATTAATGCACAATTTGTCTCTTCATACCTCCTTCTGCTTCCAAGGGCGCTAAGTTTGAGCTTTGTCTGCCAACAGCCTATCTTCCACACACCTCTCAGTGACAGTCTATGCGTGACATACAAATGACACAAAAAACGGAGCAAACTACAATAAAATATCTTTCAAAAGTGTCAACACAGAAAATAATAAATAATTAATTTGTTCTCATGTTTTTACCGTTTCTGGAGCAACGTGCACAGCATTATGGTGAGAACTCGAACAGAAGGTTTAGCGTCAGTAATAACAGGAGGTAGTAGAATAAGAGCGGAGCTCTTCAAAATAAAAGCCCAAAATGTAGAGTGGTAGAACTGCATCATTTACCAAAGAAAAATAAATACATAAATAAAATATTCAGCTGTCATTTACACACAGCTTTTATAATCACGATAGAAATAGATTGGAAGTAGAGTGGGACACTCTGGAGCAGCCTAAGGTCACAATGCCCAATGCCAAGCTTTGGCTAGCGGGGTATAAACGTTGCCAGTGCTGGAAGCGTGGAGCAGTTGAATCGCATTTTAAGCAGTGATGCAACTTCATTTAATACCTTTGGGATGAGTTAGAGTGGTGTTTGTGACTCTAAACTAATCATCCAACATCAGAAACTGACTTCAGCTAATGCCCTCGTGGCTAAATGCATTTAATGCATTCCTCACAGCAGTGTTACAAAATCTACAAAAAAAAAACCTTCTCAGAAGAGTAAAGACTGTTCCTGAAGCAAGACGGGAAACACTTCCTTTCAACTGTCCTTATTTCAGAAGAAACACTGGACAAACAGGTGTCTACAAACCTATAAACCTTGCTTGCGGGCTAAGTGCTGCCACTATGATCAGGAGATCGCCGGTTTGAATCCTGTCCATGTAGCTTACCATCGGCTTCCGGAGCCCTGAATGGGCACAATTGGTCTTGTTCTCTCTGGGTGGGTAGATGGCGCTCTCTCCCCTTATCATTCCATAGGGTGAAGTCACTCAGCACAAGGCGTCTGTGAGCTGATGTATTGGAACCGAGTCGCTGCGCTTTCCTCCGAGCGTGCTGTGATGATACTCAGCAATGCTGCATCAGCAGCAGTTCAAAACGAGGTGGTGGCTGACTTCACATGTATCGGAGGAGGCAGGTGCTAGCCTTAACCCTCCTGGTGTTGGGGCATCACTGTTGATAGAGGGAGTCCTAATGAGTAGTTTGGGTAATTGGCCGTGTAAATTGGGGAGAAAATGGGGAAGTATTTAGAAATGAAATTATATAAAAAAAAAACAGTATACAAATTTGAGCACCTGGCAGTCATTTGAGTCATCTGTGCTTTCACATGAATGAACTTTTATAAGCTCAAAGAAGTGTGATAAGACAAAAAAGCTGCAAAGCTGAGGCACATTCTGATGCTTGTAAAACATCAGATAAAAGGTGTGTACCTGGCTTTAGAAAAGTTATTATTATTATGTGCCCTTAATAAAATACTCAAGAAGTCCTGTTTATCTGATAGCAGTGGGGCTTAGGAATCAGTTACCTTGTTTGCTGGGTTTGTGTGCATAACCTTGGGGGTACCACCTTCTCTTCCATGGGAAATTGTAAATAATTAATGAAACTTGTTACATTTGGCTCCGTATAGACTGTGCAATACCCGGACTTATTACTATTATCCAAAGCCCTTCTGCGTCTTCTGTGTTTTTGGTTGTTTTTGTATATTTGGCTTGGTAATGGGTAAGAGAAACTAATGTTACTTAGGGCAGTTTTACACCTGTAGTTGTAGTAATTTGATTTGGTCTAACTGTATTCTCTTCTTGGCTTTGTTTGGTTTTGTGTAAAAAAAAAAATACCCCTATATTTTTAGAACGGCACAGTAGCGATAGGTGATCAGCTCTTCCACCTCTGAGTGCTGGGGGCTTGGGTTCAGGGTGGAGTATCTGTGCTCTCTCCATGTCCATGTGGTTTACCCCCAGTTATATTGATACAATGCATGTACCGTGTGTGTGTGTAACAAAGTCAGATACACAACATTGCTGTAGTGATCAAGCATTCAGGCTTTTATACTGTTCTTTTGGTGTATGCCCTGTATAGCACTCTCCCACTTCCTGAGAATACGGTAAAAGAAAAGAAATCTGGACTTTGGATTTGGATTTTTTCAGAACAGAGCCAATAGCAATACAACACACATGGACTGGCTGGCACTCTGCAGCCAACTTTACACCATTTGCATGAGGAGTGATTGAATGAGCAGAGGCCAAAATATTTAAACTAATGGTCAAAGGTACACTTTAAATAATCGTAAATAAAATAATTCATATTTAAGGCATTTTTAACAGGTGATCTTTGGAGACACAAATTAAGTTTGTTCCACCACTTGCCAGAACAAAAACAAAAACTTTTATGCACCTTGAAGGAGGGTGGGTCAAGCCAAGACATACCGGTACGTAATGCCTGAAGGTCTTTTAGTACAGAGGTGTTTAGTGGCTGAACACTTTGTTGTGATGTTATATTCTGGATTAGTTTCAAAGGGTCTGGTATGCCCAGGAAGGCCAGCTAAAAGGGAGCTGCAACTGTCCTGTTTTTTTAAAGGGATGTTTTTAGGTAAAGTTACTACATAATGTTGCCTTAAAGTCAGCCTTTACTTTACAGCCTAACATTTATGATATCTATTTTTGAAGGAACGATTGAGAATTGACTAAAGAAGATAAATCTGGAAAGCAATAAAAAAGGCCTGATATATGACTGAATGTGACTGACCATGCTCTCCATGAAAAGGGAACTAGTCAGAGAGGGGTTAATCACTATTTTACTTTTTTATTTGAAATAAAAAAAAACCTTAATGCTTTGAAATCTAATAATATTAACCCTAATGATTATTACTGTGATATGTGCGCATGCCGTGCAGCATGGCCCTGATGCCAGTATCCTCCCCCAGTGGCACCCCCTTTCCGCAGGCCTGCTTTACACACTGTGTACCTGGGCAAAACAGGCAGCATTAAAGACTGATAAAACAGGAAAAAGAGGACAAAAGACAGCAAAAGGACAGAAAAAATGTAATGTGTTGAACACCTTATCTGTTGCAAAGTAACAATTCCCATGAGATGCAAAGCTACAAGCTAGCTACAAAAAATTCTGTGGGGACATAAATAATGGAGGTAGAATTACAGTATATTATAAAATAAACGTAATTGAAAGTTGTCTGTTTTGCCATTGGGGTTACACAGCTTTCTGCAACCGAACAGCAGGGGGCACCCGCCCTGTGGTGGCTTCACTTTTCAGAGACGATGCTCAGGTATACAGTCTATGGTCCAACACACAGACTGTTTATAGCTGGACAGAGCATCGTCTCTCAAAAGTGAAGCCACCACAGGTCGGGCGCCCCCTGCTGTTCGGCTGCAGAAAGCTGTGTAACCCCACTCATCCCCATAGGTTTCAATGGCAAAACAGACAACTTTCAATCACGTTTTTTTTCCAATATACTGTAATTTTGAATCAGTTCCTCTGATTTTGCTATTTATAGGTATATGTTTAGGTAAAACGAACATTGTTGTTTTATTCTCTAAACCACAGACAACCTTTCAATTAAACAAATTTCAATTAAAAATATTCTCATTTAGAGCATTTATTTGCAGAAAATGAGAAATGGCTGAAATAACAAAAAAAGATGCAGAGCTTTCAGACCTCAAATAATGCAAAGAAAACAAGTTCATATTCATAGAGTTTTAAGAGTTCGGAAATCAATATTTGGTGGAATTACCCTGGTTTTTACACAGTTTTCATGCATCTTGGCATGTTCTCCTCCACCAGTCTTACACACTGCTTTTGGATAACAGAATGCCACTCCAGTTGTGCAAACTCCAGTTCCATAACTTTTGACATGTCCATTGTAGTTTGTCTCTTTGAACTGAATTAAAATGAGTCATAATGCCCTTCACTGTTACTTTGCATGTCATAAATAGAAGTCTAAAAAAACAGCAAACAATGTTTCAGGGTTCCCAGCTCTTTCTGCCAGCTGCAGAGGAAGAAATATATCAAATATGGATTTCTGGGTAATACGGATGCTAAATGATCATAGCTGAAATATGGGCATCACTTAGTACATGATGCAAGCTATAATAAAACCTATTTATAAAAATTCAGCCACAAGGCACCAAGCAATGTCTGTTTTCAGTAAAACGACTCTGCATAAGTGGTTTGAATGTAATGTGTTGCTGAATTACAGTTCTGTACACCAAGTAGTTTCATGTTTAATCGTTGGGACGTGCACTAAACGCATTTAAACATATGGCTGAGTTGTTCATCCACTGCACCAACTACTGTGTTCTCATTAGCTGCTGAGCTCGCGAGCTTATGTTTTTATTAGGGAAATGCAGAGTGAGTTTGAGCAATTAAGGAGAAAAATAAAAGTTAGTCTGCCAGAACACACAATGGCCTTGCCAATTAGCGTGCAAAGCTTTTGCTGGTGTTGCTGTACGGGGGACGCACGGACTACTGACTGCCGCCAAGTGTGTGCCTCACATCTTTTCCTGGGCAGAAGACTGAGAAAAAAAACCTTCTCATGCTTAATTCTGTCAGGAATATCAGAAGCGCTGCTTAACTGTAGTTTGAGCAGACAGGGAGGATGGCAGTTCAGTTTAGGAGAGGGCACAGATGGCACAGAAAGTTAGCTTCTGAAAAAAAGTCATTATTTTCAAAGTTCCATATCTGTTCTATAATATGGAAGGAAAAAATCTCATAAATATTAAAATTTGTTGTCTGTATGCTGCTGTAATGTCTGTCTGTCTGTCTGTCTATCTATCTAAACACACATCATTGGGGACTGCCTTTTGATTTCTGAATAAATTCCAATACACATAAAGAAGTTTATATTGCTTTAAATTATGGTCCCACAATGATGGGGGCAAGAAAAGAGGAACACCTGATAAGCCTGTTAATTGAAAAATATTTAATAGATGATTCAACTAAAGATTAGTTGCTCTTAAAGACATTACGAGAATTATGTGAGAATTTATCTTTTTTGCTCTTGTGCGCCCCCTACCGTTGCAGAGTATAATTCCTGTTTACACAACTGCTGTGAATACAAGTTGTACTTGAGTTCCGCCTTTTGGACAGCTGTACATGTGCATTTGTTGACCACTGGAAATGCACAAACCAACATCGACTGGCTAGGTTGAGTAATGTTACAGAATTTTATGCTAATATGGTTTGAAGGATTTGACACCTAAAGCTGATGTCCATAAGTTTCTGGATTTTTCGGTGGATTGAGGGCCCTTTCTGGTGAGAATGAGTAATTGCACCGAGTAAGAGTGTACAGTTGTAGTACAGAAAACGAGCCATAGAGTTGATAAGCGGCGAGAGTGTCCAGTTGTAGCTCAAAAAAATGAGCCAAAAGTGGATAAGCTGCGAGAGTGTACAGTTGTAGTGCAGAAAACAAGCTAAAGAGTTAATAAGCGGAAAGAGTGTACAGTTTTAGTGCAGAAAATGGGCCAAAGAGTTGATAAGCGGTGAGAGTGCGCAGTTGTAGTGCAGAAAACGTGCCAAAGAGAGAGTGTACAGTTGTAGTGCAGAAAACGAGCCAAAGAGTTGATAAGAGGCAAGAGTGTACAGTTGTAGCGCAGAAAACGTGCCAAAGAGAGAGTGTACAGTTGTAGTGCAGAAAATGTGCCAAAGAGTTAATAAGCGGCGAGAGTGTGCTCGCAGTAAAACTGAGCCGGATCCTTTTTCAGAGGCTGTACGCGTGACGTAAGTACGTAAAGACGTGTGACGTGGCCAGAAGAACTCCCGTGAAAAGCAATCTGACACCCCAGATTTTAGAATGAATATATTAGGCTTAGCAGGGATGATTGTTTCAGCACACTGTTACCAATAAACACAATATTTTATCACTTCTTCACTCAGAAATGCTTCTGCTTTCAGTTTAGAAACAAAATAGTACAGACTGCCGCTTTAATAGGAGAGGTCACGAGCTGCTCCCCCAAAGTAACATAGTGCAGTAGCAGTATGTAACAATAACAACAATGATACAATCTACAACAATCTTCCCTATTTGAAGTCAGTGGATCCAAATGACAAAATAAAGATTGGCTGTACTGTTTTTTTTTATTAAAATAAGAGGATAATATTTCAATTTACTCACTTAATGTAATGATTGGGCTGCATGTTTTTTTTTTTTTCATTTTCTTAATTTTTTCTGCAGTTTTTTCATGTTTTTTTTTTCTAAAAAATCCTCCATGTATGTGCAAAGCTGGATCTGTAAGCCCATGATGCACATGTGGTAACTGAATCAAGCAGAATGGCTACTCAGTCAATCAGATTGATTAAAAAGACAACTCCAGATAAAGTCTGAATCTAAAGACTGACTGTGATGCACAGAGTTCTTGTGTAGGGCTTTGTCTCTATTTAGACTGTAACAGTATCTTCCACAGAAGCCGCTCTATAGATAGCGCAAATATTTTGGGATTCTTTTGTTAGACAGAGATGATATATGTGTTACAGTCTATTTTCCTAAAGTGCAAATTACCTGAGGCCAAACAGTTGTCAGACACTCTACACTGAGCAACAAATAGATTCTTCACTCCTGAACCGGTGCGTTCCCCGCGACATGTCTCACACCCCACAGCAATCTGTCTCTCACCTAAAGGCCGTCACAGAACCGCGGAAAGGTTTCGGTGTGTATTACTCGGGGTCACGGCTGATTGAACACCTCTGTCCCCAGAGAAACAATAACCCTCTGGAAGTGGAGACTGCTTAATTAATTTCAGCGCCACCGTGCCTGTAAATGAATGTGGACATTTTTGTCAGACAGAGGGCACACCTCAGGGGCGCAGTGCCAAGATCTGGTGAAAGCTGCTTACTTTGCCCTGGAGCCGCGGATGAGTGTCTCAACATTTCCGGCGCTGCTGTAGCTTATCTTATAAAACAGCACGGATTAAGTTTTCTACATGGGAAAATAATGCTTTTTAGGATAACGCAAATATTGTGTTAGTTTCTTAGTTCATTCCTTTGTTCCTTCCTTCCTTCTTTTATTCATTTAATCATTCATATCTACAGGGGTTGGACAATGAAACTGAAACACCTGTCATTTTAGTGTGGGCAATTTCATGGCTAAATTGGAAGAGCCTGGCGGCCAATCTTTATTAATTATACATTGCACCAGTAAAAGCAGAGTGTGAAGGTTCAATTAGCAGGGTAAGAGCACAGTTTTGCTCAAAATATTGCAACGCACACAACATTATGGGTGACAAACCAGAGTTCAAAAGAGGACAAATTGTTGGTGCACGTCTTGCTGGCGCATCTGTGACCAAGACAGCAAGTCTTTGTGATGTATCAAGAGCCGCGCTATCCAGGGTAATGTCAGCATACCACCAAGAAGGACGAACCACATCCAACAGGATTAACTGTGGACGCTGTAAGAGGAAGCTGTCTGAAAGAGATGTTCGGGTGCTAACCCGGATTGTATCCAAAAAACATAAAACCACAGCTGCCCAAATCACAGTAGAATTCAATGTGCACCTCAACTCACCTGTTTCCACCAGAACTGTCCGTGGGGACAATAAATGATTGTGGTCGAAAACCAGGTGTTTCAGTTTCATTGTCCAACCCTTGTACCTATCTATCTATCTATTTTAAAAACACACACATCATTGCGGGTTGCACCTTTATTACCGCATGCTTCAGCATGGCCTGCAGCGCTTCAGCACCGGCCGTTTGATGAGCAGTGCTAGTCTGCGTCCAGACCGCGGTGGACATTTCCCCCCAGGCCATGAACAAGAACGCAATGGATGCACATGGCTAAATAACTGGAAGGCTATGGCCACCAGGGACATGATGATAAAGGAGGGTAATATGATGGACATATTGAAGGTTTAGTTTTGTTTGTCAGAGAGAGTTTTTGTGTAATTGCTATTGTAAAAAGCAACCTTGCGTTCAGTACCTGACTTTGCTTATGCTCTTCTGACCGAATCCAATTAAATCAGGGCTTCCTAACCTGGGGATCACGACCCCCATGGGGTTTCTGACACAGTCTCTGAGGGGGTCGCGAGAATGATGCTAATTAAGGGCGTTTGTTCCAGTCAGAATATCTAATAACAAGGTAGAAGAATGTTTTCCAGCAGTGCTTAAAAAAACAACAAAATTCTAAATTCTAAAGTTCTATTTTTAGTTTTGAGTTTTGTTTTCCATGGTAGTTTAGCTGAACCATGTCAACATACTCTGCGGAACCAGCTGTGTGGCAATGTAAGGGGCTTGCGGGAATGGAACTGTGTTTTATCGATCATAAACACGCTGTATGGAGAGACTATATCTCCTGATCACTGGTAAAAAAAAAATATTACAAGTAATTTCTGCATTAGTCATTCTCTGACATTTTCGTTTTGTTTTTATTTAAAAAAAAAAAAAGGATAATAGATTTTGTCATTGTTTTTGTTTTCAAGTATTTTTCAAGAATTTTTATTTAATTGTCGTCTTGTTTTGGTCATGAAAAATAACTCGTCATAAAAGTCATAAAGTCATAAAAGTACAAGTAAAAATGTATCACAGTCTATATTAGCAAACAAAGATCCTATTCTCCTTAGCAGTCAGGTTGTAAGGAGCAGTAAAGCCACTTCCTGTATAACTCTGAAGTACAGAGTTATACAGGAGTTTCAGTGAAGTTTCTCCAGCACTGAGGCTGAAGCAGTATTAGCATTAGCTGCTTCCCGCAGCACTAGCTACTTTTTGAGTGTATCGGACTGTAGTCTGCATGTTTACCATGTTAAAACTAGCTTCATCGGATGAACCACTAGCTAATGGTGCCTTGGGTTACCGCAACACTCAGGGTTCCTTAGTGTAGCGCTGTCAGTGGCATTTACTAGCGCTAAGCACTGCAAACCGAAGTTAGCGCTGCTGCTAACCGTGGTTAGCACTGCTGGTAAACACGCTAAAATACTGGAAATCTAAACTTATTATAAGTAAACGGAAGCGCTTTACTCATCCAAATAAAACGTTTTTAGGAGAGGAATCTGTATACATTAGCATCCAGCTCCCAGTGGTGAGACCTGCTAAATTAGAAACATGGCAACATGCTTGTTCCTTACTATTGTAGCTTAATATGCGCCTTATATATGAAAATAGATCAGAAAATAAACAGTATCAATAAACATTGATAGTATGCTTTATAGTCTGTAAAATACAGTAATTTAGTACTAATTTTACCATTAGTGTTAAAAAATGAGAAGTTAATATTGGACAGCATTAAAAAGTAAAAATAAACTAAATTGAATTGAATCAGTGGTAAACATGGAAATTAATAAACCATACAGGAACACACCCCTCTTTGATTCACTACAGACCAATAATTCCCAACGGAATCGACCACTTGAGCGGAACGTATCTGTTTAATTTCAGAGTTTTAGGCAGTGTAATGAATATTGTAGTATAAAAGTGTGGTGTACACAAGCTCTCACGCTGGGCACGTACCTCAGCACAGCCAGGACAGAATGCCGAGTGCTTTCCCAGAGAGCAGTCGGGGACACATCAGACTAGATTAGGCCAGCAGGGTTTGTGAGCAGCAGCCTTTATTAGATTTCCCTGCACCGTAATGGACTATGCTTTTGTGACCAGAGTTCGCTTTCCCCAACTGCATGCAGTGCCGTGTAAGAAAGGGAACAGGAGCGGGACCGACCGACCGAGAGGAGCTGAATCATTTTAATCTGCATAAAAGTATGTTCATTAAAGAAGCAGCTACGATAGAAAGAGACCAGTCGCAATCTCCCAGCAGCTCTAGCTGTCCATCAAAACCAATGTGCTCACAGCTCTGCGGGCTGTAACTACAGCGCATTTAGTTTGACAGTTTAATGAATTATCACAATTCTGCTGCACAAGAAGTAAAAAAAGTATATATATATAGAACAAAATGATCAAATAAATGATTTCCATGATATGATTAATATGCCTCAACATTAATAACCTGAATTAATGATGCAGAGATATATACCGATATGTGAAAATGAGAAAAGCAAAAGCATTCCACAGTCCCAGTCCACTCCAAGACTCTAACCCTCCCTTTGTATCATAATATCTAGTCTGCATGAACAAACTGACAGCATCTCTAAAGCTTATGACCTGGATACATTACAGAGCCTTATACAACTGACATACTGTGGCAAAGCATTATGTCCAAACTGAAGCACTGTGAAATATGTATCATAACTCCCTAATATGATCAAGATGTGTTGTACGATATTATGCACTGGCATCTCTTTATAGTAGAACTTCAGCCACTTTGTTCTTCTCAAAATTGTTTGAAATCCTGGTAAGGTAATCCTAGAAGGACCACAAGACGGATGCCGAGTTGGTTTATTTGAACAGGTTATTCTGAACAGGTAAGCACTGAGCATAAGATAAGATTATCTAATCTTAGCTAGGTAATTTATCACAACCCCTAGTAATGATTTTAATATTTTTAAATAATTTTAATATTCCAGTGTTCACATTCATACTTGTCCATGTGCAATCTGGTTACTTAACGCAGCAAGTATTTGAGATCAGTAAAGTGATCCAGACTAGTGCTGGCTAACACTGTCATGCTACAAACATTTAAAAGTGGCAATACTCAAAGAAGAACCTTTACACATCATTTACACATAAACACTTAACAATAATATTATTAATTCATTAACTATTAACACTTAAAAATATTATTATTACTATCAAGTTATTTAGGTGTAACTTAAGTGTGGATTCTACCCATACAGATATCTGACACAGGGCCATATACGCACAAGCATAATAAAGATTTGGTCATGTACTGAACAATATATTGAGTGTATATTGTGTACACATATCAAGTACTGATAATGCTTTACCAACTGCTAGCTCACATGAATTAATAAGATATAAGAATATAGCAAATATAAAAATATTTTTAAAATAGAGAATGTTGACAAGTATAAAACACAAAATAGACAAAAAAATTAAACATTATATACTAATTAAACAAAAATGTGTAAGGAGTAGATTAGTCACATATACACAGTACACACGATTAGTACACATGTGTGTAAATTTACACAGTGAAGAAATGAAAAATTTAATAGGTAAAGTGCAATTTAGAAACAAGTTAACTGTAAAGTGCAACATCATGCTGTAAACTGAGCAGGATGTTTTTAATTTTAATACGATTTCATGTTCAGTGCAAAGTCTAGGTACTATCCTGGTTCAGAGGCTGAATAGCCTGCGGGCAGAAGCTCTTCCTCATCCTCTTTGTGTTTGCATTCAGTGAATAAGAGCAATTCCCTCACCACAACAGAAAGCAGAGCCCATTGTTGGCATATTATATTTGGACAGTCTGCCTGTATCTCCACCCTAGCCTACCTCAAGTCTTTGATGATCTCACCTGTACCTCTGTTTTACAGCCCAGCACTCCTGCTATCTTTTCTAGGTGTTTTTATTCAGTGTCTCTGTTTTAGTTGTGCCTTTGTTTCAGTGTTTCTTTGTTGTTGTGCTGTCCTCGCCTACATGTTTGGATCCCTTGTCTATCTTCCTTTGTTTGTCTGTTTTTTTCCTGTTCTTTGTATTTTCACCTTCTGCTGTTTGGGCTTTGTCTTTTTTGTTTTTTGCTCATGTCATCTTGTGTTTGTTTGTATATATATACAGCTCTGAAAAAAAAGAGACCACTTAAAACGATGAGTTTCTTTGATTTTTCCAAATTGAAAACTTCTTGAATGTAATCAAGCGGAAGATGGATGATCACAAGCCATCAAACCAAGCTGAACTGCTTGAATTTTTGCACCAGGAGTGGCATAAAGTTATCCAAAAGCAGTGTGTAAGACTGGTGGAGGACAACATGCCAAGATGCATGAAAACCATTGTGATCGTGATTAAAAACCAGGGTTATTCCACCAAATCTTGATTTCTGATCTCTTAAAACTGTATTAATATGAACTTGTTTTCTTTGCATTATTTGAGGTCTGAAAGCTCTGCATTGTTTACTGTTAGCCATTTCCAGTGTTGGGAAGGTTACTTTTAAAATGTAATCCCTTACAGATTACTGATTACATCACTCAAAATGTAATTTGTAACGTAATCAGTTACATTACTTCAAGTGAGTAACGTAATCTGATTACTTTGGATTACTTACAATATTGTTGTTTTTTTTTAAGCCTGAATTAATGTAGCAACCACATATTGCATATTATTGTTAATATGTTAATATTGTTAAAATAAAACAGCCTTTTCAATCACCCTATAAAAATACTTATGAAACCATTTCATCAAACAATTTTATGAAACACTTCTATAAATTGATGATAAAATCATTAAAAACAAACAATGTAACAACAACTGTAAGATATCTCTTTGCAGGTTTGCCACTTTCTGCAGGTGGATTTTTTGCCAGGATTATCTAGGGGTGTAAATCACAAGATTCATTACGATACGTTACGATACGATTATTTTAGTCAGCTATACGAAAATGTTTGATACCTCATATTATGTCACGATACAATTCGATTCGGTTCAATACGATTTAATGTGATTACAATCTGTTCCTTTTTGTAAGAACTCACAAATGCAAACAAAATATAATTTTAATGTTTTATTATTAAATGTCAAATGCAGTGTAATCATAAACAGTAAACAATAATTCACTTCAACACTTTCATTTCCATTATTTAGGTTCCATTTGAAAACATCAAATGCAGAAGAAAATGTAAAAAAAAAAAAGCGCCAGTTATATTTAAAGTTTACAATGTGTGTATGGATGTTGGTGATAAATAGTGAATCATTCTCTACATTTCCTGATTCAGTAGGATATTGACAAACAAATTACAAAATTTGTAATTTATAGAACAAAGCATTGAAGAGTTACACTGCATTATATTAGGTGTCCACCAGGCGTCTCCGAAGTGTTCAAAACCTCTCCAGAGTGCCTTTAATCTAATACAAAGATACACAAGTAAATCTGTCTCTATACAACCAGAGTTTGTAATATTTTTTGTTTGTTTGTGATAAAATAAATGAATGTAAGTCTACTTCAGAGTAATATTAACATTTTTTTGATGAAATGACACAAAATCACACGTATCCGCGCTGTGGGAGCACCTTTGTTCAGCAGAGGGATTTTGATGACAGCGCTTAGGCATGCCCCGCCCCCAGCCATTAGGAGACCAATCAGGGCAAAGTACGTACCAGTGTTTTCATCTAAGGGTGGACTATTGGTTGAAATAGGTGTCAATCACTTTTGTGACCCTGGAGAATTTGATTGGATTGGATTGATCCAGCGCTCACGTTATTGGTTCAAAAGACGATCACTCAGTGGTTTGTGGACCAATGAAAACCACAGAATCTAGAAGAGGACATCCTTAGCTTTGTATTCACGTACAACTATTACATTGCGTGGTCGCTAGGAGCCTGAGAATATTACGTTGCGGCTGCGCTGAAAATAAACGCATGTTTGTAAGGAGAAGTAACTTAAGCAGGCGAATAAAGGACTTTATGGATATTATATCTGCGGGTCAGTGCTGTACTGTGGATGCTGTGATAGTAAGTGAATTTTCTATAGTGTAATCTGATGTTATTTTACATACTAATATTATTTTATAAGGCTATTTTGTTGGGGAGGCGTGTTCCCCATGTAAACAATGTGAAAAAACAGGCTATTTTCAGTTGGAGATTTCTGGCGACTGGTTTCATGTAGATGGCTGTAATTTTGCATGCAGGTAGTTAAAGTAGTACTAAAGAATATGAGTCGGTTAGTTTGTCGGTGTTTTTAGAATATTTGACGCTTTTAAGCATTCTACTTTACATAGTCAGAATGGGCCCGCCGACGGGCCCGCTAGAGGGCGCTTCTGCAGTGAAAACATTCTGATCGAAGGTTGTGAATCACAGAATATTCTGATGTCGTGATTTATGTGAATGTGATTGCGTTTTGTCAGTGTTGAATTGGAAGACCAAAAATAGGAAAGTACCGCAATGTAATCCATTTATTTTAGCAGAGTAACTGTAATCTGATTACCACTTACTGAAGCAGTAACTGTAACGGATTACAGTTACTTATAATTTGTAATCTGATTACGTAACGCCGTTACATGTAATCCGTTACTTCCCAACACTGGCCATTTCTCATTTTCTGCAAATAAATGCTCTAAATGACAATATTTTTATTTGGAGTTTGGGAGAAATGTTGTCCATAGTTTCTAGAATAAAACAGCAATGTTTATTTTACTCAAACATATACCTATACATAGCAAAATCAGAGAAACTGATTTAGAAACTGAAGTGATCTCTTATTTTTTTCCAGAACTGTACTGTATATATGAGTTACCCATATAATATATAAATATATGCATATATTTGAAATCCATTTTTTTCTATATGTCAGAAAAAATATGTCTATATGGGTGTAGTCTAACCCTGAATGATACATACTAATAACCCAATAATGCTACAAAATGAGCCGAGTGCAAGGCATGTTATTTATGTTTGTATTTAACTCTCAGCTGAATCTGAATCATTTAAATCTATTGGAATCCATGAGATTAATCTGTGCTCGTTATGCACAGACACCACTGATATTTATTTTTGAGAAAAACATGTGTCTGCTCAGAAGAGTGTCGAGAGATACATCCTCATTTTTATTCATGCTAAAGTAATTATGCACTGTTTCTGTCTCATAAATCTTCACAGCCAAACACAGCTGTTATTCAGTCGAAATCAAAAAGATTAATCAGAAACGTATTGGGTAAAAATGATCTAGTGATACAGCAACCTGGATGAAATATATAAAACATATTTGATAGAGATATGCTGATGAATTTGTGGCAATATTCACCTTTTCTCACTTGTTTTTCTTTGTTTTTATGAAATACTGAAGACATTCGTCTATACAGGAACACATGCAGAATTATTTTGTAAAAAAAAGTATTTTTTTTAAACAAACCAGAATATGTTTTATAACTTTAGATTCTTCACATTTATCTTTAAGGACAGATCTGCATACCCTTGGTATTTTAATCTCTTGGTATTTCTTCATGAGGGAGAGTCACCTGCAATTGTTTTCTCAGCATCTTAAAGGAGTTTCTGGAGGTGCTGAACAATAGTTGCTGCTTTTCCTTCATGCTGTGAAGCTCATGAGAGCCTGTACCTTCAACACAAATCCAAAGCATATTCTTTAAATAGATGTAATGTGAAAAACGTGAACTTGTTATACAGCCTCTTTTAACTAACCAGATTTAAATAGAGATATTTTGTCATATCTATGTCATAAAGTTTGTATTTTTCAAACAACATTTAAATGCAAAATTGTCTCTTCTCCCTCCGGGTGGGTAGATGGTGCTCTCTCCCCACATCACTTCTAGGGTGATGTCCGTAGCACAGGGCGTCTGTGAGCTGATGTATCGGAACCGAGCCGCTGCGCTTTCCTCCAAGCGTGCTGGCTGCTCTGCAATGCTGCATCAAAAAGAAACTCGAAAAGAAGCGGTGGCTGACTTCACATGTATCAGAGGAAGCATGTGTTAGTCTTCACCCTCCTGGTGTGTTGGGGCATTACTAGTGATAGAGGGAGTCCTAATGAGTGGGTTGTGTAATTGGCCGTGTAAATTGGGGAGAAAATGGGAAAAAATTTAAATAAAATTATAAAACAAAAAAAAAATAATAAAAATGTAAGAGTTTTTTTTGTTGTGTGCACTGATACACTGTACAATGAAATTCACAGACATAAGTAGAAATAATATATAACACAAGCTGAAGATTATGGATAATATTGAACTAAACAGATCTAAAAAAATACAGATATAAATAGGCATTTTAGTTCTGCTGATCTTGGTGAGCAAAGAAGCATGATAGGAAAAATACATGTACAACACTGTGTTAAAAGTGTACTTTATATGTCCTTTTTATACCTAGAATTATTATTTAAACCTTTTTTAATTTCTATGTAATATTCACTAGACTACCTTAATCTTTTCTAGTGTGTAATGCTGCTGTAAATACAAAGAAAATTGAATTCATATTCAAAGCATTTATCACCCCTAACTGATATACTGTAGCTATACGGAGTTACTTATCAGCAACTGCAATTTTTTGTCATTTCCACTCACACACCAGCAAACACATCATTAGGCCATCTTTTCTACTTCTGCTCAAAATCAAACGTAAAAATAGCAACCCATTTATCTTGTAATCAGAAAATCAGTACAGTGCCTTCAGGCTTGTGTAATCCTGCACTGTTTTCTGTTTGCAGAAAAAAACAAGTGGCTGTGCTTTTAATTTACTGATTCAGTGACTCAAAAACAGAAAAATGCATGCACTGCTCTGAAGAGGCATTGCTACTAAAGCTGGATGTTGTTCAGGAGAATCTTTCATTATAACCTTCAAACAGGGACAATAAATCTCCTCTGGAGCAGAAAACACAGGCAGTTAGTAAGCATGCTGAGCTGTAGAAATACATTAGGAGCCAATTAATGAGTGTGTGTCCAATCAAATTCCAACTCAGAACCAGTGTTTATGATGAGTTTTATGCAAATGTTATGATTAGAATGTATGTGTGTTTAAGCGCTGCTCAAACGAAGTATTTAAATGATTGAAATTATTTAGCCTGGTTACAAAAACAAGTACGTACATTTATATCTAAGACTATACTAGATTTGCATGTGTTTTGCATGTTTTTGCACATATGTTAAACCACAAATCAAACTTTTTGGAGTAATTTGGAAAAACTGGCTTTAACACGGTTCTTCCTTCCAACATGGTGTATCTGAATGTTTAAGTGAATAAATGGTCACACAGGCCAGTATTAGTTACACCCCCTAATCTAATCGTTCTGTAACTAAACATATAATGGGAGAGCTTGTTTATCTATATTTATGCACATTTATATCCATATAATAATATTTTTGCTCTTTTAAAGGAGCCTAAAATAATTCAAATTATATGTTGTTTTTATCTTGATATAGTTGAGTTAATGATAATTATGTACATTTAACGCTTAAGTTCTTCTTTAAAAAAAAATCTGGCATAATAGAGCTGTAAGATGTGGTTAATTCTAAAGACCCATATCTGTTTTGTAACAGTCTGGGTTCATTTAATTTACTCCAAATTTTACATACACCCAGCCTACCCAGTCTAAGTTGATGAAGCTCAAAAAAGCAACAGTCTCTTCATAAAAAGATGATGTTGTTAAAACTGGAAACAGTCCCGGCACTCCGCCCACACAGATCACACACTGCACATAGGGCACCCTAAAAAAACAGGCACATGAAGAATATTCATAATAATAGAAATCATAACAACAGCATATAAAAAAATTTATGTTTGAATGTATATGTGAATGTATATGTGAAAAAGCAATACAAAAGTATATTTGCCCTGAAGTTTTATTAAAGATGAAAATCAAGGTGCCATCCAATGAAACCACTAATATCTTGAATAACATTTTCCAAAGTATTAATCATGTTTAATTTCAATTTAATTATATTACAGTAGGTATTTGAAGTAATGGGATGCACTGCAAAAATCCATTTGCAAAAACTAGACAAAATATATGCTAATTAAGACAAATATATATATATTAAGCAAAAAAATCAGCCAATGGGGTAAGCAAAATTTCTTCGTAAGATTTTTTTACAAAAAGCAATGGCAAAGTCTCAAAATGAGTGAAGTAAATCAAGCAAAAAAGTCACTGTTTTTGGACACAAGCGCTTATTGCGCTTATTTCGAGTTCAAATTACTTAAAATAAGGTACACATTCTAAGTAAGAATGATTACGATAATTATCCCTAAAATAAGCAAAATAATCTAACATTTACACCATGCTTAGTAAGACAAAAAGTCTTATCAGAGAAGAAAATAAGGTTTATTGCCTTAAATTTAGAAAATTTCACTTGCTAAGATTTAGTTTTTTGCAGTGTGGCAAATAATGAAAATGCTTATTTGGTTGTGTACAGACCAGAATTTAGACAGATTATCAAATGACACCACTGAAGTCCCGAAGAACACTTGTAATAATATTCATAGTCATCATGTTTCAAGTAATAACACTGAAAGTATTTAGGAAAATTGCCTATTTTGTTGTATATACTGTAGACCAAAGTTCTAAAGAGTTCTATTAAACATGAAAATTAAAGTGTTATCATATCACGCCACTAAAATCGTGTATTCAAGGTACATGGAGATACATTTGGGAATACATGTTGCTAGACGGACCAGGCCTAATGGCTTGGGCTTTGTCCTGGCAAAACTTGGTGGGGATCTGGACCATCTTTTCTTCATCTTCGGCTCTCTCGAAAACAAAGTGGTCTTCTTAACCAAACTGAACTGGAGCTAAACACACAAAAAGATAAGCTTCAGGAAAGCCAAACCCAGGGAAGACTGTGTGCAAGACTGAAAGCTAACCCAGTTACAGTCCCTTCAGCTTACTAACAAAAAACTACACTGAAGTGACACAACTTATAAGGTAGGACTTGTAAATAAAAAGGAAAAATCAGCACATTTCATTGTAAGGCAAAACAACAGTGTTGTGCTGCAAAACACAGTTCTAACAGCTTTATCAAGTTCGCCGATGATACAACCGTGCTGGGTCTCATCACCAAAGGCGACGAGTCAGCATACAGAGAGGAGGTGCAGCGGCTGAAAGACTGGTGTACAGTCAACAACCTTCACCTGAATGTAGACAAGACAAAGGAAATGGTTGTTGACTTCAGGAGAGCACAACACACCCACTCTCCACTCAACATCGACGGGTCCTCCGTGGAGATTGTTAAGAGCACCAAGTTCCTTGGTGTCCACTTAGCAGATAAAGCCCAGCAGCGTCTCTACTTCCTCCGGAAGCTGAGAAAGGCCCGTCTCCCTCCACCCATCCTCACACTCTTCTATAGAGGGACCATTGAGAGCATCCTGAGCAGCTGCATCACTGCCTGGTTTGGGACCTGCACCGTCTCTGACCGCAAGACCCTCCAGCGTATTGTGAGGACAGCTGAGAGGATCATCGGCGTCTCTCTCCCCTCCATCACGGACATTTACACCACCCGCAGCATCCGCAAAGCAACCAGCATTGTGAATGACCCCACCCATCCTTCACACAAACTGTTCTCCCTCCTGCCTTCGGGAAGAAGGTTCCGCAGCATCCGGTCCAGCACGACCAGATTCTGCAACAGCTTCTACCCCCAAGCCATCAGACTCCTCAACTGCAGAGACTGAACTGATGGTTTTCCTGTACATGCACACACACTCTTACCCCACTTACCCCAGAAAATGGAAAGCACTAAAAACCCTACTACCTCACTGGACTCTATTGCATACTGTGTAATAGAGGTAATTACTACCTCACTGGTCTTTTTTTTGCACACTGCATAATTTGCACACTGTCTTGTTATTTATTATTCTTTGTCTGTATTGTCTTGTATTGTCTGTCTGCACTTTTGTACTGTTGCACTATTGTTCTGTCTACACTGTGTTTATGTGCACCATGGTCCCTGGAGGAACGTTGTTTCGTTTCACTTTGTACTCTGTATATAGCTGAAATGACAATAAAAACCACTTTGACTTTGACTTGACTTTGTAAACACTGTGGACTTGCAACACTGTATCTTAGCATTCTTCAATCTACACAAAGTTACATGCTTACTCTAGAAATAATTTTAAAATACTCAATAATAGCATTATTTAGTATAGTAAAAGAGGACATGTAAAGTTAGTTATTATCATGCTTTATGTTTTAGTCATCATTAGTCAACATCCGCACAATCTTTGTAAACTCTTTGTAAACACACCAAATTTTCCACAGTTTATCTACAGTTTAGTCTATCTTTGCAGAACTTTGGACTTCATGTTGCTGTTACTTCTCTACTTCTTTATATTTTGTGTATTTATCATGATTATTTTATCATAATTTTATTTTTATTCTATTTTATTTTGTCCTTATATTTATATATTTCAACAATTGCTCTTTGGGTGTAAACTGGACTTGAGGAATACAATTTCGTTCCACCTCATGTACCATATGTGATGTGAAATGACAATAAAATCTCCTTAAATTTTTTAATCCTTGAGAATAGAACTCAATCCAGGCCCTATTCATATTTCTGTTTTAAGTTTATTTTGGTGTATTTGTTTAGGCACCAAATTGTGAAGGAATTTCAATTAGTCTGTTTTTCTCGTTCTCTGGAGAGACTGTGATGAACAGCTGATGAAAGATTTTCATGATGAAATGATTGCAGTATAATTCTGATGCAGGCTGGCTTTGTAACCAACCCACACTAAATATGCATGAAGCATCACTTTTGGAATGAAAGTGCAGTCCTATTATTTTATTTGTTATTATTTTCATTAAAATGTGTTTAATGATCACTATATCTGCATTAGAAGTGCAGGTGTTTTAAATGAATATCTGAATATGCTTCAAAAATCATGTTGAGAACACTTTGCTTGTCTTTATACTGGATGTAAACAGAAATATATTAAAACTTGCAATATTACATTTCAAGCTCCCATGTGAAAGACTGTTATATTTCCTCTAAAACTCGTGAAGTGATTGTTGGGGGAAACCAACATAATATTAGTATCTGCTGTTGGTTTACCTCCACCATTACACTGTGAAATATTAAACTTTGATATGTTCACAGACAAATTGTTGAGGTAAAATGTTAAAAAAAGTTTAGACAATCTGTCCAGTATGCCACATTATTAGGAAATATAATAATTATACCCTAAACTGAATTAAATGTAAGTAACATTCTGTAATATGTGGTGCCCAATTGTCTTTTAAAATTAAGTCAATCTGTTATTTGTTTAATTTAAATCTATTTTTTAAGCTTGTGTATTAAAGTGTATAAAACTTTCGTGAAACATTGTAAAATGCATTTTTTTTATCTGTTTACACAGTACATATTTCTAACATGACCTGTATCCAACATTCTTCTGAATTTCAGTTCACTCAGTGCTTTAAGTGAGGTTTCAGTTTCATCTTTACCAACATCACAGGAACAGCTGTTCTTAATCAGAATGTGTTTGAGCTTGTTGTAAAAAGGCATGTTATATGTTATTTCCTTGGTTTGTGTCCTTGGTTTCTTTAAACTTCCTTTAAAAAAAACTTTAAAGTTTTTACTTTTCTTTGAAGCACAAATATATGCCAGTATGTGAGACATTACCCTAAAACCTTTTAAGATTCCCATTACTGAAAACATTCCTCACTGCTGTTCTCCATTTTCCCTCCCATTCTAGATATTTCGCCTGAGACACATTGCTATGTATCAGACATGTATTGGATTTGAACACCACCTATAACAGTGGTCCAAATCAGATTTTAAATATTTTCTGATCAGATTTTTTTTATCCATTTACACTGCCACACAGATAACACATTTGTGTCATATGAAGCAAAGATTATATTTAGGCCACTTTCACTGCTGTGTGAACATAGTTGAATAGGAAGAACCCGCACAAGACCACATTCCCTGGACCTACAACATTAAAGCAATAATACACGAGAGGGAGAGCTAGCATGTGTAATATTGGCACTGCCAATATGACACGTTATAGCACGAACCTTGAGTGTATTATTGGGATTATACTACAGTTCCATTATCACTGTTTATTGAAAGATTTTAAGTTAAAGAGAAAGAGAACATACAATCTGTTTGGTTATAAAAAACTCCATGATTTAAAATAGTTCCATTACTGCTCTGTTTGTAGCTGCGCTGCTTGGCTGGTAAGCGCTGATTTATTATGTTACCTAATGGAAAAAACACCCGAGTGGAGAAAAATGAAGCTCGAAAGTGATATTCTGTTCAGCGTGCACACTATTCCTTTTTTTTTTTGCTCGCAAGTTTCAAATTTGTGCTCATGAGAAGTTAATTTACACACACAAAATGTTAAAAGATGCTCGTTAATTTTTTTAACCTGTTGTTTTTGCTCCCCCGACTTTTGACATTGATGGGAAGCCATACACAATAGTCTTCATTAATAAAATGCAGTACTGTAATATATATAGAAATAGTAAGTAGATTACCTGAGTTGAATCAAAGAAATAAATATTAAAATATACAAGTTTCACAGTGTATTTACTCTATTTCAGATACCTGATTCATTTTTGCCTTCCCAGTGAGTGACAGATAAACTCATACGGTCGCTGACCACCTGACTCAGTCTGAAGCCCCTGCCCTGGTAACCATTTGCAGCATTTTTGAGGATGTATCATGAAGCACTTTTTGGATACAGACACGCTTCTGCCCTTCCTTTTATCTGTTCACCTGAGTTTCTGACAGCGATCAGCGAGATGGCCAAGCTTTCTGCCAAGAGAATTGCCTCTGGAAATAAGACCTGCCTGTCTTTTGACAGCACGTCCAGTTAAGCTCCCACTAGACCACTGGAAACCACTGTCATTTTACAATGCAGCTTTCGGGTGCCCGTTCCTTCAGCTGGATGTCTGCACACGCTGGCCTCGTCCTTTCTTCGCTTCCAGAATCGTACTAGTCATGCTCCAGTTATAGAGAATTAGTCCTGGATAGGGTGACAGAATGGCCTAATTCAGTGTCCTAGTTAATGGTGAGAATTGATTTTCCATTGTATTTCACTCGGTTTAAGTCTAGAGGAAAAGAACTATAGGACCGGCACATTTAGAGTAAGGACTTTTTAATTCACTCTGGTAATTATCACAGACACACTTTCCTAATTTGGACTCATTAGTGCAGAAATGATGCGTTGTGGAGCACAATGTATCTGGAACTGACTAGTGCATATCACAAAAAAGTTGGAACAGTGTGGAAAATGTGTGTTTTCTTATTCAATGTTTTTTTTTTTCTTCCTACATTGTAAATGAATAGTAAAGCCATTATGTAGTGATTTCGGTACCTCTTTAAAATAAGACTACCTTTTTTAAATGGTTTATAAATGGTTTACAATTAGTTTATTTATTTATGGATACTAATTAGGTTGTAAATGCCTTAAAAATCATTAATAATCAGTTATAACACGTACATAGAAAGGCCAACAATATAGATGGCTGTGGGTTCACTATTTGGCAAACAACAGGTCATTGTTGCCCTTTCTACGTATGTGTTATAACTGATTATTAATGATTGTAAGACAACCTAATTAGTAACCATTAATAAACTAATTGTAAACCATTTATAAACCCTTTAAAAAGGTAGTCTTATTTTGAAGTGGTACCGTGATATCTTAAAAGTGTTAAACAAATCAAAATACTCAATCACAGCATTTAGGTGCTCTTATCTGGCTTAAAGTTAACTCTGAAAAACCTATCGTATGTAACAGAGGTAACTCTTGCTCTTCCTTTCCTAAGACAGTCCTGATGAGAGCCAGTTTCATCATAACATTTTTGATAGTCTTTTCGACTGCACATTCAATACTTTTAAAGGTCTTGAATAGTTTTAAATTGACTGACTTTCATTTTTTTTAGTAATATTTTTTTTATTAAGTCAAGGAGTTCTTGCCATAATATGGATTAGAACATTACTCAAATAGGGTTATTCACTGTATACCACCATCTCTACCTCTACACAACTTTACAAGTGATGGTTTAAAACACAAAGAGGACTAAAAATTCAAGTTATTTACTCTTGACAAGTTCAGCACAGCTGTTAACTGAATGACTGAATTCCAGGTTACTCTACCTTATAAAGCTGACTGAGACAATCCAGCCAATATGTGCAAAGCTGTCATCAAAGCAAGAGATGCTACTTTGAGTAATCTAAAATATAAAACATATTCTGGTTTGTTTAACACTTTTTGTTTACTAAATAATTCCATATGTTTTTTGTTCATAGTTTGGATGACTTTAGTTTTAATCTACAATGCAGACAATGTAAAACATAATACATTAATAGAGACATGGCTGTGATTAAAGAGGCTACAGGTACTGGACTGAATGTGGAGATAAATGAAATTGAAATGTGATGACGATACTGTACTGTTGCACACCTTAAAAAGAGTTTGCAGCTAGAATGAGAAAAAAATGAGACCTGAAACACTTTATCACTTGGAATCCTCACTGCTTAAACCCCTTTTAAGTGTTATGAGAAGAAATAACAGCATTAAAGTGGAAAATAACGTTTTTGTAATGTTTTACAAGCTTTATAATGCAGTAATGAATGTAATATTAACAAATTAAATGAAATTTACCAGAAAAAAAATAAATATATTGGCTCCATACTGTCTGCAATAAAATAAAAGTCAAAGCAAATGTAAGAAACTCAAAGTGTTTTATTTTATTTTTATTAGCATTTTCCATACTATCCCGGTCTTTTTTGATTAGGGGTTGAATATGAATTGACTACAAATATTGATTTATGTGCAAATGTATTGTAAAGGCCAGGGTATCAACTCCCAATCCTTTTCCTGGAGCGTGTGGCCTATTAATGCTCGACAGAGTGACAATGATGTGTTGAGCACCAGGAAATCAAGGGGTCTCTAAGGCATTTCAGCTCAGCACCTGGATTCACGTGTTAGCTGGCTGGGACATGAGGACATGACACGGAGTAGAGCACTGGCCTGTGGGGATGGTGACTGATAGCAGAATGGAGGCAGAGGCCAGAACCCATGAGCCAATACTACTCTCCGTGGAGCCACCATCAGTATGACGGACAGGCAGCCTGGCAGCGTAATTAAAAAGCCAATCCACCGGTCCACAGCCAGGTGGCTGGCAACGGGACTGTGATGTACTGCCTCATCAAGTGTTAAATTTGTATGATTTAACCATTTGTGTGCTGATTGAACCAATGTATTTTATTTTTTTAACACTCCTGGGAGGAGACAGACAGGTTTCCAAGACCATAAATGTAATTTTCCACACACAAAAATACAAAACATCTTTTTTTACTTCAGTTAAAATATTGGACACTGCTGCCCAATCCACACATCTAAGGGGCCCGGGGAGAACAGGTAAACAAGAGGAGGAAAAAAAAAATAACACTCGAGAATTTGGTTATTCGTATGTGTTAAACCACCCACCTATATATATATATATATATATATATATATATATATATATATATATATATATATACATATATATATATATATATATAATATATTAATATATATAATATATATATAAATATATAAAAAAGTGTCAAGACTTTTTCCCCAAATATTTACTCCTAAGCCCAGTCAGGCTTCCAAGAATCACTAGCACAAATGCAAGGACTTCAATGATTTAATATATCCCACCAACCCCATACAATTAATCAACTGAGCAAAACCCCAAAGAAAACATAATAACACCAAAAGAATAATAATCAGAAAATAAAAAAATAAAACAGAAACAAACTAATCTAAATGAATAAAAAGAAAACCAAGACAATCTATAGCTAAGGTTGAAGTTTATATAAAACTTAGATCTTATGAAAAAACAAGATCTTATGAAAATAAACAAGAACTTTTTTTTTTTTACCTTAAACCCAAATGGCTGGGCCTACCGTACAAAAATCATGGCACTAGTCAGAAACTAAGATAAGAAATTCTGACATGAATAAGGACTACTACCTCTAGCTTTTAACCAAGTCCCCCCCCCCCCAAGAAAACACAATACAATTATAACAAATAAACCTTGTTGTGCCATCAATTTAGCAATATTATTTTTTTATTCAATTAATTATAGTAATTGAAGCACCACATACGTGCTAATCCCCACAGTGATATGTGAAAGGTGACTTTCAAATTTTGTGGTACAATTTTAACTTCAATAATCTACATATGACTAAGAAATACATAATATATATATATATATATGACAAAAACCTTAAAGAACTTGGCAATAGCAATCACAAACAAAGGCATACTCTGGCAGCACTTATAGAAATTTGAGTTGTCAAATGTTGAAGTAACTGCAAAATACTCATCCCTATAGGTGGATGTGGTACCTTACCTAGCTGTGGTTATCAAACCTTAGCTGAAGCTCAGTGATTATCAGTTTAGGAGAAAATTAGCCAGCTAATCATCCATCTAGTATTTCTCCTGTGCTCTAAGCTCTCTCTAATTAAATTGGCTAGAAACAACGACATATTTTTATTTTAAATCTTCTTCTTGTTCTTGTTGTTGTTGTTGTTCTTCTTCTTCTTCTTTGTCCTTAGCAACCACTTCAGAGGTTATAGCAACCACTTGGAATACCTTAGTGAATACCTAGCAATACCTTAGCAGCCACTTGTAATAGCTTAGCAACTGCCTAGCAACACCTTAGCACCAACTTAACAATGATCTGGGATACCATAGCAACCATATATCCAAAGGTTTTTGGACACTGCTTACCCATAGTTTAGCCAAACGCTTTTTTGGACTTTAGCATTCAACCAAAGTTTTTTTGAACTTGTGCTTTTAGTCAACAGATTTTGACTTTAGATTCTAGTCTAATGTTTTTGGACACTGCTATATCAGATAAAAATATTAGCATTTCACCATTGTAGCCGAAAGTTTTAGGATTTTAGCATTTAGCCAAAAGTCAACAGCATAGCAACCATTTTAACTTTTCAATGTTATTAGCATACTTTT
Organism: Astyanax mexicanus; assembly: GCF_023375975.1. NCBI lineage: Eukaryota > Metazoa > Chordata > Actinopteri > Characiformes > Acestrorhamphidae > Astyanax > Astyanax mexicanus. The sequence goes on from NC_064425.1 coordinate 20,127,941, forward strand.
CCAAGCCAACTTAAAGTTTGCTCACAAACTATCCCTTTCTAGTTTTTAAATGCATTTTCTTGAATTTTGTTTTAATTTTTTTAAAGGATCCGAAGGCTAAAGCACAATGTGTACACGGGGACTGGAAATAGGACTGGGGAATGGGCAGTGGGTGGGATCAAAGACTAAAACACAAACAGGTTTCTGCTCCCTAACTGACATGTTCTTCATAAAAGAGGAACATTCTGTCTAAAGCTTTGCTGTCTAGAGATGCCAGTACGTAAGCATGTTTCCTTACTATCTGATGACCTATATGTTTAATACAGATTCCAATGCACTGATTACAGCAAATGCCTTACATCATTTTTAACAGATTGGTTATGCAACTCTTCAGAACTTTAAACATTCACATTCTTGGACACGGTTAGGTAGGATGTGAATTCATTAAATACAGAATGCTGAATATTCACTCTCTAGTTTCTGAAGGCTTGAAAGCAGAGCTGTCCAACTCTCTTCCTTAGGGACTGTTTAATATAGAAGCTTTAATTAGTCTCATTCCAGTAAAACCACTCAGCGAGGACACAGATAAGATGAGCTGAAAAAAAAAAACTTGAAATAGTTGGAAAGAGTTGCACCTTTCTTCCACTCGTCTGGGTTCTACATATTGCTCATTATAAGCAGAATGACTAATATATTTACAAAATGTCCTTTTGATCAACATAGATTTTTAGTGTTTAATTTACACCATGGATCTCAGTGCAGTGGGTAATAACAGTGGGTAAAATGCAACAACCCCCCTTTTTAATTACATATATACAGGGGTTGGACAATGAAACTAAAACAATAATTTATTGTCCTGACGGACAGTTCTGGTGGAGACAGGAGAGTTGTGGTGCACATTGAATTCTGCCGTGATTTGGGCAGCCGTGGTTTTATGTTTTTTGGATACAATCCGGGTTAGCACCCGAACATCCCTTTCAGACAGCTTCCTCTTACAGCGTCCACAGTTAATCCTGTTGGATGTGCTTGGTTGTTCTTGGTGGTATGCTGACATTACCCTGGATACCGTAGCTCCTAATACATCACAAAGACTTGCTGTCTTGGTCACAGATGCACCAACAATTTGTCCTCTTTTGAACTCTGGTATGTCACTCATAATGTTGTGTGCATTGCAATATTTTGAGCAAAACTGTGCTCTTACCCTGCTAACTGAACCTTCACACTCTGCTCTTACTGGTGCAATGTGCAATTAATGAAGATTGACCACCAGGCTGCTCCAATTTAGCCACGAAACCTCCCACACTAAAATGACAGGTGTTTCAGTTTCATTGTCCAACCCCTGTACATATATGTTGAAAATCTAGTAAAATGTAGAAAAGCATGGATGTTATGATTCCAATTCCATCCTTTTGCTAGAAGTAAAGTAAAAAATGTCTGCCATGTTGTCAAATTTGCACACGAATCTCCGCAGCTTGAGATAGAAGACAGAGCCAGACCTGAACAAATATTTGGTAGACCTGCCCCCATCTCCCAGACCAAGCGTGCCTCGACCCACTTTACAGCCCGGAAGCAAAAATGGATTGTCCACTGTATTCCCAGTTTGTCCAGTAAGTGTAATAAAGTGCAGTTTGTGCAGTTAATTATGAAATCATTTATATTTCCTCAAATTACACTAAATTCATCTCAGCTCTGTTTTGGAGAGTGCGAGCAGAGATTAAGGAATAGAAGAAAGCTGACAAAATTATAGTTATGTAACGTTAGAAGCACAGACCAGCCGATCGCAGATATAAAAGGTAAAAGAGTGTTTTAGTACACAGGAGCTTACAGGTGGTAGCAGGATTTTGCACAAATAACAAAGAAAAATACAACAGAAAAACAATTAAATATCAAACTGGAAGAGAAAAAACTGAAAAGAGAGTCAAGAACAAAAAAGGGTAATTTATGTGACAAGGCTGCTCAGTATGCAAAGACAGAAGTTGGCAATACTTTGCAAAGACAGTGAAACAAAAGCATGTAAATCCATACTATTGCTTACAGTAAGTTATCAGGGATAATGACCAAAAATATTAGTTGTGAATATAACAATGGGGACATTTATAAGATTATGAAATTTATGAGCAAAATATTACAACAATATTACAATGTATGTAGTATTTCAAAAGATAGATAGATAGATAGATAGATAGATAGATAGATAGATAGGTAGATAGATAATCATTTATTAATCCCACAGTGGAGAAATTTGCAATGTTACTGCAGCCCAGAAGAAAGCTGAAAAGAAAGCTGAAAAGAAAAATATATTCTTCTAGAAGAGCTAAAATAAGATGAGAGGAGTTATGATTATGCTAGGTTGTGACCAGTATTATTGCACAAAGTGAATAAAGTGTATTTTGAATAAACAGTGAATAAATAGCAAACAAATAGTAGAGGTGAAAAGGTGAGAAATATTGCATGTTAAACATAAACAGTTGATGACTAGTTTCCTACCCTCTTGTGAAATGCAGAACAGTGGAAAGGTTGCAGGTTTCATGTTGTTGGCTTCACGAGGTTCAGGAAAACCACAACCCAGATTGATTAAATCTAACTTTTTCTGATGTCCTTGAAACAAATTGCATTAATCAAGACAATTTTCTCCTGGCCTGGCAGTATGGTTCTGCAAGTCAGTGAAACAGTGGGACTGTGCAGAGAGAAATCAATACAATGTGTTCCTCTCCTCTCATCAGCAAAGTGAATTGCTATATTGAGCTTTTGACACCAAGGCTGTGTGCAGGGGAAAAGCTGTGCAAAGAGTCTGATCCGGGGTTTCAGCAGCAAGGACTGTGGAGTGGTCATGTTCAAGATTTTTTTTTACACCAGTCTAAAATGTTTAAGGTAGAATATGGCACTCATCCTTACCAATCACTTCATATTCAGACAGGAGAGGGCTCAAATCGAGCAACGCAAGGGAATTCTCTTGACATTCAATTGCCCTGTTAACCGAGCAAGCTGATATCACTTCAAATCCAAAAATGACCAAATCATTTTTCAAAACTATTAACCCCCCTGCTGATCTCATCACTGACCCCGTTGTGGCCCATCACAGACATCTACCATATTTTTTGCACTATAAGGCGCACTTAAAATCCTTTAATTTCCCCAAAAATCGTAAGTGTGTCTTTTTAGTTCTCCAGCACTTGGGCTGGAGTAGCATTAGCTGCTAACTGCTATTTCCCTGTTTAAAGTTGAGTATTATCGGCCTGTCTCCTGCTTATAAGCCTGGCTAGCACTGCTGGAGCATCATCAGCATTATCCGCTAATGGTTAACCGCTAATGCTAATGCTCCAGTTCCAGGGAATCTAAGCTTACTGTAAATAAACAAAAGCACTTTACTCACCCAAATAAACAGCTTTCAGGAGACAAATCTCTGTAGATTAACATCCAACACTCTTTTGTTTAATACAGTTTTGTTTACTTAGCCTAGCTTTACTTAACCTAGTTAGCTACCTCCCCACTACCACCACCCAGCGGCAAGACCTGCTGAATAAGAAGTTCTTTATAGGGTCTCTTAAAATGCGCCTCATAATCCAGTGCGCCTCATGTATGAAAATAGACCAGAAATTAGATGTTCATTGATAGTGCTTCTTATAATACCGCAAAAAATATATGGTAGATATGGGGCCAACATGTGTACAAAATTGTACTTTTTGGTTGCCAATTGGGCTATTTATTTAGTTATTTTCACAGTATAGTTAGTTTATTTAGGTATTTAATTCCTGTCACAAACTAAATTTGCTATTTGCAATTTGCCAAATCTTTTCTGCTACAACATGCTTCCCTCTCCCAGATAGGTGAGGTGTTCTACTCATCCAGATAAAAGAAATATGGGTTGTCACGTTAAAGTGGAATCTAGTGCTAAGAGATTAGAGTGCTAGAGACCTGCCTCATTTTGATTCAATTTAAGCTGCTTGTTTAAAAAGAAAATTACTCCCTGACCACAAAGACACTATCCTGTAAACATTTAAACAAACAGGCAGTCCAACCCAGAAGCAGCACCAGTCAAAACATTCATTTCAGCCAGGGCATGACCACAAACAGCCAAAGTCAGTGACAGCACCAATCAAAATCTCAATTTTAGCTGGAGTTGGTACAACAGGCAATCAACACACAATAGCAGAACCAATAGAAATATACATTTAAGCAGGGCGGAACAACAGACAGTCAAAGGCAGTGTCAGCACCTATCAAAATATCAATTTATGCTGGAGTTGGTACAACAGACAGTCAAACACAGTGGCAGAACCAACCAAAACATAATGTTTGAGACAATAGAAAGTCAATCCCAGTGGCAGAACCAATAGAAATATACATTTAAACTGGGGGTGGAACAACAGACAGTCAAACGCAGGGGAAGCACCAATCAAAATGGGAATTTTAGCTGGAGTTGGAACAACAGACAATCAAACAGTGGCAGAATCAATCAAGACATCACTTTTAGCTGTTGGTGAAGCAATGGACAATCAAACACTAAGGCAGCCCCCATTAAATTATCTATTTTAGCTGTGGTTGGAACAGTATGCAGGTAAACATAGTGGCAGCACCAATCCAAATGGTATTTTTAGCTGGGGTTGTGACAGAATATCCATTTTAGCTGGAAGCGAGCCCACAAACAGTCAAATGCAGTGGCAAAGCAATCAAGATCTATAAAATATACTGGGGGTGGAACAAGAGACAGTGAAAACTGATGGCAAAACTAATTTAAAAATTCAAAATATAAAAGTTCATTGGTGGATCAGTCAAAATACACATTTAAGCTGTGAGCAGAACAACAGACAGTCAAACAGAGTAGCAACACCAACCCAAAATGACATTTTTAGATTTGTATATGGATCTGAAATTCAATACAAAGGACAGTTGAAAAACACCAAGCCTCATACTTTCAAAATTTGTGTAGGATGATGAGCTAAAGGCTAACATTGCTAAATGTTTACGCATCTGATATTGTAATGTTGTAAAAGTGTTTGTTTTAATAGCTGCCATTAGCTTTATTTTGCTATTAGCTGCAGAGGATTTCTGAGGTAAGCATTCCTACACGGCTTTATTTTTACTGACAGTGTGACTAGCACATTGATTCTGAAGGATAACATTTCACCTTTTTAATGACACATTTGTCTGCGAGGGATTACTGTACAATGTCCTCAGCCCACACGAAAGCTCTTTCGCTCAGCCCTCCCACTCTCCCTCACTTACTCTCGAGATGTCTCAAGCCCAGGAAGAACACTACCTGGGGGCCTGGAGACGAGATAGAGGCGAAAGGTAACGGAGTAAGAATTCTCCACAGACTCTTTCTTTAAATCCCACTGCTTAGTGTTTTTTTTTAGTGCGCTGGAGAAGAGGCGGGGGGTCACTGCATACATGTTAACAGATTAAAAGTGGGAGGAATGAAAAAAAGACATATTTCACTTCCTACACATGGGTTCTCTTAAAGAGTACAAGGAAAACAGACAGACAGGAGAGAAAAATAGACAGTAAGAAGTGTGAGATCAAGTCTAGAAACAGAGGCTTTTGAAGCGGCAGGAAGACGTGTGGGTATTTTCTAACACATCATGTCTTGAGAAAGCTCTACAGGAGATTGTTACATACAACTTGTTTTTCTTCAGATGAAAAAGATGTCACTCACTAAGTTGTGAATCTTTAGCTTCCCAGCTGTGAAGCAGTGGTTTGGGTGTGAAATGTTTTTGTCAGAGATTGTTTTTATTAATAGTAACCTTTGTGAAAAGGAAGTATACTTAAGAGCATTAAAAGAATGTTCAAATTAGGTAAAGAATACTAAACATGCATTTTCAATGTTATATACATAATGACAATACACAATAAAAATACTTTCTATGTATTTCCATAAAATGTATTGTTAAGCAATATGCTTTAAATTATACATTTTGTTGATATAAAATATATGTAGTGACATTAAATACTGCTTTTTTTCCAGTAGCATTAAGGTGTACACAATATGTGCATCAATACACAAAATAGTATACTTTAAGTGTATTAAAAAAGGTGTTTAAAAAACACATACTTAAATCTACTTAAAGGACCACTAGCTTTCAGCTCCGTGCACCGCCATTATTGTACTGATAATCACAGACATATTTACATAGACTCTGCATAGCTTAGCAGCCGGCGCCAGGAGGCAGGCTATGCAGAGTCTATGTATGTATATGTCTGTCATTATCAGTACAATAATGGTGGAGCACGGAGCTGAAGCTAGCGTTATAGGATGTATATATAGGATGTTTTTTAATAAGCTTCTTATGCACTTTTTAAGTTCTAAATGCTTTGTTTTAAATGTCAGGGCTCTCCAGATTCTAACAATGAAGTGTGGAGCTACTTTGAGCTGGATAAGGGGTGGAAAAAGCAATTTATCAGGGCAAATTATGCCAGTCTGAAGGGTGTTTGGATAAACTGTTAAAGTTTTTGGATCTCAGAACGCTGTGGGAGAACGAAGGTGTGCTATTCTTCAAAGGAAAGTACTTTTTATCATGTTTTACTACAACAAAAGCCCATTTTATACCAGAGTTCTCCTTAAGGTTCGCAGAAGTTGTACGAAAAAAGCCCTCAAAGCACAATTTTTAATGTTGTGATATAGCTTAATTACGATTGAAATATATACTAAAGTTTAGTATGTATTTAGGTGCATATTTTAATTTTAAAAGCGTATACTTTTCCATGTTGAGTATACTTAAAAAAAACATACTTAAATACACTTTTCTTTTACAAGGGGTAGGACTCCACATACATCACATATAGTCGTAATACAATAAAGTTTAGAGTACTGTGTAATACTCAAATGTGAAATTTGTGATGTGTAATATAGAATGAGTAACACATGATAAATTATAGTAATAGTCTTTGATAGGTATCCTACAAAATAGCATTCCTGTAGTTTTTATCTTACAGTTCTTTAATGACAGTTAAAATAAAAGTGCAATAACAACCATGTCAGTATTAGAACCTTTAAATTTCCCAAAAACATCAGGTGAGGATTTTTGAGGGCCTCAAAAGGTTATGGTCATTATCATTATATAAAAAAATGTCATGGTGTTTCCATGGCAGGGTTTTTTAATCTTTTACAATGCGTGACTCCTTTTTAATAATATTAATACATTTTATTTAAAGGCGCCTTTCGGGACTCTCAAAGTCACCGTAAATAAGAGAATGAAAACAAAGCAGAAAACATATACAAACATCATTAAAACAACAATAAGAATAGGAAAGCAATTTTAAAATATCATAAAATTGAGGGAGCAGACTAAAGATTGTATGCTGTCCTAAACAGGTGCGTTTTGAGTTTGTGTGATATTGTCGAGAGTCAATATTACAGATGTCTGATGGGAGAGAGTTCCAAAGACGGGAGGGCTGACCAGCTGAAAGCTCTTGAACCCATAGAGGTCAATCGGTGCTGTGAAAACAGGGAGACTTATGGATGAGGAAGATCTAAGAGTGCGACTAGGTCTGTTTATGTGAAGGTTTAGGATTCGGAATATTTTATCACTTGGTATAATATTTGGATCTGACTCGCCGGGGACTAAAAGATCCATATTAAGAACAGTTGTTCTATACCATCACTCAGGAAACCATTTGAATGAGTGCAATTACAGTAAGAACACATCAACTGGTCCAGAATACAGCAGCATGATTGTCTTACGTTCAACATCCTGCGTTCAGCCAAAAATGGAACAGTCCCTGATTACCTGATGTCAGTGGTCCAACCTGATTCATACTAAGAGCCTTTAAGATTTAAGTAATTTTCCTGTTCTGGCACCAGAGTGGTGGAAAAAAAACCTCAGTCATGTCCAAACCCTTCAGACACAGACTGAACGCCCATCTCTTCAAGAACACTTAACTCAGCACTGCTCCTGCACTTATAAAAGAGCTGTGATTACACTTATGTCATACCTTGATTCTACCATGGTTACAATCTCTACCACCCACTGTGTTGTGCACTGATGGGGGTAATGTCTTTTATGCTGTAGCCCAGCTATACACAACTCTGTGGATCAAGGAATGTTAAGTTCCTGCAAAACATTGTAAACCCACTCATTGTGGACATTTCCATTCAGATATCAGCCCAGCATCATTGTTAGCATTGACCCAGGTTAGCATTTTTAGCAAAACAAGTTTATAACAGCACATTATTCAGTATTCTGTACAATGAAACAGCCAACAGAAGCTGGTCAGTTCTGTGTTTAATTAGTCACTAAAATACAGACATTGCTGTATCATAAACTGAATAATAGTACTGCTGCTTTTAGTACTGGTGATGAGCAGGACAGCCATCTTGGATTCTGAACATGGGGTTGGTTATCTTGTCCTGACATCCTAACATCAATTTGGATGGGAAGGAAGTATTTAAAAAAATTGCCATGAAGGGTTACCTCAGGGGACAGCTTGGGTATGCCCACACCTGTATAGTTTGTGAGGTGTTATCTTGTGCAATAAACTCTTTTAAAGGTGTTCATTGCAAAACGGTGTGAAATATCAGAATTTGATCAAGACCTGATCGTGTGTACCAGATGGATAAGATGTTCCATTTCTGAAGTTGTGTGGGCATTTAAAATTTCCCAAACCAGTGATCATGACCGGGGGTGTCTGGCTAACAAACAGTGCAAGAACTGGCAGAAGTGATTGATTTATTGTTAGTTATAGTAACATAGCTTGACTGCCCTAGTGCATATCTTCGAGTGGTGTGCAGTGAGGCCCTTCTAACCCTTCAGGGAAGGGGTGACAATAAATGCATGTAAATAATTACCTATTTTTTTAATCAGGAAATATATATCCTAGCCATGGTAAGTGTAAGAATTTATTATATAAATTAACTAAAATAAAAAAACAGCAACTCATTTAAAGCATTACTCTGTGTTTTTTTAGTTGCTACAGGACTCTTATCTGACTGACAGCGGTTTTAACCAATCAAAGCTTTTTAAAATGGCTTCTGCATCCGCGTGACTGCGTGCCCAATCTCCTGATTTTGAGAAGGGTGTAGTAATGAGTTTGTTAGCAAAGTCAAAGCAGCTCTAACCAATCAGATTCATGTTTTGGGGGCGGGGGTTGCAGAAGGGGTACCCACAATATTCACTGCACGCCACTGATATCGTCACTGTCCAATGAAAAACAAGCATCTCAATTTTTGCAGTTTTTGACAATTTTTAGTTTACTACAAAACATGAACAAACACTGTCCCTTACACTATGTCAAAATGTCTTGATGAACATACCAATGGAAATTTTCCAAAATGACCTGAAACAAATTTCTTTTACATTGACTTCCATAAATAAGGTTTTATCTCTCTCCTGTAAAGTTGCTGTTTTTGAGATATGTTTTTTATTTGACAGTAACAATATGCACTCTTTATTGTTTTGTTGGAAGGAAGATAAAGGTTACAAGTAACAATATATGATTAAAATATAGACTGATATGTGCTTCTCTTAGTTGTATTCATTCATTTATTCATGAGCATGGCCCTGTTGGAATAGTCAACTTGAGTAAGGGTTCAGAAGAAGTGGTACTGGTAGGTGGCTTATTGTAGGACCTTATTGTATTTATTATAATGCACACTGGATTAATGAACTATGGCGTGCTATTAATGAACTGTAATTCTTGAAAAAACATTTTCTTTTAAATGTTAAATGAGCACTGGGTGTTATTCTACATAGATTTCTCTACTGAAAACTGTTTATTTGGGTGAGTAAAGAGCTTCCGTTCATTTACAGTAAGCTTAAATTTACAGATTTCCACTAAGGCTGGGTGCAGCAGCATAGCATTAGTGGCAAACCACTAGTAAATGCTGCCCGACAGCGCTACACTGAGGAACCCTGAGTGTTCTGGTAACCCAGGGCGATATTAGCTAGCTGTTTGACCCACATAGCTTATGTTAACATGGTAAATGTGCAGGCTGCAGTCCAATTTACTCACCTAAGAGCTAGCGATTAGCACGGTTAGCAGCTAATACTGCTCCAGCAGTGCTAACCAGGGTTGACAGCAGGCTACAGATCGATAATACTTACCTCTGAATGGCGAAAGAGCTAGTGCTTAGCACGGTTAGTGGCTAATGCTAATGCTGCTCCAGCAGTGCTAGCCAGGGTTAGCAGCAGGCTACAGCTCGATATATACTCACCTCTAAATGGCAAACGAGGCAGTGCTTAGCAAAGTTAGTAGCTAATACTGTTTTTGCAGTGCTAGCCAAGCTCGACAGCAGGCTACAGGTCGATATATACTCGCCTCTGAATGGCAAAAGAGCTAGTGCTTAGTGCAGTTAGTGACTAATGCTCCTCCAGCAGTGTGCTAGCCAGGGTTAGCAGCAGGCTACAGGCTACATGCTCACCTCTGAATTGAAAAAGAGCTAGCGCTTAGTGGCTAATGCTAATACTGCTGTCATCTCGGTGCTGGAGAGCTAAACTGAAACTCCTTTATAAAGCTGTACTTAAGCGGAGTGTCTTTACTACCCACCAAGTTTTAGATGATGAGTGTACTACAGATTGTAACTGATAATTTTTAATTACTTTTTGCAAAAATGTTTGACATATGTTTCACACCATATTTCTCCTCACTTCATCCTCACAGTATACAGTACATATATTTCTTTAGGGGAATTAGTGGACGCAAGAAGACGTTTGTGATAAACAAGTTTTTATTTTGCAGTAATTATAAATCAAATGGAATGTATTTCTGTGAAAACGTAAAGCTATGCTCTTCAACCCTGAGCGCTCCTCTCCTCACAGCTATAGATAACACCCTTAAACACAACAAGCTGATTTCTGTGAGGCTACTACAGTAACAGATGGCCAGCGTGTTTGATGGAAGTGTGCGGTAACAGTAGCACTGGGATGCTTCAGCTTTTAATAGGAGCTTTAGGATCCAAAAAAAGTCTTGTCTAGTATTGTCACCATGGAAACCTACCATGAAAAGCAGGATGTGTCGCTGCAGAGTGGAAGGCAGGTGTGATAGCGTGGAAGAGCTGAACTTAACAGTACCAAGCTGAACCTTTAAAATAGAGGGTTGGACGAAGTGATTCATTTTCACAGCTTTTTCTTACCTTCTGAGTTGGAGTACAGCAGTCGTGATGACTGAGCTAACTGTACAAAAAATATATTTTTTAACATTTATTTAGCCCAAATATTTTGGGTAATAAAATTGACAGTTTGATTAAGCAATATATTGGTATTCCAGTGTTTTTTTGTGCAACTTTTTATTTATAAGTTTGACTGCGTCCTACTTTATACTCCAGCATCCTCCTGCTCACCCAGCCCTTCCCTGCATTCACAGTCAAATCACTCAAATCACTGGAACACTAACACCAGCATGAAGGTTCCAGTCTCAGCACTGTGACTGTGAAAAGATGATATGGCATATGGCACTGGTCACTGACTAAGCTGCTGATTATTATATAAACAAAAAAGCAGCTGATTCATTATATAAACAAAAAAAACTGCTGATTCATATAATGACAAAATAAATAAAACAAAATACATTTTGGGTCATGTCTCTGTAGCATTCTCTCTCTCTCTCAGTGATTTCTGTCTATCTGTCAGGCTTTATCTCTGTGGTGCTCTCTCTCTGTCTCTCTTTCTCTCTCTCTCACACCCTCAAACCAAGCTGAACTGCTTGAATTTTTGCAGCAGGAGTGGCAAAAAGTTACTTAAAAGCAGTGTGTAAGACTGGTGGAGGAGCAAATGCCAAGATGCATGAAAACTGATTTAAAAACAGGGTTATTCCATTGCATTTTTCCTAAATAAATTTGAGAGAAATGTCTGTAGTTTATAGAATAAAACAACAATGTTTATTTTACACAAACATAAACCTATAAATAGCAAAATCAGAGAAACTGATTCAGAAACTGAAGTGGTTTCCAGAACTATATATATATTTAGTTAACAGCCATAAAGACTGCAAATACCGAGTTTATTCTTTGTGCAAACATGACTTGCATAACATTTTTTTTTTTCACTGTGCATAACGTTTGGATGGAAAATCTTTTCTCTCTCAGTCCATCTCTCTGGATATGTCTCTAGCTGTCTTTAGATCTGTCTCGATGTCAATCACACTATCTTTATCTCACTGGCTATACTGTATGTCTGTAGTGCTATCTTTGTCTCTCTCTCTCTCTCTCTCTCTCTCTCCCTCAATGTATATCTGTCTCCCATTCTCTTTCTCAATGTCTATCTCTCTTTTCTATCTTTCTGGTCATGTCTCTGTAGCATCCCCCTCTCTCTCTCTCAGTGTATATATGTCTCTCTCTCTCTCTCTCTCTCTCTCTCTCTCTCTCTCTCAATGTCTATCTCTCTTTTCTCTCTCCCTGGTCATGTCTCTGTAGCAATCTCTCTCTCTCTCTCTCAGTGTATATCTGTCTCTCTCTCTTTCTCTCTCAATGTCTATCTCTCTTTTCTATCTTTCTGGTCATATCTCTATAGCAATCTCTCTCTCTCTCTCAGTGTATATATGTCTCTCTCTCTCTCTTTCTCTCTCAGTGTCTATCTCTCTTTTCTATCTTTCTGGTCATGTCTCTATAGCAATCTCTCTCTCTCTCTCTCTCTCTCTCTCTCTCTCTCTCTCTCTCTCGATGTTGAGCACACACACACACACTCTTTCTCTCTCCCTCTGTGACCCACATCCTCTTGCTGTGTGTCTTCCTCATTAGATGGTTTGGACTGACAAGATAAGTGAAGCTCATGGCTGTCGGCCACATCCAGAGCGCCGCTTTTGATGTGTCAGTTTTCGAACACACCTCAGACATAATTCTCTGTGATCCAGAAAGACAATGACAGCAAGAAAAAAGGCTGATGACTGGAATAAACAGATGTCTAATAACCTTCACGAAGCCCCCAAGCTTTGAAATGTGAAATTGCTCTTGTGAACATCTTGATGATTAGGGATCAAGCGAGAGCAGCAGATGTCAGTTGATCCGTTACATGCTGGTTTTTGTTCATTCAGTAATTCATTCCCTCGCTGGATGTAGAAAATAAAACAATACAGAATATCCCACTGACACCCAGCACCGAGCAGAAATGGACGAAATGATCAGTGAACATTTCTAATACAGTAGTGGCTTATGAAATGAAATGCATTTTTTGTATTGGCTTATTCATACCTCCTACAGTTCTGCCTTGCATGTAATGAGTGTGTGTCGTGACTGATGGTGAGCCATCAGCCTATTGGCTAAACTCCCAGTGTTTGCGTTTGTACTTTTGTAACCCTGCACACTTTCTCATTTGTTTATTTTCCATATTCTCTCTCTTTCTCTGTCTCTTTTTTTACATCTTAGCATTAGACGTCTCAGTTTTGACTCAATCTTTAGCGCATCAGCTCACAAACAGTAATTATGATGTTGCTCAAGAAAAAAGACAAATCTTTGCCAGAAACAAGTTTTTTTTCAGTAATGGCTCTTCAAAATAAATCGTTCAGCAAGCATTATACCGCATTTACTGTAAGAGATTAATAGAAAAAGCATTGAAATCTTTCTAAACAGGTCCATCACTTTACTCGGCTATGCAATATGTTGGATATTATGGTTATTTTAATATATTAACAGCTCATTTAATCCTTTCTATTGTTGTAATTCAACCACAATAAGCATTTTAAAATCATCATCTGTAATGGCCCAGCACAAAAGAGATTGTGCCGAATGTTCTGTTAAGCACTTGTTGCTAATTAGGCTTTATACACACAGTGTGCACTGAAACCTCTTATCCACGCTCAGTTAAAACAGAAATGTACAAGACACTCGTCTGGCTTGAGAGATTTATAGGGATTCATCTCTTGGACTCTTCAGCAAGGGTTTATATTCTATGATTTTTATATTGTGTTTTATCATCTGTATCAGCACTGACAGCAAGGAATAATGCTTTCCTGACTGCAGATGTTTATGAAAATGTACACAGTTAAACATTTTATCATGATTAAGTTGCTAATACCAGTAGAACGAACCCACTGTATCTATAAGGTGGAGTTCATATAAAGAGTTTGGGGATCCTATTCTATTGACTATACTATCTATCTATCTATCTATCTATCTATCTATCTATCTATCTATCTATCTATATATCTATCTATCTATCTATCTATCTATCTATCTATTCATACCCCTTGAACTTTTCCACATCTTGTCGCCTTACAACCACAAAATTAAATGTATTTTATTGAAATTTTAAGTGATAGACAAACACAAAGTACTGCGTAAGTATGAAGTGGAACGAAAAATTATACATGGTTCTCATTTTTTTTTATTCAAAAAAATATGAAAAGTGTGAAGTGTATAAAAGTATTCAGCCCCCTTTACTCTCTAAAAGCCCTAAATAAAATCCAGTGCAATCAACTACCTTCAGAAGTCACTTAATTAGTTAACAGAGTTCAGCTGTAATTTAGTCTCAGTATAAATAAATAAATAAATAAATAAACCTGTTCTGTGAAGAACTCAGTGGTTCATCAGAGAACACTAGTAAACAAACACCATATTGAAGGCCAGGGAAATCACCAGACAGGTCAGATATAAAGTTGTGGAGAAGTTTAAAGCAGGGTTAGGATATAAAAACATATCCCAAGCTTTGAGCATCCCAAGGAGCACTGTTCAATCCCTTATCCAAAAATAGAAAAAGTATTCAACACCTGCAAACGTACCAAGTCATGGCCATTCACCCAAACTGACAGATCAAGCAAGGAGAGCACTGGTCGGAGAAGCAGCCAAGAGGCCCATGGTCACTCTGGAGGAGCTGCAGAAATCCACAGCTCAAGTGGAAGAATCTGTTTACAGGATAACTATCATAAGTCATGTGCTCCACAAATATGTTTTTTATGGAAGAGTGTCAGGAAGAAATCCATTGTTAAAAGAAAGATGAATGTGAAAGAAGAAGGAGATGTGGTCAGAGACCGATGTTGAACTTTCTGGTCTAAATGCAAAGTGCTATATGGCGAGGAAAACATATATCATTATCCTGAACATACCATCCCCACTGTGAAACATGGTGGTGGCAGCATCATGCTGTAGAGATGTTTTTCTACAGCATGGAAAGGTCAGAAGCTGGTCAGAGTTGATTTGAACATGGATGGAGCTAAATACACTACAATCCTGGAAGAAAACCTGTTGAAGGTAACAAAAGACTTCAGGCTGGGAAGAAGATTCACTTTCTAGCAAGACAATGACCCTAAACATACAGCCAGAGCTACAGTGGAATGGTTTAGAACAAATGCTGAAAAATGCTGTTCACAGATGCTCTCCATCCAACTTTTCTGAGCTTGAGCTGTTTTATAAAGAAAAATAGGCAAAAATCTCAGTTAACCCCAAAGCACTTACAGTTGTAACTGCAGCGAATGGTGGCTCTACTAGGTATTGATATAGGGAGACTGAATACTTGTGCATGTCACACTTTTCAGATTTTTGTTTAATAATAATTTTGAAAAACATGTATCATTTTTTGTTATACTTTGCACTTATGCACTACTTTGTGTTTGTCTGTCCCTTAAAATCTCAATAAACTACATTTACATTTGTGGTTGTTAAGTGACAAAATGTGAAAAAGTTCAAGGGGTATAAATACAAGCCACTGTATATACATTTTTTATCATTTTCATAGTTTTAAGTTATTTAACAAATTTGAAAGTAGCAACATATAGATTACAGTATTTAAATGCACATGTAAATGCAAAAGAAGCACGCTTTTAAATCATATTAGAGAATTTTAGAAGGCAAGGTTGTTGATAAATTAAGTGTGTTATGTCTGTAGCGGTTTGTGCAAGGACTCTTTGACTCTTTGATCAGCAAATTTTAGTCTTTCAAATTTAAATCAAACAGTAAAACTTAAGATTTGACTATGTGCTTCCAAATTCCTACTCTCATCTCCTGCAACACCCGTAGACACCGGCATCAGGGCAGAAACCGCAATCCTAGCAACCTGTTGTACCCACCTAGTTCACTAAGTTCTCAGGTGTTGGTGCATGGGGGACTCTGGAATTGCCATTCTGCAGTTCTGAAGGCTGACTTCATCACAGCTCTTGCCTCTGCTCAATCTCTGGACTTCCTGGCTCTGACTGAGACTTGGATCACTCCAGAGAACTCTGCAACTCCAGCTGCCCTGTCATCTGCTTTTGCCTTCTCCCACTCTCCACGGCCAACCGGCAGGGGTGGTGGAACTGGCCTGATTCTGTCTCGTAAGTGGTCCTTCACTGTACTCTCTTTTCTGCATCTTGACATCTCTTCTTTTGAATTTCATGCTGTCACTATCTCTTTTCCTGTCAAACTCCATATCATTGTTCTCTATCGTCCTCCTGGCCCACTGGGCAACTTCATTGATGAACTGGACACTCTCCTGAGTGGGTTACCGGTTGAATCCTCACTTATCCTCCTTGGTGACTTCAACCTCCCCTCAGAGAAACTACAGTCATCCTGTCTTCTTCCACTTCTGTCTTCTTTTTCTCTCTCCCTCAATCTGTCTGCTCCAACTCACAGAGCAGGAAACACTCTAGACCTTGTCTTTAGCAGACCTGCTCCAGCTCTGGATCTAACTGTGACTCCTCTAGATTTCTCTGACCATCACTTCCTATCCTTCACGCTCTCTCTTCCTGCTCTTCCTACAAACACAACCTCTTCAACTTCCACTACTCATCGCAATCTTCGTGCTATATCTCCCACCTCTCTTGCCTCAACTATCTTGACCACTCTTCCGAATCCTGACTCCTTCTCTTCCCTCCCTCTGGAAACAGCTACCAACACCTTTCTCTCATCTATCACCTCTTCCATCAACACTCTCTCTTCTCTGACCCTTGCAAACTCTTCACCATCTTCTCATCTCTTCTAAACCCTCCCACTCCTCAACCTCCCACAACCCTCTCCCCGGATGATTTTGTCAACTTCTTTGAGGAGAAAGTAGCAAATATCCGCCAATCCTTTCCTCCTGCCTCTACCCTTCCCACCAAGCTCTATCTTCCACATTCTACTTCTCTGTCTCACTTCTCTCTGCTTTCCACAGATGAAATCCTTCATCTTCTACATTCTAACAATCCAACCACTTGCCCACTTGACCCTTTACCATCTTCCCTCTTTCAGACAATTGCTCCTGACCTCCTTCCGTTCATCACTCACATCATTAACACGTCTCTATCATCTGGTCATGTTCCATCAACTTTTAAGACTGCCAGAGTGGTTCCTATCTTGAAGAAACCAACTCTAGACAGCTTGGATGTTGGCAACTACAGGCCAGTTTCTCTCCTCTCTTTCCTTTCTAAAGTCCTTGAGCGTGCTGTCTACAACCAACTTTCTCTCTTTCTCACTCAGAACAATCTTCAGGATCCTTCATCCTTCATCCTCAGATCAATCTTCAGTCTAGCTTCAAACCTGCACACTCTACTGAAACTGCCCTCATTGAAGTTACAGAGAAGCTTCATGCAGCAAAAGCTACCAACCTGTCATCTGTTCTGATTCTCCTTGATCTCTCTGCTGCTTTCGACACGGTCAACCACAGCATTCTCCTTTCCATCCTCACCAGCCTTGGAATCACTGGCTCTGCATGGCAGTGGTTTGCATCGTACCTGGAGGACTGTTCCTAACTTGGCAAGGGGCAACATCTGAGTTCCCCAATGGTGAAACAAACTACCTTCCACTACCAGATCAGGAGAATCTCTCGCTATCTTTAAGAAACTCCTGAAGACAGAGCTCTTCAAAGAGCACTTACTCTCCTAACACCTCTAACAAACTAACTAATTCTAACCTCATCTCCTTCTTCCTCTTCTCTACTCCTCTATCCCATTATTTCCCTCTGACCTCCTTAAGGCCCTATCTATAGATGCTTTATTTTTAACTTCTATTATTTTTGTACTTAACCTCTTCTATTATTTGCACTTCAATATTGTAAGTCGCTTTGGACAAAAGCGTCTGCCAAATGTAATGTAATGTAATGTAATCTGCTCCATGCAGACTCTCCACTGGGGTTCCACAAGGCTCGGTGCTTGGTCCTCTTCTTTTCTCACTCTATACTCGCTCTCTGGGTGAAATAATATCTTCTCATGGATTCTCATACCACTGCTATGCGGATGACACTCAACTAATCCTTTCTTTTCCTCCTTCCGACACTCAGGTTTCATCCCGCATCTCAGCATGTCTCAGTGATGTCTCGATGTGGATGAGTTCTCATCACCTAAAACTCAACCCCAGCAAGACTGACCTTCTGTTCATCCCAGGAACTACGAGCCTTCACAACAATCTCTCCATCTCTTTCGACAACTCACTGGTCACTCCATCGGCAGAAGCACGAAGCCTTGGTGTAGTAATGGATGACCAGTTATCATTCTCGAGCCATATTGCAAATCTGACTCGGTCATGCAGATTTCTCCTGTACAACATCCGAAGAATTCGACCGTTTCTGTCTCAGGAAGCCACTCAGGTGCTTGTGCAGTCTCTTGTCATCTCAAGACTTGACTATTGCAACTCTCTACTGGCTGGTCTTCCACTGAGAGCAACCAAACCACTACAATTAATTCAGAATGCTGCAGCACGACTCGTCTTCAATCTTCCGAAGTTCAGTCATGTGACTCCTTTGCTGCGTTCCCTCCACTGGCTTCCTGTTGCCGCCCGCATCCGATTCAAAACCCTGACGCTGGCCTACAAGGCAAAAAACGGACCAGCTCCTTCATACTTGATGGCGATGGTCAAAGCCAGATCTGCACCAAGAGCTCTTAGAGCTTCCAGTACGGCTCGGCTTGAACCTCCATCACTCAAAACACACAGAAAACAGACATCCAGACTCTTCTCTGTGCTTGCACCAAGGTGGTGGAATGAACTTCCACTGGATGTCAGAACAGCAGAGTCACTCGCCGTCTTCAAACGTCGACTGAAGACGCATCTTTTTAAAGAGTTCCTAAACTAAAAAAAAAAAAAAAAAAAAAAAGGTTCCTAGGGTTCTTAACATGATTAAGTTCTATGTATCTCTTGATCCTAGTCCACAAACTAGCTTTGGATATCTTAAGTAACTTTGAAGCACTGTTGTAAGTCGCTCTGGATAAGGTCGTCTGCTAAATACCGAAAATGTAAATGTAAATGTAAAACCTCTGGACTGGAGATACATTATGTGCACCTTTTCACTGGCGGCACCAGTAGAGTTTTCCCTCTCATCATCCACTGCGAGCTCCAGTGCTGCGTTTCAATAATGTGGCATAAATAATCATATCCATCTTCACGCTTGCTGTGGCAGCACACATGCTAAAACGCTGAACATGATATCTTTCATGATAAAGAGCAGAAATACCAGGTGACGCTGTCACTCAGATAAAACACGCACTCCTCAGACCCTTAGCTTAAAACACATCCCTTGTTCCAATTAGTGTTAGTCGTGTTTCTGCGTAATTGTTACTGCGGTCTTCAAAGCGTGAAGATGATACTCCGTAAAGCTTGTCAGGGAATTTGGTATCCACATTTTAATATATCTGTCATGTTGGCAGATTATATCTAGCAGAGGACACATAATTACATGGCCATTATTAGGGCCTGATGATCACTGTTGTGGCATAATGGCTTCCATCTGCCCTGAGAACAGCTCAGGAAGCAGTGTGATTCCATCAGGGTCTGGGAATGAACGCTGCTAGTGTTGCGCAATTACGAGGGAAAGGAGATAATAGTGTTCTTGAAGTGTAATGTGCGATGGACTATGTGAACTATAAAAAGCAGAAGAATGGTGATCATTTTTTCCTCTCTCAGCCCACCTGTCTTTTGAACAGAACTTTCTGCCGGATGTCAGGAATATATTAAGTCCATTGTGTGGGCATAAAAACCTTCAGTATTAATTCCAGGTTGTACTAAGCTATTATTTTCAGCTGTCTGGGCACATGTTCTCAGCTATTTTCATCCTGTCTGCTCTTCTGACCGCAGAGCCTCTCCATCTTTACTACAAGCCACTCGTGGTGACCATGACAACGGGCAAACAGGGAATGAACAGAGATTCATATCTTGCCACGGTATTTAAAGTAACTTTAAGCAGCTTATTGTACATTTTGGGTATTGCATATTTTACGATACTGTACATCAATACCCAACAGAGTCCCACTTTCTTTTTCAACTAGATCATATTTTTTTTTACAACGGCTCAAAATACTGCTGTGTTACTTTTTCAGCTCGGAGACAGGATTTAAGGTATACAGCATGTAATGTTGAATCAGAGCTCCAGCAGCCATTTGTATATGAACTGACATTCTATCACCCTTAATAAAAAGGTGTCTGGCCTGTCATATTCATTCATTTTAGAGCTCTGTTGACTAAATAGAGATTGCTGAATGATATCTGTGCAACCCAGTGAGGCTCCAGTGCTGTTTTCTATCTCCTCTGAAGACAGACATGCCTGAGATGTGTGTTAGCATCTCATACACTCAGCACTGCTAGCGGTGACTGTGATATACCTGAAAGCTCACTAGGGTAATTTTCCAATTTTCCAGTGAGCAACTGAGGGTAATTGGACTGAACTCCATGCCAACCGGAGAATCAATTGACAAGGGAGACAGTCTCTCTCTCTCTCTGTCTCTCTCTCTCTCTCTATCTCGCACTCATTCATGGCTGTAGAGAATCACAGCTGTGTAGTAACTAGGTACAGTAAGCTTTGCTACCATCTGCCATTCATGTTTACACAGCATTTAATCATTTATTTAATTTTACTCTAACTTTAATTTAAATGATAACAAGATGGGATTGGGCACACTGTTAAAAAAAGGGTTAAAAACTGTAATTTTCTGGCAGCAGGGGGAGCCAGAAAATGTCTGTAAAACAAAAAACAGAAAAATACTGTCACATTTAAAACAGAAATAAACTGTAAAAAACTGTTATTGTATTTACTTTGATTAACAACTATTACAGTCATTTTACAAGAACTTATATATATATATATTTGTATATATACAAAAACTTATATATATAGTATTTATCATATATTCTTATAATTACATAAAATCTTTCACTTTCAGCAGATTTTAATTATTAAAAAAGCGTCATACACTCCTTATAAAACAGAATAATTAGTAATATTACAAGAACAATTTTGCTATAATTACATGAAATTCACAGATATAAGAGATCTGTATCTGTGTGTAATGTGAACGACGAATCTGCCCCTGAAACGCCTTACATGCATACATTAATACGTGTATAAACGTCGCCTTCTTCACCAACAACAAAAACCGTCATATTTGAGAGACGACGCGTAGCTTTATAATAGGAAATGGATGCACTATCAGCTCATATGTGGAGCATCTTATTCTGGAGTAGAGAACAAACAGCTGGTCTGAAGTACATGCTTAGGTCGAGGAGGTAAAAAAAAGGCCAGGTGGTTTGCTTTTGCTGTTTTTACAGATGTAGCTGCACAGCTGCACCAAGAGATGTGAGTGTGGGTACGAGAATGAAGCATGTAGCGCAGGCGTAAAAGCAAAAATTGGATTTGAAATCTGATTTGACTGTTCAAATTCACGTCGCATGTCTGTGGATCGAAATTGTATCCGATTTATGATCGCATATGAAAGTGTCTTAAATCTGGTTTGAAATCTGTTCACACAGCCATGAAAAAAATCAGCCACATTGAGCAAAAAAATCCAATTTGAGTTACTTCAGCCTGGTAATGTGAACGTAGCTATAGTCATTTGTCAAATAGGCAAAATGTTTTCAAGTGTGTCGAGGATCTCTCACAAAGAGGTGCACTACCCCAAAGTAGTGTCCGAGAGGCTTTTTTAATAGGCAAGCTGGGGAAGCACTAACATGCCTGCCATGTTTCTATTGGTGCCAAGAGTGCACTGTTATTTTTAGTCAAATAATGTATAGCTAAGCAATATACATTATATACAATGTTATGCTTGTATTCTATGATGTCAATGTAAAAAGGCCATATACCATTAATGAAGACACAAGACCGCCACCCCTTTCAAAACCCATTATTCCTGCCCCGAGTTGGTGAAGTAAACTCACTTTAAATGCATTACTGTAAACAACTGCTGCTGTTTCTTTAAAAGGGAAGCAATAAGAAGCTGTATTTCAATTCAAAGCAGCACACCACTCTCATCACATGAGGGAAAAGCATGGACAAGTGTTAAAGTACTCTCTGGGCTTCTGGGATAGAGAGGCCATGAATTATTTATCATAAGTCACACTGCTAGATGTAAATTGTTGTGGAGAAAGGAGCATTTAAGTCTTTAATATTTCAGACCTCCGGGGAGAGCTAACAGAGCTAGAGGAATATTACATGTCTAGCTGAAGCAAGAGGGCTTCACACACTGAGAAAATGATCATGGAACTGTTCCAAAATCTGAGCTACACATGTGAAATTGGGGTAAAGTATTAGTTGAGATAATGCATATCTTGAGCATATAATATTTTGTACTTTTTAATGAAAGAGCTCCATAAGAATGTTCGCTGGCTTTGAGCTTTTTTGGTCCTTGTGTTGAAAGAAAGCAGGAGTAGACTGCATTTCCCAGAATCCCTCACAAACTTACATCATGGTCACCAGTCTATAGTTAACCACAGAATCAACAAAAACTATCCTCCTATTCCTCATCACCCGAGTAATGATTGCTTTCACCTGTTCTCCATTAACCATTGTATAAAGTAAAATGTACTAGTTACATTGGACCTTTGAGTTGGGAATGATATCATACCAAATTTGGGGCAGATTATTTGTAAGATTTTCCCCCAAAAAAGAAAAAAAATACTTGGCTAAGGGCATTTGTAGTCAAACCACAACTGATTTATGGTATGTCTCACTTTTTATGTCATGGGTTATCATTCTTAGCATCTTCCCTTGTTAGCATTGTTAGCAATACTAGGTGCTGATTTTTAGATGCTGATCACACATCAAGGGAAATGTTTAGAGATTGAAGTTGTACTGTGTGTACAACTGATTTAATGAGACACAAATAAATAGAAGCAGTAATAAACTCTAAAAAATACCTCTGATTAACTACAATTGATGTGCCAACTTTCCTTTCTGCTGAATACTGACTGAGTGTTTGTCTGTGCCCTTTTTTTTCTGTTTTTGCATATCCATTTTTGCGTTCTTGGATTGGAACCTCGTTTTGGTTGCCAGGTAGTGTTTGTTTTGAGAAGATTACTGTCAAAACGGTCAGTCTAACGTTTATTATTTACATTTTTTTAATGCAAAAATAAAAAAACTGAATATATTTTTTTATGTAGTTTAGTGTACAAGAAAATTATTTTTTTTTTTTATCATTTTTTCTAATTTTAGTTTTTCATTTCTGCCCCTTACAATTGGAATTTCAGGAAAAACTGAAAAAATTATCTTTTTTTTTAATTTTCTGATTTTTCCATTTTGCAAGTTGGATTATAACATTAGATTTGTGTTACAGGATACAAAAATGGACAAATCTAAAAAATCGAGAAAATCATTTTTCTTGAAATTCTGTTTGCGAAAGTCTCAAAAGAAAAACTAAATAATTAAACATTTAAATGAGTCATATTTCTTCTTTACTGTACTGAATGGAAAAAAAAAACATTTTGTTTATTTTCTTTCTGATAATTTATAGTCCTTCTGTTTACTAATTTCTGTAGATTTCTGTAGATTCCTAGATTCTGTAGATGATGTAAATGCTTGACTTATTTGCTTTGTTCTAGTAATTTAAAAGAGACACATGGCTGTCTCTTTTAGTTTATCTAAAATATCTGGTCAACTGTAGACATATTCAAAATGTAAATTATTATCAGGTTATGAGGCGAAATGGAAAAAATTCCCATGCTTCTATGAAATGATATTTCAACACATTTAACCTCTAATATCCCCACACCAGGAGAGCCGGCATAAACATGACTATTAAACCCAGGTTTCCCAAGATGTGGCAGCCAGACTGTGGCACTCAAAGCAATTTGAGAAAGTGTTGAGAAGGTCATCTCTGTGCTTGGATATACAAAGCAGAATAGCAGTAAAAACAATGGAATATCTACACTGTTTATCTGTGTTTGAATGCAGTAGATTATAAACGATACAGGGACACTGAAACACGGTGTTTGGTGTAATACTGGGTGAAACGGCTTTATGAACAACTGGATATCTGCACAAATCACTCAAATGCATTCACTGTCATCCTTAATACATTTTGATAGAGCTGTGCTAATAATATCCTTTAGTCAAACACCACATCAGAGCCATATTACAATACCCCTATGTTCTTTATTTGCAACATATGCAAATAAACATTCGAACAAAGAGAATACACCCACTCAGCCTCTGATTTCCTTGGGCAATAATTCTTCTATTACACTATAGAATCAAATTAGGGCTCCTGGATACAGCTGAGATTTCCTTTTGGTATTTGGCACAAGGCTAATGTTTACTATACAAAACAGCATTAAGGGAATATTCTGGGTGTACATTAAGAGGAAAGTGCTGATTGTTGTTACATTTTAAAGAATTATTTATATTTGTTGGTGTGCGTGTAGGGTGGGATTTTTTTTTTTTTTTGAAAAGCTTAAGCATGATATTTTCAGTATCATATTATTAATTTACCAACATATACAACATGTCTGCAGAAATGGTCCTAGCTAACAGCCATTTTATTGCATGTTTTTGATATGAAGTTTAATACATTTGTTTTTAAAGGATGGTTCCTTGCTTATTTTTAATTGTTTTAATTGGCCCAGACAGGGTCACCAAAATATTTTTTTTATTAATAGGAATTAGGCCCAGACATTCAAACTGCTAAATTTGTAATGTTTTAATGGATGTTTATTTATTTTGATTTCATTTTTTATATTTGAAGAATAAGCTGTACAGTTGCAATAATATAAATTGAAAAATAGATTGTCTTAAATGTGGATATTTTTGTGATAATTCTGAATATTTTTTTAAATTTCTCAGCTTTCTCAGTTTTACTGAGAATGAATTAAAATAAATTAAAATTAATATTTCAAACAATGACATGAGAACTGTGCTGAAAAAAAAAGGATAGGCCAGTTTTCATTGTAGAGCAATACACACTCAATGAGAGAATATTGGAATATATAAAAAATGTATGACATGATACATATAAATACACATAACGTGTAACAAAACCTCTAGAATTGAACATACACTTATGCTGTGTCAATTTCTCTTCCTGTTCCTTGTCTGTCCAGTTCTATCTCTTCTATCTTTGTTCTTCTTGTCTCCGCCCCTGTCTTAAATGCCTTCAGGTGTATCATTTGTAGCTCTGCCCCTTCATTACCTGTCCCCAGGTGTTTCCTGTTTCCTGTCCTCTTTCATGTATATTAAGCTTCTTTGTTTGTAACATGCTGCGACAAACGATCTTAAGTATATAATTTCCGACATAAATAATACTGTGCTCATACATTCTAAATACGCAATAATATAAGCTTGTGTGCAAAGTGCAATTATTTTGATAGGTTTAAATCATGTTTCTGCACACAGTGTAACTGTGCTTCTTTCTCTGCATGAAATGACCTGTTAACCTCGTGTAATCTGCATGTGATTTGCAAGTGCATTAGAGGCTCAGCATGTGTCCCACAGCAAATGAGACTGCACACATTAATGTCTCATACAGAGCTTATTAGAATGGATGAATGGCTTCCGCCAGTGTTGTTCTGTGAATGCGGCCAACAGTTGCAGGGTTGGCTTCAGTTTCAATTCAATCACATCAATGAATATTTAAGAAATTAGATATTCATTTATTGCTTTTTCTAAAACCAATGGCACCTACTCGATTTTGGAGAATTGCTCTTAAGATCTGGTAGCATTCAGCGACAAGAGCATTCATTTTTATGTGTTTTTAGTGTAATAAGGTCAATACGGTTAAAAAAAATCACCACCTCACCTCACCCCAACACAGAACACAGTGTCACTGCTACACAGCTCGATGCTGGGGGGTGTTATACTGTCATTAGGCACAGTGACAATAGGTTCATGTTTGTCTGCTCCAAAAAGTCTTATTCTATTGGCAGTACTTCTCTACAGTTCCTAGACAAGCTGTAGATGTGTTAGCGCATTTGCACATCTGTATCAGCAAAGCGGGTGCAGCTTAAAGGTATCCTTCTGCAAAAATCCACTTTTTCTTGTTCTTTGTGAAATATATATTAGGTGTCTCTGTGTTGTATATTCATGCTGCATATGAAACTCTTCCTCAACCTCCATTGTCTGCAGTAGGTAGCAAAAGAAAATGTTTAGAAAAACGAGTTGATCAGGAAAAGCACCCATGTCTATTTCAAACCGTGAATTATTATTCATGGCCTAATAGTGCTAGGAACAGCATGGCAGATTGTTCCTGTGTTATTTGTGCAAATATCACATCAGTGTTATATGCTTTGCCCGGTAATTCAGAGCTGAGGATCTAATGGTTAGAATTTGTCTATGGAACACCACCAGCGAAGTACAATTGAGATCCAATTGAGATTTTTACTTTCTGGACCTGGACTACCCACACTCTAAAACTAGGTCAGTGGATAAACTGCACTTAGCATACATTACACATGTTGTAAAGTAACATATGACATTTAAAAGACAGTTGTTAGTGTAAAAATGTCTTTATGGTGTTGGTGTTTCAGAGGCGATATGTTTGCTTGTATGAATATTCACGAGCAAGAGCCAAAAACATCCACTTTACCACTGGACTAAAGCAGTGTTATACTGGATCACCAGTATAATAATTTTTTTATATATATATTTTTTTTTACAAAAACAGCTCACATGGCATTCATTCATACTAAAGACCACAACTAGACATTTTAAAATGAATGAAAAAATTATGGAATGAGAAGCATCTGATTTATATTGAATTTATTACACTGTAAACCCAGAAGTTGTTTGAACTTAAATGAGTTAAGTCTGTTTAACATAAAATTGGATATTTCTAAGTAATATATTGAGTTAGTTAAACATTTGTGGGCACATAAACACTCAAACTGAGATCTTTGAGTTGAACCAATTTATAATAACTAAGTTTAACAGCTTCGTTTCCATTGGCTTCTGTCACAATCTATTTGCATGCTGGGTGTGTCCAACAGTTTCTGACACTCACCATTAGTGTGTAGTGATTCCCCCTGGGCTACCTTTAGTTGTAATAACTTGATGTTCTAAGTCATGCTAACTTAAGTTTTCATTACCCAATAATTAACGTTTTTAAGGCAACTGGTTTCCTAAATTTTGTTAAGTCAATTCAACTTATCCGGGCTTAGAGTATAGAAGGGGTGTCCACAAATATTTGGACAGTTCACATCCCTTTCTGTAACCTCAACACAGCCACCAATAATTTATTTTTTTTTTTTTGGTAAAACAATACGTTAACTTATTCATCGTATAAATGCTATAAAAAGTAATCAATATCAAACCAATAGTGTGCAATGTGTATCACACACACACAATTTAAATTACACTCTTTTGTTCAGTGTGTAGTAGCTACACCACAAGAGGAAAAGGTCAACTTTTGAAAAATCAATATATACTATATATCTCTTACAACCCCACATTGACCTAGGTTACCGTGGAATCAATACAGGTGACATTTTAAAGGTATGAACCAATGAAGCCATGTAAAGGAGAGAGAGGAACAAACGCTTTTAGAGATTAAAACCAGAGAACCTAAGAACCAGAACACATCGCAGGATATGTTATATCATATAAGGCTAAATTAAATCAAACACATCATGCTTTAACTTGATGGATACAAAAGGAAGGGTTGCATTGACATATCCACTGGAAGGAAATTATAATATATTACTATTTTCAGTGATTTACAAAAGTTAGTTCCGACCTCACAATCCAAATGACTGAAAGTGTTCTAACAACAGCACAGCATTTTCACACTAAATCTGTATCACTCCACATGTAACAGCATATATACACACAAGACATTTTTGCATCTTCACCTCCAGCAGCACTAGCAACAGTATTAGCTTAGCACAGGCTAGCGCCCAGCAAAGGCACGCTCTCCCACAGCGCTGGCTCGTCTTTTGTGGAAAAAAGAGAAAGAAAATCCATCAGTTACCTCGTTCGCAATCTAACAGCCAGAGCGTTAATCAGCCAGGCTAGGCTAGGCTAAGCTAATGCTAAGCTAAAGCAAGCTACGCTAAGCTATCCAAAGTCCTGCAGGCGCAGCTAGCTTGCCGGCTATCTAATCAGCACCACCCAGCAAACAGGCAGCTTTTACCTGAAGACAACTCCGCAGAGCAAGAGAAAAGTCCTAACGTTAACCAACCACCTTAACCTTTCACTTATCTTCGCTTATTCACAATTTTGATTTCAAGCTTCAAACATTTGTGGTGTTTGCCTGTATAAACTATATGCTGTTTTGTAGTTACAGTTCTGATACAGTCCTAACTTGATGTGGAACTATTTTTTGGCGGAAAGCACAGTCCATATTAAAGCATATTCATTATGAATTTCTCATGGTTCTTTGATTTATTTTCTTTATTCTTTTTGTAAAAAAAACTGTTGTATAAAAGCCATTAGTGTGTCAGGCCCTTCTAACCCTTCAGAGAAGGGGTGACAATAAGTGCATGTAAAAATGTATATAACTTTTAATCAGGAAATATATATTATAGTTGTTGTAAAAGTATGGACTTATTTTATAAATGAACTAAAATAAAAAACAGCAACTAATTCAAGGCATTAGTCTGTGTTTTTCAGTTGCTATAGGACTCTTATCTGACTGACAGCTGTTCTAACCAATCAAAGCTTTTGGCTGTCTAACTGAAGGGGTGCTGAAGGGGTACCCACTATATTCACTGCACGCCACTAATAAAAGCAATAAAACACTCAAGGTATATATAGAGAATAACATCACTCTCTCTTGTGTTCTATTGTTATCGCAAAAAAAAAAAAAAATCATGATGCAGTTTAGAGCCATATTACCTACCTCTACAACATAGTGAATGATTCTGGAAACCTCATTGTTTGTGTGAGCTCATTACTGTGCAACAGCAGAGTGCCATTGTATTAAAATTCTGAATGCTGGGCTCTCTCTGAGAAACTGCACACCAGTCTGATAGAACACATTAATAGCAAATGATATAATACAGTGCATGATGGGATCGTTATAAAACAACAATAACAAATTCACTCTACAGCTTCAGACACCACTACAAAACAGCTACACTCCTGCACTGTGTACTTTAATAGGGGAGAGCGGGGTAATGTGAGCCATTTTTTACATTTGCCCCTTGCTAGCTGAGCTACAATGATATATAAGTAAAATTTTTATTTTTCCAATTAATTCAGGATGTTTCCTAGCTATTAAAGTTATCAGAATGTCTTCAATACAAAGGGCAATGAAAATATGTTTGTTTTAAAAAAAGTGGTCTTGTGTCTCACTTTACCCCAACTCAGGGGTAAACTAAAACAGACCAGAGAAATTAAGGGGGTAAAGTGAACCAGTTGGGGGTGTGCTGTTCCACTTATGTTTTCCACTTTTAAACTACCATTAACACTACATGTTGTAACAAATGCGTGTCTATTAAAGATGAGAGACAAGGGAAGAACCTTATTGAAATCAAAGCCAAAAATTACAGGTAAAGTCTCCATAAAACTTATGCAGCTAAATAATTGATTCTGTCACCAGTCCATTACTACAGCGAGATTTTCGAAGATCTCCCTCACTGTTGTTTTATTGAAAGTTGTAGCCCTTCGCAGGGATGTTGCCTCAGGAGTTCATACAGAGAGATGTTGACGTGCTAAGAATCTGCCAAACCACTCTTTTCCTAAAAAGTACAGTATTCATTAGTATAGATTTTGCTTTTGGAAAGTTAACCTACAGAACCATATAGTCATGTAATCTCTTATCTATGTAATCACACTCTAGCCTACCTGCACAATGTTTCTAAGTCCAATTGGCTGGGACGGTGTTTCACTTTACCCCACAGCATTTGTCTCACTTAACCCCACGGCTACCATTTTAGAAAAAACGTAATCTCTAGCAAATCAGGCTAATCTTCAACTAGCATCAATCACATGGTTTGATATGTTGAAAGTTCATAAGCATGTATGATATTAGTTGTTCTACCTGAATCAATTTACTTTGATAAAATAGTTGATTAAGTTCAAAGCAAGAACATTTACTTTTAAATGCATAAAACACCTTTTTGTGAAAAAAAAAAAAAACTTAACAGCACCAGCAACAACTTCCTCTTCCTAGTAGTGGGAAATGGGAGGGACTTGACAACATAATGGTCACATGACCACAATTGTGTTCAGTTGCCATGATACAAGGGGTGTCTCACATTACCCGATGTCTCACATTACCCCGCTCTCCCCTATGTAGTGTATTTTGCATGACCTGCTATCCTCAATCAATAGTGCTGTTATTCACGTCCCTCAGCCAGTAATGTTCGACCCAGAATTGTTTACCTGAGACGGGAAGATATTGAATTTATTGATTACATTTTTCTGTTGTTTTTCTGCTTGCTTACTCAAAGTAAAAATGTAGGAAGTGCAGAGTCCTGGGTACTGATATTGGTTAGGGCTGGAAACCCTCTCAAATAAAAATTCGATACTGATTCGATACGATACTTTAAATTTGGTACCGATTCCCAAACAGTACTTTTTTCAGTACCTTATTCTAAATTCTTACCAAAAAATACAAAAAAAAAAAATTCTCACAAAATGTGTTTATTTAACAACTGACATTAATAATCTTATTCTCATATTGTTATTGTGAGAGGCTTCCGTACTTCTGGATCTTGTTGGAACAAAAACAATGAGCATGTTTTTTTTTTTTTGTGGCGCTTTATTAAGAACACAAATAACAGCATTACTTTAACTGCTTAAGCTTTCCCTAAGTGTATGGATGGATACATTTAGCGTATTGATATCAGCATTATATTGGCAAAATTAAATAAAATTATTATATATTAGTGATGTCAATCACTTATAAATTCTGTATTATTTTGAAGGGACAGTAATAATAGTGTGTATGATAGTAGTGTTATGTGGTTTAGGTCTTGAAGACTAGATATTTTTTACTGTATTATAATATCTCAAGGTAGAGTGAGCAGAGACATTGCGAGAGAGAGAGAGAGAGAGAGAGCATGAATAAGCTAGAGAGAAATAAAAGAGAGAGACAGTACAAATGAGAGCGTTTCATGCAAAGTATCGAAAACAGGCACTGTACTCTGTACTCAGTAGTACCGAGACATTTCAGTCGGTACATTTTTTTGGTATTGAATTTCGATACCCAGCCCTACAGATACACTGAATGTGTAATAGGGGTGTGCTATGTCATATAAAACACAATTTATCCTCACATAGTAATATTGTGATTTAAAAAATCCGTATTGTGATAAAAAGAAGCTGTTTATTTCAAGGGTACGTTTGTATGTTTTTAGTTTATATGCATGTATTAAAAATGCTATAATTTAGTATTTTTCTCTCTCTTATCTCTTTTTTGCTTGATTACATTATTTATGTGTTGCATTGTTTATTTTGTTACACTATTATTATTATTTACATATGATGAGTTTTTTCCAAATTGAAAACCTCTGGAATATAATCAAGAGAAAGATGATCTCAAGCCTTGAGATGATCTCAAGCCATTAAATCCAAAAGCAATGTGTAAGACTGGTGGAGGAGAACATGCCAAGATGCATGAAAACTGTGATTAAAAACCAGGGTTATTCCATCAAATTTTGATTTCTGAACTCTTAAAACTTTATAAATATCAACATGTTTTCTTTGCATTATTTGAGGTCTGAAAGCTCTGCATCTTTTTTGTTATTTCAGCCATTTCTCATTTTCAGTAAATAAATGCTCTAAATAACTATATTTTTATTTGGAATTTGGGAGAAATGTTGTCCGTAGATTATAGAATAAAACAATGTTCAATTTACTCAAACAAATACCTATAAATAGCAATATCTGAGAAACTGATTCAGAAACTGAAGTGATCTCTTCATTTTTTCCAGAGCTGTATATATAGCTGCAGTGGTATATTTTTTAAATTATTACAGTATTTTTAAGTGGTTTTTTTTTATATCACCAAGAATATTGCACTTGAGACCAAATTTGAGGCAATATCGTTCAACACTTATGTAAATGTAATCCACTATGTAACCAAGTCAAACCTGTCACTGCATCTAAGGTGTAAACTGTATCAATATAAAATTATTACCCAGCTTCACATTTTTCTGGTTACCAGCAAAAAGGCTATGCTATGAGATAACACATTTAGTATTGTCCTTCAAAACAACTCCTTCCAGGTTCAGCTTCCTTCAGCCTTGAACACACAGAGTCAGTAGTAAAGGAAGTCCTTGGCAGCGATGATAGTCATCCCCACAGTCCGTGAGTCAAACGGCCTTGGCTGCTTGAAGAATGTTTCATTGCTCAGTGACCCTGTGCCGAGCGAGGAGACGAACGCTCTGTGTTTCTGCTGCACAGGGATTTACATGTGGAGCACAGCTCATTCTAAAGGCAGAGGGGAGAGGATGTTTGACACTTGAGCTCAATGCAATCTAGGATATCGGGAGGTCATGAAGGTCCTTGAAATCATCAGAGAGTTTGGCTTTCATATCGTCAGATGACGTCCAAACAGCAGTGGAGCTGGATCAAGTGGAGATGATGCTCACTGTGGAGAATGAGCGCTGATCCAGTGACCTGTTGCTGCGTTTATTCAGAGGAGGATCATTTGACGAGTGTTTTGCATGACAGGGGGACAATATAGTGTAATAACATGTGACGAGCTGTACAGATATCATCTCTAAGGAGCATTTATCATGTTTTATCATGTCCCATGTATTAGTAAAGGGCATACGAGAAAGGCATGCAAGACAGCGCACAGAAAGCCCTGTGGAAAAAAAAATCAATCTCCGTAATCAAAATGGCTTATTACTCATTTCAATGCAAAACCATACTCACACAAACCATACATAGATCAATTCAAGTCTTATTAACTTTTTTATTGTCATTTTAAAATCAGTTTATGCCACTAAAATAATGAAAATATAGCATATATAGCATAATAATGCAATTAAACAATTTGACAAGTGGACTAGGGATGTGATGAGATTTCATGTCATGAGAAAATGTCATGATATAGTAGACTCATGCACAGGTAACCAAAAATCTTTTTGATAATTTTGGATGAATAACAGTGGTCTGCTCAAGTGAGCCTCCACACACACACACACACACACACACCTGCCTCTCTGTCGATGCTGACTTTAACACAATGTTCCGTTAATGTTCCAGTGTCCCCAGAGCACAAATATCTCACTGGGGGGATTTTTAACAATAGTTCTAAGGTATGAAAAAAGTTGTGAGATCATACAGGAGAAAAGTTGTTTGGTTTATGATAAAAGCAACTGCAGTCATTGCATACTGTTTTTTTACTGTATTTTACTGCATATGATAAATCATATAAAATTTATAATTAAAATAAAAATTATTGACATCCATTACAAGATGATTACTTACAAAAAATGTATATATACAAATCTCATTTTGTTTTCTTCTCTTGAACCCAATATCGTGTTTCCTAAAAATGCAATGCTTATAAACATAAATATAGGCAATATGGTACTATTCCATTCTGACATGGACATTCTGGCATGGACATGGAATTTTGAAGCGGTCAAATATAAATATAATTTTTATTTATTCAGATCAAAAATGGTCTGTCTTTAATTGCAGAAATCCACTTAGTACAAGCATCTGAAAGCAGGCTTTCATGCACAAAACTACTCAAACCCTCTGCTACCCCACAGGAAGAAACACACAGCTAACAACATTACATCATTCAGTGTGAGAGTGAGCTATTTTAATCTAGAGCCGTTACAGGACTGGATTTTTTTTTTTTTCTCCTCCAACATCTAATCCAGCATTTCTGCTGAAATTGACCTGACACACATTCTTGCACTGACAAAACTATGCTGTACATTTAGGAATACAGCAGGTATATATACTGTATCCCTTAATTACAACAGTTTGCTATAAACAAAAAGGGGCAGATGGGGAGATACAGGTCAAGCAAAACAAAAAACAAAGCAGGTAAATAAAGAAAGAAACATGATAAATTAACTGTTGTCAAAAGGCAAGCAAAAGGGGCATTAAGCATATATGAGAGATTAGACCAGAACTAGGACACTTTGTCTTATGTCCCTTTACTTGTATACAACTCTGAGCATGGTTCCTTCACACATGGATTCATTAGTTATCTCTCCCAAGACCCAGGGGGCTCATCACTGTAGATAAATTGCTGGCATTCTGCTTTTTTGTTTTGGTGAAGATGCTGCTGTGTGGCTTAACCTTTTCTGAACACACACTCGGGTACATTTATTTCAACAGGTTAATAAAAAAATAGTAGTTACATCCCAGTGCGGTAAAGCATCTGCAAGAAATCCATCGGGAAAACACCTAAAAAATAAGATCTCCTTCAAAGTTCCTTGTTTTATTCTTTCATTATAACTCAATTTATTTACTCAAAACATATAATCGGTTGTATTTGCATTCATTCTCGGGTCTCTGAGTAAATCACATGACGTCATAACAGCCACTGATTCCTCAAAGTGTTGAAAAAAGGGGCTTTCTCCAAAACAAAAAAAAATATGTGCAATTTGCTTTTCCCCAACCAATATTATTTACGTCTAGTACTGTAAACATATTTATATGATGTTTCAAACCAAATAATATCAGTAAATGACCCAAAAGTGTCCACAGAAAAAGTGTAAAACTACCTGCACTCAAACTAAAGCTAGGTATGGCACTACTTTATATTGTTTTTATTTTACTTGCAAAAAAGTTCTTATTTTGCACTAAACATTTTTATTTATTTAGAATAAAAATATATATTTTTGTATATAGTTTTCATTGTGTGTGCTAAATAAAGGTTTTTTCTCATCATTTTTGTGGAATAACTCTTTGTTATAATATTTGTTGTTATTATAAGCAGCTGAAAATAAATATCTAGTATAGTAAATGAGTTTTGTTATTATTTGGAATATTAGCCATATTGGCCCTGATCAAAATACTGAAAGGCATAGGCTGCTCTGAAGTTTTTAGTAATCTACATGTATCCTAGAGGTGTGATTATCAAGAAAAATAACCCCGCCTGATGCTCTCCATGTATTTTGTCAAAGTAATAAACCATGTAATGAATGTATCATCAATATTCTTATGCTTTTAACTCATATACACTCTAGTCTAGCCATTTTTGAAAATATATTTTGGGTATAAATATATTTAAAGTCTATACATTCAAAAAGAATAAAAAACAGGTGCTTGGTAAAATTTTGACCAAAACATGATCAGTTCCAGGAAAATATAACTATTCTGCTTCCTTTTACTTAGACTTAGACTTCATTTATTGTCATTCTTAATACACTCCTGTACAGAGAACGAAACTTCGTTGCATTGACTCGCAAAAAAACAGAGAAAAATAAATAAATATAGCATGTAAGTAAAATACAAGATATATGAAAATTTAGCAGCATAAATATTAAGTATAGATATATCACATAGATACACAATGTACATCTGCAAAAATATACACACCTCTATGATAGAAACATAAATATCTATAAATAAAGTGACTTATGCAGTTAGAAATATGTAAAGTGTGAAAAGTAAATACTAGTACTCAGTTAAGCATATGACTCAGAGTTTCCTTAAAATGACCAAGGTTTTAGGAGTTTAACAGTCTAATAGCTTGGGGGAAAAAACTGTTACAGAACCTGGTGGTCCTGCACCGCACACTCCTGTACCTTTTTCCAGAAGCCAGCAGGGAAAACAGACCATAGTGAGGATGTGAGGGGTCACTGATGATGTTGTGTGCTCGGGATATGCAGCGTACTAATGCAAGGTCCTGGATGGGGGAAAGAGAAGTCCCAATGATTTTCTCCGCTGTCCTCACCACTCTCCTCAAATTCTTCCAGAGGCTCAAATTAAATGAATACATTTTTAAGCAGCCGTATGGGTTCTGGAGTAAAAGAGCTTAGGGCATGTGGCTGTCTGATCTAATAACAGTGTTATAAGACCTGAAAGAGGAACTGACAAAAACGGAGAAAAAACACACCAAAACAGCCAAGGGTTCAAAGGGTTAACCTTTTCTGAACATACTCTCGGATACAGTATTTCAATAGGACAATGCTCATCTGTATACTGCTGCTGTCTGGCTTTTTTTGAATGCACATGTAGGTGCACTATTTCAACAGCACAATACCTGTACCTCAAAAATATTGCAGCTGCATTCAATAGATTATCACACGTTTACCACACCTTTAGGAACCTCTACAACCTCCCGCTGAAACATATCTGACATGTTTTGGTACATAACTTTGTAGCTCAAAAAATATTGCCCATATCAGTCTAAATGTTTAATCATTTAACCTTCATCTTCCTTCTAGACAGCATTTTAATCAGACACTTCCTTTTGGGGGTACATATGTTTTTTATGATGAGCGTATTCCTTTAAATACTTATAAACCTTGTCTAATTAGTTTCTCATTTAATTTTTCCCATATTGCTTCTTCATTACATCACTTTTATCTATTATATTTTTTCTTTTCTAATCAAATCATTTAAAGGCTGTTTCATTACACTGTCCTCTCTCTGACTATAGACACTCTGCCCTTGAGTAAACCACTTAACTCCAAGCCACCCCCCTAATGCCCTACCTAAAGGTCGGCACATCAACCCCAAACAATTTACACTCCTATTGTGCTGAAGCCGCCGATGGGATGAGCAGAACTAGTGTGTGTCTGGCAGCTGCACTATAAGAAACCAGCTTTTCTCCCAGGACACATGCCTATAGAAACCGAGTGCAACCTGGCATTTTAACACGACTGAACCACAAAGCACCCTCTGCACACTTGGTCTCTATACACTTCCATCAGATATTTTATCCCTCTGCCCACTCAGACAGTACAATGGCTTCTTCAGCTCAGCACTCAGCGAAACAGACCAGTGGAAAATTACGCCAATCATCCTCTTTACGGAAAAGCTGCTAGTTCTACTCCCTGTTCACTCTGAGGTCCACCTACACTGTACATCCACTATACTGATGTACTTTAGCTGCTCTGCTCCTGTGGACAGGTGTCCTAGCCTAGACCATTCAGCATTGGTCAGTTTCTGACCACGGAATAGTTGCTGAGCTGACAACCAGGAGAAGTGTCATGATTTGTTACTTTAAAAAGCTTTTAATGTTTTAAAGAACTATAAAAATTCCACATAATCTCAAGGTTCTATACTAATAATAAAGGTTTTTTCAAAGAACCATCCAATGAAAGTGGGGTATCTGTGGCCGGAGGTGAAAAAAAATACCTACTATAAGACACTCCTGTTCTGAGTCAAGTCACCAAACATAATGCCATTTTAATATTTAACATCAATATTTAACTACTTGATTAGAAGTATATTAGACTGAGATTGATCATTAATCTCTTTAAAGTTTGTTTTTATTAAATGTGATCTGTTCACAGTTTTAAAACCACATTTTTAAACCACAAAAAAAGCCCAAATCAAAAAGATACTGTCACATCTCCTCCACACTCAGCTCTACCTGCGATCTGCAGCCTCCGGACTCCATATCCCAGGATGCACCTCACAATGAAACTACACTCTCTCACGATCACATGACACATCACATGTGTCCCCAAAAGGTTCTTTATGTTGTGTTGGCTCTAAAAAGAACCAATGTGTTTTATAAAAAAAACCTTTGAACACCACCTACAAGGTAGGGTTTATTAAAGTGCGTGGGGATTAACACTGTTACTCTCAAATATACAGTAATTATGCCAGTGTTAAATCAATACTTTTAGTGTAAAATGAACACTGTAAGTGTTAAATCAGCAGTGGTGGTGTTGTATTCCAGTAAAAGCGAGAATGAACCTCCCACAATTTGTCTTGGCATGCTACTGGACTAACCGATCCTCCCTCAGTGTAAGTTTCTATGGATCACCACATGGAAGGGCGAGTTTCTGCTGAGATGCGGAGGTTGCTGGCTGAGAGATGATTAGCTTTAGGAAACAACGGTCTTGCCAAGGTTTTTACGGCTGGATATGTGGAATGTGTATAGTGTACTGACTGCCTAGACTAGACTAGGCATTGCTGGCTTCAAGGCAAGATGCTGCATTGGCGCTTTTGTGTGTTATAAACTCCGGATTTTTGAAAGCATTCCTTATAAACTGATCAGTCATAACATGTTTCTACACTTATTGTGCGTTATATTAGCTCCACTTGCCATATATGGCATATATTTTTTTCTTCTCATTCTTCCCATTTTCTCCCCAATTTGCATGGTCAATTACCCAACTCACACATTAGGACTCCCCCTATCACTAGTAATGCCCCAACACACCAGGAGGGTGAAGACTAACACATGCTTCCTCCGATACATGTGAAGTCAGCCACCGCTTCTTTTCGAGCTGCTGCTGATGCAGCATTGCGGAGCAACCAGCACGCTTGGAGGAAAGCGCAGCGGCTTGGTTCCGATACATCAGCTCACAGATGCCCTGTGCTGCAGACATCACCCTAGGAGTGATGTGGGGAGAGAGCGCCATCTACCCACCCGAAGGAAGCAGGGCCAATTTTGCTCCCTCTGAGCGCTGGCAGCTTGATGGCAAAGCTGCATGAGCTGGGGTTATATAGGAGCACTTTATAGTTCTATAATTCAGATTTTAGACCTGTAGCTATATTTCCCTGCATACTTTATTTTCCTCCTTTCATCCTGTTCTTTAATAGTAAGGAACCCAAAGGATCACCACAGAGGGACCACCAACCCAGATTTTTACTTTCTGGACCTGGACTACCCACCTATGTGTAACTAACTAACTAACTAACACTTTACATAGAATCTCCACTGGATTTCACGTTTTACAGAGCCTCTAAGACGTAAGTAGCATATGACATTGCAAAGACTGTTATTAGTGTAAAAATGTCTTTATTTTAAAAAGCGATATGTTTGCATGTGTGAATATTCCCCCACCCCACACACTCCTCCAGCAGACTAAAGCAGTGTTATACCGGATCACTAGAGCATTTTTTTTCCCCACAAAAAAACAGCTCACATTGCATTCATTCATACTAGAGACTACAACTTTAATTTTTTTCAATTTTAAAATGAATGAAAGAATGATGGAATGACATCTTTAAACCTTTTTACTTTTTAAGACCTCTCCTACATAAGCTTTAATCAGGCTGGGCATTCCTATTTGGTTCATTAGCACCACTAGTGCACCTATATTTTGATCATCATTTGTGTTCAAAGGTCTGGGGCACTTTGAGAGCCATTCAGATTTCAGCTGGGGCCAGTGCCTCTGTAGCAGGTCTTTAAAAACTCCTTTCCCGGGCGGTCCTGATGAGAGCCAGTTTTATCGTAATGTTTTAGATGTTTTTTTTCTATACTTAGTTGAATAAAACAGAACATTTCTCAAATAGGGCTATTCACTGTATACCAACTCTTGCCAACTTCAGCACAGCTGTTAACTGAAACCCATTCAAGGTTTTACTTCATAACAAGATGTGCAAAGCTGTCATCTAAGCAAGAGTTGCCTACTTTGAAGAATCTGAAATATAAAATTATGGTTTGTTTAACACTTTTTCGTTTACTAAATCACGATGGTGTTTAAAAACTCCAGCAGCACTGCTGTGTCTGATCTACTTGTACTAGCACAATACAGACTAACACATCACCATGTCAGTGACACTGCAGTGCTGAGAATGAGCCACCACCCAAATAATAAACCTGCTCTGTCCCTCACCGCACGTCAGTACACTTCAGTAATAATAACACTGCATTAATAACTTATTAAGCCACATTAAATCTACAGTATTTTGCATTAAAGAGTTTTGTTTTGCTGTTTATTAGAACAAGAACATGTGACCCGGTGTTCTTTCATTTCCCTAAATGTACAGCACATGACTGTTGATTATGTACTATACAGTGATGGAGTGTATAAATGGTCTTCCTCCTCCTGTACGCAAATGACTTAGTAATGCTGTTGCTGGAGGAAACATTAGTCTGCAGTGTCCTCTATGCTTCTAGAGGGAGGTCAGTCTTACAGCCCTAATGATTTATGCTCTTCAACACTCATTTCTCCTCACCACTGATGAGATATCTGTAGATGCAGAATTCATCTAAGTACCCGGGAATAATGTGTGTGTGTGTGGGGGGGGGGGGGGGGGGGTAATTGGTGAGTAAATAATTTATTACTGCATTGTATCAGAGCTGTAGCCAACCCCCTCTGCACTATTATATGCTGTACATGGTTTTAACACAACATCAGACTGTAGCACAATGGAAAAGATACATAATTACATTACATTTCATCTTAATAAATTGTATGTAGAAATTTCAGTGGTATAAATTAATGCTATGTACATTACATCAGCTTCTCTCTCTCCCCACCCACCCACCTCTCTCTCTCTCTCTCTCTCTTTCTCTTTTACACTGCCATGCCTCCGTATTTGACCTTGTTAAGGGATTTCATCTGTCCCAGCACTTCTGTGGGCGGTGCAAGACGAAAATGTGCTGTTTTTATAGAACATGCATGGTTATAAATAAAATATTCACTGTACATCACACTGCTGTCATGATATTCACTTAATTGACTCAACAGATATGGAAGCAGTGTATAAACACTGCATTGAGATGGTTGTTTAGTTGGTTTGTGTATGTGAATATATATTAGGACTGCCAGTCGATTTTTAAACTAATTAATTATTGCACAATTTGTGATTATTCATGATGAATCGCGATTACATTTTTCTGTAACAGTGAAAATTTTAACAATGGGTTTTTAAAAGTAAAATAATCAGTTTACTCGTCTTTTATATTCCAACAGTTACTGAGACACACCAGTTCATTTTCCTGTTAGATTTCTTTTTTTTTTTTACATTTATACATCTAATAGAGAAAATGAACCACAGGTACCACAGACTTGAACAGATACATGGGAAATTAAGGCAGGTAGGAACACTTGTGAGGATACAGTACCAGCCAAAAGATTTGGAATGTAAAGGAATGTAGTAAACTTTAAAGTGCCAAATAATCCAAAATACTCTGTGAAGCATTTAACTGGGCTCTTATCTGGTTTGCTGTTAACTTGCGGTTTCTGAGGCTAGTAACTCTGATAAACTTGTCTTGTGCAACAGAGGTAACTCTTGGTCTTCCTTTCCTTTCCAGGCGGTCCTGATAAGAGCCAGTTTCATCGTAACATTTTGGATGTTTTTTCTTTACTTAGTTGAATAAAACAGAACTTTACTCAAATAGGGCTATTCACTGTATACCAACTCTTGACGAGTTCAGCACAGCTGTTAAATGAAAGTGATTCCAGGTGATTCTACCTCATAAAGCTGACTGAGAAAATCCAGCCAAAATGTGCAAAGCTGTCATCTAAGGAAGAGGTGCCTACCTTGAAGAATGTAAAATATAAATTATTTTATGGTTTGCTTAACACTTTTAATTGTAATTAGTAGCCATAATCCAAATTAATGTAATCTACCTTTTAAACTCAGTAGAGTCAGTAGGAGAATTGTATTTACATCACTAAAACTACTTAAAACAAACCAAAAAACCCTGCGAACACATCACCAGGCTCACCATGCAGTGACTTACAGCAGAAAGTTGGGGTCAAAGAGGGTAAAATGAATCATTTGCATAAAAAAATCATTAACATGTGTTAATACATTAATTTTGACAGCATTACTATATACATAAAATCTCCATTTATGTTCAGGTTCCTAATAATTTTCTTAGAGAGCATAGAAGAATTATGAAGTTAAGGGCCACAAATAGAACCAAAAATAACATTTTAACAGGGATTTGTATAGAACAATTACACATAATCACATTCTGTTTAGGTTATGATTTTGTTGCTTGCAAAATGCCATTAGTTTCAGGATTTTCTTTTCATTTCCTAAACCGTTTCAGAACCCAGACACCAACCCAAATAAATACAAATCTGTCAGTCATCCATCCACAATAACTTTCCCCCAAAATCAGGATCAGTTACTGAAGAGCAGGAAGCCCTGAGGAGGTTCAGAGCTTTTTATGGCACTACCTGTAGTCGCCCCCCTTTAGCAGGGCTGTCTGCTCCACATTCAGCTCGTCAGTCTCCTGCGACCTGCTCATCCACCGGCCTGCCAACAGGAGAGTATTCCAGCCCATCTCAGCCTGGGCCGTCTCCCTGAAGGCAGAGGAAAGAACATTATCTGCCTGTGCCGCTGGGGAGCTGGCACATGGTTATTAGCAAAGGATGATGGAGGACTGGCACAGGCTAGATTAAGTTTTAAAGTGGCTCACGAGCTGCAGGCTGTGCAACCTGATAAACCGAGCAAGATTGGAGAGAGAGAGAGAGAAAGAGGGAGAGAGAGAGAGAATGACTGTGAGTGATGGATATGAGAGGAGACAGAATAGGCCGAAACCAAAGAGATATCAGATTTGAGTGTGGATGTGATTGTGTTTCATTTTGCTAGTTTGCAGATTTTTCCAGGTAATGATTCTCTAAATTTGAAAATTTAGCTGAATTCCAGAAGCACCATTTATTATTCCCCCCTTCTTCCTTTCTCTTGTTCAA
Organism: Astyanax mexicanus; assembly: GCF_023375975.1. NCBI lineage: Eukaryota > Metazoa > Chordata > Actinopteri > Characiformes > Acestrorhamphidae > Astyanax > Astyanax mexicanus. The sequence continues at coordinate 20,170,406 of NC_064425.1, forward strand.
GCTTTCTGTTAAAGAGCTCTTTACAGCTTATCAACATTTATGAGTCGATACCAGATCTTAGTCCCCTGTTTGGGGGATAAGGACTCATGGTGGGTTTCACTGATGCAGTTAATGTGACCGTTTGGGGCCAAGAAACTAAACCCTCCTTAATGCAACTTTTCAAATGCCTGAAGGCTCTTTTTACTTTATTGTACTGTACTGTATATATATATATATATATATATATATATATATATATATATATATATATATATATATATATATATATATATATATCTCAGGTCAGTCTGTGCTGTCGACTTGAAATTCTAAACTATACTTTTTATAGAAAAGACTGTCACTAGGGTGAGACTGTACCTTCACTGCTAAAAAATTCAGCTTAGGACCAGCTTTTGCTGGTAGCTGGTTTTGGATTGTCTGAGCTGATACAGTGATGCTTGAAAGTTTGTGAACCCTTTAGAAATGTTTTTATAGTTGTGCATAAATATGAGAACCCAGTTAAACAAATTAGACAAAAATATTGTACTTGGTAAATTATTTATTGGGAAAAAATAATTCCAATATTATATATTTGTAAAATAGAAACTTTACTTAATAAAGGGACGATCCAAAGAATGATCAAACAGAAAAGCATCAATTAAAGCATAATGTTGGAATTACATTACGTTATCCTATCTGTGAAACATGTTGGTGGAAATATCATGGTTTGGGCCTGTTTTGCTGCTTCTGGGCCTTTATTGATGGAACGTTAAATCCTTAATTATATCAGAGAATTCTAAAGGATAATATCAAAACATCTGTCCATGAACTGAATCTGAAGAGAAGATGGGTTATGTAGCAAGACAACGACCCTAAGCAAACAAGTTGTTCTACCAATGAATGGTTTAAGAAGAATAAAGTTAACGTTTTTGGAATTGCCAAGTCAAAGTCCTGATCTAAATCCAATCGAAATGTTGTGAAAGGACCTGAATAGAGCAGTTAATGTGAGGGAACCCACCAACATCCCAGAGTTTGAAGCTGTTCTGTATAGAGGAATGGAGGGAAAAATTATCCAATTCTCGTCTTATTTGTTTAACTGGGCTCTCTTTATTTGCTTTTACTGCTTTTTGTTTAACAAATACTAAAGCCATAGACATCACTATTCACCATTTGTGTTGGAAACAGTGGGTCTTTGCTGTGCCTTTAACACATTCATGCAATAATATACACATACACACTAGTGAACACACACACACAGAATAATTCACTGAACACACATGCCAAGAGCAGCGTGCAGCCATCACTGTGCCTGGGGAGCAGTAAGGGTCAAGGGCATTGCTTAATGACCCAACAGTGGCAGCTTGGTAAAGCCAGGTATCAAACCCCCAACTCTGTAATCTGATGTAATCTCTGTAAACTGATGGTAGTTCACAGTTACTAGTTATGGCTATTTATTATCATTTTTTTCAGTCTTTATTGTAATTTATACTTACACACTCGTTCATTACACTAAAATTCTCCTCTTCGCATATCCCAACTTCAGCGATGCAATGGTGCTCCTAGAACAGAGAGGTAACAGTGACAGTTTAGTAGAACCAGGGTATCAACCCCACAAAGTTTTAAGAGTTCATAAATTAATTTTTGGTGAAATACCGCTTTCATGCTTCCTGGCTTGCTCTCCACCAGTCTTTAACACTGCTTTTGGGTGACCTTATGCCACTCCTTGTGCAAAAATTCAAGCATTCAGTTATGGAGATTAAGCTGGAACATTGCCAAAGCATAAAAAGCGAGTAACTGTAATTAACTTTTATTGCTAATGTACGAAAACTATGTATATCCAAACAATTTTACAAGAAGGAAAATATAACATTTGTATACACTGTATGCCCAAATATCAGAGGACATCCCTTTAATAAATGCATTCAGCTACTTTAAGCTTGACCCACTGCTGATACAAATTGCACGCGCACACACACACACACACACAGCTTGCCTAGTCGCAGTGGAGACATATTTCCAATAGAATAGGACTCTCTGGAGCAGATAAACACGAACCTATTGGCACCGTGCCTATTGCCAGGCGTGGGCTAGTAGAGGGTATTGATCTCAGTATCGAGCTGTGGAGCAGTGGAACTGTGTTCTCTGGAATGATGATGGTGCTCCATTACATCGCTGAAGTTTGGGATGAGTTATTATGGGTTACGGGAGGTAGAGTGGTAATCGTCCAAGGTCCTGACCTCACTAACACTGAACTCAATCAAATCCTCACACCAATGCTCCAAAGTTTAAGTTTTTTTTTTTATATTGTGTCAAATGTTCACAAAGACTTGGCCAACAGAAATGATTCAAAATGGCTAATATACACAAATTTTCACTAAAAGTGGTGCTTTTTTATTCTCTTGTTAAGCAGTTATTCTGAGGAAATAAGATTTTTGTCTAAAAGTGACAACATAGTGTCATATTCAGTCTCTATCTGAGTGTTCTCACCTTTGTTCCCTCACGTGACTGTAATCTGTAGCTCCGCCCCCTCGTTACCTGTTCCCCAGGTGTCTTTGTGTATTTCTGTTTCCCGCCATGTATATTTATACCCCAGTGTTTTCTTGTTTTCTTTGTCGGTTATTTTACATGCTTACATCAGTCAGGGTTTGTGTTTCAGTGTTTTCTGTGTACTCCATTTTTTTTTTGTTTCAGTCTCTTGGTTGTTTGTTTGTTTATTTTTGTGTATTTCTAATAAACCCTTGCGTCTGCCTCTCCTTGCTCCTGCTGCCACCCCTGACAGATTGTGTATGTTCACGATTTTATTCATTTTATTTCATTTCTATTTAGACTTTTGTTGTGAAATATTACATTAATTGAAATTAAAAGGTGACTGTTTTAATAAACATATAAATAATAAAATATAAATAATAGAAAAAAAGAGGTTTTGGTGCAGCAGCAGCAGCAGCCATGTTTAGGCTAAAGCACTGTGCGGCACTGTCTTCTTCTAGTGAACATCGTTGGATTACAGATGCAAAGTTCCCCCTGTTCTCACTGCCATACATTTGTATGCAGCTCCCACACGATGAAGTCATAGATAGGCTGGCTCTCGCTGCCTCTTCCTCTCTAAATCAAGTCCTAGGTAAGGCCTCTTTGCAAATTACAGGCACTCTGCCTACAAGATGCTGTAGCACTTTCATCTTCCTTAAACAATTTCTGGAAAACAAAAAAAAGAAGCTCTGTTGTGGCTCTATGGAAAAATGGAAATGATATCAGATTTGCTTCCTCACCAATTTGAAAGTCTTTTGAAGAGCTGTACTCCATAGAGCACATTCTGTAGGGTTCTGCAGAATAAGGCCGTGTCAAAGATAAATGACCAAGCTTACCATTGCAGTGTACTGGACAGCAGTGAGGTTAAGACTTAGAGAATGTGGAGTGACCATGTTCATCAAAATGTTATCTTTCTATAGGACTTGATTTGTGCTGTATGACAGGTGCTCCAGCACATCTCACATTTTAGCGATCCCCTATTTTAGCAATCATAACGCACCATTCAATTGCGCAGCTGCATTTAGGGTGTGTCGGTGTGTCTTTGATATCGTGAGGGCAGAAAAAATATGCCTTGTGCGGCTCAAAACATGCAAAAGACATGTACTAATTATCTTAATTAATCATGAGTGAGGGGTGTGTTTTGGACATAATGTGAAATAAACAAATCAGTGTGCCCATTGTCATTCATTTTAAGAGGCAGCTGCACTCTGATTTAGGCGTGTTGGTATCTTAATAGTGTGGTGCTTTGTGCATCTCTGTGAAGGTACGTCAGCAGCTCATTTAAGGGAACAGTAATGTTATTTTATTCTTTATTCTGTTTATTGTTGAGTTAAAAGTTGAGTTTGTGCTTTGCAGTGCGTCCGCACCTATAAGAGTAGATTCTGATGATTGACTGTTGTCTGTGTTGGGACTTCTCTAGGACTGGTCATGGACCAAAGGTTGTACTATTCTGCTGAAATATGTTATTGCCAGCAGGAAATACCACTGCTATAAAATGATTCACCTAGTTATAGTTGTTCATTGCATATTCCTTGATTGAGACACCACAGCAACCACCTGGTATACAGTAATATATTAACTATTTAGCGACCATTCTAGCAAGCACTAAGCAACATTATGGCTACCCACTTGACAGAACTACTAAGCAACTATCTCCCTATTTTTACTTGACACTGATTGGTTTGTAGAGTGCTGTCAGTTCGGCGAGTTGCCTTCTTTTAGGTGTTGTGCTGAATCCAGCCCCATACCAGGACTCGACTTTTCTTTGCATGCATCAGCTATTTTAGTTCGGGCCAAATTGAAATGTGTAAAAGTCCAGTTCAAACAAGGCAAGTGCAAAAAAACTCTAAAATAAGTGATAAAACTGAAATACCACATTCATATTGTAATATAGTTTTGTAAAAAGAGCATCCTAGCACAAGCCTTTATACATACTTTAATGCAATTCACTTTGTCCGTACAGGCTCTGTTCAAACACACCGAGGCGGTGAAACAGTTCTGAAAACTTCATGTGGAGAAACCCGTCTCCTAAAATAGTCCTCATTAAAAATCCAGGCCACGCCGGCCCATTGTTCTCAAGCTCTGGCTTAATCTCTGAGCCCCTCCCAGCCCTGCTCATGCTACTTTCTACTTTCTAGCAACGTCTCAAGCTGACCTCTTATCAGCTGTTAGCTGTTGTGCGGAGTTGGGGAGACTTGGGCAGCAGTCCAGAGAGCCACACGTCAAAGCCACAGCTTATCAGTATCACACATGACGTCAGTGCGACCAATGAATAGCTTGAATACCTGCTTTCCTATTCTTTGACGTTCACAGGTCTGCCAACTTCCATTTAAAAGAGAAAGAGTAAAGTTTGAACTGCGCTACATTCAATGCTATTGACCTCAACACAGAACGTAGACATAAGTTCAATCAGTGACGTCAAAGCTGACTCATGTGCGGTACTTAGCCAGTTGATGAGAAGCTATTAATATCCCACTGAGAGAGCTGGCAATTGTTTTCCACTGAATTGGACATATGTCTGAGACCTGCAAGTCAAGCACCATTTATGTAATCAGTATGCTGCTCCAGGAGGACATACTGTCCTTTACAGTGATGCCTCAATTGTGATGGTGTGGCCAAAAGAGCACAGGGACTTTTCAAATTGGTGTCCATCGCAGGCTTCTTATTGTATGGGTACAATTAGCCTCGTAATTCATTCTTTGCAGATATTATGCTTCTTTTTCTTTTAATTTAAATACGATTTCAGCAAATTTCAAAATATGAATGCAGCATTAGAGCTATAAGGAGATGGAAGTGGAAGAAGTGTCACGTGGTCCCTGTCTGATCTCATTTCTGTGTTATATCCCCACGTGACCTGTGCTCCTCTGTGTCTCTTGTCTCAGTAGCTTTCCACTTACCTGTGTTCATTTGTAGCTCTGCCCCCTAGTCCCAGGTGTTTCCTGTTTCCCATGTGTGTCCACCACTATTTATAGTCCGTGATCCCTTTCTCTTGTGTCGGTCCTTGTACTTATTTAGTCTGTTATGGTTGCATCTTGGTTTCCCATGTTTCCTGTTTTCAGTTTAGTTTCAGTTGTTTATTTGTTTATTTTTGTCTTTCGTTATTTGTTTAATAAATATATTCGCATTTGCGTCCGCTCTCCTCGCCATTCCTTGCTGCACCCTGACAAGAAGGCTGGACAGTAAAGTAGAGGAAAGGACCAATTGGCTTTCTGTGAGCCTAAGTAGAAATTTGTCGTCTGGTTTCTCAAAATGACAATTTTTTTGGAACATTTTTAAAGCACACATACCAGTGGGAGATGTTTAATTTGAACAGGGAAGAAGCCATTTAAAGTTAGCCTCATTTATCCATATGTTTCATATTGTAATATAGTTTGGGAGAGTACATATTCTACTAGTCCTCAGAAAAGACTTGTTCATATTACAACACGTTTACATTTATACATTGCATCTGCTACTCTATTTCAGAAATTTTAAATTCTCTCTATTCATAATATTAATATATTTCAAATGTGTTTTTATTTATAAAATGGGTTAAAATAAATGGAAATATACCTGAGCACTACATAAATTACTTCATTACAAATTCAGAGATTCGTAAATATTAAGCTTATCAGTCTTTATATTAACTTTTCTCTCTTGTAGAGGTCAATTTATAACAAGTTATAAGGAACAAAACTGTGAAATGATTGTTACCATTTGGGAAGAAATGTTTATTTATTACTATTATTATTGTTCCTTCAAATTCCTCCCATTTTCTCCCCAATTTAGCACAGCTAATTACCCAACCCACTCACTAGGACTATCACTAGTAATGCCCCCAACACACCAGGAGCACTAGCACATGCTTCCTCCGATACATGTAAAGCCAGCCACTGCTTCTTTTCAAGCTGCTGCTGATGCAGCATTGCCGAGCAGCCAGCGCACTTGGAGGAAAGCACAGCGACTCGCCTCCGATACATCAGCTCACAGGCACCCTGTGCTGTGGACATAACCCTAGGAGTGATGTGGGGAGAGAGCGCCATCTACCCACCCGGAGAAAGCAAGGCCAATTTTGCTCCCTCTGAGCGCCGGCAGCTTGATGGCAAAGCTGCATGAGCGGGGGTTCGAACCTGCGACCTCCTGCTCATAGTGGCAGTGCTTTAGACTGCTGGAACACTCGGCACCTGGGAAGAAATGTTAATGTATAAAACCTTATAAAAGATGTCTAAAAGTTTATTTGATAAATGTATTGTTTTTATTCACACAGTTTTTATTTTTATATTTTTTTGAACTGTAAAATATTTCTTTCATTGTGGGTTAGCATTGTGCCAAGCCATAGGGTAAAAGCAAATGACATCTTACCCACCCAAAGAACAAGTCTAATTGTTTTTGAGACTCTCAGGCACTGGAGACATACAACAATATATATGTAAGCACTTACAGAGGTGTTTTCAATGACTTCAGAACTACACTTTTTACCAAAAAGGTTCATAAATTCAACAAACAGCACTTTAAAGGACATTTTCCAGTGTCCTTTAACAATACAGCGCTGGATGGAAGAACTTTCCACCCATTAACAGCAATATAGCAATACCCAGCAATTATTAACTACCTGACAATGTATGCTCACTTCCTGGCACAGCTCCTAATAGCTTTTTATTTGAGCACATCACTCTTTTATTATTAAAGTCCTTTATTATAGAAGATCTTGGTGTGACAGCATGTTAAAAGCCTCTGACTGACAAAAGTGGAACAAGGGGAAGTGAGTAGAGTACACACTGCAGTCAGTACAGTCATTCATACAGATAATTTCCTCTGCCTGGGCCTTGCATACAAGGCCAAGTGGTTTGATTGACCAAGTGGTCTGAAAAATACATGAGTTCAGCTGTCTGGGTTGTAGAGAATGTGAAAATACATTCAACTCATTCTTAATTTCAGCTCTTACATAATTGAATAGGCTGTCAGGAAAATACATTTTTCTTCAACAAGCCACACCATCCAACCTTCTGCTCACAGATGTGCAGGTTTTTTAACAGTATAGTACTTTGGACTTAAAACCAAAAATAAATAGTAAAATAGAATTCAATAAAAAGTCAAATAAAATTAAATATTAATTAGTTTGTGCTTTCTATACAAGGGTGCTAACTGACCTATCATATTTAAATTTCATTTTCCCTGAAACCTCACTCACCCTTAAGCTCAAGAACCTGGAACATTGGTCTAGCTTGGTGAGCAACTACACAGACACACATTTATTTTCCTGGCTGGGCAAACTGAGCACCCTCTCCGCTTTTAGACCCTTTGCCGTTTTTTTTGCGCTAGAAATGCGCACTCTCGCCGCTTTTAGACTCTTTTGCCGTTTTTCTGCTGTACAACTGAGCACTCTCTCCGCTTTTAGACTCTTTGGCCCGTTTTTCTGCGCTACAACTTCACTCTCTGTGGCCCGTTTCTGACACCTAGCGTTCAAACTTTGAATCTCACATTATAAAAACCTGCTTAACAGCGGGCCAGCTTTCATTCTTTTCTAAAATACCTCACGGGCCGCTCCAAAAAAGGAAACGGGCCGCAAATGGCCCGCGGGCCGTAGTTTGGACACCCCTGCAGTAAGCTAACACTACACAGTAAAATCCACAGTGTTAAAATCACAGTGTAAACATGTTTTAACTCTCTGGGATTCTGCTGTGTGTGTGTGTGTGTGTGTGTGTGTGTGTGTGTGTGTGTGTGTGTGTGGTTTAGCTTAGTTGTGGTGGTTCCCCTGATGGAGTGTTTTATTCACCCTCTTGGTGTTGGGTTGGATGGTGGATAAGGGTCTCCATCCAAGAGTTATTGTAATATGGGAGAACCACTGCTTTTTTGGCAGTTTTTGATGGTATCTCTCCTTCTAAATAAAGCTTAGATAGTATAAAAAGGTCATTTATTCTGTAGTATAGCTCACATTTTATAATGTTTTATAGAATAGTTTTTTGGGTGAAAGTCAAAAAATACAACTTAAAAAAGTTTAATCAACAAATGTTGTTTTACCCTGTTTAACAACCCTACAGTGTTGAATTAACTCTAAAATATTAACCTTGATTACACTTAAATAGGGTTAATATATGATTCCATACGATGTTGAATTAGCTCTAAAATTTTAACTCTTGTGGTAGAATTATTTTAACACTATAGTGAGTGGGACCATATGTTATGTAGGACAGTGTTAAATTAAACTCAGAGTTACAGGGTTAATTTGACACTGTCAATTTTGCTGTGTATATGTATTTACCTGTGTGACTTGATTCAAATATAAGTAACACTGAATAAGAACGTCATGCAAATGTTATGAATGTAAAAGAATATTGTCTATTTTTCATCTGTGTCAATATCACTGACATAAGCCCTATCCGAACGGGAGTAGTTTCTCAGGGGGTCTCTTTTATGGGGGGTCCTCTGTGATTTTATTCCTGTCCGGAACGACCATGTGTTTTTCTCAGACATCCTCTATAAAAAAAATTACAGGCTAAATTACCTACTGTTTTTTTCGCTGAACTCGTGAGGTGGTCGTGAGGTCATTTTAATCCTGTCCGAACTCACATCTCTGACATTCATCACCTCGCGTTTAATCAAATAGCTATTTGTCCACTGCTGTGCACCGTAATTACACTTTGGGTGTGTATTTCCACTGAGATCCATGGAAACACAACAGGGAGTGGAAATGGAGGAGCTGCTGATCGCGATGTCACGTGACCGAGAAAGCCTAAAAAAACTCACTGGTCTTCCTGTTTTTTTTATTGCAAGAGTTTTATCACTGAGTAAAAGTGTGAAATATTTTTCACACACATCCCCCTGTGAAACTAAACCCATCCGGATAAGGCTTAAGTTACTCAGTAATTCTAATGGTATTTGGCAATTCTGTGTAGGGTTCGTTGGTATCCACTTACCATCTCAAAACATTTGGTATTGATCGGGATTTGCTGTATCACAGATGTGGCTACCAAACCTTTTAATTGATTAAAAAAAACAAAAAAAAAAAAAACATTTGTTTACAGGGTTAGAGAATACTGTGGACACTAATCATACAATAAATGTTCAAACTGTCAGACTAAAGAAAACCAATGACCAATGTTCCAATCAGAAGATATGAGCTACTTAGCTAGCTAGCATGACAATAATATTCAGAAAATCACAAAAAAAAGACAAAATAGAAAATCTGTCTGACTGAAATCCCTCTTAAAACATTAGACAAGAATTATTTAATTCGAGGTACTGCTGTTAGATGGATAGAAAGCTGAATTCACAGTCTTGTTGTTGTGTTGGTTCTGTAGATGTTAGCTCACTTGCTAAGCTAGTCTAACTGACACAAGCACTGATGATAAATCTCATGTCTCAGAGAATGAAGTCAAGCGATTAATGACTTAAAAAAACAGGTCGGTGGCTTCAGTCCCTGTAACACCAGGTAAGTGTTAGGAATTTCACTAGTGAACAGACCACTTAATGATGATGTTTTCCTTGATTGAAAACCTTCATATACAGCTCTGGAAAAATAAGAGACCACTTAAAAATTATAAGTTACCAAATTGAAAACCTCTGAAATATAATCAAGAGGAAGATGGATGATCACAAGCCATCAAACCAAGCTGAACTGCTTGAATTTTTACACCAGGAGTGGCATAAAGTTATCAAAAAAAGCAGTGTGTAAGACTGGTGGAGGAGAACATGCCAAGATGCATGAAAACTGCAATTAAAAACCAGGGTTATTCCACCAAATATTGAATTCTGAACTCTTAAAACTTTTTTATGAATATGAACTTGTTTTCTTTGCATTATTTGAGGTCTGCATTATTAAAAGCTCTGCATCTTTTTTGTTGTTTGTCTGCCATTTCTCATTGTCTACATGTAAATGATATAAATTACAATTTTTTTATTAGGAAACTAAGAAAAATGTTGTGCATAGTTTATAGATTAAAACGACAATGTTCATTTTACTCAAACATGTACCTTTAAATAGCAAAATCAGAGAAACTGATTCAGAAGCTACAGGGGTCTCTTAATTTTTTCCAGAGCTGTATATTCTTCCTATACGCTCCTTCCAGAGTCTTCTAGTAGAACTATTACCCTGTCAAAAAACTTTTCAAACAGTGTGTAAAAATACATACTGTTGTTCTTCTTTGTTATTTTGTATCCATAGCATGTCTTACAGCCCCGCAGTCACTGAGTCACCACGAGTGAGTTATAGAAGTGTTGAAAATACTGTATGTGGGAAAGTACGGCACTGCGGAGCAGGAAATCCACTGAGGCAGCATGCAGGAGCCTCAGATCTTTAATCATGCCAAGGTCAGCCCCCCACAGTCTCACCCTCTACTCGCATCAGCTCAAAACAGAACAGTGTTGACTTAGGGCTAAAGGAGCGAGTACATAAACACATTTAAACCTCTGATACAGGCTTTTTTTTTTTTTTTGCAACATTGATTCCTCCACAGTTCCTCCACTTCATCTCCGTGGCTGTTTGTATGCAGGGTAAGTACCACCAAGTACGTGCAGGCATTCGTATTGACTGAAATGTAGCGGGAGATGTATACGTCCAATAGCCTTACATTCTTTTAAAATAAAAGGCTAAGAGACAAATGATTGATTCTGTTTGCAAGCCAGACTGAATTCAATGAGAGAAACATCTCAGGAATTCTTCCAAACAGTTTGTGATGGGGTGTTGAGTTTCAATTTCACAGTTGCCACATGACGTTTGTGACACAGTTAAATGTCATGACATTTAATGGGATTTTTTTCACCGCTCACTAAAAACACTTTCATAACTCTGTATAATATCAGTTCCTATTCACCAGAATCATTTTTGAGGCTATAAACGGTTTGCACCTGAGGGCCTATTTTGAAATCAACAAGCGCAATCACTGTATATTGACTGATGCCGCTATACTTAGCAACAACAACATTTTCACTTCATGGAACAGAATTGAAAACAGAAAATCTATTAGTCTTTTTTCTGTAACACTTTATAACAACGACAATTTAAAAATCATTCATATTTCAGTTATTATGAACTAAATATGTATTTAGATTGATTTTTAATCATATGTGGCTATTCCCATGTATCTGTCAATGTTCCGGACTACAATACCCAGTCAAACATGAAATCAGGGACAGCTTTTACGCTCATTCTCACCTGAGTACTGATATCTTACACCTACCTCTTCACTGCCTGGTCTTGCATATATATATATATACCCCTTAGTTATCTCATTATACAAATTTAAACATTAATCAAAAACAACACAAATAAACACAATTTTTTATTATCATTTTTTATTATTAAGGTAGAATAAAACATAACTGTGGTTTATCACACCTGAGTTCAATTTCTCTAGCCACACCCAGGCCTGATTATTGATAAACCTCTTCCCAATCAAGAAATCAGTTAAATAGGACCTGTCTGACAAAGTGTAGTAGACTTAAAGATAATCAAAAACTAGTCATCATGCCAATATTCTTAGAAATTCAGGAACAAATAAGAAAGAAAGTAATTGCGATCTATCAGTTTAGATAAGCTTATAAAGCAATTTCTAAAGTTTTGGGACTCCAAGGAAACCAGAGTGAGAGCCACTATCCACAAATGAAGAAAATGTGGAACAGTGGTGAACTTTTCCGGGAGTGGCCGGCCTATCAAAATTACACTGTGAGTGCAGCGACGACTCATCCAAGAGGTCACAAAAGACCCCACAACAACATGCAAAATACTGCAGGCCTCACTTGCCTCAGTTAAGGTCAGTGTTCATGACTTTACCCAAAGAAAGCAAAAAAAGAACATTAAGGCTTGTGTCAGTTTTGCCAGAAAACATCTTGATGATCCCTAAGACTTTAAGGAAACTACTCAGTGGACTGATAAAACAAAAGTTGAACTTTTTTTTAGGAGGTTTGGGTCCCATTACATCTGGCATGAAAGAACACAGCTTTTCAGAAAATAAGATCTCAATACCTACAGTAAAACATCTTGGTGATGTTTGATGGTCTGGGGCTGTTTTGCTGCTTCAGGGTCTGGAAGACTTGCTGTAATAAATGGAACTATGAATTCTGCTGTCTACCAAAAAATCCTGAAAGAAAATGTCCAGCCATCTCTTCGTGACCTCAAGCTGAAACAAACTTGGGTTCTGCAGCAGGACAATGATCCAAAACACACCAGCAAGTCCACCTCTGAATGGCTGAAGACAATCAAAATGAAGACTTTGGAGTGGCCTATTCAAAGTCCTGATGTGAATCCTACTGAGATGCTGTGGCATGACCTTAAAAAGGGGGTTCTTGCTGGTCCGTTTGTAACTTTAGTGCGGTTTAGACAGCTCTGACCAATCAGAGGACACAGCATGCTCGAGTGGTTTATTGGTGTGCATTTTGCTGCGTTTAGGTTTACGTCTGTGTAAAACCTAACCAAACAAAGGGAGAAAACGCTCCAACTAAATAAACTCATCAACTGATTCAGACAAGAGAAACAAACTACAGGTGTGAAAACTCTCTAAGTGTGACACAGTAATATAACAGGTAGTGTGTTACACAGCTCCAGGGGTCTGGAATTGTGGGTTTGACCCTTACTTCCAAAAATACATACAATATGTGATATGTGCCCCTAGGCATAAGTAAATGAGTGTGTGAATTGTGCTTGTGTGTGTGTGTGTGTGTGTGTGTGTGGTACTATTCCCTGCAGTGGATTGGTGCTCTGTCCAGTGTGCATCCAGTGATTCCGAGTTCTGGAGCCTCTTCAGTCCTGATGAGAAAGAAGTGGATAAGATAATGAATTAATAATAACTGTAAAATTGATTATATATATTTATGAATTGATAATTATGAATTCGGTATAGCTCAAGTAAATCATTCAATGTACTCTTTCTGTTCTTTTATGCAATATCAGTACCCGTATCATGCTCTTATGTGCGATATCAGTACTTGTAATTAGTAATAGTAATATCTGGGATATGTGCAATCTGTTTTTCTCAAATCACTCATCAATGCAAACTTGTTAATTGTAGGGTTTTTTATCGCTTGTAAATTTGTAGATTTTTTTATTTATTTTGTTTAGATAACAGATGTGTATCTACTTTTGTTGACCTGTCTATGTACCTTTTTGTCCGGGTTGCCAGGCAGGAAGACGTGGAGGAGGATGTAAATGCAGGTATGAAAATATTTATTAAATAAATAACAACAAAGAAACAAGGAACAAAGAAATAAACCAAAACAAATGAGAGATAATAATAACAATAAGAACGGGGAGGCTAACATACAAAAACAAGGAACTAAAACAAGATAGAAATAAACTAAACACTATTGTTCTCTGGATTTACTGCTGCTAAGAAGACAATTCTACAAAACTGGATTACACCTGGACTTCATATGGAATCATTTTGGGTGGTTAATCTACTCAATATAGCAAAACTTGAATGTAATGCTGCTCGACTTCATCATGCTAAGCCCATAACTGTTGAAACATGGCAGACTTTTGTGTTGAGCATTTTGGATTTTCTGCAAAGTATGCGTTGAATTTAAACACTTCCTCCTATTTATTTCTATCTGTAAAGATGATTGTACCCATAGAAATTGTAATGTATGCTCCTTTTTTTTTCTTTTTTGCATTCACTCTTTATGCCTGCCTGCTGCTCCCCCTCCCCTTGTTGTTGTTTTAATATTGTATGAAAAATAAAATTTCTTGATCACAAAAAAGAAATAAACTAAACAGGGTAAGGAACATAAACAAGGGAATAAACAAGAAATAAACAAGGAGGAATAAACACAGAAATAAACAAGGACGATACTAGGGCGATGACTGTGAACAAACGAGAAAGCAAACGCGGGAATGACAAACAACAGGGGTTAGTGCAAAGACCGACATGCAAACACTGACACAGGAGGACTATATTACACACACGGGAAGTGGAAACACCTGGGGCTAGGGGGCGGAGCTACAAATTAACACAGGTGGAAAAGTACTGAGACAGAAACACAGGGGCACAGGTCATGTGGGGAACACACAGGCACGAGGACAGACAGGAAACAGGGCCAGGACATGATAGTTTTTAATATACTCTTTTATATATACTTTTTATCTTCTATTGTTTATGCTGCTGTAACAATGCAAACGTCCCCGAGTGGGATAATATAAGGCTATCTTATCTTATCTTATCTTATCTTTTCTTATCTCATTTATGACTAGATAAAAAAAAAAGTATAAGCTTTTTCTTCTTCTTCTAGTCTTTTCCCCACATGGGCTCATCTGATCCCATGCACACGTGGATCAGTCGCACAAGAGAGAACAGATGTCACTTGGATGTCGGATATAAGATGTTCTTTTTTTATACTCCCTCCCCTCCATTTTTTACTGACATGTACCTCTCAAATGCTGCTGTCAACAGTAAGCTCCAGATCCATCTGCCAGACTATTCACTGTTCCTTTTTTGTTGTTGTTTATTAGCTGTGTGAGGACACGTCTCTTCTCTGAGCTGTGAACAAGCTTTATTATTAGCTCATCTGGAAGCTCTGCACAGCAGAAGATTTAGATGAGGGAAGTGGCAGGCAAACAATTTGTCAGGCAGATGTTATGGTGGCAGTTTTTCACAGCACCTACTGTACCGGTATATTCCCATGCTGTCTTTACTGGTTCCTTCTGAGTGTCCTGTATGGCAGTATTACCTTTACATGGGTTTATTAGCCCTTTCAGACCCTGCATCCTTTACAATGCACATCATGTATTTTCTATATTTTAAAATGTTTTATTGTATATAACATTTTTGAAAGCTGTTCTTCGTTAGAATAGACCATAAACCAGCCAGTGCACACGTTTATAAACCAATAAAACAGTAGCATGGCAACTTCCACTGGAAAAATACTGGAAAAAAGTACTAAAGCCACTAAGGGAAAGGAACAGCTATTTTTTACTTATTTAATGAATGTAATTTAGATTTTTTT
This sequence comes from Astyanax mexicanus, assembly GCF_023375975.1. Classification (NCBI taxonomy): domain Eukaryota; kingdom Metazoa; phylum Chordata; class Actinopteri; order Characiformes; family Acestrorhamphidae; genus Astyanax; species Astyanax mexicanus. Next base: position 20,185,826 of record NC_064425.1, read on the forward strand.
TTAAATCATGTTTTCTTTACTTTTCTTTACTTATTTTTATGAAATAAAAAGTCAATATGAAATGTAAAATACACATGATTCCAGTGCAATGAAAAAAATATGTAAATATTTTAGTCAGTTTGCTGTATAAATTTTATAGTAGAATAGCATTACAGACAGAAAACATCATTCTTAAATTTTTTCCATCACTGGAAATAATTCAGGTCTGAAAGGGTTAAAGGAAAATTCTATATTTCTATATTTTTTAGCCTGAGGTCATTTAACATAACCTCATAATTCTGATTGACTACCCTGTGTTATGCTTCATTTAAAAACCAGACTAGGGAAAACAATCTGTAAAACATAAATGTGAATAGGTGAGGCTACACTGTTGGATGCATGTACTGTTGATTTTTTGTGAAATGTGCTTTTTTCAGCTTAATAAATGTCAATATACAGCTCAGTAAAAAAAAAAGACCACTCAAAAATGATGGGTTTCTTTGATTTTACCAAATTGAAAAGCTCTGGAATATAATCAAGAAGAAGTTGGATGATCACAAGCCATCAAACCAAGCTGAACTGCTTGCATTTTTGCACATATATATTTCAGCTCAGGAAACAGTTAGCATGGTCAGTTAACAGTTAGCATCGCCAGTTAACTGATAGGCTAATCCGCCATTTTTTATTTCACAATAAAAGCCCCAGGACAGAAAATATAAACGAAAATGTGTTTACTATAACATTAATTGTATTGACTACAGTACTAAAGAACATTAATTTAAAAAAATTACCTTGTGTAATGGGTTGATCTCTTTCAGACGTACTTTATTTGAGTAGCCTAGAATCTCCTGAAAATAACCTCAGGCATGAGTAAAGTGAACTAAATTTTAAAACATTAAAACAAGTAACAATGAATGTAAAATGTAAAATTGTTAGCTGGGATACAATAAGTGGAAAATAATTCATCAGACAGCAGTGTCTCAAACAATCATCATTCAAAAATCATTGATCTGTAATAGCGTTTTGCTATCATTAATCATTTTATGCCCACAGATACATCTGAAGATTTAAAACAAAAACATATTTTTTATGTTTTAAAAGAGTAAGCCACATGTATTACTAGAAGTCTTAATAATTCATATTGCTGGAATACACAGCATTAGCCCCAACTCTGACTGTGCTGTCTCAGTACAAGCACAGAGCACTGTCATTGTGTTCAAGGGCAGTTTGATATATTATTTTGTACAGCAGCTGAGTAAGGCATTTCTCTATTATATACCGTACAAAAGAAGTCAGAACGGCCCCACTCATCATCAGCAGGAATGAAATATTTAGAATAAGTAATGTTTAAACCACAAGAACATTTCCCACAATCCCAACAGAATGCAAGACATTCTTGAATAGTATGATCAATGTCTTTAATGCAAGTCCTGCGCTATGTTTAAGTCTTTATTTGGGCAACTAAAATCCCCAGCTGCAGTAACTACTAATTATCTACCAGTGAGAGATGTACTGTTAAACCATTTACATTTTATATCAGAAGAAAAAACACCAATAGTTGTTTAAAACATCAATGTACAGGATAATGGGAGGTGCTTGGAGTGACAGACAGCTTGTGGAGGCTGAAGATCAGTATACCAGTGCCATTAATGGTGCAGCACATTATGTTCTCTCTTAAGATTAACTCATCTTAAACCTTGTCTCAAACATGGGCGGATCTACTGGGGTGGCATAGGTGGCAGCTGCCCCCCTAAAAGAAAGCCTATTGTCATGCAAACCTACCTTTGTCTTGCTGTTGTTTCTCTTCTTCCAGTTTCTTCTTTTGTCGTTCTGTTCCAGATAGATAATTCCTTTTTTGAGACGTGGCTTTGCCAACTTTCACTCACTTTACCTCTCACATTAGTTATCAACCAGTTAACCATGTGTAATACCATTTTCTTTGTATAATTCAATGTTGTTTTTTAATATGGATTTTTTTTTTATCATGATATTTTGGTGCTCTTGGAGGCCCCCTGATTCGTTTTGGCTCTGTTTGTCTATGTGGCGGAGAAATACTTGAAGAGCTTTGGTCAGAGTATTGCAATATTTTAATATTGGTACTCCTAGAAAGATCCCCCAGTTAATCTCATTTCAGGGTCTGAAGTTATTTAGTTATACAGTAATTTCATAAAAAAAAAAAATCAAGTAATCAGGAATTATCTTCATTATTGTTTGAATAGTAAGCATCCTGTTATGTTCTTGTTCTGTTCTGTTTCTCTCCTTTCTGTGTTTTTCCTGCCCTCCTATTTGTTTATTTACCTCTTCTAAGCACATGGCCCTCTCTGTGTTCTCTTTGTCTCTGCCCATGACTTCAGTGCTCCCACCTGTGTTTATTTGTAGCCCCGCCCCCTCATTACCTGCTCCCAGGGGTTTCCTGTTTCCTGGCCTCTTCTGTGGATATATAGCCCTATGTTTTCAGTGTTAGTTTGTCAGTGCTTATACGTTTCTACGTCTGTTTTGATCGCTTGTTTCTGTGTCTCAAGCCTACTCCTTGTTCCCTTCTTGTTTTGGTTTATTGTTTGTTTATTTGACTTCTTACTTTATTAATAAAGATTACCTGCATTTGCATACGCTCTCAGCATCGTCTTCCTGCTGCACCCTGACACATTCCTTCCATATCTCTATAACCACAATAACAATATACCTTACAATACAGTATTTGTAATGTATTGGCTCGGATTATGGATTTTTTTTTAATATTCTACAACAACATAGCCCAGCTCAGTGATGTATCACTGTACAGTGGAAGCTCAACACTGCATAGCTGATATTTCAGCTAGATATGTTTCAAAAAAGACAAACTAATCAAGAAATGAACTCACATACCCCCTATTTAATGGAAACAGTCGTGCTCGGTGCCAGCCAATCAATCTGATAGGCACAATACTGCACACACACACACACGCAGAAATGACTCATACTGAGGTAGGATAATTGTCACTTTAGTAGCCAGAGCACATGTTTGTCAGTTGGACTGATGTGTCATAAATCATCTGTGGAGCAGCACCTGCTTTAGTGAGCATTCTGTCAGCAGGCAATCTGCGTAGACAGCCTGCAGACACATTTCATTAAAACACGCAGGCCAAAAACAAAAAAGAAAACACATCCCAGACAAATGGCTGAAGCTGTGAACACAGAAAGTGCTAAAAGTATTGGATTGGCCACCTATCGCTAACTGAAGAGCCATCTGCTAAGTACAGAGCCAGCGGTTAAACATGTGCAAAAATACAGCATGACTCACGAAGTGTCATACGGATAGCTTCTGAAAGAGGCACAGAGGTTGCTGTTCACTGATGTGAAATGAAATAATGATGTATTTGACCACCAAAGAGCTTTGTGTCTGCAGTATTTTGACTCATGGTGTAATATATATGCTAATTTGCTTAACGCATGGCTTTAGGGCCTTTTGAGCCTCTATTAAGGAAAACAACTCTGCTGCAGAGATTTTATGAGGGGTAGATGACTTTTTGGCTTATTACTGAAGAGCTCTTGGAGGTTTGAGTGTGGAGGCGGCTCTTTGGTTTCACAGGGTGTGAAAAAGTCTTCTGGACGGGCTGGCTGGTTTCTAAATGGAACCATTTAAAGATGAAAAATATTTTCACATCCTCAGGCGTTTTGTGATGCTGTCATTATTCTAGCTCTGAATTCATTGTTGTTGCTGGTAATATGAACAAGTGTTAGAAAACTGTGAAACTGTGGAAAAAGATGTGACACTGGAGGGTGCTTTGCATCCATAGCTAGCTCTGTACTAGTTCTGTTAAGGTGGAATGAATTACCACTGAATGTCCAAACAGCCTAATCCCTTACTATTTGCAACGGCTGATCGAAGACCCATATGTTTTGATAAACGTATTTTATATAGTTAATAGTTAATATTTTTAGCACATGCACAGTTTTTCTTTCTAATGTAACCAAACAAAAATCTGGCTTGTTCTAATGTTTAAGCATGCATACATGTAGTATTGACGAGATGCATTGAAAATATCTTTCCTGATAATGTTCCCATGTGGCAATTTAATCATTCTGGTTATGACCATCTAACAGTTAGAGTAATGGAAAGCCAAGAAACACATGCTCACATGCTAATTAAAAACACCAAGAACCTGCATTACATTACATTACATTTGGCAGACGCCTTTGTCCAAAGCGACTTACAATAGTCAAGTACAAAAGTAATAGAAGTTAAAGGTAAAACATTTTTTTAGATAGGGCTTAAAGGAGGTCGAAGGGAAATAAGGGGATAGAGAAGTGAAGGTGGGGAAGAAGGAAATGAGGTTAGAAGTAGTTAGTGTGTTAGAGGTGTTAAGAGAGTAAGTGCTCTTTGAAGAGCTCTGTCTTCAGGAGTTTCTTAAAGATAGCGAGAGATTCTCCTGATCTGGTAGTGGAAGGTAGTTTGTTCCACCATTGGGGAACTCTGTATGAGAACAGTCTGGATTGCTTTGTGAGAATGTTTGGCAAAGCGAGGAGCCTTTCATTGGAGGAGCGCAGCGGCCGGGAGGTAGAGTAAGTCTTCAGGAGTGAGTGCAGGTAGGAAGGAGCCTGTTCTGTCATCACCTTGTAGGCGATTGTAAGAGCTTTGAATTTGATGCGAGCATCAACTGGTAGCCAATGGAGCTCAATGAGCAGCGGGGTGACATGAGCATGAAAGCTAAATCTGTTTAGCACTGTTTTATTGTGCAGCACAAACATAATATTCCTACATATGCAACAAAAAAAAAACATTTCAGTATTCATACTTTCATGTATACTAAATTGAGTTTAAACCTCATACATGCATTAACTGCTGAAGCAACCCAGACAAGCAAAATCAAATGATATATACAAAGTACGTTACCAAGAAATCAGTGTATTTTTATAACTTAAACCTACACCTCAACCTAAATCTAATCTTTTCCTGTTAGTACAAAACAGATTAGTTCATGTGTACTAAGCTACCAAACACTTTTAAGAATTGTATAGATTAGTAGTAATAGTGTGTAATAAGCAATTGGGATGCTGTGTCCCTGTTTTCTCAGTTCTTCTTCGAGTACATGGCAGAGGAAACATTTGGGTAAGAGTCATGAAAGGGAAATTTTACCTGCAGCCTCCTCACAAAACACACAGTGGAAGTGCAAACAAGAAGCCAGATGATTTTTTGAATCGAGGGCTGAGAATTCATTCAATGTTCATTTTGAATTTCTGTTTGCTTCTATTTTCACATATACAACATGCTGATTAAGGTCAAAACAAAGATTTAGACAGTTCACATACAGTATCTCCACAAAACTAGATTTCACAGTGTTCCTGTTTTAGATGTTTAGCTTTCTCAGTCTGGAATTGAAATGCGAGCAGCGCTAACAGGCAGAATGTGTGTTGGTCATTTGAGCTCATCGAGGGTAATGAGGCCAGCGATGGTGGCAGGTAATATCAGCTGTGCTGTGTCATTTTCATAATGAGGCAGAGGAAGCCGTCATTACAAAACAGCCTCCAACTTCAAGAGGCACGCCGAGACCACATCCTGACGTCCCACTCCATGCCTACTTCTGAATTTGTACACAGCAACAAGCAGGCGAGATAACAAGCTGTCCTCTTAGCGATTTTCCCTGGAGTAAGCTCATTATTTTCACTGATATAAGCACCAAGTCCCTGTTCTGACTCAGGGTCTCTTTCATAACCCCTTTATTTATATATTTACCCATTTCCTTAAACCCGTCTCCATTAATTATACAAAGGTGTCATGATGCAACTGAAGACTCAGCGTTTGCAGAGCCTTGAAGTTTGATGGATGACTTCATTGAAGTGTGATGGCCTGGCTCAGGGATAAGGGGCTACGGTAATTTGTGAAGCAGCAGCTCACATCCCCAGCGCCACACTCAGAGATAAAACAATAGTTTGTCTCTTTATCTTCCATCGCACAATGTCTCTTTTATGAGTCTACACTCTGAGGGACCGAGTGAGCTGAAAGTAAGACATTTGCACATTTTGTAATGCCCTGAGCAAACCTACGACAAAGTGTTCAGCAACAATTTACAGTTAGCATGAGGAAAAATTCTGAGTGGGAGGAATAAATACTGGATTCTGGGTTGCGTAAATATTTGTCAAAAAATATTCATGCATCCGACAAGAATGAAACTTGATGGGAAGCATGCTTGGCTGTCAAAGAGTGTCATTCAGAATAGCAGCAGGTCATTCTTATAGGAGATGACCAATGGAACACCATTGGTTTTTATTTCTAGGCACTTTGGCAGCTCTCTCTCCCCTCATCACTCAAAAAGGGTGCTGTCGCTCAGTACAAGGCGCCTGTGAGCTGATGTATCGGAACCGAATCGTTGCGCTTTCCTCCGAGTGCGCTGTGATGCTACTCAGCAATGCTACATGCTATCACATCAGCAGCAGTTTGAAAAAAGAGGCGGTGGCTGACTACACATGTATGTATGTGCCTCCTTAGTTTTTACCCTTTTGGTGTTGGGCCATCCCTAGTGATAGGGAGAGTCCTAATGAGTGAGTTGGGTAATTGGCCGTTCAAATTCGTGAGAAATAAAAAAAAAATAGAAATTTAATTTGATAAAAAAAATGTATGTACTAATGTAAACATGTAATTATATAAACTGAACAATTGTAATTAATCTGTAACAATGTGTACTTCACTGGTAGTTAAACTGTTATTACATGGCTTGCTAATATGTAACTACATAGCTATTAGAGATACTTATTGTAAAGTGGGACCTAATTTATATTGTTCCTGCGTACTTTTTTCTTAGCAGTGAAATCCAACGCTTCCTTCCTGTTGCAGGTATTTTTTGGACGATGAGTGTATTTAGGATATAGCATATAGCACAAGTTAGACGTGAAACTTTTTGAAGTTTCTAGACTGTGACTCTGGCAGAACTTTAACCTTATAATCTGCTAAGTTTGCTGAGCGCTTTTTTATTCGCTGAAGGCGTATCGCCGCATTTCTTAATTTATCTCAGATGAATACGTCACTAATTCTGTCTCAGACATTAGATTCTCATAGGGAGTATTTAAAGCAGTCAGCTCTTTGATTTTCATATAATTCCACTCAAAACCCATTAATATACTCCCAAGTGCTGACATTTGCACAGAGCTTAGTGGAGAGGTAATCAGCACCCCAGTGAGAGCCGGCTGACTCCCTTGTTCCCTGGCAGACATGTGCTGTAAGGGTACCTATAAGAGGCATGGGTGTGGAGTCAGCACGTTGCCAGTGCCAAGCACCAGTGCCAGTTAACCCTGCTGGGCTTATTCTGAGAAAAAATATGTATGTATATCCCTAAGTGTTGTAATCATCATGTCATCATCGTGGAAAAACTGCATATATGTAGGGGAATTGATATGCAGATATGCAGAGTATTTGCATGTTGACACTTGACACTTCCAAATATATTTGGCCAATTCTATGCATGTATTGAGTATTTTGCAATAGTTTAAAATGTGATTTTAAGCCCAAAGCTTAAATGTTTTAATTATTAGTATTATTAGTAATTATTATTAGTCAAAATGTATTAAACTGTACATTGATGTTATAAAGTGTTGGAAAAAAAGAACATCTACTATGCAGAAAATAGTAGAAAGATTGATATGACAAAATAATGACCTGACAAATTTCTTACAGGTTGTTCATGCAGCTGCAGAGTCTTCTGTGAGAAATAAATCCAAGACCTCAATTAACTTTCAGATTTTAATAGTACCTGACTGAACAGTGCACTTTCTATTCATCAGCCTGAACATTTTAGAGAGGAGGCCCGGGAGCCACAAACAATCAGACAAAAGAGGGAAGACTAGTTAGACAATTAAAAATTAGTCTTTATCTCTTAACAAAATATGTTTATAGTTCTTATAGTACCACTTGTATGATGCACTGCCCGGACAAAAAAAAAAAAGGTCACACACTCTAATATTTGGTTGGACCACCATTAGCTTTGATTGCGGCACACATTCACTGTGGCATTGTATCGATAAGCTTCTGCAACGTCACAAGATTTATTTCAATCCAGTGTTGCATTATTTTTTCACCAAGATCTTGCAGCATTGATGATGGTAGAGTCTAACCCCTGCACAAAGCCTTCTCCAGCACATCCTAAAGATTCTCAGTGGGGTTAAGGTCTGGACTCTGCTGTGAACAGAACAATCCATGAGTGAAAATGATGATCTCATGCTCCCTGAATCACTCTTTCACAATTAGAGCTCCATGAATCCTGACATTGTCATCTTGGAATATGGCCGTGCCATCAGGGAAGAAAAAAAACCTATTGATGGAATAACCTGGTTTATATTCAGTATATTCAGGTAGTCAGCTGACCTCAATCTTCCATCACATACTGTTGCTGAATCTAGACCTGCAGACCAACTGCAGCATCAACTCCAGATCATTTAGGTGCCAACTTTTTTTGACCAGGCTGTGTCTGAAATGAACAAGAAATTACCATCTCCAAAACAAGCCATTTTCTCTAGTATCCTCTACTGTATGCTGTAGAGCAGGGGTGTCCAAACTTTTTATTGTTGGGGGCCAGAAGGAGAAATATATTTGAAGTCACGGGCCACACCCCGTAATAAAACAAATAATAAAATATACCACTTTAAATAATACTTATTTCCTGATTATTTCATTTACACACCATTTTACTTGACTTACTATCTTTATCTTGGACAGTGTTGTGTAAACTAAGATTTTTCAAATTGATGTTTAATTTCACAATGTCTCCTAATATTAAACTCCTTAATTACGGCAACTTTTAGACTCTTTGGCACGTTTTTGTGCGCAAGAAATGCGCACCCTCTCCGCTTTTAGACTCTTTGGCCCGTTTTTCTGCGCTACAAATGTGCACTCTTTCCACTTTTTGACTCTTTGCCTGCAAAATTTTACTAGCTGTCGGGTCTCAGGCCTTCCTTTACCATCATACACCCTACAGACTCCATTTCCCACAATCCCACAATGTGCTCCACTTCCACCTGTTACGCAGTGAGAAGGGATGGACGTAAGTGCAAATTATATATTTATTTATAAAACAAACAAGATAAATAAAAACAATAAACAAAACACAGGTAACGCAAAAAACTCAGAACTAAGAAAACTATGAACAAAAGTAGGTGTAAAATAAAACACAGAATAACTATAATAACACAAGAAACATATACTTAACAAACTTAACAAACTAACTAAGATATCATAACAGACCTAGATACAGGGACCACGGAACACAACACTAGAGTACACGGAAGACAAGAATACAAAAGACTCGACACTGCACATAAAAACAGAGGGGCTTAAATACATATGGAGGGAACAGAAAACTGGAAACACCTGGGCTTGGATGACGAGGGGGCGGGGTTACAGACAGGACACAGGTGAGAACACTAATTGCTATAGGGCAGGGCTGGGGCAGAGCTAGGGTGGAGACAGATACTAAATACAACAATAGCACATGGCTGGGAAACATGACAGGTAAACAGAGGGGCAGGAGCACAAGAGACCAAATGAGGGAGAAACAGAAGACAGACATGGGCTAAGGTGTTACACCACCAATCAGAGCCGGTTCCCACTCCTTAGTCACCTGACTCCAAGATTACATAAACCTGTGTGGCATTAGTCTGGCTGTAGAAATACAGTACCTGAATGTTTTTCTTGCTCAGTGCAAAGTATTGCCAACCAACCTTTGTTATGTACAGAGCAGTATTTCTCTTTAGTCTACCTGTTACTGATCTCCACCTGTACATCTGTACACTCACATCTTCCTCCTGTAGAGAATCAAAAGTGACTTTTATCCAGTGATGTAGCACAAACATCGCCCACCTCTCCATCTGTTACTGTGTGTGAGTTTCACCTTGGAAAATCTATGGGACATATTGGTGATGCATTGACACCCCATGACCTTTGTTTACAGCAGGTACACATAAACAGAAGCTTCCCTGGATCTCACCATATGCTTCCACCACTGGGCAGACTTTGTCACCATAGAGATGACCCCAGTGTGTCTTGTGTCTTGAGAATTTTTTTTTTCTTTATCCCTGAACTGTGTCCAGGTAAATGTTCCAGCACCACCTGCTCCATGGCGGGCTGCCACATATCATTTACTGTTTGCATGATCAGATTAAAGCCCTAATGCTGCCCCTGCACTAGCTGTGGGTTAATTAACAGAGAGCATGGTAAATGTGTATTTTGTTTCGTTTTAGTTGATGCAGCTTGGTACCTGGCCCGTCGCTCGCAGTCTGCAATATTAAACGGCGTTGAGGACAAAGAACATAGTCATAAATTACAGAACAAAAGCCGGGCTGTGATTTATGGCTTTTTGAGGTAATTTCAGAATTAAACTCTTTGCCTTTTACCAGCTTGTTGCCTCCCCTCATGGCACGGTTGGATGTTTTGCGCTAAGTGCCTTCTGTTCCTGCTGCCAGCTCACATTCTGCTAACATGTAGCTTTGGTGCTCATTCTAGAAAACTCTCTAGTTAATGGATTAGTTAATGTATGGTGGCACAAAGGGTTACTGTAACAACTAGAAAAGATGCTTACATTTTGAATATATAGTACCTTATCATTTAATTATTTTATTTTGCATTGCAAAGAAACACATAAGGAACCATGTAGTAAACTAAAAAGTGTTAACCAAACAAAATACTATGTGAAGCATTAAGGTGGCTCTTATCTGGGGGGGGGGGGGCTGGGGGGCTGTTAACTTAACTTATTTTAATCCATTTCTGAGGCTGGTGATGCTGATAAACTTATCCTGTGAAACAGAGGTAACTCTTGGTCTTTCCTTTCTGGGCCGGTCCTGATGAGACCTAGTTTCATCACAACGTTTTTAATGGTCTTTGAGACTGCACTTGATGATACTTTCAAAGCTCTTGGAATGTGTCGGATTGACTGAGCTTCATTTATTAAAATATTTTCTTTAGTTCTTGCCATAGTATGGATCAATATGGAAGCCCATTCCCGCCACCTTTAAATGAAAATAATCCAGCTTTCTTTTTTTTATTAAGTAAACTGTCATCTTAATATTGTGACACAATAAGTCATTATTTTGAGATACTCTATCAATATTTGAGATACTATATCAGACTATATCAGACTAATTATTCCAGTGGTGACACTACACATACATAACACACAGCACAGTCGGATCCACAGCCACACTCTTCCAACACACTAAAATAGAATTTCAGTGTGTGTTATTAAATTAATCTCTTCTCTCCAAGGTCTGGAGGCTTATTTTGATATTGTGTGATTCCTCTAAAGACACCAATATTTCATGATTTGTGAATCCACGTCTGAAGTAATCCTCAATATTAGTAATAGCATTTTGTGTCTTTGTCTCACCTGCCTCTGTCTCTGTACAGTCTACTAGTATCTCAATATAATGAGATAGTATCTCAAAATAATGACTTGGAATCTCAAAATATTAAGCATGACTTGGAATCTCAAAATATTTTTTTAATAATTATAAAAAAAAATCTCTTTAAAACTTTACAACTGATGCTCTGAAACACTTTAAGAGAGCAAGAAATTTAAGTAACTAACTATTGACATTCCAGGTGACTCTACCTCATAAAGCTGACTGAGAAAATCCAGCCAAGATGTACAAAACTGTCATTTAAGCAAGAGGTGCTACTATGAAGAATCTGTAATATAAAACATATTCTGGTTTGCAATTTTCTACATTTTTTCCACTCCTACTACTCCTAGGTTTTTGCTATTTTTATTCTGTCTGTTATATGTAAACACCACTGGGATTGAGATCTATCTATCCATCCATCCATCTATCCATCCATCCATCCATCCATCCATCCATCTGCTCAAATGCATCTCCTATGACAAAGACATCATTAATCTAACATGCATCTCTCACTGGAACCCCAGCTTACCAACTGAAGCTCTCATATGAACATATCTGAACACATTATGAGAAGAACCAGTTCACTGGGGAAATAAAATCTTCTTGGGAAAGCTGAAAGTAAAAAAAAAAAAAAGGATGAACAGCAATAAGAATAATAATAAAAGAATTAGTTCTGTCCAAGAAATAAAAGGTTGAGGAAATCAAAGGTAAAACTGATTGAAATGAAAGTGTGTTTTATTGGGGATATAAAGCTTTATTCTTTAGCTTCTGAATGATTCGGCAGCTTATTCACAGCTTTATTAAGACATTTCTGTTCTTTTTAAAATAAAAAATATCTTAGATGTCTTAGAAGAGATTCATCTAAAGATATACCACTAAACTACTTTTACTATAACAATTTTAAATATTCAGCGCAAAGAGAAAACTGTAATTTTTTCTCTATTTTATTATTGTATATGATGCATTATAAGGCGCATTTATAATCCAGTGCATCTTGTGTATTAATTTTACCAGTCAGGTTGTAAGGAGCAGTAAAGCCACTCCGCTGAGGTACAGTGTTATACAGGAGTTTCAGTTCAGTTCTCCAGCACCGAGGCTGGAGCAGTATTAGCATTAGCCGCTAAACATTGCTCAGCGCTAGCCCTTTTGCCATTTAGAGGTGAGTATTATCGAATTGTAGCTTGCTGCTAAACCCTAGCACTAGCGGTTAGCAGGTAATGCTAATTCTCCAGCCTTTAGTGCTAGAGAATCTAAATCTAAATCTAAGCTTACTGTAAATAAACTGAAGCTCTTTACTCACCCCCAAAAAAAACAGTTGTCAGTAAAGGAATCTGTGTAGATTAACATCCAGTGCTCATTTGACTTTAAAAGAATATATATATTTAAGAAGCTTAGCTTTGCTTATCTTTACTTAACCTGCTGATTTAGAAGGAAAACATGGTGACACTCCTGTTGCTTATTAGTGTTGTATAATGCTTCTTATAATCTGGTGCGCCTTATGTATGAAAAAAGACCAGAAAATAGACGTTTATTGATAGTGCGCCTTATAATCCAATGCGTCTTATAGTGCAAAAAATACGCTATATTATGTTTTACATAAAATTATAATATTGTAATAAAATAAAGTGACATCAACATCAACAAATGTAATGTAGCTACAATATACCATGCAGAATACTTCGTTCATACATAAAAACTGCAAACATAAACAATAAAGCTTGCAGTTTAGCTTCACTGTAAATAATACCCTGCTCTCAAGACAGAATACTGCCATTGTCACAACATGGATTTTTAAAATCACAATATTACGACAGAATAATACCACATTTTTCAGTTCAGCCATGTTTAAACAGTGTGTGGTTGTGTTGGATCATTTGCAGCTGCTCTGAGCCCGTGTGATTTTGGAGCATAAATCAGTTGTCTAATGCTGCAGATGGAAATGTTTCTCTAGGGAAGGTGGAAATGTTTCTTGGCATAGCTTCCACACAACATCTGCTTTCATCTAAATTCATCAGCAGTATGTAAAACTGACACTAATATCTCAAAAGGTACATAAAACTGATTCTAATATCTCAGCAGGTGCTGGTTAGAAATGTTAGTATGTTTGCATACACCTCAAAAAGTATGCAGGTTCACCACTGCCTACCATGACAGTATGGGCCTATGTGCAGAGATTAAGGAGTGTATGTATTACACAATGTATACACAATCCTTAGTTTTAACTTAAAATAACAATTGTCTTGTTTTAAGTGCCCAAGAGTCCAACACTCCAATCACAAAAAAATCCGTCCATCCAATTTCTGTGAATCAGTTGGAAAGTTATTGTGTCAGTAATCATATGATTTTATGAAACGTCACAACATTATCTTTATCCTTCTATAACAGTTAATCATTAACTGTGTTTTGCCATTTAGCACAAGCTTACACTAACATGTGGTAAAAACTCAACTTAAACATAGCATGACAACCGCTAATTTGCATAAAAGTGACAGAGCCCTTAAACAAACATGTTTTGTATAGTGCATAGACCTTTTCTACATTGTGTAAAAAGAGGTATAAAATGTCCCTTGTCATATAAAGGTGTGGAATGGCTTTTTCATTAATACAGTTAATGGATACAGTAGCAAATATAACTGAGTATAACTAGACATTAGCATGATGTTTCATATAAACACACAATAGAGAGCTGCAATGGTCTTAATTCATGTTTATTGCATTCTGTGCATTCTTCCTCACAGCTAGTTCACTTCTACACTCATTCAAATCACTTATTCACTTACATAGCTTATATAATTACATAATTTGCTTATATAAGCTATATAGTATTTTCCGGGTCCGAGCCTCTTTAGAGCAAGCGCAAAGGCAACAGTGGCAAGGAAAAACTCCCTCAATTTCAGAGGAAGAAACCTTAGGAGGAACCAAGACTCTAAAGAGGAACCCATCCTCCTCTGGTCGACACCGGATAGCACAACTACTCTACACAGCTACACTTCTCACCAACTTCTACACACAACTTCCACACTATTTCTGTCAGCAAGCCACTGCTAGGGATCTCTTTCCACAACCTGAAACACAAAACAATCAAAATGCCATTACTGAAGATGTACTCTCAAATATTTTATAGTTTTCATTTTACTTTAGATTTCTATTTCTTTTATCTTATAATAACATCTCAATATCTTGTCCTTTACCTATTCTATCACAAAAGCCGATGTTTTAGTTTTTACTGCTTCTTCTCATAGTATTTCTTCCCTTTCTACCCTGGCTAACCTGAGACTACGCTGACTCAAACCAGTCGTGCAGCAGGATCTGCTGGAAAGAAGGCCTCATAGCTGGTTCACACTGCAGACACCAGTGAATCAGATCCCAGCATTCTGTGTAGGCAGAGTGATGGAGTAAGAGAAGTTTGGGTAAGAGAGAGATGCTTCAATAATGATGTTTCGGTATGACATTTATCTTTTCTTTACATTTCTTTTCATGATATTTACATTTTACAAAAAAAGGCTACCATGTGAAGAAGACTACCGCTGCAATGATTTGCACTTTAACTCATATTCTTTACACTTAGACAAAGGTGTCAAAAGTATTGACAATCATTACTCAGGTAGAAGTATAGATAATAGGGTTTAAATACTTCTGTAGAACGTGAAAGTATCAACTCAAGCTTTTTCTTTAATTAAGGTATAAAGGTACTGATTTCAAAACTACTTAAAAAAATAAAAGTAAAAGTAATGTGAGGGGAAAATTAAAGCCAGTAAGGACAAAAGCCACACCCACAGAGTCCTATAGTGCATTACCCCCCTAGTCCTATAGTGCACTAAAATGTGTTCTAAAAACACATTTTACTAAAAGCCATAATGAATATAATGATATATGACACCAACAGGGTGTCGAAATGGTATATGTTTGTATTTCTCATCCAACCACAATCAGGTTCACTCTATCTGGATGAAGATATTTATCTTGGTATATTTTATTTTGAATGATGATGAGCCATAATGAAAACATGCTGAAATGAAAGATGAGTAACAAGATTTTTTTTTATGTAGGGAGTAGAAAGTATATAATTGACAGATTATTGAGTGTAAATGTGAGGAGTAGAAGTAAAAATTAGTTAGAACAACAATTACTCCAGTAAAGTATAGATAACCCAAATTTCTACTTAAGTAAAGTGACATACAGTAGCATTTGAACTTCATTACTTGACACCTCTGAACATAGTGTAGAGCAGGGGTCTCAAACTCATTTTTGCCGAGGGCCACATTGGCATATTGGCTGTCCTCTGAGGGCCAGATGTAACTTATAAATATAAGAAAATGTAACCAGATGTAACACAAAATGAATGTAATTACTCCTTAATGTTAAATAACTCTCAATATACTATTTATTCAATCAAATATTACAGTTGCATGGAAAAATGGTTGCTTGTTGCTCTATTAACATAAATCCTTTTAATTTATAAGTTATATTAACTTTGATCAAAACGTTTGATACTGAAATAAGGCTTAATAAATATAAAATCAAAAATTGTGAGCTGTGACAGATTTAGCATTTCCTCAGATTTAGCAGTTCCTCATCCAACCACTAGTCGGAGCTGCAGCTGCAGCACCACAAGCCCGCAGTCTTTGCTTAGTCAGAGCTGCAGCCCAGCCACGGGCTACAGGGCTCAGCTGAGCCAGTCTGGAGCGTTTTTAAAAATTTGTAAGTTCTTCTGTGTATGAAATAAAATAACCCCACTAACCGGATAATACAGCTCTCTACAGTTCATCTTTCAGCCCAAGCAGCTAACAGCAGCAGTTTAGAGAAGCGTCACGGAGGCACTGCTCGGATTACATTATAAACAGGTCAGTTAGCGCGCTGCTAACCTCAGGATGTTTATAACTACGGAGTTTAGTGGACACACCACGGCTGCAAGGTTAGACTGTTGAAGGCTACTGAAGACTACTAAAGCAGGCAACGCAGCGTAAGCAAAAAAAAAAAAAAAAAACCACACACACACACCAAAATACAAGTTAAGATAAAATATGAAAACGAACATAATAAAGCATGAATAATTAAATTGAATTGCGGGCCAGATGTATGTTTATTTTGTTAACCCGTGAGGGGCCGTATGAAACCGCGTCCGGGCCGCTACTTTGAGACCCCTGGTGTAGAGTATATGAGTTTGAAAGGGAGAGTCACTGTCTGTTTCATCTTCCTTGTTTATCAGGATGCTTCCAATTCATCTTACCATCAGACTGGCTGTTATCAAGGTACGAAATCCCCTCCAGGATGTCCTTTGCAGTTGTAAAGGGGTGGTATCCACAAATCATCCTGAAGAGCAGGACTCCCAAAGACCAGACCGTTGCTGATCTTGCGTGGTACCTCTTGCTGAGCAGATACTCTGGTGGACAGTATTTAAATGTGCCTGAAAACAAAAAAAAAGAGCGGAGAACATTTTCTGTTTTGGTGTTTTATATTTAACAGCTACAGTTGCTATAGGATGCGAGGGTCTTCTCAGGATTTGAATTTAAAAGGTAATGTGTGCATTTTGTAGTGAATTTAGAGCACTTAACCTAATTTTACCTGCGAAATTAGCATATCCATCTCTCCTGACCCAGTCCCCACAACCAAGTTTCAGCTCCATGGTGTCGGTGTTGATGACGAAGTTCTTAGGCTTGATGTCTCGGTGTAGGACGCCTCGCTGGTAGCACTTCCTTGCTGCCCTCACCGCCTGGAGCATGATATCTTTGACCATGGTCTTAGTGAGGGATCCCCCATTGCTGTCAAGGAAGGTCTCCAAGTCAATGCATGGCTGAGGGCGCTCCAGGATCAGGATGAAGCGCTCAGGCTCATCAAACCATTCAATCAGTTTTACTATGTTGTCAACTGGGGGATTGCTCATTCTCAGCATCAGTGCTACTTCAATAGGCACAGACTTGGAATCATCATCCACCTGCAGTAAAACATTGTTACACTGAGGTTAGTCTATGAGAATTTTTTATTAAATTTTACAGTTTTTCCCAAATGTTTAAACAGATTTCTAGAAACTTGGCCCAGTTTCTCTCTAAAACTCTAAACAACAAACTGAAAATTATGAACTGCTTTGTTGAAACTCCACAAATCTCTAGCAAAACTGATTCCTTCCACCAAAACAACACACACAGCTATTTTTAATGCTTATCTCTTGCAGAGCATTAAATAAACACTGACAAGATCAATTCAAAGCACTATTATCAAAAGTATTTGGTTATGTTTTTGACTTCAAATGCATACAAGTCCATAAAAATATGAAATATGTTGGCTTTCTGTTCTTTATATTTATTTGGTGCGGTGTAGGAACCCCCCCATATAGCATTTACAGTATGTCATGAGAAACATGACGAGGAAAATCAGTTCACATACAAAAAGGTAAAAAAAAAGTATTTATTATTTGTGTATTTGAAGGTCAGTGATTCTCAGGTGACCAAGCTGTATTAAATGATGCAATTGTGCAAAGTTGTGAGTTAGAATGATATTTGAGTGAGAACATGTGGAATTGTGCTTTGTCACGAGAACACATCAGAACTAAACATACATGGGAACTCGTGATGCTCCAAAGAGGAGAATACCCACTTGCAGTGAGTCCAAAATGAATGGGTTCATATAATGCAATTGAATAAAATAAGAGTTTATAAGTGCCCATTGGCTGTAGGTAATTACTAATTTTCAGTTCTGTGTTTTTAGCACTAGTATGATTTCTGTTGAGGTTTTAAAAGTAAAATCTGGATTCTAGGTGTACTTACACTTTGGACGTAGCAATCACTATCCCGTTTGGTGACAAATTTGATGGCCACCTGCACACAGGTACAGCACAAGTCGTTAAAATTACAATGTCTCAAACAGGGAATACTAAATAAATAGATGAGATAATGAGATTTTTAAATCAAAAACCTGTAGGCCGTCACACAGGCGCGTTCCCTCAAACACAGCTCCAAACGATCCTTGACCAAGTTTCACTCCAGTACTATAAAGCGAGTCAAAGGTGTCTGTGGAACAAAAGTGTGAAACATGAATATTAGCTCTTTTCAGATCATTTATTACAAATTATCAGTTTATATATAAACATTTACATAATATAAACTTTGGACATAGCTTACCTTAGCAACAAGCTAGCTAACATTAATGAGAGCTAGCTAACATTAGTGAGAGCTAACATACCTAACATTAGCAACGAGCCAGCTAACATTAATAAGAGCTAGCTAACATTAGCAACGAGCTAGCTAACATTTGCAACGAGCTAGCTAACATTAGTGAGAGCTAGCTAACATTAGTGAGAGCTAACATAGCTAACATTAGCAACAAGCTAGTTAACATTAGTGAGAGATATAAACTTTAGAGTTACAGTTGATAGTTGATTATAGGTTACTTCACTTACAGATACAGATAGGATCACCTCACTGTGTTCAGTGGTCTGATGAACTTAATGAACTTGGCTTTATGGCCTTTGTACATCCAGAAGTTGTCACTTTCATCCTCTTTTTCCTGGGCGGGGCATCTGTAACAGGAACTTTGCCCGTTCCTAGATGAGCAGGACAGCTGGATGGCTCCTCCACTCTCTTCCTCTTTCCTTTACCTCTACCTGTGTATAAGATGGTTTGCAGTGTTGGGTACGTTACTTTGAAAAAGTTACTAACTGAGTTACTCCACTATAAAAGTTACTAGTTAACAGTAAAAGTAACTATTGCGTTACTTTTGTGTTACTCGCCCCAGCAATTAGTTAGATTACTAGTTACTGAAAAAAGTTATTATTTAAACGCTGTTATTCCCATCACTGATGGTTTGTATATTTCAAGGTATGTCATAGTTCACCAGCACAGACCATCAACATCATATTTATGTACTCTTTTTTTGTAATAGTAATTTGCTGTGTAAATGTGCTAATCTGATCTAGTGTCCATAAACAAACAAATAGCTACTTTCTAGGGATAATTTTCTATTCAGTCACTAAAGCCTTAATCAGAGGCAAATGTGGCTATTAGACAATATATATTTTTTAATCTAATATTATTAATCTAATAAATAAACCTTCAACAAGGGTGTCTGAACTGACCTGTAGAATCAGAGCACGGCTCCATAGCTTTCTGTGTGTTCTCCACCATCAAACTCAACAGAAATGACAGATTTAGAGCTGTTCAGCAGCTTTACATTACTACTCATCTGTGAGGTCATGCTGGTGTTCTAAATTCTAAATTCCACACATGGGTCATGTATACTGTGTATGTGTATAAAACTGTGTGTGTGTGTGTGTTTTTGTGTGGGTGATACTACTTCAGCATTGAGCTAGCTAACCTTAGCAACTAGTTAGCTAACATTAATGAGAGCTAGCTAACCTTAGCAATGAGCTAGCTAGCATTAGTGAGAGTTAACATAGCTAACATTAGCAACTAGTTAGCTAACCTTAATGATGTGCTAGCTAGCATTAATGAGAGCTAGCTAACATTAGTGTGAGCTAGATTACCTTAGCAACGAGCTAGCTAACATTAGTGAGAGTTCAGTGGCGCAAAAAGGGGGTATGCAGCGTATGCGACGCATAGGGGCGCTGCACTAGAGGGGGCGCCAAATCGATGCTGGACAGTTATTTCTAGTCGGCATTTTTTGTAAGAGCTGTTTGTTCATGTATGACAATACACAGGGGTGTCGCCTGGCCTGGGCTTCCTGTAGCCCCGAATCGTTTCGCTCAGATCAGCTGTATTATTAGTGAGGAGATGAGGCTGTGAATGGAACATCTCTTAACGCGAATCATGGAGCCAGTTCACGGATAAAGTTCTGCCTTTCAGAAGAAACAGCCAATCAGCTTGCTGGTTTTGTGGAGCACAGTGGGCTAGTAGGGAAGCCCCGCCCAGCCCCCCACCGCCTCTCTGCGGAGGATTTTTGAGGGGGTTTTGAGGTCTTGCACCCATACCTGTCAAGTTTTGGATTTAAAAATAAGGGAAATTTCCTGCCGCCCGCTTCGAGCCATCCAACTAACCCAACCGAGGTTCAATATACCTATATATATATATATGGGCTTTATATATGAGCTTTTATAAAAAGGACATGGAACAGATGTATTCCATAAATAAATATTAGTTCTAAGGGGCCTAGATAGATAGATAGATAGATAGATAGATAGATAGATAGATAGATAGATAGATAGATAGATAGATAGATAGATAGATTACACCAAGTTACACTAACAAACCCTAAAACTAGCCCTGAATTATTTTACAAAAAATTATTTCGCAACATTCACATCACGTGTATAAAAATTTACAAGCATTTATTTTGCAACAATCTTTCTCTTTATACTTTTCTCAAATTTGCTTAAACATTGGCACACACATATAATTAAAGTAAAAAAAGCACATTTTTAGGGGGGATTGCCTGGAACCCCTCCATTTACTCAGGACAAGAGGTCTTACTGTGGTCTTTCTATGAACTACAAATGAACAGAAGTCACGTTAGATCAGTGTTTCTACACCCTGTTCCTGCATATCTACTGCATGTTCTAGAACTGTCTCTGTTTAAATGCACTTAATAAAGTAAGTGGTGATATGATGTGTCTAATACACTGCTGGATATACATAATGACTGATCTGTATTCCATAGGGGGCTAAGGGATTTTAACAGGTAAACTTAGTCTTTTTAAACAGCTATCAGAAATAATCTCATCACAGTTTACATGGCTAGTTCCTTTACCTTTCTTTTAGAAAAATCTCTGTATATCCAGATCTGTTATATTGTCAGCTGCTCCGACTAGCTGTCTGAACTCACAGCGACAGAGGGAGGGGAGGGGAGGGCTTCCCCACACTGACCCTCCTCCGCATGCCTCAAAACCAGGAAGCTGATTGGCTGTTTCTCCTGAAAGGCGAGACTTTCTTCTTGAACCGGCACCACGATTGGTTAAGAAACACACAGCGATCAGTCGCCTCAATAACAAAGTTTTTTAATTTTTAATATCATAAAGGAAATTTACGGAAAAATACTAATACGGGAGTAAAATACGGTAGTTTTCCAGCCAAAACGGAAGACTTGACAGGTATGCTAATCAGGCATGTTTTTTTTTTCATCGTGACGCACCTGCAGGACAGGTGCTGTATTTACAATATAACGGATCATAACAAGTAAGTAAGTAGATAGTGAATCATATTATTATATGATATTAAATAACTGATATTCTGCATCTAGAAATATATATATCACCGGGCACCGATAGTATGTTTGCACACACCTCAAAAAGTATGTAGTTGCACCCCTGTTGCCACACCTTGCACTGAAAGTGCTCCTATATCTCCCACACTCAGCTCTGCCTGCGATCTCCAGTCTCCAGACTACATTGCCCAGGATGCACCACACACTGACATCACACCCAATCCCGATCACATGACACAGCAGATGGCACCTCCAGGAAGCAAATCACCTGAATTCTAATCAGCTGTGTTAGGCCCTATTTAAGGGGCTCAGTTTACCTCTCCTTTGTTGAGTATTGACGGTTTATCCTTGTACAATGCATTTTCTTGCCTGTATCTATGATCTCTCGTTTTTGACCCTGCTTTGTATTTTTTCCAACCTTGATTTTTGCCTTCCCCTTTGACACTGCCCTGTCTGTGTGTGACCTGTGGACTGTTTCTCGTCTCTGGTATGCTATATCATTGCTACTTTGCTGTGTTTGACCATCCCTCTGTCTTATACTTTTGTAAATAAAGTATATATTAATTTACATCTGTCTGAGTTCTGCCTCGCCATGACGTTTATCTTCATTTTTATGTTAAATTATTTTTTTTGTATATTTGTTATTATTTTATACAAAAACAGACTCTGGGCAAGTTACTGTTATAAAGCAGACAAATTAACAGATATTTTTTTATTTTTGCTGAATGGTACATTAAATAATAATATTAATATGTATTTAATAAAATGTGTGTTTTCACGTCAACAAGAATGTTTTATTATTGCTAAAATAAAACCCCTGAAATATCATGTTATTATTTTAGGGCAACTTTGCCCACGCCTAGTCTGCACTCAGTTTTGCTGAGACAGTTGCCCTCCCCTTGGCCTAAATGCAAAGGCATGTTAAAGTGTGTGTGTGTGTGTGTGTGTGTGTGTGTGTGTGTGTGTGGGCATAAGTATATAAATATATAAGCTGAATTTAGCAGCAGTGCAAATGTCCATCTTAGAAATGTGACCCATTTTCTCCAACAGTTCCAGAAGGAATTCCTAAACTGTTATCTTACTCCTTTTAAAGCAGGTGTTTTAGAGCAGCCAGGCTAAATTAATTTGACATTTTTTAATTCTGTCAAGCATCTATTTATAAAACGAATACAACGTACAAAGGATTAATGAAAGTTTTAAAACGATCTTTTTAATGGTTTAATTGTTATCTATTGTGAACACATTAATTGTAGACCTTCATTCTATTCAAATATTTTCTGAATTGTAGATTACTACTAAAGTCATACATATGGAATACTAAAAACATATGGAATTATTTACTAAACAAAAAAGTGTTAAACCAGAATGTTGTAGATTCTTTAAAGTAGCGTCTCTTGCTTAGATGACAGTTTTGCACACCTGGAATGGCTTTCAGTTAACAGCTGTGCCTTTGAAAGTTTGAAAGTATCCTCAAGTGTACTCACAAAGACCATCAAAAGGTAATATGATGAAACTGGCTCTTATCAGGACCTGCTTCAGGAAAGGAAGAAGGAGAGTACCCTATTCAGAAATGATTTTTTTATTTTTTTTTTACTTTTCTGTCAAATTTATGAATAAGGCTATGTAACAAGTAAATATTAAAAAGTAGCAAAAATAAAAAATAACATAATGGTTATATTAAAAAAATAAGAATTTTTCTCACAGTTTTTTAATGTGACAGTAGTAGTTTTAGAGTTCAGTTTGAAAGTATTTTCTGTAACTGCTTTCTTTGTGTTCTTGTGTGTGTGGTTGCCTCTCTCACATGCTCTGTAAAACTGCTTTTCACACTTTTATGGTTAACGTTTGCTGATTAATTTGTGCTTCACATGCATCCTGAAAAGCTCCTAGTTAGCGTGAGAAACATGTATGATGAACTTACCATTTATTAAAGCAGATGCCAATTAATTTTGTCATCAGATTTAGTCATATTAGTCATATACAGAGGTGGAAAAAGTACTGAAAAATTGTAATTGAGTAAAAGTACCTTTACTTTGCTAAAATTCTACTCAAGTAAAAGTAAAAGTACCCATCTAAAAAAAAGTAAAAGTACTCAATTTAAAATTTACTTTGAGTAAAAGTTACATAGTTACTTTTAATTATTTGATGTAAAAAAGTACAAATCATAAATATAATCTTTTTAATGAACTATTATTCCATATAATAATTTGGACCTGTCAGGCAGTATTTGTTTAGACCACCCCATAAAACATTTTCAAGAACAAGTGGCATAGGTTTCAACGATCCGTTTTTTTTCTTTACTGTTAAAAGGTTTTGGTCATATATGTGACTATAAACTGTATTTTTACAGTTTTACAGTTCATTATTATTTTTTAACTTGCCATCACTATGCTTTAGCTACTATTTACAGTTTTTTTTTTACATTTAAGCAGATTGTTTAATGTTTCCAATAAAAACTTATGGAATTATCATTAAAACATGAAATCATACAAAAAAGAATGTTGGTCAGCGCATGCGCAGTGCCGTAAAGAAGCACATATCGATGGGTAGCATAACTCGACAAAACACCAGTTTCCCCGAGCTGTGCACACAGACCCAAGGCTACACAGCTGATTTACACAGCGTTTCTCCCGCTAACCATCATAAACATTGCTGGGAAAAGTTCAGCTGCACTGCCATGGAGAACAAAACTCAATTTTCTTTTTATTCAGATAATTTTTTTCCCAGCATTTAATTATTTACTCAGTAATGGGAAGTTTTTCAATGTAGTGACATAAATTACTTGTGTCAAAATGTATCTAAATAAAAGTAAAATTAGCTATTTTAAAAACTACTTAAAAAATTACAAATTCCTCATAAAATTAATTACAGTAATATGAGTCAATATAATTCATTACTTTTCACCTCTGGTCATATAGTTACTTAGATTTACTCGTATTTTGCTGGTTGCCTGTATTATTTAGTCTTTGATGTCAGTCAGCATATGGCCTTTACTATGTTATAACTTTCTTTTTTGTTTTTAAAGACATCCAAAATTACTACCAGTATCAACAATTCAATGAGTTGATACTGAATTGCAAAGCTGCTTAGCTCCCAAATGGTAGCAGAAACTAGTTCACACAGTTTATACAGATCGTACCATCTGCAGTGAAATTCACACTTACCCATAAACTCTTATAGGACAAGCGGTTTCTAAACATGAAAGCTTTTATAATTGCTTTTTATCTGCTACATTTGATTTAGACACATTCCATTGTCTGCATGGCCTTTCTTACTGCACAAAGCATTTACAGAGTGTTCAATATCAGCTTTTTCTTCAGGTAGTGTGTTATCTGCTGGTTGCATCAGACAGCATCAGAACAGGCCTGAGGGAAGAGTCTTACATCAAACCACAATCCACTGAATCCAACGAGACAAGGTGAGCAATATCACTGACGCTGCGTCAGACCTAAATCAAACTTCAACAAAGCCCTATTATAGATTATCTAAACGCAGATCATCTTAAATTTGCACCTCTAAGGATTAGCACCGGCAAGCTTAAAATAACTGTTGTGTTAGCAGAGCCCGAGGTATTCCTGCTTAAAGCAGCAGTGCCCAAATCTTGTGTTCCATTAGAACTTAGATAATAGAATTTCATAGATAGGAAGTTTTAACTGGTACGCGTCTATGTGTTGAATTTCGTCCTCAGAAAATCGTGAGAGCCTCACCAACCCTGAGCTCAAAATCCAATATGGCTGCACTGCACTTCAACAGTAGTCAAAGCAGTAGCACAGCAAAAGGCAAGTGTTAAACTAACTCCCACAGAGTTGATTTTAACTCTTTTTCAGGGTTTATATAGGTCCGCACTCTTTGGAGTTAAATCACTTTCAAAATAGTAAAACATTTAATACCTTGCCAGAGTTCCTTTTTAACTCACATTTGTATTTATTTAACTTCCTAAATTGTTACACTAACACTGAATATAGTGACAAAAAATATAAATGGGAAGAAGATTAGTTAATTGATAATACTTTTTATTATTTAATTATTATTCAGGACAGGTTAGCGTGTAATCTTCCATTGTATTTCTTAGTGCATTACCAAAACTTTTTCACAATTTGCTGTTCAACGGATGGTAACTTACTCTTATAGCCTATACTATGTTAGCTAAACAAACAACCACTAAGCAAAATATAACACAATACCCAATGGAATGTAGCCCTGGTGGGCAAGATTTCACACTGATGGTAAGTTAGGATCTGGGGGACACACCCATTATGCAAATATCTTGTTTAACTGGGTGGAGTTTAATTAAATCCCTGTGCAGTTGGCCAGTATTTATTGGGTTTAGTGGGATTAACACTGAATATTCAACTCTGTCAGATAACTCCAACACTGAACACCATTTAAATCTGAGTTAAAATTACACTTTGAGAGTGAAAATCAACTCTCAGCTGTTTAACTTCTCTGTTAATTTCTCTCCTGTTTTTGCTGTGTAGAGACCCAGATTCGAGTAAATGTATAAATGACTTGAGTAGAATATGAAGTATTTTTAAGCTTAACACTTAAAGTACTAAAGTATGGTATTCAACATTTTTTGTACTTAAGTATTGCAAGCAGTTTATTCTAAAATGTACTACTCAAGTACTGAAAGTAAAAGTACGTGTATTATGTAGTAATTACAGAAAGCATTTGAAAGTATTAATATTAAATTGTTTAAACGATATACATATACTGCCACGACCACTTAAAGCTGAAGGTGTTGAAGGTGCTGAAGGTGCTGAACAAACTAACAAAGCTCAAGCATTTTAGATACAGGCAGGCAACAGAGCAAAAGGCAGAATGGGAGCAGCAAGGGCTTCTTTTAAGACCACTTTTTGATCCCAGCTTAATTCGCTCAATGATGAAGAGCTTTTATAAAACCCAGTGACAGTGCAGAGCATCTACAGCTCTGGCTTTAGTGATAATGTGGATTTGGAACGATTCCTAATATTTTTAGAATTGTAGCCAGTAACAATGCAGTACATAAAAAATATAGAAATAAAAGTTGTTACGACCTGGTCTAGGGTCAGGCCATAACAGAAAATGAGAGTGGGCTCTCTCCCAGACCCTCTGCCAGACCAAACACTAGACACTGAAAATGAATTAAATCAGGATGTTTTTATTGATAAAAATAAGGGAATATGACTTCAGGGATGAGCATATTCCAAAATAACAAATAAAACCAAGTAACAAAGAAAGACAACTAACTGAACCTGCCAAAATAAAGAAAACAAAATAGCGCACAAGGAAAAAACAATACCATCAGGGGTCGTAACAAAGTATTAAGTGAAAATATGTAGTGAAGTAGTTGTATTTCTTTATTATACATCTCTACTTTATACATGTCTGAGTATTACACAGTTTATTATTAGCACTTCTGTCTATTTGTGTCTTACTAAGTCAGTTGTACACAAAGTATTTATACTCATTTAAAATTGTGTTGTTGTCAACTGGTATTGCTAGCATTGCTAACCTGGGACAATGCTAACAGTGATCGCTAATGTCTGATTGTTTAACTGGAACAGTGTGATGTTAGGTGTGACGTTAATCTCAGCTCCAACAACTAAAGTAAGTTGACTGCAGTTTTACATGAAATAGGGTGACATGATAATTTATGTAGTGTGGTGACAGGGATGGCTCTGTACACCTGTATGTTTGTGTGTGTGTGTGTGTGTGTGTGTGTGTGCTTGCATGTGAAACAAGACAAAGAGCATGCACTCTCACTGGTTGTACTACAAATAGTTGAACAAGAATAAAACTAGGTCAGGAAATGAGGTGTAATGGCCAAATGTCCCAGTTTTTGCAAATCTAAGACACCTTGCTTTGAATACCCCAGTTCTTTGTTGTTGACTGTAATGTTGCACACTGATAAAGCACAGGCTTTATTTATTTAAATAATGAATTCCTGAATATGGGTTGGAAGAACTATGAAATGTTCTGTTGATCCATTCCTCACATAATGTTTTGGAAAACTAACAAAAGTCTTCTTATAGAAGAGTCTTATGGAGCAAAAAATCAGAAAATTTACAGATTAAAAAAAAAATCAGATGCATAGATATATCAATTTATATATATATATATATATATATATATATATATATATATATATATATATATATATATATATATATATATATATATATATCCTACTGGATCACCTAAATTTGATCTAATTTGTATTTCTGAGTTTTGAATCAAATAGATTTAAATTTGTGGATCAGATTTTTTTGGTCCCCACTTTTCACCATGCCCAAGTTTAAAACACACACACAAATACAAATTACCTAATTAAATATTAAAAAAATATTCAAATTAATATAACATACAATTTAATTCAAATATACAAAATGTAGATTCAGTACTTTCAGTTTTTAAGCTTCATATCAGTTTACCAAAGAATAATGCAGCCAGTCAAACAACATAATGCACTTGAACTTGATCAAATTTACAGTATTTATTCATTTTTTAGTAGCTAAATTTATTATCATACTGTAACTGCTGGAGGCTTTCACAAACATCTTTAAATCTAGTTCAAAATCTTCAGTGAAAGTCACAGCAGAGCACATAAACCACATAAACAAGGGCAAGATGTTAGACGTTACCCTTTTTTCAATCCCTAGATTTATAGTCGTATATTTCTTTCCACTACTATAAATATAAAGTAAGTAATCAGTGTATGTCTATCTCAAAGGTTCAGTGGAGATGTATACTCGCATTTAAAATCTAAGTTTTCTTTTTATGCATCAAAAAGGTCTCTGTAAAATAGCCTGAAATATTATCTACTTTTTAAAACAAGTAATTTATCTTCACATTTCTTTGGGTTATTTTACATAAACTGTCAATTAAAAACCTCTAAAAGACTTGAGTATCACTTTTCAGTAAGAGTGCCCTCATAAAGGCTTTCTGCAGTGCATTTGAACGTTAGTGGAGTTTCGGTTATCAGTCCTTGAGAACGTCATGTTCGGGTGAGGACGTTTACTCAAGCTGCACTTCAGAAATCATTAGCACACAGAACAGGATAACATACTGCAATCTTCTTTAACAGAATTCAAACTGTGCAGTTCCATGAGGCCACGGGGTTTCAGGAGCTCTTACCACTTATCAGCTCTAATTACTAAAATGTTTGACAGACATTTAAATGCATTTATTCATAAATAAATAAATAAAGTTCTTAGTGAAAATGACATGCAGCGCTAGATTAGGCTCTATAAAGCCAGCAAAGACCATATTATGTCATAAGCGAATGTGTAAAGGAAATAACAGTGCAATATTATTATGGATGTATAGAAGAATTCCTGCTACAGAGGAGTAGAGCCTGGAGAGGGAAACAATTATATAGCAAAAAAAAAAAAAAAACATCACAATAATAATAAAATAAGTGTGTACTATGTATGCACTGGGATGACAAAAGTCATGAGATAGCATTACTAGCATGATAAGCAGCGTCTGACATCCATACAGTCAAGTGAATCCACATTTAGTACAGGAGACCTTTCAACTATATACCACAGCTCAGTACATTAGTGTCATTAGGTTCCATTGGACATGACAAAAGTCATGGGACACAATACTAGTCCCATATTCCATGACATTTGCATGCCACTTTAGTTCTTGTTTATCAACCTCTTATTGCTTTATTATTATTGATAATTAATTATTTTCTCTCCCAATTGATTATTCTAAAATCTACTAGCTTTGCCGTAAATTCCATACAAATTCCATGTGTATTCTATTTGCACTTTTGCTATAAAATGAAGCAATAAAGTAGTTGTACAAACATATGTAATTAATAGTAATCAATTACACACTTCATCTCTTGTTTAAATGAATAATTATTTCCCAGTTAAATTTAACTTCCTGAGATCCAGACCTTTGCTTGGTGTGCATTTTTTTTTACATTTCTATTAGCTATTTGAGATTAGTAGGACCCAACAAGTATAAATACTAAACTTGGTATTTGTACAGGAAGTCGAGGACATACTGTTTGGGGATAGTAGTTTAATTTAACATTTAAAAATTATCTTTGCCATTTGGGGTCAGAAGGATCCAATTAATCCAAAAACTACATTTTACCTTTCTTTAGTAAGTAAAAAAATAGTTTTAAACATAAAATTGGATTAGATTTTTTTTACCTGGCCCTTTTTTCTGTCTGGATTGGCTGTAGAAACTTTTGACTGGGATTCCAGCCATCTTCTTTTCAATCAACTGTTTAACTCTTAACTCTTATGTGACCCCTAGATGGTATGGGCAGTGTCTCCATATGAAGCCAAAGGGTTAATGTTTTAAAAAAATGAAGTATCATGGTGCAGAGCAGTAGAAATGCAATGTCCCCTATAAAGATGCGGTTGGAAGTGGTTAAATATTTTAAATGGACTCTTTGAAAATGCACCATATTCTATCTTTAAGCACAAACAAGGCCATCCAATAGTACTCAGAAAAGTTTAAAGTATTTGCTGAATGTCACTGTAACAAACTAAAGCAAAGTAAATTTCTACCTGGGTCAGACTTACAAGTTTTAAATGCTTAAATGAGTTATACACCACTGATAGCATGATGTTAATGACTGGTAATCTACTTCAGAGAGTCCTATTCTATTCAACTTCTCTGTAAGAATTGGACAGTTGGTATTTGTATTTACACATCTGGGTCAACATTGAATGAGATTTTAAATAGCTAAATGCATTTATTAAAAATATTTTTTTCACAACAATACTATGGCATATTCTCAATGACATTTTTTATATTAACCAGTCATGATTCCAGTCTAACCAGTAGCAATTATAATTGTGAGGTATTGGCTAAGGGCTACGCCAAGCACCCAGCTACAGATCCCAGTGCTAGATCTTGGCAAAAATGTGGCGAAGTCCATTACATGGATTTTAGTGTTTGAAAGCACATAAACACTGCTTGCAGTCACAGACACACAACACGGCCTTCACTCTGAATAACCACAATCATTACTCAACCTATTAACACTAAAGACATAAATGCCATCATATTATTATGTTGATCAATATTGTTCCTGTGCAAAGCTAGTAATTCAAGCAATTAATTTTCTATTATGGGCTGTGAGTTCTTTTTTTCTTGTGTTCTGATCGATTAGAAAGCAGCTGTCTGCTGCTGCTGCTGCAGTGTATTCAATCCTACTGCAGTCTTCGAACAATGATAGCTTTCATGATTAGACCCTCCTTAAACATTCCTTAACCCTTGTGTGGTGTTCATATTTTTGTTACTCGTTTACTTTGTTACTTGTATTTAATTCAGCAAAATTAAGCAATTTTACATTAAAATGCTTTACACATGCTTGCTTCACCTAAATTGCAAGCAATATAAACAGCTTACATGGTTAATATTTGCCCTTTACCTTTCTTATGTTACATTTCTTTTCAAAAAGTGCTACTCTTTTTTTGTTAGTTTTTTTATTAAAATGTAATAGAAAATGAATTAAACTCAAGATATGAGTAGAACATTTGTTTAGTTTCAAATTTACAAATGAAGCAATGTTTATTAGCCCTTGGCCAAACATACTGTGTGTAATATAAATGTGTGTGTGTGGGGGGGTGTAAAGTGTGTGTTTATCGAAAATGTGTTTTGATATATGTTTTTCACAAAAAATGAGCCAATGCCAATGAGTTTGAGTTAGAAAAAATATTTTTTTGTATCATTTGATGAAAAATGAAACCCAAACACCACACAAGAGTTAAATTCATGGACCACCAGCATTGGGAACTTGTCTTAAACAAGTTCTTAAACAGCAAGCCTGCCACTGCTATTAGTTTATGCATCAAATGGTAACACTTTACAATAAGGGACATAAATAGCAGTACTTATGACAGTAATAAACATTGTTAAATGGTTGAATTAATGTCTGAATTTATTATAAATTGATATTAGTTAAGGCATTTATAAACATTACTAAAGTGTAACGCTTCGTAATGCTAAAATAATACTACATTGAGATATCAGTAAAATGATTTGTAATGGTTAATAATATATAACTAATGTCAATTAATAATTAGTTAAGACATTCTGTAGTAAGTACTGTTAATAATGTACCCTTATTGTACACTGTAAAATGTAATAAGTTGAAACCGGTTGCCTTGAAAAAGTTAAGCAATTATAACTGTTATTTTCAAGTTCAGTTACCTTTATGCTTGCTATTTAAGTGTACTCAAATCATAGTTAAATCTACACAGTTTACTTAAGTTGTTTCTACTTTAAATAGCCTGTAAATGCAAGTTGTTTTTTTTAACTTAAAAAATACATATACATGTATATTTAAAATTAATATTTTCCTGAACTTGTATTTAATCTTCTTTCTGGTTTCATTCAACTGTTTTTTTAAATACCCATAGAAAAGTAGATGAAAGACAACAGTAAAGAATTTAAAATACTGAGAGCACAGCGAGAACACACTGCAGTTACTGCAGTTCAGTAAATTATGCTTATTCTACAGCTACAACACAGAGTGCAAGCATTTAATTACAATATGTGATCTACAAGTTTACCTAACCTAGCCTGGGAGGAATCACTACACACTGATGGTGAGTGCTACGAACTGGGGGACACACCCAGTATGCAAATCGATTGTGACAGAAGCCAATGGAAAAGAGGCTGCCAATGGCAACAGACTAAACTCAGTTATTATAAGTTGTTTCAACTCAAAGATCTCAGTTTGAATGTATATGTGCCCACAAATGTTCATTTAACTCAAAATAGTTGAGTATTGTTTAGAATTCTCCATTTTTATGTAAAACAGACCTAATTTATTTGAGTTCAAACAACCTCTGGGTTTACAGTGTAAAGGGTTACCCATTAAACATAAAAAAAACACTTATAATTACTATACTG
Organism: Astyanax mexicanus; assembly: GCF_023375975.1. Taxonomy (NCBI): domain Eukaryota; kingdom Metazoa; phylum Chordata; class Actinopteri; order Characiformes; family Acestrorhamphidae; genus Astyanax; species Astyanax mexicanus. Next base: position 20,218,190 of record NC_064425.1, read on the forward strand.
TTGGCAACACATCAAAGTGTATATGTTTATATCATATATCTCTAAAGCAAGTATCTTTATATAATATATCTCCCACATGAGAACTATTAAAACTATTATTATGCTATGAAAAATCTATGTAGCTGTCAGTTTATTAAGGAGCTCATGAAAGATAACTGCTCAAAAGTGATATGATGGTCTATTGGGTTTAATTAGCTATTAGTTAATTAAAGCTAAGCTAAGTAAACAAAACTGTAATAAAAAAGACTTTATTTTAAAATCAAACGAGCGCTGGTTGTTAATCTACACAGATTTCTATCCTAAAACTTTTTTTGGGGAAATTATAATGCTTTCGTTTATTTGCAGTAAGCTTAGATTCCCAATTTTTGTCCAGCACTAGGCTAAAGCATTAGCATTAGCGGCTAACCACTCTAGCAGTGCTAGCTGGGGTTAGTAGCAGACTACAGGCCAATAGTGAATAATTCTGAATGTGGAAATAGCGCTTAGCGGCTAATGCTAATGCTACTTCAGTCGAGTGCTGGAGGACTAAACTGAAAGTCCTAAATAACACTGCAATTTAGCAGAATGGTTTTACTGCTCCTTACAACCTGACTAGTAAAATTCATACATAAGACACAGTGGATTATTTTGGGGAAAATTAAAGGATTTTAAGTGTGCCTTATAGTGCAAAAAATATGATAATAATAATAATACATTCAACATCAATTATCAGACTTTGTATCAGTTTAATACCTCTTCACAAACTCTGTGTTTTTCAGCTGAAAGATACAAGCTGTACAGGGACAGGATAATAACATTAGCTGAGCTAACTTTTTAGCATTTAGCATTTTCACACCTGCCTTGTTTGATTTGGATTTTCAGACTAGTAGCAGGTGTGAAAGCTCAGTCTGGGAGCTCTAGCTTTCTGCAATGAGAATTTTTTACTTGTCCATGTTTATGTCTAGCCTGGCTGTAGAAACATTCGACTGGGATCTTGTTTTACTCAATTGAGTGTAATGCTGTCATGTGACCACTAGATGGTACGAGCAATGTCTCCATATGAGGCCAAAGGGTCAACGTTTCAAAACATTAAGTATCTTGATGCAGAGAAGCAGAAATATAACTATAGTTTGGGTATAATCCTGATACTTCTAACTGTATGAAGTGACCAGGTGTATCTATATCTATAGCTTTACTCTGAGGAAACACAGAGTTGGTCAAGCACTAAAACTACGTATTAATTAATCTATTTTTACAACCTAACTGGCAGAGCACTGACATTAAAATGCATGAGCTCTTTTACAAGTCTTATTTTTATTGGCTGTTACTGAGGTCACATATAAAAATAGAGAGTAGCACGCAGTATTACACATGTGTGTGTGAGAGAGAGAGAGAGAGAGAGAGAGAGAGAGAGAGAGAGAGTGTGTGAAAGAGTGTTTGGATGAGTGTCAAATGGAACACTTCCATTAGCCAGCATGTCAGGCAGATGCCTTTCACATTTTTTTTTTTTTTTTTTTTTTTTTGTGAAAGGTAATAATGCAGGAGTTTTATTCCAGGCTGAAATATATTCCTGGCATATATTAACTGGCATATGATATCATATGATGTATGACGTGATTTACTACAGATGCTGTAGATGTTAAACTCAGAAGACATGTCAGATGACTCATCTTTAGTGCTTTACCTTGTTTTCACTGAATACCTGCATTAATATATTTTAACACACACTAATATTAGTAGTTTTTTTTTTTCAAACTGAACACTTTCAATGCAAACTCTATGCTTTAAAATCTCACTTAAAGTGTAAAATGTTTTTACATTGGAACTACTGGAATGGCTATACTGTATACTGTATCTGGTAGGGAGCAGAAAGGAGACGTGGAGAGCAGACATAAGTGCGAGTAATTATTGAAACTTTTATAACAGACACAAAAACTGAGACAAAAGAAACATAGAGTCCATAAATAACTCGGGATCTGACTGACGGTAGAACGTACAAACACAGATGAATAACACAGGAATAAGCAAGACTATTTATACACACAGAAGAGGACAGGTAACAGGAAACACCTGGGACCGGGTAACAAGGAGGCGGAGCTACAAGCGAAAACCTGAGCAAGTGGTGTAGAGACACGGGTTAAAACAAGACACATGCAGAGGAGGATAAATAAACACAGGGACAGACCAGAAAGACGCAAAAGCAGGACAAGAACATGACATACAGTCTAATGGCCGGAACTCTATACATACATTTTATAAATAATATAATTTTTGTATTATTACTGTAAAATAAGTGGCAAGTCATCAATCATTTTTTTTTTACACTGGCTTTTATTATTCACTATACTGTAAATATTCAAGACTCTGACAGGGACAAAAACACTGAAAGGCAAACTGGAGGCAATAGATAGTGAAATATCTTTCACGCACGCAAAAATAATTGAGATTTCAAAAGAACATTAGGTTAACTCAGTCGCTCTCACCTCCCTCTGCACTTCAACAGAGAGCTGGATCTTCTTTATTGTTGTAGGAAAGGACCGTCTCACTCAATAACAATAATTTGAGTGGTTATTTATAGAAACCGCAATTTTCATTCCGCCGCTTTTCTTCATAGCTGCCGACTGCAGAGAAGATTATATTTTAATTAAGGTAGATGGAAAATGGAGTGTGTGCTGGTGTGCGAGTGGAAACGCCGTAGAGTGGAGCCGAATGCTGAAACGTGTGGAGCAGGAACACGGAATTCTCATTAAGGAAGTCCTCTGAGTATTGCGCACAGTCCTTTTAGCAATTCAGGAGGAATGCTGAGGAGAAGGAACACCAGCAGTTGTAGTGTTGTAGTTTAGTGGTTGAACTTTCCTTTTTCATTCTTTCAAACACAAACACACACATCCACATTCAGCACATTGTGTACACAAACCTCCTATAAGGTCCTACTTATATAAGCTACTGTACATATTGTATACTTATTGTCCCTGATAAAATACACAAGTCTTAAGTATTTCCACTCTGGGACTATGTGGAGACTTATATACTGTAGTATAAATCTGTTTAAACCATTAGAATTCAGCTAATATCTATTAAACCGTATCTAACAACCTGTGAGAACAGTTAAGTGTATTCACTGTCCGATTTTTCCTTGTAATGAGCTATGAGTTTATCAGTCACTACCTGTGTTAGAGGTCTGAATAACATATATCTCTCTATAGGAGTTTTACTCCCAGCTTAGGTTTCCCAGCTCTCTAAGTGATAAAGATGTATCTACCTATTTTACTGGGCACCGCAGCTGCTTCTATTCCTGCTACATCTGTGTCTACCAGTGATCTCCCAGCTTCAGACTCCATTCCCTAGAATGCGACATACATAGACTTCATTCATTCACTCCCTCACATGACTGATCTCAATCACCTGAGTATTGATTTCACCTGTTCACCTCATTAGATATACCCTTGCATTTCATTCACTCATTTAAAGCTCAGTATTAGATTTGGTTGTCCTGTAAAAAGAGTATTTTCTTTCCTGTGTATTGTTTATTCTGTTTATGACTCCTTTTTGCTTCTCGTACTCCTATTTTTGCCTTGCCCTCTGATACTGCTTTGCCATGTTTTGACCTGGACTGTCTCACTCCTTTTGAAATGTTGGTTACTTTACGCTTTTGTGTTTTGTTTTCGACCCTGCATGTTTTTGGCCACACTGTTGGATTATGCTTTTGTGATAAAGCCTCCACATTTTATCTGCACTTGTCTCATCCCTGCCTGGCTCTGACATTACCCATTCATTAGGTAAAGTCTTGTCACTCAAACTGATCAGTGCATTAAACAGAGGTGCAGCAATTGTGTGATCTAAACCCTCTGCAAATGTCAAATATAAAGTACATAAACACCAGATATCCAGACGTATTTCTGTCATCATACTTCTAAACTGTGGAAAATTCCACTTATTATTAAAAAATGTAGCTCAGAATTCATCTTGCTTCTTTAAAGTATGTTATTGTGTCAAAACTGTCCAGTAAACAGAGCTTCTTCTTATTGTTATTAAACACACCTTTGAACATATTATATAAAATATGAATAAGATAAGAAAACCTGAACAAAAGGACTTTTCAAGGTAAATCATGTTGACAACAGCTTTTATATTAACAAACATGCTCACACCATGCTTTGAGAAAGAAATCCATTTCCACAACTGCTTTAATCATCAGCAGGTTTAAATCTGTCAGAAGATACCTTCCATCATCAACCTGTCAAGACAAGCAGCTCTCAGGCACAAAACACTCAACCATCATCAGTCACTCAAGACATCCAATAAGGTTTGTTCTAAATCTTTGATTTTCAATCATTTAACTGCATGCCTACCACATCTGTCCTGTTCTTGACATCATCATCTCGGGACCATTCATCTTCACTGTGATAAACCTTCTGTACAAAAGTGATGAAGTTCTTTTCCTTATATTAGTTTTGATCACTTCTCAATGTTGATCCAAACAAAGCTAGAAGACCCTCACTCTTATATCACTCCTAAAAATACTGAAAAACCAAAAATGTTTTAAAGAACCAAGGCCCAGTCCTATTTCACCCCTTGGCCCTAACACTTACCCCTACCCCTAGTTTTTGAGTGGAACCCTTCCTCTTGGAGCAGAGTTACAAGGGGAAGGGGTGAAATCCTCCCCCTAAGAATTGGGAGGACCCTTCAAGCACCTGATACAACATTAGGAGCGCTAAAGTTTAGTAACCTAGCTGCTGGGTAACTAGTTAACTTTAGGACTTTGGGGGAGGGAAGAGATGGTGCAGAAATTCATTATTATTTTCCTTTTTTTTATTTCTCTGTGAATGGGGAGCTGAAATGAGCTTTGATTAGCTGTACTTTAATTTTATGTTTCCCGTGGAATGGGAAAGTCAGCTAGCTAGCTACTGAGACAAACTACTAGCGAGTTTGTTATGAAGAATTTGGCCATACAACATTGAAACTACACATTAATCTATAGTAATATAGTGCTAATCTTCCATTTTAGGAAAATATTTATATTTGTGTTTTTTTTTTACCAGTGATTCTCATACCCTCGGTTTGATGTGTGCCTCTAAAAAATCTCAGTATGAGACCCCTCAGACTAACAAGAATCGATTCACCCCTACCCCTCGGGGTGCACGCGCAAAACAGAGGGGTAGGGGTAAGGGTTAGAGCCAAGGGGTGAAATGGGATTGGGCCCCAATATCTCAGATCTTGGACTTGGACACGACTGCAGATTTGGAATTAACCTAAAGGAAAAAAATAAGGAAAAAAATACATAACTTAATTAACTATTTGCTTCCAGTTGGAAATAACATAACAACAGTTCTACTATTACGACTCTGGAAGCAAACATCTGTCAGGTGAGGTGCAATGCAGATGCGGAGGTGGACACAATTGCGAGAATTTATTTTAAAAACACAAGAAAACAAAATAAACAAACAATGAACTAAGCAAAAAATGGTCACAGAGCACATAGAGACTGAAAAAACAAAGAGACACGTAACCTGACCAGACGTAAAAAGGCACAAGAAGTGACAAGAGACACTAAACCAAGGAGACTATTTATACACACAGAAGGGAACAGGAAACAAGAAACACCTGTTAACAGGTAAAGAGGGGGCGGAGCAACAGATGAACATAGGTGAGCACACTAAAGACAGGGGCAGAGACATGGGCGGAACACACAGGGCCACATGTAGGGGAAAGGTAAATACACAAACAGGAGGGCAGGAAAAACACAGACAGAGAAAAAGGAGAGACACCGAACAGGATGAGAACGTGATAACAATTTAGATTAAATATTTAATGTTGAAAAATACATGTATATTATAAAGAGGTTACATGAAAATAGTCTTTTCTAGATAAAGTTTTTGGCGTAGGCCCTGTTATCGGTCCAGGTATTGATACGTCTGGACTCTGCAGATCCTGTCGTATACGGAAGACAGGGAGGAGGTGGTGGAGGACAAACCTTCAGCGACTGAAAGGCAGCAAAGTATGTACTGAATAAGTGTTTGTTATTTAAAGGCAGAAGGGAGAAGCTGATTGGATATTAGGTGACGTAGCATCGGAGTCTATAGTTAGACTTTTGCTTTGCTTTCATTATTAACACTCCCTTTTACCTTATATTATTTAATATAATATTATTGGGTTTTGCAGTGCAGTCAATCTGTACAGATCAACACTTCTATCCTTAACTTGTGAAGTACCATATGCTGCATTCTACACATTCTCTTGAGAGCAGTGATAATTATGACATCTTAATGTGCACACACAGATAGACAGATGGCTCTATCAGCTGATCTGGAGAAGGTTTATTTGATTCTACCAAACTAAAAACTTCTAAAATATAATCAAGAGGAAGATGGATGATCACAAGCTATCAAACCAAGCTGAACTGCTTGAATATCTGCACCAAAAGTGGCATAAAGTTATTCAAAAGCAGTGTGTAAGACTGGTGGAGGAGAACATGCCAAGATGCATGAAAACTGTGATTAAAAACCTTGAACCTTTATGAATAAGAACTTGTTTTCTTTGCATTATTTGAGGTCTGAAAGCTGTGCATCTGTTTTTTTATTTCAGCCATTTCTCATTTTCTGCAAATAAATGCTCTAAATGACAATATTTTTATTTAGTTTTGATTTGGGAGACATGTTGTCTCTGTAGTTTATAGAATAATAATAACAATGTTCATTTAACTCAAACATATACCTATAAATAGCAAAATCAGAGAAACTGATTCAGAAACTGAAGTGGTGTCTTAATTACATATGAGTTTACTCACAATCCACAAAAAAAATATTGTCATTCAATATTTTTGTTTGTTTGCATCTTCCTTTCTTTTCAATAAGTTCCTTATCATTATCTTAATCATATGTCTAATACACAAGCTCCTAATGGTCCATAAAGGTTTGACACAACAACATAAATAAACACAATTTTTACAGTGTTATATGGATGAATCCTGCCTATTGAGATAATGGCTATATTCACACCACAGATATAGTGAGGTAAGAGACCTCATAAATATTTATGGTGATGTCTCTGTTGAAACAGATTTAGAAGACACATTTTGCAACTGTCAGTCACTAAAAACCCATTTGATAGCTCCAGTGAAAGTGTCAAGATGAAACTGAAACTTTACGTGAAGCATTGCTTATTTGCACATGCATGTCAATTAGCAATCATGAACCATTTGGATGAACGTCAGATACAGATCACATTAAAACGATAGTGTGAATCGGATTTATTGAAGACATTTCTCATTTGCACTTAACCTGCTGTGAGAGTGTAGCCAATATTATGAACAGAAGCCACTTACACTTCAAACTTCAAACCAGAGACTGTAAAAAAGATGGATGCCGTGTCGCCGTTCCCATTCATTCAATGAAAATGAAGCCAAAATCTTCCACCATATTGGCGATCCTGAAACCCGAGTCTGCGCAGTAGAGACCAGAGGAGAGAGAAAGGCTGTGGAGAGACTGCCTACTGAGGGCTGCCTCCACAGAACTCACACAGTCTATGGTCCCGCCCATACAGTAATTGTCCCCACCCCGGCTAGATGTAACCCAGCCCTTTTACAAAAACCACACCTTTTTGAATAGAGCTGAATAATGTTTTAAAAAACGAATTCTGTGGGGATATAAAAATTTAACAATATAAGCAGAGGTTACACTAGCTGCTGCATTTAAATAAAGGAGGTAGAATTACAGTATATTGGAAAAAATGTGATTGAAAGTTGTCTGTTTTGCCATTGAAACCTATAGGGATGGGTGGGGTTACACAGCTTTCTGCAACCGAACAGCAGGGGCGCCCGACCTGTGGTGGCTTCACTTTTGAGAGACGATGCTCTGCCCAGCTATACACAGTCTATGATTCAAACAGATTACAAGACTCAAAAGCCCTACCCATCAAATGTCCAGTATCATGAACATTACTATTGACATCTATATCAACATTTAACACATTTTATAGTCAGTTCACAAATGCATATATTAAAGAGCACATTGTTCCTCATAGTTCCTATTCATAGACGTACAGTAACTGTCCTTGGACCACCAATCGCAATGTTCCCACCATTTATTTTACAACTTTTATCACTCAAAGCTACAGAAATCATCAAATTCCCCATTATTTCATTGCTAGAAAAGTGAATACATGTCATATAAATATATAAAACGAAAAGAAAGAGATTGCTCTTTCTTCAGAATATGAACATTTACAGTCTGAGTAGAGTCTGAGTAGATATTGTAAGCCGTAGAATTTGCTCCGCTAAAGGGTTCTTTATTTTGCTTCCTATTCAGAAGTTATTGCCGTGCCGTCAGCACGGCTCATTGTATTCTAGGCTTGACAGAAGAGGTGCGGCTCTTTAAATGGAAAGGATAAGTAAGGGTTATAGTGGCTAAATGCAGCCCGCTGTCTGTGCCTGAGACCTCTCCGCCCGGTGGTTTTATTCATACATAGAGGAAATGCAAGATTAAATCTTCAATTTGCAATATAAAAAGCGGCTATTTCTGTCCACGTACTGTACGTTGACTATGGGGCATAAAAAACAGCCCCGGAGCAAATCCGCCTCACCTTGTTAAATTTGTCAGCTGAGCCACCTTGAGTGGATTTGTCATTCACTACTATGCAGGACTGACACCTGGCACCATTCTGCTTTACCTGCAGAGAACCAACAGGTATTTCTCCACTGCACACCAAGACAAGGAACTGTATACTGACTAAAGGCAGCGGGTATGCAGTGCCCAATATTCTTTGCTACTTAGTCATGAACTCTTTCTATAGACCTCCTTCAAGGACATCAATAAACCCACCGCCTTTTTAAAACTATTTTTACCACTTGATTATTTAATGCTTCAAGATTAGATCGACATATAATCTATTTAAAAGGAAGATAAAGGTGATTGGGCAGTATTTATTGAGCTACACATACAGAAGAATGTTAGATGTCTCATCATGGATTTCTGCAGTATGTTTATTTAAAGCATATTCATAAGACGGCAGCAGCACTCTAAACAGTGATTTTGTGTTTTAGTCAGGAGAACTAATATTATCAAGTTAAGTGAACTTAATTGCCAGTACAACTCAATAAAATAATCGAGTTCAGAGAACTCCAACCTGAAAACTTAAAAAAAAAATTTGAGCCAATGAAAAAATGCGACTTGAACCATCTTTTAATATACTACACATGTCAATGCTCTTTCTACAGTGTTGGTTCATAAAGCTTTCCCATAGGCCCCTGGTACTATATATTTGCATCTTGGGTTTGGCCTTTCCCTTACTTACCATCTTTGTGTTGTCTGTTGCCCAAAGCTACCCTATCCTAGGCATGCATTAATGCAATATATGGATTGATTGTCAGGCCTTATTGTTGTAGCCTGTAAGAGAAAATAACCTTTGTTCTGTGCTCTTAGTTGTTGCAGTATGTTGGCTCAGCTCTACAGAGTTCACTTTTGTGCTGCCCCAGTGTTATGTTATCAGCAGCTCTACAGAAATATGCTAAATATGTTGAGAATATATATATATATTTATTTATATAGTCCCAATTTTTTTTTACTTAGTCAGAGCAAAATCATGACTTGATTGAGTTAAGTTGAGCCAATAAATGTTATATTGATAAGTTCAGGCAACTAAAAATATCAGATAATGATAAAAGAACTGTTATAAATTCTATGTTGAAGTGATTCAATAATTTAAGTTCAGCTAACATTTAATCCTTGTTAGGTAAATTTAATTTTGTAAGTGCAGAGAAATGAGCCATTGTTTTACTACCTTAAAAAAGAGCAGGAAATTAGTTGCTTAATGATTTTAGGTTGGAGTGATTTTTTTTTTTTTTTTTTTTTTACAGTACAGCTTTCCCATAAGGCTCCTGGCACCATATATTTGCATAGTGGGTGTGGCCTCTCCCTTACTCACCATCTTTGTGTTCTCTGTTGCCCAAAGGTACCTTATCCTAGTTGTGTACTATATGTGTTATTTGCCTGGCCTCTATGTTGTAGGCTGTAAGAGCAAATTTCCTTTGTTCTATGTTTCTAGTTGTCACAAAATATTGTCTTGGAGCTGCAGAGTTCACTCTTATACTGTAATTGTATAATACTGTCAGTATTTGCAGTTTAAAAAATGCAAAAAAAATATATGCAAAATGTTTTGAGTGCATATATGTATGTGTGTGTGCTTATATATATATGTATATATATATATATATATATATATATATATATATATATATATGTATATGCTCTTGAGAAAAACTGTTAATTAAAATATTGTTGTGTGAAAAAAACTAAAATTGTGTTTATTTACAGCTTAACAGAGTCAAATCCAAATGATAACTTGAGTTAAGTTGAGACAATTAAAATTTTTTTTCAGTGGGGGCAGGCTGATTTGAATCGCTTTTTACCCTTAATAATTGAAATCATCAATTAAAAAATGTTTTTGTATTTACTCAGGTTATTGTTCTCTGATATGAAAGTTTGTTTGATAATCTAAAAAAATGTAGGTATGACAAAGAAGATAAAACAAAAGTAATCTCTAAGGGACAACAACTTTTACACTGCTCACTTTATTTATTACTTTATTTATCATAATTACTTTACCCCACCTCCCCATGTTCTGTAAAACTAACCCCTGTCTGGTGAGGGCTTTTGTCTCTGTATTCCTGCAATTTACCTTTTGTTACAGCTTAACTCTTAAACTAACTCTGGCACTTGGACCTTCTAATGGCTGTTGGTGACACGGCCCATCATTCACATGACTCATATGCAAATGGAGCTGCCTGGCTGCCTTTGTGGCTTACTGTTGTGAACAGGTTATTACTTTGTATAATTGCATGACACATTAAATGCAGAGCACATGTTCACCTTGCACTGGCGCTTGCTGCCGGCTGCGTCGTAAAAAAAAAAGCTGGAGGAGAAAAGCAAGGGCGAACACGTGTTTCTGGTCAGCAGCTGGTGGTGGCTGTCAGTCTCGCATTGTAAATCTCCTCTTCCTCTACACTGCACTGACAGATCAAATCCATCCAGTTTTACCATCTCATACAGCTTTCCCTCTAATCTCTCTCCAGTGCTCTCTCTCTCTCTCTCTCCCTCTCTTTCTCTTTGCCTCTATCTGCCCTTCACCCCCTATCTTCTCTCTCCTCCTTCAGCCTGTGTTTATGATCTGTCGGATGTTCTTTATGTCCCCCCTGTTTTCTCTGTTGTCTGTTTTTTTTCTTCACTTTCTTCTCATCCTGTTTGTTGTGTCTTCTTTCCTCAAGATCACATCACATCACCTCTCCATCTCAGTCTGTTCCACTGTTGCTCACTTGCTGTGTCTCATTCTCTACACTGATGAGACAATAGAGCAAAAATCCAGCTCCTATCTTTACTCTCAGTAAATCCAATAATGGATTTCAGAACAGCTTCCCCATGCTCTGTGGCAAAGGCAGAACAATTCCTTTATTTGCGCTGGCTTTTTTTTTCTCTTTTGGCAAGAAGTCTTTATTCACCGCAGGGTGTGAGCATTGAGAAATCCCTTTCCGGAAGCTCGACACAGAGAGAGGCATTCAGCTCAAACACAGCGCAGTGCTGTTGTTGTAGTTTGAGTTAAGACTATATGTGCCTTCTTATCACTGTTATTGTCCTATTGCAACCTCATTAGCACCTCTGCAAAAGGAGACTGCGGTGTGCTTTAGCTGAAAGACTATAAACGTCCGATGGTTTGTATTTATGCCGTTTTTCGATGGCCAGGATTCTGCGAGAAGCCCAGTTCTGCGCTGATACGCAACAATGCCATGGCAGTACTACATCAAAAAGCCATTTCCCCAGTGTCAGGCTACACTATATCTGACTCCTATTGTCTCTTCCAGCACTCTACTCAAGCTTTGTTTGTTGTTTGTGCAGTGGTTCCTCTTCTTCTCTGATGTCCATAGAGATTTCGTCAAATAATTCATTAAATTCTGTGTAATAAGATGATTTAACCAGTGTTTTTCATACTGACCAATAGCTGGGCTACATCGTTAGCTAATACATAATCCATAATGCCTTTTACAATAATGTATTGTGTATTTATTGCCTCTCAAGATTAAATATGTTCTTTACTTTTTGGAATCAACCTCTTTAAAAACACTGTGGAGCTGCTGTAATCCTTAACTTACAAATAAATATGATCTGAAAGAAGAAACAGTTGCGATTGTGATTTACACAATAAAGTGGACAAAAACGAACTGGGTCAGAATCAGAAACTATAAGCAGCAACAGCAGAATAAACTTATCATACCATACCATAAACTGTAACCAGTCCAGAGTTCATGCACAGCAGGGTGATATCAGAGAATAGACAAAAATACTAATTGGATAACTATTTTTACTGAGTGTGAGTAGTATTCAGGAGAATGACTTCCTGGTTGTGCCATGTGATCAGTGTGTGATGTCAGTGTATAGTGCATTCTAGGTACACTCAAGTAAAAAGTGATTTTGTGTTTTAGTCAAGAGAACTAATATTATCAAGTTGAGTGAACTTATCAGCAAATACAACTCAGTAAAATGAGTTTAGAGAACTTTAACCTAAAAAAAATTAAAATACTTGTTAAGCCAATGAAAAAAATGTGATTTCAACCAACTTTTAGTAACTACATGTGTCTATGCTTTTTTTACAGTGTTGGTTCAAGCAGCTTTCCCATAATGCTCCTGGCACCATATATTTACATATTGGGTGTGGCCTCTCCCTTACTTACCATGTTTGTGTTGTCTGATGCCCAAAGCTACCTTATCCTGGTCATGGGATTGTGTAATGTATGGGTTGAGTGCTAGGTGTATGTAAGTGAACAGTATGTTCGCTCTTATGCTGCTCCTGTATTATGCCGTCATTATTGACTGTTTTATACAAATGTGTTAAGAATGCCTATATATGCGTACTTTAAAAATCTATTGAGCTTATTGAACAATTGTTGTGTGAACAAAACTCTGCTTGATTGCATAAACCTAACATAAATCTCAGTTATCATCTTGCATGGACTCAGTTAAGTTAAAATAACTTAAAATGTTATATATTTACAACTTAACTGAGTCAAAGAAAAATGCTGACTTGACTGAGTTAAGTTAAATAAACTTAAAATTCTATATATTTACAACTTAAACAGAGTCAAATCTAAATTATAGCTTGGCTGAATCAAGTTGAAAGAATGGACTGGCCAAGTATGTCTCTAGACCTAAACCCAATAGAGCACCTCTGGGCCATTCTCAGATGTAAAGTGGAGCAACTCAAACTCTGTGATGCCATGAAGGAGTGGAAGAGAATTCCAGTGTCAACCTGTGAAGCTCTAGTGAACTCACATTTGTGAGATATGGTTTACTATGTAGAGTATGTGCGTATAAGGCTTAACATGTTTAAAACAGTGGACATGATAGTGGAGTTCAGGAGCCCCCCACTTCTGCCAGCAATCATTCTCTTTAACAAGACATTGATGGCTCTGGGGTTCTTCCAGCTCCTGGCAACAACAGTCTCCAGGGACTTAGAAAGAGAAATATGAACATCAGCTCCATCATAAAGTAAGTGAGCTGTGGATGCAGTTTCTTTAAGCCAGCTGGAGCCTAATTTAATATTCTATACCGCACCTTATTGATAAAAGTATCAGGGCACCTACTCTTCTTCAGAAATCTAGGTATTAAACAAATGTTAATCCCCCTTTTGCCTAACCTCTCTTCAACTCCCTTCAACCCTCTATCTGACATTAAGTACAGTAACACATAAGAACACTGATTCTTACACTGAGTGTGAGTAGTATTAAGGAGAATGACTTTGGGGTTGTGTCATGTGATCAGATGAGTGTGTGATGTCAGTGTATGGTGCATTCTGGGTAGACTCTTAAAAAGTGATTTTGTGTTTTAGTCAGCGAAACTAATATATAAAGTTGAGAACTTACCAGCAAGTTCAACTCAATAAAATGAGTTCAGAGAACTTCAACCTGAAAACATGAACATGTTTGTTGAGCCAATGGGGGAAAAAATTGTGATTTGAACCAACTATTAGTTATGCTACACGTGCCAATGCTCTTTCTACATTGTTGGTTTATATAGCTTTCCCATAATGCTCCTGGCACTATATATTTCCATATTGGGTGTGGCCTCTCCTTTACTTACCATCGTTGTGTTGTCTGTTGCCCAAAGCTTCCTTATCCCAGGCATGTAAAAGTGTAAAATAAGTGTTGGTTGCCAGGTCTCAGTGTTGTGGGGTCTAAAAGCTAGTCATCTTTGTTCTGTTTCTTATTGGCACAATATGTTGGCTTGGAGCTGCAGAGTTCACTCTTTATAAAGTTTTCTTTTGTTCTCCTTCGTTGTTGGCTGCTCTGTAAAACATGTTGAAAACAAAATACGTTCTACATAAAATAATCTGAATTTTGTCAACAAAAAAATAAATAAATAAAAAGCTTTAAAAAAACGTATATCGGGGGAATTTTGCCATGTGTCACCCAGTTTGAAGGATGTTTGGACAAAACTTTTCCATTTAACACCCGAGTTCTCCTTTAACTTAGCCAAGTCATCATTTTGCTTTCACTAAGTTGTAAATTAAGTTATTATTAAGTTGTAAATATATACAATTTCAAGTTCATTTAACTTAACTCAATCAAGTTACCCTATTGATCTGACTCAGTTGAGTTGCAAATATATAACATTTTAAATTCATACAGCTTAACTCACCCAAGTTATCAATCAAATACTGTGTTATCTAAGACTGACATAATAACATTAGGGCAGTATAACAGTTAACTCTAAACAGGGAATTCTATAGCACCAAGCCAACATAATGTGACTTCTAACACAGCCTACAACACTCAGGCCTAACAATCAGAACACATATTACAACATTGCATGCCTAGGATAAGGTAGCTTTGGGCAACAGACAAACACAAAGATGGTTAAGTAAGTGAGAGGCCACACCCAAGATGCAAATTTATGGTACCAGGAGCCTTATGGGAAAGCTGTTTGAACCAACACTAAAGAAAGAGCATTGATATGTGTAGTGTAATAAAAAGTTGGTTCAAGTCACATTTTTTTCTCTTGGCTCAACAAACATTTTTAAGGGTTAAGGTAGAAGTTTTCTGAACTCATTTTAATGACTTGTACTGGTTGGTCAGTTAAATACACACACACACACACACAAAAAAAAAATCTGAGTGTTAGTAAATGTAACGTAATTAAATCTGTGTTATTAACAACAAAAATATATATGTTTCTACCTTTACATGAATATATCTAGTTTTTAATTACTCCACATTTGTTTAAAATACAAGACATTGTGCATTTTTTCCTTAATATTATTTATTTATGTAATCCCAACAAATCTATTTAGGTACACCTGCACAACAAACTAAAATCTTGTTATATTTACTAGGGTTTTAGTCACTACCTGTGTAGTGCTCTTTCTACAGTGTTGCTTCATGCAGCTTTCCTATGGGCTCCTGATACCATATATTTGCATATTGGGTGTGGCCTCTCCCTTACTTAGCATCTTTGTGTTGTCTGTTGCCCAAAGCTACCTTATCCTGGGCGGGTAGTAATTATAATATACGTTGTTGATTGGCAGGTCTCAGTGTTGTAGAGCTGTAAGAGCACATTAACTTTATTCTGTGTTTCTAGTGATCACTGTATGCTGACTTTGAGCTACAGAATTCACTCTTTACTGAGTTTGCTCATGTATTGTTCCATTATTATGCTGTCAGTTTTCACAGTTATATAATAATATACTAAATATGTTGAGAATACCCATGGTTAACTTAAAATGACAAGTTATGTGAATATTACTAAACTTTTAGTAATTCGGAAGTGTTTGTTAAAATAAAAATGAATTGTTAGTTTATTTGACTAAGCACACAATTTTTTTCAGTGTAGACATACTGAGTTGTACTGGCTGGTAAGTTCACTCAACTTGATAATATTAGTTCTCCTGACAATCACTTTTGAGTTTAGTATTGCATGCTTAAAGGAAAGTGCTGTATCTCCAGATCTGATACAACATTACAGTAGGAATGATGAGGGAAGCACAACCTGCACACCAGTGAAAAACAGCACGGCCAGACTCTGCTGAGGGAGACCAGCATGACACAGAATTTAAACCAGTGCTTTAGTCTACTGGAGCACTCAAAGCTCCTGATTGCAGAGTTTTCATACAGACAGCTACCAACCTAGATGAATTTGCTGACACTATACTGACAGTAAGGAGGAAACTTACAAACGTGGAGAATAGATGTTGTATATCAAGGCAAGGAAAGCTTAAAACAAAGAAATCAAAGCAGCACAAAAACTACTCCAGCAAAAGTTGAGTAGTAGGATGTCAGCTAACAACCCTTCTGCTGTGTGGAAAAGCCTACAAGACATCAGCAGCTAAAAGAAGCCATCCCCCAGGCAACGGGGGATAGTCATCTGGCTGACGAGCTGAAAACCCAGCACCACACAGCACTCCAGCTCCAGTTCACACCTCATTTAAACCACAGTTCAAACATAGGCATCTCTTCCCCAACTCAGCTCAGCAGGCTGCCCTCTTCAAGAGACAAAAAGCGAGGGAGGAATGAGGCCACGGTAATGGTTCACCCTCTCATCCTTTGCCAATTTTGTCATTTTTTGACCAATTTAGCTGAGCCAATAAAACCACTCACTCACTAGGACTCTTAGTAACACGAAGATGCTGAGACCAAAAAAACTTTAAAGTGATAGACTGGCACAAAGCATAGTAGCATGAAGTATCTGTACACAGGATAGCTAGAAGTTGGGCTCTCCACAATTCTGGCCTTTATGGAAGAGTGGCAAGAAGAAAACCATTGAAAGAAAGACAGAAATAATGTTTGCATTTTACCACAAGCCAGGTAGGGGACACAGCAAACTTGAAGGTTCTGTAAATGAGACCAAAGTTGTGTGTGGAAAGCGCTATGTGTGGTGAAAAAGTAACACTGCTCATCACCCTGAACACATAACCACTGTGAAACATGGTGGTGGAGGCATCATGCTGTGGGGATGCTTTTCTTCAGCAGGTACAGGGAAGCCGTTCAGAGTTGATGGGAAGATGGATTGAGCAAAATACAGAGCAGTCTAAAAAAAGAGAACGTCAAAAAGCTGCAAAAGATTAAAACTGGAAAGAAGATTTGTCTTCCATCAAGATGATGACCCATAAACCTACAGCCAGAGATACAGTGGAATGGTTTACACTCTAAAAAATAAAGCCTTGGATCAATAACAACAACAACAAAAAAAAATCAACACAATGTTTTGCAATAGACTTTCTGAGTTGTGTCAACTTCTTGTAGAATTACACTGATCCAAAAAAAATATTTTAAGTATGGTGAATTAGTTTTTCAGTTATAGTAGAAAGCATTTTTAACTAGCATGAACTTAATAACTGACACCATCCATCTTTACATTAACTGCACAAAAACAATTTGCATAAAGCAAACTTACATAACAAGCAGAACACTATTTTTTTTGTTAATGCAAGTAAGTAACTAAAAACTGATGACTTTTACTTATGTACCTTATTGCTATAAAAGCAATATAAGTATTGCACCAACACAGATACAACTTGCTGGACCAAGACAGCATATAGACTAAAAGCAACACAAAACACAGAAACTTGATCTTACAGCCTACAATGCTGAAGCCAACCAGTAATTGTTTAACACAGGGGTGTCAAACACATTGGCATATTGGCTGTCCTCTGAGGGCCAGATGTAACTTATAAATATAAGAAAATGTAACCGGATGTAATATAAAATGAATGTAATTACTCCTTAATGTTAAATAACTCTCAATATATTATTTATTCAATCAAATATTACAGTTGCATGGAAAAAATGTTTGCTTGTTGCTCTATTAACATAAACCCTTTTAATTTGTCATGTTTTGAAATCCAAAAACTCCATCAATCAAGAACCAAACTAGTCAAGTGAATAGAAATGACATCAAATACAAGTTATATTAACTTTGATCAAAACATTTGATACTGAAATAAGGCTTGATAAATATAAAATTAAAAATTGTGAGCTGTTAAGAACGTGACAGATTTAGCATTTCCTCAGATTTAGCAGTTCCTCACCCAACCACTAGTCGGAGCTGCAGCAGCAGCAGCACAAGCCCGCAGTCTTTACTGAGTCAGAGCTACAGCCCAGCCACGGGCTACAGAGCTCAGCTCAGCCAGTCTGCAGCGTTTTTAAAGTTTTTAAGTTCTTCTGTGTATTAAATAAAGGTTTTAACCCCACTAACCGGATAATACAGCTCTCTACAGTTCATCTTTCAGCCCAAGCAGCTAACAGCAGCAGTTTAGAGCAGCCGTCACGGAGGCACTGCTGGGATTACATTATAAACAGGTCAGTTAGCGCGCTGCTAACCTCATGATGTTTATAACTACGGAGTTTAGTGGACACACCACAGCAGCAAGGTTAGGCTGTTGAAGGCTACTGAAGACTATTAAAGCAAGCAACACAGCGTAAGCAAAAAAAAAAAAAGAAAAAACCACACACACACCAAAATACAAGTTAAGATAAAATACAAAAACGAACATAATAAAGCATAATTAATTAAATTGGATTGCGGGACAGACGTATGCTTATTTTGTTAACCCGTGAAGAGCCGTATGAAACTGTCTCGCGGGCCGGATGTGGCCCGCAGGCCGGTACTTTTTATGCCGCCTATTGTTATCAAAAATTATTAATAATTAATATTTAATATTTTTTCATTTTGATCTGCTCATATAACATGTTTTCTCAGCCTTCCCTATTGCTCCACTCAGTAACTTACTCAAAAAGCCTTCACTACCAAAGCCAAATGATATTGCATATCATATTAGTGAATCCCAAGAGAAGGCAGCCTGTGGTGAATAACTTCACACTGATGGTGAGTGAGAGGTAGGAGGGTGGGAGGACACGCCCAGTATGCAAATAGTGTTACCAACGTCAGGTAAAAACCCCTGCAGAATTGCTCAGTAGACAACAATTAACGTTTAAGAGTTAATCTGAGCATGTGCAGTTGTGCAGAGTAGTTGGTTTGGCCGCAACTAGAGTTTAACTACAATTTGTACATTTTGCAACACAAATTATTTAGTTAGGCTTTTAACTTTTAACAAGAAAATTAATAATGTTAGTTGAGGCAACTAGTTTGCTGTAGTTTATGGCACAATTCAATATTTACGTAAAAATCACCTTAAGAAGAACAATTTTTTGTTCTTCTTAATGATAAGCTACACAAAAAAGTTTTGTTTTTTGTGTAGCTTATCATTACCAAGAAATCTTTTATTAATATGGTTGATTTGCTCATATGATAGATTTTCTCAACCTTATTTATTGCCCTTATAATGTCAGTTTTGCTGAAGTTGATTTAATAAAGTAAAAAAAAAAAGTCAATATTCAACAGTATGATTAACTTTATTTAATCTTTTGGTCACACAGCTCATCCCTCACATACTTGAAACTGGTGCCTGCTGGAGCCTCTCTACTTCTCCAGACTGATCCCCAACATGTCCAAGAGGGAGAATTCAGATGGATGAGTAAAATAAGTTTCCCAAAACAGATAATTAAGTTGCCAGAAAATGAAATTAATAAAACAATAAATGAAAATAAAAATCCAGCCAAATTCACATAACTTTTTTTATCTCATTTATTTAAGTATGGGTTAAGGCCAATATAATTACTTTTAGAATGGCTGAGTGAAAAATCCTGACCTAAATACAATTGAGCATGTATGGCAATGGCATGAGAATTGCTGTTCTTGGATGCTCTTTACCTCATCTGGTTGAGCATTAGATATTTTAAAGTGAAAGTTTACTTAAAAAAGTATTGATATACTGTTCCAATTATTATTATTTGTAAACTTAGAAAACCATGTATCATTACTTTGTGGAATGAAGATTGTGTTGGTCTAATCCCTTAATATCTCAGTAAAATACAGACAAACCAAGTCTCCCTGAAGCTGCGGGAGTCTCCCGCATTTCGGTAGCGACTCCCTGATGCCCGCGAGTCACATAAAATCTCCCGGAATTCAGAACGAGTGCCCCAAGAGTGCACTGCACACAAACGCGCACACAGGCGACAGACTTTTTTTTAGTGTTTAGTTTTTAGTGTGGGCGGGCAGTGTTTTTCCCTCCTCCCGGACGGGATTTGTTCAGTGAGTGAGAGAAAGCAGATCATGGCGGAGGCAATATTAATAATTATTGTAATATGATATGAAATGTTTTTGATGTTGTGCAATTTTTTGTGATATTTTAACTGTCAATTTTTGTCAAATAAAGGCTTTTTTTCCACAAAAAAAGGAAAGCAGAGGCAGAGCCTTTCAAAAAGAAAAAAGATAAAACTAATTTCACCTCAGAAGTCAATGTTTCCAGTGCTTAGTCTTGCATTAAAACTGTCCTCTGAATAAATCACAACAATTCACAGCTCTACACATTTTGCGGAGAAGCCCACCTCTGGCAGCTGTCACTTTCCATCATTTCTGACAGGAGGATGATGGCTGTGGAGTTCTTCTAGCTGCAGGGAAGTGTGATATGAACAAACAAAGCCCATCAGTGACTGTACTGCTTCCTACACCAGCTGAAGAAGTTCATCCTGCTTCAGGAGCTGCTGGTTCAGTTCCACACGTGCATCACAGTGTCTGTCATCACCAGCTCCATCACAGAGTCTGGTGCAGCTCTGCCAAAACAGACTTTCAGAATCTGCATTGCATCATCCTATCAGAAAAGAGCAATGACTGTCACCTGCCAACCCTGTTCAACCTGCATACCTCCAAAACTGTTAAAAAAAAAAATATATATATATATATATATATATATTGGCTCAACTTAACTCAGTCAAATCATCATTTTGCTCTGACTGCAAATACATAACATATAATATTTTAATAATTTCACTCAACTTAACTAAGTAATGAATAGTTTAATTAATTCAAGTTTATTTTATATTGTAGGTATTAAATAAGGTGCTTTCAACATGTTTAGCACATTTTTATAGAACTGCTAACACATACAGCGTAACACCATGATAGCATAAGAGTATTCACTGCAGCTCCAAGCCAACATAATGTGACCAATAAGAACCCAGGAAAAAGATAATTAGCTTTTACACCCTGCAACACATGACTAGGATAAGGTAGCTTTGGGTAACAGACAACACAAAGATGGTAATTAAGGGAGAGGCCACACCCAATGTGCAAATATATGGTGCCAGGAGCCTTATGGGAAAGCTAGATGAATCAACACTGTGGAAAGAGCATTGACACCTGTAGTAACTAAAAGCTGATTCAAATCACGTTTATGTTTTCAGGTTGAAGTTCTCTGAATTCATTTTATTGAGTTATACTGCCCAGTAAGTTCACTCAACTTGATTATATTAGTTATATTAACTATTAACTAAAACACAATTACTTTTTAGAGTGTAGTATTGAGACATTACTATAGTTACTATTACAATCCTATATTACTGTAGTTATTTTAAGCTAAGTTATTTTAATATCTTAACATATGCATACTATAGTCATTTTTATAACCACAAATTTGACGTTAAAGCGACACTATTAAATATTAAACAAAGTAACGCGATCAAAGTTACTCACAGCGCACAGCATTGAGAGCACAGCCAACACAGAGCATGTGCATCTCAGAAAACAAACAACAGCTTGTTCTTACAGGCTACAGTGCAGAGACCAGACATTTAATCACAGTAATTGAGTTACAAGTTTACCTAAGGTAGCTTGGGGGGAATCACTACACACTGATGGTGAGTGTTAGTCAGAACTACGGGGCACACCCACTATGCAAACAGCTTGTGCCAGAAGCCAATAGAAAAGAAGCTGCCAATGACAACAGACTAAACTTATTATTATAAGTTGGTTCTCCAAAGTTCTAACTCAAAGTTCTCTGTTTGAATGTATAAGTGCCCACTAACGTCCAGGTAACTCAAAATAGTTGAGTAATGTTTAGAAATACCCAATTTTATGAAAAACAGACTTAATTCATTTAAGTTCACACTTTTTTATGGTTTTAAACCAGAACGCAGCAGCACGTCTGGTCTTCAACCAGCCAAAATGGGCACACCCCACTGCTCATTGAGCTCCATTGGCTACCAGTTGATGCTCGCATAAAATTCAAAACTCTTACAATCGCCTACAAGGTGATGACCGAACAGCTCCTTCCTACCTGCACTCACTCCTGAAGGCTCACGCTACCTCCCTTCTACACTAACTACTTCTAACCTCATTTCCTTCTTCCCCTCCTTCACTCCTCTATCCCATTATTTCCCTTCGACCCCCTTTAAGCCCTATCTAAAGATGTTTTACCTTTAACTTCTATTACCTTGTACTTGACTATTGCTTTGGACAAAAGCGTCTGCCAAATGTAATGTAATGTAATGTAAAAAAAAAACATTGTGTGCTTTACATCTTTTATGTTCTCATTTTCACTACAAAAAGGCACAGAAAAACATGGTCAGAAAGCAGAGACATTGTAAGAAAGAGTGAACATGAGTAAGAACATGGCCTAGAAATGTTAAACAAGACTTCTCTAGAGCAGGGCAAACAAAGGAGTATATATAGAGACGCTAATGAGTTCATTAAAGTGGGAGCACGAGCAGAAGTGTAAGCAAGGCTTTGCGAAATGCCAAGACAAACAAAGGAGTACACATCGTGCTGCTAATGAGTGCTTTGAATAGGAGCAGGTGCAGATCATAATAAGTGAGCAGTGCCAGTGCAGAGGTGGACCTGCAGTGACTCATTCACACACCAACATGCCTTAATTACTGCGTTTACTCTTAACTATTTCTGTCACATGTGTTCTGCAAGAGGAATTTGTTTACGTATTTATAGATGCAATTAAAAATGCTCCATAGGCATAATATTTCAAGGAAAGAATCAAACTTTATGATGCATACACGCAGCTTTACTTAATTTTTTTACAAGGTTTCTAAGCTAAAGAAAAACTCATGTGACATTTAAAAAGCATGTTTAAAAGTCTACTCTTTTCTTTGGTTTTCTCTCAAGAAAGTCGTTATTGTAAAGAAATGGTTGACTGCATGTCCAAATAATTGATATTTATGACAAAAAAAACACTCCTGTTACTGGCACTCACTCCTGTTACTTTTTATGCATTAAAGTAACAGGACTGAGTTTTTAGCATAGAATAAGCAAAAACATGAAAAATAGCTAAATGGTGGCTATGCTATTAGCATGACGACACTGAGCACTTTCTAGAGATTTTCCCAAAATTTGTATTTTAAAAATAAACAAATTACATCTAAGAATTAATTTAAGATAACAGGAGTGAGTGTTGAGATCATAGACTGTATATAAAGATGGACGCCGTGTCGCCGTTCCCATTCATTCAATGAAAATGAAGCCAAAATCTTCCGCCATTTTGGCGATTCAGAGACCAGAGTCTGCGCAGTAGAGACCAGAGGAGGGAGAAAGACTGTGGAGAGACAGCCTACTCATTTAAATAAACCCGCCCCTGAGGGCTGCCTCAACAGAGCTCACACAGTCTGACAAACCGAGCCGAGCGGAGAACTTATCTGCAGCACGATAAGGTTAATATTTTCATAGTAACAGTGCAGTTCGTGCACGTTATGGATATTAACCACATGATAGTTCTGTATGTAGCAAGTGGAAGTGAATAAAATACAGCGAAAAAAAAACATCACCAAACGGCAGTGAATGCCAGGACTAGTTATTGCTTTAAACAACGAGACGAATCCGGTACTGAAGCTCAGTTAATTTTGCTGCTGAGACAAACTGAGCACATTTGGCTAAATTCTGCACGGATTATGCAGAGTCTAAACCAGTGCTGCCGTACATCAGCGGATCTCGGGCAGAGCCTTCATGCTATCTGGGTCAGCTTGCCGCACGCACCGGTGACGGGCGAAGCCACTGACCAAGTAAAAATATGAATTCTACAGAGTCTAGCGAATATAGTTAGTTAGATAACTACACTGATGTTAGCTAACAAATTAAGCTAGCTATAAAATCCAACCGAGATTAAATGGTTCGTCTAAGATGATAACTAATAAAATAAAATGCACACAGACAAAGGAGTGGAGGGAAAAACAGCCAGCAAACTTACCGAAAAAACTGCAAAGAACTTTGTCCAGAATGTCTGTTAGAGCAATTAACAGCAGAACACGACATTAATAATACAGCTATCTAAATTCAGTTTAGCTAATAAAAAATAAGAATGGTAGTACAGTTAGCTAGCTAAACGTTTGACTAACTACTAGTACTAGTCTACTGCTTGACGTAAGGGGAAAAAAGAACATGATGCAGGTTCGGTCTGTTATTGGTCCCGCCCATACAGTCATTGGTCCCACCCCGGCTAGGTGTAACCCAGCCCTTTTTACAATAACCACACCTTTTTAAATAGAGCTGAATAACGCTTTAAAAAACGAATTCTGTGGGAATATAAAAAAATTGACAATATAAGCAGAGGTTACACCAGCTGTTGCATTTAAATAAAGGAGGAATAATTACAGTATATTAGAAAAAAACGTGATTGAAAGTTGTCTGTTTTGCCATTGAAACCTATGGGGGTGGGTGGGGTTATACAGCTTTCTGCAGCCGAACAGCAGGGGGCGCCCAACCTGTGGTGGCTTCACTTTTGAGAGACGATGTTCTGTCCAGCTATATACAGTCTATGGTTGAGATTGACCTCCTCAGATCAAATATACAGAAAAACAAATAAGGGAACTTAATTTTGGTCTTCCCATGGTCTTCAGAAGAACCAGCTGATGTCACTTCCTGTTGCAGATGTGACTTGCAGAATTTTCCAGATGTTTCAGATTGGTTAATGTTTTATGGTAACAGGACTGAGTGAAACCCACACAGCAAATTCTGTTTTTTGAAATAAACTCCCTGTGAGTTAATATCAACTCATTTTAAGTGTACATGCGTGATCATCGAATACACTCTGTAACAGAGTTAAAGTAACTCTTTTCTGGGAGTTGGCCTTTTAACTCTGTTCGGGAGCTAAATCTGAACTGTTGTGGGAGTTCGAATATTTATCCCATCTAGAGTAAAATACAGCTCTCATCTGGAGTTCATTTTACCATAAACTCCTTCACAATAAAACTTTGTTATTAAACAAATATTATAAAAAAAAACATTGTAATATTTTAAAACCCTGGAACATTAAGGAGTAAAAATGACATCAAGAAGTGACTCTACTGATACTCTACTGAATACACCACAAAAGAGTTCCCCTCAACTCAACTTGTAGTTTAAGTTCAAGAATAAACACTTTCACACATTTTTGTTTAACTCCAGGTTTTCAAACTCCACAAATTTGCTGTGCAGGTATGCAACTAAAATGTGTATTTTAACTTAAATATTATAGATTTATTATGAAAAAATAAATATTTGTAAAGTATAGATGGGATTTGAACACAACAATGCAAAACAAATTACATCTCTGAAGGATTTTAATAATTATATTTCATGGTAAAGTTTATAGTTAGGGAGTGGGGACAGATAACAAATGCTATTTAATTACATATCTTACTTTTGCAATTAGCTCAATGTACACAGCAAGTTTCTGGAGTTAAAAAATCTGAAGTAAAATAAAAATGTGTGAAAGTGTTAAATTGTGTGAGTTTATTCTCCAACTTAAACTACAAGTTGAGCTGAGGGGAACTCTTTGGTGGTGTAGAGTTTATTTCAGAGTTTATTCCAAGGTGTTGAGGAGCGTAACTGAACTCTCTAATGGGCGTGTCCCCCAATCCCAGCTCACCATCAGTGTGAAGTCTTGCCCACCCAGGCTCCTTCCATGGGGTACAATTGTTTGCCTAGCTGAAGTGTTGTTGGCTTTAAAAGCAAGTTACCATTTTCTGCACTGTTAAGTATGACAACGTGCTGTCAAAATTAATACCCTAGTATACACTTGTTGAGTGTAAAATTGTTGTCTTTTTTGCTTTTAAATGTTCTAGGGTTTTAAAATATTACAATGTTTTAAAGAATGTTTGTTTAACAAACACAAAATTTTGCATTGTTTGGTAACCTTGTGAAGGATTTTATGGTAAAATAAACTCCAGCTGAGAGCTGTATTTTACTCTAAATGGGATAAATATTTTAACTCCCACAGCCGTTCAGCTTTAACTCCTAAACAGAGTTAAAAATCCACCTCCCAGAAAAGAGTTACTTTAACTCTGTTATATAGTGTATTCGATGGTCAAACATATACACCTAACATAAGTTGATATTAAATTTTAGGGAGTTTATTCCAAAAAAATTGCTCTCTACATGTAATTTCCTGGGCACAAAAATGGCACCGATTCAGTGGAATATGCTATATATATATGAAGCAACACAATCAATATTTTGCTCATAAGCTCCCCTACAGTGAGGGAGTACAACACCACTAAAGGACATACTTTTCTGGACAAGCTGAGATATACCAAACTAACACTGAAAGTGAAAGAAGTGTGTAACTAATGTAACTAATGTGGAACAGTAAAAATACTGGACTTTACTTGAATTGTGCATGGGTTATGTAGTTGTTGCCAGCATTATGTTGACAGTATCAAGGACAGTGATGCAATTATCCATATTACAAGTCAGTGGAACGTTATATTTTTTGGGAAAAATGCTACATTTCGTTGTTTTAAGTTTTTATTGTTGTTTAAAGTGAAATCTATGAAAAACGACGGGTAATAATCAACACAATGATTAATCTAGACTATTAATCTAATAGTCTACATTTATGATATGAATGAAGACTTGTGACATCCAAGGTCATAAATCTATTGCTACAAAGGCAAAGTTTTAGTTGATAACTTCTTTTAATTTAAAAGTAGAAGCAATCATACAATGAAACCTTTTTTTTTGTAAAAAGAGTAAAATTAATGAAAGAACAATCGTTCTTTCTCTCGGTTAATGTGAAAAAGAATTTGTTCTGACCACCATGTCCTGGATTCACATCACCAGCTCCAGAACCTTGTGGAACACGGTGCTCATGCTGGAGGAGAAAAAGCACTCGGACAGCCTCCGTGTCCTCTGAGCTGTAATCTCCAGGGCCCTGAGTGAAGCACAGTACCAGCTTCTAAACAAGGTGTGTGCTGAGAGACGGCCTGTGCTGCAAGACTGCTTCACACGGCTGAGCCTCGCTAACTGCTGCCTTCAGGGAAACATTGCCCCACGGTGTCCTTCTGAATGAGATGGAGGAACTATATTACATTGTCATTAAAGATAAAGACAGGCAAACGCTGCCACACAGTCCCTCATATGACTGCCAGCATGTCTGCAGAAACCAACCAATCAGCTCCCTCTGCTCTGTGTAATAAGTGAGAGAGCTGACAAAGCTTCTTCAGTCTCTACAGTCCTACACTGTAAGCCCGGATAAGTTGAATTTACTTAGAAAAAATTTAGGAAACTGGCTGGCTTAAAAAGTTAAGTAATGGGTAACGAAAACTTAAGTTAGCATAAATTAAAGCATCAAGTTATTACAACTAAAGGGGAAGCTGATTTAGCTTTTTCATTTTTGTTATACTGTAAGACCAGATAAGTTGAGTTTACTTAACTTTTCTAAGGCAGCTGGTTTGCTCAAATTTTTTAAGCAATAGAAAATTTAAACTTGAGTAGACATAAAGTAAATCAAGTTTTTACAGCTAAAGAAGAACTTGATTTATTTCTTAGGTAGCCCAGGAGGGAATCACTACAGACTGATGGTGAGTGTTAGTCAGAAACTGTTGGACACACACAGTATGCAAACAGATTGTGACAGAAGCCAATGGAAAAGAAGCGGTTAATGACAACAGATTAAACTCAGTTATTATAAGTTGGTTTAACTCAAAGATCCCATTTTGAATTTGTATGTGCCCACAAATGTTCAACTAATTCAAATAGTTTAGTAATGTTTAAAAATCTATGTTTTTTGTAAGACAGGCAGTTCAAAAAACTTGTGTTTACAGTGTAGTTCATGTCCTTGCATATATTAAGAATATTGACAATATATGTTAAACCACAAAATAGTTTTATTTTTTTCCCCTTTTTGACTGTAGTTATGAAACAACATGAGATAAAATATAATATTTACCACAATGTAAACAGTGATTTTGTGTTTTAGACAGGCGAACTAATATTATCAAGTTGAGTGAATTTACCAACCAGTTCAATTCAATAAAATGATGCTTGTTGAACCAATGGGGAAAAACGTAATTCAACCGACTCTTTCTACATGGTTGGTTCAAATAGCTTTCCCATTAAGCTCTTGGCACCATATATTTGCATATTGGGTGTGGCCTCTCCCTTACTTACCATCTTTGTGTTGCCTGTTGCCCAAAGCTACCCTATCGTAATCATGCTGTAGTGTAACATATATTTTGGTTTCAAGGCCGCAGTGTTGTAGACTGTAAGAGTAAGTTTCCTTTGTTCTCTGTTTCTAGTGCTTACAGTCTGTTGGCTTAGAGCTAGAGAGGTTTCGCTTGTGCAGCTGTTGTATTATGCTGTCAGTTTCGGTAGTTCTTTAAAAATGTGCAACATATCTTGAGAATGTCTATATATATATATATATAATTTAAACAAACTTAATTCTTTAAGCCCACAATTGTTAAACAAATTACATAATAAAAATTCTGCATGTTCACAACTTAACTGCATTAAAGCAAAATGATGACTGTTTCTTCTCTCCCTACCGTCAGTATCAACAGTCTTTGAGAGATGCTAGGTGTTTATTACATACATGCTGCACTCAGACATAAGTCATGGTATGGATGAAAGATGTTTTATAATCTACAGGTCATCAGAAGCCTTGCAGTGAATCATGGATAATTTGCAACACACACACAGAAAAAAAAAGTCTACTATATGAAAGCACACTTTGCACGCATGGTTTTGCACTGACAGATTATTTGCTGTAAAATATGATTTTCATATGGTAGGTGCATATGGTATTTATATTGATGTGTATGGTGTTCTGTAAGTATGTGTATTACTTTTTTTTTGTGGCAGGTTGGTTTATGAGAAATGCACGGGTTGAAAATTGCAATCCCACCACTGAAATCACTCAGTGAACTTAAGATATATGAAGATCATCAAAAAAGCCCAGACCGGAGGTGTGCAAAAATAATGGAATGTCATCCACAACAATAAGTGCACATTTCTTTCTCTACAGTTACATTATACAGTGTGACGTTCTGTCACCAGAGCTTTAGAACCTGTGACTGTGTGATAATACCCTGCTGGCCTCAGCCTATTTCATCCTGTTTTTCATTCATGTATGGAACCACACAACATAATCAGTGCACTGATTCTCATCATACAGTGCAGGTAACAGGCCAGCATGTGTTCTGGTGTTATTTAAAAACTGGCACGAGGAAAATAGATGCAGCTAAATTGTGACGAGAACAATTAAGAGGAGGTGGACAAATCCTCTCACTGTACTCTTGGAAGCTGAAGTAACCCAGTTACGTGAACTATATTCTACAACAAGGAACTGAGAACATTGGGGCCAGAGAACCGCCTGGAGCACAGAACTAAAAGTGCCTTTTAGTCCATTTGTTCATTTAGAGTAGGCCATTCAGCACTTTCAACACTAAGAGTCTTTGGTGGAACCTCATGTTTCTCTACAATGTTTAATCAAAAAATTCTCTTGCCCAAAACTCCCTTATCCTAGGCATGCATTAGTGTAGTATGTGGCTTGTTTGCCAGGCCTCAGTGTTGTAGGCTGTAAGAGCAGGTTGCCTTCATTCTGTGTTCCTAGCGCACACAGTATGTTGGCTACAGTTAATATTTGCAATTTTTTAAAAATATTCAGTTTATGTTTATATATGTATATTTGTATATATGCACTGTGAGGTGGTTTATAAAGTATATTATTAATGGTTATTAATTAGGCTGCAAATAATTTAAAACTCATTAATAAGCAGTTAATAAATAAATAACAACATAGATAGAAATGGCAAAGTAGTGATTCCACACTAATTTCTACTGTCACTTCAGATCTTTCTAGAAACTGATCTTACTTTGTGTGTTACTTTTTGTGTTTAAACCTGTCATATTAATATATTTGTAAGTATGTTTAACTATGTACTATAAATTAAATGAGAAATCTACTCTAAGCCAGTGTTTCTCAACCAGGGTGCCGCGGCACCCTGGGGTGCCGTCTGACTTCATGGGGGGTGCCGTCAAAATATTGCGCCTCACGTGCATATTTCCTTTCCACAGTCAGCTCGTGTCGGGGGGTGTCCCAATTCACAGGCAGCATACTCTGAAGGATGCGACCCACAGAGGCGGTGTATTACTGCGCAGCTGTGACGCAATCTGTCTACAGCCTCTGAAGGATGCAGCCCCTAAATTGGGACACACTGTAAAGTTTTTGTCCCCCCACGCGATGCACGCGCTATTTTATTTCATATTCCGCCAGCAACACCCCTCGTTCTCACCTGAAGTACTGCACCAGCACACCCCCCCCGTCCGTACACTGGGGTGCCTTGACATCTCGCATATATTTAAAGGGTGCCGTGATAGGAAAAAGGTTGAGAAACGCTGCTCTAAGCCTTTTATCTGCTTTATTTGTTATTGATTTACAAGCATACCATACTCGGCTTTGAAACTTCCAATAATCAGTAAACAATCCATGAGTTTAAAAGAAATTGTACCGTCAAATTACAAATTAAAGAGGACCACTACACATCATTTACAGTTTTACATTTGAGCACTTTTTGAGCTATTTTGCCATTTGATATTCTGCAATTACAACTGTGTTATTATAACTGATGCATTGATATGCATAATATATAATCATGTTTATTTCTCAGATTTTATGGAAGAATGTTCATTACAACTAATGTGTTCATTAATCACAGCGTTGGAATTCCTGACACTTATCTATTAGTGTACGTATTTTCCCAGCTCCTGTTTCTCCTCCTGTGCTTACTGGGGGGTGTTGAGGGGTGTTCTAGCGGGGGCTTTCTGTCAGCCCCTGGGTTCCTGCTGAGCTGCTTTTCCCCTGCGGTGCTTGAGTCATAGTTTGCAAATCTCACTCGGCTCTCAGTGGTGAAAAACTCCTGCTGTCACCAACCTCTAATGTGTCGGAGAAGCGTTAGGCACAGCTTGGCAGGCAGTCTCATACTGTACCCGAGTGAGATTCGGCTTCTTCAAATGGCCCTCCTTCACAACACTGGGGGATTTAGCTCAACAGTGGCTAAATGTAAATCTTAAATGCTCTGAAATAAGAACACATTGGTACACTTTGGAAATCATGGGCACTGAAACCTGTTGGCCTCTATTATAAATGTACCTGTAGCTTGACTTAATGGTTTTTGCTAAGAATATATATACAAATTACAGACCATGCCAATAGTTCTTTAATATTACAGCTCTAGAAAAAATTAAAAGACCACTTCAGTTTCTGAATCAGTTTCTCTGATTTTGCTATTTATAAGTATATGTTTGAGTAAAATAAACATTGTGATGACTATGTTGTGTTACATTGTAATTACCTTAATATTTTCCATGACAGGGTTGACAGATATGAGAAATATAAGATAAATAGGTTATATATTAGATAAAAGGATTTTGTTAACTGTTTAACATTTACATTTAAGTAAATGCCTTGAAATTACCTAAAATATCTTGAAAATGAAATAATGTGAAGGTTGTGATGTCACATGCAATTATTTAGCTAACAACCCAGAATATGTTTTATATTTAGGATTGTTCAAAGTAGCACCTCTTGCTTAGATGACAGCTTTGCTGTCTCCCCCTTTCTTTTTAGAGTCACCTTGAATGGCTTTTGGTTAACAGCCGTGCTGAACTTTTAAGAGTTAATTATTTGAATGTCTTGCCTCTTAATGTGTTTGAGAGCATCTGTTGTGTTGTAAAGAGATAGACTCATATTTGTTATATAGTAATGTTTTAATCCAAGAAATACTTAACTGAGTAAGGAAAAAAATACTTTAAAAATCCAAAAAATCAAGAGCCAAGATTCAAGATTTTTTTTTTGTCACGTCACAGAGTACAGGTGTACATGTGAGTGAAAAACTTGGGTGCAGATTCCCACCAATGTGCAAAGAACAATATTTACAAGAAGAATAATTAAATAAAAATGTATTATAAAATAAGACATACAGATACCTTTACAGTATAAACAATATACACAGTATACTCAATAACAATACACATAATAACTTGCTTTATAGACAAATATAGCACAGAATAAATATTGCACAGATGTAGATATGCAGATATCTAGAGTGTGTGTTTGTGTGGAAGTGAGGAAATAGTCCAGTAGGTGACAGAATAACTATGCGTAAGTGCAGGTAAAGAATGAGTTAAGTGGGAAGTGGGAAGTGGGAAGTTAAGTGGGAAGTACAATACAAGTACAATAAGTACAAGTACAAAGTACAATTAAAACATTTCAACTTTCAAAGTATTCTCTCAAATGCAGTTGCAAAGACCATCGAAATTGTTATGATGAAACTGGCTCTTATCAGGACCACCCCAGGAAAGGAAGACCAAGAGTTACCTCTGTTGTGCGGAATGAATAATTCAAATTAAATGGGCAGCACTGCAGACATGGCAAATAAATACACCCTAACATAAAAAAAAACAATACACTGTATAAAATCTTAAGAAATACTTTAAAGTGATGGTTAACATTTTCTTTATATTAGTGATAATGTGTTATATCAGAGTCTTGAAGTCTTGAAAAACGTATTGTTATGCATTGTTTGTATATAAATAATTATACTGCAACACAACCTTCATGTTATATTAAATAAGGCCCATATAGTACATTAGCATTTTTTTCTTTTTCAGATTTTCCTCCAGCTTAACATAGTCACAGCTATACATTTAATACACCTCTCTTGGTCAGGTTGTCCGCTCACACGGATTTTCCTACCATTGCTTTGCTGATGACACCCAGCTATACCTGTCGTTCTCACCTGAAGATCACTCAATCTCTGCACGGATATCGCAGTGTCTCTCTGACATATCCTCATGGATGAAGGAGCATCACCTTCAATTAAATCTCTCAAAGACTGAACTTCTGGTCATACCAGCAAAACCATCTTTTCAACACAACTTCTCTATAAGTATCGACTCTCTCTCTCTCTCACTGACAAAGGTTGCTAGGAACCTGGGTGTTCTGGTTGATGACCAACTCTCCTTCATGCACCATGTGGCCTCAGTTGCTCGGTCCTGCCGCTTTGCGCTCTATAACATCCGAAAAATTAGACCGTTCTTGACGCAACAGGCCACCCAACTCCTGGTGCAAGCGGTCGTCATCTCACGCCTCGACTACTGCAATGCCCTGCAAACTGGCCTCCTGGCCTGTGTAGTAAAACCACTCCAGATGATCCAGAACGCAGCAGCACGTCTGGTCTTCAACCAACCAAAACGGGCACATGTCACCCCGCTGCTCATTGAGCTCCATTGGCTACCAGTTGATGCTCGCATCAAATTCAAAGCTCTTACTATCGCCTACAAGGTGATGACAGAACAGGCTCCTTCCTACCTGCACTCGCTCCTGAAGGCTTACGCTACCTCCCGGCCGCTGCGCTCCTCCAATGAACGTCGCCTCGCTTTGCCAAACATTCACACAAAGCAATCCAGACTGTTCTCATACAGAGTTCCCCAATGGTGGAACAAACTACCTTCCACTACCAGATCAGGAGAATCTCTCACTATCTTTAAGAAACTCCTGAAGACAGAGCTCTTCAAAGAGCACTTACTCTCTTAACACCTCTAACACACTAACTACTTCTAACCTCATTTCCTTCTTCCCCTCCTTCACTCCTCTATCCTATTATTCCCCTTTGACCTCCTTTTATCCCTATCCTTTTACCTTTAAACTTATTTTACATTGTACTTGACTATTGTAAGTCGCTTTGGACAAAAGCGTCTGCCAAATGTAATGTAATGTAATGTAATGTAATGTAATGCTGACTCAGTATATAATCAGAACTGTGTCTATGGAGAGGTCTGTGAAAGATTAACACACTGTGCATGATTACACAACAGTGTAACATTACACTCCTACATCTGTATGTTTAGAGTATGTTTTTTCTTCTTTACAATGAGCAGATTTAGCAGGGCTGTAATTACCACAAATGCCACTGTTCTGACAGCGTAAACTGAGGCAGCCCTCTAACCGGCTATTTCCCCGCCGTGGGTCACTCAGATAAAGAGCATAATTACTGGTCTAATTTGAGCACAACATGTTCTTCTCCAAGTGCCTCGGTTCTTTGTTCCTCCCAACATGTTGTGTTAAATGCTGAGAACATTTGGAAGCGTGTGTGTGAGTGTGTGTGTGAGTGGGCCATGTTTTCTGTCTCAGAGCCACTGGGAGAAATAGTAGGCCCATTTTCTGAATACCATATTTTTTGGTGCACTGGATTATGAGGCGCACTATCGGTGAACATCTATTTTCTGGTCTATTTTCATACATAATGCACACTGAAATCTTAAGGCACATTTTAAGAGACATTACAAGGAACTTCTAATTCAGCAGGACTTGTCGCTGGGTGGTGGTGAGGGGAGGTAGCTAACTAAGTTAAGTAAAGCTAAGCTAAGTAAATAAAACTGTAATAAAAAAAGACTTTCTTTTAAAGTCAAACGAGCGCTTGATGTTAATCTACACGGATTTCTCTCCTGAAAACTGTTTTTTGGGTGAGTAAAGCACTTCTGTTTATTTGCAGTAAGCTTAGATTCACTAGATTCAGTACCAAGGCTGTATGTAGCATTAGCTTTAGTGGCTAACCGCTAGTGGTTAATTCCGCCTGACAGCACTACACTGAGGAACCCTGAGTGTTTCAGTAAGCCGGGTGATATTAGCTACCATTTCGTCCCACATAGCTTGTTTTAACACAGTAAACACACACAGACTACACTCTGATATGCTCCCCTCTAAACGACGAAAGAGTTAGTGCGGTTAGCAGCTAATGCTTATTCTGCTCAAGCAGTGTTAGCTGGTGTTAGGAGCAGGCTACAGGCTGATAATACTTACCTCTGAATGGCTAAAGAGCTAGCACTTAGTGCAGGTAGCGACTAATGCTAATACCAGCAGTGCTAGCCATGATTAGCATCAGGCTACAGGCCAATAATACTCACCTCTGAATGGGTAAATAGTCTGTTTTTGGCAGATTGCTATCTTAGCAATGGAAAACCCAGGTGCACCACTGAATGAAAAGAGCAAATTAACCATCAGACATTTATTGCTATCTTGGCAACACAGGTGCACAAGTTTCCTGTTATGAAGCGCAGAAACACTGCGCCCTTAAAATACCAATCCGCCAAAGTCAGAGCGCACATGCCTCTTACAAGAAATGCCAATAATGGCAATAACGACACACATTACACCTAAAACACATCCATGATTAATAAGAAAGTTAGTACATTAGTACTTTTCCCATCGTTATGATAGCAAAGACACAAGGACACGCACTAAATCAAACTGTTTGGTGTGACTCAGAGAAGAAGAAGCCATCTAAGCCACCTGTCAGCAAACCAACATCACATTTGTTTGCAATGGCTTCTTATCATCTTTAGCAACAAATTCAGATTCTGTTATCTGACTACAGATTTTTTGAGGCGTCATGGTCAGAGTTTCAATCAGCAATCTGAGTCTCTGACACACCAAATATTAATATATGTATGTGGCTAAACTCTTATCAGAATACAATCCAGATTAGACTAGTCACCAGGCGTAAACAGGGTCAGAGACTATTTAAGGTCCAATCTTAGTGCATATTAGATACCTTTCACAATCTGCAGTAGGCCTATACTAATATATAACATGCAGTACAGCATCATTTATGAGTTGTCTGTCAGAGACACTTTTTGTAAGATATATTATACGAGACGATAGCGAATGTCATTGCCGGTCACTAGAGATTTGTTGTGCTGGCTGTATCTTCTGGCCATCTTTTGGCATTTCTCCAGCCCCACAGTAGGTACGCATGTGCTGGACCCATACATTACTGGCAGAGCCAAGGGTCTCCGATTTTTAACATTTTTTTGTGTATGTGTTTTTGTTTAGAAAAACAAAAGCATGTAATTTAGCTTTCATTATTGGTTGATTAAAGTTATTTATAGCGTTGTATCAGGAATGATGGTGGTTGATAAGGGGAAAAAGAGAGGAAGGGAGGCAGATTGGCACAGAGCCATTTACTGATTAGCCGAAGAAAGTGATTTTCGGAGCTGTTGGCAGCTCATCTGTGTTCACACCATCATGAGAAAAAAGCATCCGCAGAGACAGTCAGAAATAATTAGTCGATTGATTTGACCTGGAATGCTTAGAGCTGACAGATTTTTAATACTTTCAGAGGAAGTTTTAAATTGCAGCTAAAGTAGAGGCTAAGTATTATAAGGCAATTTCCCAGACAGAGATTAGGCCTAGAGTTTAACTACACATCATTTTAAATGGAGATTTTCTATTTAAAGGTACCTACAGTATAGTCAATGCCTATTTTATTTGATGTTATTTTATTTTTTTCTCTCTTTTACAGCAGCCATCAAAGTGAGCCGCATTTGCGTCCCAATGTTTCTCATTTGCAGGCCGTGTTGGCAAGCATTGCCATTAATAGACTACTATTTATTTCTGGCCTTGAGTTTAAATCAATCTCCTATTACCAATCAGATTGATTTTCATCTGCTGTCCTATCAATACAGCTTATCTGACCCTGACTCAGTTCTCTTCCAGTCAATCCAGCCATCAGACTTCATTAGAATCTCATTACTGTCATTATTATGAGAGATTTATGATTATTTTGGGGTAATTCATCATTTTGATGTTCTCCTATTTGACACTCTACATGTATGTGTAGCGTACATGTAATATAGGCCAGAAATGGTTCAGTGCTGGGGTCATTTACTTGTAATTTGCAGTCATCTTAGAATACTTCAATTTCCTAAATGATTTTTTGAAATCTGGATGTTGGCAGTGTATTATTATTAGCAGCAGAAGCAACAGTACAGGTACCAGCTCAGACTTTCTTTCCAGTTTAAAGGAATGCTCCAGTGTTTTGTGTTTTTTGTGTAGACTAATCTTTGCCTTCCACATTTGCACACTTGTAGTCCACTGCTGATTACTGCAGACACTAATTTGGAGAGTTTTCTATGTGTTCTGTGTGTTTCTGTCAAAACAAGCTTATACCAGTGCTGGATAAAACATTATTTAACAAGTTTTTAAATACCAGTACCAAAATTGCACTCTTAAATAAAAAAAAAAATAAAAAAGTCTACATTAGAGCCAGGGACCAGGGTGTATTACAGCTACACTCATGATAAATTACAGATGTCCTGCACTATAAGAACGGATAAGTTGAATTTACTTAAACAAATTGAGGAAACCGGTTGCCTTAAAAAATTAAGTAATGGGTAATGAAAACTTAAGTTCGCATAACTTAGATCATCAAGTTATTACAACTAAAGGGGAAATTGATTTAACTTTTTTTTTATCCTGTAAGACCAGATAAGTTGAGTTTACTTAAAAAGAATTAAGAAACTGGTTGCCTTCAAAAAAAGTTAAGCAACGGGGAATGAAAACTTGAGTTAGAACAAATTAAAATCAAGTTATTACAATTAAAGAGGAACATGATTTATTTCTAAGGTAGCCTAGGGGGAATCACTACACACTGATGGTGAGAGTTAGTCAGAAACTGTTGGACACAGCCAGTATGCAAATAGATTGCGACAGAAGCCAATGGAAAAGAAGCTGTTAATGACAACAGACTAAACTCAGTTATTATAAGTTGGCTCAACTTAAAGATCTCAGTTTAAATGTTTATGTGCCCACAAATGTTCAACTAACTCAAAATAGTTGAGTATTGTTTAGAAATCTCCAATTTTATGTAAAACAGACTTAATTTATTTGACTTCAAACAACTTCTGGGTTTACAGTGTGGGGTACCATAAAAAAGTAAATATTGTGGAATGTCATATTCATCATTAAAATGGTATAAGTGAGTTTTACGAAGATTTTATAAGATTTCTTCTTATAAATGTTTGATGGATGCACATTTTTTAAGCTTACACTTCATAAAAATATTTTGCTTTGCAGCCTTGGATTGGAGTTGTTTCATTCAGTTGATTCCACTGCTGGATTGTTATTCACCCTCTTGGTGTTGGGTTAAAGGGTGGATAAGAGTCTCCACCAGTGAGCTGCCATTTTATTGAGAGAGCTACTGTTGGTTTGGCAGTCTTTCACACTTGCTCCTGTTGTAAATTAAGTTTATGGTACAGCGCTATGGCCTGGTCATGCTCCTCACTACAGTATCCCATATGAGTCAACTGGGCTTTAATAATATAAATCAGCAATGAAATGTAAATGCACATAAATCAGTGGTGAACACTGTAAGCCCTGATGATTTCTGATTTAATGGATTAAACAAAGACACAGCTCATGAATACTAAATAGAGAAGCAAGGACCAACGTGATAAATGAACATTTGAGTATTCACATCATTTGTGGCAAAGAACAGAAGCCAGAGCACAGCTGCTGGATTTCATCAATAAACATTTGTGAAATGTGAAATACACTTACTGAACACTGAGAGAACTCTTTCATCAATTATTCATCTGAATCATTTGTTCATTTAGAGATGGAACCAGCCAGCGTTCCAGAGGAAAGAATTTGGGATGGTTTGTTACCAGCTTTGCAGGTGTGACTGGGATTGTTCACTGGTTTCTGAGTGATCATTCATATAAACCATATCCAACCATAGGAAAGGTAAAAGTAAATAAATAGAGTTAAAATAGCTTTTGTGTTGCTTTACAAGTTCATTTTGGTGTGGGATCATTCTCTCATGTCTGTCTCATCAAAGAACCTGTAATGCATACATACACTGACAAGCCAGAAATCGTGGGATAGCATTATGTAAACTCGTCATGAAGTGTAACATTAGGAAACAGCTTTGGAAAGCCCACACCTGTGTCAGCCTGCCTGCTCCAGACTCTGCACTTGTCACTAAAGACTCCATTTCCCAGCATTCACCCACTCTGGACTTTCCTCACTCCACTAATCACGTGTCGCTACGCGCTCCCAATCTCCGAGCTATTGATTGTTTCCACCTGTTCTCCCCTATATAAATACCCTTTAGTTTGCCTTATTCTTTCCTTATTGTTTTGAATCTAATTTCCTAGCTGTTCTACAACGCATTTTTTAGTTTTTGCCATTTTGTTACCTGTATACGTTGTATAATTTGTGAGGTCTTATGAGTGAGACTGAACAGTGGCAGACAATACAAATTATTGATGGGAGTTTGAGTGAGGCCTGATAGTGGGTGTCAGATGGATTGGAGACATTCTTTAATCCACAGTGTCATGTGGGTACCAAGAATACATTAAAGAAACCATTATTACCCACAGTAGAAAGCCCAGTTGAAGGTAATGATTTTGATGGGCCCTATTTTGCAAGGACTGCCCATGCAAACTGATAAGGGATTTTGGCAGAAGTTACACCAACATTTAATTTGATTCAAGGTGCCACATTCATTTCCTTTAGGTCAGTCGAGCATTTACTGTAGCTTTCGCTGTCATGTGACATGGCAGAAGTCACGGGATACAATACCAGTTCCAGTCCCATCCCATGCTATTCAGCATATTACTGTGTGTACTGTATCACTGTAGGTGTTTATTTACAGATTCCAGCACCTGCACAATAGCTTGTATTAAAAGTAAATGTTTTTCATTATTTGCCATTATAAGTACAAAGAAATGAATCGGAATGAATGAATTGACTGTAATAAGCAAAGGTATGATAGAAACGCTGCAGACAGAGATCAGGTTAAAAACGGTGGAATATTCCTTTAACCACCGCTAACCCAGACTATCAGCCTGTATTAAACTGTTGAATCAATAAGACGCTGTTGAGATCGCTTAAGCGTGACTGTAGGTGTGTAATCATGGCAGTGTGAGGAGGCAGTGTCCCTCCCTTGACCTCCCTGTTAGCGATGCTGGTGATGGATTTTACACCGAGCGTTTAATAACCGCGGGGGTGTGTGATCTTTCATACGTCTTTGATTATCCAAGTGCTGCATCATTTTCACGAGCCACATCATGCTGAAAAATCTAACTGTGAAATCCCATTATGTGTTACAGAAAAATATTGCTCCTATATAAACAACAGCTTCGTGCCCATCGCCACTGTTTGGCAGTTTTGCGAGCGTAGCAGCGCATGAATCATTCCAAATAATCTCAGGACACAGAATCTGAAAGCAGCACAATTCGATTGTGATCATGAGAGCGAGGCTGTGACTGGAAGCCATATCAGTTCCACCAGCTGAACTGATGGACCTACCAGCTGTAGAACTGAGATATAGAGTTCATAGAGCTTATAATACAGTGAGATAGGTGATAATGTATGGCTATAGGGCAGAACTTTACAAAAACTGACTGTGAGGAAACACCAGTAGCACTCTGTTGTCTACAAATTGGTAATACTTAAAAATAAATGCACTGGATGTAAAAAGAAGGACATTTTCAGGAGTCAACAAGGACCAAATGATGAACTATTATACCACAGTTAGTTCCGACCCCTGAAATGTGATTGGCTGAGAGGCGTTCTATGAGTGTCATTATCAGCCGATAATGCGCTGTAACCGTAGCTCTTCATGTATTACTCCGCCACATACAGGTAACCTAGCAACGATGCAGCGCTTACAAGCCAAACAGTGCAGCTACAAACAGAGCGGAGGTTTTATAACCGAACAGATTTTTAACTCAAAATATTTTAAAAAACAGCTATAATGGAATTTATCTTTGATAGCGATAATGTTTTATCTTCTTTTTTTCTTTTTCCTTTTTCTTTTCTCTTTTTTTTCTTTTTTTAATTTCTCATTTCTTGTTTCTCTTTTTCCACACTGTTACCAGTCATCCATCTACAAAGATGCAACAGAGAAGTCTGGTTTGACTGAGATTTATATAGAGTGCTGCACAGGTGCAGCTGTTTGTCTAATCACCACCAGGGATTCTGGGAGTTGGAGTTTTGAGATCCAACTCTACCATTTCTTCTATGTCCACCAGCCCCCCTGAGAAAAACAAAACAGGTATGTAAAGTGTATTGGCATGATTGAATTTCAAGTTAAGAAACTAAACAAATATATCTGCTACCTAAATTGATCATCTAAGGGATAATCTAACTTTTTTTCGGAACAGTGCCATATGAACTATTCAGTTTGTGAGGGAACTAAAAATACAAAAGCATTTTTTTTGGTATGTGAGTAAAGGTAATTACTTTCTACACACCTTTCTTTTATAGTCATAATCTTTTTTTTCTTTATTTCTCTTTTTCTGTGTACACTCTATTCCCTGCACTGGCGTATGGGCAATACAGAGGACACACTCGGATAGGATACTGTGTTCTTCCCTGTCCTCAGAGTGGTCCCTCTAATTTATGTGCCTTTCTCCTTCACTGCTCAGCGCATTACTACTCGCCCTACATGCACGATGGACCCAGCCGCTGTAAATCTCACACGCATCCACTTCCAGCTCAGATCTACAGCCCTCTCCTCTTTTTTTCCTCTCCTCTCCTCTCCGCGCTCTAGCGTTCAGTGCTTTATTGCCGACTACATGCTGTTGCAACATCTCAGTCCTGCATGGCTCTGTGTACGAGGAGGTCTGATTAAACCAGCTGTGCACAGCTGGAAACTGAAATGAGAAAAATGCAGGAGTAAATGTGCTGGTTATAAATTTGAAAATGAAGTATATGTATCTAAACAAATGACAAAATAGCAGTCATTTGCAATGGAATCGTAACAAATGCCAATACTGGACACCTGCTGATAACTATTTAGAGAATGTATCAGCCTGCTGACTGTCAAAGCACTGATAAAGCTTTTGCATTTTGAGTAGGTGCAGAAATTAAAGCTTACTTACAGTGAAACGATTACGGAGCCCCTGAAGGGACACAGTGTATTTTTTTACTTAAAAAAAAAAAGTGGTGAGCAGCAGATAATGTTAGCTAGCAAGCTATAATTTAAACTGCTAGATATTTCACAGGGAATTAAAGTTGTTAGCTAGCTAGGTTAGCTAATGTTAACTACTTTATTTTACTTTGAAATGTTTTAGCCAGGTTGCTAAAGGTAGCTTTAAGCCCAGAGCTAACGATCGCCAGCTAACCGCTAACAGCTAACCAGCTAGCCAGCCGGCTACTTTCACCCAAGCCTACCATATATTGTACAGAGAGCAATACAAGCCTTCTAAGCTAAGCTAACTTAGCTAGCTTTAGGTTAGCTAGCTAGATTGTTGTAAAAGCAGCCTTCATTACAAATGGCAACTAAATAAATATGATTTTGATAATGATAACTGGATGGAGGATTTCAAAGCACAACGTAGCAGTCCATGAAGTCATGTACAGATCAGTGAATTTACTTTTTGGTGCTCTCAATTAGTATGTGGTGCTCACCACCATTTATTATGTGGTGCTCACCGCTTACTATCTGGTGCTCACCACTTAGTATGTGGTGCTCATCACTTAGTATTTGGTGCTCACCCCTTAGTATCTGGTGCTCACAGCTTACGATCTGGGGCTCACCACTTAGTATGTGGTGCTCACTTTTTTATGTAAAAAAAAATACACTACGTCCCTTCAGGACATGCAGTCAAGTCTGGTACAGATCAGTGAATATTCTTTTTGATGCTCTCATTGAGTATGTGGTGCTCACCACTTATTATGTGGTGCTCACCGCTTACTATCTGGTGCTCACAACTTACGATCTGGTGCTCGCCACTTACTATTTGGTGCTCACCACTCAGTATCTGGTGCTCACAGCTTACGATCTGGTGCTCACCACTTTTTTATGTAAAAAAAAAAAATACACCACGTCCCTTTAGGACATGGAGTCTGTGGAGTCAGGTACAGATCAGTGAATATACTTTTTGATGCTCTCAATTAGTATGTGGTGCTCACTGCTTACTATCTGGTGCTCACAACTTACTATCTGGTGCTCACCACTTAGTATGTGGTGCTCACCACTTACTATCTGGTGCTCACCACTTAGTATTTTGGTGCTCGCCGCTTAGTATCTGGTGCTCACAACTTACGATCTGGTGCTCGCCACTTACTATTTGGTGCTCACCACTTAGTATCTGGTGCTCACAGCTTACGATCTGGTGCTCACCACTTAGTATTTCGTGCTCACCACTTTTGTATGTAAAAAAAAACACACCACGTCCCTTCAGCCATTAATATATTTTTTTAACTCTGAGTTCATTGAGTGTGCCCCTCATTTACAGTGTTGTCAAACCAAAACACAGAATATGAACTAAAAATGAAGAAGGCCTGATGTCATGGTCTAAGGTCTTCTTTACAGACACTGTTGCTGTCATCTCAAGAGCTCAAGAAGACAGAGATGTTATGCCGTGGTCAGCTTCATATACTGGCAACTTTGAACTTTAAAATGTATATAATGTCTAATAATAAAAGCTTGAGCACAAAAACAGATGCGCAGATGCACACATACAGCTTATCCTGTTGAGAAGTTTTGCCAGTAAATAGGACTCTCTGAAGCAGATAAACATAAACTTTTTGGCACCATGCCCAGTGCCAGTTTTGGGCTGGACTAGAGGGGAATAAATCTCTGCAGCATTGAGCTGTGGAGCAGCACCAATGCTTTTGGGATGAGAAGGAAAGTTGCACTTGTCACTGAACACAACCACATTCTCACAGCAATGCATGTAGCATTAAAGCAATATGAACAGAATAGACTGTTACTCTCCTTTTAACACCCTTGGTGTTCCTATGCTTTTTTCCATATATTGTATTATAGAACTATAGTACTACACTGGTTTGTAAGAGCATGTGCTTTTCTAAATGCTTGATATACTGTAGTAACTTAACTATGAGTGTCAGCATATGGATTTAGAACCCACAGCATCAGAGAAAACGC
Organism: Astyanax mexicanus; assembly: GCF_023375975.1. NCBI lineage: Eukaryota > Metazoa > Chordata > Actinopteri > Characiformes > Acestrorhamphidae > Astyanax > Astyanax mexicanus. Next base: position 20,261,991 of record NC_064425.1, read on the forward strand.
TTTGTACCACAGTTATGTCATCCTGTTGAAAAGTAATGTACTTTATATTTGAATGTATTATAGCTCCACTTAAGTGTAAGCCAGATAAAGAGACTTGTGAACAGTAGACATCTGGCTAGATTGCGCACAGTATTCAGCCAAACATATGCATTTTTGAGCAGTGATCACACATTTACTGTAAATGTCCTCAGTTCTCAGAAGCTCCATGCATTCTTAAGAGTGTTTATGCTATAGTAAAATGCAGACATTAAAAAAAAAATCAGTGGGCAGTGGTGTCTCAGTGGTTACAGCACTGGGCCATCGATAACAAAGATGTGGGTTCTATACCTGGACTTGGCAAGCTGCCACTGTTGGTCCCTAGAGTGAGGCATTTCATTCTTACTGCTTCCACAGTGATGGCTGCCCACTGCACTGGGCACGTGTTCTCACTGTATGTCACTGAATGTGTGTGTTTACTGGTGTTTACGTGTGTTCACTGCACGGATGGGTTTAAAGCAGAGGCTAATTTCTATCCGTGCTTTCTTTTTTGTGTGCTTCAAACTGCTTTATTGGGAAAGTTCATTGGAACATTAACATCACCATTCATCACACACTTCTAAATCCAGTTTTAAAAAGTGTGACTCAGTCACAAGAGAGGGAAAGTAGACTTTCCATACCAGTGTTTTGAAATTGGACTGCTGTAGCCATTTCACACGTTCACATATCCTCAATTAGTATTGATTGTTTCTTTAAGTGCACCACAAAATAAAAGACCACTTAAAAATGATGAGTTTCTTTGATTTTACCAAAATGAAAACCTCTGGAATATAATCTAGAGAAACCAAGCTGAACTGCTTCAGTTTTTGCACCAGGAGTGGCATAAAGTTATCCAAAAGCAGTGTGTAAGACTGGTGGAGGAGAACATGTCGAGATGCATGAAAACAGGCTTATTCCACCAAATATTGGTTTCTAAACTCTTAAAAGTTAATGAATCTGATTTTTCTTTTTTTTTGCATAATTTAAGGTCTGAAAGCTCTGCTTTTTTTTTGCTACGTTGACCATTTCTCATTTTCTGCAAATAAATGCTCTAAATGACAATATTTTTATTTGGAATTTGGGAGTTTGAATGTTTGAATGTTGTTTGTAATTTATAAAATAAAACAGCAATGTTAATTTTACTCAAACATATACCTATAAATAGCAAAATCAGAGAAACTGATTCAGAAACTGAAGTGGTGTCTTAATTTTTTTCCAGAGCTGTATGTTATTTTCAGTCAGTTTCTCTGGATCTGAGCATTTTCCACTGAACAGCTCTGAATGACTTTGTTTTCATCTGCACAGCTGAAACAAATGGTGCAATTCATCTTTAAAATGTCACCTTATTTTAGACTTTACTCTGCTTTAACCTCAAACTGCCCATGTTTTCAGAAAATGTCTAAAATGAACAGACAAGCTGTTAAAGCTGGCTTTTCAATTCAGAACACCTCAAAGTAATTCAGCAGAACATCAGAAAACATCACCTCCAGAATCTCGATTAGCCAGCATCCAGCGGAAAGTGCCACAGCATCAGAAAGTCTGCGTGAGTCTCGGAGCCTTGAGCAGGTTTTAAAGGATTTATTGTTGTGCACAACCCCGTGACTCATTGTTGGTTGCCCTCTGTTCCCTGACATTGTATTATGCTCTGGGATAACCCAAGTGAATGCAGCGGGAAGCTAAATCATTCATCAGCCCACCCAGTTCAGCCTGATGCAGCGGGACAGAGGAAGCACGCCTGTATAAACACAGAGGAAGCAGAGAAGTTTCCATCCATCTCGTGTGAATCAGCTGAAAGAACAGAGCAGAAACGAGAGTCTGACACTTAAAGACGTCGGGAGAGGCTGCAAGGGAACACTTAATCTCCTAAAGTCCCCAAAATCCACATGGAATATCCAAGAACATCTCTCTTTTGTCAAGTGTGAGCCGGGGAGATTTAGCCAGTGTCATTACAAGACACTGTGAAAGGGAAGAAAACAAGGCATGACAGCATGTACTCTCACCAATTCTGACTGCTAGAATGAACAGAAGTCATGGTATACAGTTTTATTTGCTGATTGATATTGCAACAAACCTCCACAGACAGTTCTAGATGTTTCAGGAAAAGAATCCAAAAAGAATCTTCAACAATTGCATTTGTAAATGTTTTCATTTTTTGTCTGTGGCCTTTTTTATAGTAAGAGCTTTTTTTGATTAGATCCAGTTTTTTGAAGAAAAGAAAAAAAAAAAACACTCACAGTGTTGAGTGGTCTTCTCAAGGTTGAAGGACAACCAGAACCCCTCTGTGGATTTTTGTCACATCTGTTATGAGAATGGAGCTTGATTTTTTGCAGACAAAGATGCAGAGCTTTCTAACCTCAAATAATGCAAAGAAAACAAGTTCATATTTATAAAGTTTTAAGAGTTCAGAAATCAATATTTGTTTTTTTTAAATCACAGTTGTCATGCATCTTTGCATGTTCTCCTTCACCAGTCTTACACACTGCTTTTGGATAACTTTATGCCACTCCTCCTGCAAACAGTCAAGCAGTTCAGTTTGGTTTGATGGCTTGTGATCATCCATCTTCCTCTTGATTATATTCTAGAAGTTTTCAATTTGGTAAAATCTGGGCTGTATATTTATACATAAATGACACAATTATAAAAAGAAAAAGATTTGATTTGGATTTCTGAGCCGATCTAATGAGGATTCAGGTGAAAATTATACTCACACACAGACATCATAATGGTTTCTAAATTGTTTTTACGAGGATTTATAGAACATTATGAAGTAATTAAAACTTTACCATGTTACAAAATGTCCTGCCTCTCAACCACTTATGTAAAATGTATTTTTAAATGATTGCACTTGAAGAACTCAACATTTTTAAGAGTGTATCTGCACTCAAAAGAATCAAATGATCGAGAAGACACAGAAGGAATGAAAATGATTAGGTACGAGAGTGAAATCCTTCTCAGTGAAATCACTTCAGAAAGTAACTGGCACTAGCACTGTAACCATGGAAATAGCCCTATTATTACAGCAATTTAACTGTACTCCGTGCATCTATTTTTAACATACCAGTATTAACTGGTTTTAATATGTTCCGTCTCTTTTTACTATATATTTGGATCAGAGACGTGTCATCTTTGGTTTAGGTGTGATATTCCTGAGGGAGCTGTTTTCTGCTTGACATTTAAATGGAATAATGGAAGAGAAAGTTTAGTGTTTCTGCTAATGTGAGAATTCTCTAGCTGCTCTGACTTTACAGCATGACCTAAACATGTCGACATAACATATAGTTCAATCTGAGATAATCCATCATATTTATTCTATGCAGAAACAACCAAACAACAATACAGATGGCACAAATACAAATGATCAAAGATTTAAGCATTAAAAAGAGAAACACACTTGAGACATACTGGTATTTCTATACACTGTAAAGAATTACACTGTAAAATAACAGCACAATATTTGCAGCAGAGATAGCAGTTATATAACATTGCATCTACTGTCATTTATTCTAACCCTGTTTGACTGTTTATTAAATTACATTATGTAACAGACAGTAGAATAACTGTGTTTCTATGGCAATTGTACAGTAAATGTCACTGTCTCAGCACATCACAATATTAGTAACTTTAGTAATGAAACATACCTAATTAACACTATTTGAATTCTTAAAGCCTAAATAACCATTTAGACAAAAAAGATCAGGAAATCAATCAATATCAGGAAATGAGCACACTGTCAGATACTTCTTTGATTAAACAGCATATAAGGTAAAATGCTGTGTCTTGCAGAGCCGTTGCCACTGTGATCGAGAGATCACTGGTTCGAATCCTGTTCATGCAGCTTGCCATCAGCTGACAGATCCCTGAGAAAGCACTCCTAAAGTATAAGGTGCTCTCTCTCCTCATCACTGGGTGATGTCGATCAGCACAAGGCGTCTGTAGTGATGGGGGATATACAGCTGGCTAGGAGCTAAACATTTGGTACAATTAGCAAGATAAACAGGGAGAAAATTTGTTCATGATCAATTTGTTCTGTTTCAAATAGAAAGTTTTGATTTTTTTTTAATATTCAAATTACCTTGACATTGCAACACAACAGGTTGGAGAGATTATGCCTTAAAAGTAATATTAAGTAAAATTAATATTAATAATTGATGCACCAAGTGTCTTATGTTCCTGGCAGTTTGAAGGTTATGATGTCATTGATATAAAAAAATTGCTTAAAGGTTTGGTTATCTCAAGATTATAGGGGGGACAAGGAATATTTAGACATGTTTAAGTAATTTAGTGTCAAAATTATAATTTTTTTTATCAATATTTTAATTAACTTTATGCAATGCAGACATGGCAATAAACACCCCACACTTAAAACTGAAAAAAAAGTACAAAAATACTTTAAAATCTCTCTACCAAACTGTATTAGAAATAATAAATTATATTTCTTTTATGCAAAAACCACCAACACATATGGAATAATATCAAAGAGTCAAATAGGCATGATAACCAGAGAGACATATTGCTCTTTCTATTATATGACAATCCTACTTTGTATGTCCCCGTTTTTACAGTTTGTGTTGTGAGTATGATATACGGCGTATAATTGGCTACATCCCTCACTGACTGGTTTCCAGGCAACCAGTACCTCAACTGTCCCACCAGAGTGCAATTTAGCAGCGCAGTAGCATTGTGTGTAGCCCTGTTATTACTCTATTGGGCTCTTTAAAATACCTCCCCGGCGTTCCGTTCTCTGCTCGTGCATACTGTGTGCTTTTGTGTTATTTCTGAACTTGAGTGCACTCACGCCGTTTCAGAGACTGAGCTCCAGCCCGGCGCTCTATATGCCAAAATGCACTTTGTAGATCCTACATTGGCTTATATTCAAAGGTGATTGGTTCGTTACTGATAATTGCTAAGCAGCTGCCAAAACACTCAATTTTTACCACCTACACTACGCCGCACTACAGCTCTGCCGTGTTTTAGTAAAACAGGCCTACAGTACGCTAGCAGTGCCATGATGGACAATGCTGAAACTTTCTTTCAGAAACTTGTGTTGTATTATTTTTATGTTCTTTATATTCCACCAGAGAGAGACAAATAAGGCAATGTTTCAGAATACCATATTTCCATCCAGACACATGTGGTTTATGGATTTGTAATAACAACGCATTTGCAGTTCAGTCCCGCCATATTAACTGCGCATGCTGGGATGGAGAAAAAGCATCTTGTTTAAACATTCCTTCAGGCTGCAGACGCTATATATTCCTCCCAGCTAAATAATAAATACAAATGAAGAACTGCAACATGGGAGCTACTGTATCTATTATAGAAAAACACATCAGCTGGATGTGGTAATTTCCAAAATAATGTCAAAAAAATCCTTGAAATTTGAGTAAATTTGTGTATAGAAACAAAAACAAGCAATTTAACATCAAACACTTCATTGTAAGAAAATACAACATGATAGACTAGCAATACAAATACACTGCAATAAACACAATCTTAGCAAGTGAAATGATCTCATTTCAGGGCACATAAAAAAGTCTTACTAAACATGAGCTGTAAAAATTTGTATATTTTATTATTTTTGACCTTATCTTAAGTCATTTGAACACAAAATAGTCAGTCACCAGTCATCAAGTTTTGAAATCATTTTGAGATTTTGTGATTGCTTATTTTAAGAAATATTACTACAAAAATGAGCTTACCCCATTGGTAGTTTTTGTTGTTCTTAGCAAGTGAAAATGATCCAATTTTATTTTAATTTTTTTCTATTTTTTGTTTTACTAAGCAGTGCAATTGTACGATTATTTTGCTTATTTTAGGAGACATTATCCTAATCAACCTTACAATTTGCACATTATTGTAAGTTACTTGAACTCAAAAATAAGCACAAAAGGTCACGTTATTGTCAAGGTATTGTCAAGGTCAAGTTATTCTGATTCTTGTGTCCAAATTTAAGCCAAAACATCTTGTGATTTATGTTTTTGTTTTTTTTCTAATTCTACACGGCCAATTACCCAACCCACTCATTAGGACTCCTATCACTAGTAATACCCCAACACACCAGGAGGGCGAAGACTAACACATCCTTCATCCGATACATGTGAAGTCAGCCACAGCTTCTTTTCGAGCTGCTGCTAATGCAGCATTGCCGAGCAGCCAGCGTGCTCGGAGGAAAGTGCAGCAGCTCAGTTCTGATACATCAGCTCACAGACGCCCTGTGCTGCAGACATCACCCTAGGAGTGATGTGGGGAGAGAGCACCATCTACCCACCCGGAGGGAGCAGGACCAATTGTGCTCCCTCTGAGCGCCCACAGCTTGATGGCAAAGCTGCATGAGCTGGGGTTCGAACCTGCGACCTCCCGCTCATAGTGGCAGCGCTGGACCACTCGGCGCACCCCTTGTGATTTATGTTTAATTTTAATCTTACTTCATTTGTTTTAAGACTTTGAGATTTTAAGAAGTCCTACTGAGAAAAAAATTACAATTTATTTTACTTACACATGCATACACCTCTCAATTTACATATAGTTTATCTAATTTTTGCCAATTTGATTTTTTGCAGTGTATATCAATATTTAATTCATAACAAAAAACACATATTGCCTCCAAGCAATTTGTCAACAGTAGGCTCAGATAAAGGGATAGATAAACAGACAGATGGCTGGATTGATGGATATACTGATACCTGGATGGACAGGTATATGGAAAGCTAGTATGTAGATAGATAGATGGATAGCTACATAGGTAAATAGTTGATAAATAAATAAAGGGATAGCTAGTTAGTTAGATAGACAGACAGACGGATGGAGATACATACAGTGGTGTGCCACATGAGGCTCAGACAGATATATTACACATGGCAGCAATATATATATATATATATATATATATATATATATATATATATATATATATATATATATATTGCATTAATAATGTAAATACTGTTTTTAAAAGGTAGGTAACTGCAGGGAACTAACTCTATCTGCATATTCTTTTATCTCTTATCTCAAATCCCTCATAATTGTCCATTTGAAATGCAGCAGAATCTTGTAATCAATGTGGCTGCTACAAAAAACAGCACATGATTGAAATAGATGAGTACATTTTAGAGATGAAAATTATGCAAATTAGAAAATTATTCTGATAAGAATATTTTCATTTAAGATGCACTTATACATAGATAAACTAGTGACATTTAACAACATGAGGTGCAAAAACAATTTAATACCTTAATCCGTGAAATGACTGCCTATGAAATTCTCATTATAGAACTAATTAGAAACATCTTTTTTGCCTTTGACTAAATACGTAACAAGAATTAAAAATGGCTGCAACCAACTTTACACAGCAATGGACTCATACAGCTCAGATTTCTGTACTGTTTTTACCAACAGTGATCATGCTGTACTACTCCATTATTAAGTACTACAGCACTTCAGACACTTGGTATTTTATTCATTAAAATCCACTCTTCAGACAACACTCATTTACTCATTTATGTTATACATAAACTCTAGGTATCACTTTATTTGGATGGTCCATTATAGATGCCTCATAGATGCCCAGCTAACATTCAACAAACGTTCAACTGAACTGGTGAAAGTAAACAATTCTCTATTTAATGTAAACTTACATTTATGTAAACCTAAAGGAGAACTCTTGTGTAAAATTGACCGTTGGTTCAGTTAAGCATGATAAAGAGTACAAACCTTTGTTGAATAGCACACCTCCGCTCTCCCGCAGCTTTCCGGGATCCAGAGATGTTGTACAGTTTTTTTCCGAAAAATGCTTTAGAATGAATGATATGGGGCATATTTTGCCCCTGCAGATAAATCGCTTTTCACACCGATATGCAGGCTCCAAGTAGCTCCACACCTCATTGGTAGACTAGAAGCTTATTAAAAAACACTTTTAACTTTACCTTAAGATGGCAGTGCCCAGAGATTAGGTCATGCTACGGGTTGTAAACAGTGGTTTTTAATAAGCTTCTTGTTCAAATTTTAAAGTTATTAGTGCTTCGTTTTACATGTCAAGGCTCTCCGGATTCTACCAAAGAGGTGTGGAGCAACTTTGAGCCTGGATAACGGTGCAAATAAAAGCTGTTTATCTGCAGGGGCAAAATATGCCCCATATCATCCATTCTAAAGCATGTTTGGACAAACTATAAAAAAATTACTGGATGTCAGAAAGCTGTAAGAGAGCGGTGGTGGGCTATTCAACAAATGTAAGTACTCTTTATCATGTTTTACTACACCCAAAATCAATTTTATACCGAAATTCTCCTTTAACTGTAACCCTAAGTTTTATCTTATGATTTTATTTTTATGTTTTAGGGTAAAATTTAAAGGATTAGGTTAAGGTTTGGTTTAGGGTTAGATTTAACGATAATTGACAATGTGATAGCCAAATTCCACAAAGGACACATTTCATCAGTGTCTAACACAAGTATGGTGAATATGCTTGTCTCATCTTGTCTTGTCTTATCTTGTCTATTTATACTATATTTTATTTATACCAATACAAGCTGGGGTATACAAAGTTTTTTAAGAATAAATTCAGAAAATTACAAAAATCAATTTTTGTTAATGTCCAAAGTCCTTCTTTTTTTTAGTTCAGCCATTCTTTGTTTACAAACAAGATTCACTGGTAATGTTGCAGTTGTTCATGGCAATAGCACTTCCACAAACTGCATTAAACAATACATATTAACAACCAAATAATTTCCTTTTGTGAATCTGAGAGGTTTTCGTTAAAAAATCCATATTTAATGGTCTTTAAACTAAAAATATTTTTTTGTTTATATGGTTTATTTTTTTCCACACTTTTTTTAGATCTTTGACACTGTGACAAAAATGATCTAGTGTTTCTATTTGAGAACAGTTTGGAATAACTCAAAACAGGACTGTCAATTACCAAAGCATTTAAAAGTAGGAATGTGGAAAGATGGTTAAGTTTAATGAGTAACTGAAACATACGGCATGTTATACTAATAATTAAAACTTTTTTTTATGATTATTTTAAACTAGTGTGCACTCATGCTCACTTATGCATACAGCCTGGACTGTTTTTGATCAGCTTTACCTCAAAACCAGCTGCTTTTTATTCAGCACCATATGCTCGGTGCCTTTCAGACGCAAGAAATGTGTCTCTTGTCAAGTTACATAATCCTGAATCCCTTTGATTTAAGGTTAGCATTCCAGTCTTTTTTTTCTTTTCCCTGTGATTTGAATGTGGTTTTCCTCGTTTTTTTCTGCATAGTGAAGCGAGAGCGAGAGAGGAAACAGGGGTCACTCTTTATTCTTTCCTTGCTCATGCCATCCCCCGGGTTAGTGTGGCCTGAGCCATTTCATCTCCTAAAATAACTGCTCTCTTTATCTCCATTCTCTCCTCCCGCAGATTTATTCCGTTCTCGTTCCGTTCTTTAATTGACTGGCGAGGAGTTTTGTGGCTGTGTTCCTGTTTGTGGTGCAGATAGAAGGAAGCCTCTCCCCCAAGATAATAAGCTAGGTAATTAACTGCACTAAGCCATGCATGCACGCACACACACACACGCTAAACTGCAACGCTAATGGCACGCAGGATGATAAAAAAATCTAATCCTGTTTAGCAGATTTGGGTTGAAAATATAAAATATATTATCGCGGTTTGTGCGGAAGGGAACAGCAGCTTGAATCAAGAACCTGCTCCTTCTGCCTCATTAGTATGATGAGAAATAGAAGTGTTGTTTTTTTTTTTTTTCCTCCGCCATATTCAGTCCCTTCTGCCTGAGCTTGCTTTTAACCTCCCTGCTCCTTTGTTATGCTCAATTATAGATCTGTTATTTGCTGTGGTGAAGAAAAGGCTGCAGTAGTTTTGTAAAGTCGAGCTTTCCCCCGTCCGCAGTCGAATGCGGGTGATTCGGTTTTAATGAGGCCGGGCTGCGTATGTGTGGAAATCTCACGACAGCCATAAGGCCAGCACACTGACCTCTCTCTGAGGGCGATCCGGATAAGTATTCATCTTTTACTTTCCTCATTAACTCTTCCCCGCTACTCTAGCTCAGCAGCTGTCACTTCAGGAGAGATCCTTACACCAAAACAAGAAGAAAAAAAAGAAAGAAAGAAATTTAAGGGAAAATATTACGAAGGTCATCTATCCTGTTCTTCTACATCAATGCTATTTTGTCTCCACCAGTAATATACACTCACTGGCCACTTTATTAGGTACACCTTGATACTAGAGGTTAGATCGGGCCCAAAAAATCCGACCCAACCCAGCCCGTGCACGTTCTGCCCGAGCCCGACCCAACCCGAACCATAAACTGTCATTATGAGCCCGAGCCCGACCCGCCCCATAAACTGGCTGTTTTTGAGGTGATTGAATGAGCGAAATATGATCAGAATTATGTTAATCAACACTGTAAAATAGAAGCATAGAACTATTATTTAATTTAAATGATTTTTAAGAACAGCTACAAACGCGGAGGAGTTCACGTGCGAGAGAGAGAGAGAGAGCTGCTTTCAGAGAGAGAGTGTTTTCTGTCGTATTTTTCGGCTAGCGCGAGCGCTAACAACTAACACCGCGGACCGCGAGGTGCCGCCGCGTTGCCGCTGTTGTGCCGAATCCGACTCCCTGCTGAATCCGACTCCCGCTTCGCGGACAGAATCGGCACCACACCAACTGCTGTAGAACTGCGGGAGTGAAAACAGCGCTTATAAATAAATTTGTTTTTTTCACTTTCAGTTTTCGTTATTTGGTTCGTTTTCGTTAACAATAATAATTGGTTACTTAGCAACATTGTGATTGTCACACCAGAGCTTTATTTAAAAATAAAAATATAATTAAAAAACAGACGCCTACATCTCTATTTTCTGGAGCCCGACCTGACCCGGCCCGAGGAATGTGGTGGGAAATCTCGGGTCGGGTCTCGGGTCAGGTCGGGTTTGGGCAGAGAATCTAAGCTCTACTTGCTATTACCGGTTTGGACCCCCTTTTGCCATCAGAACTGCCTTAATCCTTTGTAGCACAGATTCAACAAGGTGCTGTAAACATTCCTCAAAGAGTCTGGTCCATATTGACATGATAGCATCACGCTATCACATAGCATCACATCCATGATGTGAATCTCCTGTTCCACCACATCCCAAAGCTGCTCTATTGGATTGAGATCTGGTGACTGTGGAGGCCATTCCAGTACAGTGCACTCTCTCATTGTTGTGTTCAAAAAAACAGTCTGAGATGATTCACACTTTATGACACGGAGCATTATCCTGCTGGAAGTAGCATCAGAAGATACACTGTGTACACTGTGGTCATAAAGGGATGGACATGGTCAGCAACAATGCTCAGGTAGGCTGTGGCATTGACACGATGCTTATGTGCCCAAAAAAAGTGTGCCGGGAAAATATCCCACACCATTTCAGCACCACCACCACCAGCCTGAACCGTTGATACAAATTCTGTTGTAGTTCTTGACACCAAATTCAGACCCTACCATCCGAATGTCGCAGCAGAAATCAAGACTCATCAGACCAGGTAACGTTTTTCCAATCTTCTATTGTCTAATTATGGTGAGCCTGTAAGAATTGTAGCCTCAGTTTCCTGTTCTTTGCTGACAGGAGTGGAACTCGATGTGTTGTTCTGCTGTTGTAGATCATCCGCCTCCATGTTCGACGTGTTGTGCGTTCAGAGATGCTCTTCTGCAGACCTCGGTTGTAACGAGTGGTTATTTGAGTTACTGTTGCCGTCCTTTTAGCTAGAACCAGTCTGGCCATTCTTCTCTGACTTCTGGCATCAACAAGGCATTTGCGCCCACAGAACTGAACTGCAGCTCACTGGATATTTTCTCTTTTTGGATCATTCTCTGTAAACCCTAGAGATGGTTGTGTGTGAAAATCCTAGTAGATAAGCAGTTTCTGAAATACTCAGACCAGCCCTTCTGCCACCAACAACCATGCCACGTTCAAAGTCATTAAATCACCTTTCTTTCCCATTCTGATGCTCGGTTTGAACTGCAGCAGATCTTCTTGGTCATGTGTACATGCCTAAATGCATCGAGTTGCTGCCATGTGATTGGCTGATTTGACATTTGCGTTAATGAGCAGTTGGACAGGTGTACCTGAAAAAGTGTCCGGTGAGTGTATATCATTCTCATTGTCCATACTTTATTTCCTTATTTTTTTTAAAGATGGGAACAAATTACAAAAATTCATATTCTCTTTCAGTATTTTTATTTTTTTCTACATTGTAAATTAATATGTAAGTTATCCAAACTATGAAGGAAAATTAAGGAATCATGTAGCAACTTAAAAGTATTAAACAATCCAAAATGGCTCTTATCTGGGGTGCTGTTAACTTGAGGGTGGTAACTCTGATGAATTTGTCAAACTTCCTTTCCTGGGGCGGTCCTGATAAGAGCCAGTTTCATCATACTATATATAATGCTCTGTGCAACTGCACTTAAGCAAACTTTCACAGTTCTTAAAAGTTTAGGTAAAAATATATTGATTAAATCAAATTTAGGCTCATAATCATAGTATATGGGGTGGGCCGCGTCAGGCTCGGACAGAATGTGCACAGGCTCAGGTGGAGTCTGGCTGAATTTTTTGGTCTCGATCTAAGCTCTGCTGCCTCTTTTCCAACTCTTTTCACTGATATAGCATCACTAAGTAGCCAGCCAGCACACTCTGAGGAAAGTGCCGGTTCCCCATTTCTGATACATCAGCTAACAGACACCTGTGCGGATCACACTAGCAGTGATGTCAAGAGGAAATGCTCAATGTCATCTACCCAATTGCATCTGAGCCTATACATTTAGTTTTTTTGCTGAACCATGCTTATTTAATTGGGTCCAAAAAGATATTTTTTGGAAGCCAAAAGAGCACAATTAGGATTTCTTATATAAAAAATCCAACTCCTGAGCGACAAAAAATAATGCATAAACGCATTCAAATGGTTCTTTAAGTTAAGGCAACTTAAAGAATCCCTGAAGCGCCTGCCTATAAACAGTACACTCCAGAAGTGTGAGTGAAACTTTCGTCCTTATTCATCTCACACTTGAGAAAAAAGAAAAAAGAAACATCTGTGTTGGGTATAATGATTGTCATACTGAGCCAGTGATGCAATGACAGAGTCCAGTCTCTGGCTTTCACTCACAAAATAGCCGAGGCTGAGCAGACGGCTGAGTCGTTAAGGCTGTAATGATGGAAAAATGCCAGGCCTAGAAAAGCATACTTGTGTGTGTGTGTGTGTCCCTCATGTAATATCACGGGCTGAGTGTAAGGGAGGCACTAGTGCTGGCCGATTTGAGAAATGCCTTGAAGATACCTGTGTGCAGCAATGCAAAATCCAATCATAACCAGCTGCTGCTTATATTGTGAACATCTCATTATAACGGGGTACATAGACATTCTATTACCATTCTGGAGATATTCAGTGGCTTGCAAAAGTTTTCATACCCCTTGAACCTTTTCACATTTTGTCACTTCACAACCACAAACTTAAATGTATTTTATTGAGGTTTTACGTGATAAACCAACACAGAGTAGCACATAATTGTGGAATGAAATGAAATTACGAAGTTTTCAATTTCTTTTTTTATAAAATAAAAATCTGAAAAATGTGGTGTACAAAAGTATTCAGCCCTCTTTACTCTGAACCCCCTAAATAAAATCCAGTGCAGACAATTGCCTTCAGAAGTCACTGAATAAGTTAATAGTGTCCAGCACGTCACAAGTGTGCATGTCAAAAAAAAATTTTTTGTACACAAACAATTACAAATGTTTTTGTCATTTTTTTATTGATAAATTGTCAATTTTATTCAAAATTCAATTAAAAATAAGCCAATGACATTTGTAACACGTTAAGAGAGAGTATAACAGTAAAGAAAGTCACGTGGTGGGCATCAAATCCTCCCAGAACTGTGTGCTTCAGTGATGCTCACAGGGTTTCTGTGGGCAACTGCAAAGTGGCAACTCAGCCCTCATTAAATGGGCCACTGTCCGCTCTGCACAGTGTCTCTGAAGTGTTAGGGCTACAGTCATTGACAGTACAGCTGACAGAAAGCTGTCCAAACTGCTCTACTGAGAGCTAATAAAGGTTAAATTCCCTTCACTGCATACCTATTTCACACTGACAGCCTTGGCTCGTGCTGTATGGTATAAGTAGGTCGTACCACCTTCAGGAATTTTTTGCCTATCCAACTTTTTAAAATTGCAACAAATATTGGAAATCCAATGTTGTAGTCAGTGATATACTGTACATTTTTGGGTTCTTGCTGGATGAAATGCATTACTAAAAACTTTTAGGACAATAAACAGATCTATTATGGATTATAGAGGGGCTTGTAAGTATAATGAATTCTTAATCCCCAAGGCAGCAAAGAAGCAGTGTCAGTCCTGTCACTGACTGTTTGCCTGTCCTGGACTCTATTTATTGCTCTAAAGACTGCATTTTCCAGAATGCACCTGTCTCTAACCTCTTAGACAAGCCGGATCATGTTATGCTTCGGTGTTCTGGCTCACCTGACTTTTCCAGTTGCCATTCCCTGTTTTCCCTTGTATAAATACCCCTCTTGATTATGTTCCCCTTTGAGTATTGCATCTTTACCCCTAGCTCCTCTACTCCACGTTTCTTTTGTGTTTTGCTATTTTGTTACAGACTTACTGTTTTGTTTTTTTGTTATCTACTATTCTTTTGCCTTGCCCATCTACCTTTATTTTGGATCAACCATGTATGAACTTTTTGCTTGTTCTTTCTGGTATGCTGCAACTTGCTGCCCCTTTTTGACAGCTAGCTACCATGCCTTTCTCACATAACTCTTAAATAACTTATAACTCATAACTTTTTAAATATACTTTATGTTAAGTATCTGCACATGTCTACGTCTGGCCTGAATGAATGTTACGATGATAAAATTGACCAGTCCACTCTTACAACAGAATTAAAATCAAAGGGAGAAATGGAGGTTTTGAGGTGGTTTTTAATCCAAAATTGAATAGAGTACATTCTGTCACACTGCTCTGATAGCATAAACTCCATTGTTAAGGGTGTTTTTTTCCTTATGTTGCACCATATCAAAACACTGAAGTGAGAAAACCAAAATGGGCAATTTTACATAGTTTAGTAGAAGATTTTAAGGTAAAGCAAGCTGACAACATTTCATGGAAACTAGATTATTTACTGTCTATTAATTTCAGTTTGTTCATCAGCTTCTTTTCATCCATCGCCCACAATAAAGTTTTATGTGAGCAAAACGTGACATTGTACAGAGCTGTACAGAGCCAGAATAGTCCATGTGAAAAGTTTTTTTCTAAATATATTAATAATTCTTGCATTTCATGTACAGGTCACAACCCAGATATCATGCCCATGTCAGTCTTTAGTCAACACAGAGCATGTGCTCATTATTGTAATGTTAGCATTTTAGCCTATTCAAACAAAACCAATGAAACTATTACTTAGCGAACATTTTTTAAAAACCTCCTTTTTTAGTGACCCTAAATGTCATGGTTGTGTGTGTTTGGGAGGCCAAAACACAACAAAAAAGGTACGTTTTCAAAGTATCTGGCCTTTATTGTTCTATCAAAATAAAGTCACTCGCATTTTTGTTTGGTGCAGAAAATGCATTTTTGTCTGCATGCGTGTGTCTACGATCAAGTGAGCCCAACAGGTGTTGCTAGCATAAAATAAAAAGTTTCTCAAACTATTTCTTTCAAAAAGGGAAACAACCAAAATAGACCTAAATACAAAACTAACACAAAAAAGTACAATGTGGTGTTTTTCAAATAGTCGATCCTCAGAACTCGATCTCACACACTCATATCTTATACAATGAAAATGTTACTTCGCTAACATTTTTAAAAACCTCCTTCCTTTAGTCACCTTAAATGTCATGGTTGTGTGTTCGGGAGGCCAAAACACAACAAAGAAGGTACGTTTTCAAAGTATCTGGATTCCTGTAGACAAGGCCTTTATTGTTCTATCAAAATAAAGTCACTCGCATTTTTGTTTGGTGCAGAAAATGCATTTTTGTCTGCATGCGTGTGTCTACGATCAAGTGAGCCCAACAGGTGTTGCTAACATAAAATAAAAAGTTTTAATGTCTTAAACTATTTCTTTCAAAAAGGGTAACAGCCAAAATAGACCTAAATACAAAACTAACACAAATAAGTACAGTGCGGTGTTGGTACAATAGCAGATCCTCAGAACTCGATCTCACACACTCATATCTCATACAATGAAAATGTTCCTTCGCGAACATTTTTAAAAACCTCCTTTTTTAGTGACCTTAAATGTCATGTTGTGTGTGTTCAGGAGGCCAAACCACAACAAAAAAGGTACGTTTTCAAAGTACATGGATTCCTGTGGACAAGGCCTTTATTGTTCTATCAAAATAAAGTCACTCGCATTTTTGTTTGATGCAGAAAGTCATTTTTTTGTCAGTAGGGTGATTCACAGAGCAGCTGAATTTACTTATTTTTCAGCACTACCCTTGATCCTTTATCTATTCTGTCCTCAGAATGCTGTGTGGGTGAGCGGCAGGAGTTTGGTGAGTGAATGGCGTTTGGCATTTAAAGCGGGCGTGCAGGATTGCACAGCCTGTCTAGGTCTTTGAGCCACACAATGTTAAGCGGGGACGTCGAAACACTCGCTCCAAAAAGCTGTTACTCCCTCTTCTGAGGCTGTGATGGAGCTTTAGCTCAGCTCACTGACCTGTGAAGCCACTTCTAGTCAATCTGGCTCGTCCTCGAGGCACCAACAGAAATCCATTAGATTGAACCGGGCTTCTGCTCAGGACCTGTGGGCATGCATGGCACGTTTTGCCACCTGCTCTGTTAACACACTTTGAAGCACCAGCACACTAAGCAGGGCCGTCCACCCTGCTGCCAAATCCACCAGTGTTTGCGTTTGAACAGCTAGTGAAAGCCTTTGTGCTTCCAGGTGGAATTGTAAGCTACCTTAAAAAAATGCTGTAAGCTCTTGCTCACACTTCAGATTAAGTGCAGCTCGGATCTCAAAAGCTCAGGCCTGATTCCTGAAGGGAAAATGTACTTTTGGCCACTGGAATAATAAAAAAAACAATTAAAATTATTTTTTTAGGAATGGGAGAACCATCTATTGTTCTACTGCATCCCACCATTCAAAAATGTTCATTGCCTCCTAGATCTAGACCACCTTGTTGAGAAACAGTTTAATATTTGATGTTATTTTAATGTGAGAAAACAAAACTCTAAATATCATCTGGTTCGACTGGGAAAGCATTGTGGGAAAGCAGTGTAAAACAGAATCAGGCTCTGGTTCATACATTCATATTAAGAGACCACTTAATGATGATGTTTTTCCTTGATTTTACCAAATTGAAAACATAATCAAGAGGACGATGGATCATCACAAGCTCTCAAACTAAGCTGAACTGCTTGAGGTTTTGCACCTGGAGTGGCATTAAATTATCCAAAAGCAGTGTGTAAGACTGGTGGAGAAGAACATGCCAAGATGAATGAAAACTGTGATTAATATTGATATAACATTGATTTCTGAGCTCTTAAAACTTTAGGAATATGAACTTGTTTTCTTTGCATTATTTGAGGTCTGAAAGCTCTTTATCTTTTTTGCCTTTTTAGCCATTTCTCATTTTATGCCAATAAATGCTCTAAATTACAATATTTTTATTTACCTATTTACCTGTTTTACTAACCTGTGATCTCCCTATATTACGTTGTCATGCGTGATGTTCCCAAAAAAAATACATATTAATAGACAGTTTATATATCTGTAAGAGAACAAATCAGAACAGCTATATATAAGATAGATCTCATCACACCTGGTGCTGAAAGCGCTCCTTCAGTCTTTCCTTCACTCAGCTCTGCCTGTGATCTCCAGTCTTCAGACTACAATGCCCAGAATGCATCACACAATCACATCAGTTCCGTTCCTGACACTGCACACGGCACTACCCGGAAGCCAGTCACCTGAATATTGACTGCACGTGACTTGAGGCCTGCTTAAGCCTCACGCACACCTCACTCCTTGCTGAGTATTGATGGATTATTCCTGTACAATGTGTTTCTCTTTGCCTGTGTTTTCTCTCTCGTTGTCGACCCTGTTTTTGTATTTGCCGACTCTTTTTTTTTTATCGCTCTTTGATATTGCCTTACCCGTGTATGACCCCTGGACTGTTAAACGTTTATGGTAAGTTTTTTTTCTTTCTTGCTGTTGTTTGCCGGTTTTAACCTTGTATGTTTTGGCCTTGTCTGTTTTTACTACTCTCCAGCCCAATACCTCATTTAATAAAGTATATTTGTATTTTCATCTGCGGGTGTCTGATCCCTGTCCAGCTATGACAGATCTACTGTATCTTAAGGGTAAAATAAGAAAAACCTAATTAATCCACCCAATGTTTTCTTACAGTTCATTGGTTCTTCAATCCATTTTTAAAGAATTTAAAAAGGACCAGTGTTTGTATTCAGCACTGGTTCTGAAAATGGGAAACAAAAATCACACAACACTATCTATTTTTAATTTTATATCAACATTCATTCTCAGAATTATAAATGATATATGGTGCCATTCATTAAAAAAAAGTAAAGTTTGAAAAAGTTTGATATTAAGAAAAATGCACGCAAAAAATTTATTTAGCATTCAACGTAGACCCCATAAATAAAAATGGACATAACAGATGAACCATTGATTATGTGGACCACTGGTTCTGTTTTATGTGTTTATCTTAAAAACATGTATAAGCATTTAAAAGAATTTTATATAAAAACGCTTTGCAGTACGAAAAAAAAAATTATGTGACATTAAATTACATTAAAAAGATTTAATTTGTACAATATCCTGAAAAGCTCTTGGACTGGTCAAGTTCCCTGATTTTAGAGTGTAGATCAGTTTTCATTAGAAGCAGATTTTAGTTCTCAGTTTTAGTTCTCGTGCGTTTGGCACAAAGTCTGTTTGCTTCAGCCATTTACACGTCTCATATTCTGCTGCAGCTGCCATAACATCCATTGATCCGTTACGACAGCAATATAATACTGTCAGATTTGAACTGTGTAAAATGTTTCTCAGATCATCCTCGTTTTAGTCTCAGTATCACAGATATCAAAATCATATCAGTAGAAACAGATTGTTTGTTTAGTCTTGCTGTGTGTTCTTTTCCTCATTATCCAGGCCAGTTCGGCATGTCAATCCAGGGTCCATTTGTGTGTGTGTGTGTGTGTGTGTGTGTGTGGTCGTATGTGTTTCCCCTCATCCATCTATGACATCCAAGTCTATCTGAAAATGTATTTTACCATATTTATTGTATAAAAACGACTTTTTACACTATTTTTTTATATGGAGAAATAAACCAACAGAAAAGAAACTAAGTTGGTAGTTTTGAGCTCATGAGACATGCAAATAATTCAGGTTTCATGCTCAGCCATGCATGTGACATAAGTAATGAGAGGTCTTATTGCTGTACCTGACTGATTTTAGAAGGTAATCCCTTTGCACATGCTTTCTATTCTGAACAACACATTACCAAAGTACTGCAACCTCTATTCCAAAAGGACAATGCTCATAAAAAAGGAATAAAAAGCAGAGTCAGTAAAAAAATGGCAGCAAAGGTAAACAACATACCAAGGAGAGAGCAGGCAAATGGGGTCAAACACGGGTAATCCAAACAAGAGAAAGTCAAAGAAACAGAGTAGTCAAAAAGTAAAAAACGGGTCGGTAACAAAAGAGCAACAGACAAAACAAATGCTAGGTAGAAGAGCTAGAAACTAGATTCAACACCAGGCGATGAGGAAGAGAAACAGGGGGGTATTTATACTAACAGGACCAGATGTGAGCAATCAGAAACTCGGCAAGTTTGAACGCCGTAGCATAACGTGATCAGCAGAGTCCGGTAGGTCCAGTGTTTTAGTGCATGCTGGGTGTTGGAGTCTTTAGTGTGTGTATTAGAGTTCATAGCAGGCAGACTGACAATGTCAGGAGTGACAAAGAGCTAAAAAAAAAAAGCTATGCCTTGCCATGAGGTTTTTTTCATTCATTAACTGTTGAATGAAGGCTCTTTACAATAAATAAATAAATACATAAACAATTTAATGTAGATCCTCACAGATGCCTCATCAATAACTTAATTTCTTATGTTTCATGACTTTATTAAACTCCAACAATACATTCAAAGATATGCAAACTACATGAGATGTACTTAAGACATAAGTAGTCATGGGGAAACCACTGTAAAATCTGAGAACTATATAAGCTTGAGGAAAACTTGGCTTTTTTTCAGACTATAAGGCGCACTAAAAATCCTTTCATTTTCCTAAAAATCGGCAGTGCAACTTTTAATCTGGTGCACCTTATGTATGAATTCTACCAGTCAGGTTGTAAGGAGCAGTAAAGCCACTCCACTGAACTACAGCATTATACAGGAGTTTCAGTTTAGTTCTCCAACAGCTTTGGTGCTAACCACTATCCGTGCTAAGCGCTAGCTCTTTTGCCATTCAGAGCAGAGTATTATCGGAGAGTAGCCTGATGCTAACCCCGGCTAGCACTGCATTACCCCACCCAATGGTGAGACCTTCTGAATTAGAAAGAAAGCACATTGAAACCCCTGTCCCTTTATAGTGTTGCATAGTGTGACTTATAATCCAGTGTGCCTTATGCATGAAAATAGACCAAAAAATAGATGTTTATTGACCTTATAGTTCAGTGCCCCTTAAAGTGCAAAATGTACGGTAGGTTTTATATGGGAACAAATAAGAGGAAACAAAATGTCAACATACATGTGGTCACTCCTCCTAATAAATAAAAGCTTCCAGTAAAGGTTCTACATTTCTGCCTGCAGTACCAGATGTTTTCGTTTTTCCACTCCATCCACCAGTCATCTCAAAGGTGTGGTGCCACCCAGTTGATAAGTCCAGTGGGTGGCTCCAGTTGGAAATTTGGAGTGAGGTAGAGAGGCGTGGGTTAAGAAAATAGAGCCAGTAAGCAGGTACACAGTTTTTAAACATTCCTGTATGTTCATTAAAATAGTACTGTTTCTCTTTTAGTTTGAGTTTTTTTATTGTTAGCCCCCAGTGCCCTCACAAGTACTGTTAAATCACAAGCACAGTAATGGAATGGGCCTGTATCAGCATGCATTTATGATCCATTGCCCTTTCATTGTGTTTACATAGCGAGGTTGAGGAACATAGTGGATGGGAACTGTCACGCTTATTTATTTGATCTGTTTCATTTATTCCTTTTTCAATTGGATTTATAAAACAGTTGAGGAATTGTTTTCCTAGATAAGCAATGTGGCAAAGCAATCTTTTTCTTCTGCAGCATCAGACAATGCAAATAGCCCTAAACTGCTTAGTGGGCAAAATATTGCTTTTTAATCTGCACTCAGTTTCGTGTGTGTGTGTGTGTGTGTGTGTGTGTATGTGTGTATGTTTAAAGGTCCCTGCATCCATTACAATTTTGCAGTGGAGAACTGCATCAGTGATTTTATTTTCAGAAAGTGTTTTATTGCACCCACAC
This sequence comes from Astyanax mexicanus, assembly GCF_023375975.1. Taxonomy (NCBI): domain Eukaryota; kingdom Metazoa; phylum Chordata; class Actinopteri; order Characiformes; family Acestrorhamphidae; genus Astyanax; species Astyanax mexicanus. The sequence goes on from NC_064425.1 coordinate 20,283,493, forward strand.
AGATCACCCTATCTGGATTTTGATACACATTATACCCTTTTCATGCACAGTGTAGGAGGACCACTTGAAAATTGATCATTTCCATATTGTGGACTCTCTACCAGTCTTAAAATCTAAAATTGTGATAGCAGTGGTGAGTAGTAGTGTAATGATAATATAGTTAATAATAGTTTCCTTAACTTATAAAAATCTTAATTTATCATTGTATTGTTGCTTACACATTAGCGAGATATGCTAAATATTCATGCGCAAAGTAGGTAACTTACTAACTCACTAGCTCACTAACTAACTAACTGTCTAGCCCACTAACTAACTCACTAGCTCACTAACTAACTCACTAATTAACTCACTAGCTCACTAACTAACTCACTAGCTCACTGACTTGGTAACTCTAGCTCACTAACTAGGTAACTCACTGGCTCACTAACTAGGTAACTCACTAGCTCACTAACTAGGTACCTCACTAGCTCACTAACTAACTCACTAATTAACTCACTAGCTCACTAACTAACTCACTAGCTCACTGACTTGGTAACTCTAGCTCACTAACTAGGTAACTCACTGGCTCACTAACTAGGTAACTCACTAGCTCACTAACTAGGTACCTCACTAGCTCACTAACTAGGTAACTCACTAGCTCACTAACTAGGTAACTCACTAGCTCACTAACTAGGTAACTCACTAGCTCACTAACTAGGTAACTCACTAGCTCACTTACTAGGTAACTCACTAGCTCACTAACTAGGTAACTCACTAGCTCACTAACTAGGTAACTCACTAGCTCACTAACTAGGTAACTCACTAGCTCACTAACTAGGTAACTCACTAGCTCACTTACTAGGTAACTCACTAGCTCACTAACTAGGTAATTCACTAGCTCACTGTCTAGGTAGCTAACTGACTCACACTGACTAGATAACTATCATACTTTCACATGAATATTTAGCACATCTCGCTAACGTGAGCTTTTTAATGGAGTGAAACACTTGCTTAGCGATTAAATAGAACATTAAACAGAACTTTTGTATGAAATTTCACTGGAAAAAGTATCTGCTGCTGTGCACTGAAAGTGGTTCGCTCCTGTGTTTGGAAGAACACTTGAAACTGGCAGGGTGGGTGTGGTCAGTCTCAGATGAGGGTTCAGGGAACCAGCAGTCAGTCCAAAACCAGCTGGCCAATGGAGATTCAAGGGGAACACCTTCTTTTAAGCCACGGCCACCTGTCAAAACCGTGACAAAACTCAGAAGCAAAAAACTGAAGCAGAATTAAAAAGAGAGATTCCACAATATCGGCCGGCCAATATATTGATATATTGCCCTTTTTGTCTTGTTGTGGATTTACAGTGTATGATCCTTTTGCCTGCTCACTCTGGTATGTTGTGAACTTTTATGCTGCCTTTTTTGTTACTGACCCTGCCTGTTATTGACTATTCTCTTAATCCTTCTCCTTTATTTAATAATTGTATGTTTGGTATTAACCCTTTGTCTATGACTCTTAGATCACTGAGCTCAGCTTTATGACATTGTGAATTGATCTGAACTAGCTTTTACAGTTTTCAGGATATTGCTCTTTGTCTGGTCCAGTAAAGTGAACCATTTCCTCAGTCAGTCTGCAGCCTTTACTAATCTTCAGGGTCAAGAGTTTTCCAATATGCTGGCCATTTTTAGTTGCTGGAGAATTTAAAATATGTCTACCAAGGATCTTTCAGCCAAGCCTCCTGGCTAACCCAATTACTGAGAGCATGAACCAGGGGCTCTCCCTGCAGGCACTGCATTCGCCTCGGGGGGCAACTGTGCTAATGCTGCCAAAGCCCGCTGGAGCTTCTTTAAAAGAGAGAGAGAGAGAGAGAGAGAGAGAGAGAGCAGTAGCTAGATGAAACAAATGTCTGATATGGATGAGAATTTAAATGAGCTGACAGTTAATTAGCTTGTCAAGCAGTGGTTTGAACCAACAGGAATTAATTATAGTCTTTGATTAAGACTTTTTCATTAATCCAAACTCTAAACTCCAGGCCTAGCTCAAAATTAGTCACAATTAAATTAAAACCATAATTTAATAAAAGTGTAATTTCTATAATCATCACTCGAGCACAATTAAATTCAAGTAAAACCTTAAATTTGACCTCTGATTAGGAATTAAAATTTAACTGGCATCTGACATGGTATACATTTCCTTAACGCATATCTATAAGATATTATTCAACAAAAAAAAAACAATTTCACATGACAGAAATACTAAAACTAAAAATGTAGCATTTTGTGCATCACTGAAAAAGAGAAAACCCGCACCAGCATTTGAATAATGTACACCTGTTTCACATTACAAATTGTGTTTATTAAATTTAACATATTAATCTTAGTCATTTCTAAATCACTGATTAATGTTTTAATCACAGATTTATTCAGCTGTGAATAAATTTTGTTGTGATAGAGCTAGATGTTAAATTAAACCTAAATTAACAAATGCTTGATTAGCTCAAAATTCTCAATGCTTAAATTATACCCTGTTGGTGCATCTGACCAAAGGATTATTCTAATTGTATATTTTAATATTAATACTTGGTAATTACACTGTGATTAGTGTTACAATGACAATTAGAAATAGCTAATGCAGTTCTCCATTCCTTTATCTCTACAACCTAAAACAATCTCTCAGTTAGCATTAAGTAATTACTATTACTTTTATTAGGGTGTAATAAGCTTCAGAAATTAAAGGGGTAATGTCTCTTACAAGTTCTGATACTACGAGCAATGAAACAAACAATAGTAGGGTACTGTTGTCAATACAATTTCCACACATTTCCATAATGAAAGAACAAAAGCACAACATGGTAAACACAATATAAGCTTTAATAGATATCAATGCTTTATTAAGTGTGGTAAATATGAAGTGTACTACTTTTACAACTTCGGTAACACTTCAGATGCAATATGAATTATAATATTTATTTTACCAAATTGAAAATCTCTGGAATATAGTCAAGAGGAAGATGGATGATCACAAGCCAACAATGTTTTGCACCAGGAGTGGCATAAAGTTATTCAAAAGCAGTGTGTAAGACTGGTGGAGGAGAACATGCCAAGATGAATGAAAACTGTGCTTAAAAACCAGGATTGTTCCACCAAATATTCTTATTTGGTTCTTATTATTTCTAAACTCTTAAAACTTATATATATGAACTGATATATGAATATAAACTTGTTTTCTTTGCATTATTTGAGGTCTGAAAGCTCTGCCTCTTTTTTTTTATTATTTCAGCCATTTCTTTTTTTCTGCAAATAAATGCTCTAAATGACAATATTATTATTAGGAATTTGGGACAAATGTTGTCCGTAGTTTATAGAATAAAACAACAATGTTTTTACTCAAACATAAACCTATAAATAGCAAAATCAGAGAAACTGATTCAGAAACTAAAGTGGTCTCTTATTTGTTTTTACATAGCTGTATATATGTACCTAAGGGCTGGTCTCCATTTCTAAAAAATATTATCCATGAATTATTCAAAATTCTGGATCCAGAATATAAAAAATTTACATAATAATTTAAACAGAAAAACTCAAAAACCTTGCAAGCTAAATTTTCAACTTTTAAGGCATTTTGCTTTTTTTTTTAGGAACGATGCACTTAATTAGACTTTTCACCTTATTTTAAGTCATTTTAATTTAAAATAAACACAAAAAAATATTCTATTTCTTAAGACAACATCCGGGATTTTTTGCTTGATTTAAGACTTACTTCAAGGATTTTAAGAGTTTGGGATTGTTTATTTAAAGAAATTTTATCAAGAAAAAATGTTTACCCCATTGGCAAAATTTTTTTGTTCATTGGTTTTTGCAGTACATTTCATTATTAAACACTGAATTTAATATTAGTTTATCACTAAATGGCCGTCTGTATATGAATTTTCAGTCAGATAAACTAATACCTCTTTAGTTTAACTAACTTCTATAGCTCAGTTGTGCAATGTACTGTTGTCACTGCCAGATAAATGAACAAAAAAAAACAGAAATGTAATTGTGGGCCAGTAATAATATATTATTATGATGCTGAGGGTCAATTAATATCTGTCTGCAGGCCACACTTGGCCCCAGGGATGGACTTTGGTCATACCAGTTAAAAGGTACTATGTATGCCATACAATGCATTACAAATACATTAATAATGCATTATGAATTCAGGATTCAGAGGAATTGTTATCAAAAAGTCACCTAAAAAGGAAAGTTTTGTGTGGAATTGCAGCTGTGATGCCTGAGCTGGACCTTTTTTCACTTTTTCCCTGGCCTAGTATTCGATTACACAGGCTGTTCCTATCCCTCATGTCCTCTGATCTAATCCTGCGTTTAAGCAATCCAATTTCTCTCTCGCAGTGGCCATCACTACTCAAATACAATCCTGCTGGAGAGAGGAGGAAAGAATAGCACTGACTTCGTGTGAGCCTGAGATGTATTGTCAGAGGGAAGACACAAAGAAAATGGAGTGGCTCTGAGAGAGTTGAAAAAGCAGAAATTGGAAATAGGAAAAGCACCTGTAGCCCGGAAAATCTGTTTAGTTCACAATGAGGAAGCCACCAAGACGCCATCAGCTCTCGTACAGAACAGCATTCTCATAATTTGAGGACAAGTGAAGAAATAGTATTTAAAAAGAAAACACTTGATTTTTCCTTTACTGTTAGCCTCTATTCTTTAGTTCTCAACAACAAAATCTACTTCAGAAACTAATTAAGCTTCAGGGAAAACCATATTTCTCTTCAGACTCTTCACATGTTTTGAAGTCCCATTTCCTCGACAATGACTAATTGACTGAGCCTCTCTTGAGTAAGAATAAGAACCTCATATGATATAAGATTAGAACAGAATGTGCTGCAAAGATTAATATATCACATATCCAGTATATTTTACTTTAAAATGCATCCATATCCATATTAGCTGACATTTACGAAGGGCATGCTTTCTGCTTTTCATTTAAAACTCATCAAAAAGTGTATTAGAATGACTAAGAATACTAACACTGAGTAGTGCCTGCATTTGCTGTTTGCTCTGCAACATCAGTTATAAAGGTACAAAACAATCATTTCTTATTGTCAGATCTATAAGATCTATCAAACACTTTTGGATGTACACTGTAAGTCTAGATAAGTTGCATTTACTTAAAGGATTTGAGGAAACCAGTTGCCTTAAAAAAAAAGTTAAGTAAAGGTAATGAAAACTTAAAGCAGCACTAGGTAGGATTTCCTTGATTTTTTATCTTTTTAAAGAAGTAAAATTACAGCTTAAAACTCGCTGCAGCGCTGCATTCAGGTGTAATAGGAGGAATATCGGTGCTCTTGTCTCTGTGTCGGAGCTCCTCTGAGCTCAAAGCAGACTCTCTAAGTTTTCCGAGGCTGCCGCGACCAAAGCTCGCGAGAACTGCGACCTGCTTTCCAACCTTTAGTTCCATCAGTTCTACAAGAACTACTGGTTCATTCTTTACAAACTAACATACAGACACTCCAGCAGAAGCTGGAAAGAGACCGAATATGTCTGTGAAAGCAAAAAAAAATCTCAATCCTACTTTGCTCTGTGGAAGTGAGTCAAAGGGGTATTTATTCAAGGGGTAACAAGTAGGACCCAGGTGAACTTAATGCCAGGAAGTCAGATGACTGGGCAGGCAGAGACTGTCTCTGATTGGGTGCTGTGGAATGTATGACAGGGAAAGGTGTATTATGGAAGTTGGAGTTCCTGGAAAGTCCCAAAGCGTAAAAGATTCTGCACCATTTGGCTGTGATTGCTTCATGGATTTAATTTAGTGCACTTCCATGCTCAATCTCTCATTCCTATCAAATTATTTGCACCACATTTCAACTTGCCACTTTGCCTTTCTGTTTCTATTTCTGTATATATGACCTGTTGTGTGTTTGGTGGTGTTTGTTCTCTTCATAAATGTAGACTGTCCTCTATAAAAAAAAAAAAACATTGTGATTCAGATAACACCATGCTTTGGGTGGCATGTGAGGTTACTTTGTGAGGACTATTCTGGAACCTTTGCGTCTTGGGGCCTGACTCAGAATGTCGGTTTTTAGTAGGATGTCATTAGGAGGTGCATGACTGACAGTAATGTTTAGTAACGTTTTTGGTCTGACACAGATTTACAAATGCACCCACACAGCTTGGCTGTTCTCTACAGAGAAAGACATTTTGCCAGGAGGACTCCACCAGAATTGACCTTTAGAGCAGTGGAACTAATTATATTCTCTGGCATGTTGGAGCTCCATCAGGGTTCCCGCGGGTCCTTAAAAAGTCTTAAAATGTCTTAAATTTACTGGAAATTTGCTATAGGTATTACATTTTCAGACAGTGCATTTAATGCCGGTGGGAAGCCACAGTGGCCCACCGTGAAAATCTAACATTAATCAGGGAAAATAACTAATGTTATCGGAGAGCTAAATAACATTAGTGGCAAGTTAGCTAGCATTCTAATGTTAGCGGCAAGCTAACTATGTTACCGAGGAGAGAACTAACATTAAGCTTAGCAGTAAGCTAGCTAACATACTGACCTTACCGGTGAGTTAGCTAAGCTGACGGAAAGAGAACTAAGATTAGCGACAAGCTAGCTAACATACTGACCTTACCGGTGAGTTAGCTAAGCTGACGGAAAGAGAACTAAGGTTAGCGGCGAGCTTGCTAACATACTGACCTTACCGGTGAGTTAGCTAATATGACGGAAAGAGAACTAAGGTTAGCGGCAAGCTAGCTAACATACTGACCTTTCCGGTGAGTTGGCTAAGCTGAGAGAAAGAGAACTAAGGTTAGCGTAAAGCTAGCTAACATACTGACCTTTCCGGTGAGTTGGCTAAGCTGAGAGAAAGAGAACTAAGGTTAGCGGAAAGCTAGCTAACATACTAACCTCACCAGTGAGTTAGCTAAGCTGAGGGAAAGAGAACTAAGGTTAGCGGAGAGCTAGCTAACATACTGACCTTACCGGTGAGTTAGCTAAGCTGCCGGAAAGAGAACTAAGGTTAGTGGTGAGCTAGCTAACATACTGACCTTACCGGTGAGTTAGCTAAGCTGCCGGAAAGAGAACTAAGGTTAGCAGTAAGCTAGCTAACATACTGACCTTACCGGTGAGTTAGCTAAGCTGCCGGGAAGAGAACTAAGGTTAGCAGAAAGCTAGCTAACATACTGACCTTACCAGTGAGTTAGTTAACACACTAACTACCGGGGAAAGAACTAAGGTTAGGGAAGAGCTAGCTAACTTTAGCGGCGGGCTATCTAACATACGAACATATTATAGTCTTGACTAAGACTATAATAAATTAATAAACAATCTTAGGCTACATTTTACAACTGTGGTTCTGGAACATTTCAGTTGGAGACCCCCTTTGCGCACTCTAACAAAAAGTAAGATACTTTAGTAGGGTACTCTACCAAAAGCAGGATAAACTATTGTTAATATCTATGATTTTAAAAGAAACAATGAGCAAAGCAATGAGCAGGAGTCCCAATACTTTTGTCCATGTAGTGGCAGTAAGGATCTGCAGACTGTTTCACTGCAGGGATTGTATAAACTTTATAAAGTAGACTGAAGTAAACAGGATTATGAAGTTTCTACTGTCTTTTTCAAGTTAAAAAGGTCTAAGCTTGAGTATCTACAAAAAGCAATGCTACTCCTTTATGCTCAATCTGTCCCTTTGCTTTTCTCATATATTTGATCACGAACTCCAGTCACGTTTATTCTGCGACAGATCCAGCCAATCCCACAAGTCTAATAAAGTTCTGTGTTCTTAAGAAATGATTGAAACTTCACCCCTTTTAACAAGTCTCTGGCAATTAGATCAGTTTTCATCTTTGCAGTGTTCATTTATATAATTGGCAGTTTTGCTGCGAATTAAGACACATTATTAGTCTCACGCAGGAAACAGCTTGATGGGTCATCCTCCACTGCACCAAGTAAGAAATGACAGCTTATGTGTCATCTTGTTTAAGATACTTTCTTATGCCCTTACAGAAATAAAGCTTATTTACTAGCGGGATGGAGTTTAGCCAGGACAAATACATCATGTTCATGTTATTGAACTGTGCAGAACTGTTTATATGCTACTACATTAAAAATAAATGGTGCCATGTTAAATGGTTCTTTAGAGGATGCAGTAGAATATGGGTTGCCAGTTTTGGTTTTGTAGGGCTGGACTCCTGCACTGTGAGGTGGTTTGCTGCCCAATCACAGCTGATTAAACTCACCTGCTAATTACCAGGTTTGGTAGATCTGTTAGAGTAAAAAAAATGGACTTCAACCACCATTGCCCACTTCTGCTGTTTTTGCACATATATTACTAATCTTGAGGACTCCATTTCCCATGAGAAAGAGAAAAAGCTGACACAATCTGGTTCACCTGAGTATTGACTAATTTCGACTGTGTCTCATTAAGCCATTGTATTAAAACCATGCCTGTTTTAGTCTCTAATTGCAAAATTATTGCCAACATTTTTGTCTGCACACTGACCTTTCTCGTTCTATTTTTTTTTTTCTGTTTTCTGTTTTTGTTTTCCTCACGGTTTTAACCTTGCCTGTTTTGTGCACAATGTTTTTGAATTGCCTTATCAAAATGAAATATTTCTCCCATCTCTATAATTAGTCCATGCATTGTTATATTTTCAGAAATGGGCATTTATATTGTAATATCTATTATATTATTACCACTGTAACTATACTGTTGTATAGTTACAGTGTAAATGTTGTGTGCATATTACAGTATGCATGTTATTAAAATGTTATGACAGAAACAGGTTGTGGATAATTTAGAGAATATGAGACTGGCACAAATAGCAACAGCAAATGTCTAAAAAAAATTTAAAAAATTATTAAGATATGTTTCCTTGACCTGAATACAGCAACTGGAAATAGAAACTGTAAATGATGTAATGGGTCCACTATTCCGATGCAGACTCCAGTCCAGTCCAAAAAAAGAACAGTTAACATGGGATCAAACTGGGGGACTTTTCAGTCAGGCTTAAATTACCCAAAATAGGGGTGGTTCTATACAGAATTGAACTCAATAAGGATTAACTCAATAAGGACTGTGTCACGCCCTTGCCCTGTTTTCATTATGTTTCTCGTCTCCCCGTGTGTTCCCCAGTAATTTTCCACTCACCTGTGTTCATTTGTAGCTCCGCCCTCATTAATCAGTCCCCAGGTGTTACCTTTTTCCTCCCCGCCTTGTGTGTGTATTTAAGCTCCTTTGTCTTCAGTGTTAGTTTGTCGGTTCTTGTGCGTGTATACGTCTGTCTTGGCTGCGTTTCTGTTCTGTTTGTGAATCAGTTTATTCTAAGAGTTCCTGTTTGGTTTATTGTTTGTTTGTTTGTTTTGTTTAAGAAATTATTACTTGCGTGTCTCCTTTCCACGTCCTTCCTTCACTCAGTGTGACAGACTGTGATATTTAGATGCACGAACTGTCCAGAAAGTCACAGCTAGTTTGACAAACACACTTTTCAACACCGGTTAAATATGCTAGAAAATGTTTTCTCCTTCTCACCTTTTGGTGGGTGCCCATGATATATTTAGTTCCAACTTGAAAAATCTACAACCTGAGCTTTCTGCTTGAGGAGCACGGGCAATATTCTTATTAGGTTTCTTACAAAAGCAGCAACGCACTGCCGTCTCAAAGATATTAAACTAAAAATGAAATGTAAAAGTCCTGCAAACCACCAGAGAGCTCTAGCTTTCAAAACAACTGTATTTCCCTTAAGAACTAAGCTTTGCCTCAATAGTACACTCATGAGCCATCAGGTTAATAGAATCAGTGAAGTGGAGACTAATAAAATAATGCAAACAACATAATTCACCTTCAAAATAGTCTCAGAACAACAAATAACCTGCAATTCTGTCAACATTGCTTTAAAACTAAAAATACATTTTGTTGGCTTAAAGAGAAACCCTGTCTGCAGCAACTTAGTACTTAATGAAACTGAGAAAATTGATGATAAAAAGAAAAACTCTCCACATAAATCAACTGCTTATTTGAAATATGCTGTGTGGGCACCAAAAAAACAAAACAAATGAAAGCAGGATTTGCAGAAGGTTCAGAACAGTTCATATATATATATATATTTATACACATATCTGAGGAATGGGCCTTTACCTTATGGTTTGTATGTCTTACGTGCAGCATGTCTCCTTGGTTAAATAAGCCAGTCCCCATAATGTTTGCAGAACGGAAGGTCAATAACTCTTAGCTCTTCATCTTCAGCCGGTAGATGAAGACATGGAGTCATCTGCCAGGCAAAGAGGTGAGGAATAAATTCAGGCGAGCACTAGATGAATCATAAGAGGTGAGAGATTACTTTGGCTGAGCAGGGATTTGATAAGCTCTGGATGAATCACGAAGAACCTTTTAAAGTGGTTCTTGTCCGAGCCAACCTTAATTTTGTTGCTGGAAACATCCCATCATTTTTCCTATTCAAACACACTAGAGCTACAGCTCTACCTATCATACAGTGCTGTGCTGGGAGGTGGAAGACCGGCCCTCCCAGGATTGTTCTTTTACAGCTGTAGCTTTATCCTGAACCCTCATTCTGCTCAGAGTATCATCAGTATGTATGCATATTTACACTCCTCTGTTGGTGTTTTGTCTCTGTTTGCATTTTGACATCAATATATAGAGTATGAGTATGCATGTGGCATCACTATTGGGGGCAGTCACTGCAGCTACGCCCACTGAGAGGCAAAAAGACAGACTGATTCAGAATTGGTCTGAGCTCCAGAAGAATCACCACAGCTCTGCGGATTACCCTGATATAAAAATCAGGTAGAGTGGAGTCAGCTTAATGGGCCACTTTTTGGTCAATGACTTATAAGACCATCAAATAAACTTAGTATGAAACCTGATGATATTTTCATAAATTGACATGGCTCTCTTAAATAATTATTTGTTTGGAAAATGTGAAAAAGTGTAATTGTTATGGAATTATGAGAGTTAGAGTAGCAGTAGTGTCTTTTGACTTTTTTTGTTGTTGCCTTATTGTAACATCTACTTCTAGCAGTAACAGCTCACTTAAATCAATCAAATCCAATGATTACTGTATTTCTTTAAGAAATAGAATTAGCATTGAGCCAAACTGAGCTCAATTTATTGGCCTGGCCCTCCAAAGCTGTCCAGGTTATCATGTGGCCCCTTGGGTAAATGAATTGCCTACCCCTGCTCTATATACATGTCTGTGTAATTTTGTGAGTAATTCCCTAGTATTGCCACACTTCTGGTGCAGAATACCTACTTATTAATTTGCAGTTAATAGTAACTATGGACACAACAGAAATCAAAAGCATCTGTTACACATACTGCTGTGCAGAGCGAGTCAGATTTTGGTGGGGAGCTGAAATTTGGCACAACACTGGTGCTGGCTGATGACAGTACGTGTATAAAGTATGAAATCCTCTCTGACCGTTGGTCACAAATTTGATATGTATCCAATATACAGCTCTGGAACATATTAAGAGACCACTTCAGTTTTTGAATCAGTTCCTCTGATTTTGCTATTTATTGGTAAAATGAACATTGTTATTCTATAAACTACGGACAAAACATCTCTCAAATTCCAGATAAAAATATTGTCATTTAAAGCATTTATTTGCCGAAAATGAGAAATGGCTGAAATGACAAAAAAGATGCAGAGCTTTCAGACCTGAAAAAATGCAAAGAAAACAAGTTCATATTCATAAAGTTTTAAGAGTTCAGAAATCAATATTTGGTGGAATAAATCTGTTTTTAATCACAGTTTTTTTATGCATCTTGGCATGTTCTCCTCCACCAGTCTTACACACTGCTTTTGAATAACTTTATGCCACTCCTGGAGCAAAAATTCAAGCAGTTCAGCTTGGTTTGATGGCTTATGATCATCCATCTTCCTCTTGATTATATTCCAGAGGTTTTCAATTTGGTAAAATCCAAATCCAAAGCTGTATATCAAAGTGACTAAAATATTATTTGTCCACACAGCCCTAAGAAAATCAGATCTTTCTGCCATTAAGAACAAAAATCAGTTTTGAGTCACTTTCGCCTGGTAATGTGAACACAGCCCAGATTTTTTGGCCTTTTTGTGTCCTTTCCTTGTTTTAAACTTTATTATTGTTCTGCTTGTGTTTTGACCACTCTCTGGCGCTAATGAGGAATCATTTTCATAAAAGCCCTTTTCATAAATTCCTGGCCCCATCTGACCTTGTTACATTATCATCATGATCATCAGCATGATCATCAGCATGGTCATCAACATCTGTGTTATTACCATTTTCAGCATTACTGTTATTTCTTTTAAAAAAGTAAAAGTATTGTGGTGGTTAGTGGGTGAAAGGAATGCATAAAGTAGTAAAAGTGAAAAGTGATTTTGCAGTCTTTAAGCGTTCTCTGGGCAGCCTGTGTGAACTTGTTTTTAAGAGTTGTGCCTTCACCGGGTCAGCGGGTGAGCACATTTTATTTCCCAGCAGTGTTGATCAGTCAGAGAAACTGACCAGGCTTTAACGAGCTGAATCACACTGACTCAGCCTATTGCTGAAGTCCCTAAGAGTCTACCGCTCTCTCTCTCAAACACACACACACACAAACACACACTTACAAAGACACAAACCCATTGGTTTGCCATCTTCTCTAATATGTCTTTGTTCAACTGCTACACTTTTCTTTTCTTTCCCATTCCCTCACTTTCTTTTACACTTTTATATTACTATGTCTTATTATAACAATATACAATATTAGTTGCAGACAGAAGGAATCAACTGACAGGAATGAAACTTGGTGGGTAGTCATGGCAGACTGTCCTGGAGTGATTCAGAATGGCCATCGAGTCGTCTTGTGTGGAGACACTGTGGTTAGTGCTAAAATTGTCACATCAAGATATTTTTATTTCTATTTCTATTCTATTTACACAGCCAATAACCCAACCCACTTATTAGGTCTACCCCTATCACTGTTGATGTCCCAACACTAGGAGGATGAAGACTAGCACATGCCTCCTCTGATACATGTGAAGTCAGCCACCACCTCTTTTTGAGCTGTTGCTGATGTTGCATTACCAAATAGCATCACAGCGCACTCGGAGGAAAGCGCAGCGACTCGGTTCTGATACATCAGCTCACAGAAGCTTTGTGCTGAGCGACATCGCCCATTTGAGTAATGTGGGGAGAAAGCTTCACCTGCCCACCCAGAGAGAGCAAGGCCAGTTGTGCTCTCTCAGGGCTCAGGTAAACCACATGGCAAACCACATGAACAGGATTCAAACCAGCGATTTCCTGATCATAGTGGCAGCACTTAGCCCGCTGGACCCCCCATTCAAGATCTTCTGGAGTACAGGTGCCTCTCCTCAATACTTTTTTCAACAGCATGGTGCCATCAGACATTTTTTATGGAGTGGTCTGCTGGGATAGAAGCATATCAGCTGTAAAAAGGAAGAGACTTAAAAAAAATAAAGAAAACCAGCTCTGTCTTGGGGTGCCCTATCGACAAAGTAGAGGTGGTGGTGATGAGAGGAGAATGATGGCTACACTGTCATGAGTGTCCATGAGTGACATCAACACCCACCCCATTAAGGATACTTTGATACCACTGGAGAGCTCCTTCAGTGACTGGCACTGCTCCCAGTAGACCACACACACATACAGTGTTCATGTAACCACAAAATTGATGTAAATGCTGATGTATTTTTCTCACATTACACAAATATTTTTCTGATATCACACACTGTAAACCCTAATAAGTTAGGTCTACTCAAATTGTTTGAGGTAATGCGTTGCATCAAATGAATTTAGTTTTTAAAACAGTTTTTTTAAGTATTTTTAATACTGTATGAAGTTGAACAAACGTTTATCATTAAATTCAACAGACAAATCACAAGTACTTCACACTCAAAATGTGGTGAACCTAAAACTTAGCTTTAAAGTAAAGTAACTATTGCACACTGCTCTATCTTACTTATTTAAATGTATTGCAATGATTACATTAAGCTGTTGTTACTCAATATATGCATATTGTAGCTGTTTTTATAGCCAAAAATTGGTGTTTAGAGCCTACGCATAGTGACAGGTGTTTACAGCGCATAGCAAGAGATTGCGAGTGAGGAGGACTCCAGTGGCAAAACAGCCTTTTCCAGATGGAAATACCAACACTATTTCAAACTCACTGAGGATAAAGGTAAAAATGCTCACGTCGAGTGCACATTATGTCCCCAAACAAAAAATTTGCAGGTACTTGTCTTTGCTGTCGTGCACTCTATTCATCTGGCTTATGAAACACGCTCCGAGAAGGTGGGGGCCGTGGAGTGGGGGTTACGGGGGCGAGTAACACAAAAGTAACGCAATAGTTACTTTTACTGGTAACTAGTTACTTTTATAATGGAGTAACTCAGTTACTTTTTTGAAGAAGTAACTAGTAACTATAACTAATTACTTTTTCAAAGTAACGTGCCCAGCACTGTGTGTCACATATGCATTACACACTATGTCTGTAAGTGTACCTCAATAAATATAGCCAAGAGTTATCAGTCTTTCAAATAGAATTGCCATTCAGCATTTTCTTTCTGGGTGCAACTATTTTTTAAACTATTTCTTAGACAATGACACTAGGCAGTCATACTACTGTCATGATGACTCTTCTAAAGCCTGTATGCATCCCAGACATTATTTGCCCTGATTAATATTTCATTCTCATTTGTGTAATGTAAATTGGATCTGAGAGCAAACACCAATTGATGTTTGCATCTCATTTGCCCTGAGATCGGCCTGGGAATGCAAACTGAAAGCACTTATGACAGGAGTGCTTTCTGAAAGAGGAATTAGAGCTAAATGTGGGTAATTAGTCGCTGCATGCATTAATATTTAAAGGGTATTTGAGGTTCTCTGACGGTAGTCTGTATTTGCTGTATTTTTTTCCTCCTGCCTGATGAGGTGAAAAAGCGCTTTCGGTATAGAAGACGAGCAGCGAGCTCATTCGCTCTGTTTCTATGGAAATGCAGCAATGTGTTTTGTGAGGTGGAGTTCACCATGAGCCGCTATGAACAGGCCTGGTTCTGCTGCCAGAACACCACACCACACTGCAGAGACAATAGCTTTGAAGAAACTGAAGAATGAAATAAGGCTCTTTTTTCTTTTTCTACTGCAGTTTATAGTGGATTGTTTTGAAATGAAGAACACTTTACTGTGCTCTTTTTTGTTGGCCTTTCCTTCAAAATGAATCTCAGAAAATATTTTTCAGTGGAAAGTTGGGTCCAATTTTTTTTTATGCTTTAAGTGCTGCAAATTACAGTGATGTGTTGAATTACATCAAATCAAGTTCACCTTGTCTTAAACTCAAACCATAATGTACAATTTATACACTGTAAGTTCATTCCTTTGGTAATTTGCAGTTCAAAAGCAAAGACTGGAAGTTATGAGCCTATTAGAATGTTTTTGGCATTAACATGATGTACCTGTAGGACTGAAAATGACATAGACATATACATACATAGACTCCGCATAGCCTGCCTCCTGGCACCTGCTTCTACGCTATGCAGAGTCTATGTATATGTATATATATACGTCTGATTTTTTTTTATTCAGTAATGGCGGCGCTCGGAGCTGAAGCTAGCATTATAGGATGTAAACAGTGTTTTTTAATAAGCTTCTTGTGCACTGTTTAAGATATTAATGCCTCATTTTAAATGTCAGGGCTCTCCAGATTCCAGTAAGTAGTGTGTCTGTGTCTCCCAGTCTGAAGGGTATTTGGACAAACTGTTCCAATTTCTGGATCTCAGAACACTGTGGGAGAGCGGAGGTGTGCTATTCACCAAAGGTAAGTACTTTTTATCTACACCAAAATCAATTGTACACTGGAGTTCTCCTTTAATAACGAATTGAGATGAGGGGTTCGACGGTGATGGAGCAGATGGATGCCATTGTTTCAAAGTGTGCTCATGTCTGTGTTACCTTCTGGCGTCACTAGGCACACTCTAATAATCTGTTCACATTCTCTGTAGTCTCTAAATCCAAACAGATATAAATCCTTCTTTTTTCTGAGTTAATGACTGTCCAGCTGTCTGGCCTGACACTGATGTAAGTCTGACCGTTGGGGTATCCTGCTACCCACTTCAGACCATCTGCTCAACATTCAGCTACTGCTACCTGGATCGGATTGTTGCCCACCATCCTTTATCCTTTTCACCACCTTCACAGGCACACACGCCACACAGCAGAATGAGTGTAAAAGTTTATCCTCAGATTTCTGTTTATAAATAAGGTTTATTCTACTGTTACAGTAAATAAATTCATTCACAATCTAAGCGTTTGTGTCCATACTACTCACCAGCACATCAAGGGGAGACGGATTTTGGCACAACACCAATTCTATTCTCTGCTGGGTTGTTAAAACTACTTCTTGTAGTTGGTTTAAATGTTCTAGACCATCTAGAAAAGTGCTTTTACACTGCAGATAAACCAGATGCTTCAGAAGATCTGGAACAGAGTTATAAGGGGAAGACTAAAGGTGCACTAAACTGCTGGTTAACTAGTTCATTTTAGGGTATCGTATGTCTTCAGAAAAGGAGGAAACTGGTGCAGCGATTAACTATTATTATTTTCCATTCCTTAATTTATCTGTGATAGTGAACATGCTTTTATTATCTTTTATTTTATTTTTATTTGTTGTCTGTTCCACCTTAAATGCTGCCGCCTTTGCTGTCTGTTGCACCATTTAAGGTGGAACAGGAAATTTAGCCTGCTAAATTTGAACTACTAACTACTAGGATGAAATACTTGAAATGTTTCTGCTTGTTTTAAAAAAAGGGGTCATAAAACATTGAAACTAAACATGAAACTATGGTAATATAGTGGTTATCATATTTTTATCAACATCTTGCCAGTGAGTCTCATGGTCCACTGTTTTAAGTGTGTCTCTCTGTTTGAAAGGCCATATAGCTCTAACACTCCCCCAACCCCTCCAGCCTAACAATTAAATGAATAAAGAAGAAGAATCAGGACTTCCTACCCCTAGACAGGAACACGCAAAACAGAGGGGTAGGGCTTAATTGTAGGGCCAAGGGGTGAAATATGATTGGGCCAAAGTAAAAAAAATATGGCCCCATCCTTGATGTCATGCAGAATTAGGTAGATAGAAAAATAAATCACTGTAATTTCTGATTCACGCTGACTTTACCTCATGTTTAACAAAATTGTAATATTTTACAGGGTTTATTTCATGTGGTGCTGCAGCTTTAAGACGCCATACAGTGAACTCCAGCAAGGTTGAACGCACTTGTTAGAATCATTGCCTGACAAGAGTCTTCACACTCAAAAGACCAATCCACCTCAAGGCTTTCACTGGGACTCCATGATTTATTGTATCCTGCAGAGAGTCGGATTAAATCGTTTCTGAAAGTGGTTGGTGCTCTTTTTTCCAATCTCTCTCCCAGTCTGATTAAATAACTCACCTTCTCTTTTAAGCTGTCAACCTGTAGTAGAAATGGAGATGGTCTAGCTGCTTCCTTGTTGGCACTTTCTTGGTAATTACCTTTGAAACAGAGAGTCTACTCTGAGGAATCCCCTGCAAGACAGACGCAGTGTGAATTTCAAACAAACCATGACTGTTTTTATAACATTTTAATGGAGATGAATAATTCCACAGTCATGAAAGCTTTTTGCGTATGAATCTCTCATAATTTCTTCATTAGTGGTGAGTTAATGAGAATGGCATTTTGAATCGAAATGTGAATTAAGGCCTCATTCAGCAAATGCCAAAACTGTGTCACGTCATAGCAGAATTTAATCAGCAGCTTTCTTCTGAGAATTAGTCTGAATAGCCGGTCAGATGGTGAAGTTACGCATCTCGTCGACAGGAATAGTGTCCTCAGAGGCTCCGATTTCAATGCCCACGCACATTGTCGCCTGCTGTTAATTACTTGCAAGAGCCACAAATGGCTATACCAAAGAAACGCCAATGATCAGATAAAGCAAAGACCAAACTCCGACACTGAATAAATATGAAATCATTAAGTGTGTATTTTTAAGCTGTACATACAATAATGGAAGGACGGTAATAATTCAGGGTTTTAAATGCCACTGTTTAAACATGCAAAATGCTTTCCTTTGTAAAATGATTTCATTAATTCTTAAGGTTCTTTACACCTTTAAATATTGTTTATTAAAAAGAAAACTATAATATTACCTGAACAGAGATTAAGAACAATTCAAACCACCACACAGATTAGGAACTGACTTGGATTAGCAATGGTACAAGATTTGGCTGAGGCTTACATTATTAGACTTTTCTCAGAATTACAGGTGGATTTTAATGTGAAAAAAGCTAATTTACATCATTTATTTTACATCATACTGTCGCTGTCCAATGAAAAACAAGTATATCCATTTTTGTCTATTTTTACTTTACTTCATAATTTGTGCCAAAATTTCTTGATGAAGAGACCAAAAGAAATTCTTTAAAATTACCTGAAATAAACTCTCTTTACATAGACTTCTATTGAAAATGTAAAAGTCTTTTTCTCTCTCCATTAAAATTGCTGTTATGGAGATTCTTTTTTTCATTGGACAGCGACAATATACCTTTAAAGAGTAGTCTATTTTTCTGCTTGGTCTGCATTCTTTAAAATGCATCTATTCAGTATTAAAAGCGTCCCCAGAGGAGAGGCACAGTAACAGAAACCCCCCTCAAAAAAAGAAGATTTTCAAAAGACAATCAGCGCTATGCCAGGAATAGTGGCTCACTGTGTGCCTTATGTTAGTATAAAAGGTTTTAAAACACATAAAAAACATTTCGTTCTTGAATAAACAAAAAAAAGACTTGGCTAAGACTAAGTGCTGAAGTGAGATGTTTATATACGTTTATTCAACACCTAGTCTCTAACAAATCGTTAATTTCCATGAAATGTAGATATCAGTTGAAATTAGCTAAACTGACCTTATTTCATCAGTGTGAAAAGATACTGAATGCAGATGATTGGAATGCCTACCTATTACGCTTCTTATATACTTTTAATCTTATTATACATTTCCATATCCAAGTTTCAGCTTATTTCAGTGATGCTTTAGGTAACAGTGTTGCCAGTATTTGCCTGAAAACAGATTAAGTTGCATAATGCACAGTTGCACTGACATTCGTAAGCATTACATCATTAATTTAATGACCTGCAGTTTACACACATAGCTTCTTCATGGGGCAAACCAATTACTGTAGACAACATGGACACTGCAGTCCAAGTTTCTATTCTGTTTAACAGAAATCTAAGCTAAAGCTAAAATTGTCCACCCTGTTGTCAAATGTTGTTGACAGAAAGCTACACTCTCCTACTGTATTTTTTGCACTTTAGGGCGCATTATCAATTAACGTCTATTTTCTGGTGTATTTAATACATAAAGCGCACAAGATTATAAGGCGCATTTTTAGAGACACTATAAAGAACTTCTAATTCAGAGTGGTGGTGGGGGAGTAGCTAACTAAGTTTAATTAAGCAAAGCTAAGTAAACATATCTGTAATAAAAAAAATACTTTATTTTAAAGTCAAACATGCGCTGGGTGTAAATCTACACACGTCTCTGCTGAAAACTGTTCATTTGTGTGAGTAAAGCGCTTTCGTTTATTTACACTAAGCTTAGATTCCCGAATTTCTCCAGCACTAGGCTGTAGCATTAGCATTAGCGGCTAACTGTTTCAGCAGTGCTAGCCGGGGTCAGTCGGGAGCAGTTTATAGCCTGATAATACTCCCCTCTGAATGGGGAAGTAGCGAGCGCAGTTAGTAGGTAATGCTAACACTACTCTAGCAGTGCTGGCCGGGGTTAGCAGCAGACAACAGGCTGATAATACTCTCCTCTGAACAGGGAAATAGCGAGCACAGTTAGCGGATAATGCTAATGCTACTCCAGCAGTGCTAGCTGGGGTTAGGAGCAGGCTACAGGCTGATAATTCTTTCTTCTGAACAAGAAAATAGGGAGTGTGGTTAGCAGGTACTGCTAACGATACTCTAGCAGTGCTAGCCAGGGTTAGGAGCAGGCTGCAGACTGATAATACTCCCCTCTAAACAGGGAAATAGCGAGCATGGTTAGCAGTTAATGCTTATGATACTCTAGCAGTGCTAGCCAGAGCTAGGAGCAGGCTCCCCGCTGATAGTACTCACCTCTGTACAGCCAAAGAGTTAGTGCTATGCGCAGTTAGCAGCTAATGCTAAAACTGCTGGAGAACTAAACAAAAACTCCTGTATAACGCTGCACTTCAGTGGATTGGCTTTACTGCTCTTCACAACCTGACTGGTAAATTCATATATAAAGTGCACTGATTATAAGGCACACTGACAAATAAATAAAAAATTAAGGATTTTAAAAGTGCCTTATAATGTGAAAAATACTTAGTTTGACCAGCTTGTTCAATAATTGTAATGTTTTAACACTATATGTGCAGTTCATGCTAGTTTGACTATACAACTCAGCTACTCCATCTCTCCAGCCAAGGCTGTCAATCATTGTGTTCTTAAACATAATGATAACAAACCTAATAAACGACTTCTCAGAACATTTATGTATTATATACAAAAACTACTAATCTCGAAGACCAATTTTATACTAATTTCAGAAGCACCTTCTTTATTACACTGAGCTATCTTTCACTTCACCAATCTAAAAAAAAAGTCTATGACCATATTCAAATGCTATGATTGTGATATTACTTTCTGCTCATGCAGATCATGCTTAAATTACAGAACTAATATTCCAAGCACACCATGTTCCCCTGTTCCATCTTCAGATTTCCATAAAACTCGGTCTACTGTTGATGACTGTAGCTCATGTTTGGCCCTGTCCAAAGCCTCATGCTGTGCCCCCTTTTTCATAATGCTGCTTCCAGCTCCACCCAGTCCTGTAGTTGCACCAGTATCACAATCATACTTAGATATAGTTATCATAGTCAATAAAGCAATGATACCCTCAAAGTTTGTGCTATAACATGTAATATTGGCACTGCTGTGATGCGGTGGTAGATCAGCATAGTGCCAATATTACACGTTATAGCAGAAACCTTAAGTGTATTATTGCCATTATACCATAGTTCCATATTGCTGTTTATTGAAAGATTTTGAGTTAAAGAGATAAACTTATCTGTTTGGTTATAAAAACTTTGTGAGTTAAAATATTTCCATTGCTGCTCTGTTTGTAGCTGCACTGTTTGACTTGTAAGTGCTGCATTGTTGCTAGGTTACCTGTATGTGGCTGAGTAATACATGGAGAGCTTCGGTTACTGTGTATTACCTGCTGATAACGGCACTCATAGAAAGCCTCTTAGCCAATCACATTGCAGGGTCGGATCTAACTGTGTTATAATGTACAACACCACTGCATAGTTCCACCACTAAGAGAACAAACCTGTATTACTCCTGCTACCTGTAATAATTCCCGAATAATTCTGCAATATTTCTCTTAACATACATGTTGCATAAGGATTATTTTAGAAAGATAAGGGATTTAAATGTAAGCTGTTTCTCCAATTAGTACAGCCTGGATTCTTATTGGTCAGTGACTAAGCAGGTGCACCAGTCATAGCACTTTTTTCCTGAAATTGTTTTAGATCCTAAATATCGCCTTCCTTTCTGTATCTCCAGTTCTTCAGTGATGCCACAGTCATCTGTGGCCTTGCACCTAGAGAGTGTAACTGGCCATGCATTCTCTGAATAGGGAGGATGTTCTTTGATCTCATAATAAAGAGAATGTGATCATGAAAATCACTGTAAGGGAGAAAAATGAGAGAAAGTATGTGGATGATGGACATGGGGGACAAACAAGACAACAGTAACAATAGCAATATTTTCAAACAACTACAGTTTCTACAACACCAAATTTATAGCTTAAGGTTTCCAGGTGGCATGCATACTTTTTTTGTGACATGATCATATTTACCCATATTTAATAGTGTGTAATGTGTATTCTCCATGTGTCTGGATTCTCCAAAACCAGGCTTGACTGGATTTCTGCACTTGTTTGTAAATATAATGAATCTTAGCGTATCCTCCCAGCATTTTCACGCCTCAAGCTCTCCTCACCTCATTCGTGTGCTGCTCCATGCTGTGATTTATGAAGTCACTCTGCTGAAAGGCTGCTTGCCTCACTCCTCAGGATTTCCTAATTAAAAGTTGTCCTAGTTTGCTCAATAAGGGTTCTGCATGATGCTGCTGCATTGTTTCTCCCTCTCTCTCTCGCCCTCATTCTCATTCTGTGTACGCCAGTGTCATCAAGCTGTTGTCCATTGTTCTGACTAATCAAGATTCCAATTTTCTGTCACGCTCCTCAACCTCTCCTCCCTCATTACACGTTACTAAATAAATTTAGAGTCTGAGAAGAACTCAGGGCAAAACTATTAGCGGATGTGGCACACTGTCTATAGCCATACATTTTTCACCAAATTTTATGACTTTATACATGATTATTCTGTACAGTAACCCTTCCAGACCCTGCATCCATTACAATGGACATCATATAGTTTCTTTTTTTCTGTGTTTTATTGTCACATAACAATAATTGAGACCTGTTGTTCATCAAAACAGATCACTGACCAGCCTATGAAAAAGTTTACAACCCAATGAAACAGCAGCTTAGCCCCGCCCACTGCACTGGAAAACACAGCAAACTGGACATTAGAGCATGGCAGCACTAGAGCCAATGAATCAAGTAAGACTTTGACAGATTTTATTTGATTTAGATCACTTTTCATCATGTTGTGCGAAATATAAAATTATAATGTTAAACATATGCTTCCAAAATCAATTAAATAATTCAGTTATATACATATATATATATATATATATATATATATATATATATATATATATAATGCAGTATACAGTAGTAGCATGACTTTCAGAACTATATATTTTTAATACATTAGACCTCATATTTTCCCGTTTTTTTTATTTTATTTCTTGTCATACATGCTTCTATCCTGTTATGGCAAGCTGCATTATAGGGTGGAGAATATTAAAAATTAGTGAACTCATTAAAACACATCTTTAAATCTAAGAAAATATTAAATGTAAAATTGTAAAATGTGTTTTTGTCATGGTATCGTCCTGTTTTTGCGTCTCTTTGGTCTGTCCCGTTGTTTATTTAACTTCTTCTGCATGTACCCTGTGTTTATCCTGTGTTTTTCACCCCTTTTGGTCACCTGTTTGTTTGTAGCTCCACCCCCTTGTTACCCAGTCCCAGGTGTTTCCCGTTTCCTGTCTTCTATGGTTTACTTGTTCCTGTGTTCCTCGTCTTTCGTCAGTAAGGTTATGTGTTCCTTAGGTTTTTCAAGTCTCCATGTGCTCCATGCTTCTTTGTTTCTTTAGTTCAATAAATCTTAATAAATACTTGCAAGTGCTCTCCACGTCTCATTCCTGCTCCTACCTGACAGTTCATATCTTTATCATATGACAGCTATATCATATAAAACTAATTCATATTTACAAAAAGTACTTTAGAGTGTAGATAAACTTCACTCTGTATAATATAATGTTCATTCAGAGTAGATCTTGACAAACATTTCAAATATCTCACGGTGTTTGTATAAAGTGTAAACAACTAAGTTGTGGTCATGAAAAGCATGTTACACTAATATTGACCCAGCAATTCAAAATCCTCATTAATTCAAAATCCTCATTAATAAAACTATATACAAAGAAGCTCAATGTGATGCAATATTTAGTAATATAATATGGAGTTTGGATTTCTTCATCTGACCTTCAGTCAGTTAATTTCTGTAGCTTTAATTACAACTTCTCTCTTTCCCCTCTGGTTTAAGAACATTACTCTCACTCTCACTCTTCTTCTGTTTGCCCACTTTCTTTTTTTTCTTTTCCCATTGTGTCTCCAGTGTCCATCAGCTGTCTCCTTCATTCACTCTCCTCTCAGTGTGAGGCTTGTTTTTTTTTCTTTTCTCCTTGCTCTTCTCTCCCAGAGCCTCCTCCGTGACTGTTCCTCCCTCCATCCCTCCACCACCAACTGCAGTGCTTCTCATTCCGCTCCTGCATCCTCCTTTTCACCTGTGGCTGCTTTAGTTGCTATTCTGCTCTCCTTCCTTCCTGCTTTGACTGTCTGCCCCATTCCGCTCTGCCTCTACCCTGTCTGTTATGTTCCCTCCATTACTTTCTTCCGCTCTACCCACTTTCCTTTGTGGATTTGTCAGACAAAATGTCATCTCCCACTTTTCACTTTCGACACCCATCCTGGCTACTTCCTTTCTTCAGGTCTTACACTTCCCGGGCCCTGTCCACTCCTAAAAATCAAGGTCCTGAACATGGAAGCAGTTTCATCCAGCCTAAAAGGTGATACATAGTAAAAAAGAACCATATATGATTATTTAAATAATAATCTATGCTACTTACAAATGATTTGCACTCATTGGCTTATTTAACTATTAACCCAGACAAAGAACCATTGTGTTTTTAAGACATGCTGCATATAAAAGCATGGTCTTTTTAATATTGCATTTTTTAAAGCTATAAAAGAACCAGTGTTGGCTCCATGAAAAGCGCAGTGACTGCTTTTTTTCAAACTGCAGTATACATTATCTGTAAACATGAGACTCTTTTTAAGGTCCTCTAAATAACACAGCATGACTTTACAAAAATGTATACAGCTCTGGAAAAAATAAAGAGACCACTTTAGTTTCTGAATCAGTTTCTCTGATGTTGCTATTTATAGGTATATGTTTGAGTAAAATGAACATTGTTGTTTTATTCTAGAAACTCCAGACAAGATTTCTCCTAAATTCCAAATAAAAATATTGTCATTTAGAGCATTTATTTGCAGAAAATGAGAAATGGCTTAAATAACAAAAAAGCTTTCAGACTTCAAATAATGAAAAAGATAAGAAAACAAGTTCATATACATAAAGTTTTAAGAGTTCATAAATCAATATTTGGTGGAATAAACCTGGTTTTTAATCACAGTTTTCATGCATCTTGTCATGTTCTCATCCACCAGTCTTACACACTGCTTTTTGATAACTTTATGCCACTCCTGGTGCAGAAATACAAGCAGTTTTTTTCTTTCCAGAGCTGTATGTAATACGTTCACATACAATAGAGTTTATTTATTTATTCCAAGTCATTTTAAAACATTTATATAGTGCTGGTCTGTTCATAAATATTCAAATGATGGAGCCCAACCACCTACTGTAGCTACGATCTAGCAAGCACTTATCAACACCATATAAACCACCTATCATGCTATCATTTCAACCACATAGCCGTACCTTAGAAAGCATTGCAGCACATCAACTGCAAAAAAAACCCCATTGCAACCACTTATCAATCATATAGCAACATCATAGCGACCACCTAGGAACAAAATAGCAACCATCCCAAATTTCATACAACCTGTCAAGCAATACCAAAGCAACCATTAACCAACACCACTAATTCAACTGCCTAAAACAGTCAGCCAACCAGTCAACAACACACTCGTATTAGAGTCAGAACAGCATTTACAGCTATAAAACACAGTTTGACATGAAGAAAGGTGCCAGCGGTGCACAATGGGATAGCAAGACATAGAGCCCCACTAACACAGAGTCTGAACCCCAATGAAAACCTCTGGAATGTAATCAAGAGGAAGATGGATGGTCACAAGCCATCAAACCAAACTGAACTGCTTAAAGATTTTGAGCCAGGAGTGGCATAAAATCACCCAAAAGCAGTGTGAAAGACTGGTGGAGAGTATGCAGAGAAGCATGAAAGCTGTGATTAAATATCACATATTCTATACAGTATTGTGCGTTAAAATTCGACACAAGTGAAATGTGTTCGTGGTGCATCAGAGCAAACTGCTCAGGATTTTTCATTTCAGCAGGTTATTGCCAAGAGGCTTCATTACTGTTACTGGAAGATGGAGAGAGAGAGAGAGAAAGAGAGGAGTGGGTTAAATTTTACTGTGGTGTGTGAAAGGAGGCTTTATTCGCAACAGCAGCCTATTACTAATGTATAAGCAATATCTCTTGAGTTTATGAAAACCAATACAGTCCAGTCTTTTCCTCACACTGTGCACACATAGTGTTGTGACATAAGTGAAAGGTGAAAAGGATCTCATGCTTTCACTTTTAAATTTTGATTTCAGTCGCTTTTAAATATTAGCTGTGCATTTTGTTCCCCCTTTACTGCATCAAGCAACAAATACTGTATGATAATAATAATAATATAAAAGAAGTCTCCATGAAACATTAATAAGATTGTTTTCTGGAAGTGTGTAAATATCTCCAAGCAAAGTTCTGAGTGTTTCTCTTTGAAACTGCAGGAATTGATTAAAACTGTTTTTCATTACTTTGTCCTTGTGTTTTATTTTGCCTTTAGACCCGTTATCACAATCCTAACAGTACACATTATTATCAGCGTGAACCTTTGTTTGTGATGTGAATGTAAATGAAAAGTAACAAGCTCTTACATACGACACTGTAGCAGATAGTGGTCTAAATTTAGCCCCGAGGAGATCAATGCTGAGAGTCTGACGAAGCAAGCCGTGGAGCTCATCTCTACAGATGGACAGTCAGCAGTTCTCCACTGGCCCTCAGATCCCAAAGTCATCACTCCTGACTGCTTGTGTCATGTCAGAGTTTAAAAGAGCAGGTCTGTGGGCAGGGTGAATGTGCAGAAGCTTTTTAATACGTTCACTTCATTTCTACTCAAGTAATAAAATTGGGTGTGATTACATGGAAGATCTGCGTTTGGTGCATTTGGTTGTCTAGGGAACATTGCAATTAATTATTTAAAAACAATTGCAATTAATGTGTTTAAAAAATATGATAATGCTCATTGCCTGAAAGCTTATGGGTGTATATGTTATAGCACCACCCCATACCTTTTTCTGTGTAAATTCCACTCACATGTGATGAACTGTGGCTTTTAAAAAATTCTATATAATCTAATTGAATGTTTTACTTTCTAAAGCTCAGAATAAAGATCTAGAAAATTATTTATTATTATTAATTAAGTCACGTACAACATAGTTCATTTATTTATACATTTTAAATGCATTTATATAGTGTAGGTCTGTTCATAATTATTTACACAGAGTGAAGAGAGCAAGTACATGCTTCAAATGATAGAGAACAACCACCTACTGTAGCTTTAACCTAGCAATAACTTAGCACTCAAAACTTTTGTTGTAACTGATTACCTAAGAATATATATATTTATGGTCATGTAATTTCATTTTTAAAGTTTTGAATGTAGTGAACTTATTGGGTTTTACAGTGTTGTTGTTAGAAACAATTAACTCTATACTGCCCTTCAGAGGATCAATGCCAACATAAAAGACTTACAGAGGTATGTGGGTGGTTACAACATTAATGAGCACTTAAATTATTGAGAAATTGGATCCAGCTCTGCTAATTAAACACATAAAATCCAACAATTTCTTTTCTTAATTAATTTTCCACCAGCAAAATGATTTAAGGGATTTAAGATGCGTAAGCTGCTTAACATGAATTGGTATCAACCTAAAAAGTTATTTTTTAGCATCGAAAGTCAATCAAATCATAATGTCATTTGATTTTACCTTTACTTGTTTACCTTTACTTTTGTTTGTTGCTTTGAGAAAAGCAGCTGAGCTCTGCACCTTCAATCTCCTTTCCTCCACTCAGGCAGATCTCATAACATTTTTGAAGTGTAGAAGACTGCATTATCAGCACTAGCGCTCCTGTGCTGTATCAGTACTATTCCACTGGATGAATATGAACACTACAGATGTTAAATCAACACGGGAGTTCTTACGGTTTATCAGCACTTTACGCTTTCCTCTGTTTCAGCACTGGACAGCTCCTCTGCTCATGGCCTGCAGCCTCGGTTTTCATTGTTTTTTGGAGGATCTGAGGCAGTAAACACTCACTGAACTATTACAGACTGGAGGAGAACATGAGATGCAACACATATGAATCTAAGCTTGAATGTTAAATATCTTGCAAAAAGGAAAAAGTGACTTTTAAATTAGAATTTTGGGTGGACAAATAAATTGTATAAGACAGCATAGGCTACTAATAAGCACACTTATTAGTACACAGGAGCCAGAATAATATCTGTGGATAAAATCCATAAAAAATTATTTTGTTCCCAAAATGTTTCAAAATGTGTCGTGCCTTATTTAAAATAGGTCTACAGTCAAAGTAAATATGTAAATTGTCAACTTTCTTGAGGACAAACCATGCAATGACCTATAGAAGACTGATTTCCACAATGTGGATATAATTTAGTTAAATCCAACATTTTGGCTTTCCTGTTCAAGCACATCTGTTCAAGCACTAATTCTTAATTATCAGGTTTAGTAGATCTGTTAGAACATAGAAATCAACCAACTGTACTGGACTCCGGTCCACATTGTCCATCCATCCCCTATGTTATCATTCAAAAGCATAATTTAATGGTGCCTTAATGTCCAAATTAACATACTTTAGAAGTTGCAGTTATTGTTGCCAATTTGTTTTTCATCCCTGCTTCCAGAAGATTACTTTTACTGTTTTTTGTTTGTTTGTTTGCATATTTTCATGCAGTGTTAAACTGTTTTAACAGATATAAGAGCAGTAATTTTACAGAAAATGTTGCTACTTTTATATCAGAGAAAACGTTTTGTTTATGCCTAACAATTGTCAGCTTAATAATAAAAAAAAAGATTTATGTATTCCACTCATGTATTTCCACTTTTTTTTTTTTTTTACAAAATCACAAACCATTTTTCAATAAACAGCGTGTTCTTTTACCTATTTTTTTCAACCTATTTTTACACTCTTAACATTTTAATTTTATTTGGTCTTTTTTTTAATTTAATTGAAGCATCACCATTTTGGAATTTTGATATTTTTAGAAGTTGGCTGTAAAAGGCTCTACAAGTCTGTTCTAACAATAAAGTCTGTTAACAGCCACACAGTCGACTCGTGACAGTCTTAAATACAACTCTGGAAAACATTAAGAGACCACTTCAGTTTTTGAACCAGTTTCTCTGATTTTGTTATTTATTATATAATACTAAAATATTGTCATTTAGAGCATTTATTTGCAGAAAATTAGAAATGACTGAAATAACAAAAAGATGCAGAGCTTCCAGACATCAAACAATGCAAAGAAAACAGGTTCATGTTCATAAAGTTTTAAGAGTTCAGAAATCAATATTTGGTGGAATAACCCTGTTTTTTTATCACAGTTTTCATGCATCTTGGAGTTGTAGTCTTTTGACCCTGTTGCTCATGTTGCCACGGTCAGATGAATTCTAACATGTTCAACAGCCCCCCACCCAACCACCCCCCACAGTCGTGCATGTTTTGTCAAAAACATGTTCTATACGCAACGCGCTGAACTCCAGCACCTGCGTGCCGCCCCCCCTCCTTTCCCCCATAGCTCGCTTCTCACTCTCACGCGACTGATCGCCCACAAGGAGTGAATTTTGTCCAGAGCGGGGAACAGAAAGCACATCGCGTCTACTGTGAGCGAGCGCACGGATACAGCACGCCAGGATGCGCGCGTGCTGTTCTCTCTTTTTTAGCTTCCTCGCGCGCTTAAGTGACAGGCCGGTGACAGTCGTCTAGAAATATGCATGAATGAGTTTTTTTTTCTTTTTTACAGTGTTGCTTTTTCTTTTTTTCTCTCTTTCTTTCTTTCTTTCTTTCTTTCTTTCTCTCTCTCCCTGTGTGTGTGCGTGTGTGTGCGTGCGCGAGAGTGGGAGGTGTGGGGGGCTGGTATATCAAAGAGGATACGTCACTGCGATCTGCGCGGATTGGCTGGATTTTGCTCCTTTCTGCTTCAGATTTTGCGAGCGCGTGCGAGAGGACGGCAGGATCATCCCGGCGGCGGCTCGTGGCAGGTAAAAAAAACTGTGCATTTACTGTCATTAAACGCGGTCGCGTGATAATAATAATTCATAATCATAAGGCTTTGTGGGGTGAGCGAAACATGGCGGGGAGTCCCGCGTCAGACGGGCGGGTTACGTTTGTAATTCTTGCGCAAACGGGGCTCGAGGAGGAATGCCGCAGTTTTGAATCCACCGCATGTCCACTGAATCCTGTCTTTTTATGGTATTCTCGCTGGATTAGTTGAGAGATTCGGTTGTCTGGAGGAGAATATAAGGAGAATATAGCCGGCTGTGAAGGACCTGCTGTGTAATAAGTGGGGATCCACAATTGAGTGCGTTATTTTCTTTTATTTTATTTGACTTTTTTTGTAAAGAAAACTTCCCCACCAATATTGCGTCTTTTTGCGCATTTATTGTCCGCGTTTTTTTCTGTATAGTGGCTTTTGATTTTTTTTGGTTTTGTAGAAATCATAGATTCATTAATTTTGGGGGGGTTTCTTTCTTTAAATCTAATCGGTAATAGCACTCACGCTTCATTCTTTTTTATTGGATCTATTTCAGGAATCCTAAATGCCTAAATGCTGAGGGGGGTCTCTCTCTCTCCCATGAAGGAAGAAGAATGATTGCAATATAGAGGCAGCAACAGCAGCAGCAGCAGCGCAGAGGTGGAACCTGCCAGTCAGCTGCCATCGCCCCGCTTCTTTTGGTTCTCTCTTTCTCTTTTGTCGGGGGGAGCTACCTTCAATATGAGCGCCATCACCTCCCCGGACAGACTGGCTCTGGCCGTGCCGCCCTGCGGCTCCAACGGGACGGCGTGGCCCGAGGGTGCCTGCATGGCGCGGGTGGAGCAGCTCTTCCAGGCGCTCTCTTCCACCGTGGTGCTTTTCGTGCTCGTGGCGATGATCGCCGCGGTCATCTCGGTGTCCCTCACCACCTTCCACTTCCACAAAAGCAAGATGAAGAAGCGCAAGATGCAGCGCGCGCAGGAGGAGTACGAGCGAGACAACTGCAGCCCCCGAGCGGCGGCAAAGGGGAAGCCGGTGCTCCGGCAGTGCGTCGTGGAGAAACCCTGCGCCGGGGGGCTGAAACGGGTCACGGGAGGCGAGAGCCCGGTGGTCAGTGTTGGTGCCAATACCAGCCCCAATATCAGCATCAGCACCAACTCCAGCCCCAGCGCCTGCGCAGGTGAAGAGGAGGAGGAGGAGGTCGATGCCCCCGTCCTTAATGAGAAGGAGGAGGATGATGATGAGGAGGAGGAGGAAGAAGCCGCGCTGGAGAGCACGCGGAGACACGCGGCACAGACCACCGACGTGACCGACGACAACTTGCTCCAAGCCGTGGCTGTGTCCTGATGAGCGCAAACGAGCGACCAAGCGAGCGAGAAAGCGCGAGGCACACGCATTTTTTGGCATTGACACTGTAAATACGCGCCATGTATTATAATAATTACAGTATATTACACACACACACACACACACACACACACACACGCACACGCCATTTGGAGGAGGGACCCAGATAGCATGCCCATGTGGGGTCTATATGGGTAGCCTGGGTAACTAGGGATCATAAAGTTTTGTTTTTGCACTGGATGTCAGTGATGTCAGGGTGAGAGATGTTACCAGGAGGGGTTAAACATGTATGGACCTCATGGACCACATCTGGATTGTAAGCTGGGCTGAAACGATGCAGCCCATTTGGGGAGCCCAACTGGCTACCAGTAACATGACCACCTAGAACCCAGCTCGCCCACGGTTTACCCATGTGAGCCCCACATGAGCATGTTGTGTTGGCAGAGGATAAGTGGGGACTGGTCTAATAAAAAGACTAATCTACACGCTATACACGCATGAACAACCAGGAAGATCCGAGAAGATACCTTATTCTACAGGTTCATGAAGATCCCACGAGAAGTTTCCTCAAGAGGAGCCCTCAGGAGGAGCCCTCAGCTCCTCCTTTTTGTGTGTGGTGGGGTAGGGAGGGGAGGGGAGTAAGGAAAGAAAGGGAGGCGGAATAAATAATAAAATAATGGACGCATCCTTCAAGCGAATCGATTTGTACTGGTCTACACGGTTGTATCGCTATCCGCGCGCAATGGATTGATTTTCTTCTGCCATCCATGTGAAGGAGCTCTAGAAGCTGAAGGGAGGACGAGGCCGACTCAGAGCCGAGGGGCTTCATTTCCGTGCAGGACTATCTGTAATAAATGACTGCCAGTAAGAGATATGATAGGATACGATATGATATGATATGATATATACATACACTTGTTCTATATGAGGTCAGGCGCACAGGCCGTCTTGTATAAATCTGGTAACAGGAGCTTTTGGACGCTGTCCACTACTGTAGTGCTGAAATAGGGAGTAACTCACGTTACCTGCTCTTCTTCATGTAGGATTCTCCCACACACCGCCTTTTATAGCATCCACCAATACCGTTACTTAGTTTTTTGTTTGTTTGCTTTTTTTCCAGAGATAAGAAAGGAGGAATCCTGAGGTGTGAATATTAGGCTTAACCATTTCTTACACTCTTAAAAAAAATAAGGGAGCTACAAAGGATTGTTTTAGCAATGCCGTTTTAATATAAGAGTAAAAGTAACTTTTTATCTCCTTATTCAAAACTGCAAGCAATTTGTAAAAAAAAATCAGTTCCTCACTAAAGTTTTTTTTTTCTAACAGCATTGCACCAGAAAATGTGACTGAAATATAATTTTCCAAAAGGTATAGAATAGTATGCTATCATTTTTTTACAGACATTTTTGGTTGCCTCTCTTGCCAGAAAGTTACGTTTTTACAGACATTTTCTGGTGCCTTTCTTGACAGAAAATAGACATTTTCAGGTGTTTCTGATGAAAAATAAATGTAAAAAGAATAATCTGGTAGCAGAGGAGTCAGAAAATGTCTGTAAAAGAAATCAAGTTGTGGATATTATTTTAACACACATTTTTTTCTAGCACCCCCTGCTGCAAGAAAATTACAGTGTTTTATATTCTTGCTCTTTTTCTTGCATTAATGAACTGTATTTGACAGTGATATTCCCGCATTTGGTGCTGATTTAATACTGAAAAATTTACTGTACTTATTTCATCAAATTATACTCATTATGGAACCCTTTTTAACACTGTTGTTTTTAAGAGTGTAAGATCAGAAAATAGAGTGTAAAAGTTTGTCAGAATGAGAGCTTGGAGTATATGATTGTCTTTCTGTCCTGGCAGGAGTAGGCGTGCTAGTTTGACCCCTTTACCCTCCTCCCCCTCTTTCTTTTCCCACAGACTGTTAACATGTGTTTACAGTTACTAGCAGCTACTAGTGGTAGTTTAGCCTATAAAGCCTATTCTTGTTTGGTGCCATAGGCATATTATATATATATATATATATATATATATATATATATATATATATATATATATATATATATATATATCTCTGGAGGCATTTTTGTTATGTATTATAGCTTTGGATTGTTGATTTCTTTTGTGTTACTTTTTTTAACTTTTGCTCTGAAGTTTAATATACATTACTAGCTCTTTTATGATGGGGATTATAATCTTAGGAGTGTAAATTTACAATCTACTATGAAGAAAAGGTTTTAAAAGTCATTTTCTGTATTTTTTCGACGTTGTGTTTTAAGGTAATGGGAATAAGGAGGTATTAATAATTATAGGTTATTAATAATAGCACTATAATTGACAGCAATTTAAAGAAGCTTTTTTCAGTTATTTTCAATGCCTACTGCTATAAATTACCAATAAAGAATAATGTATATGGCTGTGTGTCATCTTTGAAACTCTACACAGAGTCTCATTATCCTAATGTGCTTCATTATACTGACATACTAGAGGTAGCAGCGAACAGACGTGAGGACAGCAAGGGCATGAGGATTAGAGCTGCTGTAAAATTATGGATAGTTATGTAATGCTGTCAAATTTCCCTCCAACATGATCAAAGTTTTTTTTTGTTTTTTCACTTTAATGTATGAGTGAGTAAGCAGAAACTGCTCTGTGGTTTTTGTCTCTACAGTATGTCTGTTCATGAGGTTTATTTAAAGCGAGTTTATTTAAAGAAATATCTCAATGCTGCATTGACCCAGTCCTGAACTCCAATGGTTTTTATAAATTGTGATTTGGATTTGGAGTCTTATGGGATTTATCTTTTTGGGAAGCACCCTTAACACCCCTGTGTCCTCTTTATGACACTGATTGAAAGTGAAAACTGATTAAAAAGGGGTGCAGTCCTGACTCAGATTGAGCATAGCATCATAAAATGATCATTTATAGACATTTGATATCATCTGTATTCTAATACCCCCCAAGAGATCTTAAGGATACAGTAGTAATTGAAGTAAAACTCTGATACATTTTTAATTGTGTTACTGGACCTTTCATTTTGTCATTTTGTATTTGAATCACTCCTTATAACTTCTGCAACACTTGGTAGAGGCACTGATGTGTGCTGAATGTGTACAGTGACATCACTCTGGGTTCCATTGACGAACATTCATGTCAAAGTAGTCAAAAATGTTTTTTTTTTTCAGAAATGGATATTTATCAAGGAAGATTTGTGGCTATCAGAAGCATTTTAAAAAGCAATTCAAATTCTATGTTCACTTTAATGTTGACAATGTTACAGTTGATGTGATGTTGGCTTCTCTTGCCTAGATGACAGCTTTGCACATCTTGGCTGGATTTTCTCAGTCAGCTTTATGAGGTAGAATCACCTGTAATTGTTAAATACTTGAATTTCTGGCCTCTTGAGTTGGTATACAGTGAATAGACCTGTTTGAGTAATGATCTAATCCATATTATGGAAAGAACTACTTAAGTCTATCCAAAATATTTCAGGAACTTTAAAAGTGCAGTCGCAAAGAGCATCAAAACGTTATGATGAAACTGGCTCTCATCAGGACTACCCCAGGAAAAGAAGACCAAATGTTTTCTCTGTTGTATAAGATAAGTTCATCAGAGTTACCAGCCTCAGAAACCACAAGTTAACAGAAGCCCAGATAAGAGTTACCTTAATGTTTCACAGAGTATTTTGGTTTGTTTAACACTTTTAAGTTATTAAATGATTCCTTATATGTTCCTTCATATTGAAGTCTGGATGACTTCAATGTTCATTTACAATGTAGAAAAAAGAAAAACCTAGAAATTTTGACTGGTACTTTATCTTCAACCCAGTGTACATGTGCAGTCAAATCTGCTTTACTTTTATAAAATGTAGTCTTATTTACTAAAATAAGAGACCCCTGAAAAGGGATGAGTTTCTTTGAATTTACCAAAGAAGAAAGATGATCACAAGCCATCAAACCAGTCATCCAAGTTATCCAAAAGCAGTGTGTAAGACTGGTGGAGGAGAACATGCCAAGATGCATGAAATTATTTATGATTAAAAACAGGGTTATTCCACTAAATATTGATTTCTGAACTCCTAAAACTTTATGAATATGAACTTTCATTCTCTACAGCTCTATTTTTTTGTTATTTCAGCCATTTCTTATTTTCTGCTAATAAATGCTCTCTTTTTTCTTTTCTTTTTTTGGAATTTGGGAGAAATGTTGTCCGTAGTTTATAGAACAAACAACAATGTTCATTTTACTCAAACTTATACTTATAAATAGCAAAATTTAGAGAAACTGATTCTTTTTTTTCCAGAGCTGCATACAGGCCACTGCCCCTCTGTGCACTAAAATAAGCCTTTGGATATTCTTATGATATGATAGGTGTAGGTGGGAACAGCAGAGCAGAATAAAATCTGTTAGCTGTCTGATGTGGCTGTCCGAGCCTAATCTAATTAGCCTTCACAAATAAGATAATGATTGTGCCTCCATCTCTGTCACGAGGCTAATTGCTGAACTGGAGCAGTCTTCAGCGAGTGCAGTGGGAACAAAAGTGGTCAGGGCCTGAGAGCATTAATAGGAGTGAATGCCTCTGAGAGCGCTGTGCTCTTTTCTTTTTCCCGTGCTGGTGTTGCTCTCAGGCTCTGCGCTTTCTTTTCAGCCAGCTGTGGCTGATTCGAGTGGGAGATACGTGACCTCGCCAAACTGCCTCTGCCCACCGGACTATTTTTTCCTCCCTCTCCTTTTCTCCCTCTCGTTGTGTGTGGGCCGACACAGGCATGAGCAACGCATTCCACACACAATATAACACCTCTCTCAGCCCACAGCACTTTTAACGCAGGTAGCATGTGTCAGCACTGGAGTGTTATCCACACAGCCACCCTCTCAAAGGGAAGAGGTGGGCTGTGGAGGAGGAACCACCAAGATATCAGCTCTGACAGCCATACATTATAGCTGTGGGTGGCAAAGTGCTTTTCCCCTAACTCCT
This sequence comes from Astyanax mexicanus, assembly GCF_023375975.1. Classification (NCBI taxonomy): domain Eukaryota; kingdom Metazoa; phylum Chordata; class Actinopteri; order Characiformes; family Acestrorhamphidae; genus Astyanax; species Astyanax mexicanus. Next base: position 20,319,614 of record NC_064425.1, read on the forward strand.
GCTTACTGAATTACCCACTCTTTTAATGGGCTTGGTAATCAGACCGGCCGGCGAAAAATCTGCTCACGCTCTAAAGTGCTTGCAAATCACAATCTGGATGGGAGTTTTAATGCACACGGAGGCTTTCAAACTATTCCAAAGGTAGATGATGCATCATTTCAGATAAGCTTTTCAGCATCTTGACACATCCTCACCACATATGACACAGACTGAGCAGGATAAAACTCATAAAACTCATGTCTGCTGCAACTTCACTGATTGTGATTCAGTGTCATGATTAAAAGTCTATCATTCTATCATTTTTTAATCATTTTAAAACGTCTAGTTGTGGTATGGCTCTAGTATAAATAAATGCCCTGTGAGCTCTTTTTTTGTGAAAACAAAAAGTGCTCAGTGATCCAGTATAACACTGCTTTAGTCTGGTGGAGGAGTGAGCAGGGAGAAGAGAAAGGATAGGACTTTGGTTTTGTTCATGAATATTCATACATGCATACATCAACATTTTGCCTCTGATTGGCTAACAGTACTGTGACATCAGGAGGCAGCAAAACGGAAAAGTTTAAATGTTAAAAAAAAAGACATTTTTACACTAATAACAGTCTTTGCAAAGTCATATGTTACTTTACAGCATGTGTAATACTCTGCTAAGTGTAGTTCAGCCACTGACCTAGTCTTAGAGTCTCTGTAAAATGCAAGAATCCACCGGAGATCCTATGTAAACCGTGGTACTTACACACAGAAGTGAGTAATCCAGGTCCATTTCAGGGTTTTATTGGCTGAGCCAATAAAAACTAGTGTAAACAAAACTGTTTTAAACATACACCTACCTCTTAATCTCAAAGGTACTTTGCTGGTGGTGTTTCATAGACAAAGTCTAACCATTTGTTCCTTAGCTCTGAATTACTGGGTAAAGCATATGACAATGATGTGATATTTGCACAAATAACACAGGAATGAACTGCCATGTTGTTCCTAGCGCTGTTAGCTCCTATCTGAAGAGACGGGGTCACTGCATGGCTTCAGCTCTGCCTGTGGGCGGTTGCGGGCCAAGGTGGGCAAGGCCATGAATACCAATTCACAGATTGACGTAGACTCAGGTGCTTTTCCTGACTGACTTGTTTTTCTGAATATTTTCTTTTACTAGCTACTGCAGACAATGGAGGTTGAAGAAACAATTCATGTGCAGCATGCATATACAACACAGAAAGACCTGTAGTATTTCACAAAGAACAAGAAAAAGTGGATTTTAGGAGAAGAACACCTTTAAATGTTTAACAGGTCTCTTCTGTGCTTCAGCCTAGACCCCCAGAAAGAGCTGACCTTGATGGATCGTATGGTTGTAAAAGCTCAGAGAGAAAAGTTGGGGTTAAACTAGAGCAAGATCTTAAATCATTCTTAAAATGTACTAGAAGCCAATGAAGTCTGGATGAAATAAAAGCATGAACAACCTTGCCTTGTCCACCTTTGAATTTTATTACAGGCTCTTTGACAGCCCAGTGTTGCACTAATAATGTCCTACAGGACAATGTTCCAGGACAATGCTATTTCAGAAGCTTGCCTTGAAGACACAGATCCTACGCCATGCCCAGTCGCACCATCTGAACTATTCCTAATTGAAAATGTATTGAATGCTTTTGGACATGCTTTTAACATTCCACTCCTACAGCAAAATCTGCCATGGGATGGATTATTGCAAGACACCATTAGGAACCTCTACAACTGCATTACATTACATATACCACCTCTGCATGTGTAGCTTAATAAATATGACCAACTACTTTAGCAACCATTTCTTTGAAGATGTAATCTGTGCTGTATATTAAACAGCATTTCTAACGTTTCTCCACTGAAATACAGACATGCTTTCTGTTTACAGGATATTACAAAATATTACAAAGTAAGACAGTGACTAAATATAGTGCATCTAGACAAGCAGTGCAGTACAGCACCATCTACAACACAATCAATACACCACAGTCAACAAACTGGCTCAATGCCCAACAATAATTACAACACAATGCATTACATATGCAGAATGAGACAGTATGAAGCAGCAGGCAGTAAGCTGTACTGTGAATCTGAACAATGCAGACCTGTGTGGTTTAACTACATAAAAACTAAAAGCAATAACAACTTAAGTAATGGACCATTACAACTATATAGGCAAGGTTTTATGCAAATGTTTGGACTCCCCTGACTATTCAATCCCCATTCAAATGGCATGTATTTTATAGATAAAATAAGCAAAATAATTAAGCCTGTTTTACCTTCCTTTTGTTGAGTTTAATGTAAAACATAAGACAGGAGTAAATCATTTTATAAATCTACAAAAAAAATGTATGAAAAGACATAAAAAAGACATATTCTGTTTGTCCCCTGCAGATGATGGCACATTATTATTATTATTATTATTATTATTATTAATTTTCTTTTCAAATAGGGATTTTCAGAACTTTAATACTGTATAATACTGCATGTATTATGATGCTATTTCCAATGGTCTATAACAAATGTTATTTAAATCTTATTTTGTTGTTTTAAATTTAAGTGTAATTGGTCCTTTTTAAATAATAAAATTGACACATTCTTTTAAGCTGGCATGTAAAAATAGCAAAAGTAAAAATAATAAACTAAAAAAAAACATAAAAAATGCCGACACCAATATTTATAGAATAAAATATTGTTTTATTATATAAAGTACGGACCACATTTCTCCCAGTTGCCAAATAAAATATTGTCATTTAGAGCATTTATAAGTAGAAAATGAAAAATGGCTGAACTAACAAAAAGATGCAGAACTTTCAGAATTTAAATAATGCAAAGAAAACAATTTCATATTCATAAAGTTTTAAGAGTTCACAAATCAATATTTAATGGAATAACCCTGGTTTTTAATTACAGTTTTTGTGCTTCTTGGCATGTTCTCCTCCACCAGTCTTACACAATGCTTTTGGATAACTTTATGCCACTCCTGGTGCAAAAATTCAAGCAGTTCAGCTTGGTCTGATGGCTTGTGATCATCCATCTTCCTTTTGATTATATTCCAGAGGTTTTCAATTTGGTAAAATCAAGGAAAACATCATCAATAAGTGGTCTTTTTTTCCAGAGCTGTATATATAAGCTATAATAAAACCATTAACAGTGTTAGCTAGGTTTCTTCAATAATCCAACTCAGTAAACTGAGCATGAACTGCAACAGGTATTTTATAAACCATATGGTTAATTCTTACAGGTATGCCCACAACTAGGCAAATTTTATCTGAATTAATCAAATGTATTGTATTAAAAATCAGAAAATGAATGTGATTCTCGGACACTTTCCCTAAATTGTCCTGCATAATTTCCGTTATCTGTGTTTACTAAACGCTATGAGCTAAAATTTGCTGAGATGGCACGGCACACAGTCTCCTGAGCTGAGCAAACGTCTTTCATTTGAAATTTCAGTCACAGTGTCTGCTAAACAGAGGAGGATTTCATCACTGTACAAAAACAGAGCGGCTCTAAACTCTGTGCTTCCTATTGATTCCAGGGTTAGTCTTACTGGATCAAAGATGACACGAATGTCAATGCTGTCTATTTGTTCCATTAGGCCCATACAACCGCCTGGCCTAAAGCAATCAGCAGAACTGGCAGTTTTAAAACTAATTTCTAATTCTAATGCTTACAGAATAGCAAATAGTGGAGAATAAGTGGACATCTGTTCTCTGTCACTTTATATATATTTTTTATCCTTATAAACTTTATAGGAATCCATCAGCATGTCTAAATTTAATTATTCCTCTAAGTACTTTGCATAGTTTGTAATCATAATGTACTGTATAGAAATTATAGCATTTTATACAGTACGTCATTTGTATAATTCAATTTATTAGACAAAATGCAAGACCTTAAATAAAATAGTCAGATTTAGTACTTGGCTCTATTTTATCTTAAGGATTGCAGCTTTAAAGTGTTAATTTAATACAGACAATTCTATTTCTAAAAGCTTTCAGGGACAATGCTCATATGTGGACGAATTGAATGCAATGTATGAACAAAAAAAATCATAGATTGTATCCATATCTGTACTTAACATTGAGCCTAAATGATCTTTTACAGATACAGATGGAAAAAGCAGTACTAATATAAATCATGGGGGCAGTGTAGCCAACAGATACCGTATGTACACGAGGAGAAGAAACTCTGGCATAAAATAAAGTATTTCAAGTGCAATTTCATGATCTCCAACACTATTTTGTGAGAATAAATAAGCATGTAGTCTGCATTCTGCATGATTTGTGGGTTCGGGGTTATTTTCTTCAGTTAAAAAACCAACGCCAACCAAACCAAGTGAGGTTCAGATCAGCTAAATGACTTGGTCAATAAAGAACATTCAAAAATTTTCCCCCTACAAATAACCATACTTTCCCACTGTCACTACAGCTCTGGAAAAAAAAATAAGAGACCACTTAAAAATGATGAGTTTCTTTTTTTTACCAAATTAAAAACCTTTGAAATATAATCAAGATGAAGATGGAGGATCACAAGCCATCAAACCAAGCTGAACTGCTTGAATTGTTGCACCAGGACTGGCATAAAGTTATCCAAAAGCAGTGTGTAAGACTGGTGGAGGAGAACATGCCAAGATGCATGAAAACCAAATATTGATTTGCATTATTTGAGGTCTAAGTTCTGCATCTTTTTGGTTATTTCAGCCATTTCTCATTTTCTGCAAAAAATGCTCTGAATTACAATATTTTATTTGGAATTTGGGGAAAATGCTGTACGTTGTTCATAGAATAAAACAACAATGCTCATTTTACTCAAACATATACCTATAAATAGCAAAATCAGAGAAACTGATTCAGGGACTGAATTTTTTCCAGAGCTGTATATTGATTTACTGCCAAAGCATTTGATTTATACTGCTGTTGTCAATAGCTGTGACCTCATCAACACCATAAGGTCAAGGTGGTGAATTTTACCTTAGTAGTGGTCTTTGACCCTGTTGTGTTCGCATTCCAGAAACTGGGCCTCATTCACTGATACTGTATCTTCCTAAGAATTTTCTTAAAATTCTAACAAAAGGTCTACATTAGGTTTATAATGTGTTATTTTTTACAGCTATGCTTGTATTATGATTAACTGAATTGTCCTCATAATTTAAATGTATCCCCAATATAAAAAAATGAAGAAATGTCAGGATGTGTTTAAAAAAAAAAGATTTTAGAAATTGCCATTGGCCATTGGCCACTGGAGCCCTGAGGGAGCACAATTGGCCTTGCTCTCTCTGGGTGGTTACAATAGATGGCGCTCTTTCCCCTCATCATTCCAAAGGGTGATGTTGATCAGCACAAGGCATCTGTGAGCCAATGTATAGGAACCGAGTCGCTGCGCTTTCCTCTGAGCACACTGTGATGCTACTCAGCAGAGTCCTAATGAGTTGGCTGGGTAATTGGCCATGTAAATTAGGGAGAAGAAATTTAAAATAAAATAAAACAATTGACAATATTCTCCTGTCATCTATTAGGGGTATTATGTGGTCTGTCAGGTCTACCATTTGCTATTTCTGACCTCTGCATTGTGTTTTTCTTTTTAAAAATGTAGCAGTAAATGTTGTGCCACTGACCGGTTCGTTTATTTCCCTGATTGATTTATTCTGTTTTCCCGGCCTCACGAGGCTCCGCTCTACTGGCACTGACATTTCTTTGGTCTTCATGTTGAAAGACAATGGTAACAGACTCCAGATGCAAATGCCACATCTAAATTCAATTCCAGACCTTTTGTTAGCTGTCTTGTAGATGAATTAATGATACAGTGACACATAGCTGGCCAAGAATCAACAGAGCAGCCAACTGTCTACTTTACTGAGGTCCCCTGAAATGGGCCTCAGGTTGTGTTTACAAATTGATGCAATCCCTGAATGTCCTCATATTAAATATGTCATCATGTACTTTAACTCCATAACTGCTGTTTGATTACAAATCCAATAGACTGGAGAACAGATACAGACTGCAAAACAACTGATGTGGCAAGAATACACTATTAATAAAAAAAAATGGAAAAACTTTTTACCAGTGCATCCAAGAAATGCCAGAGAAATATTATTATTTAATTATTATTTCTTTTTTTATCCATGTCAAATTCTATGATGCTTCTATGATGAAAAGCTTGGAAACATGAAAAAAATATTTCATGATTGTTACAAGTCAAAGAACCCTATTTTGTGAAAATGATATAACTTTGTAATGGTTGTGGAATAAGGCTTTAAAAATGAAAGGGGAAAATGGCGGGAAATGCAAACACAGGACATGCCACATGGCATGGCTCAAACGTTTTTTTGTGTGTGATCTTTTAAGATCTCTGTGCTTTCCTTTGTGAGCCTTTTGCTTTCTTTTGAGATATTTTATGTCTTCTCTCTTTTCTCATTTCTCTGTTACTCACTATTACCGGCCACCCCTCTACAAAGGTGCAACAGAGAACTGAGCTCTGACTGTTTATTTTTATTTTATTTTTTTTGTGTCTCAAAGCTGAATTTGGTCAGTGCTGATTACCATTGGGGGTTCTGGGACTCATCATATTAATGTTTGCATTGAGATGCAATGCAATGAGACGCAATTTTTAAACATTTAATTATGAATGGAACAACATAAAGGGCTTTGTAGAAATTACTTGCTTACATCATATTAAGTAATATGCAGGCGATTTGAGTTTAATACAAATATATTAATACTAAACTTTTTTGCTACTTTAGTGTCATACAGTACCTCAAGTAGAAAACTAAGTATATAAACTTTGGACAGCAAACATGTTGTGGATTATTAATTTAGGAAATTTAATTGGCAAATATGATTGTATCAAAAGGGTTTCTGTTTACTTACAGTAAGCTTAGATTTCCAATATTTTGTCTAAGAGTAAATTTTTAGTGAAGATTCTTCAGCACTAAGGCTGGGTGCAGCAGCATTAGCATTAGCCGCTAACCGCACAACTAGCAGTACATAAATGACACCTGATAGCGATAGTGTTTTGGTATCCTAGGGCGCTATTAGCTAGTGGTTTGTCCCACGTAGCTTGTTTTAACATGGTAAACACACAGACTACAGACCAATATACTACCCTCTGAACTGCGAATGATCTAGCGCTGTTTTTAGCGGCTAAAGCTAATGCTGCTGCACCCAGCCTTAGTGCTGGAGAAACTTCACTGAACACTCACCCTTATAACACTGAACTTCAGTGGAGTGGCTTTACTGCTCCTTAATATCAGACTGGTAGAATTTATACATGTGGCGCTCCAGATTATAAGGCTGTCGATTTTTGGGAAAATTAAAGGATTTTAAGTGTGCCTTATAGTCAAAATTGTTTTATATATACCAGTTATCCGTATATCCAGCATATAAACAGATAAACAAAAATGGGATAAAATGAAGAGTGCCAGCTAGAGATATAGAAAGGCCTGTGAGACAGAATGAACGAGGCAGTCTCCTGGAGAAAAATGGTGCCAGCACAAATGGTTGAATCTGTGCAGGACAATAATTTCATATGCCTCAATAGCATGGGTCATTAGTTCCTCTAGTTCTGCTGAGAGTAATGGTATATATTGGACAGTTAGCTTCTGTGCTATTTCAACAGAGGAAGGACAGTTTGAAACGGGCGCTTAGCTCCAGGAAATCCAACACAAGAAAGTGCTAACAAGATTTTGACGTCAGTTTGGTTCATTAAAACACAAATCTAAGGCAAAACCTTGCTAATACCTGACAGTTTCTGATTCAACATCAGAACCTGGAAATATAATTATTTGTGGTTTACTGCAAGACTTTCCAACACTACACCCCTGGACTTGTATATTGTAGAGCAAAAGGTATTGCAGGATGCAACAATTTCATTTATTTTTTTATCAAGTATTTGGTAATATATATATTATGTAGGTTACTGTACAACATAAATTTAATGGGATTAAAACTAGCTTCCTTAACAAATGCTAACCAAGCTAGCACACATTTTGCTGAGTGGTCGTTAATTTTTAATCTCAGTAAACACTAAGTTGAGGTTGTGTTTAAGAGGAGGTTAACCTTTCTAATACAGCTTTGGAAAAAAAATGAGAGACTGAAACACTACAGTTTCTGAATCAGTTTCTCTGATTTTGCTATTTATAGGTATATATTTGAGTAAAATGAACATTGTTTTTTAATTCTATAAACTACAGACAACATTTCTCCCAAGTTTCAAATTAAAATACTGTAATTTAGTGCATTTATTTGCACTAAATGCAAAGAAAACATGCAAAGAAAGGTTATATTCAGAAATCAATATTTGATGAAATAACCCTGTTTTAATCACAGTTTTCATGCATCTCGGCATGTTCTCCTCCACCACTCTTACACACTGCTTTTGGATAATTTTATGCCACTCAGGTCAACTTGGTTTGATGGCTTGTGCTCATCCAACTTCCTCTTGTTTATATTCCAGATGTTTTCAATTTGGTAAAATCAAAGAATCTCATAATTTTTAAGTGACCTCTTATTTTTCTCCAGATGTTAAATATTTGTTAAATTGTTTGATTTCCAGCCCACTATAAAAATCTATTAGAATATTATAGAATTAGTTACCGATTAAAACAGTACAAAGTAAAAATGAGTTTTAAATAGTGTATAAACACTATTTGCTGGTTTTGCATGGAAATGGACATATCAAATGGAACATGGATTAAATTGTTTTTGTTTTGTTGGGGAAATTATATTGGTTTCCACAATATATCTATCAGCCCTGCTAAAGGAAAACACTTGTGTGTGGTATATTATCTGCACACACAGGCCAGCTTCTTTCATAAATAATAGCACAATCATGCCAAAAAAAAAGCACAGAGGGAAACATCCATCGGCACAAACATGCGAAGCTGTTACTTGTAAAATGTATGACCACACAGGAGATAGGAAGGCGTAGGTAGAAAGTATCCTGACGCACAGAGCCTACACAAATGACAAAAAGAATGACAAAAAAGTAATTACAGTGACGGATGGCCAGAGTGTACAGAATGTCTGCTACATTTTTATCCCAAGTGCAGCTGACAACTACATGAGTCACATCTTAATGGGAGCTCTTATCCAATGACTTTATCATCCTGATATACCCTTCACGAAAGGTCTTCGAGAGAGGAACTTAACAAAAGGTCACGAAAAAGTTATCATGCCAAAGTTTGGTCTGACCACAAAGTTTGATGAGAGGCTGAGAGATATGTCATGTTATCATGCCAGTATCTCATGATAACCGCACTCCGAAAGCATCTCTGTATGTATCAGTCTGCCTTACTCTGCCACAAGTAATGAGCCAAACCTGACAATAAACAAATACCAACGACAAATACTGCAAAAGGCAATGCCAAAGACAAATACTCCCATAACAATGAAGGGTTGTCTCTACGATGTGCTCTCTACAGCTGTACCTACAAAGTGCCAGTTTGGATGGTCTACCCATATGTTTGATGCGTTACATAAATGTGCCTTAAAGGGGACATATTTTGCAAAACTCTCTTTTTGTGTTTTTTGTATTTCCAATTAGTTCTCTACTGCTCCTATAAACACTCCAAGATAAAAAAATAATAAAAAAAAAACATCCATTTGTTGTCTGTGAATCAGTTAACAGAGTTTGGTAACAAAAATCATATACATCAATGAGTTGTGGCCAGCAACAGCATAAACAATCTTATTTGCAAAAAAGTAACTAGTGGCCTTAAAGTGGCAGTGCATGGTATTTTGTTTCTAAACTGAAAGCAGAAGCATTCCTGTGCGGAGAAGGGACACCAGTGTGCTGGAATGAACATCCCTGCCCCACATCCCTGCTATTATATTCATTCTAAAAACTTGGGTGTGGGTTGTTTTTTTTTCGAGGGAGTTCATCTGGCCACGTCACGCGTCTTTATGTACTTACGTCACACGTACAGCATCTAAAAGAGGATCCGGCTCGGTTTTACTGAATACAAGGCTGGTGGAGCAATGGAGACTTCAGAAGGGGAAACTTAGACCTCAGTAGCTCATTTACCCATAGTAAAACCAAAGAAATGAATAAGTGAAGTAAGTCGGGCAAAAATTTAATTTCTACTTTGCAACCAGGCAATAATCTCAGAAAATGTGACGTGCCCTTCAACCTTCCTGCCAAAACTTTTTGTAAAGAAATGGTAGAGAAGTTTTTTTAGAATGATCAGGTGTTGTTTTTGTGCATGTGCAGACTGTGTAAAACACAGAAAGAAATCAGAGTAACTGTAAAGCAAAATCCAGAAAAAATATTTCCTAATAAAATTAGGCCTTAATTCAATTTAACAAATCAGAGTATGCACCAAGCTCAACTTAAACAATCAGATAGATGCAGAAATATAATTATGATCAGATTATTGAGTGCATGTAAATGCAATCGGAGAACTCACTTAGAATAGAATATCTCTTACTCCCAATAGAAATGGATAGTTATACGAAAATAAAAGTCCCAGAATCCCCAGCGATAATCAGCACAGACCAGACTCCCCAAAAACCCCAGTCAGACCTCAGTTCACTGTCGCACCTTTGTAGAGGGGTAACCGGTAACAGTGGGTAACAGAGCAAGAGAAAAACAGAAGAGAGCTCTTAAAAGAAAACCAAAAAAGAAAATATCTCAAGATATCCTAAACTTTTATATCTTTTTTTTTTACTGTAAATCTGTAGTTTCAGAGCTGTACACTCTCAAACATTATATGAAAGTCAAGCTTTAATCAATATTGGACCATAAACGCAGAGTGCCACAGACCAGCACACCAATATCCCATCGTATAGCAAGGCTTCTAGTGTATTACTACATTAGGGAGATCTGGTAGAGCTTAAGGATGTGATTAGAAAGCAGGACCATGAACCAGCATGAGAGGACTTAGTCTGCCATCTTCAGAACAGATTATTCAAATAGAGGAGGATCTATTCAAGGAGCCTTTTGAGAAAGTGAAGACTCAGCATATTGCATGAAGTGTGCAAAAGCTGAACTGTTCCAGGCAATAACATGATTGATGTCGCTCTCAACTTTCTCACTTACAGAGAGCACTACGAGTTTCATGATGCCTCTCATTCCCTGAAAGTCAAAAAATGAAGATTACCTTGGAAGCGGCAGAGCACTGCAGAGTTTAAAGTGATTATATGCTACAATTTCTTCTATTTTATCATTTTCTTTGAGGCCCGCTCTGCATGCTGGCTCGGTATTTTTGTACCAAGACATTTAGAATTCATGTTTATACACTTATTTATACGGTCAAAGATATGCACCAAGAAACTTAAAACTATATGTGTATATCTAATGATGATACAGCTCTGGAAAAAAGTAAGAGACCACTTTCTGAATCAGTTTCTCTGATTCTGATATTGTATATGTTTGTGTAAAAAGAGCATAATTGTTTTATTCTTTTTTTATAATTTTATTTCTAAAATGGCCAATTACCCAACCCACTTATTAGGACTCCCCCTATCACTAGTGATGCCCCAACACACCAGGAGGGCAAAGACTAACACATGCTTCCTCCGATACATGTGAAGTCAACCACCGCTTCTTTTCGAGCTGCTGTTAATGCAGCATTGCCAAGTAGCCAGCACTAAATATTGTTATTTAGAGCATTTATTTGCAGAAAATGAGACATGACTGAAATAACAAAAAAGATATAAAGAAAACAAGTTCATATTCATAAAGTTTTTAAGAGATCAGAATCCAATATTTGGTGGAATAACCCTGGATTTTAATTACAGTTTTCATGCATCTTGGCATGTTCTCCTCCACCAGTCTTACACACTGCTTTTGGACAACTTTATGCCACTCCTGCTGCAAACATTCAAGTAGTTCAGCTTGGTGTGGCTTGTGATCATCCTTCTTCCTCTTGATTATATTCCAAAATCAAAGAATATATCAAAACATATCATTTTTTTAGGTGGTCTCTTTTTTTTTCAGAGCTGTATATGTAACTGATATTGTAACAATGTTACAATACTATGAGGCTCTTATCACTACTAGGGGTGACTGACTGTTATATGCGATGGCTTCACAGATCTTCACACCAGCAGCTGGAGAAGGCAGGCCTTCATGCTTGTACCAGAGGATCATCAGATCCAATAGAGAACCTGGATTAACTGTTAAACACAATACAATTTCAGTCTCCAGTAATCCAGGCTTCTTATTGGTGACTCTACTGCAAACAAAGGCAATAGTTTCTGGTTTTCTGTCAACTGGGCAAAATGTCTTCATCATAGCAACACAGAAGCATGTTTTGCAGTCATTGATCTCTTACCAACATTGGCGCAGGAACCTGGGGGGATGTCAGAAATAGATAGAAAAGGTTACCGCAGAAAAAGCAGAAATTGTTTTAAAATAAACTTTTATTTTAAAAGCGTGCCGAAGTCTGCACCCCCGCCATTAAAAGCACCCCTTCTCAGAAGCACGTTTCTAATAAAAGTTAGCTAAAGCAGTTTTCTCCGCTTTTATCAAGAAGATGTGGGTGTGCCCTCCCGAGAGGTGGTGCTTTTCCTGGCGGGGGTGCAGATTTTGGCACAACACCGGCTTTACACACGAGGTCAGTAATGAGAGCAATGAATTGCAACAGTAACAAGGAGAGTTTGGGTTATCTAACTTTTAAATTAACTGCTGCCAAAAATCTCTATAAAATGTAAAGTTACATTCTTTTAAGAAAAGGACACCATCATAAGAAGAGTTTTCAGTAAAAAAAATAAAAATAAAAAACACAAAATAGTCCCTGAGAGCATTTGTATAGTAATGTGCATAAGCCTGCTCTTTTATTACTGTGCCTTTAACACTGATTAATGTTAATGATCTCCTTTGTGATTGGATGGTGTGTAGGGATTGAACCCTGCAGTCTGACCTCCACAACCTTACTGATTAAATCCCACTAAAAGCCTGTTACAGTGAAATGGGACGGCGGTGTTCACCGGCATGTTTGCACTAATAGGTGAGTGTGAATGACAAGGTGCCAAAAAGACATTTCTTTCAGCATTCATTACCTTCAAACTGTGACCTTACATAAAGCATTCACTCTACTTACCATTCATAAGAATGCATTTTCCCTCAAACACTACACACGTCAATTATCGCATGTGGATGAATAAATGAATAATAATAGGCTGTGGGATACCATCTCCCCACTCTTAACCAATGAAGGTGAATTTAAATTAAATGTCACATGTCTACTTATGCTATAAATAGAATGATATAATGCTAAGATTAATTGGAAATAACACTGACAGTGAAGTACAGTATTTTAATACCTTAAGTATATTTTTTAAAGTATACTTAACATGGAAAAGTACATACTAAAAACAAAATATGTACTTAAATACATACTAAATGTATTATTTTGGAACAACTTATGGCAAATTAAGTATATTTTAATTGGGTAACACTTTATAATAACTTTCATTAATATACCATTAACAAATGATTAATAACTGTTATTTTTCACATAAGAAAAATCCTCACGTTTGTAAATACTAATGAATGCATTGGCAACATGAAATGCAATTAATAAAAATTTGCCTGGTTTAAAATTCATATTTACTAGCGATTTATTAATGTTCAAATTCTGATAAGCTAATGATTTGCTAACATTTTTAATATGAATATCCATGCTGATAAATAAGTGTCATGTGTGAGCATTGTTTAATATTCAAATTCTGATGAACTACTGCTTTGTTCACATCTACTGATCATTAAAAATATATTAATGAAAGTTATTATAAAGTGTTACCTTTAATTGTAATTAAGCTATATTTAAACACAACATAAAAGCATTAAATTGTGCTTTTGAGTGCTTTTTCGTACAACGTCTGCAAATTTAGATAGATTTAAGTATGTGTTATTTAAACACCTTTTTTAATACACTTTAAAAAATATATTGTACTACTTTGTGTATTTATGCACATATTGTGTACGCCTTAATACTACTGGAAAAAAATACATTAAGTGCACTTTAAGCAGTATTTAATGCCACTATGTATATTCTCTATTAATCCTTGTGTGGTGTTCATATTTTTGTTACTCGTTTACTTTGTTACTTGTATTTAATTCAGCAAAATTAAGCAATTTTACATTAAAATGCTTTACACATGCTTGCTTCACCTAAATTGCAAGCAATATAAACAGCTTACATGGTTAATATTTGCCCTTTACCTTTCTTATGTTACATTTCTTTCAAAAAGTGCTACTCTGTTTTTCATTAGTTTTTTAATAAAATGTAAAAGAAAATGAATTTAACTCAAGATATGAGTAGAAAATTGGTTTAGTTTCAAATTTACAAATGAAGCAATGTTTATTAGCCCTTGGCCAAACATACTGTATGTAATATAAATGTGTAGGGGGGGGGGGGGGGGGGTGTACAGTGTGTGTTTATCGAAAATGTGTTTTGATATATGTTTTTCACAAAAAATGAGCCAATGCCAATGAGTTTGAGTTAAAATATTTTTTTAGTGTCATTTGATGAAAAATGAAAACGGGTCCCACAGACCCGAACACCACACAAGTGTTAACACAATGTGTAATTTAAAGCATACTGCTTAAAAATACATTTTATGGGAATACAGAGAAAATATATTTATTGTGTATTTTAAGTATTAAGTATATGAATTGAAAATGCACTTTTAGTATTCTTTACCTAATTTGAATATTCTTTTAATGCTCCTAAGTACACTTCCTGTTCACAAGGGATATCATGGTTTGCTTTACAGACACAAATGCAAATGAATGAATACTTGTAAATATGTAGGGTTATTGTTTTATTGTTTTTTGTGCAGGTAAATGAAGAATGTTTGGAGAAAATGGTCAAAATCTCTCAAATGTATAAGACTATTCATTTTATTTTTCATGATAACATGGATGGGGGCATCTTTGGCTTCTTTTGCACTGCAGGGCTGAACAGTTCTGAGCAGTGGGGGTAACGGTTCCAGTGGCTTTTCCACATGAGCACAGGCTGATGCTGAGCCTGCTTTTCTCAGCATGATTAGCTAACCATAGCTGGGACCACAGAATTGTTGGGTGGGAGAGCTTAATGCTATATCAGACATTAGAGATTTACTGGCTCCATATTAGCATCAACTCTGTGCAGCTCAACTGTAGTTCTGGGGTCTTTTTATTTAGTGAATAATCGGGAAACCTCTAGTTTGGCCCTGCAGCAGAAAAGAGGGCTTACTTACTTTGTGTCAGAACCTACAGTGTAACAGCAGAACATGTTGGTATAGATTACACCCACAGTGACAGTGAATAAACATACCAAATGAGTATGAGTGTCATATCTTGAATAAGTGAGTGCCATAATTACTCAACAACAGTTCATCCAAGAGACTCCAGAGGCAAGCACAGGGAAGAAGAACTTTTAATATAGACAAAGGGTCCTATTTTAGCAATCTATAGGTGATCTGTCAACTGCGCACTGTGCAGCTTGATTTAAGGCATGTCAGTGCATCTTTGCTGTCAAAATGACGGGAAAAGTGTTCCTTGCACGGCTCAAAATGCGCAAAAGCCATGTACTAATTCTTTTAATTAACCATCCTCACTTGCTGTTCCCTTTAAGAATCGCACGTAGAAGTATAAATTGGGCTTTAGACTATGCTGGAACTCTGCTGTGAGGATCTGATTGCATTCAGCCACAGCAGTATTAGTGAGGTCAAGTCCTGAAGTTGGACGATTAGTCCTGGATCACAAACATCTCCCTAACTCATCTTAAAGGTATCAATTGGATGAAGCACCATCAGGCCAGAGAAAGCAGCTCTACAGCTCCACAAGTCAGTGCTGGTGTGCTTTACTCTATTTCAGCTTAGCTTTGCATAGTAATCTTAGGCTCATGTGCAGATGTTTTTTTACTCAGGTAAAAACTCTCTTGTAGAAACGTGTTAAACACTGTCCTATTTAGCCACAACAAGGGTTTTAGTAATATGTAACCTCATCATCAGAATATAATGTAGTTTCAACCAGAAAAAAGCAACCAACAGAAATAAAACTTGGTGGGTAGAATTCTCAGACAGCAGGCGACTCCAATCCGGATCCGTTATACCTATGGCACATCCACATTACAGTCACGTCCGATTAGTGCATGTGGCCCGGATACAGTCCGAATCCGATTTGTGATAAGATTCCAATAATTTATCTTTAAATTGTTTATTCATAATATTAATAATTTTAGGAGATGCAGATCCAGGCCAGTGGGCATATGGATGCAGGCTGGAGGAAATACAGATCTGGGCCATTCTGGATATGAGTTGTACGCCTCTGGTCCGGAACTGATCCAGATGTGAAATGAGGCTCTGGATGTGGGCTGTATTTGGACCATATGAGTAAAGAAATCGCTGAGATCAGAACATTTGGATGTTTTGCGCCGGATGCGGACCAGATAATTTTTGCTATCTGTTTTTTTTTCATTCCAGACACTTTCACAACCCAACCAGTGGCCCTACCTTTTCTAAGTGCACACTCCAGTGCACCATTTCAACAGGACAATGTTCTTCCACATACAGCTGCTCTAGCATTACACACTACTTCTATAAATGCAGCTCAATAAATATAATTGCTTTGCAATGTGACACTTGCTTCTAGGTACAACTATTTTTGCTGCCATTTCTTTGATGATGAGTGTACTTGTATTTTGTATTGACTTACTGCTATATATTTAGACAACACTGATATGTACCCCTTATAATTACTTCTAACTACACTCAAATCTACAGATCAGGGTTTGGTAAATAGTGGTAATTTATACAGAGCTCTGATGGATATTGCACTCAAGCTTGAAAATGAAAATGAGCGCCATCTGCATAACATCTCCATCTCTGTCTCCATCTCAATTTATATCCCCCTTTCAGTGTGAGTTCAGTCCCACCTAGCCAATCACATACAATACCCAAGGTTATCGATGAAAAGACGTATTGGAGCGCGCTCCGAAACAACAGAACGGCCTCCTTCCCGAGACTCCTTTCATTGCTTTGTGCCATTAAAAATTCCCCTCATCAATCATGGAAATTCAAATGATGTGAAAGCCTCTCAGCGCTGTCCTGTGCCTGCTCCAGCAGAAATCAATCAGATAGCCTCAGTGCATGCTAATGAGGCGCCCTGGGCTTGAGAGGACTGATTCAGGCTGTTCTGGCATCCGCTGTCACAGAGGCTGCATGTGCCTAAAGCATGAAACACTATATTCTAGGCTTCGATAATCAAAAAGCTCTCATCTCGGTTTAGCACGCATCTTAAAAAAGGTTTGACTCATCCAATTTCAGCATATGTTCAGCAAAATCTTACTGGCAGAAAGCCAATCTTACAATAAGCTCTT
Source organism: Astyanax mexicanus (assembly GCF_023375975.1). Lineage (NCBI taxonomy): Eukaryota > Metazoa > Chordata > Actinopteri > Characiformes > Acestrorhamphidae > Astyanax > Astyanax mexicanus. The sequence continues at coordinate 20,336,913 of NC_064425.1, forward strand.
CAGGTTGAGAACACTGCTGCCTCCTTTCGCTGTAATATAATTTAAACAGGATTTAATCTGTTAGACATGGGTGTTATGCAAGTGGAGGAGGAAACGTCAGCCCCATTGCCATATCACAATATCTTCCATTTGCTAAGACCTTATTACCCATAGGCCATGTTTAAATAAATGTTCAATTAAACAATGAAATATCAGGAGCAAGCTTTGCCTTGTTTACTTTAAGTAACAGTAGGGTATTCTTAAAGGAGAAATGGACTTGAGGTGTAGTAAAAAACATGATAACGAGTACAAACTTTTGTCGAATTGACCACCTCTGTTCACCCTCAGCATTCTAAAATACAGCACTTTTAGCTAATGCTCCTAACAGGCATAGCTAGTGATAGGGGTATAGTGTTGCCCATGGAGAGAAATTAGTATCCTACCTGTTCGTACCTGCTTGTTCGATGACATATTGGGATATAATTTCAAGATGCCAGCACCCAGAGAACTACCTGAAAGAACTGTGTGTATAAACTGGATATCTTTTTTAATAAACTAAAATCTCTGCACTTTTAAAGTTCTCAGTGCCTCGTTTTAAATGTCAGAGCTTTCGGAATTCTACCATTCAAGTGTGGAGCTACTTTAAGGTTGTTAATGGTGTCAAAAAAAAAAGCTATTTCTTGCAAAGGCCACTTAAATGGTAAACTTTTAGTGTGCAAAACAGAAGCCCTATGTTAAAATCATGTCCAGAAGCTACATTTGGCTCGATGGCTTATGGGATGGACTTCCTGAGATTTCACAGCTCTGTTTCTGCAGGCAGTAATCTCACCTGAAAATGTGCCTAGATAATAGGCCTGTCTCACAATATGGCAACCACTAATGAACGGAAAATCAAACTGTTTAAAATGCAGTCGTGCAAACATACAGCATATTTTTATGATACTTAAGTCCTGTCCGGAAGGAATTCGTTTCTCAGGGGGTCATGGGGAAATTTTCTCTTTTATTGGGGTCCTCTGTGTGACATCACACTTAATTAAATAGCTTTTTGTGTGCACTGCCACGCACCGTAATTACACAACAGCGAGTGGAAATGGAGGAGCTACTGAACGCAATGTCATGTGACCGAGAAAGCTAAAACTCACGGGCTCTTCTGTTTTTTCAATTGCAGTCCGGATGCAAGAGTCCCCCTGAGAAACTAGTCCCGTCCAGCATGGCTTGTGCAGACTTTTGATAAGTTTTTGGTTAAAAAGCTTGATTAAAATGATCATTCAAACTTTGAATGTTGAATTTCCATACTTTAACAGTGTCATGAGCACATGGCAAAAGTCATCGGACATGATACTAGTCCCTATATCCCATGACTTTTGGCGTGCCAGTGTTTTTCTGTATAGCATTGTCCAAAAATTCTTCTTTCTCCAATGTTATTTTTCTGTGGCTGGCTGCAGATAACCCTCCAGTTAACTCAAAAGCTGTGTTCAGTTAGAACTGGGTACAATTCCAGAGCTCCATAGTAGAAATAATGTGCGTTATTAAAGCTGAGGAAGAGATCAAAGGCACACCTTCCATAATACTGCAGCACAGGAAATGGTATCAAATTTGAATAAATATTCTTCTGGTGACAATGTGCTTCTTTCTATTCTGTCTGGGCTTTACAAGTGACATTTATCAGTAATGTGCTATCGCCCCCTGGTGGAAACTGCATTGTATGTTTCTGTGTCACTGAAATGTGCAGTCATGTATAAAACTTTAGCCACCAACACTGGTCAAATTATATTACTGAATTTACTGAATTTAAATGGAAATATACACAAATTCTACAGAGATCACATTTTAATGGACATTTTAATGCATAATTACTGGGTGTAAAAATAAAAAAGCAACAAATTCATGGTAAGCTCACTGTCCATTTTTGATTTAGAAACTGATCTGATATGTAGCTCTGGAAAAAAAGACACCCTTTAGAAATTATGAGTTTCTTTGATTTTACCAAATTGAAAACCTCTGGAATATAATCAAGAGGAAAATGGATGATCACAAGCCATCAAAGCAAGTTAAACTGCTTGAAATTTACACACAGGGTTTCTAGAAAGGTGCTATACTAGTGCAACTTCATTCATTCATTCATACAGGCCCCACATGGGTATGTTATCTAGGATAATTGCATTTTCATGTGTTGCAAATGCAAACCAGAAAATAAACGAACAAAACTCATAGGCTCCTCCCAGGATCCACCTACTCACACCACTTTTACATACCTGCAGGCTGTTTTGGGCCCATTAGCGCCCATATATAACCTTCTGTGTTGCAATGTCATGTTGTGAAGAGGTGTGTTTGCACAACTTCTGTACTGGATTCCTATTGTTCCTATTGTTTGTTGACACTTTTTGAAATTGCTGCCTGATTTGACTGTGATGTATTTGACTGATTTGACGGTTTGTATTTTAATTCCGAACTGCCTTGATTAGGTGTATATACAATAAAGACATGCTGTCTTTTTCCTCATATTTATCAGAAATATGCATTATTTTTTAATTGTAAATAATTTATAGGCACGTAATTTGGGATATTTCCATTATTTTATTCATTAAAACTATAAACTGCACCTTTAGAACCAGGTAAAATTCCAGAGCTCCAAAGAAGAAATAATGTGCGTTATTAAAGCTGAGGAAGAGATCAAAGGCACACCTTTCATAATACTTTCTCTAAGCCCACATATTTATCAGAAATATGCATTATTTTTTTTAATTGTACATAATTCATATGCACCTAATTTTGGGATATTTTATTATTTTATTCATTAAAACTATAAACTGCACCTTTAAATCATTCATTTTTATATATAACACAGACTCCTATAATAAACCCTACACTGCATATAATGAACATACAGTATAGTTGAGTGTGGATAGTTAAGTCTCAGACAGAGTAAAGGGGAGTAACAAATACCATAAGCAGTAACGAACAGTAATATGACAATATCTGCTGCTGTTGTCTTGGACAGGTATGAGTAAAGCCTCAGTAATGAATGTGCTTGTTTTTACCACCTGCTGCAGTGGCTTGGGGTGGCAGGAGTGCTGCAGGGCAGACTGTGATGCAGGTGGTCAGTTTGTTCTCCACACAAGTAGCATTGTCCTCTGCCTCCTTACAAAGTCTACATGAAAAAAAATACTGAATTTACTTCAACATGTCATTCATATTTTCACATGACAACATCACAACAGTATAAGAGTATTAAGGTAATTATATAGTTGTATACTTTATAATACTATACAGTACCCTGGTAGCAAATAATATGGAATAAATATTGAGTTTTGGTCACATCTTTTACTACTGATGGTGAAAAAACAACCTTTATATAAAATTCATTACATAATTCAGTACAAGCTATACACATAAAAAAAACTCTTAAAAATTATGAGTTTCTTTGATTTTACCAAATTGAAAACCTCTGGAATATAATGAAGATGAAAATGGATGATCACAAGCCATCAAACCAAGCCGAACTGCTTGAATTTTTGCACCAGGAGCGATCCAAAAGCAGTGTGTAAGGCTGGTGGAGGTGAACATGTATATTTTGTATATATTTAATGTAACTAAAGTTTAATACAAAAAACACATACTAAATAATGTTGAATCAACCTAAGATCAATGTGCATAAATTAATGTCAGAGATCTGACATTACTGAATTTCACTGAATTAACTAAATGAATACTTTTGCTGTCTGAGTACTATTTAAATACTTTAGTACTTTTTAAAGTGTCTTTAATTTAAAGACATGATTCTACTGAAAATGTAGTTATTTGTAAGTGGATGTGAACATGATTGGTGTAATAATGTTTCTGTATTGTTAGAATTAATCTAATGGCTGAGTTGTTCAGATAATCTAGCTATTTAGCTAGCGAGTCAATACAAACATAAAATTGTCTTCTTTAAACCCACTTCGAAGATATTCTTTATCCACTATGGATTTCTGCAATTTACAGAACCAACTAGAATCCAGGAACCAGAACATAGAGTTTAATTTTCAGATATTGCTTAATGTATTTTCCTGGCATAAAAATCAGGTACATAAACTGTTAGAAATTCAGATTTTTGACCAGATATTGATGTTCACAGACTATCGGTTATTTGTTAAAGGCCACAGTGGATGAAAAACTGTTGCTAAAAAGTGCCTCACCAGTAAACTAAATATGATACAGTGCTCTAAAAGGATTTTCTTAATGTGTGAAGAAGCCCTTTTAGTGGAGAAAAAGTGATGTGATGCCCTATAGGTGCTATTACAAGCTTTCTTTATAGTTGTGAAGACTATGCTTAGTCTAATAGAGTAATGTTGGAATGATGAGGAATATTTCATGCTGCTTCATAGCTTGTAGAGAGCTGGCAGGGCCCCATGTTGTGGGGTAGGTGCCCTTTTCATTTTTTTGACCCTGCCCTTCAAACAGTCTGAGTCTGCTGCTGATCCCTGGCTGTTTTGGCAAACTCACAGTCTCGTTTTTGCTGTGCCTCACTATCTATTGGCGGTACTTTATTTATTAGGAGCATACAGGCAATACAGTATGTGTGTATATGTGGAATTGTAACACCAGTGTCAGTAACAATTGCACCTTATATACATGATTAAATGCTATGGCTCACTATTTACACTCCAGTCCTGTCAGTGATTGGAGGGCACTGCTGAGCCTCCTTTCTTAAGTTACTCATCTCACACATCTAACACTGACAGAGCTAGTTCTGCACATACATCATGCTGTAAAGAAGCTCATTTCACTAAGCTCTCCTTATTTGTAATCAGAGCACAACAACTGCTGTATCATCTACATAAGTGATGGTGGAATTTAAATTATGCTGGACAGCAGTGTGTGTGTGTGTGTGTGTGTGTGTGTGTGTGTGTGTTGTGTGTGTGTGAGAGAGAGGGAGAGAGACACAGTAAGTAGGGTGAACAGCGGTGGGCTAAGGACACTGCCCTGCGGGGCTCCGGTGTTCAGAGTATGTGTAGAGGAAGTGGACTCATCTAGTTTGACAGTTTGGGGTCTGCCAGTCAAGAAGTCCAGACTGCAGGTGGGAATAGTGTTGTTTAGGCAGAGTGTACTTTAAGGACTTTCCAGGCTCTTAAACTATTCAACTACTCAATGTCCACAAGAGCAAAATACATATGCAGGCTGGTTCCAGTATTATTTTTTGTCACTGTCCATCTGTTCCTGCATTTCAGGCTTGCAACAAGTTACAAAAAAGTTTTACCAGTAATGCTGACATTGCTTCTCACAATGCAGACTTCCCAAGTCTCCCGGAAGTTGCGGGAGTATAATATCAGCATGATATGCGGCATATTAATATCGGCTCCGTGACACAGAATTTTTCCCTCCAATTGTGTGTGGGAAAGAGAGGGAGAGGGGGAGAAATGTGCTCCCCTTGTGTGCATATTCATGAAGCGCATGCAAAACAGAGAGGGTTCAAATTGGCCTGTTCACTGCAAAGAGTCTGTGAGTCAGCCAATCGGCTTTTAGTGTGGGTGAGCAGCGTTTTTTTGCCTCCTGGATAGGATGCGTTCGGAAGCATCATGGCCCCCATCAAAACTTATCTCACCTCTGAATTCTCTAAAGTATGTCTGGTAAAAGTAAAAAACAATGAAAGTCTTGCCCACTGTAGAGTTTGTAGTAGTGAATTAGTATTGCCCACGGATAATTTTCTCAGCAATGACTTTATTACTGCACTTCACCTGTCAGACGTCTTCCTGTAGTAGTTTTCTTCTGTTTCCAAAAGGCTTTTGAATGTGTAGTACTCACCTCTCTCTGGCTTTATCTGTAATTCCTCTAAAGAAAAGAATATATTTACTTTTAATAGTTAATAGTTCTCTGTGATTCTGTGTCTTTTTTTCTAGTTATTATGATGAAAGTATGGATGTGTTGTGTCTATGTGTGTAAATGCTGTAGTGGAGAGTGCAGTGAGTGCAGATTTACTGCTTTACTGCTAACTTTTTTTTCAGGTTAATTACTGGATTGGAGAAGCTTAAAACATAAACCTGGGGTGTTCTAAAACTTTTGACTGGTACTGTACACATAATAATGCACAAAATAAAAATAGCACAGGGGTGTTCAGCTTTACATTTAAAAATACATTACTTGTGACCATTGTTTACGTTTCTTTTTTTAATCTTATTTGACAGTAAAATCATTACAGTGCACAACTGTGTTATTTTAAATAAAGAGCAGCAAAAGACAGAAATCACAGTGAGATATTTTAACTGTTTTATACTGTGTTACAGTTATTACACTAAATTAAACTCAGCGTTAAATAATAAATATTAACTGTTCTGTAGATTTATGTATTTATATATTTTGGATACAATGTTTCAGAAAGGGGGAACAGCCCTGTTCCTACATGATCTGGTGTAATCTGCCCCATTTAATAAGGTTTATACACCCCTGCTGTATGTATTGGTCTAAACAGATAGATACAAGCTAGCTGTTAGGACTAATTTTCCAGGAGCCACATCCTACTGATAATGCTGTAGCACAGCGAGGAAGTGGAGGAAGAGTCTAAGCACTTTGAAAGCATGTGTGTAATAAATAACTCCAGTATAAAATGAATGTTGAAATGAGTATGAAATGTATCGTGGTGTTTAGAAGAGTATTATTATTATTTTATTATTATTTTATTATTTATTTGCTAGCCTGGTTTTGCATTGCTAACGCTTTCTCAGATAGGTTAGTTGCCCTTATAGCTCATTTTAACACCCTGAAAAAAATATTTTATAGCCGTTAATACTTCGCATGTGTAATCGTAAACATAAGCTCACTGTGTGTGTGTGTTTTCTGAGCCGGTTTGTTTGCAGTTTTGTCTCTGGTCTCTGTTCAGGCACTGCTGAGGCAGCTAAAGCAGCAGCAGTAATATTGAAGGTCCCTCGTTCAGACTCCGCTTTCTGTGGACGGAGAACGCGGCCATGGCGGATTACGATGCTTACGACGACCGAGACCGGGCTTACGGGAGCTTTGGTGGCGGCAGAGGGTAAGTAAACACTGAGGGGAATCTTGGTTTCTTTGTGAAAGAAAGCAGGGTTTTTTTGCACAGCGTGGTAGGCGCGGAAACGGGAGACAAGGCCCAGGCGACGGGAGCGGGCTGTGGAGGCTTCGCGGCCCGCTGGGATGAATGGGCTGGCGGGCGGCGGCACTGGGCGAGTCCGGGGACTCGCTGTGTATCCAGATGTGGCCGGGGAGCTGGGGTTGTGCGTTTAGCACCGCTTCTGTTTTATTAACCAGCAAACGAGGGTGAAAGCTGCATGTTTTGGGTCAGTTGTTGGGCAGTTTCTGTTTAGCTGGGCTGTTTGGCGCCAGGTTTAGTCACGATGGAAAAAAACACAACAGTCCACATGGGCTAAGCATAGCAGAGTCATCGTTTTCCTGCACGTCTGTTGTTTAGCTAGCTGGGTAAGTTAGCTCCATTTATGTATTCTAGCTAGCTACAATGTTTTCCCACAGCTTTGTTGACAGCAGAAGCAGCCCTATAGGCGTTTGTGATCTAACCGAATCATCTAGCTACGTGCTGGTGGCTAATTGTAGCCAGTTAGCACCCAGTCAGTCAGTCTGGAGCAGCAGGTCTGCAGTCTGAAGCAGGGTGCAGTGGGCCTGGCCCCGCATTACTCACCACGTCTTTCACGCAGACAACCAGCTAGCTTTCCAGCCCACCTAGCTCTTTTTTTAACTGCGCAATGAAGGCACTGGTGTGTGTATATAACGCTTCAGATTTAAAGCCAGTCATGTTTTTCATACTGCAGTACTACACTAAGACAGTGCTGTGGATCATAACCAGAAAGCAGCACATTTATCTACGTGACGGGCTTCTGAACACGTGATTGGCGCCCAGCGCACATCAAGGTTTGCAACGATTTTGAAACATAGTTGAACGAGATCTGAGAAGATGTGCATTCTTTCCTTCATTGGTTTGCAAAACAGTAAACACACATGATGTATGTATGTTTATATTACTTGCATATGAGAACATTTATGTTTTCAGGATCACCAATATAACGTGCTCATGGGAAGTCTTTTAAACAAGCCTGTTTCAATAATTGCGTTATTATAAAATATATTGTACAAATAGCAAGTTAATTTAAAAAACAAAGATATTATTATTTGAATATGTAAACCTCAGCCATCTCTTTCACCCTTTATGTTTACATTGTTAAAAGATCCAGTTTCATGAATAAATTGGTATTTCTAGTTTGTTTAAGAACAGTGTTTTTTCATGTATTAAGTTTTTGTTTTCAAATATTCTTAACTGAAAGATTGTTTTTACTGTTTATGGTTGTAATCAGTTAGGGGTGGGCAATATGGAACTAAACTAACCACTATTTCAGTATTATTGCAGTAAAAGTATTATTGGCTAACAATATTCTAAAATATAATTTTCTGCAATGTGGCACACTCCTAAATTAACATATGTCATTTATTGTAGTTATTTTGGTGACAACATATAAGATTTCTTGGAAATCGTTTCATGATCAGTTTGAAGTAAAAGATAAGAACAAGTGTTGCAAGGGAAGTAAATGCATGGTTAGCAGTGGAGGGTAATGAAATGAAGGGCAAATGTTATTCAACATAATTTTATTTTTTTTGAGGTTGGTGGTATGGCCAACAGACCCTAAAGTATCAAGGTACAACAATACAGTTCTTTGGGAGTGTTCCCTTAATGTAATAAATAATTTTCTGACCATTTAATATATCGAGGCAACATTTTAAATCTAAATTCTTTTTCTATCTTGATACATAATGAGCTCTTTATAAAATTGTATCAGGGTACTTGAAGACTCTTCAGTAATGCACATTATGTTGCATCATTAACTGTTTTTTTTGCAGTTTGGTGAGCACACACAATGGAGCAAACTCAATTTATTTTTATATAAATGCATTTTTCTTTAGTTATTCTGCCTATTTACCATTTGCTCTGTTTGTACGTAGTGAGGACATCCAGAGCAAGCACAGAAAAGCATATAGTGAACTAATTTATCATTGTAAATAATTCGTTGTCATATTGTCCAATGTGTAAGGGGATTGTGGAGGTGGTTGTGGTGTTCAACATACACATACACACGCACTGCATATGTACATTTTCCTGTAGGAAAGACCCAGGTGTCACTCTATCTGTTCATGTCAGGTACTTGGGTGTCTGCAGAGATTCATTTACTCTGACACCAGTGGAATGTCTTTGGTATGTTGGGCACCCTCAGCTTCTCCCTATGTCTTCGTTTGCCAACATATCACTGGTTGCACCAACCCTGTGACAGAAACCATTCAGACCTTTAGATATGACTGTAGATATCTGTGCACAGGCTGCTCCTTTTGTAAGATCTGGATGCAGTAAAGTTTTTAATCTTCAGCTTTCATCTTTCTCTTTTTTGAAATTGTTACAGCTCTGTATGACTGCATACCCCAGCAGAGTGCAGAACCTCAGTGTGCTGAGAGCGGTTTCTTTCAAATCTTAAGTACATGGAGGTGATTGCTCTCTTTGTAGGACACCAGAGACTGACTATAAGAAAGAAAAATCACTGCAGAACCCTCAAAGAGAACATCAAAATCAGGTTATTTGTGTATCTTAGCCATGCCTTGGCTATTTATTATTTTAAGTTATAATGGGTATAACTCTTTGGTGAGTTATACCCATTGCATTACAATGCTACATTTATTAGAAAGTTGATTTATTAGATGTTTTATTGATTATTGAAACAGCAACAATCCTCAGTAATATCATAGTAATAAGATTGTTTGTGTTTGTGCTTTAATTAAATGTAATCATATATCAAGGAGATATATTTATTTGGAGTGATGTTAATTGCAGAAAGAGAAAGATGTAATTATTAAGGGTTTTGTCCACATGACTGCATACACAGATATTCCAAATGTTGCGGGATAGAAGTATATAAATTTGTTAATTAAGTTTTACCTCCGGTGATGACTTGGAAACACTCACATCTGTATAAGTAATGAGGTGTTGTCTGTATACAAAAATACCCTTATAACTATTATTACAGATTGATGATCTTTAAAATAATGGTACTACTGTGTCCCAATATTTTGTGTATGTATACAAGTTTTATAAGACTCGCAGAAATCGCATCCATGTTCAAAAAAGGAGATCCCACACACATGTACCACAGGTCAGAGCAGTGTTCGCTTTCATGGGTAATGGCTGGTTACAGGTTCCTGTCCCAGGACTTGGCATGTCTTTTGTTGATTCATGTTTTCAACATGCTACAGATTTGCCTGTGAGAGAACGTTTGAATTAAATTTGAAATGCCATTTCACCCAGAAGAGGCTCTTTAAATGATAGCCATGACAAGGCAGTTTAAAAGGTACAGTAGCAGAAGCAGCATGTTTATTTCTGAAAGCTAAAGAGTTTAGAGATGGAAATGTAAAAATGAATTGTAGCAGTTTTTGAAATCTGAATCGTAAGTTGAGCATTAAAATGGGGAGTAGTGACTGTTTGAAAATGCAGGTGCAGTAAGAATCCCACCAATTTCAAATATGAGGTGCATGTTTGCACAAAAGTGAACTATGGGTTGTGAGTTTCAACCATAGTTTCTCTTTGGAGCTAATGGCCAACATAAGTAGTTTTTATCTTACCGTTTGTTAACCTGTCTAGTAGGCCTTTTGCTATGAACAATATTAGTAATTAAGACCATCGATACAATGATGATGGCATAATAATTGAATTACAACTTTTTTTAGAGCACTAGATTGTTAATTATTAAGGCATTTTAGACAGATCAACATACTATTAACTTAATATTGGATACAATAAGATCCTTGCTAAGAAACCAATAATGGGCAATAACAAGGGTCACCAACAATATTTAGGTCATGTGCATATGTTCTCTAATAAGATGATAATGGAATTATTATTATTATTATTATTAAAGATTTTTTTTCTTTTTGCACAAAATGAGAATGATGAAATTATGTTAATTGTTTACCTAGCTCACCTAAATGTTATGAGTGAAAGAATACCCATACACACAATGTTTATTCTCCTCATTTTGAGAAGCTTATTAAAATGGAGGATTTTTTTTTTTGCTGTTGACAGGCTAAGTTAAGGAGCTTTCAAGTGTCCGTATACATGGTATGTTCATTAAGTAGGAAGATCTTTAACAAACGTAAATGACTGTATTAACAAGCACTTTTCAAACATAAAGTCAAAGTTGAAATCTGTTAAGTAAGAATGTTAGGGGTTTGTGTTCATGTAATTGGTGCTCAGCTCAAATGCATGCATACCAGTATTCCTCTTTGTTGTTATAAATGCATGTCTGTATTTATTTTACCAACATTTGAGGAGAAGGTTTGACCTCTGCTGCTTGTATGTGTTTGTCCACAAGAGGGTGTTTTCTCTTTGCTGCATCCTTTAGTTCTGACATCAATAACGCAGCAAAACATGGAACTGAGCAGAGAGGGACAAAAGTCTGAGTGAAATGTATCATTAAGTAGAACCTATATTGATCTATGTATTTAACCTATAAATATTGATTTAGTTCATTAATGTGATGACTAAGTGTGCTTTAGTGCATTATTTTGGTCTGGGTATAAATCCTGTATTGTCAGTTACTGTTTCAAGGCTTCTTTAAATGTTTGTTAATGCTTTTTGAAGTGATGTTTTTTAATGGCCCTTGCTACCCTCTGTAACTATGAGCATGTTATCTTGCTCATATCTTGCATATTTATATTTATTTATATTTATTTAAACACAATTTTTTTAATGGTGGCTTGTTTATTACTTGTATAAGTACAAAGCTTGTATTACATGCATGTATTAATTTGTTTAGCAAATAGAATAGAATGATCTTTTTGAAGTGTGTTTTTTTTTTTTGTTTTGTTTTTTTTTTTTTTTTTTTTACATCCTGGAAATGCCTTTGATTTCTTTTGTCGTGGTTTTTAAGACCCCGAGGTGGAGGTGGCCCAGGTGGACCCCGCAAGCAGAAGGAACTGCCTACAGAACCCCCCTACACAGCCTATGTGGGAAACCTGCCCTTCAACACAGTACAAGGAGACATAGATGCCATTTTCAAAGACCTCAGTGTTAGGAGTGTGCGACTAGTAAGAGACAAAGAAACAGACAAATTCAAAGGTGAGTAACTGAAAGATGATTTAATGAATAGTTTAAAAATGTAAATCAAGAAATATGCATTGATTCTAAAGCCTAGTTTTTATTTTTTCCTGTCATTTCTTAAGGTTTTTGTTATGTAGAGTTTGACGATTTGGAATCTCTTAAAGAAGCTTTGACGTACGATGGTGCTGTGAGTAGCCTACGTTTCACAAATCTTTGCTTTCAGGATGTCCAGTATCACTGTAGTGAGTTTTAGAACGCTGTACAAGGTGTAGTTGTCTTCAACAGCTCCTTGGAGATCGATCTTTGAGGGTGGACATTGCAGAAGGCCGGAAGCAAGAGCGAGGTGGAGGGTTCGGCTTCCGAAAGGACGACAGAGGTACTGATTGTGGGTGAAATATACAAAATACTATCTATCAGTGAGCTTGATCTTTCATCCAATGACTACCTGCTCAAATCCAAGTGATTTAAAAAAACATGGTGATTTAAAAGTGACTGGTCATCATGTATTTGAGAGAAACAATTTTACACGTTCCTTCTTTTTCATATTTTCAGCTTTAACTTTTTTATGTTATATAAAAATAAATTAAGATTAATCAGTAATTGTTAAACACTAAACTAACTTGGATCTGAGCTAGTGGCTGCTTATTTCTGTATTCATTTTCTGCTCATTCTTCATTCTTCTCAACTCCGCTGTCCTTTTCCACTGCTCTCTCTTAATTTCTAAAATAAACTACAGCATGAGCTTTTTTGCTCTGTCTTTCTGGTTCATACTAACAGAGACTGTCCCTTCTAGGCTGCTTTGACTGTCAAGCTAGTTCTTCCTTTTAGCAGTGCAACTAACCAAGACATGGCAGGAGGTCTGGTCATTTTACCAGAACCAGTGAGTGGGTGGCTCTCTTCACCCCCACTCCCTGCCTTAGAATGAAGCTTGTTTTAAACAGAGCCCCCTGTCCATTTCAGGCCGCGGTGGCTCAAGAGGGGCCAGAGGAGGGGGACGCGAGTCTAGAGACGACTTCGACCACTCTGGAGGAGGTGCGATGAGCGGGAACAAAGTCAGAAAGGCATTTGTGCAGAAAAACCCACTTTTAGGGGTGATTTATAGTCCTAGCAAGTAGCTTTAGGTTGCACTCAGCACTTGTTGCTTATTCACACAGACATGAAGACCTTGGGCTATAAGTTCTGTTGTTGTAGTAACACTGTCACTTTTTCCCTTGACCTTCCCATAGTTTGGATTTTTGTCATTCATGACCTTACAGGAACTCCACATTTCATTGCCATCGTTCATATTGTTGAGTCTCTCTGTTGGGTTTGGGAATAAACACCTCATTGTGTACGAATACTGATCTGAGATGAGACTCCTTGAGGATTCATTTCCATGTCTTAGTTGTTATAAAGTTTACTCGGAAGATCAGATCAGTATTTTGGAACAGCCTGTAGTGATTAAGGAGAACCGCTTGTAGAGTTGCTAACATGCTTTTATTTATAAAAACTTCAGGCTATAGAGATGATGACTTCATGGGCGGGCGGAGTCGAGGTGGCGGCGGCGGTGGTGCCGGTGCCAGTCGTCCTGGTGACCGACGGATGGGTGGCGGAATGGGTCGCTTCAGGGATGGACCTCCACGCGGCCCGTCGGATTTCAGAGAACCCTCTGATGGTGTCATTTTTTTTTCTTATCTAACTTTTGCAACTTTTTATAAATGGGGCCCTATGATAACTGTTTGTTTGTTTTTTAGGTTTTTTTTTCTCTCATTATTTTTGGTTTCCTTTTTTCCATTCAGAGATGTAGGTGTTAATGCATCTTTCCTTAAAAGGAGAAAAAAATCTTACTTAGTCATACAAACATTATATGCCAATACAAGCAAAATGGTGCTGTAATTATTGCAATTAATTTGTTTGGTTAGTAAAATATAACTAAACATACATCTGTATGTTGGTATTTTCTCCAAAAACAGGGCTCCCATAGCTTTGACATGCACTGTGATGTGTGAAACACACACGGGACTGTGTTCAAAACTATAAAACGCATGTCACTGTGCAATGCCGAATGGTAATATTCCTTGCTAAGTGTATATTTAATTGCAATATTGGTTGATGCTGTAGCCCTGAATTAATTTATTTTTCTATATGTATATATATTATATTATATATTATATTAGTGGCTCCTTTGTTTGGTTTTAATCATTATCTGATCTTACAAGTTTTCTTTTTGTTTTTTGTATTTTTCCCCTTTTCAGAGGAAAGAGCGCAGAGACCAAGGCTACAGTTGAAGCCCCGCACAGTCTCCGAACCCCTAAACCAAGTGGCCAATCCAAACTCGGCCATCTTTGGGGGTGCCAAGCCCAGGGAGGAGGTAATATCCAAAGAAAAACACTAAGAGACTGCAGCCTCCCTCAGTGCGCTGAAACGGACAGAGGGAGGGAAGGGATGGGAGGGGAGAGGCAAAAAGAGGAGTGTGTGGGACTGGGACGACACAAAAACAAAAAAGAATGGAGAAAGAAAACCCGTATCATGCCAATGGGAATAAGATAAGGCTCTGTCATCATTCCTACTAGTTAGAGATGAGCGGAGTTGCTCCTTTGGAATTCAATTTGAGTGAACATATTTATTCAAGAGGGAAGGAAAAACATTTATAAAAATAAGATCACACCACCATGACACACTTGCACATACACACGCATAAACAAAACGAGCAGCTCGTGAATGCATGTCAAACTGATAAATCGTTTTTACGTCCACCTCTGCTTTCCTGTAAGTACTGTAGTGCCTGCTCTGTGATGTAGTGTTTGTCGGGGGAAGGCTCGTTTACAGTCTTTGTAACACAAAAAGGGTTTTATTAGAGCTGCACACTTAAATGGATTCCAAAGTATGTTTGAGTATACAAATACTACTCAAATTATGCCCTGTTAATGTGTGATGGAATTAATGCAGGTTTGGATATGGATTTAATTTTTGGCACAGCTTCTTTTCTTATGAGAGGTTATGTACATGTTACTCTGTGCTTGTTATTAAATCCATGTTCATTTTTGTGATTTGTGAGACAGGTTATAGTGTCCGTGAATATCTCCTTTCCATACCCCCAATCTTTTTAGTTTTTTAAGGTTACCCCCATGAGCAAAAGCATAGTTTTTATGTTGTCAGTGAAGTCACACAAACAGTATCAAATTCAGTGTGGTCGTTTCACCAGCCCTCATCTGGTTATGGGTGGTCTCTCCTTCTATATGGAAGCAGATAAAAATATTTGAATGCACACTGGGGTATACACACACGGTGCTTTCCTAGCCCCGAATGTGTGTGTTAGTGAATTGACACGGTAAAGCAGCAGTGGCAGAAGTGTACAGACAGCGTTCAGTTTTGGGGACGTGTGAATGTACCATGCACCATTTATAATTAGTAGAAATGACAGAGCTCATTTTATTAGTATATTGCAATCTCTTGTTCACATGGGACTGAGTTTATATTGTTTTTTGTTTTTTTGTTCATATGTAGAAAAAGTGTTACATTTGAGCCTCTGTGAAACAGGCCTGTGTCTAATCATCATATTCTTGTTTTTGTTTTCCCCGTTCTCTAAGAATTGAGATAGCAGTGTGGCTGCATTATTCTGGAAGGCTAGACTGGATCTACGGGCTTTGTCCACGAAAAATCTTTCAAAGACACCTCTCAAAGGCATGTGAGCAGAGAGTGAGAGGTGCTGAGTTCTTCCCCTTTTCAGTAACCCAAAACAAGGCCTCGTGTGATTGGTTAAAGAGAAGCTGGATTCGGGGCCTATGGAAAAGAGCACGGAATAGGCTTATTATCTACCCGTGTCTTGTCATCTATATGTGAACCTCCCACACCTAATCAAGACTCAAAAGGACAGTGGCTTCAGTTTGGTTCTGTTGCCTTTGGGTAAGGACCTAACCACATGTGTATTGTTTTTCTCTCCCTTTCCCAAGGCACTCTTTTTGTTAACCCCTTTTGAAATTCTAGACACACAGGAGTAATTGCAGACCTGCTGTGTCTTTTTATGCTTCATAAATTGATGCTCCATTATTGATATAACGTTTTGGGCTTTCAGCATCCACTGTCTTAAACATTAAATGGATAAATGGCAAGAGAATCTGAATGTTTGTTTCTGTTTCATATATATATAATTCTGGCAATCCTTTTTGAAAGATTTTTTTGACCAAGTCTGTTTAATCCAGGTAAGCGATGTTTTCTGCAATAGTGCAAGAAGAGTTTGTTTAGAGAAGTGTGTGATTTAAAAAAAAAAAGTGCTAGATATTGAACATGGATATCAGCTACAGTCTCAGTCAGGCAACTGTCAACTTCCACAGCGTGATAGCAGTGTATTTCATCAAAAACAAGTTAACTATTGATCACTCTTTAACACGGTCAGTAAAACTGCCTTGACATAGGAAGCTTTTTGAACAAACAAAAAAAAAAAAAAGAAGAAAAATCACCTGCACATTTCAGTTAAGGTGATGCCAGGCACTAGTCTTGTCTATTAGATCAAGTATAGATTTCTCTTTGGGTATCCATGTGTTGCAACATTTTTATTTTACATTTTACTGGACATGAAATGGAAGAAGTAGAGCCTTTTCTTACTGTACTATAGAACGATTGGCTGTTTTTATTCTTTTTTTTTTTTTTCATTTTCCTACACTGTTTATGGCAATAAAAATATCATCTTAAAGTGTTTCAAATTAATGTGTTTAAATGGGAGTATGAATTATTGAGTATACAAAGAATGATTTACAGAATACACCATTAAAATGCACATTGCAACTATACTGGAAAACTGTCTGGTATGGTTTAAAGCGGTCTAGAGTTACACTCAGTGTTTAATTATCCTGATTACCAATATCTGTAACCTTTTTTTACTATCTTGTTTGGAAGCTGATTGCTTACCTGAAGTGAAAACTTGCTGTTCTAATATTCTTGCGTGCACCTCTGGTACATTTGGTGTAAATTGAATTGAAAAGTTAAGACATTTTCTTTACAAAGTCAGATGCCTTAATTGAATTACATTTGATTTAGAAAACAAACCATAAGCACAGTGTTCTTCTATCCACAAAGGGCACACAGAATTCATTCAATGCACTGGAACTGCTCTGTTGCTTTAACATTATTGCAATGTGTCTTACTGTTACTATGAAGCATAAAGTAACTATTGTGTACAACATTTTTTTTACATGGCTTTTTCTATGTTTTGAGTAGCACTAAAGGGCCTCTCCAACTTCAGTCATTAATCGTATAACTAAGTGCGGAAAATTAAAAAAAATATTTACTCTGCGCAATGGAGTGCTTCTTCTGTTTAAGAACAAAATATAAATAACCTATTAGTTACACAATTTTAAATCACTGTAAGACTGCAATGGTACTCATTTGACAGTACAACCTGAGAGCAGTGTTCTGATAATTGGACTGCACAACTTTTTACTAACTGTTTATGATTATTTTTGGTGTCTACTGCAATTTTTTAAACAAACGATTAAGTTATGTTAGGTTTTAGATTTTAATAACTATAATTAGTATAGTGGCTGCTTGTAAGGTTGCAGGCTGCTGTTAAACTTTAGATATCTACAAGTGAATGTAGAATACAGAAATATGGAGTGTATGTGTGCTCAGAAGATTGTTTGTTTGAAGAGTATTTATGCATAAAATGTATAAAATACGCTAAGACAACGCTAAATCTACGTCAAGATCATAATTTATGAAAGTGAAACCTGATGTGACAAGGTGTTTACTGTGGTGAAGAAATATTTAATATGATAGAATGGAAACGACTGGCCACTAATGGAGGGGAGAGGTACTGCAGAATGCGCCTTATGCTCAATTTATTATTCTGACAAAAATAAATAAATAAAAATAAAAAACTCAGTCACCAATCGCTAAAATAAGCACCACGTGTTGGCTACTGTAAGCTTATTAAGAACGATGAATGTGCATTTTAATAGTTTTTATGCAGACATTTTAGTGACTTTCTATCATTTATAGTTCTCTTTCTTACCCTTTTTCAGTAAGTATGTTGATTTCTTTTTTGCGTCTAGTGCGTGATTTAAAAAAAAAATGTATATATATATATATATATATATATATATATATATATATATATATATATATATATATATGCAGCTTTTCTTTTCTTTTTTGCTTTTTTTTTGTCAAAGACAGTGAAAAGTTCGGCCTATATGGTATTAATTACCCTATACTACTATAATCGAACTTAGTAGAGTGAAGAAGAAATGGGTTTTCATACAGTTTTATTTATCCAAATTTTCATTTCAACCTTTTGCAAACAGATTTTCTGGAAAAATGAAAAGGTGAATTTTCTCTTGGTTTGCAGTAGCTTGACCAACTGCACTGGAAAAACAGCTGTAGTACGCCATGGC
Organism: Astyanax mexicanus; assembly: GCF_023375975.1. NCBI lineage: Eukaryota > Metazoa > Chordata > Actinopteri > Characiformes > Acestrorhamphidae > Astyanax > Astyanax mexicanus. Next base: position 20,355,357 of record NC_064425.1, read on the forward strand.
ATCAATTTATCCAGGAATTAAATGTAAGGACTTATTTATATATATATATATATATATATATATATATATATATATATATATATATATATATATATATATATATATATATATATATATATATATAATCTAATTTAAAACACTATTTTATCAAGCTAATTTCATGGTTTAATCATGGTTTGTGAAGTAAAAAGGTTACTTTCAGTTATAAAAGTAACCATGTTTAACACAGGCTTCCAATGCAATGGACATACAAAAATGTTTTGTGTCGATTACAATCACTTGGAAATAATTCAGGTCCAAGCCCCGCCCACAACAGTGTCCTATTGGCAGATGCTTAATTTTGACGCGCTGCCATGTGCTCAGATTTGCTGGTGTTTACTGTCCATTAACACATCACTCCCACTGAACTCAGCGGTTCGCCACGGGTAACTTTGCTTTCCTAACGGTTTATTTATTATGTACATTTCAGTAATGTGGTGATTTAAGAAGACGTGCTCAAGTGTTGTTTGTTTTTCCTCAAAAAAAAAAAAAAAGCTTTTTAACGCAGATTTTATATAAGTTTAGAATTTTCCTCCCTGAGCTAATTGCTTTATCTCTACATTTCATTCTACATTTAACAATTTTAATCTCCGTTAAAAAAATCAACTCTACCCTGTTTTCATCAAATGCTAATTTTCACTGCAAAGGGAAAACGCGTGCATGGTAGGAAAAAAAGTGATCAAGCTTAAAATATAAAAAAAATCGTGTAGTTTTATTATGTTATTTATTTACATACAACCTTTTTCAGCTAAGAACAACATTAAGTAAACCTTACGTTTTCGGTTGCATTACATCTTTTATTGTTGATTATGGTAAAACAAACTTTAAACGTCCTTTATTCATCATTGTCTAACGATTAGTGTTGACACTAACATTAAAGGGAGCTTGAGATCATTTTCACACATGGATTGTTCACCAGAGTCCAGACCTTAACCTCATCGGGAATCTTTGGGATGTGCTGGAGAAGACTTTGTGCAGCAGTCAGACTCTCTCTACCCTTGAAAATGCAAGATCTTGGTGAAAAATGAATGCAACACTGAATGGAAATAAATCTTGACATTGCACAAGCTTAAACAAACAAAGCTAAAGGCGGTCCAACGAAATATTAGAGTGTGTGTTTTTGACCAGGCAGTGTATACAAATAGTACAAATGCTAATATAAGTTTTTGCTCTTTGTAATTATATACAGCTCAGGAAAAAAGAGACCACTTAAAAATGATGAGTTTCTTTGATTTTAGCAAATTGAAAACCTCTGAAATAAAATCAGGAGGAAAATGGATGATCATCAAAGCAAGCTAAACTGCTTGCATTTTTACGCCAGGAGTGGCATAAAGTTATCCAAAAGCAGTGTGTAAGACTGGTGGAGGAGAACATGCCAAGATGCATGAAAGCCAGGGTTATGCCACCAAATATTGATTTCTGAACTCATAAACTTGTTTTCTCATAAACAGCTAAATCAGACAAACTGATTCAGAAACTGAAGTGGTCTCCTAATTTATTCCAGAGCTGCATATATATGATATGTTAAATATCTTTATTATTAATCCAGACTCTCTGTGTCGCTCTTATTTGCACTGGTTTTTCATAGCGACCTTCTCAATATTTTTAGTTTATGTGTTCTTTAGTGCCTTTTTAATATAAATAAACATTAGGAATAATGTTGAGGATAATATGTCCAGAATATTCGGGAAATGCCGCTGTGTTCTCCTATAGCGGGCAGGGGGCGCTGTTTCGCAAGGTTTATTTCATGGCCTTTTGCGACGTGCGCGTTCCACGCATCGTGACGTTTACAAAACGTTCACGCGCACGCACAAACAATAACGGCTGGACCGTTGAACTTCGAAGTGGAAGTGGAAAGACTGGACGGAGAAGTTATATATTATTCAGTATCTGCTGCTAAAACCAGAAAACCTGGATATCTCAGCCCGTTCTGGGCTCAGGAACTCTCTACACTGGATTAGGACTTGTGTATTTTGTGTGTGACAGACTACTGACAACTTTTAAACGCTCAACAAGTTTGGAGAGACGGAGATAAACTACCTAAAGTAACTTAGCTGGAGTGAACGCGGAGAGGTGAGTGAAGACCCGGAGACAGGGCGACATGGCTTTAGACCCAGAAACTGGAGTCAGGGGTGGGAGTTGCGGGTAATAAACTGTTTACTGTTAGTTCTCTGCCAGTTCATGTATACTAGCCAACTTATCTCTGTCTCTCTCTTTGTCTCTATCTCTATCTCTCTCTCTCTTTCTGTGTCTCTCTCTTTCTGTGTATCTCTGTTTTTTTCTTCTGTCTGTCTCTTTTTGTGTCTCCCTGTCTTTCCTTCGGTCTCTCTCTGTCTTTCTTTGTGTGTGTCTCTTTCTCTTTTGTGGGAGTTCCTCATTGAACAGCTCGAGTTCAGTCTGTTAGCTACATTAGTTAATGGCTAACTATAAGCTAGTTAGTCAACCTAAGTTAAGTAGGTTAGCTGGCTGGATTAGTTAGTTAAGAATAGTTTTCGTTTTTACATTATTATTTAAAGGTTTAACGAGCAACTGTCGTGCTATTGCAGCCCTAGTTTTGTTTATATGCTCATTATTAGGTTACAAACAACATAATTCATGTTACTAAACATTTACCTTCCCTAGAAACTGAAGACGTGGTTTCATGGTGTCTCTAGTGGTTCTACTTAGCTGTGTAAGATGATATGTTGAATAGTATACGGTATCAAGTTTCATTATAAATGAGTGTAATTGTGTGTGTGTGTGTGTGTGTGTGTCATGGAATTTTTGATCACCTGTTGCAGTAAATGCACCCACCATTTCTCATGTCGCAGTGTTGCTTGCCCACCATGCTGCTGATATGCTTCATCTGAGCACTTTTCTAAAGAAGGATCATTACAAGACCATCACTGGATCCTAGTCAAGGTAAGGACACTAAAAAACTGCTCAGTTAGGCTGTTGATCATATTTTAGGCAATTTCTTCTTCTTGTTGTGTATTTACAGTACCAGTACAAATTGGACACACATCTTTTCATTCAATGCGTATTCTTTCTTTTATGTAAAGATTAAATTTACATAATAAATTTAACATTGACTATGTTAAAATTATGCAAGTACACATGTGGAATTATTTTGTTTAGAAAAAAAGCTTGAAGCAAACTATAGTATGTTTTATAACTTTAGATTCTTCTAAGTAGCCACATTTAGCATTAAGGACAGATCTGCACACTTTTAGTATTTTAATCTCAGTGTCTTTGTGAGGTACAGTCACCTGGAATATTTTTCTTAGAGTCTTGAAGGAGTTCCTGGAGGTGCTGAACAATAGTTGATGCTTTTCCTTCAAGCCGTGCTCCAGCTAATCCAAAATCACCATCTCAGTTAGGTTTAGGTCAGGGAAGTGTGGAGGCCAAACCCTTTTTTTGTTTACTACATAATTCCATGTGTCCCTTACTTGTTTCAGTATCTTTAATATTAATCTACAGTGTAGAAAATAAAGAAGTAAAGAGAAACTTTGAATGAGAAGGTTTTGACTGGTAATGTAGCTTTAGTTTACAATTGTTTGAGTTGGGTAATCTGTTGGTGTAAAGTTAAACAGGCTGTTTTTCCTCATGAGGAAAAACCTTTTTGCTGTTTGTTTCCCGTATTGAGCCAACATGCTTTTTTATAAACCTCCTACCAAGCTATTTTGCATGTTCAAACAACAAAAATCCAAGTATTGAATATTAGTAAAGGAGTAGTGCTTATTGTGATATTCTCTAATAAAAAATCCTTGCATATTGAAATCATTCTCATGCAGAGGTCATGCGTCTTTTTGGATTGCAACGTAAGTGAATCTTCATGATCAGTCACTCGGATCAGATATGAAACATTAAGTAACTATGCACATATGAGGCGTTTTGGAATTTTGGTTCTATGAACACATCCAGTATTCTGCATGTTTTAGCTGCAATATGATATATTATAGTTATTGTACTAATCATCTCTACGTTTTACTTCATGTCTCTAGATAAAACGACCTCAGAAACTTTGGAAGCCATATTCCTTGTCACTACAATACACTTGTGACTCATGGGCTACTCCCTTTTTAAAAATGTTTAGCAAACCAACAAAGTTCATCCCCTTTTTCGTATGTTTTAAAGTCTAATTGTGTTTTATGCAAAATTGTTGGAATTCAAACTGGGCTAAAAAATGAACAGTTTAAACCTGATATTAAAAGCCTAGGACTACTGGATAGTGTGTACAAGTAAGAATTGCAGAAGGATGTAAGTTTCAGATGTGAGCTGTTGTAATGGATGCTGGGTTTCAGTCAATAACATCCTGTTCTGCGAGCTGTCTTGCCAAAGCAGAGCCATTGTTAGTTTGGGCCTCTGCTGTGGGACTGTACAGAAACATTAACAATAGTGCATCATTTGTAGAGCTGGCATTGTGGGAGTGCCTTTGTTGCCTTGTTGAACTTTGTACAGCCTGCTACGTTTGCTGACACCAGCTAATGTGAGTGAGAGAGAGAAACACTGCAGATATCAACCTAATATTTGTTCAAGAATGTTTTTTCTTTGTAGTGAGCACATGTTGCTTCAGGTTACTTCTTGTAGTTATTTCTTTTTGGAAATTTTCTGCACTAACCGCAGTAGAAAAGGGTTTGAAATGGTTTCCATTTCCCTTTTGCTTCCATTCTGATTGCATCCTGTTGTGTAGAGTAGTTTATTGGCTGCTTCCTCATCATGCTATATGTCCAAAGGTTTATAGATATGTGCTTCAATTAATGTGTCTTATGAAATTAAAGCTGTGAATAGTGAGTTTATGCTGCCATTGCTTCAGTAATGGCTTCTATTTTTGGGAAGACTTTACACTGATTGTTGGGCAATTTTACTGTGAGGGTTTAGCTTCTTAAACCCTGGTCATTTTTACATGTGACTATTGTCTGGATTATATCCTGAGGCGGGTTTAGTGATGTGCATTGACGGCGACAGTCAAATGCGTCTCTATTTAATGCTCTGTGAGGAGTGGAATATGTAAATTTAGTTATCTGGCAGTTCCAACTGATGTTTTAGTTAAACTGGGAGAAGTATTTGCTGTTGAGTGTGTTTTGGAGAGATGGATGTGTTTATACTTCTATAGCATGTGACCGACATACGTCTCAGACCACTTCTTAAGTAGTGTGACTGAATTTGTATGTTTTAAATGTGTTTTAGGTTAATTTACACTTGCATTACTATGTAGTGGCTTTATCCAGATATAATCCTGATACTTAAACCACAAGCTGGACCAGTGTACGGGCTCTTAGTGAGATCAGATGAGCTGATATGTAATGATTAGTTCTTGACCACAATCACCCATTTTCTTAAACTCCTCTTAAAGATATTGGATTGAGCTCAGGAACTCAGCACACAGAATGCAGTTCAACTGCTTCACAGAACCATTGCTTGAGAGCTTTTCTGTTGGCACAGCTGCTATAGAGATTCTAAATACTTTTGCTTATGTGCCTTTTTATGATGAGATTATATTTGAGTGTGTCTTTAATGCTGGACTTAATTTATGCTATTGTATGCCTTTAAAAAGGGGCTAGATGGGACAGCAATTATTTATTATTATTGTACAACCCTTAATAACTTTGAGAAATAATTTATTTTTCCTTTTCACCCTAAATGATGCAACATCTGCTGTCTGTTGCACCATTTACCTAGCTACTTAGTCACGCTAGTAGCATATTGTTTATGCTTCTGAGGAAAATGGTCATAAAACATTTTAACTACACAATAAAGTATTGTAATATAGTGTTTATCATATTTTTTAGTCACTTGTACCTCAGTCTTGCCAGTGATTTATTATAGCCCTCCGTTTGAAGGGCCACCCTCAAAAATTCACTCTATCAACAAGTTGCGAAGCCCTACCCCTAGGCATGAGAAGACAGAAAAGTGAAATGAGACTGGACCTTCATTTTAAATATCATTTTTCTGTCTGAGACTATTTGTATTGTCCAAACAAAAACAGTTATTGTTGCAAGCCGACACTTCGGTCACTTATCCTACTGCTGTTCCCTCTCCCTCTTTGTAAGGTTTCGCTACATTGCCAGGTGAATCTGTCTCCATGGAAGCAGGTGTGTGTCTTTGTAAGTGACTTGGGTTACCACTGCTGGCTATTAATAGAGAACCATTGAGGGACAGGCTTGCCCTGCTCTCGTTCTGCTTCCTTGTTATTTGAAACCTCAGTTTGTTTTCGCATTGTCTTTAGTGTTTTGCCTAAACATGTGATCTGTGACCAAGCTGCAGACACATGGGCTTTCCATTGAGGATTTCTCAAGGAGAAAATGCTAACGTCACCTTGGCCTCACCATTGTTTGTAAGCTTACATAATCGGTGTTTACATTATCCACAATAGTGTGGATCTTTGTTGATGTTCTCGTATGTCGTAGTTCTTTTCACAGAAAGGCACAATAGGTTAATCTTTAGGTAACATTCACTTTTTATATTCAGAATGGGAAATAAAATGTGATCTCAGCAACCAGTGTGTTAGTTGGTTTAGTATTTCAAGAACTGTTAATCTCCTGGGATTTTCAGCACTTCAGTCTTTAGAGTTTTCTCATATTGTGCTCTAAAGTAAAACATCCATTCAGCAGCAGTTCTGCAGTCAGAATGTCTTGTTGATAAAAACTGGCTGGAGTTGACAATTTTTATGGGAACTCTGAGAGATTGATTTAGTCTGTAAAACTCTGGTGATCTGAAAAGCATCTAAGAATGTGCAGCACACCCAACCTTGAGGCAATTGGGCAACAAAGGTAGACGTCCTCTTCATGTTCCCCTGCTGTCAGCCAAGAACAGAAAGCTGAGGCTGCTGTGTGCACAAATTCTCTACATCTAGGGCTGCAACTAATGAGTATTTTGGTGTTTGACTAATCTGGCGATTATTTTTCGGATTAGGTGATTAGTCAATGATTAGTTTGCCATACCCTCCAATCTGCTTGCTGTGGTTATGGCTCCTCTTTCTAGCTTTCTCTATCGCTTGAAAAAATAGAAACAGCTGAATTTGGGATTTTAATACCCTGCAAATGTCCAAAATATTGCCCTTGGAAAATGTCTGGAAAGTGCTAGTATTTAGTGAGGAAATATGTAAACTGTTGTGTTCGGGCATGCTCAATTCATGCTAATCACACAGTGTGGCACAGCTTTGTGCCTACTGCATGAATTAATGCATGCCTTGTGTCAGTAGATGATGCTGGTGGAGGTGGTGTAATGGTATGGTTAATATTTTCTTGACTCACTCTGAACTTGTTCATTTCACATACTGATTATGCATTATGTTTTAAAGCAGAAGTCAATTCAGACTAGTTTCATTATAATGACAGTGAGTTCAGTGTTCTTTACTGATGTTCCCAAACACCAGATCTGTTTCCACCTTTGGGATGTGGTCAAAATGGAACATTGGTAATTTATAAGGTCATGTGGAATCCATGATGCAAAGAATTGAAGCTGATTCCAGTTATAATGTGTATAATAATAAGTGTATATAAGTGTTCTTCTGAGTGTATCATTTTGTTGGTATGTTTACTGTTCATCATTTCTGTTAATCTCCAGGCAGCAAGAAACATATTGAATCTTTTTAGCATATTGTTACATACAGCTAATTATTTACTTGTACTTACTTGATTTCTAAATATCTTTGTTTGTTGTTTGTTTGTTTGTAGTTTGTTAGGTGAACTCTAAGTATACATTGTTTTCTGTATTTGAAAATGACAAGGCACAATTTGGAGTTTTTTCAAATTCATGTGTTCCTCATACAGTGAATAGCCTGACAAATGATTGTAATAAACTGTATATTATAAAACGGAGCTGTATAGAGATTACCTGTGCTTTTGTACACATTGTGTACAGTGCTTGTGTAGTTTGAGCATAATAGCAACAAATGTATAAGCCAAATAGTATTCAAATGTAAAATAAAAACAATTTAATTTTAAAGGATTTTAATATAAGTTTTAGAAAAAGAGAAAAAGTAATATTGTGCAGTCTGGACTTTCTGTCATCTAAAATGTCATCAGACTGTGTGGTAATTTTTTCCAGCTGCATAGAGGACAGCATTTTCCAGTTTCCCCTAAACTTCCAAGAGGTACAGTAATAACAATTCAGATGCTTACACTGTAAATAAAAAGCAAAAAATCAGTCATAATATTAACACCCCTTCTTTGTTTCTATAGTCCTTGTACTTGTAATTCTTTTTCTTTATCATCTCCATTTAGCATATATTCTGTAGTTGTGTACTTTACAGATTGTAGTCCTTCTGTTTCTCTGCATGGTTTTTGATCCTTTTCACAGGAAAACCACAAAGTAGGTTTTATATGGGTGGTGGGTCATTCTCAGCACTGCAGTGATACTGACTGTGATTGTGTGTTGTGCTGGTGTGGGTGGTAGAACAGAGTTGTATAGTCTATGGAGTTGGTGAAATGGACAGTCAGTTTAGAAGCAATGTGGTGTTAATGTTATGGCTGATTGATTGGTGTATGTGCTGTATTTGTACAGTCAGATTGTTATGCATATGTATTCACTGCTGTAGTGTTGGGCCTGTCACAATAACTATTTTTTACCGGATAATATGTGTTACAAAATAACGGCGATAAACCATATTATTGTCGTTTTAAGACCAGTTTGTTGCACTGACGTAATGATGATAAATTAGCATAACAAAGCAATCATTTATTGTGTCATTTATTGTGACAGGCCTACTTAGTATCTAATAGAAATGTAATGATTCATAATATTCCTTTTTGATTTTGGTAATACTACTGCATCTCAAGTCGCTACATTTTGGTGTACAGCAAAACTAAGAATGGCTTTAATTTGTATTAAAAACCAAAATCTACCCTAAAGCATTAGTCATGAGCTAAAATGCAAGTCCTTTTACAGCAATTCAGAAAACTACAATACTATACATATTATTTTACAATCCCCAAATTCTGACTACATTAGACTCCTTAGACTTTATTTCTTGGGATATGAATAAATTAGCAGTTTCCCAGACAGTTATTATTTAAATGATTTTTTTATTCTATGACTAGGCTCAATCCCTGTCCCCCAAACAGTTTTAAGGTCTGGGATTATTGTTTGCCTGTTCTCTCCAGTATTTGTAACTGTAGTAATTGTAGTCTCTTCTGTGTATTAAACAGGGTGAAGAGCCTTGCAGAATATTGTATAGATGTAGATGAAGGTGTTAAAATGTGGAGAAAAATTGCTTTGCTTTTTATCTGCAGTTCAGAATGATTGTCATCCTAGTAGGAGGAGAGTTGCAGGGCTCCTGTATCTCAGCCTGCACACAGTCTCTGAATAAATGATAGGAGTCCTACTTCAGCAGCCAAGCGCCAAACTGCACACTGCTCTGCAGACAGCCTAAAGGCAAACCAGCCAGTCCTGACCTGTGCTTCTCAGACTCCTTATGAGTATGCTTCCTTATGAGGCAGTGATGCAAGTTAAATTTGAAGTTTTCTGTATAAGGTTAATTATTTAAATATGTTCAAATATATGTCTTAAATTATTAAGACAAGTTTTACAAGTGTTCTCTTTTTTGAAAACATGAGCTCATAAGGCAGCAGCTAATGGTTGATGTCTAATGAAGACATTTATTAAAAAGGACAGAAGCGTTAAAATTGGATTTTATGTAAATTCTTGTATCATTATTGACTTACTGAACAGCATATGGCCATGACCATAATTTCACCATGACCATTTTTGTGTACATATTGTGATTAGTAAGTAGTGGGATATGAGTGGCTTTGTAGTTTGGAGTGCATGGAAAAACGTATTGATCTCCATCACAGTAAACTGTTGTCCTCCGGGTGGACATGCATTTTTTTGTATTGCATGTATTGGAAAGGCTGGTCATTTTAATGGCAGTGTTCTTGCCTAGTTTTGATCGGTGGTTTTTGAAATTGCAGCCAGTAGCATATAAAAATATATAAAATATTAAACTGCTGCACTAATAAAAAAAAAATTACATTAAACTTGATTTCACTTTCTCTCCTTTTTCCTTTCCAGTAAGCGTGGAGTATGTGGGCCAGTTGTTGTAACTGGTTCTGCTTGGACTCATCCACCGTGGAAGAAAACAATACAATTAGAACCAACTCACGTAACCAGGCGTACACCAACTCTGGCTACAGTAGCTATCCATCTCCACCACCCCCAGACCACACATGCAAGGCCTGTGGAGGAACCTTTGATAATCGTGCCAGGAAGGTAATGAAAATCAGTAGAATCCTACAGGGCATAGTGTCTGCCAGTCCAGGGTTGAGAGAGTTACAGAGTATTTGTTTATTCCACAAAATACTTTGACCATTGTAAAATTTAACTTTGTACAATAGAATGGTTGGACATATTTCTCAATCATGTGACCACACAATAGCCTCTAATAAGTGCTGGGCGATTTTTACGATTTTATTTGTTTGTTGTATTAAACCATTTCAGGCTATTATCGCCCATCACTACCTTTTAATAATGTTCCATTTAATTCCATTTGTTAAATGAGCTTACACTTTAGAAACAGTTCTATTTCTGTTATTCTATAGTGCTTTATATTAACAGCTCACAAAACTAAACAATATTACTTCTACTACTTTTACTCGTCACAGCATATATGTGTGGACTGCAAGAAGAGTTTTTGTGGCCACTGTTCTGCACAAAGGGAGGCCCATCCACGAATGTGCCATACCTGTCATCGCTTCCATGGCACGATGTTTGAGCGGGCGGAGTTAATGAAGCTAAAAGTAAAGGACTTGCGGGACTATTTGCACTTACATGAAGTTCCTACACAAATGTGCAGAGAGAAGGAGGAACTTGTTGACCTGGTTCTTGGCCAGCACACACCTACCTCTGACACCTCCACACCAACCCCATTGAACGATCTCACCCCCTCATCTGAACAGGAAGCCCCCTCTGTACCAACCCCAGCAACAACGCAACCGCAACACCAACCCCGCACAGGGAGCAGTGCTACGACCGAAGTGCCTTCACAGTCACAGGCAACAGGGGATGAGCAGGTAAGCAGAAAAAGAAACCTGACATTACTGCTGACATCCTACATTCTAGGCAAAAACATTTTTTGAACTTTTTTTTTTTTCAATAAGCATGTAGTGATTAAAAGTAAAAGTGTATGATTTACCCCTGTGAGGAATGGAACTTTTGAATTTGTCCCAGTCTCACTTAACTAGGGTCAGTGAACAAGAGAAATGCTTTTATTTTCTACACAACAGCAGTAGACGAGCACACACATGCTCAATCCCCAAGGAACCCCTGGGCAGTTTTTGCTTCTGCCTGATTTAAAATAAACCCATCAATACTGTCAGCAAACTCGCGTTTACAATGTTAGAGGAAAGGTCGTTAACCAGCAGCTCTGAGAGATCATAGCCCCGGTCATTTCTAAATTTGTTTTTAAGTAATATGAATGGATCTCTACATGTTTTCTTCAATATTTTCTTTCATGAAGAGTCAAAACACACATTAACAGTTTCTCTTATGATGTTAGTGTTAGCCTAGATCTTTGTGTATTTAAATTCAGTTGATCAGCCGAGGTATGTTTGTTTGACTTGTTTAAACCCTATTCAGATGTTCAGCTAATTCACACAGACAAAATTAGTGTGGTTTACAATGCAGTATGGCCTATATCTCTAAAAGCAAAATAAAAAGCTAGATATTGTATTGGCCTCAGAGTAGTACGGTAATATTCAGCAAAACACTGACTACCTGATAACCCCTGTGAAGAGCTTGTGGCATAGGGAACAGCAACCTAGCTGTTAGTTGTCAGATCTTCTTGTTTGGATTAAGTTTTGCTGATCTGACCATAAACAGCCACAGCAACATAGCTGTTAGGTGTCTGGTCATCATATTTGGGTTAAATGTTGCTGAGTGGATCATAAACAGCTTCAGCAAGTTAGCTGTTTTAGTTTTGACTTAAATGAAAGTCTATCTAGTCTATCCTATTGCACTATTTTTTTCTGTATTGTTTGTGTAGTTTTTTGGTATATACAGTATTTGCAACAACAAAAAAGAATTACAAATATGAGATTGCTAACAGTAAAAGTGTCCCATTGTAAACTGAAATGCTTTAGCTGATCAACTGGTGTATGTGATATATATCCTTTAATGGTCATGCATTGCAAATAATAGAGAATGGCTGCATGGATGACTCTGGCTGTGTGACTTTTGACCTTTAGAGCCCATCAGTGGCAGAGGAACCAGCTCATATTGAGGTGGAGACAGAGCTTCAGGGGGAGCAGGAGTCTCAGGTAGACTTAAAGTAGACTTAAGCCGGTGCTCTCATCTTCTTTTCACTGCGATTCAGCTAGGAAGTTAATATGAAGAAGAGGATGCTGGATTGGAAAACAAAACTATGCAGTGTAAAGTGCAATTGGAACAAGATTAAGCTGGTGAACATTTTTGAGATCTTGACGTCCTCTCCTTCAGTTAGTTCCTAGCTAGCCTTTGTAACTGGACTGAATCATGATTTGCTTTTTGGTTCCTCTTCAACCTGTTCACTTTAATCATGGCCTCAAACCTGCTGTTAAACCTGCTGTTTAAATGCCCTCTGAATTGGAACCTTGCTCTTTCTCAGCTATTAATACTATACCTATAACAGGTCATTGTATCTAATAAGCAGAGTGGCTTCACATGCTTATTAGCAAGAAAACCAGTTTCCTGAAATAAATAGATGCATGTAATAATTTTAAGGACTTGAAAGGCATGTTTTAAAAAGGAGCGTAAGAGAGGAGTTTTCACATTTAATAATAGTAACTGATATTCCTGTACATTCATTTATTATTGCATCTGCTGCTTCAGAATTGTATGAGATGTAAAGAAATCACATTTACAAAATTCTGCAGAGGTCTTTTCATTTTAAACGAAAATGGAGATACATGCAGGGGTTTCATGAGCACTGTTTGATTTGTCAGCCCAATACAACGCACCATGCAGCATTTTGAGAGTACCATATAATGAAGCCGTATCAAGACTACAAAAAGCCACAGTTGATCACATGTGACTAAAAATTTACGGATGAAGGCAGCCCGTCTTCTTGTAAACAAACAGATGCTAAGGCTACGTTACCTTAGCTAACATTAAGGTTGTCACCCTGTACAGCTTGTATCTGTCAGCTATCTGAATCAACTGATACTAAGTGTGATAATAATGCTGAATGATTAATTTATATGTAATTTAATATTTTTAATTTATATTTAGATGTTAGTAGCATAAAAATGATGATCCAATGAGTCCAATGAAAAACATACATCTCTGAAACAGCAACTTTAAAAGAGAGAGAGAAAACCTTCATAACTGTCGATGGAAGTAAAAAACAAAACAAAAAAAAAATAAATCGGGTAATTTAGTAGAATTTCTATTGGTCCATTAATCAAGAAATTTTGACAGAATGAAAGGGATGGTTAGTGTTTTCAAATTATGTAGTAAACTAAAAATCAACAAAAATTAAGATAATTGTTTCCACTTCTACTGAAAAAAAATCCTCAAGGAAACACTGTCCACTCTCTGTTGGCTAAATATAAAGATTTATTTATTGTAAATATTTTACTCAGTTTTCTTATAATAGTTGACAGATTGTTTGATGGTGCTTTCATGATTTCTCTTTCTCTTATCACAGCAGAATCTACATTGCATACAAGCTTACTGGGTATCCTGTGGTATCTGTGGTCTCTTTAGGGGAATTTTCAGCTTTGTTTCAGACACGTACTTGAACAGAAGGATCTCTCTGTATACGTCTTGTATGCAAATAATAGCTGTTTATCTGTGATTGTTTAGTTGTTACTTGAGTCAGAGGTTTTGAGTTTAGTGAAAGATCATCTTAGTTTGGGTTAGTCATCACCTTGGCTTGAAGGTCCTAATATCCCGTGATGGTCTGACTTAATCAAATTGTGAAGCCAGTAGATTTCTGCATGGTATTTACACTACTTTTCTCGACTCTCTTTTTGGTACCAGGTAATCGCTTTCCACTACCGCAGCTTCCCCCACTGCCCCACAATCACAATCATGAATTTTATCTTCATCTTCGTCTGCCAACAGTCCAAAGAACATTTGTCAGATAAAGAACATGAGTCAGAGTAAAGCAAATGTGATTGGTACTGTAGGTTGAAGATGCTACAAATAGATTTCAGAGGTTCTGTTGTATCTGGCCAATCAGTTCTCTATAAGGTTTAAACATTATGTTTTAGACCCTACTAAACTCACTTGGTACCAAAATTGCCTAATAGAAAAGCAAAAATCTGATTAGATTTATATTGAGTGGTGCGAGGTTTGCACCTCATGTTTTAGATGTGGCCCGCAAGCATGCAACATCTGGCCTATGAGGTTGTTTGAACTATAATGAACGATAATTAAAGAAAAACAAAACACAATGCTTCTCTGGCAAGCTTTTATTTACGTTCCTCTCCTGTTTCTCTGTTGTGCTTGGCGTGACTTTAGTTTCCACCCGTTCTTGTTTTTCTCCTTATAAGGGCGTTTTTTTCCCAGCCATGTTTCAGTTCACTATCCGGGGCAGCAGTAGTATATTGGATATCAACCCTGATTACACGGGTTTGATCCAGCATGAGGAGCGATTTGTTCATTTATTTATTTATTTATTTATTTTTATTTTTTGGGGGGGTTTACCTGCTTTGATATCAACTGTTCTGCAATTGGGTTCAACAACCCTCTGGGCTGGAGAGCTACTAGTCTGTAGCACTCCATCTCATTACACTTCATTTTACAAAGCAGAATATTTTTTTGTGGCCCACCACGTAATGGCTTGGAAAATATCAAATGTATTGCCGACCCCTGTTTTAGTCCATATTTATCTCTCTTGGGACACTGAGTGAACAACTGCTAAAAAGTACCTGGTTCCCAGATACTTAGTACAAAACTTGCCTAATGTAAAAGCAAATTGAACTAGAGTTGAGTCAAGCGGTGTTAGTACCATGCAATGGAAAAGTGCCCAAACTGCCTTTACTGACTGCCAGTAATATAAAACTGAGCACAAAGGCATGCCCAGAGATCTAATCAAGTTACAATTATTTTCGTTTGCATGTGCATGCATCTATTGCAACAATTAACATGCCTTTGCCTCTCATTCAGTCAGAAATGTTGACATTGAATGTTGTTGGTCACATGCTATTCATGTAGTGTTTATCATGGGACCAAGCCTGTCATCAGAATGTCACACCAAATAACACAAGGCTGGACTTTCTGGATTTTCTACTTCTGCTGCTTCTTCTTTTTTCTACTCTGTCGTGTGCAGATTCCCTTTTGAATGGTTGCAGTGCAGCTGATTAGCTGTCTAGGGATTTGCCTCTCTCTCATTGAAAACAAACAACAAGCTTATGGCTGACAAAAACAGCTCTGTTTAGCATTTAAATTATGGAGTTTTTATAAAGTAACCACCTTTCAATTTTGTCAAAGGATAGGCAAATATTTGTTTAATAAATAAACTGTTTCTAGAGTCAAGAAAAGCATCAGGTTTATAGCAAATAACTGTGTTTGGATTGGATTTTATTTGTGCAACCAGTTATACTTGTTAAGACATGAACCTAAACTTGAAACCCAATCTGAAAAAATAAAAGCTGTATAAAAGTCACAACTCTGCAGATTTTCATGAGACACAACTGAATATAAGCTTTTGGCTTTGGTTAAGTGGGACACTTTGACAGTTTAACAGGCAGACCTTATTATAAACGGTTCTAATTTCCTGTTTCACGTGCTATGTCACAGATGAGATGATATTTGCATCCAGAGCCTGGGGCCTAATGGTGTAGAATTCGCATTATTCTAGACTATGATATCAGCACTATTTTGCGTAGATGCACCCTTACTGAACTACCCTAAAAATGTTGAAGTACTATTAGTTTATTACTTAAAGGATAATTAAAAAGTTCCACAGATATGTTAATTCACTTGTTATAATTTATGTTCTTGGTTGTTTTTAAATATTTTTTATGTGACTTTTATACAAATGTAATTCTGGTACGCATAAAATTACTAGGTGTTTTATATTCTGCATTTCCATACATATTCTGAAAATACATGAAGGAATGCAGGCTATAATAAATGATTGAGCTATGAAATATCTTCAACCAAGTTTCGAGTAAGAATGAACTCAACTAATTACTAATTCAGCATTAACAAATTACATTCTTTAATGTTAAGGCATAACCTTCAGCCTGTGTGTCTGCAAAGGAGGCAAAAGCCCCAAATATTTTACATCATTTATTCTTAAGCAGATTCTTAGTTACCTCCAGGATGTTAAGAGAGAATGTGATGTTTTTTATCACACCAAGTTTTATAGACTGAGCAAATTGTCATACTACTAATTGGTAATAGTTAAATGGTGTTAACATTACTTCTTTCAAAGGCTTGTCTCAAAAAAATATTTTAGAAAGCCTTACACGTTGGATCTCTTGTTCCTATCACCGTTAATGTGATAAGTTTGTAATTTTTATATAAATATATGTCAGTTGGACTGATCAGAATAATCACTGAAAATCTTTAAATAGATGTGTGCAAAGAAGAGCAAAGCAGTGAACAGCATTCTGCCACATTAGTGAGCAACAAGTAACAAGAAATATGGTTGCCTGCATTTTGCAAGTGGTGTGTTGTGGTTTCAGTTTTGCTTGGAGGAAGTGGTGAACTAGATTGCGATAACCGTAACAGCCTCCCCAAGTGAAAGTCTGTTGCTGAGTTTAATGTTTTGTTATGTTTAAAACGTAAAATTAGAGTTTCTCCACAAACAACTTGCTCTTAGATTCATACCGGTTGAAGGGTGCATTAAACTAATATGATAAATGCGATGCAGGCAAAAGAAAGAGCTTGATTTAATTTAAACCTCTTTTCCTCAGTCTTCAGACTCTGAGGAGGTTTTGCCTCCTGGACGTCGGGCGTCGCTGTCAGACCTGAATTCAGTGGAGGACATTGAGGCTCTGAGTGTGCGCCAATTAAAGGAAATCCTAGCTAGGAATTTTGTCAACTACAAAGGCTGCTGTGAAAAGTGGGAACTGATGGAGCGAGTCACACGTCTCTACCACGACCAGAAGGATCTGCAGAACTTGGGTGAGGAAATTACCTCAGCAATAAGCAGTTCTTTTTTTCAAACTAATTGTTTGTAAAATAATACAACTTGCTATGATCAATGATAC
Organism: Astyanax mexicanus; assembly: GCF_023375975.1. Taxonomy (NCBI): domain Eukaryota; kingdom Metazoa; phylum Chordata; class Actinopteri; order Characiformes; family Acestrorhamphidae; genus Astyanax; species Astyanax mexicanus. The sequence goes on from NC_064425.1 coordinate 20,372,522, forward strand.
TAAAGCTATAAACAATGAGGAGCTTACATACAGATTGACATGCATTCATGCTGATGTTCACACACACTCGTTAATGAGTAACCTTAACCAAACAACTTGGATAAAGGAGAGGGGGTGTAAAGTAATTGGGGGAGTGTCATCAAATACGCATTTAGGTTCAGTTTGAATATTGCTGGACTCTTACCTTCTAACACATTTCTGCCTCAAATCTCAAATTCTGTTTGTAATGTGTGTTTTTTTTTTTTTGCTCCATATTATATGATTTTAATAGATGCTGTGTCGAGGAATTATATGTTGTTGCAGTTATTTTTAGTCAGTAAAGTTTAAAAAAAGGTAGATCTGGCCCGATTTTTAATTTCTGGGGAACAACAAATAGCAGTGACACTAAATATGTCAGTTTATGGCAGTACTTCCTCAGTTTTTCACATGACCAAAAACCATGACCAAAACTTGTTCAGCAACTACTAGACAAAGATTAGCCAATCCTTGTGGTTATGTGTTATACTAATTACTGGAACAAAGAGTTAAAGCAGTTTGTGGTTTAATAGGATACTTTTTATTTTCATTTTCCTAATGCATTGTTCATTTCTTTTGCAGTTTCCAATACCAGTGATGGAACGGGTAAGTTTTATATGGGATACGTTGAATTATCATAATAATACCACAGTTAGTTCTGACCCTGCAATGTGATTGGCTGAAAGGCACTCTATTAGTGCCATTATCAGCTGGTATCAGCTCCCTATGTATTACTCCGCCACATACAGGCAACCTAGCAATGATGCAGCGTTTACAAGCCAAACAGTGCAGCAGCTACACACAGAGCAACAATGAAACTATTTTAACTTGCGCATAATTTTATAACCAAACGGATCGTATTTTCTCATCCTCTTTAACTCAAAACTCGAAATCTTTCAATAAACATCAATAATGGAACTGTGATATAACTGCAATAATATACTCTAGATTTGTTATAGCACTCCCTCTCATGTATTATTGCTTAAATGCATTAGAAGCCTCATGGCTTTATGAAAGACTAGTTTGAACGGACATTGGTTCATCATTTAAAGCCCCGATCAGATCAAGCATTTTCTGTTAATAAAGTAAGAGGAGTTGAGGTGCAAACACAAGCCAACAAATCCTTGTAAAGCTGACATACCTATCATTTGACAGGTGCTGTAGCACTGTACCTGAGCAACTGAGTAATCTTGACTTTGTGTGTTAAATCATATGTCTGTGGATAGTACCTCATCTTCTAGCTTACACCTAGCAATTGCCAATTTCCTTGACTATGTGAAAAGGACTTTAGAGGACTTATCAAAACAAAGATCTCATCTCTTGCCTTCAGGTTCCCAAGAAATACAGTAAAGAGCTATTATTGACGCTAGCATGGCATGTCCTGCTTGTATCCTGGATGGTTATTTATTTTCCATATATATGGGCAGTAGTGTTGTCCATTATGTTGCAGTTCTACCCGACTACTCAAATCTGTAGATAAACAGTACTGACAAAGGAATCTGTTCCCACCTCACTCTATATAAAAAAAAACACAACGTTTTGTTTGGTGAAGCAATACTAAGGCTGAATAAACAGGCTATTTAATAGCTACAACAGCCCCCTGTCATTAGTTGGAGGAGGCCATCGGGGGAGGAATCCTGCACAGCAGTGTGTGATTCCTGCTTAAGCACACCGGATTCAATCCACCCCTCAAAATTCCAGGTTTAGTAGGAATGTGATGCAGCAGGATGTTAATGAAGGAGTGAAGCCGGTTTAAACTCAGCAGCTTTCTGCAGTGATTTAACTCACCATGGGTAATATAAAAGAACAAGTTCAAATTGTGCACCGTTTCTCTCGCACCATCACACTTTAACGACACGACGACTTTTAATTTTTAATAGTCAACGTTGTTGATTACTCCGACTAATCGTTGCAGCTCTAGTGGTAATTATCATGGCTTGTGGTGTTTGGCTAGTTTAGTCCATGGCAGAAATCACATCCACATTCAGTGCAGTCGCTTGCATACATCACAGATCAGTGCAATGTTCTTTAGCTTCCATGGGACATGATAAATGTCATGGGATACAGATTACTTTTGACATGTCAGTGTAGTATGTTGCATGTTAATGCAATTAAGAATATTAAGAATCTCCTCTACTGTGCTTCTTTCAGACACCACAGTTGGACAGAGCGGTGAAGAAAACCTGTGCAAGATTTGCATGGACTCACCAATCGACTGCGTGCTCCTGGAATGTGGACATATGGTCACCTGCACAAAGTGCGGCAAGCGCATGAACGAATGCCCCATCTGCAGACAGTACGTGGTTCGGGCCGTGCACGTTTTCCGATCCTGAACCAGCTCTTGAACAGAAAGCTAAAATAATTTTTAAAAAAAAATCTCGTCTAACATATAAACACAGCTTTTTGAAGACCAGATGTTTGTCACTTACTTGGCTCTCCTGCTCCAACTCGCAACTCGGTGGTCTAGAAGTGGTACACTTCCCAGCAGATGTTTAGTTGAAGTGTTAATAATGACTGCTGGCAATCCTAGCATTTACATAGTTTTTGTAGAGTTGTACATTTTGCTGCCGGGTGATAGAGGATTTTTACAGCGTGATGCTTTAAACTGCTGCTGCACCTTTCGAAGTGTGGAAGGAGATGCTGCTGCTCATGTTAACTGGAAGATATATATATATATATATATATATAAAAACATGGTGAAACAGATCTGCTAACAATTCCAGTTCTAATATGTTAGAAGTCATCTGTTCAAAGTAAAAGTGCCTGCTAGTAGATGCACTGTTTTTGGCTTGAATGAAAGAAAAAGTAAAGGTAAGAAATGTTGGGTGTGTGCGTGTGCATATGTTTGTGTCACTGCTGCTGCTTTGTGCTACAGCAGTGTACTTAAAGACATCCATTTATACTGTAAACATTCAACACCGAACAAAAATGTGAGGCCTTTATACTGAATCCAAGCTGAGCTGATTACTTATTAATTGCCTTAAATCTACACTGAAATAAAGGGAAATGGACTGAAGTTCTGGAAGGGATTTTTTCTCTGTGGTGTCGTATAAAATCTGATTGATGCTGTATTGGAAATTATTGCTTTTGCAGAAAAATTGTCTCTGTTCTGTGAATAAGTGAATAAATTCTGCCATTTACTTTAGATTTTAACTAGAAGAAATAATCTTTCCATAAAATTAAAAGAGCATCTGATTGTACGGCAAGTTTCTCTTTACACATTTGTTATACTTTAGATGCTTGATGCACTTCTGGTGGATTAAACTTGTGGAATCTCTAAAACAAAACTAATTCTTTACCTTTGTTTTGTTTTTAGTGTATTAAAATAAGGCATTTTTAAGGTTGCTTAATTCAGTTATGGTCTTATTTGCCATAAATATATATAAAAAAAAAAATATATATATATATATATATTTATTTTTCAAAATATGGTTCAAGCTAAGCTTTGTCAGGCAAAATAGTAGTGATTACAAATTCTTATCGGTTTATATTTCTACTATGCATCCTTCCACACAGATCCTTGTAGATCCCAGATAAGAGCAGATCCTTTTAGTCCTGTAAGTAGTTGTGCTTTCAACACAAGACATCAGCTTCAGGAATGGACTGTTGTTCACTTGCTGTCTAGTATATCCACTTCTTGACAGATGCCATTATTATAGAGTACTATAATTCACTTCACCTGTGTGTTAATGGCTGATTTAATTTAATAGCTGTTTACATATATTGGAAATTCAATCAATGGAGTTTCAATGACGTGAGTGGAATTTCCCTTTACTATACTATGCCCCAGACTGTTGTCATCTGAAGCTGCCGAGCATGTGATTTGTGCTTTGGCATTTGTTTGTGATTTTCATAATAACTAGCTAGGTTGAATAGTTTGCCTGTTTGGAGACATTAGCCTGTCTTGGATGTAATGGCGATGATTGATTGAGATCCACAAATAAAAAATAATTTCTGTGTCTGTGCTGGACAGAACATGGGCTCACTTACATTGATTATAGATTTATATAATGGAATATTGCATAAATCCAAGATTTTTCCAGTAACCAAAGGCCTAATGTGTATTTACACTCTTGTATCTACACACCCTCCACTAAGGAAGTAAGTAAAATATTAGTTCCACCTTGGGATTGTGGGAGGTCCAGATAGAGGAGTGTGCCAAAACAAGATTATCTCAGCTGTGCGAGGTACACGTGATGGCTAAATGATCATTAATTCCTAGAAAACTTGGAAATGAATCCCAGTGGAGGTGGATGGGCAGAGTTCTAAGCTGCTCATGCTGGCTAGAAAGACTTTGGGGAGGAGAGCACAGTGAAAGAAACGTGCCTTTACTTGTTGCACATAAGGACTTAAATATTTTTTAGTTGACTCCATGGATGGGTTGAACTTAGACTGTGTTTAATAGGCTGTCTTCATACACTGTCATATGTCAGGATGTCTTTAGTAGGTTTATGATGCAAAAAAAAAAGAAGAGTGGTGATCAGTCCTGAATTTAAGAACTCAGATCTGTTTCCTTTATATGCATCAATGAATTATAATAATGAAAAAAAGAACTAGCCCTACACATTTGACACCTCTCAAAAATGTTTGTGGACAATCTGTAGATGCACAACGTTACAACCTTAAAAGCTTGAATTTAAGGCTCAATTCAATACAATCCTGTCTGTTAGTGTAGCAAATAGGGAAGAAAATCCCCTCTAATTTATGCAACTGATTTCAGATGAAAACTCAGATCTGGATAAGCAAGGGTCTACAAACATCTTCTTTTACATATGATATAGCAGGGATTGATTATTGATGCACAAATAATTGGCACCTTAAATTATGAAAGATACTCTGTATTTTCAAATACAAAGGTGATGAGTGGATGGTTGTAAATGGCTGTAGAGGTACCACATTCTTGTAGGGCTATGCATTGTTTTCTAAAGATGTTTTGTTAAACTGGAATAAATCCTACTGGTAGTCCTTCCTCAGGCCTAGAAAGTCTGCTCTAAACTGGTCAGCTGGAAGCCTCGGGACTTTACTCTGAAAATAAGCACTTTTCCAAAGTCTGCTAATCTGGGTTGGAGGGTAAAACTGCAGACTGCTATGGGGACCTGCACAGTTCTCAGACAGACGGTTTGTAAAATAATGCCTTAATCTTGCTTTTTCTGTATCTGTTCTCCAGAAACAGACTGGGTTTTGTATGGAAATCATTTTAAGGAGGGTGGGTTAGGCTTTAAAAAAGCTTTGGTTCAAAGCATGTTGTGGTCTGGGTTTTTGTATTTAACAAAGACGACATGTTTGTTTTTGTTTTTTTGTAAATGTGTGATTTGACTAGTTCCGGTTAGGTGTTAATTTTCTTGATTTAGATCTGGTGTAACATTTTTTATTTTAAAATCTATAATTGAGATTTCCTGTGTGTTCATATTTGGCAAATTTTGTATTAAAATATATTTCTTGGACTTGGGAGTTGACTTGTTTTTCTACCTCTGAAAGAAGCTGTGCTATATACAAACTGAAAGTAGAGCCTGTTTGACCAGTGTCAGGAATTTACTGGTTAGATGAGCACACATACATGCATGATTTGTTTTTGTTTACTGAGTGTTTTGTTAAGCTCAGTGGACACATGTATCATAGGATCATGAGAAAATGCCACTCTAATATATTGAGCTGGCTCAAAAAAGTGTTGACTGTATTTGAACTGGGTGGAGTATGCTACGTTTTATCAGGTTACAGGTTATTGTTGACGTGTTCAGTAAGTACAGTGATTCATCTTCTCCAGGTAAATAACCTCTGATGGGGAAATGAGTGAAAGCACTGCTCGACAAAATAGAGACCTGTGGAATGGGCCTAACCTGTTCACAGATAACATTACAACTAGTCACTGTGAGGTTGTCAGGTGCTAAAAAATGAAGAATGTTTGTTAAATCTAGATTTTGCAAGCCTTGTCTATAGGTTGTGCATCTCTAAAATTAGTCAATTATGAAATATTTACTTTTTATCTAGCTATTTATTATACAACTGAGTCATTTATCTACTATTTGTCTTGTTTTACTTTTTATACTTTACTTTTATGCTTCTGCTACCTGGTTAAATTAAAGCTTAAAGTTATAAAAAAAGGAGCAAGGACTGAACCCACAAACCCAGGGCTTTAAAATTGTGCTACACTTGGATTTACCCAGATTTACTCACATTACTAAATTAACATACGGACACAGTTTTGTAATATACAGCTCTATAAATAACTAAGAGACCACTTCAGTTTCTGAATCGTTTTTTCTGATTTTGCCATTTATAGGTATAAATTTGAGGAAAACTACTGAAAACGTTTCTCCCAAATTCCAAATAAAAATATTGCCATGTGGAGCAAGTTTTAAGAGTTCAGAAATTAATATTTTGTGGAATAACCCTGGTTTTAATCACACTTTTCATGCATCTTGGCATGTTCTCCTCCACCAGTCTTACACACTGCTTTTTGGATAACTCCTGTGGTACAAATTCAAGCAGTTCAGCTTGGTTTGATGGCTTGTGATCATGTCTTGACTATATTCCAGAGGTTTTCAACTTGGTAAAATCAAAGAGAGAGAGCTGTATGATTGAAAAATTTTGAAACTCCCTCAGAGTTGTAGAGTAAATAGGGAGGTAGTTCAAGCCTTTTTTCTTAGACAACAGTGACGCCTGGTGGACTAAAGGTGAGTTACAACATGAGTGACTACAGCAATGCGCCAGTTAATTCAAGTTTTAAAGTTGCATTAAATTGAGTCTGTTTTGTGGATCGTCTGGTTTCCTCCACGACGTCACGTTTTATATTTTTTGCGTAAATATGATATTTTTAAAACTTGATTTTTGATATCTTTAACGGTCAGACTAGATCCAGCCTTAAAACATGCTCATCCGGGGCACACATGAGTGAATTCCCTGGTTTCCAGTTGGGCTGTGCCACTGGGCTTATTATCTGGGAGGGTTTTCCCACAGTGGGAGACTAGTATTCTACCGATGATATAAAACCTTTCAGGTCCAACTTCAATTTACTGTATGTATGATACGCACAAAATCTAATACCAAAATGTACCAACAACATTAAACCTACAGTCTTTAATATAGCAGTTCAGTGATCAGCCACAAGGGGCGCTGCTACTCTCAACAGCCTATGGCTATTCTGGCACAATCAATATTACAGACATGTGTTCCCATTTCCATAACAAAATCTGGTTTATATTTAACAATGATTGTTAAATATAATTTATTATATATTTATAATTAAAACCATATACAGCCCTGAAAAAAAAAATAAAGACCACTTCAGTTTCTGAGATTTTGCTATTTAAAGGTATATGTTTGAGTAAAATGAACATTGTTGATATATTCTATAAACTACGAACAACATTACTCCCAAATTCCAAATAAAAATATTGTCATTTAGAGCATTTATTAGCAAAAAATGAGAAATAACAATCAATAATTGGTGTAATAACCCTGTTTTTTGATCACAGGTTTCATGCATCTTGGCATGTTCTCTTCCACCTGGAGCAAAAAATCAAGCAGTTCAGTTTGGTTTGATGGCTTGTGATCATCCATCTTTCTCTTGATTACATTCCAGAGGTTTGCAATTTAATAAAATCAAAGAAACTCATCAGCCAAAAATGTTCTTAAATGTGAAGGCAATACAATGTATAATGTAAGTTTATTCCAAGTCATTTCAGAGCATTTCTCATTGACAATAAATCAAGAATTATCATCTAGAATAATACAGTGGATAGGTATGGCATCACATCAACCTTATAAGTCGGCGTAAAAACACCAGGTGAAAAAAATTAACCAGCATGTTTTAACATTTTGCGTGTGCAAATTAACTTTTCGCGATCGCAAATGTTTAGCTTGCAAGCAAAAAATGAGAGGGATCTGGAAATCTTGTGCGCTCTGAACAAAATATATCTCTCGAGATTAATTTTCCCCCTCTCGGGTGTTTTTTTCCCTCTGCAATTCGCTGCTCTCATTGCGCCATGCGAAGTAACTGCGGCTGTTGTTTTTGCTCCAGTTTTTTGAGCTTGAGGTGGAAAGGGGTGGTTTTGACAGTTTGGGGGCGGGGTCAGGGTCACCTCGGTGCATGCTTTTGGCTGATATCTCCAGGCTTTGTCATGGACCGTCTCAGGGGTCAGACAGCGCCAGAGAGCGGGTTGTTTAGATTTTAACATAGCTAGTTAGCTAACCCTCCTGCTGTCCTTCTTTCTCCGCCCTCCTCTGTTGTTAGTAGGAGAGCCAGGTTAGTAGGCGGTCCGTCACAAACTCTGGAGATATCAGCCAATAGTATTCGCTGAGGAAGGCGATCCTGACCCTGACCCCGCCCCCAAGCTGTTAAAACCACCCATTTAAACCCGAGCAAAAACAATAATTCGCACAGCCCGTGAGGAGAGCTGTGAATTCGAGAGGGGAAAAACACCCGAGAGTAGGAAAATGAAGCTTGAGAGCGATATTTTGTTCAGCGCGCACACTATTCCTTTTTTGGCTTGCAAGCTTTACCTTTGCACTCTCGAGAAGTTAATGCACACACACAAAATACGTTGGTTAATTTTTTTCACCTGGCATTTTTGCGCCCCCGACTTTTGACATTTACATTTACATTTAAGGTATTTAGCAGACGCCCTTATCCAGAGCGACGATGTTCGATGTTACATCAGATATCCAAAGCTAGGATCAAGAGATACACACTGATGTGACAGAGCAGCTACAGGGTGCACATAGAGTAAAGGAAATAATTATTTGATCCCTTGCATATTTTTTGCCCACTGGCAAAAACATGAAAAGTCTATAACTTTAAGGCTAACTTTGTTTTAACAGATAGAATGTAAAAAATAAAATCCAGACAATCACATTGAATAAATTACATACGAGTTAATTAAGAGCATATAACTTGTCTGTAGGAGCCAGAACTCTTATTTCTCTCTGCAAAATGTAAATAAATGTGTAGAAATTATATATTTTTTACTTAAACTTCTAGACTGTTCTTTACTTTGTCAGTGGACAAATTTAGAAAATTAGCAATGGATCAAATATTTATTTAATTTTCTGTAATGATGAAAATTAAAAAGAGACAAAAAAATAGAGATGCAAGTTTTTAATTGAACAACAGCAATATGTGATGTGACTCTTAGCCCTTTTCATAGTCTACGCACAAACAGGAATGTTCCTTGGATGAAGCACCAGTTCTATTACAGGGTGCCACATGCAACCATTCTTTAACACTTTCAAATCTGGAGTTACAAAAAGTTAAGTTATAAGAAGACCAATGCTGTGCACAGATGGAATTTAGCTTCCACATCTATGCAGAAAAAAAAAACACCTGTGTTTCCAACATGTTCATTAATTTGTTAATTTATTTTACAGGTAACATTACACTCCGCCCCCAATAATGACAGTGTCACGACCAGAACTCCCTTTCCCGCTAAGAAAACCAGCATAGCCAGCTCACACTGGACAAGCTTGGTGCTTTAACTGGTCTATATGCATGGGCTGACCAAACTTTACCATGCTAGTTGACCAATGTGACCAACAAATTTGTCCACATCAGCACTCCCCATTTTTTGCTGGTTCAGCAATGATATTGATAAGTACAAAAAACAGTGCTTGTACTTGTTTTTTCTACAGCTTGGCCTCCTGAAACACTTCCCTGTTGGCAGTATCTGGCTCACTCACTCAGTACATAAGATGGACACCAGGCCATTTTGACAATCTGGGGGTGTTATTAGTGCAACTATAGAGGAAGGTGAGTTGCAGGGATCCACCCACCACATCAGCTAGTAGCTGTAGACCAGGAATGCCCAGCCTGGGTCCTGATGATCTACCACCCTGAGGAATTTAATACTGAAACATACCATTATGCTGTTGCTCTAGAGACCTTTATTACACTGTAGGACAGGTGTAACATTAGGGCTGAAACTAAAGTTTACAAGCTCCAGAATACGTGGGTCAATCTACATGTGAGGCAAAGGTTTGGTTACACTTTTGTTTATAGGAAAGCTCATATCTGTTTAAGAATTGATCCCAGAAATAACACACCTAATACGCTGACATGCCAAAAAGTCATGGGGCAACTGTATGTAATATAATAATAAAGCGTTACCTCAGCAGACATCTTGTGAAAATCCATGCTTGTGTAAGTTGTAAGGTGTTATATTGTGTGCAGTCAGCATGCTTATGGCATATGCTTGAGCAATGTCTGATAGAGGGTGCCAGCTGAATTGGATACAAACTTTTATGAAATTGAATGGACATTTAACATTTTTTGATATATTGTGTCACGTGTGCAGGGAATGATGGTCATAACCTCTATTGAACATGATAGTAGTTCTTGTCCTATGTCTTTTGGCATATCAATGTAGTAATACTATGTTAAATATGTGAAAAATTTCCTTTGTTCTTGAATGTGATAAATATCATCACTGTCCAAAGAAAATGATGTATCTTCATTTTTGTGGGTTTTTTTCCACATAATTTGAGCACATAAGCTACTATTAATATCGTGTGACAATTTGATTATGAATAAATAATTGTTTTTACATTGACATCTATTAACAGTTAAGAAGTTTTTGTCCTTCTCTTGTAAATGACTATTTTGAATATATTTTTCTTTGAACCATGACGATATGTGCCCCATATCTTTTCCTGGTGAAGCATGAGCCTCACCTGCATGCTTGTTTGACCCTCCTGATAAGATTGTTTGCTTTGTTTGACTGTCATACAGACTTCAGTAACCAGCCCTTGATCACTTCTCTTTTGAGGGCTATATAAACATGGTTCTGTTCTTCAACTAAAACTACACATCTTTTACACTCTACACCTGTCTCACATTGTTTCTTATCTATTTACAATAACCGATACCACCATATCGTCATCATGGTTTAGTGTTGCATTCTTGTTAAATAACCTTTGAGATACTTCCATCATCAGTTATTTATATCAGGTAATATATTCAATAGTAAATCCAAGTACATTTTAAATGATTATTTCCATTTACTAATTCACTAGTTTTGGTGTCTGGTGCTACAATAAGTTGGGTTCCCCTTTTAAAAACTTGGTTCCTCTCAAGGTTTCTTCCCGTCTCTCTGAGGAAGTTCAGCCTTGCCTCTGTCACCTGTGGCCTACTCACTAAAGGCTCAGATCCAGATCTCTGTAAACATGATGGCAGTTGGTAAAACTGCTGTACATTTTTTACTTGACCTGAGTTGACATACATTTATTGATGTTTTTGTCTGATTTGCAAAGGCCCTGTGGTTGAAAGTCATGAGCAAAGAGAAGCGTTTACCCTCACACTAACACACATATAAAGAGCAGGTGTGCCCTGAGGTAGCAATAACTCCCTGTGGGTTTTCTTCCGAAGTGCTTATCGATCTGCCAATCTGCACCCACACAGTCCTGAATATTTAGTATTCTGTCAAATGTGCAATTGCCATTTTCACTAACATTCAGAGGGCCATAAAACCATGAATGACTCATATGTTCATGCTTTTCAAGAAAAGAGTGTTATTCAGTGTCTTCTTTATATCAGCTATACCCTTCTGTTACAGCTAACCAAGGTTTACTAGCATAACATTTGTAGTCTCCAGTAGTTTTAAATGCAAATTCAAAATAATTTTACAATACACACAAAAACGATAATGTAGGTAAGTGATGTCTAAGAAGAATCGTGTGGACCACGTTATGAACATTTTATGTCTTAACAACATTCAGTTGGTGTAAAGATTCTTTACCAACTGAAAAGTTTCTCACAATCAAACATCATTGTTATAGATGGATAGATAGATAGATAGATAGATAGATAGATAGATAGATAGATAGATAGATACTTTATTGATCCCGAAGGAAATTTAGCATAAACAAGGTTCTTGTTTAAATTGCTTAATTTTTACCTTTGTACCTTCCTGTTGCCTTTTCCCAACAGCCCTGCTAACAGGGAACATTAAAAGAACGTTCAGCAAAGATTTAAAGAGGTTCCTAAATGGTGAGCCTGTAACGTTACAGAAATAATGTTTTCAGGAACGTTCTGAAAACATAATAATAATGTTCTGCATCACAACGTTTTAGAATGTTTCTCACATAACGTTCCCAGCTAGATAAATACTAACTTTATGAAAATGTTAAAAGAAACGTTCTCAAAACAAAAAATGAAAACACTGACACAACTGATGTTGCAGCGACTTTACCAGAAGGTTTAAAAATGCTAAATAAAAACATTAAAAATTTGAGAAAATGTTCTGCGAACCAAAACGTGTTAGCTGAGAGAGTAAAAGAAAACCCTGCTGAATAAACAGCAGAATCAGCTCAAGCTGGTTAAACTGGCCAGACAGTTTAGTGCTTGGTTAACCAGCCGAGCTCTATTTTTGTTTGTTTGATAATGAGCTGGTCAACAAGCATAACCAACCAGCTACCAACAAAACTAAGCTAACTGAGCTGTTTTACCAGCATGAGTATAATCACCCCCATCAATCATGATGGGCAACAGCTGCTTAACCAGTTAGCCTAGTTAGCTATGTTAAAACCAGCTGAATTCTTTTCAGAGAAACACAACAAAATATCTTTATAAAAGCGATCTGTAGAGATTTATTGTTCAATCCACCTCCTCCTCCTTCTTCTCCCTCGAAATGAAATGTCTCTTGCACGCTGAAATATTAAAGCTGTATTTAAATGCCCTCCCTCCTCAGGTCGGTTTGCCATATGTTACAGTAAAATCATCTCGGCCAGCCCAAATACAGCAGCAGGCCTCACTCCCCGCTGTCTTCCTCTTACCTCCACTTCGCTAATTTTTAATTAGGTCGCATTATTATTATTTTTTTTTTTGTTGTCAACTTAATTAACTTACATTTTAAAAAGAAAATTAAAATAACAAATTAAATAAATAATGAGTTAAATTAATAATAAATACATATTTTATATCATGCATTTATTCTTTATTACCTTAAAAATAAAGTTACTTTTTTGTATTATTATTTTTCGAAATTAATTTATTTGCTTTCTTCCACGCAACACTTTTTTTGTTTGTTGTATAAGTGGAAGACAATACATGTTGCACCCATAATTGCAGCATTTAAAATAACATTAAAATATGAAAGAATAACATTTAAGCTACAGAACATAAAAAAATAGTAATAAATTACGATAAACACAGATTGGGTAAGAAAAAAGCAACAATAAATTAATATTTGAAAGCTAAATTAAGTTACACCTGTTTACTTTTCAAGATAATATATTAAAAATATTGTTATTGGTGTTATTTTTGACTAAATATGTGAATTTAGAGTAAACTTAATCTCAGCAATAATAAGTGTATGATAATTAAAAGCAGTTTTGTCACACAAAAATTATTAATTATTATTAATTATTAAAAACATGCTTAATGTTTGGTTTTCAGGAAGAAAATATATATTAATAAAAAATAAAAATATAAGAAATATATAAAATCCTCAGACGAAGAAAAAATCTTATTCAAGAAATGTATGTGGTATAGTTTGCCTTATATAAAATATTATTAATAACACTATTCCATTCAGAAACATCTATAGAAACTTTATTGTGCAGCAGTTCTTCTACATATTTATTCTTTACGCGACGCCTTTGTGCTTTCAGACAGTTTTCACGTTTTTACGTCTCGTTGCGGAAGCGGCCAATCAGCTCTGGGCTGCAACGTTGCGTCACGGTAGGTCTCAGCCAATCAGAGCGGAGAGCTGCCTGCCACCGCCAAGCTTGTGTGCGGAGTTGGGCTCTCAGGAAGTGGAGCGGAGGGCCGAGAGAGGCAGCAGCAGGCAGCAGGCAGCAGGCAGGCGCAGTGCGAGGAGCTCTTCTGCTGAAAAGTTGCTTCTTTGTGCTTCTGGGCTCCGTTTTCTGCAGTAACCGGGTGGAGAGCACGGACTGGACCTCAGGTAGAGTACTGGCGGGGCTGTGGTGCGGGGATAGAAGTATTTGGAGCCCAGGTGAAGTTGAGGCTGTGGGTTTAAAGCGCTGCTCGGACGGATAGAGCTAGCAGCGGCTCTTGAATGCGGCCATGGCACACAAACTTGGAGTGTGAAAGTGAGTTTAAACGACTGTAGAAACTGATGGTGAAGTTCAAGAGAAAGGACAGTTTAATCTGGAGTTTCCAAAATATCAGCTTAGTCTACAATAATAATATTTAGAGAGCCACGGTTTTACTCAAACAACAATAACAACAGTAGGATAGTTAGCTTTGCATTCGTTAAAGTGGCAGTGCTTAAATGTTATTTTAACTTAACGTAGTATACATATAGTATTGGGTGTAGAGGGGATATTATATAAATATAGTTAAATATATAGCATAGTTAAGTATGCTTCTGCAACCAAACCTGCAAAGCCAAATATAGTTAGTTATCTTAGCTATTAAATCTAAAAACAGAGTGAGTGGTCTGATATGTAGGGGTGTGCCATATCGTATCGTATGCAGTAATATCGCCAACAATTTTTAATATCATGGACGATATTATATCCTGAATATCGTGCCACATCGCCCACCCCTATTTATCACATCAGGGTACTAAATTTTTTGCTGTCTTTAGTTAATGTAAAACTCACACTGTTCTCATTTCCCATTATATATATACTAGATACAGATTATATCTGTCCAGTATCATTTATGGATATTTGAAGATAGTTGGAGTGCATTATTAGTATCATGACATTCTGCATCATTGACTTCTGTTACAAATGTGATAAACTTCTTGTATTTTTTAATATCTCAGTTATGGCTGTGCCAAATCATATCATATGCAATAATCAAATTTTATTTTCATTTTGTTGCAATAGTGTATTCTTGATATAATATTTTTTTTATGTATTTTTAAAATTCAGTTTTCGCTCATATCGCCAAGAGTATCCTTATCGCAAAAATACCATGAAATATTTGTCTTACTGTCTTACTTTTTATGCTGGTTACCTTGAGCATCTTTGGCACTGCTAATGTAGGTTGAATGAGAAAAGATAGGAAAACTACAACAGCGAACATGGAAATATCAGAACAGCAAATTTGTGTCTTCGTTTGTATTCATCTGCTCATTAATGCAGCAATAAACCAAAGAAATGTAGCGTTAATATTAGAATTGAACTAACATATCCACTCATCATCTTTGAAAGAAGAACACACCACAATGTAGCTACATTTTAAAAGTAACTTGCTACCTTTCTGGAAGCTTATAGCCAATTACCCATTCTTACCTGAGTAACCTTTAAAAAAATTAGACTGTCATTTTAACTTGGACTGTCTGCACTTGATGTCTGTTAACTAGCGTTAGATATCAGACTGCAGAACTATGATTAATATCTATGGTTTATTTATTTCATGTGTCTATTTTTTTGATAAAATGCTAGCTAGTGACTTACTTATTGTTCTTGAAAGCAAGAGAAAAAAGAAACACGTTTTTAAAGTACGTTTAACGCTATAACATTAGCTCATATGTGTATAAACAACTCGCAGGTAGCTAAGCTAACTATTACTAACGTTAAAGTCATTAAAGCCACGCTAAAGTCTTGATATTTAGGCGTGTATTGTTTTACTTCAGACCCACAACAGTGTTTATGAAGCGCTTGAGTGTGTGTAAACCTGTTAGCTAGTTAGCTTAGCTATAGGTTAACTAGCTGCCAGTGTGGGTACTGTGTGTCTGGTTCCTGTATAAGAGAAGCAGAGCAGGCTGATCTGCTGTTGCTGCGAGCCGGGCGTTGCTCTGTCAGCTTGCAGTTTGCACATTTCCGCTCGTTTTGTAGTTTTGTAGGGACCGTGTGGACATGACTTGGCCTATTGTTGACTAGATCAAAGGCGAATTTGCATATCTCTCTTTTGCCTTTCTAAATGGTAAAGATGGGTGGCTTCAGTTGTATATATTTACACATGTTGTGGTGGTGGTTGTGGTAGTTCAGGACTACAGCTTATGGTTATTTTGGTTATGGACTAGGTTAGTTAAGCTGTTAATCAATGGTTAGTCAATTTAATCATCGATTATTTGTGCCATTCTTCAGTCTGTGCTTCCTTTGGGCACAGCTCCTGTTCCAATGCATGCTTTACCTCACCTGCTTAAGTCTGCACACCTGTGAAAATCACCCTGCTGTCCAGCCCAGCCTCTGTCTTAGCATCACATCTCACTGTGTGATTTATTAAACATGAATGAGAAAATTAAGTAAATAAATTAGTTAGTTAAATGATGCACACTTAAAATAATTAGAAAATACTAGGGCTGTTAACATTAACACGTTAACTTGTGCAGTAAATCTGAAATACTATTTAGTGATACAAGCTATATAAATGCTTACTGTTAAGTTTAGAAGGTTGATTTTTTTTGTTTATGCTGAATTTTAAGCTCTCTCTCTCTCTCTCTCTCGCACACATTTGCATGTTGTTTAAGGTTAAACTCAGTAACTCAGCACATTATAATATTATAGTTAAAAAAAACATAAGATTATAATACAGTAAAGGAGGATCTGCTCTGCCAGGTGTTAATCACACTGCACCATTCTTTTGAATAAGAATTAGTGAACAATATATTGTCCCTAGAAATATTGCAATGAACTATTATTCTTATTGTAAGACCAGTAAATTCCATTGACATAATGATAATAGATTAATCATATCACATGAGGTAGTATGCAGGTTTATAGGTTATCTTTGTAGTCTAGTTAACGTTTCCTTGAATGAACAACTCTTGAAAGTGGGATATAACGATGCTTTTTTCTATTAAAACAATATTGTGATGTACTTTTGCTAAGGTCTCAAAACCTGTATCTTGAGCCATAGAGTAGTGTGTGGTAATAATGTCAGACATGGTCTAGTCAGTGGTGAAGCATCACTGTAAAAAACTATGTACCAGGGCTACCAGCAGTGAGGTGTTAGCTGTCCTATTTTTGCACAAATAGTGCTTCATATAGAGATATGGTACATATGTATATGGTACATCAGCAAGATGTGGTAGCACAGTACCCTGTGGTACTTACCCTGTGGTAAGTAGTGTGTGTGTGTGTGTATGTGTTGTGTAAATACCTGGAGTTATTTAAATGCTCTTAGGACGCTAAACAGGAATACTGGTATTCCCACCAGATTTACCATAAACAAAAAACATTAAGACAAATTAGCAAAACTAAAATCCTGGTTTAAGAATGCAACAGTAGGCACTGGCCATTTTTATATATTTTAGCTTTCTGTAGGACACTACTGCTACTTTTCTAAGTTAATATAAGTGTAACTGTGTATAAGTTGTTCCTTTGAGTTTTAGGGAGTTTTGAAGACCACAGCAGCACTTTTTACCCTAACTGATAAAGTAATTAATGCAAATTGTTCAAGTCTTCAAATGTAATTCTTACACTAAACATTACTTATGTTTACATTGTCTTAAAAGCCAAAAAAAAGAAGTTACTTTGGTTCTAGAATATCATAAACTATAAGTTTAAAGTAACCCATGGCCATTTTAGATCTAATCATAGATCAAGCTTGTATAAAAATGAAATATTGCAGAGTTAAAAGCGTACACCACATTTATCCAAAGTTCATTGCTCAAACATATCATGATACTAATACTAATACACTCTGTATATCTAATACTCAGATATAATTTTCTGTTTTTTTTGGCCAGATATAGTCTGTCTCTGGTGAATAAGTCATGGATTACTTAAAACAATAAAATTTTTAGTTGCATGATTGTGACTATACCACATTCATATATTGTGATGACAATGCTAAAACGATAAATCGTGCAGTCCTATTGCTTGAGACAGTATTATGTACTGTGTTAGTGATGAAAGATTATGATTATGCCTTGAGGCCAGCCTAATGTACTGAATGTGGAGGGCAGACTGTCAGATTTGAAGCAGACATCTGTTGGTTCTATACAAACAGCCAGCCGCCTGTACATTTAATCCCTTGTGTCGGGGGGAGGGGAAACAAGCCCCCCACCAGGAGCTCATGGAGTGACAGGTGTCTTCCCCCTCCCTGATACTTAGCACCTCGGGAACGTGTCTGTGTTTGTGTGTGGAGAGAAATGGCGGTAGAAGGGCAGATTTCACCAGTGCATACATAGCCTTGCGTCCTGCCAAACACTTAAGCATTGGCAGAGGAGGGTTAGGCATGACTTGACTGGGCTGTGCCCTTTTAAAACTAGAGTGACAAAATGGGTTCTTTGGGAGAGTGCCATAAGAGAACCTCATCAGTCTTAAATTGTTCAAAAACAGCCCATTAGGAATTTATTGCTTTTGTTATGTCACAGAAAAGCAACTAATTTAAGGGGCCAAATGTATTTGAACACTCTAGAATTTTCTGCATGGGTTTGTCACAAAATGTGATCTGATCTCTGATCTGATCAAGAATATTGAGAAATATAATGTGCCTAAAATAATAACGAGTAATATGATCATTCATGTACTACTAGAAAAAGTAAAAGTATGTGGACCTTTGTGTTAAGGACTTCAGAAAAGCTAATTAGAGTCAAGTGTTAGCATAAACTGGGTTATTGCTAGTTTGGAGGTGTGGACTAGAGCTAATTTAACTAATAATCACTTAAACTTTTGAGTTTTCTTTACACAAGAAGGATAAACATAAAAAAATGTAATGTATGGTGTAGGAAACATCATGATGAAGTCTATCAAAGTATTCTACAGGATAATGTTGGAGTGCCTATATTTCAGGTGAAACTCTGTAGAACTCTGTAAAAGAACATCCTTTGAAATTTGTTCTTTAAGGCTTCTTTGGTTAAAAAAAAAAAAAAAAGTAATTTCTGACAGAACCATGAAAATGAAAAGAATAATTTCAATACTTCAATGGTTCTAAAAGAAAACATATGGTTAATGGAGATGATTGAACCCTTTAAATTTGTACAGTAAGAAAACCATGTTTAGTATTAATATATTAATGTATGCTTAAAGCGTGTGCAGAAGTTCAGCCCCGCCCTGCCCATTCAGCCCAGTCTGCTGTTTGAACGAGGCACCATAACAAGGCAACCAATTGGAACAGAGCTCATTTACATATATACCATGTATCAGTCTTAAAGGCTCGGTAACAAATGCCATCTGTTGCGTTCTATGGGATATGTGCTTTAATTAAATAATTTTGCTTTATTGTGATTTGGTTGTCATGTGATATATAGCACAATAAATCAAGAGCGTGTTATACGTTGTGCGTTTATACGCAAGTGAGTGACAGTCTGCCAGAGGAAGACCATGTGTCCCTTTTGGCGCCATTTTCCAGCTGTCTTTCTCTGCACCATGCACTCTAGTGTCACCATGATGTTTCCCGTGGGACGTACAGGCGCTGCAAACGTTCGCTGTCATTTTTTTTCTCTTTTTCTTTTGTATATGTACAACTGCATATTCTAAACAACACAGAACATAGCCTTCATTCACACTGACTGCACCGTTACCTAGAACATGGTGGTGTTCTAGGAAGCAGCAGCTCCAGCAGCTCTGGCATTGAGTTTCCCGATTACTCAAGACCTGTTTGATCCAGTTACCCTGACCTAACCCTGTCATACAGTTACATCCCCTGGACATCTGCATCTTCAACTCATACTGACCCCAGAATACTGCCAAATAAAATTCTGGAGCTGAATTGTTGTTTGTAAAATGGCCTAATAAGGCCCCTGGGATGTTCCTTTGGGAGTTTTTAGACAGCCGTTTTCACAGTGTCTGTAGGCTTTCCTAATGACACTTGATGATGCAATGAAAAACATTAGGTTCAGATATTTGCAGGATATTGCAAGATGGACTTACTTAACCTGGGCCTGCTTTGCCTTATTTGACTCTTTTTGCAGCAGGTTACATAAATGTTGGCACACACTTGATGTGACTTGATGTAACTAAAAACAGAACTATTTGCTGTACACAACAACCATTGTACTATTAGCGTATATATACATATTTGTGTTTAAATTAGCTAAAACAAGCAAATTAAATATAATTTCAGGTTAATCACATTGAGAGTCCTTGGCCAAGTCTTCTAATACTACACTGGCCCATCTGTGTAATTGGAATAACCTTGTAAATTGCTCTGGATTAGAGCGTCAGCTAAATTACCTAAATGTAAACGTAAAACTCTTTCTTTTTGTAGTATGCTGGAAAATGTGATTTTGTTATATTACATATGTTATATTATCAGCACAATTAGATGTGTCCACATTTTAATGCCATTTTTTGCTCCCTGAAAATAGTTTTTCGAAAAAACTCTTTCAAGCCCTATCTTAACGGGATTAGTTTTTTCAGGGGGTCCTGGGGTAATAAAATCTGGTAATTTTAGTCCTGTCCGGACAGACATCTCTGAGTTTCGTCTCCTTGTGTTTAATAAAATAGCTAATTGTCTACTGCCACGCACTGTAATTACATTTTGAGCATGCATTTCCACAGAGTTCCACAGAGATCCACGTAAACCCAATAGTGAGTGGAAATGGAGGAGCTACTGAACGTGAAGTCATGACTGAGAAAGCCAAAAAAACTCACTGGTCCTCCTGTTTTTTCAGTTGCAGTCCGTATGCAAGAGTTTTATTAATGAGTAGAAGCGTGAAATATTTTGCACAGACGTCCCCCTGAGAAACGAATGCCATCCAGATAAGGTTTAGTGTGGGGATTTTCTTTTATTGTTTTTTTTTTGTAAGGGTGGGGAAAATGGCATGTCACATGTTTCTGACCGAATCTCAAAATACCTTGTTATCTTAGATTAGATCAGATATAGTGCTGGGAGATGTTTTCTATTACAAGTTATATATCACAATATATTTCCTAAATTCTGACAGTACAATAAGTCTAGGTCCGGATTGTATGTTTTCTTATAGTAAACATATAGGATGTTCAAGCGCCATTTGATATGACCTGACAACTGGATCTGATCACCTACAAAAGCACCAATAATTGGGGTGGGGGTACATCTGGTCAGCTGTGGTGGGTAACTGCTCACAGTGGTCCAAGGAGGAACCAATCTAATACTAGTGACAGGGTGGCTGTGCTTTCAAGGCTCCTTAATGTGTAAATGCAATGAAGGCTATCCCATCTAGTGGATATGGAAGAACCAACAAAAAGGCTACTGTGGAGCAAGTCTCTAATAAAATTTCTATTGATTGGTATGAAAGGAAACCTCTCAACACACAGTACATCGCACCCTGCTCTGAAGTTGTCTGTAGACCAGAGTAGTCAGAGTGCCCATGCTAACCCCTATCCACCATCATTCATGCCTACAATGGACATAAAAGCTTCTGCACTGGACCTTGGAGCATTGCTATAAACTTGTTAAATTTGTGGGTATGTGTCAGATCTTTGGTGGATCCACCGTGCAAGTGTTATATACGATCTGATGCTATCATTTTGGTTTCAGATCCGCACAACGCACATTTTATAGGTCTTGTAGGGTTTGGTCTGGTAGCTGGCAGATAACCATCAGCATTTTAGTCATAATGTTTGTTTCTTAATGTTTTGGCTCATCGCTCTATATTCTGCATGGATGATCCAGCATGTCAGTTTGGCTTTGTGTGGGACTTGACCTAATCCCAATGTCCTCCCCCTTCTGTCCTCTGTGTATCTCATGCTAATCAGCTGTCCTGTCGAAGCAAAGGGCTTCCTGGTCACTCACCATGACCTATTAATGGCTTATGAAGCCCATATAGCGTTTATAGCACTTACTAATGCATTTATGCTGGTGCAGTAAAAATCTCCCTCTTCCAGAGTCTGGTTAATTTTGTGTAATGTATGAAAACCACCTCTGTATGTTCATGCTCCTTATTGCCACGCCTTAGCACATAATACACTTTGCCCTGTACATCCCTGTCCTATGATAATGCAGGGTGACCCTGTTGCCATGGTGACAGACTGAGCGGTGCTAGTGACAGATGGAAGGGGTCACGGAGTGGAGAGAAAGAGACTGAGCAAGAGAGAGAGAGAGAGGGAGACAGAGAAAAGAGTGAAGGTCCATCTCAGAATGCTTGCGCCCCAACGTCGCCACCCTATCAAATTCACTATAACTTTCCCTATCCACCTCACCACTTGTAAAAGGAAAAGCTTTGCAGACATGGCCTGCTTTATCAGCTAGATGCTTTATAGGAGACACTCTATACACTCTACAGTATAAAACTCTGTATATTTAGAATTAATGTTACATTTAAGTTCTCATTGGAAAGTTTTAATACCATATGGTTCACTAGAATTTACAGATTTATTTAGAGGTGGGCATTATGATGACAGACAGTATGCTTAAGCATATTGAGTAAATTATAAGTGCTCAAGGGACACTGGCCCAAATGCATATTCCATTACATATATTGCACGGCTTTTAATCCAATTTTTGAAGAAAAAAGCTCATAGTACAAAATACACACTGTCATATTTTTAAAAATCAATCTAAAATAAACATTTTCCTCAATCAGAGAATTGGGATCTGTGTGGGCAGAGCTTAAACACAACACAAAATAAAGATTGTCTGACACCAATCTTATCATAAATTATATAAAAATTTGTTACTGTTTTTTTTTTTTTAATTGATACAGTATTGCAAAACTATATATTGAGATACAATATTGATATTGTCTTACACCTGGAGGTCGGGGGGCGATATTGCCCTAAAATATATCAGGGTATTTTTGCCATAACTATATTCTTGGAGGTATGACATATTTTTTACAAAAAAAAAAGAAATTAAGAATACACTACTGAAACCAAATTGATATTACATTATACTATTGTATACAGTTTGATATGACACACTCCTAATTGAGATTTTCACCAGATTGTAAAATAAGTAAATATCAACATGTCATGATACTTATAATATGCTCAATATGTACAAAATTTAAGTAAAATAAATGATACTGGACAGATATGATCTGTCTCTAGTATATATTTAATAAAAAACTGAGGACAGTGTGAATGTTGTACCCTGATGGCCCATATAGCCCTAAAATAATGTCGGCATATTTTAGGGTGTTTTTGCAATAACCATATTCAAAATGTTTGGCGGTTATTGCATGTGATACGATATGGCACACCCCTCTTTACGACCCCAACTGTGTATCGTAAAATGTTTTAAATTTCTTTAAATCTTTAAATATCACGGTATAATATTTCTACCATATAACCCAGCCTAAGTTTCACTTTGTTTTGCTGCTTGTTGAAGGTTATGCCCTATAAACATAGAGAATCCTAGGAGAATCTACCTATTTCTTCTTTATTATTTTGGAAAAACTTTGAGAGTCATCAAATGAATGATTTTTTTTAAGAGAGAGGGAGGGAGAAAGAGTGAAGATCTCCATAGAAAGCTTGCACCCCATTATTGCCAACCTCACAAATTCAGCATAACTCACCCCACCCCACCCCATCCTCCCTACCACAGAGGGTCCCAGCCTTTCAAAACTTACCCCTTCAGGCTAGTGGAGTATAATGGGATGTATTTAACCCCTTCCCTCCCTGTTGACCACAGTGCCTCTGTTTCTATAGCTTGTTCCCTGCAAAGCCTGTGACTTCCTCCATCATGTTGTTATTGTTGTCTTGTTGATGGCTTATCCACCTCTTTTGACTGCCAATAGAGAAAATGTGCTTATTTTAATGAATGGGTATTAGCTAAACTAAGCCTGATCCAGTCCTAAGCCAGATCTTTAGTTTTGTTCCTTTATTTTTATTTTTAAGGTTTGGTTAAAAAAAAGAAGGGCACTGTCTGCAGTGAGGCACCTTTTCTGGGTTTTTTAACAGTCAACAAGTGATTCACATGTTTGAGATGTGGAACTGCAGCAGCCGTGTTTTGGCTGCGTTTGAGCCAGCTGCCTTTCATCAAAACATGGTTACAGCAGCTATTTGTGAACCGAAAAGCGTTGCAGATGTGTGCTGCCTGAGTAGCTGTGCAGACCTGCTCCCAGGTTTAAAACAAAAAGCTAGACATTTAGAACTATTGCTTCATTCAAGTATACCAGCTGATTAACAAGGATGTGCAACTTCACTCTGTTTGGGTACTTGTCGGACATTACGCCCACTAAACATAGAGATTTGTAGGAGACTCGTCCTGCTTCTTCTCTGTTATTTGGGCGGAATATGCAATGCAATATCAAGCACAATGAATTAAATCAATGCTGCTGATTTTTGTTGCTATAACATGCTTAAAATGTTTCTTAAATTGCATAAGAAATGACTTTTGAGATCAGGATACTTTGCTGATCTATTAGACGTAAAAAAAAACTCTGCTTGCTAATTGAAATTAATTGATCAGTTTATAACTGAGATGTATAATGTACTGGACAGATGTTGAATGTTTTTTGGTTAGTTGCTAAGATGTTGGTAGGTGGTTGATAAGGTCTTGTTGATTGTTTGCTATGGTGTGGCTTGCTCAGGTGTGATGATGATAAAATTAAAGTTAGTTGGGAATAATAATGTTTTGCGTTGCTCAACACTCCAATCATCTACGTTTATTTACAAATATTCCTATTAGCAAATTTCCTAGTTTGCAACATTACAGTGCTCTTGTACCCTAAAATACAAGCTGTAGAGTGATGTCAATTGGGGTGTCTCTCATCGTCACACCGGGATTGTGCCCTGGCACTGCACTATGTAACTTTAGTGGAGCTGAATAAGACACTCACGAGACTGTGTAACCCTGCATAAACAGGGTCATATTTGTGTAAAATCCTGTAATATCACTTTACCAGTCAACATGCTCCTTTCACTTTGTGTCTCTCCACTTGTAAAATCCTCAAAGTGTACAAAGTGCAATTTGCATCTGAATTGAAAAAGCCTATTAATAGTTCATTACAAGTTCATTACATTCCCCACTTGTAGGGGTTACTCAGGACCAAAAATGACCAAGAAAATATCACTTCTGACATATAATTGCTGTAAAATAGTGGTCTAAAAGTAAACATGCATGTACAGGGAGCTGTATTGTTCCCATACTAAACATAAAATGAGTTTACTTGGAATATCTTACGTCAGTTGGGTTAAATTTATATCATTTTACTCAAAGTTTGCTTTGTGGATCTCTGTTGTCTATAAACAAACCTATAAATATAAGCTCAGACTTGATGTCTGCCAATTCTCAACTTTTTTTAAAGCACTCTGATTATATCAGAGCCACAGATTTATATTAGGATTGAGAATACTATTGTATACTGATTTCCAAAATCAATTAAAATTCTGAGGTCCCGGTTCAATATTGCTTCATATTTCAGATACAATAATAAGAAAAAAAGAATGTACAAATGTCACTCAACCTTTTATTATCATCAAAACATTGTGTTTATTTAGCGCATTAACCCATTATGACAGTTTAGCTTTTTTCCAAAATAGGCTAATTTTAGTTTAGGTTAAATGAATCGATTGAATCGTTCAAATGAAGATTGAATTATTTTTTTCCAAATCTCATAACATTTAAACATGTAGTGTTTGCCCTCAATCCTACAACCCTAACAGTGTTTTGCATCACCTTTTAAATGCCTTTGCCATTTTCCTGTTCTCCTGCCTAGGCTAACACAGAGTGACCCCCAGCAGTCCTCAGAGTAGCTTCAGCCAGTGTTTCTCACCGCCCCCCCTCGATGGCATTGTTCTTCTCTAGTGCTGCCAGACTACAGCTCTAGCAGAGTCACGTCTTCCAGGTCAGCAGCCTTGAGTCGTGCGGTAGGCAACAGTCCAAAACACAATGAGGAAAAGCGTGTGTGGTATAGTGCAGATTCTCTAAACTAATGCCTAAAGGAAAGAGAGAATTCATTCATCGATTAGAGTTCAGCTACAAAGCGCTGGAATGAGGATTTGGTTGTTTTCAGTGACAATAGTGTTAGCTAGGTCAGAGGGGTGGAATGATAACCATTCCACCCATACCCAAACCCCTATAGCCAGTAGATTCATATTTCTCTGCTCCAGTCCTATTCCATTGGCAGTACTTTTGGCAGGGACTAGGGATCTTTGTCAGCCATTGGAGCAACCTTAAAGGAGAACTCCGGTGTAAATTTGAATTTGGGTGTAGTAAAACATGATAAAGGATAATAACCTTTGTTGAATAGCACACCTCCGTTTTCCCGCAGCTTTCCAAGATCCATTTAAAACGAGGCATTAAGAACTTTAAAAGTGCATAAGAAGCTTTTTAAAAAACACTGTTTACAACCGGTAGCGTAACCTAATCTCCAGGCACCCCCATCTTAAGGTAACGTCATAATCAGTACAGTGATGACGGCGCTCGGAGATTAGGTTACGCTACGAGTTGTAAACAGTGTTTTTAATAAGGTTCTTGTGCACTTTTAAAGTTATTAATGCCCTGTTTTAAATGTCAGGGCTCTCCGGGTTCTACCAATCAGGTGTGGAGCTACTTTGAGCCTGCATAACGGTGTAAAAAAAGTGATTTAACTGCAGGGGCAAGTTGATGCCCCAAAGCACTTGTTGTAAAGAGGCTGGGCAAAAAGCACAAAATTACTGGATTTTGGAAAGCTGTGGGAGAGCGGAGGTGTGCTATTCAACAGAGGTTAGTACTCTTTCATGTTTTACTACACCAAACATCAATTTTACACTGGAGTTCTCCTTTAAGGAGCTAAATGCCTTGAAGATATGTGATAAAGATCAGGTGCTGCAACTCTAAAGAATGCTTTGTTGTATTGATGCAAAAGTTAAAACATGTCAGCGTCATGTTGGAAGGGTTTAAAGAATTTAGATAAGCACTCATAAAATTCTTGTGGTTATGTAAATGGCTTTGACTGGTTTGACTGCCCAGCCACATTTACATTTACATCTGTACATCTAAAATCTACTTCTAACGTTATTTACTATCTTGTCGTTCTGAAACTGAGCAAGGAACACCACATCTTGGTACAGGATTGGCCCAGAAGTGTCATCTGGAATGAGTACACCTGGGGATATCAACATTTGACACTTCTCCTTGGTGACAGACTACTTGTGCCTTAAATAAAATATCACTCCTGAGTAACTCCTGAGCTTTTGTGGAAACTTTGCAGCGCCTGAGTATAACATTCAGACAGTAATCAGACCTTGACATAAAGTAAAAAGACTCCTATTAAATGTTTGTGCTATTGCTGTGTGAATCATCGGTTACATCGTTTTATTTATTCAGTATCATATGTGAGTTGGGAGATAGATTTGAATAACTATAAAGCAGAGTAAAAACACCATTTTACAGGTAAAGGAAATGAAATGCAGTAAATGAAGCACAGAATCAGTAGTTTAGTAAAAACAAATAAATGAAGGAGTGAAGTTTCTAACTAAGCACCCTCTCTCTCTCTATGGAATCGGATTCATCCGCTCTGACAGGAGACCGCATCACACCCGCCCAGTTTAAAATAATTCTTTCACATGCTAGTGCAATTACCCATTCTCACCAGAGAGGGCCCTAAATCCCAAATCTTATGGAGTTGGAGTTGTCTATAAAATATAGAGCCTTGATGGACAGTTTTTGAGCTGTTGTTTGTTCAGTGTCTGACCATGCTGAAATTGTATTGTTGGTCCAGTATCGAATATACTGTATTTTATTGCTGTGTGATATGACTATAAATATCGTCCTTATCGTTTCTACTGTAATTTTAAGAAGAATAACTGAAAACATCTCAAATGTGGCATATCACGATATACCGGTACCATGATATAAAAAATTCCGTATCGTGATATTTGATTTTTCCGATATCGCCCAGCACTTCTGTGTTTGATTATCTAGGAAGTAAAGGCCTCCAAGGTTTTTAGGGAGTGGGTTGACCGGTGTCATAAAGAAAAGAGAGTTGAGTTTTGGAGGTATTTAGTGGAAGAAACAGGTTGTTTTAAATGGAAGACTCTCAAATGTTGTGGGCCAGTTTTATTATGATATCAGTAATAATTCTGATGACCAGTAAATGCAGTAGCTTGACACTTTACTGAAGCAACTGATCAGATTGTGGACTTAAAAAAAAGAAAAAAAAGGAGATATTACATCTTTTACATTGACTTTCATTGAAAGTGTGGGAGAAGGGGGGGGGGGGAACTGACAATGTGTGACACTTTTTCTTCAGTATTGCTATTAATTATGATCTACTTATCAAAATTGAACATGGTTTTCTGCTAATACATAATCTAACTCTTGTGGCACTTGGAACTCAAGGTTCAGTGTGGTGCACTTGATTGCAGCTGCAATATAATGTTCACCATTAAAGCAAACAAAGACCTTCTGTAGTGGCGTGCTGATTTAAATGCTGAAACGTCCCCATGAAGCTGCTTGGAGTGATTAGCGTAAGACGAGGGTTGGGGTAAGATGTCAGAATGTCTAGCAAAGCAAAAAAAAAAAAAAAAAGTGTTGTTAGCGCTGCTTATCAAAATATAGTTTTAGGCCGAGCTGCTTAGCGCTACAGCTGCTGCCACTTCTTAGTCAGCAACAAGTTGTCTCTGGTGTCATGTCTTTGATGCTCTGCACTTAACCCATTGTGTCCAGTGCTCCATTGTGTGCGGGGGGTGGACTCATTCTTATTCAGGAAAAGCGAGAGAGGGAGAATGATAAAGAAAGGGAAGATATTGAGAAAAGGGGAGACCTCCAGCCACTTTGAAGGGCTTCGAGGTTCCTCTGTTCGGCCTCTCCCCGGCAGGACAAAAGGCCTTTATGTGTGTCTCAGGCGGGGGGCTGTAGGGATATGGGTGGGGGCCGCTGGGCAGCAGGGCCTTTTCATCTACTCGCTGCATTTTCCCTCTCCCCCTCTGACACAGCCAGGCTCACCAGCTGTCGGCTTTATGCCTCTCCCATGCTTCTCCTCACCCAAACCGGCCGTGGAGAAGTGCACACACACACATTTGGCTGGAGTATTAAAAGCAAGGGAGAATCTGATTGGTTGTTGTAGACCACTTGATATATCGCTTGGCGTTTACCTGTCTAATAAATCTTTGGGGCAGTCAGATTCCAAAGAGAGATACTTCTGTCCCGCTGTGGGGTTGAATGTGATGAAGCACTAAATCTTGTTCAAATCCAATATAATGATGTTGCAGATTTCATCCCAACACTTGTTTGAGGCTCCTCTGCTTCCGTTTCCTTTCTGGGTGATTTAGTCTTTGAAATAAAACAACAAATAAGCAGCAACGATAAAGCATGTTTATGATCTGCATCAAAGTCCTGCTGCATTCCAGCTCCAGGCTAATTGGTACTTCATGGAACATAATTACTAGGACTGTAAGAGTACACAAACTCACAGCTTGATTCATACAGATTTTTGGAACTGTGGAAGTTTAGAATAACAGGAAATAAGCAACTAAACATTTTGTATTAGATTGGATTAGCCATTCAAACTGGTTTCATGTAGCGTTGTAAAACAGAGCAGATAAACTATCCTAGAAATAATTTTTGTATCGCCAGTTATTTAACTTCCAAAGGCACAGTGAGTGATTAAAAAAAAAATGTCATACTAATAAAGCCACCACAGGTCACACTTTACCGTGCAAATGCAAACTTTTTGAAATTTTCTGAACGTAATGCAGCATCAAATAAATACACATACTGTTAGACCGCTAATTAATACAGTCATCATTTTTCTTCTATTAGAAAGTTAGTGTTCCCCTGCAAGCATGTTCAACTGTACACTGAAATCCACTAGACAAGATTGGGAGAGAACGCTGAGGACATCATGTGATTAGGAGTTTCATTGCTAGTGGGTGAGAATTAGAAATGTCAAAAATCTAAAAATGAATGAAGACAACTGAATCTTGAACCCAGTATTCTATCCTATATCTAACGTGACCTTATCTGTGTAGGTAAATTAGGTTAAATTCTGTTTTTGCTTTACATACAGTACTGACCTTCTAAAGAAACCTACTATCAGATGACTCCTCTCAATCTAAGTCTTTCACACTAATACAAACTCAAAACACCAAACCTTCTGAACAACTCAAGCAGCTGCTTTATAGACTAATGATTTTAATCCTTAAAATGTGATTGTGAAAAACATGATGTTGATTTAAGTTCTTATCGCTCAACACTACTAGAATCATAAATCAAGGCTAAGTATAGTAATGCTGTTACAGTAAAGCTGCAAACATGTTAAAAATATTCATTTAAAGTCCAGTTCACTACCTGAGCTTGGGTCAGTTGTGTCTCTCAGTTCGTTGACCATGTTTTCTGTACATTTCAACTTTCAGCTCCAGCAAGACAACTGCTTTTGCTTTACACTACCATTACTTTTCTTTTGTCAACATGCTTCTTGTTGTCAACGTCTTTTTTCATTCTAAATGAAAGCAGCCTGATTCATTAGGGTCTAATAGTATTATTTTATGTGAAAGGCCGTGTCTTGGCTGAATGGAAGTGATGATTATTCATCAGACATCGCTCCTCTGAGGCCTAAAGCAGCTGTGCAGCCACAATCACAAACAGGCAGCAGGTGCATAAAAGAAGTGCAAACAGAGTGACTTAAGTGGAACAAACCCTTTATAACTTTTGCCTTCTGCAGGTGGTGAATTTGCATCATGTGTGGGAAATGTATTCTGTCCGTTAGAGCTATGTTTAAGTTTAAAAGTCTGATTAAAAATATTCAGAACTTAGGCTTAAATTGGGCATGTGGACAGGGACAGTGTAAACTTTTTGCTTAACCTCCACGAACTCTTGCTTGGCATGCATTTTTTTTATTTCTCTTTATAGGGTAGTTGGCATCTAATTAGTGTAAAACAAAGAACTTTTTACATTATGTAGTTTTTGAGAAAAACGATGTCCACATATGAGGACTTTAGTTTTATACAAGGAAGTCACAAATAGTAAAAATGTGCAAAACATTTATTCTGGGCCTGAACTTAGCAGCATTTTTTTGCCTGAGCATAAAACAGAAGTCAAAACAACAATTGTGCCCATTTTTAGCAATACAGCTCATTTGAAGTGCTTCAACATGAAAACATAAAGTAAAAAACGTAAACATGTACTCTATTTAAGTGTCATTTAAACTTCTGAACAAAATCGAAACTGTAACGTGTTAAACTCCTCTGCCACCAGTAGGTGACAGAATAATGGCCTCATAAGAGGACACCAGGGTAATGAAGAGCAAAATTTTGCATTGTAGGCTAGACAACCCAAAATGTGATGTCCATACATGTGGACGCCAGGTCCTAGGAGATTAAGCTCAAAAAAGAAAGAAAAAGAATCACAAGAGCAGAACGTAATTGCATGCATTTCACTTTTCTAAGAAAGAGGAAGCAAATGAAGGCCATTACTGGCTATTTGGTCACAAACTACCCTATCTGTTGTAATGTAACTGCTAGTATATTTTTATATTTACTTTAGTTGCTAGTTAGCAGGCTAATGGCTAAACAGCTAACAACAGTAAAAATAACATTTGAAATACTGTAAACAGATTTGAAAATCTAGACACAGCTCATGATCTTTAGATATAATTAAAGCTTGAGCTTAAAAAGAAAGTTTCAATAACTAGCTAATTAGCACACTGATGCTAACAGTGAAAAAAGTTGCCATCTGCTATGCATGGCCACTTGTGTTTTGTAGATATACTTATAAGTGATTAGTCAATGTTGTTAAGAGCATGTTTAAACCATGTTAAAATTTAGCTAATGCTAATATTAGAGCTGTCAGGTTTTGTCTCCTCTGGTATTTTTTTAGGACAAAACTAGAAAGTATTTTTTGTTTGTTGCAATTAATGCCAGCTAGAGTTGTGGAAATGTTTTGATTCCTGCGGGTGTCAGTAGATTCAGATGTAGAAACAGTAGAGCCTAGAGAGCTTCGTGTAATGGGTTTCCATGACTGAGCAGATGCATGCAAGCCTGACATCACCAAACTCAAGGCAGTCGAGCGGATACTTTTGCCATCATTTTTGTTTTGATTTAAGAAACAGGGTTTAGGCAGGCTTACTAAGTTCAGCTCTTGATCAGCATAGGATATGTTTTGTTGGAATTTGATATTTGACCTGGTCTACAAGCATCAGCAACCTTACCAAGCTAGACAATCAGTCTGACTAGTCTGGCCATTCTAGTTGATCCTCATGACATATTTGACAGTCATGGCAAAGCTGGTCAACCAACATATTTAACGTTATAAACCTGGTCAACCAGTATGGCCAGAAGTACCATTTTGGTTTACCAAAATCAAATACAACATATATAGTATGCTGGCAAGTGCTATTTAACCAGCTATCTTACCAGTATAAAGTATGTTTTTTTCTGGATGACCAGATTTTCAATGACCTTAACTAGGGCAGGTTGATATGGCCTAACTTTATATCATGATATACTTCCTCATTTCGGTCTGTCATACAATTTGATGAAACGAATAGTCAGCCACTGCCCTAGTTGTATGTATTCACATGCTGATTGTGCTGAGTGATAAAATATCACAATATTTTAAAAGCCTTTTCACAATACACAGTTTTTGTCAGGTCTTGACAAGCATACAGTAAAATGTCGATATATTACCTAGCTCTAACATAACCATCTGAAATTAGTTACCAGCAAAAGTTGGTCTTGAGCTGCATTTTTCAGCTATGTTTATTGAGCAGTGACAAAAAAAACTATTTTGATTACATAAAAAAACACTTTTGAGTACTATATGTACAGCTCGTATAGTTACTTTTTGGATTAGAGTGGCTCAGACATGACAATGCCATACCAGTAGCTAACATTCAGGCTCACAGTGCTTGTGAAAAAGCACTCTACAGGTGAACAACCTGTGGAGTACAATACCACCCCCTCACATATTTACACACTCATTCATTCATTCATACATTCTTGCGCACACTGTGGGGGTGGAAAGAGAGAGAGAAAGGACAAGGCAGAGGCGGCCCCGGGGTGGGGGACACACCCTCGTCCTCTGTCTTTCCTCCAATTATCCTCCGTCGCCTCCTGCATTGTGTTGGATTGATGTAACTTTCCTTTTCTTCAACTTGCAGTGCTTCCACTTGAGCACTCTCCTGTAATACTGTTCTTTCACTGTAAGATCCATTGTCCTGTCAATAATTGTCAACTTGATTGCCACAAACAATGACTGTGCTACAGATTTCACAAGTATTTATCTTAAGTGTTTGCATTCTTCTGTTTGTAGGAGGCTGGAACGTTCTGAGGGTTTATAGAGGTGGTGATTAGAAGAATAAGCTTTGTCATATGTCTTATATGATGGCCAACACGGTAAGCATTATTTATTAATATATAAAATAAACATATTGTTTTTTTGATTAAAGATTTACCAAAAGTTGAAGTACAATGTTCGCAATGTGTTCTTTGTGTGTGTTTAGTTTTTAGATGTAATTTAGAATGCCTTTTAAGACTCTTCCGGAGAGTAGGGTTGGGTGATATGTCACAAAAATACTATCCTAATTTCAGGTGTTTTTTTTTTTTTTTTTTTTGCGATAATGATATTGACAAAGCTGACAAAATATTTTAATTTTAAGACATACATCAAACATCAAAATAAATGTTAAATATTTATTTATTATAAATTTAGCTGTTTCAGACATTCGGTAGAAAATTAAATAAAACAAATAAAAATGTTAATATCTGTTTGATTTTGTGTACAATAATAAGAGAACATTTATATAAATCACAAACATAAGCAACAGCATATAAAATGGCAAAACAAACATAAAATAGAATGCATTTGCTATTATTATGATATGGCTTTTTTGTATTGTTTAAAAAATGATGCAGATATTATTGTGAATGCTGCAATATGGAGAAACCCTGATTCCCAGCCTGTCTGTTGGCCTACTTTTTGTGCATCACTTCTTGCCCTCTTGTGTTCTCTTCCCCCCAGTCATTAAGGCCTGTTCCATTTTCTTTCATTTTCATTCTTTTGTTTGTTCCGCTCACTTTTACTTTTAGTTTACCTTCTGAGTGTGGGTTCACTGTTGGCTCATCCTGACGTCCTCCTAGGGCTCTGTGTCTTTGTCCCTCGTCAGTCTGCATTGTGTCAGATTGATGTAACTCTGACCTCTGCGACCTTCCAGTTTAATGAATGAATGGATGTCTCCGTAAACTCTTCTGACATCTGTAGACCTTTTTTCTGTTTGCTGACGGAGTGGAACTAAGTTGTGCATTTTGCTAATGGGATGGAGAACGCAGGATTGGGTGGAAAAGATTTAAATAAAGAAAATATATATGTCCAGCGGCAAGAAGGTCTGTTAAGTGTTGTGGCACAAACACAAGCAAAAGTAATATTCTGACAAACTCAGTGCTGTTGTAGAGTGAATTTCCCAATGTTAACAGAAGCAATTTAAAATCAGGGTAATTAGTGTTATAAGCCAAGTAATTAATGTAGAGAGAGAAGTTTGCAATCAGTTTTTAGGGAGTACAAATATATACAGCTCTGACTCAGTTTCTGAATCAGTTTCTCTGATTTTGCTATTTAAGGGATATGTTTCAGTAAAATGACCATTGTTTTATTCTATAAATTACAGAGAACATTTTTCCCAAATTCCAAATAAAAATATTGTCATTTAGAGCATTTATTTGCAGAAAATGGAAATGGCTGAAATAAGAAAAAAAGATGCAGATCTTTCAGACCTCAAATAATGCAAAGAAAACAATTTCATATTCATAAAGTTTTAAGAGTTCAGAAATCAATATTTAAATAACTTAAAAACTGTTTTCATGCATCTTGACATGTTATCCTGGACCAGTCTTACACACTGCTTTTGGATAACTTTATACCACTCCTGGTGAAAGTTCAGTTTGGTTTGATGGCTTGTAATCATTTATCTTCCTTTGATTCCTCAGAGGTTTTCAATTTGGTAAAGTCAAAGAAACATCAATTGTTTTCCAGCTATATATATATATATATATATATATATATATATATATATATATATATATATATATATATATATATATATATATATATATTGTTTAGAGTGTAGTATGTCTAACTAATCATCACTTATTCAAATTGCTTTTTTTTTTTTTTTTTTTAAGGTTGGCGCTACACCTCTGTGCGCTGATTTGAAGGCATTTCTGAGTACACAGAACCTACCAAAAGGTAAAAATGATTCCCCTCTAATTTCTCTAGTAGAATTTAGCTTTAATGGTACTTCCAATGTGGCTACTTTGGATAGATTTCTTAGCATAACATTACTCTGAAGTAATAACATAAAGAGAAGCAGCCACAACATTCCAGTTGCATAGCTAGTTTAAATGTAAGGTGCGTATATTAATTTACTTTTCTCCTTGTTAATGGTCCTTGACCTCTAAATGCTCAACTTTTGGTTTAGTATTTTCTCTTTGGTAAAGCATTTTTACAAACTGCCTGAAACATTATTTATTGTTTTGAGATGGAGTAATATAATAATTTAAGAATATAGATGTCCAACAATAATGTAACTGCTTTTTTATATTTTAATTTTGGAACATCAGCAAGCCAGCATTCAACCATAGAACACATTTTGTCATATATTCTGTCAGGCATTCAGTGAATAAACACAATGTACAAATGTCTCCTTTTAATATATGCATTTAGCTACAGTATTTAATGTTACAACCGCTTACACAGCTTGTCTATTCCTTGTGGAAAAGTATTGCCATTCCCATAGCATAGAGTCTCTGGAGTAGATACCGTGAACATGAACCTATTGGCACCATGCCTATTGCCAGTTGTTTGCTAGAGGGGTATTAGAAGGAGGAGAGGTGCGGTGATCAACAACCAACGCTCTTGTTGCTGAACGCAATTAAACCCTCAAAGCAATTTGACTCTTTGGACATTCGAGTCAGCTATCATAGACCAAAAAAAAGCAGATATAAACCTTATTAATACCCTGATTTGGGAAGAAACCATGTATGTGAACAGACAAGTGTTCTAAAACATTGTCTACATAATTGTCTACAATATTATTCTAATATTGTAAATTCAGCAAAATATAGGTCACTATATCAAAATAGTATAGGTTCCACACTAACGTCTCAGTTGTGTGATGTCATTGCGAATATTATGAAAGTGTTATGTCCAGTACCTATAAATATTGTGATAAATGTCAAGACAGGTTTGATAAATCCACTGCTGCATCTTTTCTGTGCTCAGATGCTTTTGTCTAGACGCAGTTGTTCAACTGTAGGTCTACTGTAAGGTGGTGTTTGGGGTTCCGCTCAGAGGCACAGAGGAAGTCTGTTCCAGTCCTGTTTGCTTTGCTGATAAAATCGGGTAGAAGCTGAGCAAGCTCAGGTCTGTAACATAGGGGTGCTGTGAAGGCTGCTGCACTCTTCAAGGGTTCCTTAGCAAAGGCAGTGGATCTGTGTAAAACCAGTGTTTGTAGTGTTTTTCACATTGTTTCTTCTCATCCTTCTGTTGGCTGATCTATGGAGACCATTTTTGATAAAAAAAATAAAATGAAATAAGGGTTTATATAGCAAATGTATTGTTACAAGTCAAATAGAACAATTTAAAGTACTTTTGAATTTTTGTTTTCCTGTATGCAGGAAACGTCCTGTGTCTACATCCTTGTTTTCTGTGTGCGTGTCTGTGTGCGAAGGAAGCAGGATCATGCTTGAGCCCTTATTTTGATTAGGCCTGATCTAAGGCAGTCTGTGTGTGTTTTGGGGGTGTTCACAGCTTTTGCCCTGAGGTCTGTTGTGCATGTCATGATGTGTTTAGTCGTTAGGATTTCTGGAGTTTTCCGCTGTTCCTGTCAGGCCAGACCAAGTGATTACCCATCTCACTCTACATAGCCATGTGTCTGTTGGTGTGGGGTGAGTGGAGGGGTGGATGTACTGAGCAGGCTGTTGAGCTTCCTGTGAATGGATAGAAGTGAATGTGTGTGAGCTTGCAGGCTGGTGGACTTGTTCTGTGCTCGCCGGCAATGTCTCCCTGGCTTCTCAAGTTTCTTCTGAATGGTAACAAAAGGGGGAAAGAGTGAGAGAAAGCAAGCGAGCGTGAGAGAGGAGGTCCTAAGCCCCTGCCTGGAAGCCCTGGTAGAACCTTTTAGAACCATGTGCTCCACTTCTCTCTGCTTTCTTTCCCCATTGTGTCTCCGCTTCCTCTGTTGCTATTTAAATACTTCTCCAAAGATCGATTAGTCTCCAGTTGTGACAAGTAACAGATGTGGGGGCGAAGAGGACAAACTCAAGCCTCTCTGTTTTGCTGAATGATTCATCTCTCCTTATTCTGTGGGAGTTTTAAAAGGGGGGATTATGTGGGCATAACTGCAAAATGTTGAAGCTTGTGAAGATCTTTAACACAGATATTCGAGGGCCTGCTTTTGTTTAATGAGCCACAAGAGCTTTCTTCTTACTGTAGCCTCACCTAATTAAGAATGCATAGCCCTTAAACAAAGCCGTTTAAGATTGGTGCTGGTGCCCTAATCAAGCCAGGCAGTAACTATAGACATCTGAACTGAGGCAGTCAGTTGTGCTGTCAGAGCTAAAGGGTTCATTAATGTATTAGAAATTGTTATTTCAGTCATAGAAATAATCAGCAGAGTTTTGTTGCTAGATTGAACTTTAAAATTGGAGCCGTTTATCAGATAAATGATCAATGCAAGCACTCAGATGATTCTTGTAGCTGTCGTAAATGTAGATATTTAATTTTCTAGTTGACTAGCTATCTGTCTGACTTTCTATGTAGAGATATGTCTCCAAATCAGTCTCCCTATTTATCTGTCTACCAATTAATCTAGCTAGCTATATGTCTAGCTCTCTAGATTTCTACCCGTCTAGCTATCTGTCTGGCAACCTACCAGTCTAGTGCCCCACCCATGTAGCTTCCTATCTGTCTATCCTTTTTTTCTTTCCTTTTAGCTACCTGTCTAGCTTTTTTTCTAATTACCTGTCTACCTGTCCAACTATCTAAGGTTGCATTCACATTACGAGCCACATTTTTCAAATCCGTTTTTTTGCTCGGATCAAATTTGATGCTCAGATCTTGTGGGTTTACATTCACAAATCTAAATGACCTGTATCTGTGTGTAACATATGAACTTAACTTGACCTAAATCTGATTTGAAAAAATTGTATTTGGCATGGTCACACAGCCATGAAAAAATCAGATCTGAGCCACATTCAGCAAAAAATAAATTTTAAGTCACTTCAACCTGGTAACGTGAACGTTGCCTACTTTTCCATGTTGTGTTCAGGTAGCTATCTAACTACAAGACTACATGTCCAGCTGTCTATGGACAGACAGAAAGACAGGCAGCTGGACAGCTAGCTGCATAAGTACAAATCTAGAAGGTATGAAGCTAAATGGGTAGATAGACAACTGGACATGTAGTCTAACTGTCTAACAGTTAGATAGCTAGTAAGATAAGTAAATCCATCCTTCTATCTAGCTTTTTTTCCTAACTATCAAGCTTCCTATCAGTCTAGTTAGCCATCTATTCATCTGTATGTCTAGCTAGCTTCCTGGCTGACTATCTAACCACCTATTGTTTCTACCTCTCTAGGTAGCTTGCTTCTTACCTAGCTAGCTTCCTACCTGTCAAGCTAGCTAGTTAGCTACTTGGCTATCTGTCCATTTGTCTAGCTACCTATCTCCCTAGATGCCTGGCTACCTATCCACCTAGCTTTGATCCTATTTAGCTTTATAGGTAATTAGCATGCTTGACTGTCTGTCCACCTATCTAGTTACTTACCTGTCTAGCTAGCTAGTTAGCTATGTAGCTATCTTTCCATATGTGTAGCTGGGTGGCTATCTACCCACCTAGCTGTGTTCCTATCTAGCATTTTATGTATTTAGCATGCCTTGCTATCTGTCTACCTACCTAGCTTCTTACCTGTCTAGCTAGCTGGTTGGCTGCTAAGCTGTCTGTTACTACGTATCTAACTGTTTACCTGTCTAGCTAGCTAGCTAACCTCCTAGCTCCCTATATGGCTACATATTAGTCTAGCTAGCTAGCTAATTACCTATCTATCTCTTACCTTTTGAGCTTCCTGTCAGTCCCTAGCGATTAATCCAGCTAGCTGTCTGTTTAGCTATAGATATGTAGCTAGTTAACTGTGTGTCCATGACAAAAACATTTCCTTAAGTATTTAAAATGTTTATTACAGACACACTCTCATTAGAGCCAGTTGTAAAAGCTTTTTTTTCCCGTGCCCCACTCTGTTTATACATCTGCTCAGTTTGTATTGCCATCATTAAAAAATGTCACTTCAGCAGAAGAATGATTTTACTCATGAGAGCTAGTAAAATCTGTGTAAGCACAAGCTCCTTCCGGTATCCTAATTTGTTCTCCCCACCATTACTCTGTAGTTCCTCTGTAGCAACAAGCTCAGGGGGAGGGGAGGAGTGGTCTGCCCTCTGTGTGTGTGTATGTGTGTGTGTGTGTTGGGGGGCCTGGACTTGAAGATTGAGTGGTAGACTTATGAAAGAGTTGTAGACAGAGGGAGAAAGGTGGAAAGTATGGAAGTGCTGCTCGTTCCTCTTCAGAAACAAGCAGGTAAATAAATAGCTTGCACTTACTTGCAAACTTGTAATGTCTGTTTGGGTTCACCTAAGATGTTGTTGTAACTGCTTGACGTGTGTGTGTGTGTGAGTACGTTTATTTTCAGGTTAGACCTCCTCTGAATATGTTTGAGATGATTTGAGCAGTCTTAAATAGCTCCTGTCCTTTTTGAGGGTTTGTTTTGCTAGCTGTCTGAGAGGGGGAATATGGTGACTGTATGAAGTATAGCTAGTGAATGCAGATATCAGACTTGGGTCGAACCTTAATTTAGGCTTTGGTTGAGTGTGTGTGCGCGTATGGGAGTGCACATGGGTGCATGCTGGCCTGAAGCTCAGCTGTATTCTAATGAAGCGGTGCTCATTGTTACTCTATAGAATGACGCACTGACGCATTCCTCTGCTGAGGCCCATCCCGCTGCAGCCGTGTCTAACTAACGCACACAGGTCCAGCCGCCGGCCCGGCATTGCAGAAAAAATTCTTAATGATAAATCTCTGCAGTTTGCTCATCTTCCAAAATCATAAGCACTGAATATATTGATAAGCAATGAGAGTCTTAGGTTAGTTCGACCCAGTATAACTTTGTTGCATTTGTTTGCTTTTTAATACAAAATTGTCAGTTTATACCTTTTATAACCTACATAAGTGTGACTGTATTCAAATGCAAATTCAAATACACTGAAGGCTCTGCATATGAATAATTAGCAACACTTTGTTTCTAGGATCTGTAGTTAGAGATGCAGATGGTGATGCAGTTTCTTGGACTGCTACTTTTGTTGCTTCTAATAATGCTGATGATGGCGAGGACTACAGATTAAGCCTCATTCACTGTTGGACTCATTCAAAATGGTCTGTTTAAGTTATACACTTTATATATTGGAAAAAATCTTGTGAGCAGCTAATCAATTAGTCTGATTGGTTTGGAGTTGGAACTCCTTTCAGTTTCAGTTTGTAAGGTTTGGAGACAGACTTGCTAGATAGCTAGATGAACACATGACTGTTCCTGCTGCAGTCATGTTCAGGAGGGTCTTATGATTGCTAGGGCTGTGTTTTGACAAGATCCTGGTGATAAGATACACCTCATGATGCAGAAATTACAATTCAATTGCAATATACAGCTCTGGAAAAAAAATAAGAGACCACTTAAAAATTATAAGTTTCTTTGATTTAACCAAATTGAAATCCTCTGGAATATAAACAAGAGGAAGATGGATGATCACAAGCCATCAAACCAACCTGAACTGCTTGAAGTTTTGCTCCAGGAGTGGCATAAAGTTATCCAAAAGCAGTGTGTAAGACTGGTGGAGGAGAACATGTCCATGTGCATAATTTCTAAACTTCTATAACATTATGAATATGAACTTTTTTTTTTTTTGCATTATTTGAGGGCTCTGCATCTTTTTTTTATTTCAGCCATTTTTCATGCTCTAAGTGACAATATATTTATTTGGAATTCGGGAGAAATGTTGTCTGTAGTTTATAGAATAAAACAACAATGTTTATTTTACTCAAGCAAATATCTATAAATAGCAAAATCAGAGAAACTTATTCAGAAACTAAAGGGGTGTTTTATTTTTTTCCAGAGCTGTATAACAATATTGTAAGCCAGGTGATTTTATGTAGTATTTATGTCTTTCAGACATTTTTTTTTTTAGGAAAATTGTAATAGTAATAAAAGAACGCACAATCCCTCGCTTAAACTTATTATCTTTGTGCATCCTGAGACTGTATTTTTGAGACCCCTACTGTTTAGCTTTTTGATTTAAAAGAACTGTCATTGGACCTTGCTTGTTGCAGTGGTATTCCACAAGGTCACTGTGGTGCTGCTATGATATCTTAGGTGGTTGCTGTTATGTTGCATGCTTGCAGGGTTTAAGCCACAGTGTAATAATGTTTGTACAGTGGTATTTCAGGCGGTTACTAGGGTGCAGCTATATCATTGTTGGGCAGTAGCTGTGTCATCTCAGGTGGATGTGAAGTAATTCTTGTTGTACCCTGTGTGGTTGATTGGGTGTTTATAGTATATATCATTGTAACATTTGTAGGATTAAAAAAAATGTTTGAACCCAATTTATTTCTAGAAGAAATAAAATCTGTTTCTATGCATAAGTACGGTGGCCGAGAAAGCCCAACGCAGTGCAAATAGAAAAGCGCTGCAAAAGCACAAAACACATCCATCAAAATTACAACACAGGCACAGCAAATATAAAAACGCGCTGCAAATAGAAAAACGCGCTGCAAATACAACCACAACACAACGGAATTTTCCCGGGGGACCTTAAAAGATGCTGTACCAGCTAAGCTGCGTCTTCAGTAACGTCTCGGACTTCACTATGTGTACAAAGGACAATAAGTGGCAAACAAGGCGTTTTGTGAAGCAGAACTTTTAATAATATGCACACAACCGTGGTAATCACAGGTAATAAACATAACTTACTTTTCAGAAGCTTGTTTGCCACTTATTGTCCTTTGTATACAGCTGGTACAGCATCTTTTAAGGTCCCCCGGAAAAATTCCGTTGTGTTGTGACTCACTTCCATTGTGTTGTGGTTGTATTTGCAGCACGTTTTTCTTTTTGCAGCGCGTTTTTCTATTTGCTGCGCCTGTGTTGTAA
Organism: Astyanax mexicanus; assembly: GCF_023375975.1. Taxonomy (NCBI): domain Eukaryota; kingdom Metazoa; phylum Chordata; class Actinopteri; order Characiformes; family Acestrorhamphidae; genus Astyanax; species Astyanax mexicanus. Next base: position 20,414,426 of record NC_064425.1, read on the forward strand.
TTTTGATGGATGTGTTTTGTGCATTTGCAGCGCTTTTAAATTTGCAATGCGCTGGGCTTTCTCGGCCACCGTACATAAGACATGCATCCAATCAAAAGCTTTACACAAGCCAAAATTTCACAATTGCATCAAACATTCTGAAGTTAAAATCCTTATCTCTCATCTCTGGTAGATTTTAGGAGGACATTGACATTCATATTTGGTATTTCTGGTATTTATGTTTCTGACGATCACATACAGTACGATGATTGTACATGACCTTCAGGATAATTTAGTAATGTGCTGAACATTTAGACATGATATATGGGAGACATTGAAATTTCATTGTAGACAGTAGAGATGGTGATTGATGGCCTTCTACAGTAGAACAGCATCTGTTAATGAATTGAATAAGATTACTTCATTAAACTGACATGCTTAAGTGAAGTTGAAGAAACTGCGTGAAGACTTAACCGAGAACTAAGTCCCTGATGATGGACCATGATGTTCTTTGTACAAGGCCAGTCCTATAAATATTCATTAATTCTGAGCAACATTAGCCTTTCTGGGCATTGACTTGATCTATCAGAGTGCGTGGTGTGTGGGTGTGTGTAATGTTTGATGCCATAAGCGCACAGTGTATTGCGTTCACTGGTTCGGGTGTTCATGTTGTAAGGCCCGTTTGTGTTTTGGTTTGCATTCATATTCAGCAGTCTAGAAGGAATTTGCATCTCCATTCAAACAAAGAGACCCCAAGGAAATGACCTCTCTTTGGCATTTGGGTACTGTACGTCACATCCACGTGTTGTGTGTCTGATACTGAACCACACTTTTCAAGTCATTTCAGCTTAATTGCGACATAGCCTCCCACACGCTATGAACTGTCTGTCAGTGTAAAAGTCCTTTTAAAACCTTGTTTTCTAAAATTTTATTTGCAAAACTGTTCTCAGGGGTGTAAGACATTATCAGTATATCAAGGTATCTATACAATATATACAGTGCCCTCCATAATTATTGGCACCCCTGGTTAAGATGTGTTCTTTAGCTTCTCATAAATTGAGTTTTGTTCAAAATAATATAGGACCACGATGGAAAAAAAGAGTAAAATACAACCTTTAACTCAAGTGAATTTATTCAGTAGGAAAAAAATCCCACATTAAGAAATAATTATTTAACATCAAATCATGTGTGCCACAATTATTAGCACCCCTGATGTTAATACTTTGTACAACCCCCTTTCGCCAACAAAACAGCACCTAATCTTCTCCTGTAATGTTTCACAAGATGGGAGAATACAGAAAGAGGGATCTTTGACCATTCCTCTTTGCACATTCTCTCTAAATCATCCAACGACCTGGGTCCTCTCCTCTGCACTCTCCTCTTCAGCTCACCCCACAGGTTTTCAATGGGGTTGAGGTCTGGGGACTGAGATGGCCATGGGAGGAGCTTGATTCTGTGTGCGGTGAACCATTTCTGTGTAGATTTGGCCACATGTTTAGGGTCATTATCTTGCTGAAAGACCCAGTGACGACCCATCTTCAGCTTTCGGGCAGAAGCCACCAGATTTTGTTTTAAAATGTCCTGGTATTTTAGAGCATTCATGATGCCATGCACCCTAACAAGGTTCCCAGGGCCTTTAGAACAGAAACAGGCCCACAGCATCACTGATCCCCCGCCGTATTTCACAGTGGGCATGAGGTGCTTTTCTGCATACTCAGCTCTTGTGTTATGCCAGACCCACTTAGAGCATTTGTTGCCAAAAAGCTCTATCTTTGTTTCATCTGACCAAAGCACACGGTCCCAGTTGAAGTCCCAGTACCGCTTAGCAAACTCCAAACGTTTGCGTTTATGATTGTGAGTGAGAAATGGTTTCTTCCGTGCATGCCTCCCAAACAGCTTGTTGGCATGTAGATAGCGCCTGATGGTTGTTTTGGAGACTTTGTGACCCCAAGAAGCTACCATTTGTTGCAATTCTGTAACAGTGAGCTTTGGAGAACTTTTTATTTCTCTTATCATCCTCCTCACTGTGCGTGGTGGCAAAATAAACTTGCGTCCTCGTCCAGGCTTGTTTACCACTGTTCCAGTTGTTTTAAACTTCTTAATAATTCCTCTGACAGTAGATATGGACAGGTGTAGGCGAGTAGCGATTTTCTTGTAGCCATTGCCTGACTTGTGAAGGTCAACACACATCTGCCTCACTTGAATGGTATGTTCCTTTGTCTTTCCCATGTTGAAGATAAATGGCCTCTGTGTCACGTCATATTTATACCCCAGGGAAACAGGAAGTTGTGAATTACTAATTAAATGTTCCTACATACTCTGATCAACTTCGTAAACTACTGTAGAAGTGACAGAAATACTTTTATTAAATTTATTTTCTAAGAATTGTTAGGGGTGCCAATAATTGTGGAACAGGTGATTTTATGAAGAATAATTCTTCTTCTTAGTCAGGGATTTTATTTCCCCCTTAAAATTTACTTGAGTTAAAGGTTGGACTTTCCTTTTTTTTCCCCATCGTGGTCCTATATTATTTTGAACAAAACTCAATTGCCAAGGGGTGCCAATAATTATGGAGGGCACTGTATATTGTATTAATTCTCAAAAACACAGTATTGAGATTTAATTAATGTTGTTTTTTTTTATAATCCATAACAGGTTTCCAAAAACTTAATGAAATATGCAACACTGCTCTGAAAAAAAAAATAAACATTTAAAAATGATGAGTTTCTTTGATTTGATCAAATTGAAAACCTCTGAAATGTAATCAAGAAGAAGATTGATGATCACAACCATCAAACCAAGCTAAACCGCTTGAATTTTTTGCACTAGGAGTGGCATAAAGTTATCTAAAAGCAGTGTGTAAGACTGGTGGAGGAGAACATGCCAAGATGCATGAAAACTGATAATTATTATTGTTGATTTCTAAATTCTTAAAACTTTATGAATATGATCTTGTTTTCCTTGCATTATTTGAGGTCTGAAAGATCTGCTTCTTTTTTATTTTTATTTTAGCCATTTCTTTTTTCTTCGAATAAATGCTCTAAATGACAATATTTTTATTTGGAATTTGGGAGAAATGTTGTCTGTAGTTTATTTGCATATAGCATCACAATATTTTACAGTGCATCAAATTGTAAATCCAGTATCCTATGTATTGTTTCGCAAGGTTCTTGCTCATACAAAGCCCTAGCTAGTATCTACCATTGTCTTAGAGGAACTCTCAAAGTTCTCACACAATAATTAGCTTATTTCTTTTTTTTCCCTCCTTCTAATGATAACAATGATTTGTAAATTTTCTTGTGTTTTTTCTGTTTTACAGGTAGTATTTCCCTTGTAACGCCGTCCAACTACAGTCCTGCCACCAAGATTACTTTAGGAGCAGTAAATTCCAATGTGGGAGCACAGACGGTGAGCTTTCTACCTACCACAGTCTGTCATGCACACACAGTAGAAGTTTAAAGGGGACATAATGCATTGCATAGTTTTTTTTATTTATACTTGGGTCTCGACTGCACCTGTACACACTCCAAGCACGAATAATTCATCCATCCATTTTCTGTGAGTTAATTAAAAGAGTCTGGTGTTGCATGCTTCTTTAAGCCATTTGAATGGCTCCCTTATTGCAAAGTCATAATAAGGAAACATACAAAGAACCACATTGGCACCACCCCTTTCTAGTCAACCCCCACCAGAGACCACCAACTACATCAGATGAGTATTTGACCATTCTGGTCAATTTGGTTCAGACAGTACACAGCAGAATTGCCCGGCAGACTTTGTCTGAGGGAGGGATCTGTGGCAAGTCATGGTGGGTCTGTGGAAATTCAACAGATGAAGGAAATGTAAGAGAACACATGGAAAAAGCCAGGTGTATGTGAACATGTAAAGAATATGATGACGGAACAATGCAGGCATGGGTCTTAGTAGCGTCACAGATATACTGCTGCTACTCTGTTTCTTAATTTGATATTTGATATATATTGGGCCTTTAGCCAAATCTAAACATTTAGCCAGTTATTCACTTCACTGTATAATTGCTGTGAATAAATACAGGAGGAAGGCTTGGATTGAGATGGTTCCATAACCACCTTATGACCACCTTCTTGTTTCTACACCCATTTGTTGTAGTTAGTTCTTGTGATCTGTTCTTCCAGTGCACTCCTGCCTCCTGCATTGCACTGTATGACCAGAAGGTGGCAGTCACACATTATGGTTTCTGATGCTGCACTGCCTGCACTCCAAGCCCAGCTTCCTTCTTAATACAGGCTGTGCGTGTGTGCGATGCTGAGTTGAGTCACTGAATTATGCATGTGTGCTCTCAGTGGAAGATGAGAGCAGGGAGTGCTGGGTAAGCAGGAGGAGAAAGGTGAGTGAACAGCAGAGGTCAGTGGGGTTCTCCGGGATGAGCGAAGCGATGGAGAAGCGGCAGGATGGAAATGTGGAGTGGGGAGAGGAGGTCAGGAAGGACATCCAGAACAAGAGGTGTAAAGGAGGTGGCTGAGCTCTGAAAACGGGGGTACTTGGGATTGGAGGAGGAGGAGGAGGAGGTGGTGGAGAAGAAGAGAACCCCTCGAGCCCTGGTTAATGGAGAACAGAGAGCACTGTGTGTCTCTCACTCCATTAATGAGCTCGTTAGTGAGTTTGCAAGGACATGCGTGACTTCCCATTCACAAATCTGTGCAACGTAGAGCCTTCCCAGCAGCACGGCCCTCACACATCGGCCTACTGTACACAAATATGCAAATAGATGCGGGGAGGGGCAGTGAAAGATGAAACAGGCCCAGAACATTGCAGTACATGGCAGGATGGAGGAACACAGCAGTGAAAGGGAGCAAGGGCAGAGGGAGGAAGGTAGGGAGAGAGGGAGGGAGGGAGAGAGAGAGAGGGAGGGAGGAGGGGGAAGGCACGCAGTATAAAAATGATTGATGACCTGGTTTACCTTAGCTTGTCATTGGTAGGCCAGTGACCCTGGAGGCTAGTGTATTAAATCATGAGTGATATATCCAGTACATAAAGAGACAATGACTGACGATACTGGTGTACTAAGGTGTTTATATGTGTGTGTATGCATTCATATCTTCTCAATTTTTGTAATTCAGTTCAAAATATGAAACTCATATTATATAGATGTATTATATATAATACTGTGTACCAACACCAGCAGATGACATGGCTCTCCAAACCATCACTGACCATTAGTAAATTTTACAATTAATTTGGAAATCAAGGGACCAGAGTACATCAAGTCCAAAGTCAATGGAGTGTTTTTCCACTATATCTTTCAGCACTTTATACTTCCCTCTGCTGGTAACTTTTATAGAGATGCAGATTTCATTTTCCAGCAGGACTTGGCACACTGCCAAAACTACTAATTGGTCTTATTTAATATTCAAATTTTCTGAGACACTGATTTTGGGGTTTTCGTAGCCATAATCATAAACAATAAAATAAACGCTTAATATAAACTGTGTGTAATACATCTATATAATATGAGTTTCACATTTTAAACTGAATGACTGAAATAAAATAACTGTATATACAGTATATACAGAAAAATTAAAAGACCACTTCAGTTTCTGAATCCGTTTGTCCGTTTTTTGCTATTTATAGGTGTATTTTATTTATAGGTATATGTTTGATTGAACATTGTTGTTTTATTCTGTAAACTACCGACAGCAGATCTCACGAATTCCAAATAAAAATTTGCAGAAATGAGAAATGGCTGAAATAAAAAAGATGCAGAGCTTTCAGAACTCAAATAATGCAAAGAAAAGTTCAGAAATCAATATTTGGTGGAATAACCCTGGGTTTTAATCACAGTTTTCATTCATCTTGGCATGTTTTTCTCCACCAGTCTTACACACTGCTTCTGGATACTTTTATACCACTCCTTGTGCCAAAAATCAAGCAGTTCATTCATCGTTATCCATCTTCATCTTGATTATATTCCAGAGGTTTTCAATTTGGTAAAATCAAAGAAACTCATAATTTCTAAGTGATCTCTTATTTTTTTCAAAAGCTGTATATGTATACATAGTATACTAATATACTTTTATACTTAGCTACTTACGTAGATACATGCGTAGCTACTTATTATGCACACTGTTAACATTACCAACATATGTGACCAAAACTTAAAACCTGAAGAATGCTGGAATCTACTATAGTAGTAATATCGTTATTGTAATAGAAGATTAGCAGCCACCTGTTCATTACATGTACAGTGTGTATATAATCTACAGGCTTCACTACACCATGACTAGTCCACAGACTTAAAAGACCTGAGTTATATGTGCCACCATTAACTAACCTAAATGCCTCTTCCAGTGCCCCCATACCTGTAATAAACAGTCTTAACTTCCTCGCATGCCTAAAAAATGGGATAAGTTGCATACATTGCTGGCACAGATATGCAAATACACACACACAACTTGACTAGTCCTTGTTGTCAATACAATAGGACTCTCTGGAGCAGGTAAACATGAACCTGTTGACACCATGCCCAGTATGCAAAATACCAGGCGTGGGCTAAAGAGGCATACAGCCCACCAGCATTGCTCTGGAATCAGGCTGCTTCATCCTTTTACCTTTGTCCTTATAAGTTACAGTATGTTATGGTATGTATGGGTTAAAAGGCCCCAGTTGCTATTTTTAACGTGAGATGTTCTCATCCTCCTCTTCTCTCTGCTTGTAGATTATAAGCACGCCTCAGAGAGTGGCTCATCCAGGAAGCATCCTCATCAGCAGCCCCTTCACACCACACACTACACCTGCTACTATGGTAACACAAGGACGCCCACCAGAAGGCAACGAATGGACACCAGGGTGAGTGCGGCCCCTTCCCCCACTTTGACAAGGCCACTGGTGGAATTCCCAGTGGTATGCGATGAAGGTCACAGTGGTATTTCTAATGGAATAGTTGATGGAGAATGCTGAGAAATGATGCCTCGCGGAATCTGACCTCAGATCACCTGTTCATAGCAATTCTGCAATCACTTCAGTATTGCAATCCAGTTTGTGTTGACAGCAACACTTTCTATAAATGTTATGTCTATGTAAGACTCCAAAACCTTCTTAACAAATTTACAAAAAAAAATTAAAATGCATCATAAACAGGGCTATCAATATATTTATTTATAATAATTCAGTAAACACTGTGCTGATAAAATGTTGTTAATCAAAATCATAATTATGCGGGCACAAAAAAAATCTGCTCAAGTCATCCTTTAAGTACTTTTATCCACTCATGAATTATAATTATTGTGAATGTTGTAATAGCATATGGTCATTTATTATGTATTCTAGCATGTTTTTGTTTGCTCCAAGTAAAGTGAGAGACTTTCACAGTGTGACAAGATTATTAATGATAGAGACGGTACCAGTTGAAGTTTGGACACCATAAATTCAGTGGTTTTCGTTATTTTAAAATGTGTTGGGTTGTAGATTAATACTAACTATGGAGAAATCCTTGAGTAAACAAAAAAATACATCTCTGGAAAAAAAAACAGACCACTTCAGTTTCTGAATCAGTTTCTTTAGAGCATTTCTTTGCAGAAAATGAGAAATGGCTGAAATAACAAAAAAGGCGCAGAGCTTTTAGACCTCAAATAATGTAAAGAAAACAAGTTCATATTCATTAAGTTTTTAGAGTTCAGAAATCAATATTTGGTGGAATAACCCTGTTTTTTAATCACAGTTTTCATGCATCCTGGCATATTCTCCTCCACTAAGTAAAGAAAAATAACTTGTGAAAAAGCGCAGTCTTTTCCCTCAAGTGCAGTTGCAAAAACTATCAAAAATGGTATAATGAAACTGGCTCTCATCAGGAGCACCACAGAAAAGGAAGAACTAGAGTTACCTCTGTTGCACACGAATGTCTCATGAATGCATTCTTCTCAGCCACACACAGTGTTTCCTGTTGTTAGGTGGTTCTGGATATTGATGAAAGAGAAGTGCTCCACTCTGAATCTAATTGAAGAGGCTTGAATGTTTTTTCTCGCTTGTTTGTTTAATACTTGGTTTCTCAATCTCTCTATCTTTTCTAGAAACAAGAAAAGGACACATGACTTTATAGACTCCTATTACTCTGATCGGTAAGTGGAAGCTCATATCCACCCACTGAGACCACGACTAGATTTTTAGACTCTTATAGACTCCAAGTCGCTGAAGGCCTGTGGTTTTACAGGCCCAGTCAAGCTTCTCAGCAACCACAGGTTTATTAAACATTTAAAAGAAAGTGCTTAGTACTGTCATGGAAGGCTCTGCATGTGGTGGGCTAAGAGCAGTGACGCCAGATTTAGTACCCATACTTTAAGGGAGAAATATATATATAAGTATAAACATTTGGCTTTTAGGAAATGTCTAAAGTTTTATTTGTGAGCAGAATGTGAGTAGCAATCTCTGCTGTTTAGTTTATGCAACTTGTAAGTTATCCTAAGAATGTAAATAAATCTGTGGTGCTGACTGTATAGTAAGCATATTGTGTACATTAGTTCATATGAAATAATAAAAATACTTAATTTGCTATGATTAGCTTGTGTTTCATACAATCATACCAGCTGCATTCTAAAGCTTTGGTTGGAACTAAGGTTGTTCTTGTAAAGAACTTTTGGTACATAGACTAGAAATGCAGCCTATATTCAAAGTAATTGGGGGCACAACACATCACTCTTAGCCCCAGTTACCCACAAAAATATATTTTCATAATTGTTATATTAATTTCGGTGACATGAAAAAGCAAGATGCACAATGCAGTGGGCTGCATGTTTACCTACTAGTTCCCCTACATGGGATGAAGCGCTAGCTAATATCACCCTGGCTTACTGGAGCACTCAGGGTTCCTTGTTGTAGTGCTGTTGGGTGGTATTAGCTGCTAATCGCTAGCGGTTAGCCGCTTATGCTCCAGCCGCTAATGCTCCAGCCGTAGTGCTGGAGAAATTTGGGAATCTAAGCTTTACTGTAAATAAACAGAAGGGTGTTACTAACCCAATAAATAGCTTTCAGGAGAGAAATCTGTTTAGATTAACATATATATAACATATGGTATTACAGGATCTGGGAGTAACATAAGCGGTGCAGATAGCACAAACGTTCTTGTGTTGATGTGGCTTTTGTGCCCTCTCACCCAGCATTTGTTTTAAAAAACAAAATTCAGTTTGCTTATACCAGGGGTGTCCAAACTTTTTTTGTTGGGGGCCAGAAGGAGAAATATATTTGAAGTCACGGGCCACACTCTGTAATAAAACAAATAATGAAATATACCACTTTAAATAATACTTTTTACTGATTATTTCATTTACACACCATTTTACTTGACTTACTATCTTTATCTTTGACAGTGTTGTGTAAACTAAGATTTTTCAAATTGATGTTTAATTTCATGATGTCTCTTAATATTAAACTCTTTAATTAAGGCAACTTTTAGACTCTTTGCCCCGTTTTTCTGCGCTAGAAATGCGCACCCTCTCCACTTTTAGACTCTTTGGCCCGTTTCTATGCGCTAGAAATGCGCACCCTCTCCTCTTTTAGACTTTTTTGCCCCGTTTTTCTGCGCTAGAAATGCACACCCTCTCTGCTTTTAGACTCTTTTCCCGTTTCTGACACCTAGCGTTCAAACTTTGAATCTCACATTATAAAACCCGGCTTAACAGCGGGCCAACTTTCATTCTATTTCTAAAATACCTCGCGGGTGGCTCCACAAAAGAAAACGGGCCGCAAATGGCCCGCGGGCCGTAATTTGGACACTGCTGGCTAATAGTGTTATAGATATTTTCAGTACTATATATGACCTTAAATTGAAAAAATAAATCAAGAACATTTCTCTACTGATCCTACGTCTTTGTGTTGCTTCAAAACTGCTTCAAATGTGAACACCAGTAATCCGCAATATTCTTCTTATCATTAAACTCTCATAAACCCCGACTCCCTGCTAATAAGTGTGTGCTTATTTGTGTTGCAGGGATGGACTGTGTTCGAGTGACTCCTCTTCAAGGTACATAAACTCTCTCCATGCTCTGCTCTTTACTGGCTGTATTGATCTGTACTCTTCTGCACAATGCTGCATGGTAGGATGTAAGTGCTAAAGGAAAAGGAGAAAAAAGCAAATCATTTCTTGGTTTTAGAGAGGAGACAAAGAGAACACAGACACCCATGAGAGAGTGACCATTTACTAATGAAAGTGAGTGACTGAGCCTGTGTGCGTATATGTGTCACTTCTATACCCAGTAGGATTTATGATGCTCAGCTGCTTTGTAGGATTGCTGAGGAGCACAGCTGCAGAGCCATTTGGCTTTTCCTTTTTTCTTTTTTTTTTAACTGCTGTCTCAGTGCAGTCTTCCTTCCCACACATCCAAACCACACCACGCAGTGACTCATTATATATCTCATGAAAAAAGGAAAGCAATTTGTGCTAAAATATACACTACATGTATATATTTGTGCGCTAATTCAGGTTGGATATTTTTGACATGGCTATTGTAGCTAATATTTAATATTCATTTGCTTGTGGAATCAATTTTATTAGAGCAGAAATGAGCATTATTATTTTTTAGGGACTATATTTGACTTAAATATTAATTATCTTAAATATTTTTACATTACTTACATCTATTTTTATTTATTATATTACCATATTTTTGTAATAGACTCAATGTCTATCAATTAATTTTAAGGCACAGATAGTTGTCTTATTTACTTGTGCACGATTCAAATACATGACACAGTGCCTAATCATGGGTCCAATTAAATTGGATAAGGTGCTATGCTGTAATTTAAGCTTTTTTGGTTGAAATCTTGTCTACAATAATCATGGAATTGTATTAGAATTTTGAATTATAGTCCAACAGCCATTTTTAATAAGACTAAGTTGTGTCTCAAGTCACAACGAGTTAATGCTAGTCTGAGTCAAGTCTAGAATCTCTAAATCGCTAAATCTAATGGTCTCAGAAAGGCTGAGTTGAGTATTGCATCTCTTGATGCAAGGCTGAGTTGGGTCTTTAGTCTCCAGCTGAAAGTTTGAGTCAAGTCTTAAGTCTCTGATTGCTAGTTTGAGCCGAGTAGTAAATCTCTAGCTGCTAATTCAGGTCAGGTCTTGAAGTCTCAGGGTGCTAGCCTGAGGTAAATTTTGAGTCTATTGGTGAAAGTCAAACGTTGGATCTTTAGGTGCTGGTTCGAGTCAATTGGTGAATCTGTAGCAGCTAGTTTGAGTCAGATCTTGTATTTCTAGGTGCTAGTCTGGGTCAAGTCTTGTGTCTCGGGGTGTGAGGCTGAGTTGAGTTGCCAATCTATAGCTGCCATGAGTCATGAGTGTCTAGGTGCTAGTTTGAGTCAAATGGTGAATCTGTAGTGGCTAGTTTGAGTCAGATTTTGTGTTTCTAGGTGCTAATCTGGGTTGAGTCTTAAGTCTAACGGTGCAAGTCTGAGTTGAGTCTCAAGTTTCTAGGTGTTAGTCTGAACCTAGTCTTGCATCTCTGAGTGTGAAGGGGAGTTGAGTCATTAATCTCTAGCTGCTAGTCTTAGTCATGTCATGAGTGTCTGGGTGCTAGGTTTGAGTTGAATGTACACTTCTAGATTCAAAGTTGTCAGTTCTTGTGTTTTTAGCTGTTAGTACAAGTTGAGTCTTGAATCTCGAGGTGCTAGTTTCAGTCGGTTATTGTGTTTTTAGGTGTTAATCCAAGTCGAGTCTTGAATCTCTAGCTGCTAGTTTGCATTAGTTCTTGTGTTTTTAGGTGTTAGTCCAAGTCGAGTCTTGAATCTCTAGGTGCTAGTTTCAGTTGTTTTTTGTGTTTTTAGGTGCTAATCCAAGTCGAGTCTTGAATCTCTAGCTGCTAGTTTGCGTTAGTTCTTGTGTTTTTAGGTGTTAGTCCAAGTCGAGTCTTGAGTCTCTAGGTGCTAGTTTGAGATGAGTCTTGAGCTGTTAGACTGAGTCAAGTCACCACTATCTAGGGGTAAATCCGTGTTGAGTCTGTGGGTGCAAGTCTAAGTTCAGTCTTGAATCTCTAGGTACTAGTCTGAGTAAAGTCTTGAGTCAAGCCTCTAGATGCTTGCTCAGGTTGAGTCCTTAGTAATTGGGTGCTAGTTTGATTTGAGTCTTGAGTATCTATATAGATGTCTGAATCGATTCTTGAGTGCAAGTCTAAGCCTTGAGTCGTTAACAATGGGAAATTGAGAAAAAGATAAGATGTCATCTTAACAAAATGTAAAGCATGTACCCCAAATTCTTTTAGTTTTACATTTATTCTGTCCCAGTAAATCTGAATAGCAAGCTTCTGCACTTTTCCCCCATATACTAATGAAGTTCTGAGAATATAAGCTGTTAAAGAGTAGTTACTATAGTATACTGTATAATGCTTTAGAAACGGGGTTCATCCAAATATCCCCAAAAAAATATGGAGAGCCTCTGAGGTTGGTCAGCGTTCAATGAGACATTTAATGAGTGATTTAACTAATTTGAATATTGCAGACCTCAGTGAAGTTGGTGATGTATAGGCCAGTGTCTCCATTAGACTGTGTGGCGTTAGTGTTGGTTTGTAGTTTGTGCAGCCAGTGACACTTCCTGATGAATGTGTGCCCTGCTGACGTCTTGCAGAGGTGTGCTGATTTATAGAGTAGTGGGGAGGCGGAATGGTGGAGTGCATGGTGTGGAGCATGAGGCGTTTTGTGGATAGTAAATTTTTAAAGATTCTATTTCTGCAGGCCATCCTCAGCATCCTGTGAATTATTTACTGCATAGTAAGAGTGAGCAGAAACTGACCCTATTTACCCCATCTACACACTTACAAATACATACACACACACAACCATAAACTTGCATTCATTTTCTCACACACACACATACACTCACCGAAGTGCTGTGTTGCTGAAGCTGCAGGTCTCTTCCTCATGCACACACTCAGCTTTATACTGCAGTGCTGAGCTTTCGAGTGAGCTTCCTTCTCGTAAGGATGGGCAGCATGAAGACAGGTTATTTATTTTGTGGTAGATAATAGCATGTTCTGCTTTTGTTAAGAGTATGATTGGTATCATCAGTATGTCTAGAGCAGTAAACGACTGAGTGTGTCATAAGGTAAAGGCAAAAGCAGAGCCTGAACACACCCATTACTGTGTAGTACCTGAATAAACTGCATAATAACAGGTAGCTTAATGAAAGGCGCTTATATTAAGCAATGACATTCTATGCAAATACTGGATAAATAAAATGCACAATTTTATAGCTTTTTGCAATGTTTTGCAGAAACAAAAATTCACTATAGTTTAATATCATGGGTTCAAGATTGAGTTGAGTTTAGAGTTTCTAGGTGAAGTTCAAGTCAAGTTGAGTGTTGAGCCTTTGGATGCTAAAGTGAGTCCAAACCAAGGCTTGACTACGGGTTTAGTCTTGAGTCTCTGGTTGTTAGAACTGCAACGATTAGTCAATATAATCGACAATGTTGATTATTTAAATTTGTCGACGGCAAATTTCGGCAAATTGTTGAATAATCGTTAATTTGTAACAGTACCGCATTACGCAAAGTGTTGGGGACAAACACAATGGGATATGGGTAAATGCCTCACTTACAAAGGTTACGCTTAACTTAGTCTGAGTCTCCAAAAGTGCCCAAACACAAAAAATTACACATTTAATCACTAAATATTAGAACTTTCCACGTTTAAACAACATCCAGACATTTAAATGCCTTTTAATTCTCATGTTCAACTGTTTCTATAATTTTTAGAGATGGAGGATATGGCAGAAATAATTGTTGACTAATCGAAAAAATAATCATCAGATGAGTCGACTACCAAAATAATTATTAGTATGCAAATCTGGAGAGAACTGAGTCTTGAGACTCGGAGACTAGTCCAAGCTTAATCTTGAGATTCTTAAACTGGAGGGGTAGGGGGAAGGAATTCTCCATGATAAGCATTAAAAAAAAACTTGTAGTTTGTCTCAGTAGCTCGTTAACTTTCCTATTCCACCTTAAATGTTGCAACAGACGGCAGGGGCTGCAGGCGGAACAGAAAAATAAAATAAAATGAAAGCTAATGAAAGCTAATTTCAACTCCCCATCACAGAGGAATTACGGAATGGACAATAATAATTCATTTCTGCACCATCTCCCCCCTTTCTGAAGACATACAATAAAGCCCTAAAGTTAACTAGTTAAACAGCAGCCAGCTAGTTTACAGTTTTAGCTGCTCCTGATGTCGTATCGGGTGCTTGAATGGTTCTCCCAATTCTTAGGGTGGAGGATTTCACCCCTTCCCCTCGTAAATCTGTTCCAAGGGAAAGGGTTACTCTCATAAAGAAGGGGTAGGGGTAAGTAGTTGGGCCAAGGGGTGAAATGAGATTGGGCTGAACTGCTAATCTGCGCCAAGCCTCAAGTCTTGGTTGGTGCTACTAGTGTTTTCTGCATCTTGAGCTTCTAAGTGCACTCAAAAAATAAGTATTACCGCTTCCTTTTTTTTTCGTTCCAATTTGTTTTGTGTCTTACTGACATCAGAAGCCTAATTTGTTATACATCATGTCGTGGGAACTTGTCTAAGTGCTGTGATGTAATACCTTCGCCATGCTGCCTGTCACACACACTCGCACACACTCGCACACACTCAAACACACACATGCTCTGCTTCCTTTCTTTCCACCTTTTTGCTGCACACTGAAAGACTTTCTTTCTTCCCCCTCCCCCCTCTCTGAGACTGCAGTTCTCTTCACTTCTTTACAGGAGGAGAGAGAGAGAGAGAGTGTGTGTTTGAGTGAGAGAGCATGAGAGAGAGATTCAGTACTGTTGCTACGGAGAAATGTGTGCTTGTGTGCACTCATACATTCTCTCTCTCTCTCTCTCTCTCTCTCTCACACGCACTCACGTTTGAGAGTGCGCACACAACTCCCCTCCCTCTCTTCCTCTGTCTCTTCTCTTCTCTTCTGTTTCTGATCACACTTTAAATGCCCTTCCTCTTGCACTACCTCATACATGGCTGCCATTTACTTCTTCTCATTATGGCCAATACTCTGCTCTCGGCATCTGGAACTAATCTGCGCTGACAATTGGAACCCCAAGCTGCCACTGTGAAACACCCCCAACCCCCACCCTCCACTCCTCCATTCAGCACACTGAGCACCACTATTATAATTAACTGCTCACTGCAGTGCTGCGTTTTAGATTTACACTACCCTAACGTGAGAGAGAGACAGAGAGAGAATGAGAGAGAGAGAGTGTGATGAGATGAATATGAATGGATTTGCCCTCTCATATATATGTATATGTATCTTTTACATCTCAAACTCTGCTTGTTTTGAGCAGAAACAGTTCATAAAGCTTTGTTGTCAAGCATTATGTTCATTTTAGAAACTCTATAGCCTAAATTATTTGTCTCAACAGGTAAAATAATTACATTTTTGGAAATTGCTGCCATAAATACAAGTGGTTCACTGATATTGTATTTGAAAGTGAATTCAGCCTGAAGTAACTACTCCTATGAACAAACATAACATTCCAACAGGCAATTTAATATAATTCATAGCATAGCTAACCTGCTTTCAAACACAATACACAATACAATGAGTGTTATTAAACACCATATAACTTCCATCGATGACAGAAGCCTGTGGACTGAGACTAATATTAGAGTACTATTACATAATATAACACAAATATGGCTTAGGTTATTCAGCATAATGCAGTTCCAGCAAGAGAGCTAGTGGAACTACACCAATGTTCCATAGTGCATTAGTAGCGGAACTCCGACTTGGGAGTGACATATAACAATAAGCATATGGCATAACCCTTAACAATATAAGTAGGTTTGATTATCAATACCAATATAAGTTGTAGCAGTGTAAGTAGAATCAATCATCATGTTTCCCTGTCATTGGAATATTAAAATGTTTTTAAAAGTTAGCACTAGTGCTGAGTTATTATGGCCTAAAAAAATCTTAGATTTTTTTATTGATTTTAATAGATTTCCCCTCTTCTAAAAATCAGAGCCGGTTAGGTAAGACAGACAAACACTTTAGAAATAAGGATATTTTAGGTTAAAAAGATAAAATGTCTGTATGTAAAATTATGATTACTCCATTTTAAAACTCACATTAAAACTGTAATTCAAATTAATCTAATTAATTGTGAACATCTTCCAGCACTAGTCTGCACTATACCTTAAGCATCATATTGCTGTATTATGAAGCATGGGTTGCATTTGCTTTGCCTTTTAAATTGCGTATTTGTGGAGAATTATCTTGATTTATTTATATCCTTGATTATCCTGTGTTGAAAGCCCACTGAGCTTATTTTAGACTCCTGAAGATGGCTAGCGCCGTAGCTAAACTGGGCATCAGGGGAAAACAGACTCAAAAGAGAATGTCTAAGAAACGTCACTGAAGAGGAAGAAGCTATAGTTAGAAAATGAGCACATCTATGTGCACAGAAAAGCCTGCCTCAGGTAGAAAATAGCATCTCCCCCTCCTCCCATTTAATGTGTGCTAACATTCACAACCAGTGGATATAATAATTTTTTTCAGGCAGGTTCTTGTGAAGTGATATATTCTGTAATCCGTGACTACCCGTGTGTATAAGCACAGACTATTGCTTTCCTCCTCTGTCAGACCTCCGTTTTCCTCCTACCTGTGTTCTCTCTGTGCCGTTTGTTGGCTTTCTCTGCAGGATATGTGCCTAGAACACAATCACCCACAGCACGTGTAGCAGTATGCTGTGGGTCAGCAGCAGTGGAGCTAAAAGAAACAGACTAAACTTGACTAGTAGGGTGAATTTTCAGGGTTTCAGGGAGGGTAGTCTTTGTTTAGTCTTTGTTCACTATTCAGTATACTCCAAAATATGTGTTTGAGAGAGTGAGTGTGAGTATGTGCGTTGTGAAAGTATCTGCATTTTCTGAATATTCATGAAGGTCAGCATTTTGTGTTTTCAGACACATAGCCCTTGAAACAAGGTGTGAAATTGTATTTGTGATGAATTTTAATTTCCCTTTTTATTCAGCATACCAAACTGGTATATACAGGTGGAGCAAGAATTTATGTGAGCCATATTCATATTCGTATAAGTAGGGTTGAACGCAGGGTATAATAGGGTAGGGTTTATTTGAAATCGCGATTTGAATGGATGTGATTTTTTTTTATCACAGGAGCTGTGATTTAAATTAACCAATAGCCTGCAAGTGTGTGTGAAGACCAGCCTGTTTTTTTATGTGTGCTGTGATGTCACTGCGTTTGTAGTCCGTAGAGCGCTGGGGATTGTAGTCTTTGAGCTCACAGTCACTCACATGCTTAGCAGGAATTGTTTTTTTTCCTTGAAATGAAAAATAAATACATAAAAAAAAAAAAATATATATATATATATATATATATATATATATATATATATATATATATATATATATATATATATATATGTGTGTGTATGTGTGAATATATTTAAATATATATATTTATATATATTTTATATTTAAATACATTTTATAAATTGTATTATTTTATAAATAAATAAATGTAATAGAATAGCAGGATTTTTTTCCTTGAAATGAAAAATAAATACATTTAATAATACATTTTATATATATTTTATGTTTAAATACATTTTATAAATTTTATTATATAATAAATAAAATAAATTTGATAGAATAGCAGGATTTTTTTTCCTTGAAATGAAAAAAAATACATGTAATAATACATTTTATATATTTTTTATGTTTAAATACATGTTATAAATTTTAAGTTAAAAAATTTAATGGCTTAAAAATAATCACAATTTAAATGGCAAATGCAATATTCTGTGGAAAATTCGCAATTAGGTATTTTGCCCAAATCATGCAGCCCTACATATGAGTGCCACACCCTGTGCCACACCCTATTTGTGGGTGGTGGACCATTTCTCTACACAAAAGTAAACCAACAAAGTTGTAGTTCTTGGTCAGTGGTGGGCCTTTGTGTTCCTTTTCCAGTGAAAGATTGAGTAGAGGGTAGCTGACGAATTTTACAGCATCAGATGGGCTACATACTTTAATATGTGTAATATTCAATTCAAGGAGATTTTATTGTCATTCGCATCACATGTGGTACATGAGGTGGAACGAAATTGTGATCTCACAAGCCAGTTTACACCCAAGAGCTGTTGTTAAAATAGATAATGTAGATAAAATAGATAACAAAATAAAGAACACAATAAAAAGAGAATAGAACAAAAATAGATAAAGATAAATACACAAAAAAATAAAAAGGGAGAGTAGGCAGGTAGCAGCAACATGAAGTCCAGCGTGCAAGTTTGCTATAGCAGCATGATAATGTGAATACACGGTCTCACACTCCTAGCCAACTACAAGGTGGAAATGTGAGACTCTAACAAGTAACTGTCTACAATAAACAAATCCAGCAGCTTAATATAATGTATATATCTGTTTCCTATCTCTTTCTTTCTCTCTCTGCAGTAAAAGGATGAAGAAAACTGATAAGAATGGGAAGGGTCTCAGGCACTTTTCTATGAAGGTGTGTGAGAAGGTGCAGAAGAAAGGCACTACATCGTACAACGAGGTGGCAGACGAACTGGTGGCCGAGTTTGCCCATGCCAACCTGATGCACACAAATTCAGTGAGTAGCACTTTCACAAAAAGAGGGCAGTGAATTGGTGAAGGCCTTGCATATATTGGTGTGTAAGTTTTGAGGTGCTATCTTGTGAGTGAGGCTCTGTACACTAGCAAGTATTCAGCGAGACCTGGTTGTGGGCCATTCCATTTTCATTTAACAATCCTGTGTGTAAACATCATAGAAAGCATTACCACCATAGTGGACAGCACAGTGGGTGGCAATGATTGTGATAGGCAGCATATGGTTAGAATCGTCTTTGCAAACAGACCACTGCAGTAAATCTGGCAAATATCTAACCCACCTTCATTGCCGAAGACCCCATACGCATGTCCTACGTGATGGGACACAATACTGTGACATGATTTGGCATGTTGCTGTAAGTAAGCAAGTACATAACCCTTTCAGTGAAAACTGCACTCATCCTGTCTATTCACACATAATTAAAACATACAAACCTAAAAAACCCAAAGCGACTAGCATCACATTTTAGATTTACACTTTAGTACAAGTCTAAACTGAAACCTAAATATGGGCTTGAACATTGTAGATGTCAAAATGAATAAACACTGATCTGCCAATCTGAACGTCTGCGGTCTGTTAGATATGCAAGGTATTTGTTTACCGCTTGTAGCTTTATTACAGCCAATCACATTTTCTCTATCAGTGCCAGCTGTAATTGGAGCCATGTGGTTAACTTCAGAGTGTTGAGCCTTTTCCAGAAGTGGGAAACACTTAGCCATGTGTGGACCATGGTGTACGCATGTACACAGCAGCTACATCTGATTACTACTACTGGTTACTATCTGTGAAATACAGCGGTTCCAGCATTCCACAGCTCATCTTAATGCTTATTAAGTCATTTTGTCTCCCATTTTGATTCACACAGCTGGTTAAAGTGGCCCAGATCTGACTTTCTCACCAAATCCAATTTTATTTTATGCTGCTTACACAGTCTTTCTTTAATATGACTCATATCTGACATTTGTGTAATCAGTTCACACTGTGCTCGTAAGAGCATTGATTCACGTGAAGTTTCGGTTTCATCTTTTTTAGCATCACACAAGCTCATCACTAAGAACTCACTTGAGCTTGCTGTAAAAAAGTGCACGTTATTCAGCAACAGACAGATGGTTCTTTCTATAAACAATTTTTTTGCTTTTTATGTTAGTTTGAAGCTGCAGTTGCAGAATTTTGCTTAATTTGGCCATTTCATTTGGGAAACGGAGTGATTGTGAAACCAATCTTTACATTGTTGTAACAGAAAAATCAGTTTAATTAGTTGAGCTCTGTTACCTCTTTTTTTCAACAATGAAACCATTATTTATAGCTTTTTTCACATCTACTCATTCATTTTCCTTATTTTCTCTTATATCCTTTTTTATCCTCCTTCTTGACATAAAAGTCACATTAATTGCAACCCGTTTCCCAGTCGCATACCGCAAATTTGATAAATATCAGATTTCTGTACCACATGCTTCATTAGAAAAAAATTGGAAATAAAAATGTCAGATTCAGTGTGAATAAAGCCTATAAGAAACCTGTAAATTAGGCTCTTTGTATCTCTCTTTTACGAGGAGAAACACTATTTAGCAAACAGTTTTTTAGTGCTGTCGGTAGCCTTATCTGCTTGCACAGAACTTAACATCCCAAAGGTACTTCAAAGTACTTGACCCTCAAAAACTGTACACACACTGTACACCCCCACCTAATGGTCCTCTGGCTGTTTAGTCCAATTTCAGGTCCATCTTGTACTACGAACCTCAAGCACATCCCATGTTCTGGCTCAACCTCTTAGTATACAGAAGGCTGAGCTATTTTAGTTGCTGGTTTCAAAACAGTTGTACTTCTTTTGTGGTGAAGGTCCCTTGGGTTTGGTGAGGGTCACAGGTCCAGGGTCAGCACAAAGTAAATACTTTCCAGTATTAGTTCTGACAGGATACCCGATGTCTGCTAGGCTGGGGTTTAATCTTCTTACCTCTTGTGGAATGTTAAAAGTATAATTAAAAAAGGTTTAACAGCTGGTACAGGGAGCTGGTCTGGCCTTACGGGGGGCAGAACGCTTTACAGGATGGGGGGCCCACAGAGAAAAACTAGGTAATGCTGTCATAGTTTAGGAACAGTACTGATCTGTGTTAACTTTGTGTGTGTTTTGCTTGTGTGTGTTTGTGTAAGCAGCAGGTGTATGACCAGAAGAACATCCGCAGACGTGTTTATGACGCATTGAATGTATTGATGGCCATGAACATTATCTCTAAAGAGAAGAAGGAGATTCGCTGGATCGGTCTGCCCACCAACTCGGCACAGGAATTTCGCAACCTGGAGGTGGGTTCAACTGAGAGATGGGCTTGGGGACCACTGGGTTAAATATTGGTCAGTGTCTCACAAAAGAACAAGAGTACAGACCCAGATCTGTTTCTTGAGTTTATCTTAAAAGTCTACTTTATACTGTAGGTGCTTGCAGTGCTCTCTTTACTCATTTATTAAAACTGATGTCCGTAAGTTTTGGGATTTAGGGGCCCTCTCTGGTGAGAATGGGTAATTGCACCGAGCATGCAGAAGAATCTTTTTAAACTGGGCGTGTGTGATGCGGTCTCCTTTTACAGCAGTTAAGTGTGATTCCAGGTTATGTTCAGTCAAAGAGAGAGAGAGTGCGCTCTGTCAGAAACTTCACTCCTTTGTTTTTTTATTTTACTATGGGTGAATGAGCCCTTCTGAAGTCTCCATTGCTCCACCAGTTGCTCGAAAAACCTGGATTTTTTGCTAATGAAAATACGATTTCAGTCTGTTGCAATCCAGATTTCTGACATTATTGCAGGCAAAAGTGAAAGTGACTGGCTGGCTAACTGATGGCCTAGAAAGCAGGTAGATCTTAGGCAATGATGCACCCAGACTCTTAAAGTCTGCCAAATCTGGGCAGAATGTCTTCAAGTGTGTTGCAGAGGCATGTCTACCAGTGAACAATCTGTCACCAGGAAGTACACTACCCAAAGGAAACCAGAGAGCCTGCATTGCACAATGTGGGTGCTTTATATTTTGTCAATGGGTGCATAATGCTAACTGGCACTATTAAGTGCTTAATTTTTTTTCCTACTGTATGATAGCTGATATATCAAAAATATACAGATACAGGTTGAAAATCCAGTGAGGTGGATGTTTTCTGGCCTTAGCCTGCCCGTGTTCTGCTGCAGCAGGATGTGACTGGGGAATAAGACCCTGCATGCATGCAGCAGAATAGACCAGTTTTATATGTTTGCCCTTAGGTCCATTGTTTACGCTTCCAGGTGGATAACTGTTAGCAGGTGTGAGTGGCTCAGAGCACGAAACATTGGGACACATTCATGACAGCTGTTTTTTTGCCCATGTATCTTGTATTTTGCACATGTATCTATAAAGTGCATAATTAGCTTGCATGCCCAGTCTTATCTTCTGTTCTCTCTCTCTCTCTCTTTCTCTCTCTCTCTCTCTCTGTATATTTTTCAGTTGGAAAAGCAGAAACGGTTGGAAAGAATCAGACAAAAAAGAAGCCAGCTGGAGGAGCTTATACTACAGGTTTGTGTTGTACCAGGACCTGTGCTGTGCATGGGCTATATGCAGTAGGCTTGTCCATTAACCTGTGAAATGACTGCTGTTGCCATTAGCATAAGATTAGCATGCAATACAGACCATTGTCCTAGTTAGGATGGGAAGAGCTGAGTGAACAATCAATGGCATTTAAGAAAGGTCATATCACAGCACTGCTTACTTGACCTATCCATTCTCTGCCCAGAAAAGTGGTCTTTCATAGCAGGTGGACAAGCTTTACAGAAAAGTAGCAAAAATCTGCCAGCATTCTGTAATGTTTAATCATGAAGAGAAACTTTGTTATAAATTTAGAGTGTGTTGGTTAATGAAAATTGTATTTCCCTTCTGTTTGCATGTGACTGGCAACTGTAGTTTGTCATGTAGTTAAGCTACCCTTAGAACGGTGACAAATTCTGTCTGAGATTTCAATATGTCTAGTTTTAACACATAAAAGTTTTAACACAAATAGTTGCGGAAGAGACATTCTAAAGGAACTATTTAATCAGGCAAAGGACCACATACTGACATGCCACATATCATGGAACAAAAGCCAGTGTTGTGCTGACCACTTAAAAATTTGGTTTCTTTGATTTTAGCTAATTGAAAACCACTGGAATATAATCAAGAGGAAGATGGATGATCACAAGCCATCAAACCAAACTGAACTGCTTGAATTTTTGCTCCAGGAGTGGCATAAAGTTATTCAAAAGCAGTGCGTAAGACTGAACCCTTAAAACTGTATGAATATAAACTTGTTTTCTTTGCATTGTTTGAGGTCTGAAAGCTTTGCATCCTTTTTGTTTGTTCAGCCATTTGGGAGAAATGTTGTCCGTAGTTTATAGAATATAACATCAATGTTTATTTTACTCAAATATATACCTATAAATAGCAAAATCAGAGAAACTGATTCAGAAACTAAAGTGGTCTCTTAATTTTTTCCAGAGCTGTATATATGTCTAAATGTTTATGTACACCTCATTTAATAAATGCATTCACCTACTTTAAGCTGCACCTGTTTCTGACAGGGATGTGCAAATCCACACTCAGCTTGTCCAGTCCCTATAAAGACATATTAAAAAAATAAATGAAAAAAAAGCAGGTGACCCAGCACTTTTATGCATATATTGTTTTTAGTGTATTTATTACCTGTTCTGCTTTATTAATGCAACCCTAATTACCCTATCTATCTTATTTTCCTATCTTATAATGATGTGTATTAGGGCATTATTTAGACTAGAGGTAATGTTTACTGATTTTAGTCATCCAGTAATCATAATTAGCATATTTTGGCCAAGGCTGAGTTGCTCACCACAGTTACTCAGTTTCATTGAGAGGGTTTTTTTTTTGCCACGCTTTTGTGAAGCTGGTCCCACCTTATAGTAATTGCTCTGAAAGAGTATTTGTGGGCGGGAATATAGCTAAGTCAGTTCTGTGAACAACTGCTCTCTCTCTTTATTAATTGTTTTAGCAATGGAGAGCTGCCAGTGTCCACTGAAACTGAATACTGTTCCAAAATGCACCCACACCCACAGTCAGGCTCCTCACTCTCTCACACACACACTGCACGTGTTGGCAAGTAAATCATTACAGCCTGTTCAGCTTGCTACTATATTTACTACTACAGTCAACCACCCAGTCACAAATCGGTAGCACTTAGCATGCATTAGCACATTAGCCTTCTGTATGAGAGATGAATGGAGGTCCTGTCTGAGGGAATGTTGCAGGCGCTTTATCATTCACACAGCGCCTCTTGAACTGACGGTTAGGCTGGAAGGCCGCTGTCAGTCCAAATTGGTTTGGGCTCATTCGGTTCAATGAACTCCTGTTTCTGTAGATTGACAATGAGGCCTGTGTGTGGGAGAGATTACTTAATACACTGACCTCTGCTTCCTTCTCTTGCCTTGAGCAGCAGATAGCCTTTAAGAACCTGGTGCGGAGGAACCAGGCCAACGAAGCATCGTCAAAATCGCCACCTCCACCCGGGTCTGTCATTCAGCTGCCCTTCATCATTCTTAATACAGACGTACGCACAGTCATCGACTGCTCCATCTCCAGTGACAAGTATGACACCTCACACTTTGTCTCTCTTTCTCAGTCAATTAAAAATGTATATATTTATTACTTATCACAAACACCTGAGCAACCACATTTAGCAACACCATTGCAACCAGCACAAAAACCATAGCAACACCTTAGAAATCACCTAGCACCACCTTAGCAACCACTTAGCAACACCATAGCAACCACCACAGATACCATAGCAACCGACCACGAATCATCACTGCACTTACAGTTTCTGCAGGAACTGCAATCTAGTTATTACTCATTACTCTATTCACTCAATTATATCTGCCTTTTGTCTAACTTTGATTAATTTGTTTATTCTTCATTGCAGATGTGAATATCTCTTTAACTTTGACAATATGTTCGAGATTCACGATGACATCGAGGTTCTGAAGCGCATGGGCATGTCTCTGGGACTGGAGAACGGGAAATGCACCCAAGAAAACCTCAGTGTTGCCAAATCTCTTGTGCCTAAATCCTTGGAGACATATGTCACAGGTACGTTAATCCTAATTTTAGATGGTGTTTTTGACTCTGTTTACACCTGTTAGTCACCTCATGTGACTAGTATCTGGTTTGTATCCTGATAAGGTTTTAGTCACATGCATTTACTCTACTAAGTAGTGAAATGCGTCTTGAGTCTTTAAGACAGACTAAAATATGCTTTCTGTGTGGGGCAGAATATGCAAATTGGTCATTACACCACAACCACTTGTTAAGCTATTTAGCCACTTCCTGTGCTGTGCTAAAAATTGGTGCAACCCTGAAATCCGTAATTTCATTTTCATGCCATTGTGCATTTGTCAAATTTGGGGGAAGCCAACAGCTGCTGCAGTCTGTGCTGACAAGAAAATGACTGGTTTATACTTCATCAAGTCAACGCATTGCCAACGGTGTAGTCTGTGCGAGTGCCCTACACTGCTATTTGCGTTCATACTTCTGGGTTCATGTGTTGCTGCATTTCTGCATCGCTCTGCAGTTTAAAGCGTGAAGGTGAGAATGTGTGGGTGGGAACATGAGACTCAGTGTGCAAATCGCAACCGCTGCTGTCTGCATTGTGTAGTTACATTTCTGGTAAGGTGCACATCAGGCTACTTGCATATGGTACACTGTAGGTTTTGCTCAGGAGTATACATTGGCATTAAATCTGCAGTGATGTACTACTCAGGGAAGGAGTTTTGTTTTTCCTGAAAGAGATGTTTTTGGTTTTCCCTGGGAGAAGTTTTGGTTTCCCCTGGGCGAGATGTTTTTGTTTTCCCTGGGAAATAGATGTTTTGGTTTTCCCTGGAAGAAAAAAGTTTTTTTGGTTTTCCCTGGGAGAAAGATGTTTTGTTTTTTCCTGGGAGAGATGTTTTAGTTTTCACTGGGAGATGTTTTTTTTTTTTTTTCACTGGGAAAAGTTTTTTGGTTTTCCCTGGGATTTTGTTTTGTGTTCCCTGCTAAGGTTTTTATTTTCCCTAGGAGAATTTTTGGTTTTCGCTGCAAAAAGTTTAATTTTCCCTGTGAGAAATGTTGTTTTTACCTGGGAGAGATGTTTTGTTATCGTGGGAGAAGAAGTTTGGGATTATACTGTTTTTTTGTAGATAATGCTGATGTGTTTACACTGTTAAAACATGTTGGCCAAATGTGTCTCAGACCACCGCCCAAAGTGGTTTAAGTGATAAAAAAAAAAAAAAAAAAATGTTTTACTTGTTTTGTGCTTTACACGATATAATCCTGACATTCAAAACTGACCAGGTGGAATCTAAATATCTTATTTGAATGACCTCAATGTTTGAATTCTGGCTGACTGAATTCAATGAACAAATATAAAACCTTATTTTTAATTAATCTGCTGAGAAAATCATGTACTTACTTGCTGTCATTAGAGCCTTTAAAGAAGGAAAATCTTTAAAAGTCTTTATGTCTGTGGAACAGTAGTTTCATGTAGGACTTAATTTAAAAAATGGTCATGAAGATAAAAGAGGCTGTGATGAGCACAATTGCTGCAGTTTTGATGAACAGCTTCTCTAAAGGTTAACTGTCAACTTGTCACCAGAATTGTATGGAGCAAGTGTCTGTAGTGCGTTATGACTAATATATTAACAAACAGCCATTGTTTCAATGATATAACACAGTGCAAATTTGTTTATTGATTGTGGCCATCCCATGGACATCCCATGTTTCTTATTGCTTTGTTTTGTGAAACATCATGAAATTCTTTTTCTGTGTTTAATATTTGTATTATTTTTTCAGGAATGGCCAGAGGCACCAACAGAACACCTCCCAGCCACACAAGGTATTTTTCCATCTTTTGACCTAAATACGGTGATATTTGCCCAACAAGAACAAACGTGCATGCATAAATTCATTGTGCTGGCTCAGCAGATTGGCCAGCCTATGCCTGGTCCTAGATATGTGAAAGCATTACATGTAGGATTTAAATTAAAAAAAGCATACTGTTAGAATTAAAGGATGCTACAGAAAAGCATTTATATACGATTTTCACCTCCTTCCACAGCCACAGTAGCTCTGTACCCTCACATACTCCAGAATCTCGGGGCCAGACACCGAGTTCCTTTAATGAAGAAGATGATGATGACGAAGATGAGGACGACGAAGACGACGACGAGCCATCCTCTCCGGAATGATCTCAAAGCACCAACTCGTTGGGCTGTCTCCTTGCTCTTCTCTGGGACTGGGCTTCCAACCCACCTTTCGACTGTCTGCCAAGTTACTGGTGGGACGCTACACAGGAAATAAGCTTCCACTTGCTCACAATGCGATTTTCCTTGACTCTCCTTCTACCTGTCTTACTTGCTCTCTGTCACTCATGCCAATGGCGACTAGGAGAACTGGTCAAGTTTTGCTCCAGTGGTGCTTTTCTACTCAAAGGTCAGGCAGTAGAAGAGGGAGAACGAGGATACTAGCAGAAATTTCACATTGGCAGGCTTGTGTAGTTTGTCGTACTGCCTCAAAACATCTTTTCATAAAAAAATGTCAATGTATTTATTGCTTTCATATTCTAATATGAAATAATTATCTTTGTAGTCCATTGTGTGTGTTGACAAGAGCTAAAGCCCAAATGTTCTTTTGTTTCTCGCCCCCAACGTGATGTAAAAAAAAAAAAAAAAAATCAATGCATTGATTTGTACCTGTTTCTCTGTTTGTTGACTGAAAGGATCTTGTGTGGTTTTCTCAAAAGGAAAAATCTTTCATATAAGAGTTATGTTATTTTTTTCCCTTAACAACTTTGTTGTGCATTATCTAGTTTGTGTTATTGCCATTTACTGCAATAGAATGAGTTGGGGGACAAAAAAAAATGAAATAACTGATGACCATATTTTTCTGGGTACATACGGCTTGAAGAGATGCATGCTGGGGAGTGAAGTGATTTTGTAAAGTGTGCTGTGTAGAGTAGCATCGTCTGCCAATGTCTAATTTTGCTAGAACTTTGTAAAGGATCTGAAAAGGCCTATATCCCACGGACACTGTGACCACCTCAGGTCAGTGTTTTAAACATGGAGTCTCATTTGAAAAACCAGCAGAATAATGAATACTACTTGTACTCTGATGGTTCCTATTTTTGGTTTGAAAATGTAACTATAATTTTGATTACCTCTCTGTGTTTCTATCTGTTTCTTTATTATGTACAACTAGACAAGCCATATTTATTTGTGTTGAGGGAAAAAAAATCCTCTTACCTGTTATACCTATTACACAAGGAAGCCTATACTTTGACACCACCATGTCGAAACTTAACACACTTCACAATTTCATTTCACATTCAGTTTGCTTTTCTATTAGATTTTTTTTCTGTTGTGGAGCTGTAAAATTGAGGAGTCTTATTGGTAAGTGTTTGCTTTAGATGGTTATGCAAAAAGCACAAATTTCATACCCAAAATATGGACCCATTTCAATTAGAACAAATGTATTACGATCATTGTACTAGTAACAACTAGTGATATTCAATGATATAAAATAAATACAGGCCCGTAGCCAGGGGGGATCGAAGGGTTCGTTCGATCCCCCCCATCCCGCCCTCAGCCACCCCAACTCCCCTCCTGCCCCCAGAGTAGTGACGAGTAAGAAAAATGGTTAATGTTTCTCTTTACACATTTTGTTCAGACTGTTTTACACCAATCCAGTAGGTGGCGGCAATTCCCCCGTTTCTGTTCTTAGCTTGTGGAAAGAATAAGAATCAGGGGAAAGTTACTTGACAAAATGGGTAAAAAAGAAGACAAGGAGCGAAAACGGAAGAAAACGGCGGTAACATTGTCCCAAAATATTGGTGACTTGTTCAAAAAAAGGCCCAAAATCGGTAAGCTGCTGAGTGCAGGGCTTCTATTTCTTTACAACTCCCCTGCGTTAAAAGTGCCGGGCTCGGCTAAGCCCAATAGTATATTGTACATGTAACACCGGGTTATTACTGTTATTATTGTGATAACTCTAAAGTCTGGATTTTAGTTGAATTTTAAGAAATGTAGGTTAAGTGACAATAACATTCAGTCACTCACTTTGCAATGCTGACGATCAAGCTAGGGTGTATTTTACTCTCAACATGCCTGTGGCTCCTAAGGCCATATATAAAATACAGTATAGAGGTGTAAAAAGGGGGTTAACCTCTTAACACGCCCTGGCCCGCCGGCGGGCCAGAAAAATATAATATTTAATATCTGGCTGTGTTTATAAATACTTATAGGTTCAATAGACACCCAATATGCCATTTTAAAGCTTTTCAGTTATCTAGCCTATTTAACCGTATCTCCTTTCAGAAAATAAACATTTAGGGCGAAATATGCCTAGTTATGAAATATTATTTTCATATTTGCGTTTTTCGTACGTCCATATTTGATCGAATGCGGACATGTTATACACCATTCTAACCGTCTGCCTCTCCGGATTACGGAACTGTGTTTAGAAGTTAAATCTGCTTGTGTTTCGCTTTGTGTTTAACGTTAAGTTAAGTTAACGAAGTCCCAGCACAGTTGTAGGAAGATTTGAATAAGACAGAACACTTCAATTTATATTATTATTAATTCATGTTTAAGTTTTAATGACAATACCGATAGTGAAGTAATTCTTATCTATTTATGTCAATAGTAGAGAGATAGACAATAAAGGACAGCAACATCAGAGACAAACAATGGAGGGCAGCAACAGAGACAATGGAACAAAGCAACAGACAACTGAGGTGAACAACAGAGACAGACAATGAAGTCTAGGTTCATAAGGACAGCAACAACAGATTCACAACAAACTTATAATAAATAAAATATGTCTAAATTAAAAGGTTTGAAGTGTGCTCGTGTATTTAGGGGGCATTGGAGTAGAGAGCCAAATGAAGTCCACTTTTGGGGGAAAAAGATCCCCCCCATAACAATGCTGGCTACGGGCCTGAAATAGTAATCAGCTAGGTTAGGCTTTTATGTCAAAATGCCAAAACACTCCATCTATAGATGTCTATAAATATATTGTTGCTGTCACGCAAGAACATGTTTGTATTTTTGACATCATTTTAACATTGTCAGAATTTTATGATAAAGGATCCATAATATATAAAGAGAGGTTTTTTTTTTTCCATCTTCTGTAAAGATCCCATTTCAGAGATGTGATGATTTTGTGTGACAGGAATAATATATATTCAGCAAGGAATATGTGTTTTTACTCATGCTTTGTTTATAGCCACTGTTTGCCAGCTGTGCCCCCATAAAAACTTGGCTCTTGAGGGGACTCTTGTAATAATAAGCTGCTCAGTACAGACAATGACACCATGTCAAAGGTGGTGTTACATAGCAGACAGTCCCACTCTACCCCGGGGTATGTTTATACAGTACATTAAAGTGAACATTAGGTGGAATGGCGATATAAGACAAAGGTATCTTTTACTGTCAAAATTATTTTAAGCTCTTTTGTTGCATTTCAGAGAAATTCAAACGCCATAACCCTTCCAGGCAGTGATTAACAAAGGCTTTGTCTACGCTTCCAGTAATGTGTCCCCCTCCTCCCAACCTGTAAAGCCCCCAATTATAGTTAGAACTGGTTTAATCCCTTCTTTGGGAGAATCCCTTTAGTCCCTTTAGGCAGACAGAAACTGAAAGACTGCATTAGAGATGTTGAATATAGGGCTTAATTAGCTCATTCATTAGCACTGCTGCATGCACAACCACTTTTCATATATATATATATATATATATATATATATATATATATATATATATATATATATATATATATATATATGTATATATATATATATATATATATATATATATATATATATATATACATATATACACACACTACATATCTCTCTCGCTCTCTCTCTCTTACTACAGCTAAAAGAGACCAACTAAAAAGAGTTTCTTTGATTTTCCTAAATTAAAAAACCCTGAGGAGAACATGCCATGATATGATTACAAACCAGGGTTCTTCCACTAAATATTGATTTCTGAGCTCTTAAAACTTTATAGATATGAACTTGTTATTTAAGGTCTGAAAGCTCTGCTTCTTTTTTTGTCATTTCAGCCATTTCTCATTTTCTGCATATAAATGGTCTAAATGACTATTTTTATTTGGTCATTAATAGTCATTAATAATATTGTTAATATGTTTTGTAACGTGTTTTAATTTGTTATATTATAACAGTTTTATATCCCACTCAAGAATATTCAATAGTAACATAATTCGTTTTAAAATATCCAAGGCAACACCCACTTTTTTGTGTGTTTTGGCGGCCGCGGTCATAAAAAAAAAATAGCCCAAAAAAACCCCACCCAGCACCCCTGAATTTTCACCCCGACTGGATTTTTTTTAAACAAGCTAAATTTGACGGGAAAACTGCAAACTTGGCAACTCTTTTACGTGCACGCACGTTATATATAATGGCACTGCCGGGCTAAGCCACAGCGCCCCCCAATGGCGGGGAGGAACTTTTTCTACTTCGGTTTCAAAACACAGCTGTGACTTTAACTGGTTTAAAAGTAAGGTTTAACCTGATTTTAAGGTCATTAAGTGCACTGACCAAAAAAAAAAAAACACATTGATTGACTGCTTTATATAATATGCACCACAATAATATATGAGTAATATAATTTTCCCTATAACTTTTAAAATTTTAGTTACCTAATAACTGATAGCTAGTAAACATAGTAAATATTAGCACATAAATGGGCTTCCTTTAATAACACTGGCTAAGGTGGAGGTTTACGTTGATGTGAACTTGTTAAGCAACAAAGCTTAGGTAGGTGGTATGTGTCAAAGAAACATCTGCATAAATGGCAGAATCCAAGTTTTCCCAAGATGCCCAAAGCATCATAGTGCTTCCACAGGAAAATTAGAATACCATTATGAAGTTAACAACACCAGCAGATGACATGGCTCTCCAAACCATTATTGACCGTCCTTACATTTTGAATTTCATTTTGAAATCTAGGTACCAAAGTCTGGAGGAAGAGTGGAGAAGCACACAGTCCAAGCTGCTTGAGGTGTAGTGTGAAGTTTCCACAATCAGTGATGGTTTTGATGTCATCTGATGGTGTTGGTGTTTTTCCTTTCTTGGACTATTTTTTTTTCAATCCTGGCCAGTGCAGACCAGACACATACTGCAAAAGCTGCAGTTATGGTGATGCGCTTTTCAGTCATCTAGCCATTACAATTTGTCCCTTGCTAAAGTCTCCGTCTTCTGTATTCTTGCCGATTTTTTCTGATTACAAAA
The DNA here is from genome assembly GCF_023375975.1 of Astyanax mexicanus. NCBI lineage: Eukaryota > Metazoa > Chordata > Actinopteri > Characiformes > Acestrorhamphidae > Astyanax > Astyanax mexicanus. The sequence goes on from NC_064425.1 coordinate 20,446,297, forward strand.
CATCAAGACGGAGAACAAAATGTTCACTCACTGCCTAATTTATTCCACCCACTTTCAGGCACCATGGTTAAGAGATAATCACTATTATTCACTTCACCTGTCAATGGTCATTCGATCATGGCTGGTACACACCAATATGGTGAATGCATACAAGCCTTTCCCCACATAATTACCATGCTCTTTCAGACTGAAAAAAAAACACTACATGACTACACCCAAAACCAATACTATTATACTGGATAGAGTATGGCACAATAACATCACAATTAGTAGTTCATATTTATTGTTGTATAGTAGCAGAGATCATAATCCGCGTTTTAAACCTTTTTTAAATATGTTTAAAATGTGTTTAGGATAGCTCAGCTTAAAGGCTGTATCTCCAATGCACCCCATGAACTGATATATTGACCGGTGCTGGATGTTCTTCTTTTCTCATTGGTATTCAGTGTGAGTGGCTATCTAAAGTGCTGGAGCATCACATTTTACCCTCAGAGACACCATGCTTCAGTCTCAAACGATCCCAGGCTCTACTCCCTGGCACTGACTGTAATATGCAGGCATTTGAGAGTTGGTCACGGACTGGAAAGACAAAGTGCCCTTTTGTTTTTTGCTGAAGTCATGACTTCATGGTCTATGCGGTGCACCACACAGGTAGCATGAATCAATTTGAGGGTGCTACCTTTGCAAACCATCAGCTAAATGCAAATGCTATCTTATTTAGCTAGTTAAACCAAAAAGCTAGATCAGTGTTGTCTTATCGACACGGCATGCTAACAAACACAAATTATTTTTTGTACTAATCAATTTTTACACTCAGCAAGTTAATTCATGCAATCATTAAACACAGAATGTGATGGTGAACTGTCCTTTGTTCCAATTGATAATATGCACATAAAGTTTACATTGATATTATGAGTATAAATAAGTAAGTAAGGTATAAGTATAATACCTTGATATTATGAGGGTATAATCTTTATCGTCAGTAGTATGCCTTTGAATCAGGGGGTGTTTCAGCCTTTCAACACAAGACACCCTCATCAAAGCTGGCCAGCTACAGGGTGATCAAGCCTGAGCTTGTGTCCCATGCCCAATCATGAAGATTATCTGATTGATCCACAAGGACTGGTTTTTCCATCAAGCTTCAGTGACAGAAGGTTCCATTTTCATTAGTTTGTCTTATGTTGTTTTGTTTAATGTGTGCTTGCGTGTTAAGCAGGGTGAGATGAATTGGTACATGAAACATAACATGTGTCACACACACCTATACCATATTTTGCGCATTATAAGGCACACTTAAAATCCTTTAATTTTCCAATAAATCTCCAGTGTGCCTTATAATCCTGTCCTTCTTATGTATGAATTTTACCTGTCAGGTTGTAAGAAACCGTAAAGCCACTCCGCTAAAGTGCAGCGTTATAAAGGAGTTTTAGTTTAGTTCTCCAGCAGTATTAGCATTAGCCCCTAAACACGCTATGCACTAGCTCTTTCGCATTCAGGAATGAGTATTATTGGCCTGTAGCCTGCTAGCACTGCTGGAGCAGCATTAGCATTAGCTGCTAACAGTGCTAGGTGCTAGCTCTTTCACTGTTCAGAGGCAAAAATATCAGACTGTAGCCTGCACGTTTACCACGTTAAAACATACTACATGGGGTGAACTGCTAGCTAATATTACCCTGTCTTACCAGAACACTCAGGGTTCCTCAGCAGTGTGGGCTGTCGGCGGCCTTAGCCTTGACCTTGACTTGTGCTAGCGGTTAGCTGCTAATGCTAATGCTGATGCACCCAGCCTTAGTGGAAATCTGAATATCTAAGATTACTGTAAATAAATGGAAGTGCTTTACTCACCCAAAATGATCATTAATAGTGCGCCTTATAATCTGGAGTGCCTTATAGTGCAAAAAATACGGCATATATTTTATAAATCTCTGTGGCTGACATGCCATAGAATGACAGTTATATGCAGCCAGTTGCACTCCGGAGAACTATAGACTTTCCTGGCTTTACTTGGTTTATGTGCAGGGAATTAATCAAAGCTCTTAATTTCTTCTAATCTGTGTTAATCACAGTGGAGGATCTAATCTGTGGTGTTAATTGGTTTAGAACAGTGATACTGTGGGGTGATTTGGAGTGATTAGAGATAGAAATCACGCTGGTTTGGCTCGTGGTGTGAAGTATTGTCAGGGATTTCGTATTTTGATGCAACTTTCAGCTACAATGTAACAATTCAGATACAGCTGGGCTCTCAGGCGTGGTGCCGCACTGCGCATGCGCACGGTGCGGTTGTGTGGTGAAGCAACACTCGCCGGCTTCTGAGCTGAGCTCCACATACATACACACACACACACACACATACGTACGTACACCCCCCCCTTCCTCCTCTCTTACACACACACACACACACACACACAGACTCATTTCTTTACTGAATGTGAAGTGGCGTCCCTGCTGCCTCGCCTCCTGAGTCTCCAGAAGCGTTTTTCTCTAGTTCTCTCAGTCTCCGTTCAGTCAGTGAGAAGCTCGGGAGAAGCTCACCATGGCGAACAAGGAGGAGAAACCTGAGGGGAAAGACTCGAGCTGGAAAGATTTTATCTACAACCCGAGAACCGGGGAATTCATCGGGCGCACTGCGAGTAGCTGGGGTAAGAAACAGCCAGCAGACCAGCTACCATGTGTAGAAATCTGCCTGTCTTTCATTCTTCTCCCTGTGTGTGTGTATGTGTGTGGCTAGAGGACTAGACTTCTACCTCGAATTTAACCAGTTACCAAAAAAATTGTGCAGGATTTCTGCTGTGTGCTGCAATGTTCACTAATAAAAGACCCTGAGCAGCGTGTTTGTGGTGGAGACGAAGGGGTTTGGTAGCTACAAAATAACCTGATAACCCAAAACCTGATGATTTTAGGCGTTATTAAGACTATTAGAGCTTTAGGATCAGTGTAACGTTTATTATTTCAATAGTAAAGCTTTATAAATATCTACTTTTTCATTTCTCCTTACAATCAGAATTTCAGGAAAATATAAAAATGTTTTATTTGATTTACTTGATTTTCCTCACCCAAATCTGATAATATAATCCATCCTGCTTATTTATGTTAGAAAATGCAACATTAAATAATGGAAAATTAAATAATTAAGTAAATATTAAGAATGTTTCTTTATCTTGGAATTCTGGTTATGAGGGGCAGACATAAAAATCTAGAAAATAGATGTACATCATTTAAATAGTGCATTTTTCACTATAGTATTTTTCAAGTTTTACACACTGTTTTCTATTTTAGAATTCAGTGACCCTATAACTGTTAAAGTAATAACTATATCCCTAAAGAAAAAAATGCTAATGCCTGTTAAAATCGATTAAATCCAGTTTTAGTGTTAGTTTCACTGCGACATAAAAGGGTGGATGTTTGCATCTGTTGAAATAAATGTAAAAGGAGGAGTATATTGCATTCTCAGAGATTAAGCTTCTTTTAAATCAATGACTAGCTCTGTATAGCCTAACATACAAGCGTATTCCTGTTGGGATCAATTAAATCCAGTTTCAGTCACTGCTGCTATGTTTAATTATCAAACAATTAGGCTTTTTTTTATGTAACTGGGTATGCTAGCTATAGGACTGATTGAACTGGTGCTGAGCAGTGATCTATCTCTCTGTGCATGGTCTGGTGCAAGGTTTAAGCAGGCCTGCCACATGCCGCAGTAGCCTGTTCATATCATGTTAAACCCATGAGGGACAGACTTCAGAAATAAAAGCTGATTTAGCTGAAATCTAGAAGTGTGGCAATTTTTCAACATAAAATGTGTAACAGACACAATGTATTGACTTACTTATTAACTTTTTCTTAGGGTCTCCCATTTATCTTGATCTTTTTTTAATGTACACTACCGTCACAGTGATCTCTAATATACAGGCTGGCTATCTATTTCTGTGGATTTCAGGTTGTATTTATTAGGATTGAGTTAGGACCTTTTTTTGTTCATTGTTTCATTAAACAGAACAACCAGGATCATGGCATTTTTACACAGGATTTTTAAAGCAGAATCTGAACATATTATTAAGCTTCAATTAGCATTGAGGGCTCAATTATCCCTGTAGTCTTCTTGTAATGCTTAGTTGTGGATTAAGAGGTACGGTATGTATGTATTTATGTATGTATGGCTGTATAGATGCCTTCTCAGCTGAGTGACTGACTGACTGCAGTTTGGTAGCTGTGCTCTACATGCATATGCCACTGGGCTCTACTGCTGCAGTGAGAGGAAAATTCCTCTCTCTCTCTCTCTCCTTCTTTCTCTCTCTCTCTCTCCTTCTTTCTCTCTCTCTCTCTCCCCCTCTCTCTCCCCCTCTGCCCCCCACAGTGCTCTGGATGAATTCACTCCACAGCAGCTACTGAGCTAAGACGTCACCTAAACGCCTGCCACTCAGTCATGAAGTGCGTTTTGTAGAATAAGACGAGGTGTGTCTGAAGTGTTCTGACATTGCGAGATGGATCCTGCAAGGAGGGGTATGAGGAGGGGGTACAAGTTTCTTAAATTACCCTCAGTTGCCTGGTTACAAGCTATAAATGAAATGTCATGTGGCCAGTTACATTTTGCTGCTTTCGCAGACCGAATTAACAGCCTTTTTGTGCTTTCCCCTCCAACTCGCAAATCCCGAGCTCCGCAGTCCCCCTCCTTCTCACCGGGATGGGTTTTCCTCCATGCGATGCATCTCTTTCGCACTCTCTGTACCCACCCTCCCTTCTGTCTCCCTCCCTTGCCTTTCAAGGTCAAATTGATTTCCTCCTTGCTGCTGGAGAAGGGAGGTCCTTGATTGTGTGCTAACACCAATGAAGGATGACCTAGCTGCTTGTTAATCAGAGGAATGTGAGACCAATACTAATATACTGTATTGGATGTGTACGTGCAGTGTGTATACTATGAGAGAGACAGAGAATTGTCCGTACTGGGTGTTTTTCTGTGAAGGTTAAACAGCAGGCCTTCAGTTTGAATGTTTTGGACAATGTCATTTTTGCTAGTTTATATATATATATATATATATATATATATATATATATATATATATATATATATATATATATATAACATGAACTGAAAACAGTGTGGCATTTTGTACTTACCTACTGCTTTGTAGTGTGCTAGTTATGAGGATTTAAACGATTTGTACAACAATGAATCAACAATGAATAGATATATTTAGTAATATTGGCTAAAATGAATGTGACTTTCTGTCCATGTAGCAGAAATAGTGCAGAAATATCACCAGATTCTGGTGTTGTCTCCTGTCTCCTGTCTTGATGCTTTTCTTCTGCTCTGATGCTCTCCCAGTCCTGTTCTGTTGCCGCCTTCTCCTTGGCTTCTTTCTGCATGAAGTACAGTCTGTTCTAAAACTGCAGTCCATTTATCCATTTGTGAGAGTCTGTTGTTTGAGAGCTTTTTGTCCCTTTGGCAACTCAGTTTCAGTGATGCAGGAATACACAGTTAACTGTCATATTGGTCTGTATATCTGTAGATATTTTAAAAACAAATGTTTTGATTTGACTGATATTTCAAACTGATATTTATGTCAGATTTGGTCAGCCGGTCCTCCACATCTCTTTTTAGCCAGGTTCACTCCACATGACGTTCAGAGTAATCACAAACCTTTTAGTGGGTGTGGTTTGCACTCTATGCTACTGATCAACGATACAGGGTTATGATTGACACGGTCTTTCACCAAGAGGAACCCACAGCAACCTAAATCTGGTTGGTCTCTATAAACGTACCTTATTTTGTCAGGAAAACCCATGCAAGGACTGATGCAATAGAAATGGACATCTAGAAAAATAATTAGCAATGCAAGTTGTCTGTGCACTGAAAAAGAAAAGAAAATGGATGGAGTTCTTTCTCCTCACTTTGTGTATCTTCATTTAAAGTTGCTAACAGGTCCATATATATAACCTGCTAGATATTGGTGGAGGATTGCAATGTACCAGCAGTAACTCAGGATTTCTTGGAAGAAATCTTTCAGCCTTTCACATATAGAAAGTGAGCATGCACTGAGTAAACAGCAATTTGCCTCCAATCTGAGGCTTTTTTTCTGATTTCCTAAACAGTTGACTTGAAATTTGTGCCTAAAATCACATGAAGTGAACCTGGCTATATCCGTGGATCACTAATAGCCTCACTTAAAATCCGCAGCAACATTCATTTTATTATACCATTTCTTATCATTAATTGTGACTAACAATCTTCATGATTAACACTAAGCAGTAATGAATTTATGGATTTCCTCTGAACTGATCCTTTTGTCAGTTTTTTTTTTTTTTTTTTTTTTTTTTTTTTTTTTAAACTGTTGACTTGGTCAGCTATACATTTTCTGCTTTTTATCCCCAACAGTATCTTACTTATTGGAGTTGTGGACCTCAGCTCCTTGTGTTGTCACATGATGAAACATAATCCACTGAGTCGTAAGGCTTTATTTGTGCCTGAGTAGACTGGATTGTTTTGTAGACCTCAGATTTTATGCTCTCCTCTAGTCAGCAATCACATCACTGAGGATACATGAGCTACTTCCAAGCCGTAAGTCCCCAAGCGTCATAATGTTACAGATAAAGAATGCTGCACTTACCTGTGGGATATGCATGTGGGACCTTCTGCATTGAATGTGGATGTGATATCTGCCAGAGTCTATTGTCTGTCTGTACAGATTGTTCTAGGCAGACACCACCGGTCACAATCATTAACCCCCCCACCCCCATCCCCCTGCTCTTTTTAATTTGAATGGGTAAGGCTTTTATGATGTATTCTAGATACACACAATACACACATGGATCGAGGAATGGTTAAAAAATAATAATAATAAAAACTTCAGAAATGTAATGTCTAATCCATGTGGCACCCTCTAGCTGGCCTCTCTCAAAATCTGATGGACCTAAATCACACAGCATTCACAAGATAACACCTCACAACTTTCCCAGGGGTAATATTTAATGAAAAGTATTTGTCATGTCAGTGTTTGCTTGTTCAACCAGTAATTCTCTGTTAGGAAATTTCTGCTTATATAAATATTGTTGCGCTCCATGCCAAATCCCTGCCTAAAGAGGAATTACCAACATTGTAAACATTATGTTGGAGTGGGCTGATTTCTCTCTAAACAGGTTTTCAGAAACGAATTAGGGATTAGGATTAAGCACGTTTCTACTCTTTATTTTCTATCTCTGTAGAACAGTCACAAATATTGACATGACATGATATTTACAAGGCAAATAACCGTCTCTCAGGTGATATAATTTTAAATGCCTTTATAATCTTACCTGACGTTTGAAATCTGTGTGAACTGAAACATAGTTGCCTTTGTGAGAGAATCTTTTTATTTTTATTTTATTTTTAATAAATAGCAGAGGCTAACCTCTTAAGAGCTAATTGTCTTTATTAAGCCTGACTTAATGTATTTTTAATTATTTTTTTTATTTTGTCTTGTTAATTAAATCTTTGAGTGGGACATTGATAAATCCATAGGATGGGAGTGAATTGTAAAAAGCAGGTGTTCTAAACTCACCCAAAAGCGGGTCTGCAGTCAACGATGTTTCATTAGATAAAAAAATCAATCCACATTTATTTAAATAACAAAGCAGCTTTACAGAGATACAGATCCAAGCCTCTTAAGAGCACCCAGGTGGGGTGATGCACTACTGAGGATTCTCTATCTGACAGCTTGATGGACAAGTCTGGGATTTGCAAATGCCAGGACCTGCCTGACTGGATTATGGCAACTGTAAAATTTGGTGGAGGAGGGATAATGCTCTGAGCTTTTTTCCCTAGGGTTGGCCTAGGCCCCTTAGTTCCAGTGAAGCGAAATGTTAATGCTTCAGCATACTAAGACATTTGGGACAATTGTGTGTGTGTGTGTGTGGCCAATTTTTGTATTTTGTATTTCTAGCTATGATGCTTCCTATCAGTAATGGGAGAGTAAAGACTTCCATGGATCCCAAAAATTCAGCCAACATTTTTCTAAAATGTAGCACTGGTAGCACATTGGAGTGAGATCCACAAGCCAGCTAGCCAACTGCATCTTTTTGAACTGCTTTTGCCTAAACCAAGCAGAACATTTCCTGTTTTAGGAACAAGTCTTACACAAAATCTTCAAGTGCACATTTCATGTTGACACCTTTTTAAAATAGTTGTTATGGCTATTTACAAATTAGCAATGGTGTAAGAGAATAGTTTACTATACAGTCAATCAGTAGAACCAACTAGAAACAGTCCTAATTCAACATTTTGAAAAAATATTGATTGAAAACACAGAAAACTTTTAATTGTTTTATATTTTAACTGCCACAAATTGTAAAACATTTCTAGCTGGCTTTATGGACTTATCTCTTTTCATATCTTATCTCTGACTAGAGACACTCTGGGCATAGGCCGTTGTCAAATGATCTGAGGGTGTAGCTGATTTTACCACAGATGGCCAACATCATAATTTAGACAAAAATGTCAATTTTGCCAGAAAAAAAAATAGAATTGGTGATAATTTTAGGAAGGTGACTATATTTAAATACCGATGTAATGAAAACCAGAGATCAGTGATCCGGACAAAAAAAAGCATCTTTTCCACTTGAGCAAATGTATGAGACTTGTGGAGAAAGTACTCCTTGGTCAAAAAAAATGTTTTGTAAGTTTAGATTTTAAGTAGTTGCTGCATTAGTGAAAGAGTAAATAAATTCCTTCTCATTCTGGCTTGACAACTGTCTCATTAACTTTCTATGTTTGCCTCATTGGTGATTATTAGATGTTCTGTTGGAAAGGGCATGTGGCTAGACATGTGGCCCCTGCATGATCATACAGAAACTTAACAGTCTGATCAAATGACGACATGAAAACTAAGCTGACAAGCTGACTCTTTGCTGGATTAATGAAAAAGAGCTTGTAGAACTTTTATTTTTTACTTGCTTGTTTTGTTACCAGCCATAGAACAGATCCTGGTGTATCCAGACCATACGAGAGTAATTGAGAAACGTACGCAGGAACTGTCATGTCTGCATAGCTCTCATCTCACAGACTCCCTGCACTCCCTGGAGAAAGGACAAGAGTGATGAGTATTGAAGGAATAAAAGGTTTAGAGTTAAGGTAATGGACAGCTCCTCCTTTCTCATATTCATGGCTCTCAGCCAAGTACTCTTCTAAGTACTCTTTCAACCCACTGGGTTTACCCTGGCTAATGTTAATTTATGATACCTTTATGTACAACAACGGCTAAAGTGTAATCTGCAATGCCCAAATACTTGTATGCATCCTTTATGTTGGTGTGGATGTTAGCCAGTACATCTAATATAGTGTATGCTTACTACAAAAAGCGATAGAATGGGGTGAACGAAGTGTGATTTATTTATATATATATATATTTTTTTCTCTCAGATGTATTCAGCTATCTGGTGCCTACATAGACTACTCATTGCTTTAAAGCAGTTTTCCTTTTAATTAAAAGGTCAAATAAAACAATATATCTATTGAAACTATTAAAGATAAATAACTTTGCTTAAATCAATATATTTTAAATTAGTGTCAATTGGTCCTTGGTATCCAGCATCAATATTTTAATTGAAACATTGGAGCTCCAAGACTCCAACCTTGACTTACTAAAGTTACTGCTTCATTACTTCATTACTCCCAGTGGTGGTGCTAATCAAAAGAAGGGGTAAACATTCAGTGAACAATATTGTTGGGAAACACCTATAAAAGCGTAATTCCTGCTTATTTAGGTGTATTTTTTATCCTCTTCAGTATCATAAATGCTGTAAGGTATCATAGAGATTTGTCCTGCAATATTCTAGAGTATTACAGAATCACAATATCATGATATCATTGTTGTCCTGGGCAGCGTATCATTATATTTTAATGTAAGATGCCCTGTGATTCTCACCCCTATTGTATAAACTATGAAGCCTCTGAATAAAAAAATAAATCTCTAATAGGATAGTTTAACATATATATATATTTTTTTGTGGATTTTTTTTTTTTTATGTATTTAAAATTATATACTGACATATCCCGTTTTTAGACACTTTGACTTTAGAACTTTAAAAAGCAGTTGAGCTCTGCTGCGTCATACTTCTATCAGTGGTCCGTGAAATGTTTTAAATCATCTAAAACAAATTTGTTCGACGTGATTTGGAAAGGCAAACACCAGTATATAAGACTGATACAACTTAAACATAAATGCAAGCTATGGTGTTGAGAGGATTGTCTGTAGACCTTTAGGATAAGGCTGGGAAATTAAATGAGCATTGATCAAAACTGACATTTAGATCCTTTAACCAGTAACATTAATATTAATGCTACGTATGAAGCAACATGGAGATTCAAACACAGAACCAACTGACCAAATCCAGCAGCGTGTAACAAAGAAAAAGGTTCAGCACTATAATTTTGTTAATTTGTTACTGCATTAAACCCAACACTGTCCCTAAACAGTAGGCAGTTTTTTTCTTTAGTATATTTTTTTCCTATCGTGTAATATTCTTGTAATAGAGCTGTAAATGACAAGTGGAGCAATCATTCATCGTTTTTCTTTTGTGAGGGTTTTAGCTTCTGGTGCTAAACACAAAGGACCGTTTCTCCCTCAAAGTGAAAATTAGAGTGTAAATAGTTCCAGGCATTTGTTAGGGAAAACTCCAGTGGATGTCTTTAATAATGCACACTGAGCCTGTTGTGAGCAAATGTTTGAGCCTCCATAATTGCCTTTTACCACATGGCCTGTGCACCTGGCTGTAACGCACACAAACACACACACTGGTCATATGTTGGCCAATGTACTGAGCGTTCAGTGTGCAGTTCATGTTTGAAAGCCATAAAGTCTACTGTTTTTGTGTGTGTGGTATAGTTTTTTTTTTTCTTCTTCTTTAGTTTAAATAAATCTTTCCACTATACTAATATTTGACATATGGCAGTGACGCAGCGCTCAACAACCATCAATTTATTGCTTTGTTAACTGAGTGATACCAAAGGCTGTAAAGATCATGTGATTATCCTCTATCAGGTTTTAAAAATAAGGCTGTGGACTGCTTTGTCTGTGCTTTACACACTCTGCAGTGATCTGTAGCAAATATATTTAGGGTGGGGTATACTACTAATTATTAATAGTATTATTATTTTTCTTTAATTGACAATTAAAACTAGAAAAACTGTTCTCAGAAGGTGAATGAAATGGTTTAGTTAGATTCTGCAGTGTTAAAATGTTTTACAGAATATTTGACACCTTATAAGACTATTGTGGAAAGAGTGCTTACCAACAGATTGACAGTACAGCTTTTTTACATTTAGCTTTTGGTGCAAAATAAAATTCAAATGAAGACTGCTGAAGAAGTAAGGTCAACCCAGTGGCGAGACATGTAAAGCAAAACTAAGCTAAGTAAACAAAACTGTATTTCCTATCATAAAAAAAAAAATCGAATTTAAACGAGCACTGGATGCCTCCATTTATTTACAGTGAGCTTAGATTTGCAGATTTCCACTAAGGCTAGCCACCCAACAGAGCTATGCTGAGGAACCCTATGTGTTGTCTGGTAGCGTTTAGCGGGTAATGCTAATGCTGCTCCAGCAGTGATATCCAGGGTTAGCACCGCTGAACGACAAAAACGCTAACTCTTAGTGCGGACAGCGGTTAATGCTAATACTGCTCCAGTCTCGAGTCTTGGTGCAGAAGAACTAGACTGGAAATCCTGTATAACGCTGTATTTATTTACCGCTCCTTACAACCTGACTGGTAAAATCATAAATAAGGTGCTCAGGCATTTTTTGGAACATAAAAGGATTTTAAGTGCTCATTTACAGTTAAAAAAAATATGAGGACAAAGGACAAACACATTCACGTTTCTTCTTAAATCAAGGATACCAAAAAAATGATTATTTTTTGGAGTAACTGACCTTTTTTTTAACATTCTATTAGGATTTGACTGCATTCAGCAACATAAGCATTATCGATGTTCTTCTCTAGCCCACACCTGGCATTAGGAATATCTGCTTCATAGAGTTCCAGAGATTCTATTGTAAAGTATTCTACAGTATATATCTAAGCTCCCTAAGACTATTGAGAAAGCAGATTGAGATTTAGAAAAGGTTATAAATTTGTATATTATAAAATAAAAAAGTTAGTAAAGGAGCAAAAACATAGATGGTAAACAAAAAATGAGATATAATATAAACTACCTAAAATTAAAATCATAATAGTGAAAAACCTTGTAGATTTTTTAAATACTGTTCTGTATAGGCCCCAAAAAAACAATGCTACTATGTTAGGTCAATAGAACCTTTTGTTTAGGATGTAGTTGTATAAGTATGTTTCTAAAGCTGCAAATGAAGCTTCTGCTGTAGTAATTACCATCTCCATGTTTGCCTTATTGTGGAATGCTCGCACTGGAGGCGTCTTAGGCAGGAGGTGGGAGTCACAGTTGGTCTCTCTTTATTCCTCCTGCCAGTACAGTACACACTGATCTCTCACTTTCTCACCCATGCCAAGCTGTTTAGACCTGCTGCATCTCCCCAGGAGGTGCCATTATTGTGTTAAGTGAGGTTAAGGATAAAATGACCTTTAAATGATTCTCAAATGTGCTTTTTCTTTTCCTCCACTTGTGTGACGCAGCACTCTGGCTGCGGATGCTTTTCAGGCACTGTTGCCATCAGCGCACTCGAGCACAACAAACTTTTGAAGGATGTTGGGAAGAGACATCAGGCCGTGTTAGTCACAGACAGATCATGGCTCGGTGATTTCCGTGGGCAAAAATGCAGAACACTTAATGACAGTGACTGAAATGCAGACGCTCATCTTTTATCTCCTGTAAGGAATACATGAAAAACCATATTTGTCTTCAGTGAGAATTACGAATTATAGTTGAAACAAGGCCTGATTAGTGGGTGACAAAAGAATGAGACATTCCTTTCTTTTCCGAAGTTGAGAGGGTATGTGAGACCATAGAAGGCATTACCACACAATGCAAACAGTGCAGTGGTGATGTGCAGGTTGTAATGATCGTGACCGGCAGCATCTGGCTGGAATTGTCCATGCAAACAAGTGACAGAAAAGTGACAGAAATCACACCCATATTAAATGCAAATACAGTAAAAGAAAAACAACACTAGCTCCTCAACAGTGATGTGGCATGAGTGTGTGTCATATCTTTTATACATTTTAGTTTCTTTAAGGTTTTTTTTTTTTTAAGGGTAAGCTATCTGTGTGCTGCTGTCCTCATTGTATGAACAGTGTTCATACAATGGTACATACAGCTCACACCCTGGTGGCCCCCTGGACTCTTGTAAAGGGCTATTTTTATCACAGTTAGTCTGGCAGGGTGGCTCTGAAGTAGGGAGCATAAGTGGAGGTTCATATCTTTGGGGTTCAGTTACGAGAGAGAGAGCGAGAGAGGGAGAGAGAAAGAACAACAAGAACTCTTTAGATCAGCACAAGCGCTACTGATGGGGTCATTTGCTCCCTTAGCATGGTTAGTGGGTAATGCTAATACTGCTCCAGCAGTGCTAGCTGGGGTTAGCAGCAGGCTACAGGCTGATAATATTCCCCTTTAAACGGGTGAAAGAGCTAGCACTTAGCACGGTTAGTGGCTAATGCTAATACTACTCTAGCCCTGGTGCTGGAGAACTAAACTAAAACTCTTTTATAATGCTGGACTTGTGCTACAAGTTTTGTTGCATTACAAGCCTTTTTGCTTGTAAAATTAACCTTTTAAGAGACAGGCATTTTTGTCAGTTTAAAAGACCAATATATCTTTAAGATTTCTTTTCAAGCAAGTGACTTAAAATCTTAATTATAATTGTAATAGAAAATATTTTAAAACATTTGAAGTAAATCTGCAACTGTCTAAAAAAATAATATAATTAACAGAAATGATAAAATTGGTGCTTTCTGAAAATGAATTTTAAAATCAACATTTTCCTGAATACATACAAATATTTTTGTTTTGTCACGGGTGTCTAGTTTTTATGTCTATTTTCAAATTTAAGAATTTAGGGTTGATTCCTGCTTCTGATCTCAAACTGTTAAGTGGAGTAGAGAGTGAACAGGCAGCTTCTCAAAGTATCCTGTATGTATGCATAAGATTCAAGATTCATAATGTAAATAACTTATTTTACTGCTAAGAAAAAGAAAGATGAAAAGGCGGTTTCATCTAAAAACATCATTCTTCACTCTCACCTCTCATCTCCCTCTTTTTTCCTTTGTCTTTCTTTGTTTTTTCTGTAGTCTCACACATTTCTGTGTACTAAACTTTGCAGGCCTATCAGCGTAATGCAAAAACATTAAAAGCATCTTTTACTGTCCTAGTTGAGGTCTCAAAGGTCAGGCAACTCCTGGTACTCCCAGTGCAGTGTTCTGGGACTGCTGCTTTAAAATGTGCACTCTCATCACAATTAGGACAGCCAACTGTCAGCCAACTGGACTGAGACTCCAGTAATCTGACTCTTCCAGAGGCATTCATGCCATACGTTTCATTTCTCTGTGCCTCAACAACACTACTTTAAATTGTTGGTGTGCTTAACTTTGAGGCAATGTGAAAATCCAGGACATTGATAGTAAACACAGTGAGGAGTAGCGATGTCTGCAAGCAAATAACCTTGTGGTCAAGTCTGTGTACTGCACGATAAGTCCATAATGTTCTTATCACGACAAGCCTATCCAGTATCTACTAGATAAAGTTTAGATCTAAATGCATTGTGTAATTCTTTATTGAATAATGATGCTTTTACGGTAATAGCTATGTGAAATGTAATTCACTAAATAGACCAGTGGCGTGGGGTTGATGGGTGATGGAAATGCAATGTAATACTAATGTGATTACTAGATGGCCTTCTTGTATAATGCTATTATCCATTTATATAGTAGTAATGTTCGGACTACAGAAAGCATAACCCTTTTTAAACTGAACTGAAATGTAGTGTATAATCTGTAATGATTTAAGATATGGCTGTGATCAATCAAACTGAGATTGAAAAGAGGTGGTTTGGCAAAAAACAACAGATATTTGGGAGTCAATAAATTGTGCTTTTTTTTTTGTCTGACACTGGAGTTTTAAGGCTAATATTGTCGACAAACACACTCAGTCAATGCAAACCCAGTCTTTTCTGTAAACACACTGATCAAGTACTTTATTAGGTTCTCATTCAGTCATTCAGTTATCTAATCAGCCAATCCCGTGGCAGCAGTGTGATGCACAAAATCATGCAGATACAGGCCACGAGCTTCAGCCATCAGAGTGGGGTAAAATGAGCGTGAAATCAGATGGTGCCAGACAGGCTGCTCATATTTACACTTGTTTAAGTTTAAATATAAGCAGCCAATGACCATTTCATTATCACAATTATGATAATTCGTGAGACAGCTCTCACTATTGTATGAACAGACATAAAAAAAGCTAAATAACACTGAGGGTCTGCAGCAGTTTGTTGTTTTTTGTGGTTAATAGTGTTCGTTAGCTGTGCTTTGTTCTGATACTTACTGTATAGGTTGAGGAAAGTACTCTGGAGATGGGTATACGATTAGTGGTGTTTGTCATGTCAGTTGGACTGAATTCTTTCATACAGAATTCTTTCATACAATCATTAAAAAACGATTGTGTTATTCAAATCATTTAAAAGAGCCAATATCTATCCAGCATTAAGCTTTAAAATTAGTCTATTTCCCCCCCAAAGTTGAGTAAATCTTGTCGTTTTTTCCCTTGTGCAACTACGTCAGTAAAGCATAGCTCGACCTGTAACTAAGTACTAACTAGGAGTACGCAATAATAATAATATTAATAATATCCCCAACATTTTTGATTAGCGTGAACTATATTATACCCTAAAATATTGTGCCATATCACCCACCCCTAATTATCACATCAGGGTTCTACTTTTTTACTGTTTTTAGCAAAAGAAAATTTAGAATGTTCTCATTTTCCATTGTAAATCTATTATATCTGTCCAGTATCATTTATTTTACTTTAATCCTGGATATATGGAGATATATGGAGTGCATTATTAGTATCATGACATTCTGGATCATTGACTTCTCTATAAGTCTGAAAACATTCTTGTATTGTTTTAATTTCTTAGTAAGGGGTGAGAAATATCTCATTGTATGCTATAATAAAATGTTTTTTTTCCATTTTGTTGCAGTAGTGTATTCTTGATTTATTTTTTTCTTTCTTTCAATTCAGTGTTTTGCCATATCGCCAAGGGTATAGTTATCGCGAAAATACCATGAAATATCGAGAGATTATGTTGGGGCCATATCACCCACACCTAGTATTAACTAATATTTTGCTAATATGCAGAGTGTTCCTTTTAGTATTAAAATGATAGTTCTCTCAAAATCTCGATTCAAATCCAAAACAAAACCTGGAATTGTAATAGATTGATATCAAATTGAATCAGAAATTGAATTGAATTGGAAACTTGTGTAACGCAAGTGGACTCCGTGTCCGTTTGCAATTAAATATTCAAACGTACAATGCGAGTTATTGCCAAAGGACAATGTACACAGTGTAGAATGCCCGTACAGCTGCCCGTAAAGCAGAGGCCCCTTTGTATAACTGTATTGGAATAAATCCAGCCTTAAAAGGCTTAATCGCTAAATGTCTAGACCGTTTGATATGGAAACAGTCCTCATTTAACAGAAACAATAAATACATTTTTTTCTACTGCCGGTAGACACACTTATCTTGAAGCATGGCAAAGGTCACCCATTTGTGTGTCCAGTCCCTCAGTGCTGATGCAGTGATTTGAGACAGGTTGAGAGGGGTCTTCTGGCAAGAAGCAGAGTAGCAGTGTCTTCTCTCTCTCCAGGCCGTTGCTGTGCCTTCACTAAACCGTCCTCCCCCACATGCTATTTATAGTGGCAGCAGTCTACCTCCGATATCAGCAAAGAAGAAATGCATCTATAAGTAACCTCAGCCTCTCAGTGTCTCTCTCTCTCGTTCTCCACCCACTCATCCTCTTTTCCCTGCTCTTTTCCAGCCGGTAGGAGCTCTGTGCTGACATCCAGGTATGGAGCTGCTGGGCTTTAGGATTGTGTGAAGTGGAATAGATCTTATTAAATCTTGAAAATAGTGTCCAAAAGCTGTTGACTGATAGTAAAGCTTATCCTGTTTGGGTTAAAGTTAAAGCTAGCAGAAAACACATTACACCGGGGTGTAAATTCTCCCAGATTTGAGTTGTGGAGCAGTGAACAGTGTTCTCTGGAAGGATGGGGCTCCATCCAATACTTTTGGGATGAGTTGGAGATGATGGGAGTGGGCTATTGATCATTCAACACACAGCTAGGCTTATAGTGCACAGTACAGACAATTACTACAGCAAAAGAAGGATACAATCTTTTAATTCAATCAGGTAATTTCTCAAGAAACGTACGTGTCTCAGTACTTGTGTCCATATAGTGTAATTCTAAAAATGGTATTTCTTAGGCCAACTTTGGAGACCCCATGTAATGCTCAATTTTGTACTGTTCTCCATCTTGCCATCTGCAGAACATCTTTAAAAAGGCAATTTTCACTGTTTTCTTCAAGTAAATGTAGTAGTGTACCTAAATAGTATATTAACACTTGAATGCTTACATAATTATTTCTCTAGTTTAATGGCTTCCTTCTAAATAAGGAACATATCTTGTATATGGTTCTTTTTTTTCTTGAACAAAAAACGTACATTCAGGATAGTTCCAAACATTGCAAAGCATTTGTTGCCCTGAACTGACTATTCTAGGTTAAGTAGTGTTGATTAGATTGTGTGTTGATTTAAACAATACGACAGATTAATTAATTTATTGAATTTATTGAGTTTATTGCGTCCAATGACTAGCATGTTAGACCGTAATTTACTTTTGATCAACTTAAAACATTTTAATATTGTTTTTTGTATTTTTGTATGAACTTTATTTTTTAAGCAAATTTTACCACCTTACATTTAAAAATAAATATTTTTATTTATCAATCAAAACTAATACAAATTTATGGATCTGAATTTTTCAAGTTCAAAACAAAAAACAGTATTGCTTGTGAATTACTTGCTGTAAGTTTATCAAAGTGTACCTAAAATATATTAAAATAAAAAAAAAAAATAATAATAAAAAAAAATAAATTATACAAGATGCAGATTCAAATATTTGTCAGCTTTTAGGCTCCATACTAACATGTTGGCTCTTTGGCTAGAGCATTATACTGTACAGAACAGCTTTAACTCCAGATATCCTACATTAGGAATGCTGTAATCTCTGAGCCCCAGGGGTCACCAGTCTTATCCATAAACACCTGATGTGGCCGCAGGTTTACATTCCAGCAAAGCCAGAAGCCCACCCTGCACAACTAACCATTTGTTTAAAATCAACGGTAGTTTAAAGACTAGTAGATTAAACGAGTGGAATCAGGTGAAACATGTTAAAGTGAGGCACTTGTTCAGGGATTTCAGGCAAAGGGCATTTACAAGACTCCGGCGTACAGTTATTTGTCATTTCACCCAATGTTGCACTGTCCCAAGCATACCAGCATTTTGTAATGTATCAGTTGGATGTTATTGATGACATTTCACCCATTTTACAGTTCCAGTCTGTTCTTTCGCAATAGTTAAAGATTCAGTATTAGTTCTGTCAACATTAACATTCTTAGTGCATGTGATTTAATTGGAAAATTTATTGCATTTTTAAAATTTAATTATTCATATTACTAGAGCTAGAGTTTAAAGAGCTTTGTGGAATATTATCTGTTTTATTTAGCAATGTAAAGACAGTGTTATAAAACAGCTAGATTATTTTCTATGAAATATGGATTAAATCTCATAACTAACTCTCTTACACCCCCCTCTCTCTCTCTCTCTCTCTCTCTCTCTCTCTCTCAAACAACCAGTGTGTTTGATCATGATTGATCACAGAATATTGTTGTGATTAATCACATTAATTGAGCTCCACCCACATCTCTGGATCCTGCCTTTACTCCACTACATTTTTACATAAATTAGCAATTTGCACTGTATCCATGTTAAACAATTTTGTATAGATCATCTTTAAAATAACATGATACAATAAAAAAACACTCACAAACAAACAAAAGATAATTACATCCCACACATTGTAGAGCATATTGAAAATAGTGTTTCTGACCACCTACAGTGCTTAAGAATAGTATTTGCCCACTCAGTTTCCCATCTAAATTAATATAGGATAAAGACAACACCAGTAAACACACAGAGCCGTTTTCAAATTATCATTATTTTTATTAGGGATTTAAGATTTATTCAGAACCTATAATCAAACAGTCCAAATTCAAAAGACACTTTGGCTCAACCCAGACTAGATTTCTGCTGGACAACCCGAATAGAAATTGAACAGGACCGAATGATGTTTATGTTTTTCACTGATAATTAACTGCCTTTAATTAACTAATCTAATTTAATTAATTAATCTGTTCCTACATATCCACCTTAACCTGAAGCTGTGATGCACAACATAAGTATAATACTGTTTCTCTTCTCTCTGTGTTTCTGTCTGTGCAGCTCTCATATTCCTTTTCTACTTGGTCTTCTATGGCTTCCTTGCTGGAATGTTTTCTCTCACTATGTGGGTGATGCTGCAGACACTGAATGACTACACCCCCAAGTACAGGGACCGAGTGGCCAACCCAGGTAACGTCAACACAGCATTTACACAACCTTTCTCCAGCATTTTTAAACCCAACCATGAATCAGATTTCTTTGGGACACATTTTTTTAACCAATAAACCAAATAACCAAACATTTTTACTTATTTTTTTTTTATAATTTAACTGCTTCTTTGTGTTGGTTGTTTTTAATCATCAGTTGTACCATAAAACCAACATTAGCTATGATGAAGGTTCATAAATGTCTGTTTGTTAATCCATGTGTGTATCAGCAGCCGTATTCCCTTTATAACCTCTTATTTCTTGCTAATTCTTTGCATTCTTCATACTCATTGAGGGAATCTGCATGAATTTCACAGAACATATGTAGAACTGCAGGCAAAAGCATTTATCAGGAAACGTGACACTCTGGTGCTTTTACTGGCTCTTGAGTTCCATTTGGAAAATTGACATGTCTATGTCAGTCATGTCATATGTCATATATTAACATCAAAGTGTCTCTGTGTTATTAGTGAAATTGAGCCCCGGACAGAGGGGGCTCTCACATTAATCCTCTCTCTCTCAACCTCAGAAGCTTCACCACATCCTTCCCCATGCGTTAATTTATTCCTCTCTCTGAAACCATCTGTTTAGTCCTTTTTAGTATTAGTATTTAGTATCCTTATTCTACAATATATATATATATATATATATATATATATATATATATATATATATATATATATATATATATATATATATATATATATATATACGTATGTGTGTGTATATATATATATATATATATATATATTGTAGAATAAGGATACTAAATACTAATACTAAAAAGGACTAAACAGATGGTTTCAGAGAGAGGAATAAATTAACGCATGGGGAAGGATGTGGTGAAGCTTCTGAGGTGCACCATACAGGGGTTGGACAATGAAACTAAAACACCTGTCATTTTAGTGTGGGAGGTTTCATGGCTAAATTGGAGCAGCCTGGTGGCCAATCTTCATTAATTGCACATTGCACCAGTAAGAGCAGAGTGTGAAGGTTCAATTAGCAGGATAAGAGCACAGTTGCTTAAAAAATTGCAGTGCACACAACATTATGGGTGACATTCCAGAGTTCAAAAGAGGACAAATTGTTGGTGCACGTCTTGCTGGCGCATCTGTGACCACGACAGCTAGTCTTTGTGATGCATCAAGAGCCACGGTTTCCAGGGTAATGCCAGCATACCACCAAGAAGGACCAACCACATCCAACAGGATTAACTGTGGATGCAAGAGGAAACTGTCTGAAAGGGATGTTCGGGTGCTAACCCGGATTGTATCCAAAAAACGTAAAACCACGGCTGCACAAGTCACAGCAAAATTCAATGTGCACCTCAACTTTCTGTTTCCACCAGAACTATCTTTCCAACCCCTGTATGTGTTGCTTTTGTTGAGTTCAGAGGGCAGCTGGATTATTTTTTATGGAATATGGATTAAATCTCATAACTAACTTTACTACCCCCTCTCTCTGTCTCTCTTTCTCTCTCTCTCTTAAACAAGTGTTTGATCATGATTAATCAAAGAATATTGTTAATTGTTTTAATTGATTGACAGCACTATTGTGTATTATACTGCCGGAGATGTGCCGCACAACATAATTATAATACTGTCCCTTTTCTCGCCTTTTTTCTGTCTGTGCAGCTCTCATATTCTTTTTCTAATCTTACATGATTATTTATAACTTATGTTCTATTCTAGAGTATCCTTATTCTACATCATATATTTTCTTTTTTGAAAGAAAACAGCAGTGTGCTCTCAGTGTAATATATCAATTGTTTGTACAGAGATAGATAGACAGACTAAGGGCAAAATGTTTATTATAATGTATGATTTGATTTATCATGGTCTCGTGTGTAAATGCTTATTTATGGCCCCATAAAAAAGAAATCTGAGCTATATATACACATCAAAATCTACTTGTATCAGCATGGAAATATTACATTGTTAGTGAGGACATTATGAAGTTATGTTATAATGTTATAAGTCAGTTATTTAGTGATCAGTCATTAACACAACCATTTCCCTTCTGTTCTGACAGGTCTGATGATCAGGCCCAAGTATTTTGACATTGAGGTAAATCGTTCTAATCCACAGCAGTACAACAAGTACGTCCAGGGCCTGGAGAGCTTTCTGCAGCGTAAGTCTCGTCTGTCTTACTGTTTTAGGGTTTAAGGAGAAGGAGGTTAAAGAAGATAACTTGAGTATTAGGATTATATCTGAATAAAACCAAGCCACATAACCACGCGAGTGAACACACCTAAGACACAGAGGATTTAAAACCATAGAAATCTGATCACTTTAGAAGGTGGTCTGAGATGAAGTTTAGATTCTCTGCCCGAGCCTAAGCCCGATGCAGAGATTTCCCACTACTTTCCTCAGGCCGGGTCGGGTCGGACTCAAAAAAATGGTTTGTGATGTAGGCATCTTTTTTTTTTAATGCTATTTTTATTTTTTATAAAGCTATGGCGTGGTAATCACAAAATAGCAAAGTAACAAATCAAACTGTGTTTTAAAAAAAAAAATTCTGAGGCGCACGTGAGCTCCTCCACTTGTCTGCCTTACACACTTGACTTGCAGTGCTGTGTGTAGCTGTTACTAATAAACTTTTTTCTTAAATAATAGGTCTATGCTTCTTTAGTGTTGCAATGTTAAGTACATTATTCTGAACAGATTTAGCTCATTGAAACAGCAAATGTTTTTAAAAAGCTCAGTTTTAACACACTACTTACTAAAAAAAATGTATCAGGCTCTAGCTCATAATGACAGTTTATGGGGCGGGGCGGGTCGAGCTCGATTATTTTTTTTGGTCCCGATCTAAGCTCTAGTGTAAGACACAGCTTTACCACATGTTTAAGCAGTGGCTAAAACATAGTACAGCAGAAACTCATTCCTGTAAAACTAACTGAAACTGTAGTAATAATTGCATTGTTTTAATCAAAAAATGTATATTCCTTTCCTCACTGCAATCAGATTTTAGTCTACCTAAACAGAGATGCTGTTGGTTATAAGTGTAAATGCATGTGGATAAAATCTTATCAGAGAATACAGTACAGATTGTAGTCACAGGAAGTGACCAGTTATAAACAGGGTCTTTAATCCCCTATTAAATCCACCTTTAATCCTTTTAATAAAAAACAAACAAGCACAGCACAGTATTAAAATAGTGATCCATGAACATGGACATCAGGCGTAAAGGCACAAAGCAGTATTAAACAATATTAAGTTTCATTAATTGTTGACTTTTTAAATGTAATAATAATTAATTACAGTTCCTTAGTAAGTATGTGGCAGACATTTCCAGAAGAATTACATCTTTAAATTGATTATTTCTGTCTAATAGCTCTGAGCAAATGAGATCAAACGATTAAAGGTCAGAAAGTATGATTATGGATAATACCTTATAAATTTAAAACCAGATTTGAAAGATTGAATAAAAGAGTAATTGATGAATTTAGCAGTTATTATTTTGTGCAGTGGTTCTCCATCCAGCCCTCACGCCCTTTAAGTGGTCCAGGTTTTTATTTCCTGCAAAGTCAAAACACACAGAGCACAGATTGGAGGCCCTGTGGACTGGATTGGAACTCAGTTGTAGAAAATTACAGGCAGTAGTTTGGAAAGAGACGTAGGAGGTCTGGCTGTTCTGTAATTCTGAGAAGGTAAATCTCAGAATTTGAATCTCAGAAAGTGAGAAAGTGAAAAATTGAAAAAGTGAAAAATCTCAGAAAGTGAAAGCACTTTGTACTTTGAAAATGGGAGACTTCCCAAAATTCCACACTCTGCAGTGAGCTGGCAGGAATAGTCAGTTACTGGTACTTAGTGTGTTTCAGAAATCCTGCAGGACCTTCTGCGATCAACCTTTTTATTAGGTCAGGATATTGAGTTCGCCATAAAAACGCTTGATCAATAATATGATTGATGGGTCCAGAGGTTATTTATAGGGAATAAAGACTGTATATGGAAACTGAACCCAGTCCCACTGATTTCATAATACAGTTGCAATTTTGTGATTGGCATAAAGCTTTAGTGTACCAAACAAATACTTATACTGTATATAAGAGCAGTTTAGTAAAAAACATTTTTTTTACCTAATTGAAGACCTCGTGAATAAAATCAAGAGGAAGATGGATGATCACAAGCCATCAAACCAAACTGAACTGCTTAAATATTTGCAGCAGGAGTGGCATTAAGTTTTCCAAAAGCAGTGTGTAAGACTGGTGGAGGAGAACATGCCAAGTAACTTTCTTGGTTTCTTAAAACTTTATGAATATGAATGTGTTTTCTTTGCATTATTTGAGGTCTGAAAGCTCTGCATCTTTTTTGTTATTTCAGCCATTCTCTGTGTTTAAGTACTAAAATGCTGTTCTGTATCTACTGTAGATAATTGTTTCTTCTTCCACTTTAACTTCACTAAAAGTATTAAACTCATCCAAAGTATTTACTCATTTACACATTGGTTATGTGCTGTAATGTTACTTGTTACAAATATAAAATGTTACAAATCATTCCAAACTCACATCATCACCGCCACTGCTTTCTGTAATAACTACCCAATACGTTACTTTTACTTTCAGTATTTGAGTAGTACATTTTAGAGTTAACAACTTGCAATACTTGGGCACAAAAATGTTGAGTGTGGAGCTTAAAGAACACTTCTACTTGTAGTCAAGACCCTTTTTTGATGGAGCACTTTAAAACGTCTTCAAAACAAGAACATGCACAAAGTTATGACTGACAATAAGGTGGCTTTCCTAGCTATATAACTGTTTAGGTGGTTAAGTTGCACTTTCAATAAATCTTAATTCTAAAACTTGTTTCTTTAATTTCTTTTTTTTTTACTTAATTATGTGCTGTAATACAGTATAATTTAATACAAATACAATTTTGCGTATTTATTTTTCCAGTATTTTGCATTATTTTGTTTACATGATTTTTAGAGCTGTATAAGGAAAAGAATACTAAGATAGCAAATTATGAAAATAATTTAACTCCTCACTGTATAATTAGATGCATAGCAGGGTCCCACAGCTTAGCGAAAATCTATTTTTGAAACTTTATATCTTATTTGTTCCATTTCCATCTCCCGATAAGAAATAGCTCCCAGTAATTCTCTTTTAATTTCTGGGAAAAAAAAACAACAGTTTAACATGAGCTAACTGCAAAATCAAATTAAACTTTAATCTAAACATTGTACTCAAGTATCACCATTGGTACTAGTTTTTTTAGTCCTTACCTGACTCACCTATTCTCTTTTCTTTTTTTTTTTTTAAATGCAGAGTACAATGATACTTTGCAGGAGCAGAATACGGTCTGCACAGAGGGCGATTATTACATGCAGGAGAATAATGAGCTGGTGAAGAATGTATGTCAGTTCAAGCGGAGTCAGCTGCGGCAGTGCTCCGGCCTGGCTGATACAAACTTTGGCTATGCAGAGGGACAGCCTTGTGTCTTGATCAAGATGAACCGGGTAAGTTTACAATATATTCAGATAAACAGATTTTTTGTTTTTTATATTATGTGTGATGATTAACCTAGAAAACTAACGTTAAAATGAGTAACACAAACACTAATGTTGGGTATACAATGTATGACTAATTACATTTACTCACATTACTGTAATTGAGTAGATTTTATGAGTAATTTGTGATTTTTAAAGTAGTTTTTACATTAGGTAATTTTACTTTTACTCAAGTACATTTTGACACAACTAATTTACTTCGCTACATTGGAAAACTCCCCATTACTGAGTAAAAAAATGAAATTCTGAGGGGGAAAAAAACCCAAATTGACTGAATTAAAAACAAATTTAGTTTTGTTCTCCATGGTAGCGCAGCTGAACTTCTCTATGTAGTGTTTATTACGGTTAGCGGGAGAGACGGTGTGTAAATCAGCTGTGCAGCCTGAGGCCTCTTAAGTTTTTATTGAGAACATTAAACAATCTAAATCTTGGATGTTAAAAAACATGTAAATAGCAGTTAAAGCATAGCAATTGGAAGTTCAAAAATAATAATTTAATACTCTAAAAATACGGTTTATAGTCACCTATATGACCATAACCTTTTAACAGTAAAGAAAAAAATGGATCATAGAAGCCTATGCCTCTTGTTCTTGAAAATGTTTTATGGGGTGGTCTGAACAAATACTGCCTGAAAGGTTCAAACTATTTAATTTAATAATTATTTAATTTATGATTTGTACTTAAAATAAATAAAAGTAACTATGTAACTTTTACTCAAAGTACATTTTAAATTGAGTAGTTTTTTTACTTTTACTCGAGGACATTTTTAGATGGGTACTTTTACTTTTACTTGAGTAGAATTTTAGCAAAGTAAAGGTACTTTTAATTAATTACAATTTTTCAGTACCTTTTCCACCTCTGTCTATCACTAACATCGGATGAAAATCACACGAGTGCATGCCTCTTGAAAAAAAAACAGATGGGAGGAGGGGATCAACCATAACATTAATGACAATAATGATCATCGCCTTAAAGCTACCCAAAGTCCCATGCAACCCAGACAGCAGCAACACAATGATAATCACGGAAAATTGTGTGGGTAAAAATCATCCAGCGTTAGCGTTCTAGGGTTAAGGAGAAATGCTTAAACCACTTTTTCTCAGGGATGTTCAGAAAATATATATTTTTAAAGATCAATTTTACCTTTAAATAAATGTTTTCCTTTTTTTTTTCTTGTGTAGATAATTGGACTTGTGCCACGAGGAGATCCATACATTAACTGCACTGCCAAGGTACGTGTCTTTGTGTGGGTGTGAGGTTGAGGTCTGGTACCCACAAAGGTGAATTATGTGCTGGATGACCTATTTAATTAACATGTGGGTGTACTTTCATCTTGTTTTTTTTTCAAACATCTGTTTGTATGTGGTCTCTCTCCACGCTGCCTGTGGTGCTGGCAGTTCTCTGTGTGGTAAGATTTAATGCCCAACTTCCCTGTTTTCAACAGGGAAACGATACCTGACCCTTTTCCCATATCTCTGCTGCTTCTGTCCATCTCCTCTCCTGTATTGCTTGTGTCTGGCTCTTTTATTCGCCCTCATGCAACAAGTTAGCGTACTGTATACCTTCAAACCCCCAGCTGGAGTAAGCTTAGGACCAGCGGTGCAGCTAGCACCTCCCGGATTCAGTGCAGTCTGTCTGAGCTGGGTTCTTTAATTGTGCCTCTTTTTTTTCTTCCCTCCAGAGATCAAATCAGAAGTTAGACTTTGCTTTTTTCGTGAAATACAATTCAGCCCATTCCCAACTAGCGCTTTTCACATGTTCTTGCCGTCATTATTTGTGCAAGGAACACAAGGCCATCGGTTGTTCCATTTCTCATCTTGGTGCTGATGTGGGTTCTGGCCGAATCCCACTCAGCAGACTCTGTAGAGGTGGTCTCTTAGAAAGAATGAGAACAGTGTAAGTGAGAACAATAGGAAGGAATAGTTTTTTAGTCTTTAAAAAGTCCCCTAAAACAAATAACCATATATATTGAAAATATTTGTTAACTTTTTTGGAAGAAATCAGTTGTCCTTTTAAAAACTACAATATGCTTTATTTAGGCTTTTATATTAGGGCTAGTGCGACACTGTAAAATAATATTGATATTATTCAAGTATGTGAACTATTTTTTATGATTTATTATTATGATTATGATTTTTAGTTCTTAGGTTTTTTTTTTTAACTCAGGTGAGACTTTTTTTAATGGCATTACCTCTTGAGACCTATTCTATATCTTATTTCACATTTATGTTTTTAATGTAATTTAATTAAAAAGTTCTAACAACAGTAAAGAACTTATTACTCCCAAAAAGAAGAAATCGTCTATATATAGTTATTTATTGTAAGGGCTTAATATGAGCTAATTTAATTAATACAAAATTAGGACTAGATGATATGGCCAACAGTGTGTTTCTTAATTTAGGTCAATACGATATAATTTAAATTTTGATATGAACAGTATAAAAGTACCTTCACTCAACCATCCTTCACCCAAAATTCACCCAAAATGTGCCAGATTATATTTTGAGTTTTTTTCTAGTCTACTCAAAAAACAATATCAATGTTTTTAATTGTTTGGTTGTTCTCTGTTTAATTAATTAACTATCTGTAGTTAACAATCTAAGTAGCTAATGTTTGGAGTGTGGAAACCACAATGTTAACAGCCAGAATTTAGCTGTAATGCAAACAGACTCTGCAGTGTGGCTTAGCTGCAGTGCTAACAGCCAGCCTCAGCAGGCTTGCTGTGTATTAACTGCGTCTTGCTGTTTAAAGTGATATACAGAGTTGTAGCTGCTTGCTCATTGTGGGCCACGGGCACAGGATACTGTAGGTGGAACATAAAGTATATTTAATATTTTCTTACATTAATCTATATATTGGGACAGGTCAATTGGTAAGCAAGCTATCGTTCATCTGGCTGTCCATGGTGCCAAGTTTTGGCTGCGGGAATCTGTCTAACCATTCTACCCCTCTACTAGACAACCCCTTTCTCTAATGCCCTCCCTGGCTTTCAGCACCTTCTCCTCTCTCAGCCACAAGTTACCACCCTTATGTGACCTATTGAAGGTATACAGAAGAGAACAGGAAGGGTGTCACTTTTCTCTTTAGGTACAGGCTGTTTCATACTGCTTCTACTTCACAGAGAGCGAGCAAATTCTCCCACTAACCAAACATTTCTTGCAGGTGGCTCTAATACTTCAAAAGCTTTATTGCTTCCATTTAAATATTGCAAGTATATTTAAATCCGCAGATTGTGTTGCCTGATTTGACAATCAGAATGAATCTGCGTGTACAGTAGGCGGCACTCCTCTCCTGCAGTAACGATTCATTCTATATGCAAAGCCTTCATTTGTTCAGTTATTTTTATGATCAAATACAAAATAGTAACCATAATCATCCTCATGATAAATAGTAACTAGCGTTGCACATTGAAATCGTAATTATGTCTGTATCGGCCTCTAATTGCCTTTTTAATTAATTATTTTTATTTTGTTTTAGAATTATCTATATAGGCCGCTATAGCCAATATTTCAAACCAATACACGGATCAAGTGACGCTGGATGCACTACTTTAAAATTCATTCATATTTTTATCTTTTTGTTTTTATCTTTATTAGTTTTTTTTTTTTTTTTAATTAAGAGACCACTTCAGTTTCTGAATCAGTTTCTCTGATTTTGCTATTTATAGGTTTATGTTTAAGTAAAATGAACATTGTTGTTTTATTCTATAAACTACAGACAACATTTCTCCCGAATTCCAAATAAAAAAATTGTCATCTAGAGCATTTATTTACAGAAAATAACAAATGACTGAAATAACAAAAAAGACGCAGAGCTTTCAGACCTCAAAAAATGCAAAGAAAACAAGTTTTCAGTTTTAAGAGTTCAAAAATCAACATTTGGCGGAATAACCCTGGTTTGTAATCATAGTTCTCATGCATGTTCTCCTCCACCAGTCTTACACACTGCTTTTGGATTACTTTATGCCACTCCTGGTGCAAAAATTTAAGCAGTTCAGCTTAGTTTGATGGTTGTGATCATCCATCTACCTCTTGATTATATTCCAGAGGTTTTTAATTTGGTAAAATCAAAAACTTTGGGGAGGGGGAATGCATTATTTTGTAAATATTTTTGAAAAAAATGCTCATACCAATATGGAGGAGGGCTGTCTGAAAATGTTTAAACTACTAACCTTTCTACACCACAGTAATAAATATACAAACAACAGTATAAAGTTAAAACGTTAATTAATTCATCGTTAGGATAAATATAATTTTAAAGCAGGCCTGATCATAACCACCCTTCACCAAGTCACTTGTCGTTTCTTGAAACCTCTTTTGGTAGGTGCTGAGTGTAAATGGTTGTGTAGAATGTGACATAACATTCTTCACTGTGTAACTTCATTTATTCACACATAGGAAGAGGCTTCTAAGTTTCTAAGTAAGAAACACACTTATACACAAGTGGCTGACCCATGTTTACAGCTCCAAAACACAAAACATGAGTTCTGAATTAAAGTTATTAAAAGTGATGTGCTGTTCATTAAGTAATTTATTAAAAAATGTTTTATTTATTTAGATACATAAGCCTCCCATTGTCAAACTAAATGGGGGGAAATATGAGATTCACTGCATCCAGTGGCTTCTAACTGTGACTAAATTATATGAGAAAAGGTAACATATGCCATTTTTTTTACTGTCTGTTGTTTAGTAACGAGACAATGCATTCTGGTCCACACTCAGCTTGTGTTGTGTCGTAAGCTACACTGTTCGCTGTAAATTCAGGTTGCATTTGTGGGAGTATATACCACCCTGAAAATAATGTACTGATTCCAATTTACGATGTGGACACTCATAGAAAAATATAAAACATAAATGGGATCCTTTCTCTGCACAGATGAGGAATGTATATTCTGCGGTTCATTGTTATACTGGCAGCCCACATAAAGGTCTGCTCATTTATGTGGAAATTTGCTGTCTGCTTCCAATACAAAGGTAAACCAGCCTGTGCAGAATGAAACTAGTTCAAAAGTAGTACTAGTATCAAAACATAAATGATGTGTGTTGGCTCACTAACAGGATTTTTTTTTAATGTCGTATACAGCCCTAATTCTGAATAAGCACTTGAAAGAAATAAAGTCTGCATGTTCACAATATGTATAATGGAAATTAAAGGAGGAGTCAGATTAATCCAGTTCTTGGTTCCTGAGGATCTGTTTATTGGTTGGTGTTTTCTGCATTTTGTACAGTCGTAAGAAGTTTGCATTAATTCTTTTTTGTTTTGTTAGTATTCTTGTGTTATCTGTGTATGCTAAAAGTAAAACAAACATTTGGATCTCTCCTCTCTTGAGCTTTCAGGTATACAGATTATACAGGTATATAAACACATCCCAAGTCAGTGGGGTTGAAAGAGGGTATGAGAGCAGGAGAGAGTGAAAGATTCTGGTGGTGGGGTTTTTGCTAATAGTAACATCAATAGTAACATCTCGTATGAGTGTGGCACTTGGTTGTCATCACCTAGTTCATCCAGTTAGGTGAGAACAGGCTGTTGCTACAGGCAACAGCAGCACAGATCACATCCAGTCCTATCCTCCATGAAGAATAGCTTTGTGATGGCTCTCTTCTTTCCTGTTTCAGAGGGACACGCCCCTACAGATGCAGTATTTCCCCAGCGAGGGTCGATTTGACAAGATGTATTTCCCTTACTATGGCAAGAAAGCACATGTGAGTACCACAGTCTGATATATCTAGATATACTAATAAAAATAGAGATCTGATACTTGCACTGTTTATCTGTAAATATCAATCAATATAAGAGATCTTTATCATTGTTCTCCAAGATACAGATATCTCATACAATTTATTTTTTTTATATCAGGTTGTGGCTCTGTATGAGTGGTGTTGTAAATACACAGTTTCTGGTACACACAGTTTTTTCACTCGTTTTCTCTCGCTGTGTTCTGTTCTGTTTCTATTCTGAGCCCCTGACACCAATCAATAAGCTGCTGCAACACCAGTCAGTGAAAGCTCACCTATCAACAACGGGTGTAAAAAAATGTCTGGTTGGTGTACTAGGTACACATGGAACAAAATCTTTTATTTTAGATGTCCTCATTCTACTTCTTAGCCCTGATTAAATTTGTATATTTAGATTCATTAAAAATTGGTTCTACATTCTGTTGTTCAGTGCTCAACACCTCTCAGTATATTTGGGTCCTGGGTCATTCTCAGCACTGCAGTGACGCTGACATGGCAAGTGTTCTGGTACAAGAGGATCAGACACAGCAGAGCTGCTGGAGTTTTTAAACACTGTGTTCACTCTCTGTCTACTAAACATTCCTGCTTAATTGGTCCACATGTGTGCTATTTGCTGGATATTTCTGTTTAAAAACTTAAGCAGCATTTCAGGAGAAATGGGGGGAAAACTGGAAAAAATATAAAAAAATATATATATAAAAAACTTAAGCAGCACTGCTTTGTGTTTAATCCCTTCAGTGAAAAGAGGATAATAAAGTATTTAGAGAAATAGCTACAGTACTACAGTCTGTGATTTTAGGACTACAACATGCTCATGTATGGTAAGAGTTGTGATTATTGGTGGTTTGCAATCACAGGAATATATCTTTCCGAACAGTCTGATTTAAAAACTGATTTATTTTTGTCAGATTTGCGTTTGTAGCGTCCTTGCTGGTTCAACTGTGCAATATGCACAATATGTTACCGCCCACTAAGACTAACACCCTAGCTGTAAAACACAGCAGCCCAGCACACTAAGTTTTTCCACCATGCCCCACTGTAACAAAAGACTGTTGTTTCCATAAAAGCTGGCAATAAATATCCTCTAAATAATAACAATTTTAATGATTAAACCATAAAAATACACAGTAAACTTATCTATTTATTTATTTATTTAATATTTATCCCATCTTCTCCCCAATTTACACAGCCAATTACCCAACCCACTTATTAGGACTGCCTCTATCACTAGTAATGCCCCAACACCAGGAGGGTGAAGACCAACACGTCTCCTCCAATACATGTGAAGTCAGACTCTGCTTCCTTTTAAACTGCTGCTGATGAAGCATTGCCAATTAGCATCACAGCACACTCTGAGGAAAGCACAGCGCATGTTCATATACATGAGCTCACAGACGCCCTGTGCTGCAGACATCACCCCTTGCACCCCTTGGCAAGCCAACTAAGCCAAAACGTATGGGAAAGAACCGCCTCCACGCGTAAAATATCACGTGTTGACCGATAGACATTACCTTTTTTTTACGTGTACAGACACAATCTTTTTACGTGTAGAGGCGTAAATTTATGCCGTCTGTACATCAAGTGCTTTTTTTACCTGTACAGACATAGCTGTGAAATAGGGGGTACATCATAGTCACATGATTACAACGTATCAGTTACGTGGACCTTGCGTGCAGAGTGTGTATAAGTATGTATGGGGCTATGTCACGGTACATTGACACTGCGTTGTAACCCACGTAAGCGTCTTATGAACATGGAATACAATACGTTGCATGACATCATGTGTTGTCAGGCTGCCTTATTACAATGCAAGTGTAGGCGCGTTTACTGATTGGATGTTAGATGCCAAGACGTGTATACACGGACAATTTTACTGCCTGTACACGTGATTTTTTTACGTGTGGACACGTGATTTTTAATTGACTAAAACTAAAATGTTTAGTTTTTGTCAACTAAAACGAGAAAAAAACAAATAGCTAAATGAATATTAATAACTATTGTACGTTTTAGTCAAAAGACTAAAGATTTAACGCAATTCAAAATGAACACTGCAGTGTACAAATGCTGCCCAATAGTAAATGACCATTTTTTAATAATACGTCTTTGTGTGTTCTTCTCCAGCCTAACTACGTTCAGCCCGTGGTGGCGGTGAAGCTGCTGTTCAGTGAGCAGGATTACAACACGCAGCTGACCATCGAGTGCAGGGTGGAGGGTTCTGACCTGCGCAACAACGACGAACGCGACAAGTTCCTGGGTCGAGTCACTTTCCGCATCCAAGTAACCAAGTAGCCCTGACCTCTCACAGGAGCTGCACGATGTCCATCACTCACATTCAAAACCCACACCTCTTCTCCTCACACACACACTCAGCTGCGGCACTCTCACCCACTCTCCTACCGTGCCGATCTACCTTCCAACACCTTAAAGGAGCTTGATGTTTATCAGTACTGTACTCTGGAGGTAGGTTCAGAGTGGGCAGTGTGTGGGGGAATGTAACCTAGATTTTAATTTCACACCTCTTTACCCACAAACCCTTTCACTGGAATTAAAAAAAAGTACAAATAAGCGCACATTGAACCTCTTTTAAGCCATCTCCGTAAGACACAAAGCTAGAGACATCGTGCAGTAAGCAGGGACCTGTATATAGATGTGTCGGAGCATCGAGTTGGTGTCTATTCCCTCCTATAGTGCTGTGCAGCCTGCTGTGTGTATGTATGTATGTCTGAGAGCAAGCAAGAGAGTTAGAGAGATGTGCGCATGTGTGCTTGTGTGTGTGTGTGTGTGTGTATGTATGCGTGTGCCATGATGTGAAGTCTCTCTGTACATATTTAATGGATTTAAAGACACTTTTTCCTGTTATCACTCAATGTCTGACCGCTGTAAGAAAACAAGGTTATGATATGTTACATATGAATATATATATATAGATAGATGGATATAGATATATATAGATATATAATAAGAACTGTAATTTAAGATTTTTTGAGAAATGTTCTAATGAGAGGGAAGGGTGAGGAAAAACACCAAAAATGTTTATCAACCTTGTTTTCAAATCCATCTGCCATCTGAAGGAAGTGATTTTTTAAAACCTCTGCAGAAACTGTACTTTGTGAAGATGCCTTAAGATCTGTATGAACAACTTCAAATAAAGGAGATTTTAAACATGAGTGCTGTGGTGATGTCTGTTGCTGCAATGATTAATCTTTGACGGTAGGTGGCACCAGTGTACCTTCAGCAAAGCCAATCTTTTCTTGTGTTTCCTGCAGTCCAGTCCAACAACCTATTGGAGCTGGTTCAGCAGCTGGCCGTCATATTGGATGAATCTTCCATGCGCCCCCAGTGCATTTAATATTACTGAGGAAGGTGTTTTTACAGGGTTCGTACGGGTGCTTAAAATCCTGGAAAATGCTTCAATTTTAACGTTCTGTTTTCCAGGCCTGGAAAGTGCTGGGATTTTAGAGAAAGTGCTTGAAATTGTAACTGTATTTACTTTACTACAAATACCTAAGTCAACTAAATAAGTTCGCTTAAAGAAAAAAATACAGAGCGAAAAATAAAAAGGCTTCGCTCGCGCCTCCACGTATGTGTGACAAATTCCGGTTCTTTCTCGTAATCCAAGCATACCTATCAAGTCTCCCGTTTTGGCCGGGAAACTACCGTGTTTTATTCCTTTTTCCCGCCGTCTTCCCGTATATAGTATTTCCCTCATTATATTAAAATTTAAAAAACTTTATTATTGAGGCGACTGACCGTTGTGTGTTTCTTAACCAATCGTGGTGCCGGTTCAAGGAGAAAGTCCCGCCTTTCAGGAGAAACAGCCAATCAGCTTGCTGGATTTGCGGAGGCAGAGGAGGGTCAGTGTGAGGAAGCCCACCTGTTGTAAAATGTAAGGGATACTGAACCTCAGTTGGGCTGGTGGGATGGCTCGAAGCAGGCGGCAGAAAATTTCCCTAATTTTTAATCCAAAACTTGTATGAATCCAAGAGGAGTTGGCTCACGAGGAACCGGCTCTGTGTGCCCCCAGATGCCACACAGTTTTTTTTACCCTGTGTGTTTTTTGTTTTTAAACACGGACAGCAGGAGAGTTAGCTAGCTATGCTAAAAGCCAAGCTTTGGATTTATCTAAATAATAATAAAAAAAATCCGGGTTACACGTACAATATACTACTAGGTTAAACCCAGCCCCGCACTGTTAACGCGGTGTCACCGTCGTCCAGCAGGCCGCAGTTGGCTCGGCATAAGCGCCATGAAACAAGCCGTTCTCCAGCTGGAGATAGCTACGCTAAAAGCCTAAAGCCGGGTTAACAGTGCTGGGGAGCGGCTCGTTCTAGGCACTAATGCTGCGATACAAGCCCCGGAGATTGGCTCGTTTCAACCACTGAATCTGGGCAAACAGCCCCGGAGATCGGAGGACGCTGACGCTGCGTTAACAGTGCCGTACTCGGCTTAGCAAAATATATACTGTAGGTATAACCCTGGATTATTACTATGATTGTTTAGATAAATCCAAAGTTTGGCTTTTAGCATAGCTAGCTAACTCTCCTGCTGTCTTTGTTTCTGAAGGCTGCTGGTAGTAGGCGGTCAGTCACAAAGCCAGGAGATCCTGACTCCGCCCCCAAACTGTTAAAACCACCCTAAAACCTTTGATTTAATTTCTTCTCCTTCTGCTATTACCAAACACAATCCTGGTTGTGTTCACATAAACACAATACCGTCTCTAGCAGTGTGACAAAAAGCAAATCAATAATGTTGAGTATATGTATGTATAAATGCTCTCAACTCACCCCCAAATTTGAAATAAAGTAACTGCGCAATTAAATGAATATGGTAAACATGCGGTGAAGAACATTGGTATTTAAATTTTGTAAAACTGACACAAATAAATCCATAATTCCTGCAATTTACTTACTTAGAAGTATTTTGTTTCTCAGTAACATAGTCGCTGTGATGTGTGGAGAATAGTTTCGCGATATATTGAATGTCGCTGAATCGCAGTTTTGAGATATCACAGTTATCATTCATTTACTACAGCTGAAAGGTGCTGGAAAAACTTGAAAATGGGTCTTGAAAGTGCTTGAATTTTACCTGGTAAAAGGTGTATGAACCCTGTTTTTAATAAACATATATAGTAATCGCAACTCTACAAATTTTTACCCGATTTTCACACAGTTCGGTTTGTTACAAAAGGCAGAGATGTAAAGATACAGGACGCTATCACACACTACAAATATGTGCTTTCATGCTTTGTATTATGCTCAGACATATGGTATGGCATATTAACAAGTGTATAAATGAATTAAGTGTATATTTCAAATAGGAAACAAGTCGGCCAATCGTGTTGTAGCTCAAAAAATGTGTGAAATGCTGCCCCCCACTGGCAGATCAGCCCCATATTTCCGTTGGTCTCTGCACAGCAATGAAGTTAAGATACAGTACTGCCCGCTTAGTCATATCTTAAAATGGGCTTTCAAGCACTTCTTCTTTGAAGAATTTAATACAGTTGTTTTAGTCCATACTTTTTGCTGCCAGCAATAAAGTTGTGTCGCAATTTATAATTGAAGCTACGCCATATTGTTATGCCCATATTTGGGTTATAAACATACAGGACCAAAGTCAAAAGTTTATATTTTTAATTTTTTTCCTACTTTGTAATTGAGTACTGAAGTAATCCAGACTAAGAAGGAACACATAAGGAATCATATAGTAAACTATAGTAAAGGTTTAAACAAACCAAAATACTCTATGTGAATCATTTAGGTGGCTCTTGTCTTGGCTGGTTGATGTTAACCCATGTTAACCTATGAAACAGTGTTGGAAACTCTTGGTCTTTCTTGGTGTGGTCTTGATACGAGCCAGTTTTACCATAACTTTTTTTGATGGTCTTTACTTTCAAAGTTTGACATTTTCTGATTGACTGACCTTCATTTATATTAAAAACTCCTTCTAGTATCTATTTTTTATTTTCTTGAAAATGCCAAGATGTACAAAGCTGTCATCTAAACATATAAAGTGCCTACATTGAATAATCTAAAATATGAAACATATTCTGGTTTAACACTTTTTTGTTTACTTAATAATTCCATGTTTTTTCTACAGTTTGATGACTTTACTATTAATCTATAATGCAGGACATTAAAAAAATGAGGTGTTTCCAAGCTTTTGTCTGTTTCTTTGTGATGGAAATTACTTTTTGAAAACCCCTTTGATTCCTGCCATTTGAAATTTGAGATTAAGACACAGAGGAACAGATGTAGAGATTAGACATCTTACTTTATGTCATCTGCGATATTGTTTAAAATCTTACTCTATAAATCCGTATTGACAGGAACTTGGGACTGATGCCAATATATGTTTTTTTTTTTTTAAATGGTCTCTTTAAACAGACATTAACAAATAACCCACCAGGTCCTTTATGTTAAGCTGCTGCTTAATTTTATTTCCTCAGTTTACAAGGCCCATAAATAAGTACAAAGTCTCATGCATATTGGTGTCAGCACAGTGTAATCAGTGCTTCTATGCTCAAACAAACAAACAAACTACATTTTATTAAGTAAGTGAATAAGCAACAGAGTTTTTTTGCTCTGTCCTTTCCCCCCAGTTTGCTTTACTGTAGGCTAGTTTTCTAGTTTGGAGATGTGGACTAAAGCTACTTTGACTGATAATCACTCAATTTTTTTTTTGTTTGCTCTGCATAAGAACTTTGTACAGTACACCCAAAGCTAACCAGTGAATTTACACACCAGCTAAACACTGTTGTTAGTGGACTGGGTGAGTTTTAGAAATAAAGTAGTCAGCTAAGTAATGAAAGTCCAGGTTACTGAACATAAATCTGTACTGGAGTAAATGTGCATAATTTCAGTCTTAATCAGTTTAGTTCCTTTAAAACATTTCAATGCATTTAATGCATACATTTAAACAAAACTTACATGTTATTGATTGAATAAACATTAGCAATAAATAATGTTAATAGATTTTATTAGATTGAAATTAGACTAAAACTAGACTAATATTTTGTTTGTTTTTTCTTTGACTAAAACTAATAGTAACTAAATGACTGAAATGTGACTAAAACTATTATACATTTTACTTAAAAAAAACTAAAACTGAACCAAAATCATCTGTCAAATTTAACACTACTGGTGCCTTTAGGTACTTAACTACTTGTAGCTTATAGCTACTTGTAGCTTAACTACTCTACATTACACATAAACATCTCTTAAATCAACTTAAGGACTTGGTAAAAAAAAAAGTAAGGATTTGTAAGGCTTATAAAGTAGCCTTAAATTAACCACCAGAAGTGAAAAACAGAGCAAACTGGGTGGTTTATTATCAGCTAAAATCAACTCTTTAAAAATATCTTTTTGTATTTGTTTCATCCGATTACAGTAAACACTGCAGGAATGGCTGCACATTTCAGCATATATGAGCAAGAAGAAAACAGCAAGTCTACAGATGACTGGAAAAAGTGAGTAAGTAAAAAGCAGACTTGCTGAAGCACAACATCCTTTGTTTTTGTCTTTGTAAGTCCTCCAGCTTTTCGATAACAGGCATTGAGAAAATGTTTTATCGTCTGTGGTGTTTGTTTCAGATTCTTTGTAGTTCTTATTTTGCTTTCAGCTGTTTAATCTCACTTTACGCTGATAGCAGGAACATTAGCGCACTGAGGTGAGAGCTGATAGACTGCCTGGGCTGTCAGGCACTAGAAATGGAAGTGGCCTGACGAAGTGCTTAAAGAGTGCTGCTGATAAAGTGAAGGTGACCCCTGGTTAAAGTGACTGGCCGTTGAAATTGGTGCGTTCAGTAAGGCTGTTTGTGGATCTGAGAGAGCAGCTCTTATCTCCAAGCTGTTTGAGAGAATCTGCTGATAACCTACTTTAGCAGAGAGTCCAGATACTGTTGCCACTTGAAAGAACACAAACAGCCAGAGGAGACCAGCATGGCTGGACATTCCGTCAAGCTTGAGAAAGACATATCAATCTTAACCACTGACAGAGTTTGATTGGGACTAGGCCTCATTACTAACCACAGAAGTTAATCCCCACTAGATTCCTTCTTCTAATTCAGCATCAGATGGACAGACGCTGCAGTCTGGAGCCACTGGAGGAGCAACTGCGCTGCCCGGTGTGTCTGGAGGTCTTCTCTGAGCCTCTTATGCTGCAATGTGGTCACTCCTACTGTCGTGGCTGCGTCCGCTCCATGGACATGGACCCTCTGGGCCAGCTTCAGTGTCCAGTCTGCCGCTGTGCAGTAGATGGAGACAGTCCTCCACCTAATGTGGCTCTGGCACGCATCGTGGACGCCCTGCGGGAGATCAGCGGGCCAGGCCAGGGCCCCCAAGAGACCTGCAGCCAGCACCACAACCCCCTGAGCCTTTACTGCGAAGATGACCAGGCACTCATCTGCGGCCTGTGTGGAAGTATTGGAGGACATCGAGCACACAAGGTCACCCCCATCAGCAGCGTCTACAGCCGCATGAAGGTACACAAACCTTTTTTCCATTTTTCTTTTTTCTTCTTCCAATCTTAAACTGGTTTTCTTTGGAGTAGATCTTTATTCGCCATGGCATCCAAGCTATGGAATACTTTGCTCTGGATCTTCCCCCAAACTATCAAACTGTCTTTATCTCTCTTCTAAACCCTTTTCTAAAGTCTTCCTTCATCTTTTGTGCTTCTCAGAGTTTATAATCCTGTACAAGCCCAAATAAGAAGTTGAGAGTTGTGACAGTATGGAAAATGCCAATAAACATTAGCATACATTTACTTTAACAAAGGTACAAAAACATATTTCCCATTTTTCTTATTTCCATCTCTAAACTCATTTCCTCTGGAGTAGATCTTTATTCACCATGGCGTGGAATACTTGGCTCTGGCTCTTCCCTTCTTTCAACTCAAAACTTTCCTCTTATCCCCAAACACTTTATTAAGTCTTTTAAATCTCCCTACATCCATTGTGCTTCTCAGAGTTTATAATTTTGAACAAGCCCAAATAAGAAGAGTTAGGACAGTATAGAAAATGCAAAAAAACTTATGCACACATATACTTTGACATTTGACATTAATTGCAGACAGATTTAACCTAACATATTTCATGTTTTTCTTCTGGTCAATAGTTGGAACGTTAAAGCGTTTAACACTTTGTAAAACTGCTATTCCTTCTCACAACATTTTAAAGCGTTGGTGTGTTACATTTGTTATTTTGTCCTATTGTTCCACTATGCAAACACATCTGAAGATTGTGACAGCGGTAGTGTTGTACAGCACTGTTCTTCTCAAAATTCTCCAAACATTTGTACATTTTCACACCAGTGGTGGTCAATCCCAGATGTCCTCAAGCCATGGGAAAGCAATGCTACTTCTGGACATGGTTACCAAAAGTCGCAGAAGTACTAATGCCTTCTCATGGCTTAAAGACATTTGTAGATTTCCACACCACTGTGTGGTGGTGAATCCCAGATGCCTCCAAGACATGAGAAGGCAGTTCTACTTTTGGTTACCAAATGTCTTTAAAAAAAAAATCTAAGTGGCATTTGTATAACATATTTATATAATTTATATTGTAGGGCTTAAAATGTTTGCCAAAATAATAATTTTAACTGTAATTAAGTTGTAGGTGTAAAATGAACCTTCCATTTGAGGATGCCCCATTAACAAGATCTTCTAATTGAGGATGCCCCACAGATGCTCAATGTCTGGAGACATACATTAAAATCAATTTGAAGTTGACCAGGCAAAACATGAATATGAATATTAAATCAAAGAAAGAATGTAAGTAA
This sequence comes from Astyanax mexicanus, assembly GCF_023375975.1. NCBI lineage: Eukaryota > Metazoa > Chordata > Actinopteri > Characiformes > Acestrorhamphidae > Astyanax > Astyanax mexicanus. Next base: position 20,486,953 of record NC_064425.1, read on the forward strand.
CTGTAAGAAACACTTCTTTCTGTAGTGCTCCAACTTTTCCTTTTGTAAGTACTAAATCTTATTGGGGGAATATTAAATCTATATATAGTTATTAAAAAATGTTTGCTGCTGTGTCTCTGTAGGTCTATATTCATTCATTTCCATGTATGTGAGCAGAAAAAGGGATATTAAACTGTGTTTGATACAGAGAGGTCAGGATTAATTTTGTTGCCCTGTCATAGAAACAGCCATAATTGAATTTCCTGAGATTCAATTCAATTTCCTCTCATTATGTCATCAGTCTGCTTCCATAAAACATTACTGAATATAATTATGGAATAAAAATGTGCTCTCCATGCACAGCGGGAAAAGGGAAAAACACTGAGATGCAGTAAATTGTATCTTAGTGCTCTTGCTGTTTCCACAGGAGGACATTTCGGGTTTGATGACTGAATTTCAGACTCAGAAGAGAAAGCTGGAGGAGCAGATCTGTAAAATGGCCTACAACAAATCTCGCATTACTGTGAGTTACCAGCAGAACAAAAATCAATATGAGTGATCTGGGTGGAAAGAAATCTAAGTGCATGTTTTAGCTCCAGTGTTGATATGAGGTAAGCTTAGACCTTTTATAAAAATAATTATATGGGAAATCTGATTATTAGATGATACTGAATCTATTTCTGAATCCCTGGATTTGGATGGGATTGGTTTTTAACTATAGGGTGGGGGTACAGTGGGGTACTGTAATTATTAAGCTGGGCGATATGGTAAAATTATATGACCATTATACAGTACCAGTCAAAGGTTTGGACACAGCTTACATTCACTGGTTAAACCAGAATATGTTTTATATATTTTAGATTCTTCAAAGTAGGCCTCTCTTGCTTAGAGCACAGCTTTGCTCATCTTTGCACAGCATTTTTTGCACAGCATTTTACTATCCCAGGGAAGGAAGATAAAGAGTTACCTCTGTTGGACAGGATAAGTTAATCAGAGTTACCAGCCTTAGAAACTGTACGTTAACAGCACCCTAGATAAGAGCACCTAAATGCTGTGGTTGAGTGTTTTTGTGTTGTTTTACACTTTTAAATTTACTACATGATTCCGTATTTACTCCCTCATAATCTGAATGACTTTAGTATTAATTTACATTATAAGAAAAAATAACATTAAATGAGAAGGTTATGTTAAACTTTTGACTGGTATTGTATACGAAACACTATCACAATGTGGCATATTCTTAAATTTATTCTTAAATATTCTTGCTTTTTTTTTAGATTCACTCTCAATCATACCACAGTAGTTTTCATTCACTTTTTGCTGCAAATCATCCAGTTAACCATGACTAATTCTGCTTTTTATGACGAAATGTACAGTGAGTTCAGTGTTCTTTAAGCACTGATGACATCCTCAATATGCTTTGATATTATACGATTACAATATCCCATATAGATCAAACTGTGGGTAAACATTCTATCACATACTGTGGAAAGGAGTTTTTCTCAAGTATGGAGGCACTCGAGGAGACATTTTGTATTCTTATACATGGTTATTCAAGTCGTATATGTGGTAAACCTCAGGTGTTGAAAGACATTTAATACTTAAATCCAGAAGAATCCAGCTAAATGACTCCTCAGAGGAGCAAATTTGCTCACAGCTTTGTTTGTATGTTATTGTGTAGTGCAGCCTATAGCCTTTATACATATTATGACCATGTAGCAGTTCATTTTCAAACAAAAAAAAATTATTATGTGTAACTCGAGTAGCCACTCCCCTTAAAAACATTTATCCCAAGATTTCTTATACTGTGTGGATCAGTCATACGTTTTGCTGATGTCCTGTAGTAAAATAACAATACTCCAGCTTCCCAGGTAAAACTTACCCCATGCAAATAGGGCCTCAGTGTGTGTTCTTGCATGTACTGTTTTTGTTTGTTTGTTAGAATGAGTCTGACGTACTGAAGTGGGTGGTGCGGAAGGAGTTTGGAGAGTTGCGGCGCTGTGTGGAGCTGGAGGAGGCCCGCTTCATGCAGAAGGTGGAGAGCACCGCCTCCACTCTCATCTCCTCCATCCAGACCCAGGCTGACCATATGAGCCAATTACTGGCCAAGTTCCAGGAAGCCGAAGGCACACTGGAAGCCCTGAGCAACGAGGGCCATCTGGACTTTATCACTGTGAGTGAGGGGGGTGAAGGGGGTGTATGTTAGGCAGGGGAGCTATATGTGGTAAGAAACAAACACTGGCTTTTTATGGTGTGGTGATGCATCTGAACTTGTGATGGAAGTGTGGTTTTAAAGTGTTGCATCAGAGCAGCAGTTCTTCTCAAAGAGCTTTTCTGAATTGAATATTGTGATATTTTGTTGTTCACTGATATATGTTGTAATATTTAAAATTACATGAAATGTGACAATATTTCTCCAGAACTCAATGATCCAACATGTCATGATATTACCGTATTTTTCACACTATAAAGCGCACTTTATTTTCCCATAAATCGTCAGTGCGCCTTTTAATCCAGCGTGCCTTATGTGTAATTTTTTTCCAGTCAGGTTGTAAGGGGAGATAAATCCACTCTGCTGAAGTACAGCATTATACAGGAGTTTCAGTTTAGTTCTCTAGCAGTATTAGCATTAGCTGCTAACCGTGCTAAGCGCTAGCCCTTTTGCAGTTCAGAGATGAGTATATCAGACTGTAGCCTGCTGCTAACCCCAGCTAACACTGCTGGAGCTGCATTAGCATTAGCTGCTGACCTTGCTAAGTGCTAGCTCTTTCGCCGTTCAGAGGTCAGTATATCAGACTGTAGTCTGCGTGTTTACCGTGTTAAAACAAGCTATGTGGGACAAACCGCTAGCTAATATCACTCTAGCTTACCAGAGCACTCAGGGTTCCTTAGTGTAGCACTGTTGGCCGGCATTAGCGTTTAACTTTCAGAAAAAAAGTTTAGTTTACTTAGCTTAGCTTTACTGATCTTAGTTAACTAAGTTAACTGCTTACTAGTGTCACTTAAAACGCACCTTATAGGAAATAGGAACAAGATAAATAATATAGGAGAGGTATAATCTGCTTCTGGTAGATATACTATAAAAATTATATCAGTGTGTGCATTTTTATTTTGTATCAAGTAAGACATGGCATTATGTGTTTGATTTTATTTGCTTTATGTGATATTACACATTGAATCTGCACAAATTGCAACTATAATACTCAAACAGAATGGTGTGCAACCCTAATCTTGGGTATTGTTCTTGTATATATAGAATAATTATTATGGCTGAATACTAAGCTCCACACAGTTATTACAGCACAAATAAACACACATAGCTTCTCTTTTTTACACATTGTATGAGGCATATATAGTTCTAGTGACAGTTAAAAGGTATTCCTCTATTTTCGTATTCGGCACATTCATTCATTTGTGTCAGATACTAATAAATGAATGTTATATATCACCATCTAATAATGTATATATATATATATTTTTTATTTTTATAGTTGCAGCCATTTTCTTAACACTAATGCCACAGGAATGCTGTGTTAAGTTAATGGCAAAAAAATATAAGTGTATAAGGTTTTCTGTTTATATATATATATATATATATATATATATATATATATATATATATATATATATATAATGTAATTTTATGAATTATGAAATGTTTGTCTGATTTTACTTTTACAGAAATACAGCTCCATTGCTCCAAGGTAAGAACTCTGAACACTTTGATTTTTAAGTATCTAAATGGCTTTTAAAGGAAGCAAAGCTGTTTGGTTCAGTCTGAAAGAAAACTGAGAGGTTTCCCGTTAAATTCTTTAATGAGAAACAGGGTTTGGTAACAATAGAGATGAAAGTAACTCTCAGTACTGATGTTATTCTCATCTCATTATTGTTGACAGTTGTTGTTTCCCAACCTAACCGTCATTTGCTGCTCCAGCTGACTAAAAGCAGCCATATATTACTCTTAACATTTTCCAAATGTCAGCACAGAACACACAACAGCTGGATTTAACATCATTCTGATGGTCTCAAACTTTCTGGTGAGGTTACTTAGTGTGGGATCTAAGTTTCTCTCAGAGCTTTCTGTGATTTTGCAGGTTTAGAGAAAGCCAGCAGAGAGAAAAGAGGAAGGAGAGAACCTACAGCTCCATTAGCTTCAAACCAGGCTTCAATCACAGTGACATCAAAATCGCTGTGTGGAAGAGATTACACAGGAGAGTTCTGCCAGGTAAAAAGTGTGTCCAGTCACTGATAGAATTCACAGCACTTACAGTAGAATAGAATCTAAAGATAGCTTAAGGGACACTTATTGAGGCTTAAATAAGTTCTTCTAGTAAAGACAAATATGGACTCTTTAAAACTTTTTATTATTTGGACACCAGGTGGTACTTAAAGAGGAAGTTAATAAACTATAAACTCAATTGTATTTACATAAAACATAAGACATTAGACACAAACAAAAGACAATAACATTCTCATGTTCACAAATATCGATGTGTTACCTTTATGACAGTAAATATGTAGTGAGGAGAGAAGAAGCACTACTTGGTAATGTCTTTATATTTGTTCAGACACTAGAGGGCACTTCAGAGTGAGTCCAAATTTATATTTTAAATTATTGTAATTTATAATTTGTAAATGAACAGCATAAAACCTTTCAACGCCGCTGCCAGATATTTGATGACTTTCTAACACTGCTGAATGTCAAATCAAAAAACATAATGGACTGTGTTTTAACTTGTCATCCAATCAGCACTAAATGTTTTCTGAAGAAAAATGGAAATACAAGCATCAATTCAAGCATAAATAAACTCTTATTAGAGCTGAATCATTAAACTCCTGATTTTTTTTTTTCGGTGGGCCGTCTTTGGCAGATTGCTATTTTAGTGGCGCAGCTACTTGGACATGTCCAATGCTTCTCAGCAGAGAAAAAAAAAATAGTTTGTATTATGTTTCATATTGATGTTAAAGTTTGCATAGCTGCCAACAGGCATGCAATTGGGTTTGTGCACTGCTGCGTATCCAAAAAGCAAAATTTGCCTGTTGATGTCTGTCTAGGTTGTATTCAGTCAGTGGCGCACCTGTGTTACCTGTTGCCAAGATAACAATATGCCAGAAATGGCAAGTTTTCCAGATCACCAATGCTATTCATGGATGCTTTTTCCAGCCAGTAATATTATTGGGATTTATTACATAAGCATCAGGTTTTTATTTCATTTTATTTAAAAAATTAGCAAGCATTTAATAATAGAACATTATGTCTTCACAAATAAAAATACATATCGAACATAGGTCCACTTTATACTCATTCCACAGCTCCTGAGCATCTGAAGTTTGACCCTCTCACAGCTCATCCCATGCTGCAACTCAACGAGCACCTCACGAGTGTGGAGTGCGGTGTCATTGTGAACCGCCTGCCCAATAATCCAGAGCGCTTCAGCTACAGCTACTGTGTGCTGGCCAGTCGCGGGTTCTCCTCAGGGAAGCATTACTGGGAGGTCCAGGTGGGCCAAAAGCCAAAGTGGCGGCTCGGCCTAATCAAAGGAACCACATCGCGCAAGAATAAGCTGACCAAGAGCCCAGAGGGTGGAGTTTGGCTGATTGGGCTGAAGGAAGGCCGACTGTACGAGGCTTTTGCTAACCCACGAGTCACGCTGCCCCTCACAACCCATCCCCAGCGCCTGGGGGTCTTCCTGGACTATGAAAGAGGAGAGATGACGTTCTACAATGCGGACAGTCCAGACGAGCTGGTAACTATCTACTCCTATCAGGCTGAGCTGCAGGGGAAGGTGTACCCGCTGTTTGACGTATGCTGGCATGAGCGCAGTGCCAACAAGCTGCCAATCTCTCTGCCCCAGCCTCTTGCCGAGGTGTGACCTACCTTCAGTTTTCTTATGAAACCTTTTTGAGGCTTTAAAAAGATGCATCTCAAAGACTCTGGACTTCCTTCGGTCATTTGATCTTAATACACTTGTGTTTTCTTACTGCTTTGCAGTAAGCATTGTTTGATGTGCATTGTTTGATACACAAGAGCTGCGTTCCAAAGTCTAGGCTGCAGCCGAGGTGGGCCATACTGTATATCTTGGCTGCCATGTCATGTAATTCACTTTAATTAAAATGTATTTTTATGTATCACTTTTTAAATAAATGCTGTCACAAAGCAGCTTTACAGAGATCAGGTCTGAGCCTCTTTAGAGTAAGCACAAATGTGACAGTAGCAAGGAAGAAACCTAGGAAGGAATGGGTCCTTCTCTGGTTGACACAGACAGCGTAACAAATAATAAAACAACAAGAAGAACTGGACAAAAGAAAATGAGTGAGATAATGAATAGCTATAGCTAATGTGAGAGCAGTTTATCCATTTATGAGTCCATGCAGGATAAACAATTATATGTACAGCTGTGGAGTGTGACCGGAATACTGTCTATCAAGGCAGGGATCCAGAGCAGGCTACAGGATAATAGAGAACCAAGCCAGACAACACCAGGTCAGAACAGAAGGTACAAGTCATCTCCATCTCAATAAATGACAAAGAGTTGTAAAGGAATTACTTAGGTTAGTGGGATTGTGTAAAACACTGGTGAGTTCTCTAATAAGCCTTATAAGCATTGGTTAAGTGCAAATTAATGACATATTAATGTTATTATTATTATAATTAAGTTTTATATTATATTTGTTGTCTATACTTTACTCTTTGAAAACCATATGAATGTAAAGTTCTGGTATTGTATGATAGTTGTGGATTGCTGGAAAAATACCAGGAGCAGCAACAGCAGCTAATAAAGAACCTAATATAACAATAAACTTCTAAAAAATACATATTCAAATCTGTGTACATTATTAATTAAGCTCCAGTACAGAACTAAGGAAATTTCATTTTTATCATTAAGGGTCTAAACCAATATAATTTTTTTTTCGTGTTGGCAGCATAGTTGTTTAAATTTCCAAATTCTACCAATAAGGTGTGGGGCTACTTTGAGCCTGGATAACGGTGTAAAAAGCAATTTATCTTCAGGGATAAGTGGATGCCCCAAAGCACCTGTTGTAAAGAGTGCTGGAAAAAAGCACAAAATTACTGGATTTCGGAAAGCTGTTGGAGAGCGGTGGTGGGCTATTCAAGTAAGGTTATCTAATCTTCCCATTCCACCTTAAATGGTGCAACAGACTGCAAAAGCGGCAGCATTTAAGGTGGAATGTAAAAGTTAAATTAAATAAAAGCTATTTTCAGCTCCCCATCATAGAGGAATTAAGGAATGGACAAAAATTACTAATTGCTGCACCACCTGCCCCACTTTCTGAAGACATACAATGCCCTAAAATTAACTAGTTAATCAGCAGCTAGGTTGCTGAACTTTAGCGCTCCACTGCTTACTAGTTATATAAGCTAGTTAACTATCCCAATTTAAAGGGGACAACCAGGTAAACATTAAATCAACATTATAATATTTTTTAAAATGTCCTGTACACATTTTGTATACCGCGGTGTTCTTTGATGGGTCAGTTTTATCTATACAAAAAACATAATAAATATCAGGATTTAGCGCACATGTTAGGTAATATTGAGGTCACTATATGACAATTTTGTAAATGCAATTTTATAAAAATAAAAAAAAACATCACTCTGCTTTAGGCTGTTGTAACTAATTTCCCAAACTGCCATTCTGGCAGCCATAAATTTTTTTAAAAAAATCTTAAATTTTTCCAGAATCTCTATGGTGTCAGTCACTTAAGTAACGTCCTAATTATGAAACACCGGTGACATTAAAAAACTATATGAAAATTATATCAGTTTAAAAAAAATCTGTAATTAATTAAAAAATATATATTTTTATATATATCCACCTGAATCCCTACTTCTAATGTGAGAATATAAAATAATGAAATGCCTGGCACATAATGCCTGCTAACATGTTTAATTATATATTTTTTTCTGGATGTTTAAATTACTAGCTTCAAGAATAGTCTGTTAGTAAATCTGAGGATAATCAGAGGGTTAAATTGCATTACAGTAATAAATCATTATGGGATATTTTGTGGCAGGTTGACTCAAGGTAAACATCATTTGTCTTCCACTTGATCTCACAGACAGTCACTGTCATTTTTTATAATCCGTACATCAGGTGAAGAAGCGTCTGTGTATGGTAGGATAATTTGACAGCGGTAGACACTAGGCAGTTGGTTTGATTGATGGCTGCCAGGTTTTTTAACACAGTGCGCTGATATAACTTCATGTGTTTCTCCAGGAACTGAAAGAGGACTGAAGTTCTTGGAAAAACATTGATGAAACCACATATGGTGTGACGTAATCTAATCTAATAGGACTCAGGGTGGGTGACCACTAGGTGGCAGTGGAGTTATTTATGCAACTTTTTCAAAGGAGCCTTAGACTGTTACACAACCATCATCAATGTGTAACTAAACGCAATGTTGTTTGGTCTACAGAATTTAGTCAGACTAAATATGCTACATAAACAGTTTCACAAATAAATAAAGATGCTATGAAGCCTATTTGACTTTTGGTTTTCTAATGAAACTAATTTGATAAGATTTTTTAACCCTATCAGTCACACAGATTTTATATATTTTTTCAAAATGTTAGATTTACTGATATGTACGGTGGCCGAGAAAGCCCAACGCAGTGCAAATTGAAAAGCGCTGCAAAAGCACAAAACACATCCATCAAAATTACAACACAGGCGCAGCAAATAGAAAAACGCGCTGCAACTAGAAAAACGCGCTGCAAATAGAAAAACGCGCTGCAAATAGAACCACAACACAACGGAAGTGAGTCACAACACAACGGAATTTTCCCGGGGGACCTTAAAAGATACTGTACCAGCTAAGCTGCGTCTTCAGTAACGTCTCGGACTTCACTATGTGTACAAAGGACAATAAGTGGCAAACAAGGCGTTTTGTGAAGCAGAACTTTTAATAAACATAACTTACTTTTCAGAAGCTTGTTTGCCACTTATTGTCCTTTGTATACAGCTGGTACAGCATCTTTTAAGGTCCCCCGGGAAAATTCCGTTGTGTTGTGACTCACTTCCGTTGTGTTGTGGTTCTATTTGCAGCGCGTTTTTCTAGTTGCAGCGCGTTTTTCTATTTGCTGCGCCTGTGTTGTAATTTTGATGGATGTGTTTTGTGCTTTTGCAGCGCTTTTCAATTTGCACTGCGCTGGGCTTTCTCGGCCACCGTAGATATGGACCAATAACAAACCATTAACTTTAAGCAGATTTGTGTTATTTTTTAAGTAATTTCTAAAGTGTTTGTTCTGATTAAGCACTGTGCACTAAGTGGCATTGTCTATTTCATTTTAATAATTTAATTATATATTATACAATAGTTAGTTCTGACCCTGCAATGTGATAGCAAAGCTCTCCATCTATTACTCCACCATATACAGGTAACCTAGCAACAATGCAGCGCTTACAAACCAAACAGCGCAGCTACAAACAGAGCAGCAATGGAACTAATTTAACTCGAGGAGTGTTTATAACCAAACAGATCGTATTTTCTCATCCACTTTAACTCAAAATCTTTCAATAAGCAGTGAGAATGAAACTGTGGTATAATCACAATAATACACTCAAGGTTCGTGCTATAATGTGTAATATTGGCCACAGCACAGCAGTGCCAATATTACATGTTATAGCGCAAACCTCTAATGCATTATTGCTTGAATGATGGCGGCAGATTGGAAAGTTTCTGACTTTCCAAGAAAAACTACAGTCCTTACTTCACTTCCTTTGTGCTACAGTTTACAGTTTGTCCACAGAAAACAGAATTCAGAATTTTCAGGTAATGTAGCAGCAGCAGTCCTTAAGATTTTTTTCTAGTATTCCTATTTGAAGACTTAAACAAAATATTACTGCATTGTTTAATATATTCATGCTAAAAAAAAAAAAAACAGGCGCTGTGTTTTGAATGTCTTACTATTACAAAAACAATGCACTATATGGTGTCAGCCATTTTGAAGTGCTGTTTGAAATCTCTGCAGTTAATTTTATTCCTTATATAGTAGACTAATTAAACACCCACAATGCAGCACAAAATGTAGTGTACAAACGAAGTATGGTAGAATTTCCAGTGTATACCATAATGCACTGAGGTGGTGTATCAGATGTAGCAAATGCTACATTGTGAATAGTAAACAAGTTAATTAATGAACCCTTCCGAACACAGCTGTGGCGTCTGGTAGGTTTCCTTGGGAGCTTTTGCTGGTTACCTGAGCAACTGCAGCACTGTTAATTGTACTAATACAAGAGCTCCTGCAAACACGGCGACGTCACAGAGATATCAAAACAGCAAACTCTGTCCTTAGGACTATCCGGACGGGATTCGTTTTTCTGGAGGATATCTGTGAAAAATATTTTACACTTCTACTCAGTGATAAAACTCTTGCATTCGAACTGCAATTAAAAAGAACAGGAGGACCAGTGAGTTTTTGGCCTTCTCGGTCACATGACATTGAGTTGTCATGTGAGATCAGGTTTTGCATATGAAGCACAATGACTGTTTACTTGGATCTCTGTGGAAACGTGCACACAAAGTGTAATTACGGTGTGTGGCAGTGGATAAATAGCTATTTTATTAAATGTGAGGTGATGAAATTCAGAGATGTGCATCCGGACAGGACTAAAATTACTGCGGAGTTCAGAAAAAAACAGTGGGTAATTCAGACGGTAATTTTCTCAGAGGACGCTGAGAAGAACACATACATGGCAGTTCCGGACGGTAATAAAATCACGTAGAACCCGCTATAAAAGAGAACATTACCCCAGGACCTCCTTGAGAAACTAATCTCGTCTGGATAGGGCTTTTGCCCCCCCCCCCTTTTTAGCATCAATAAACCAAACAAACTTAGAATTAGAATTGAAGAGAGATGTCAAGGTAAAAAAAAGTGCTTACTTAAATCACCAGATTCATCTACTCTAAAAAGAGCGTGCAACACAATGCATTTTAAAGCGTTTTTAAGCGTTTTAAAAGTTTTTTTTTTTTTTGGCATGCTCAGTACAATTACACATTCTTACCAAAACGTAGGGACTGGCACTTTAAACACAATTGCACGGTAAGAAATTAGAAAAACAAAATAGGAGGTTTCTTACAATGTCCACTGTGCCTCAGTGGGTTGAATACTTAACCCTTTTATGTCCTCCTCAGGAAAAAAAAAAACTATGTATTTTTTTATTTTTGTATTTTTTTGGACAGTAAACATGTACACAGTTGTGAAAAAAGGATGATGAGGATACTTTGTGATAAATCCAGAACATAAACCACAAATACAAAATAATACTAAAAATAAAGTGTCTTTCGTACAGTTACATATTTCCATTAATCAAAATATCTGAAGCTATAATATGTTGAAAATTATGTTTACTTATGGAAATTCCACCAAGAACCATTCTCATATGTGGAGTGATATAGTGCTAAGAAGTGAAAAGGCTATTGCTGAAAGACAAAGTGCTCTATTGGGAAATTGTATTAGACTAACAAACCTCTGCCTATTGGTAGAGATGGCACATTCAGGTTGAGTTCAGTTCATCAGCTTCTTTAATAACATATATTAACTTTTGTGATTTGTTCTACCAAATGGTTAAGCAGAAGTTAGGGGGTTAAAGAACCATTGGGATTTAAAGTAGAAATCCAGTGCCTTATCAGTGACATCACTCAAATGGTTTCTAGCATCACCTTTATTTTCATTTCATCATTTATTAATCTTGCAGTTCTTCATATGCAAAGTGAACAGGTTCTTTTGGGTATCCCTGGGGGCAGTTCAGAGAGGAACAAGATCTCCTGTATTTGATTTGCTCTGTTAATTTATAGCTCTCAGTCAGCCTTGAGTGCTTTGCTCCTTTTTCAATAATAGATCCCTCAATGCCAGGGAGACTGAATTATTGACTGGTTGGCAGTTTGCGTGCTTTGGGCGGTTGGTCTCACGCCAACACAAAGACTTTTGTTTCACCTTCATTTTATTTATAGCACCAAAAAACACACAGCGGTTGAGGAAAATAAACATCCCTCAGTCACGCACTTGGCTTAGGATGAGTTGGCCTCCCATGATGCACATTCTACCCCCAGCACCAGTGAGCCAAAGGCCAAATCTCTCCAATTCACATTAAAATGCAATCTCAGGGGCTCTTTGAGGGTGGTGAGTAGTTCACTACAGTGCCAAAACGAATGGTTATCATTTGTTAATCATAGTTTACCTCATCATGCATGTCAACATACCAATAAATGCAGAATGATATACAGTTCACCCATTCTCATATATTTCAGTGACAAAACAGCTTATTCTTCATCTCACATCTTTAAACTACACTATATTTCCAAAAGTATTCGCTCACCCATCCAAATCATTGAGTTCAGGTTCCAATCAACCTGATTGACAGCCTTGTTTGGACCGGGCTATCTGCATTACTTTGTTGGGCTAAGTTGTATTGGAGCTGACAGGCCACTGGCTAGTTATTCATACAATTATATTACTGATCATGTGTAGAATAGTGCACCATCAGTCCTTTGTCTGCTAAATATTCCTAAAGGTCCTTTTCATTTCATGGTAGAATAGATGTTCTGATTTGCGATCCTAAGAACTGTTCTTCTTGAAAGTCTTTTAGACCTCAGCGGCCCCATTGTCCCTGTTGTATACCAATTCTGTATTGTATTGCAAGTTAACCCTTAGAACCCTACGGACGGATTTTGCGCCCAAAATCACACCTTGTGTTCTCAGCTTAATTACTTAGAAATCCCTTCACACATAAACATAATCCAAATATGGTTAGAAAGGGCAGAATTTACTCTTTATAATAATCCCAGTGCGGTAAAGCATCTACAAGGAACCCATTGAGAAAAACACCTAAAAATTGAGATCTCCTTCCCCAACCAATATTATTTACCTTTAGAGCTTCAAACATATTTATATGATGTTTCAAACCAAATAATATCAGTAAATGACCCAAAAGTGTCCACAGAAAAAGTGTGAAACTACCTGCACTCAAACTAAAGCTAGGTATGGCACTACTTTATATTGTTTTTATTTTACTTGCACATTTTTACTAAGTAGTTATTTTGCACTGAACATTTTTATTTATTTAGACTAAATATTTTTTTTGTTTGTATATATTTTTCTTTGTGTGTCCTGATCAAAATACTGAAAGGCATAGGCTGCTCTGAGGTTTTTAGTAATCTACATGTATCCTAGAGGTGTGATTATCAAGAAAAATAACTCCATGTTCTCCATGTATTTTGTCAAAGTAATAAGCCATGGAATGAACTATCGTCAATATTATTATGATTTAAACTCATATACACTTTAGTCTAGCCATTTTTGAAAAGATATCTTAGGTATGCATATATTTAAAGTCTATACATTCAAAATTAAGTAAAAAAAAAAACAGGCACTTGGTAAAATTTTGAGCAAAACATGGCCAGTTCCAGGAAAATAAAACAATTCTGTCTGATGTAATTACTGTGTTATAAGACCTGAAGGAGGAACTGACAAAAACAAAGAAAAAAACAGCCTAGGGTTCAAAAGGTTAAAGCCTCCCTAAAAAAAACCTTACTTCTATAAAGTAGTTTATGGCTTTTCATGAGTCTGAATCCAGGGTCTAGCTGCTTTACTATTGGCAGCCAGAGCCTTAGAGATTAGCACAATTAGCTACACTTCTTCCAAATTCTCAATTAAAATACTGTCATTTATAGCTTTTATTTGCAGAAAATAAGAAATGGTCAAAATGAGGAAAAAGATGCAAAGACCTCAAATAATGCAAAGAAAACAAGTTTATATTCAGAAATCAATATTTGGTGGAATAACTCTGTTTTTAATCACAGTTTTCATGCATCTTGGCATTTTTTCTTCCACCAGTCTTACACACTGCTTTTGGATAACTTTATGCCACGTCTGGTGCAAAAAACTTAGCAGGTTAGCTTGGTTTGATGGCTTGTGATCATCCATCTTCCTCTTGATTATATTCCAGAGGTTTTTTATTTGGTCAAATCAAAAAACTCATAATTTTTACGTAGTCTCTTATTTTTAGTTCAGAGCTATATTTCGAAGGAGGCATTTGCTTGTCCTCACTCTCATAGTGTCAGGAGCATTGCAGGTGATTGAGGGAGTCCTAGTAAGTGGGTGAGCTAATTGGCTGAGCTAAATTGGGGTTGAATAAATACTAGATTGCTGTGAGGATTTGATTCCATTCAGTCATGTTTACAAAATTTGTGTTATTGCATCGATGTTTTTGTAAATTCAAAACTTGAATATAAATATTAAAATGACTGTGTGTAAGCTTTTGGGAATTGATAAATATCTATGGCGAGAGTGTGTAATTTCACAGAGCATGTTAATGCAGGTTAATGTAAATAAATTGCTATGTAAAATTTTGTTCATTTATTAAATATTGTCAAAATTTCAAGTTATATCTAACAAACCTACAAGTCCACTCTGTATTTAGAATGACTATATTAGATACTGCAGAGATGGTCATTCCAGGACACAGATACCATTACTTACAATAGTTTTATCTTTTCTAACTACTACTACTGTCTTTAACTCAAAAGAAAGAAAAATGGGGACTGCTGCTTTAAAGTAAGCTAAGCTGTTTCCACTTAGATATTCAGCTCATGCTCTTATCTTCTTGTTGATAAGATCACAACTGAAGTCTTCCCTTAAGATAAGTAAATGAAGCAATAAGTAAAAAAGAAATGAGCCAATGCCCTGAAACATTTAGAAACACACACACAAACACACACACACACACAACCACACACACACTCTGGAGAGAGCAGAACTAGCTCTATTAGAATAAGGGAGGGAGGGGTCATAAGGATGAAAGGGAATAGAAAATGCAGAGCAGCTCAGTGGAGATGTCCTGAAAGAAACACCAATCAATATATTAACAGAATGAGTGAGAGCTTCCCCCAGCCCTCTGGAGCTCACAGCACCCTCCCCCCCTCCACTTATCCTCTCTGTGGGAAAAAAGGATCACTGGCCTCCACAGGGCTGGAGGAGTTGCTATGGCAATACTATGACAACGCCTCTTCTCATCTCCTTGGTAATACTATAATCGTTGCTGAGCGTGGAAGTTTCGTAGCGTAATGAAATGGAAACCAGCAGTGTGTCGCTGCAGTCGTACCAACACCTCATTAATCAACCAGACCATATATTTTCATTTAAATAGAACAACGATGCCAACCTGCCTTTGCATCGTGTTTACAGAATACTTTTATAGTGTTGCAAAAGAATCGGGACACCTGCTTTTTCATCGTTTATTGATTCTTCCAAAAAAAGGGTATATAAAATAACTGTTTATCCTGCTTTTGTTGGGGTAACTGTCTCTATAGTCTACAGAAGACCTTCCACAAGGCTTTGGTGCATTTCTGTGAGAATTTGATTGCAATCAGTGAAAGGAATTATTGCATTAGTGAGTTTAATAATAATATAATAATAACAACATCAATGTAATAAAAATAATTAAATCCAACATCAGGTGAAATCTGCAAAATCATGTTTAACTAAAACTGAGCATACAGAGTGCCGAGAACTTGGCCTGGCCTCATCTAGACTAAAAAAATGTTAGTCAACTTTAAACAAGAAACTTGATAAAGTAAGTTAATGCAATCCTTTTCCTGTAGTTTATAATAAAATTCAGTAGTTTTTTTTCAGCTGACTTAAAAATCACAGTAAGGAGAAAAATTTAAAGTTTAATTTTAAGTACATTCTGTTATCAACAGTGTAACGTGTTTACTGGAAATGTGTCACAGAAGGCATTACCACCCTCACTGAACAGCGCAGTGACTGTCGGCATCTGTATAAAATTGTCCAGACAATACAAATGACTTTGGCTGAAAAATCACATCCACATTAATGCAGAAGACCCCACACCCACACATCCCAGAAGTCCGTGTAATATTGTTTAGCTTCCATGGGACTTGGCAAAAATCAATAAATCAATTGCAGGCTTGGTAAACAAAGCATCCCATGCTATATTGACAATGCTTTTCTGTGGGGATTATATAATGTGTGCTTGTGCAACTGAACACCTGTATTCACTAATTAGAATCAGTGTCTGGATGCATTTGGACATAAACGACATGGGGTTTGTTAGGTTTCAGTTCTTCAGCTAAGCTTGGTTCCCCCTCCAGCTGTGCTCCCTTTGGCCAAATCTTCACGGCGGCACTAATAAACAGAAATACAACTATAAAATAAAATTCTCACTGACTGTCTACGACTTGAGACTGACATAAGGTGCCCATCTGTTCTGCTCAGGAATATGTATGCTCTGTTCCGCTGTGACATTGTTAAGGCTGGCCCTGCAAATTAGTACCAGACTGGCTGCTGGCAGAGTTTGATTCAGTACCGCAGTAGAACCGAGCCAGGACGACAGTAAAGATGTGGAATACCAAAACGCTGACTAACCCTGCGAGCCCGGTGGGGCTTTCTTTGAGGACAGTGAGTCAAAAATCTGCCTTCATCTGCACTGCAGAAGCGTCTGAGAAACACACTCCTGCCTCTCCGCTGATTTCAGACGTGATCAAAATCAAAGCAGTTCTGTCAATCACTGGTTACATAAGCAAGGAAGACAAGAATGATGAAACAGGTGGGTAATAGTAAATAAAATTTAGGAAAAACTCACCAGTGTTTCAGTAACAGAGAATGCCCTGGGGTTGGTCATCCTTGCATTTATGCAGACAGGCTTGTAAATGAACCAGCCATTGAAGAGCTGGGTTCTCTAATTGGATCCTTATTAATTCCAATACCCAATTAAGCCTAAGCTACATTCTCCGTCATCTTACATTAATGTGCCAAATGTCATGGGACAACAGTATGTACTGTAAAAGTTGATCATGGAGTGTTAGCTTTGGAGACAGTTTGGGAATGCCAACACCTATATACTGTAAGTTGCGAGGTGTTATCTTGTGAGTGCAGTTGGACATTGATCAGCATGTTCATGTCTCCACAAGACAACTCACAAGATATCACCTCACAACTTGTACAGGTAAGGGCACTCCCAACACTTCATGATCAGTTTACATACTGTTGTCCCATGATTTCTGGCAAGAACTACGTATATGTGGCAGTGTGGTGTGGTTCCACTAGATTATTCAGTTTTTCATGGATTTTATTTTGAAATTAGTTATCAGTTGCTGGAGCACATCCCAGAGGACTAAAGTATTTCTAGTTCATTTATTTTATGGTTTCATTTATTAATAGCAAAGTGCCACTAAATCAGTGGAAGATCCGCCATTTTGGCCTAGTGGATTAGAAGCAGGATAAGGCAGCAGACTTTGTCTGATGGAGGGATCTGTGTCAGCAGATGAGGGAGCTGTAAGTGCTTTCACATAAGGAGTTTTGTGTTTTTATCACAGCTTAGCATAAACTAGCTTGTTTGTGCTTTGCCATTTAGCCCAAGCTAATACTAACGTGTGGTAAACGCTCAGTGTAAACATGGGGCATGGCCAGCTAATTTGCATAAAAGTAACAGAGCTCTTAAACGGCTCATTCTAGAGCTGGTGAGATCTCTTTATGTGAGGGTGATTATGTGCAAATAACTTAATGTTAATTAGAATAAAGCTCAATCTGCTGTGCTGGAATGTTGGTGTTTTCTTTCATCAATACAGTCTACTCAACGCAGAAGTAACCCGCTCACACACAGCTCTGGAAAAAAATAAGAGACCACTTAAAATGATGAGTTTCTTTGATTTTACCAATTTGAAAACCTGTTGAATATAATCAAGAGGAAGATGGATGATCACATCCCAATTTTTTGCACCAGGAGTGGCACAAATTTATCCAAAAGCAGTGTGCAAGACTGGTGGAGGAGAACATGCCAAGATGCATGAAAACTGTGATTAAAATCTAGGGTTATTCCTCCACTTTATTCCTAAAACTTTATGAATTTTATAACTTTATGCTATTTCAGTCATTTCTTATTTTCTGCAAATAAATGACTATGTTTATTTGGAATTTGGAATTGTTCGTAGTTTATAGAATAAAACGACAATGTTCATTTTACTCAAACATATACCTATAAAGAGCAAAATCAAAGAAACTGATTCAGAAACTGAAGTGAAGTCTCTCAATTTTTTTTTTCCAGAGCTGTATGTAAATAGTACACCCTTACAATCTACAGAGTCTACCTTTAAAATCTCTTCTACATTTAAACATGAGCATGTACCTCAGTCAAGGCTGTGATATGGATTAGAAATCTGTATTCTGCAACAAGGTCTGTCATTCAAAAAAGGCAGGAATAGACGATCCTTACACCGCCACAGCTACAGAGTCACAATGAAGAGGAGCGAAAAGAGGAAAAGGCAAGTGAACAGTGTGTTTAAATGAGGTTTGCCTGCTGCTGTGTGTATTTGTGTGTCTGTGGTTCCTCAGTTCCTGGTAGGCCTTGGTTTTGCTCAAGGTGAGCTGCGCTGATGGAAGCAGATAGGCCTATCTATCAAGTGACCTTGCATTTGCATCTGGCTGGAATAAAAGACAGGGAGCTGGGGAAGGGCCAGAGATTCTTATATATGATTCCTATTTTTTTATAATCATCGTTAACAGTATTAAGCTGATTCATTAGTCCACTGAATTTGATGCGTTTGGTATATACAGCGTCTGAGTTTATCTAAAATTACTAATTTTCTGAAAATAATAAATGGTCAAAATAGCAAAAAGAAATAATAATACAAAGAAGACAAGTGCATATTCATTTAACAACAATATTAATGTTTTATGAGTTCAACAAATCTATATTTGGTGGAATTACCCTAATTTTTTATCCTGGCTTTTATGCATCTTTGCATGCTCTCCACCAGTCTTTCACACTGCTTTTGACTGACTGTATGCTTAATGGCTTGTAATCATCCACCTCCCTTTTGATTATATTCCAGAGGTTTTCAATGGGGTTAAGATCTGGAGATTGGGCTGGTCATGACAGGGTCTTGTTTTTCCGGAGCTGTATATGTTGATGTCTGGGACAAATTTGTTCTACAATGGTGCACTTAAAATTGTACTTATTGGGTCTTTAGTATAATAAATAGATCATTGATAATTCAAAGAAACATTTGGATGACTAAATAGTTAATTGGCATGTTATAGGGTCCTTCATATTAATCGAATATCATTTGTAAAATGGCACCAAAAAGGTCGAAGAACCATTTTATTGGAGCTCAACTCACATTCTTTCAAAAGTGTATCTTAAATAAATCTGTGTTTCATCTAGAGAGGGAGTATGTTATGTTATCTATGTTAGAGACAGGGGTTTATTTGAGGTTACTACACTGACATGCCAAATTTCATGGGCCAAGTATTGTGCCACGACTTTAGGAACGCTGCACTGACCTGGGATAAAACGGGTGTGGGGATTTCTAAGCTGTCCCCTGATGTAATGCTTCTTTATCAGTTAACATACTGCTATCCGGTGTTAGGGAATGTAGATAAATAAGATGGTTTAGATGGGGGTGTTTCTTACAAATTAACATTCTAGAAGCTTGCTAGCTTAATGTAGATTGCTAAATCACTTTCCAGGGTACACAGATACAGGACTTAAAACATGTTTTAATCATGATTTATTATTTATTCATGGAGTGTATAGTATGTAATTTACTTAGTTATGTTTTTATTTTAATTTCTAAATGTCTATGTAGCTGTTTCTGATTTTGCTTGCTAATCAGGCTGGTGGAGTCTTTAGTGGATGAGATAAAATGAACTATTTAAGAAGATCTAGTAGGAGCTCTCGTGAAGTTGATCTGTAGAGAGGGTGAGTCCCCAAAGGTTTAGATGAGACTGTTATCAAGAGAAACATCTCTGTCTCGTTTCCTGATTACACTGTACGTTTATATTTATGTAAGAGTTGCATCACACTCCACTTGAAAATGCTGACACGGCCTTGAAGATATTGTTAAAGAAATTGAAGTAATAAATTCAGACTGTCTTCCTGGGATCTACCACCTCTATTGTCTGTGTTATGCTACCATACATCACTTTACCTCATATTAATCACTAAAAGGTTTAAAGGTGAATAAGTCAAACTTAAATAAACTGTTAAATACTGCATGTAGAATATAATAAACATTTAGTTATTTTAGCCAAGGCATAAGTACATACAGTAGGTATCTGTGTGGAAAACCTGCGCTCCTGATCACGGCCAGAAACACTGACCTTGTTAGTCATTTATGAGGCAATCTTCAACGCCTTATTACTCCACCCCCATCTTTTCAACATCCTATTACTCCACAGCCCAATCCCATTTCTCATTTATATCCCTACCTCTTGTTTTCCCCCTCAAAGCTGACTTATAAGGGGAATAGGCTGAAATCATAATCCTAACAAAATGGGACAGCCGTTCAAGAACCAAATATGCGGTCAAAATAAATAAATATAAAAGAACACTGCTTCATAACCAGGCTACTAGCTAGCAGTGCATTGTAGGATGACCCTGCCTGGCTGTTGTGAGAGCAGAGGAGCGGTAAAGTTCAGCAACCTGTCCTAAATTTCAATTATCCCACATAATGTTTTTGAGATTAGATGTTAAATCAGATTGGTAGTGGTGGGTAACTTTCATTATCCTCAGCTTTACTACAGTGAAGTTTATTGTTAACACTTTGTTAACCAGAGGATTTTATAATTTTAGTGTGCTATGGTTTATTAAAGGTTGAATGTATGACATTGAAACAACGTTGCTATATCAACGTTAATCAATGTTGATTAAACGTTTATTCAGCGTTGAAATGCCAGCTGGGTAGCTACTCGCTAGTTTCTTGTTCAAACTTTTTCTTTCCACCTTATATGCAGCAATCTCAGTAAGTGCTGTTGCACCATTTAAGGTAAAATTAAAAATGTAGCTAGCTAGCTACCAGGACTACTTATTACTAGTGTTTTTTATTTTATTTACCCTTAACACGTCCCCTTTCCCCTTAAGCCTAACAAGAGTCATGCAAAAGCAAAACACCCGAAAAACACCTTATAACTCCACCCTCATCTCCTGCATGCCCCTTTACTCCACCCCACCTCTTCAATGCTACATTCTTTCACCCCCCATGTCTTTAACATTCCAATTACTCTCCCTAAACTTTCCAACAGAAAAACATGATCTTTTCTGATTACTCCATCCTTATATTCTCAATGCCCTATTACTCCACCCTTATCTCCTTAATGCCCCATTGCTTCACGCTCACATCCTCAGCGTCCAATTACTCTACCTGATCTCTTCAGTTTCTCATAACTCCACTCTGTCACCATCTGTTTGGAAACAAATATAGAGGATTCCAGTTATCAATTTGCATCATTTTTTGACATCATTTTTGGCATGCTGTGCTGCTAAAAAAGCTTCACAACAAGATAAGAGTATGTAGCTGGACCCAGACTGTAGCTTGTTTGTTTGCTGTGTTAAAACAATATATGTGGGACAAACGGCTAGCTAATATTGCCCTGAATTACTGGAAATCTCAGAGTTCCTCAGTGTAGAGCTGTCAGGTGGCATTAGCCGCTAATCGCTAGCAGTTAGCTGCTAATGCTAATGCTCCAGCCTTAGTGCTGGAGAAATTCTGGAATCTAAGCATACTGTAAATAAACGGAAGCGCTTTACTCACCCGAATAAACCATTTTTTAAAAGAGAAATCTGTGTAGATTAACATCCAGCGCTCTTTTGATTTTTTAACACAGTTTTGTTTACTTAGCTTAGCTTTACTTAACATTAGTTATCTACATCCCCATCACCACCTAGCAGAGAGACCTGCTAAATTAGACCAGAATAGATGTTCATTTATAGTGCGTGTTATACAGACATCCCAAGTAGCAAAAAATCATTTTAGGGACTCCACCCCACCCCCACCCAAAAAAAATAAAATAAAATTAGACCTCCTTTAGCATAACATGTAATTCTGGTCTGTTACAGCTTATACTAGCTAATACAGCAACTAACACTGGCAGCTCATTTGAAGAGCTTTAAAACCATATAATAAAAAATATATGATTAAATTGACAATTCTCACGGCAGCAATTTATTACGAGACAAATTAAAAGTGATTATAGGTTAATGGTTTAACTATCAATAAGATAAAGTTTGTAGTGGACTGTTAGCAGTACTTACACTATCACACACCTCAGAAACGGGAGTTTGATTTGGCCAAACACCACTGTGATGACAACATGATTTATTCGAGTACTTAAATATAAATAAAAGCTAATTCCCTGAAAAAGAGATCTTACTCATGCTTTGTGTTTATGGTTGGAATCTGAATTCTGCTTATCCACTGCAGGTACTGTTTCTTGACTCTTGATCAAAGCACTATAGTATATACTATGTCAGTGTATTTAAATAGATCAGGTGCTTACATGTGGAAAGTAGTCTTGTGCAAGCATTGTGGCATTTAGATTATGCATTGTTTTGCTTCGCTTAGGTTCTAGAACATTTATTATAATGCACTCAGCATCCATTGTCAAACCCTTGAGTCCAATTGGCTGTGACGGGGTGTGACAATCAAAAATAACAACAGATGATGCAATTCCTCAGAAACCATTTTGTTCTGTGGCCACTTGCCTGAGCAGATTTATCTATACTGTCTTGAGTATCCTCCACAGTCTTGACAAGCCCCAGCCATCTTGAGTTTCGCAATTAGGTGTCATTTCACTGTGGAAGTGAGAAGAATCTGTCTGATTGTTATGTGCACCATATGGGAAGGATTAATACAGAGAAACCTGTGTTGTTATCCATCTGGAGGGAAAGTGGGTTTGTTTTTTTTTCTGCAGGGGATAATAATTACACTGAACTCCAGGCTTTATATTCTTTTCATTCTCTTTGTTTGTGTATTAAATTAAAAGTAATCCATACAGATTACAAAAAAGGATTGCTGATTATTTGATAGTGGATTTTGTGTTGTTCCTGATAGCTCTGAGAAAAGAGAAACTCAGAGAAAAGAGGTCTTTTATAAAGGAAACAAAGTTAACAAACACTAAATACAGATTATGGGTGAAATCTATCAGCCTATCTCTCATCACAGCTATAGACATTGCTTTACACAATGTTGTGCCAAGCTGGCTGAGGTTCAGTCTTTGTCTATGCCCATTTTGAAAAAGATGGTGTACACTTTTGGTTCCCCTGTGTGTCCTTTGCGTTAAATAACTTGTTTTCCATTTGACAGATTGATTAATTGGACCATACACTATTTTTTCAAATGGCCTTAAACTGAATCTCAGCCAGCTTGGCACAACATTCAGTAACAGCATCAGCATCTTAAAGAAACTTTCAGTTAATATATATTTTTTTGTAAATCAATGCTGGGTTTAGCCTTCTAAATCTTAAACATCAAAAGCAAGAAACATTAAATAGCCTTTTATTTTATCCGTTAACACAGATACATGTACAGCATGCATAATGAATCAACTTACACAAGTAAAGGGAAAAGGAGAGGAAAAGAAGTGATAACAAACAGAAGTTCCCTAACTGGAGTTCAAACAAACTGGAGTACCGTTTTTTTGCACTATAAGGCGCACTTAAAATCGATAAATTTTTCTAAAAAATTGTCAGTGCACCTTTTAATCCAGGGCATTTTATGTATGAATTTACCAGTCAGGTTGTAAGGAGCAGTAAAAGCACGCTGCTGAAGTGCATCATTATACAGGAGTTTCAGTTTAGTTCTCCAGCACAGGAGCTGGAGTAGCATTAACCGCTTAACGCTATTTCCCATTCAGAGGTGAGCCTTAGTGCTGGAGATATTTGTAAATCTAAACATACTGTACATAAACAACAGCACTTTACTTACCCAAATAAACAGTTTTCAGAAGAGAAATCTGTGTAGATTAACACCCTGCGCTCGTTTGGCTTTTAAAAAAAAAAACTAATGAAGAGAAGTGAGAAGAGTGACTGAAGGATGTATTGTGGAAGTGTAGTATCTAGCTTAATGCACCTTATGCAACTCATACTTACGCACCTTATACAACTTACTCCTAACAGCCATTCGTAATATTTTCATTATTCATTCCCCCATATTATGATTATATCCTAGCATAACAAAAGTCTAATGTGATGGAACATTTCCTTTTTTTTCAGTCATTTATAACTGGTAACTGACCACAAGATAATGGGACCCACATGTGAGTCTGGGTTCCTCCTCAGGCTTCTTTCTCCAGCTTTTACTACGTCTTTCCCTTCCACTGTCACAGTCCAGACCATAAAATCACTGAATTAATTCAGGATTAGTTGGATCATGAGAATTTTAATTTTAATTTTAAATGCTTTAACTTTGCAAAAATGTGGAGGTGTGGAAAAAAAAACTCAAGGCAAGCTATGGAAATATTATTAGACTATTATACAGATGCAAAAATGCATTTGCCATTTTGACTAAAAAAATAAAACACATGAATGTCCTGTCCTCCAACAACAACAGCAGCAGCAGCACAGCTCACGGCAGTGGACTCATCAGTGCAAGTGATTCACACACTTGGTGACATTCTGCTAAATTCTAAGACATACCATAGCCATCTTCTTTGGTTTTGACTCATTTGTGGATTCTGGATTCTTGTTAATTCTCATTAACCACAATCCCAGCTTAAGGATGGATGTTTTTAAAGGCTTGACTGTGCTCTTGGCTTCACTTGTAAAACATACTGTGAGCATTGTATGCCACTATGCTTCCTAAATCTTTTCATATAGAAAAAATAAGGACTATACACATGCTTGTTTTGACCTTAGCGTTGTGAATGAAGCTGTAAGTCTCGCTGCCATGTGTTACGAATCTCAGTGTGACATTCAACGACTCTCCTAGATTTTCCAAACTGACGCTCTTACAGAAGGGTTGTAATCAGGCCTCACAATCTGGTAAGCAGAAGTATCAATGCTACATGTACCACAAGGCAAGTTTACAGAAAAAGGAAAACACCTTCTGAACACAATGTAAAGACTGCCAGATTTACATTATATAAACTGAAAAATGGCAAAATAACTGTTGACTGTGTCTGATAGCAATAGTATGTTACTACAGATTTGAGGTTGGGACTATAGTAATATAAGGCCCTTTCTACATCTAAAAGAACATCTGGAAAAATGTTTAAACCAGATTTCTGTTCCATTGTTTTGGTACATTCACTTGATATACCTATGTATCCTGTCATCATTATCTACATGGGCCACATCTCCCTGTACTTTTACAACGATTGATTTGTAGACCATGGTGCATCTGATGGTACTGTGTTGTCAATTCAGAAGGTTGCCTCCCCCATCCCCCCTAACAATAACTGTACAGATTTATTTGGTTGCCACTTTACAAGATTTAGTTTTTTTTGGTCCATACAAAACACTCAAAAAGGATCCTTAAATGTGTTTCCATAAATACAGTTTTAGTCCAGGTTAAACCAGACTGTTCTTTACACACAGTGCTATTAATAATTGCATTTGCATGCAGACCAAAACAAATCCACTGAGTTCCTTGAGAGTAGGTGGTGTGGGTATGGTCCCACACAAACTCCCAAAGCATTTAATTTTTTAATTTTATAAGAACATGATCTGGCCATGGTTAAATCCAAACTCTCTGATGTTCTCTGCAAGTTTGAGCTAAATGGCTGCCATAGCCGGGTTGCTGGTACTGAACACAGGTCGTCTCCATTGTTTCTTCATGTTTTACTGTACATAATTATGACCTTCTTCCTGTGTTTACTATCTTGCTTCAGCCAGGTCTGACCAATAAGCAAAGAGAATGTTTGTTTTTCTTCTGTATAAAAAGAAAATAAACCAAGTGGATATTGCTCTGATTCAACTGATTAACTGATTCAAACGAGACCAAATAAAAAGTGTGAGAAATGTTTAGAATGTTTCTAAATCCTGGATCTGGAGTACCTCTGCACTGACTGATTGATTAGAGTGTTGGCTTTGTGCTAATTGATGAAATGTTGAGTTGAATCAAATGTCTTGGACTTGGAAACACTGATCTTCTTTAATGACAAATTGGTCATGATCCATAACCCAGACATCTTGATTTACAGCATGTTACAACCTGGTCTAGGGTCAGGTTGTAAATGTGACACTAAATGAAATTGGGCTCAGTTCCCAAACTCTCTCCCAGCCCAAACACTAGATCCTAAAATTTGAATAAACCAAGATGAGGGAGAAGGGAGAAGCCCTGAAAATATATCTTGGGTCAGGCAATTATGGTACTGTACACTGCAAAAAACAAGAAACAAAATACAGCAGCAGCAAATAAAAGCAAAGAAACATTATGGCTAAGGCTCATAACAAGCATTAGAGTGTCATTTCAAATTCTTACTCTAAAACAGTCAAGAAATACATTTTCTATAAACCTTTATTTCAGGTATAATCTGTTATTTTTGTGCCTCACACTAAACACGGAAGCAATGCTTTCTTTGATTGATACTCCTGCTCCTGTCCACTATCTGTGAGTCATTAAAGGATGTCCTAGAACTCTACCACCAAGTGTTCAAGCTCAATCACACTTCCCTTCAACCTGACCATTACAGCATGTGACGTGTCTGTGGTTAAAGCTATTCTTGTGGTGCTGAAACCAGCAGCGTTCACTAATGGTCTCTGCTGGGGATCAAAAAAGCAATGAAAAGTATTGACTGCATGGGAATGGTAAAAACAGACCAACAGGCTTTTAGAGCATTTAGTTTCATGCTGGGTTCCTTAAAATCAACAGTATAAGTGCTGTTCTTAACCTTAGCAGGCCCCTGTCTGTGCATGCCAGGTACATCGAGCCCCAACAGCTGCTCATCAATCATTTAAGACAATTTAGAACTTCATATTATATGATTTAAGTAAGTTCAAGGGGAATCACTTGCCGGATTGCCAGGATTTGAGTTCAGATCAGGTTGTAAATGACAGTGGAACTGGGTGAACTCTCTCTTTTTAGTTGGGAGGAGGGCTTATTTCTATATAGCCCTATACAGCCTTGATATTTGCCAACAATTTATTTTGTGGGTTGATCAGCAAATACAAATTCTACACGCCAAGCCTGAGTGTCACGACTCCAGTTTGAACCTAGGCCAACACCGTTTGTCGAATGTAATACAGCAGTTGGCCCATGCTGCATGTGCCAACACCCCGGTTGCTGAGTATAATATGGGAATCAGCCCAAGCTGCTTTTGCCATCTCTCTAATTGTCAACTATAAACCGCATTCGGCCCAATTCCAGCCGGCTGATGCTGAGTCTTAGTCGATGCTTCCATACAACAGCCTTCTGACTTTTCAGTTTGGTCCAAACCAAAATAGCAGGTGTGAAAATTGCAACCACAGCCCAGATCAAATTAAACATGGTCTGGGTCTTTTGCAGAAATAAAATTATTCTGAGGTTAATATGTTACACTTATTCTTTTGTGTGACATTGGCAAACACCTGGAAAGGCAATTCTGTACTGACACCATAACAGATCCAGATAATTAGCCAATTAACTAGCTCTATCTATGATGAAAGTAAAGTGTTCAATCATGAAACCACTAAAATGTACAGGGAGATTCTTGATGACCTACTCGTCTAGCATATCTGAAAAAGCTGATTCAAATTCCACCCTCCTGACATGCTCACATATAGCACAAACATTTTCTGAATGATAGATATTCGCCTTTGGATAAACAATAACCATAAATCCATTCTATGAATAAATTATTGAGTAATTTCCTTGGTAATGAATTTAGTACCATGCAGGAGGGTTCTCAGAGAAATTCTGACATCATTTCTGAATGAGGGCCCAGAACTTTTACACAACACGTCATCTGGTGTAACTACTTGAGCGATTCCAAGTCCAGTCAGTATGTCCTTCTCTTGGATGAAAGCCAACTGATGGAGACTAATCTCGCTTCTGGTGCAGGGCCAGCTCTCCAGCCTGCTGCAGACGCTTGTAGTGGATGCAGAAGCTGGGTGGGGACCTATGCTGCGGAGATAGGTGGTGTCAGTATTTACGTAGAGATATGGAGAGCAAGAGAGAGAACAGAGAGAAGAGAGAGAGAGAGAGCCTTGACTAAGTGTTACATAACAGAACATGGAAGATATAGAAATGAACAGTTCTCCAGTTAATAAATATCTAATTCACAGCTATATTATACTAAGACTAATTATGTGTCAGAAGAAAATTAAAATAGTTGCACAGCATTGCTGTTGCTATTGTATTTCATTAGGTTGATATAATCAGTTGGCTGCTAGGGGGGTTGCTAAGATATAGCTCAGTTGTTACAGCTGGTTGTGGTGCCCATGCTGGTTGTTATCAAGTTACTAAGTTGTTTCTTGGTGGTTGCTAAGTTGTTGCAGATGACAATTATAATATTTCAGATGGTTAAGGTGGTTTCTATGGTGTTACATAAATGTTTATTAATGGTTGGTATGATCTTTTAAGTGGTTGTTATGGTATTGCTAAGAAGGTGTGATGGTGTTTCTTGATTGTTGCTATGGTATACCAGGTGGTTGCTAAGGTGTTGCAGGTAATTATAATATTTCAGATGGTTAATAAGGTGCCTCAGGTGGTTGCTATGGTGTTACATACATGTTTATTAATGGTTGATATGGTCTTTCAAGTGGTTGTTACCGTATTGCAAGGAAGGTGTGATGGTGTTTGTAGGTGGTTGCTATGGTATATCTGGTGGTTGCTAAGGAGTTTCTAGGTGGTTGCTATAGTGGTTGTTTATTTAGGTGGTTGCTCTTAGGTGGTTACTGGGTACACTTGGTATGCTAAGGTAGGTAGACTAATATGATATGACATGCACTTGCTAAGGTGTTACAGGAGGTTGCTGGGATAGTATTTATGGTGGTTCATGTGATTGCTAAGCTGTTCTAGGTGACTGGTTTAGTATGTCAGTTGGTTGCTCTGATATTGCAGGTGGTTGCTGTGGTGGTTGCAATGGTATTATTATAAGTGTTTGCTGTGGTACCAAATGTGGTAGGATGCTGTTGCTAGTGTATTTATACTGTGATGACAGATGACATTAGAAGGGAGCCAAAATCTTTTATTATTGGTCAACTGCACATTTGATCATAAAGTTGTGTATATAAGCCTGAATCAAACAATCTACATGTAACTATGTTAAAGGGAACATATTATGCAAAACTCACTTTTTGCATGTTCTTGTATTTCCACTTCTACTGAAAGGGGGCCTTAACTGCACTTGTAAAATGATGATTTTTTAAATCACCTTCAAATAATGAGTTTTGTGCTTCTACGGCAGTAAAGCACGAACTAGCTTGTTGGTGTTTTGCCATTAG
This sequence comes from Astyanax mexicanus, assembly GCF_023375975.1. Taxonomy (NCBI): domain Eukaryota; kingdom Metazoa; phylum Chordata; class Actinopteri; order Characiformes; family Acestrorhamphidae; genus Astyanax; species Astyanax mexicanus. The sequence goes on from NC_064425.1 coordinate 20,516,115, forward strand.
GCACACTAAGGTGTGGTAAGTGCTCAGTGTAAACATGTACTGGCCAGCAACAGCTTATTTGCATAAAAGTGACAAAGCTCTTAAACGGTATATTCGGGAAGTGGTTGAAATTGGCAAGACTTGAGCTGGTAAGAGCTCTTTAAGTGAGAGTGATTTTGTGCAAAGAACGTCATGAACATGTTTTGTATACCCTATAGACCTATTCTAACTTGTGTGAAAAAAAATAAAAGACCACTTTAGTTTCTGAGTCAGTTTTTTCTGATTTTGCAATTAATAAATATATGTTTGAAAAAAATAAACATAGTTGTTTTATTCTATGAACTACGGACAACAATTCTCCCAAATTCCAAATAAAAATATTGTCATTTAGTGCATTTATTTGCTGAAAATGGGAAATGGCTTAATTAACAAAAAAGATTCAGAGCTTTCAGACCTCAAATGATGCAAAGAAAACTAATATCATATTCTGAAATCAGTATTTGGTGGAATAACCCTGGTTTTTAATTACAGTTTTTAAATACACCTTGGCATGTCCTCCTCCACCAGTCTTACACACTACTTTGGATAACATTATGCCACTCCTGGTGCAAAAAATCAAGCAGTTCAGCTTTGTTTTATGGCTTGTAATCGTTCAGAGGTTTTCAATTTGGTAAAATTCAAGAAGCTCTTTATTGTTTTTGCAGAGCTGTATGTCCTCTTTAACTTTTTAAAAACTATATGATCTACAGCTGATCTACCTGATGCATGCAACCTTTGATACTTTTACAGTTACTGCATTGTGAAGGGGAGGGGTACAAACAAAAGAGAGAGAGAGAGAGAGATAGACCAAGCCAGGGGAAGGCAAAGGGAGAGTGCTGTGTGTGTGTGAGAGAAGAGAGAGAGAGAGAGAGAGAGAGAGAGAGAGAGAGAGAGAGAGAGAAAGAGAGAGAGAGAGATGGGCGGGGGGAGGAGGAGAGGGTGATCTCCCACAGTCATCGGCGCATGTTGCTAAACAGCGCTCGCGGTCGGAGTGGGAGAACTGCGTGTTTGACCATCATGCCCGTCGCCTTCTAAACAGCGTCTGGAGATCAGGTAAACATCACTCCTCCTTCCGTCTGTCCCTCTGTCTGTCTGTCGTCCAGCAGGCTTTAACTGCCGGTCTTGTGTGGTTCAGCAGCAGTGGTGGTGGTGCTGGTGGTGGAGTTGTGGTGAAGGCATGGCTTAGCCCCCCGACCCCTGAAGTCCCCACGCAGAGGTGGAGTGAGTGAGCAGCTCGCCGCCCTGCCTCTTCCCCCGGCTCGCGCTCTGCACGATGAGCCTGGCGCTGCAGGATCTGCGGAACAACGTGAGTGCTCGTTGCTGCTTCTCCTCCTGCAGCTCTCTCTCTCTTTCGCTCTCTCTCTCTCTCCCTCTCTCTCTGTCAGCTATCTGTCGCCCATCTTGGCGTGTCTGAGTCTGAGCTCGAGCGGGGAAAGGGCAGCAGGCGGCGTGACATCAGGGCTGGATGATGGCAGTGACCTTCTCCGCTCGAGCTCTCGAGGCGGATTCCCGGCGTTTCTGGCAGATCTGGCTACTGCTAAAGCTAGGTTAAGTGCGCGGCGCGAGCCTGCGTGTTGCTCGCAGAGCTCGCGCGACCGGCTGTGCACGGTTTCGACACGCGCTGTACGGGGAGCATCAAAACGCTCACTTTAGAGAATGCACGCGCGCTGTAATATGCTGTTACGATTTACGATTTTACGATCATAAAGAGATGCATGCTGCACACATACATACATCATACAAAGTATGAAGATCTTTAGTAAACATACATATAAAGGTTTTCCAAAGAATCCTGTGAGCAAAGGACAACATTGAATACACCTAAATTAGTTTTGGTTGCATTAACTTACATCTTTTATGATTGATGACGGAAAAAAAATATAAAAAAAACAAGTATTTAACATTTCCTCTATGCACTGGTTAATGTTGACATTCTGACATTGAATCAACAACGTTAATTTTCAAGCTTTAAGGTTTTGAATAGTTATAATAGAGGCTCTGAATCTACTCACTATAATGCTTATAGGTGAAAGGTGCTTCCCACAAATAATAATATTAATAATTATTATTTAAATATCCCTTCCTGCACTGCAAGAAAAATATCATGGCTGTTCAATAAAAAACAAATATCTCCAGAATAGCAACTTTACATGAGAGAGGAAAAAAACCTTCTAAACTTTAAATGGAAGTCAATGAAAAAGTAGTTTATATTACGTCATTTTAAAGTATTTCTATTGGTTCGTTCATCAAGAAATTTTGGCACAGTGTAAGGGACAGTTTGTCTGATCAAATTATGGAGTAAACAAAAAATCAACAAAATGGAGATACTTGTTTTTCATTGGACAGCGACTGGTCTTGAGCTGGATTATTTTTAACAGGAGCATAAACAAAACACACACACAATGTTCCATGCATTTCAGAAAAGATTCCAGAACATACAAAATGTAAAAAAGGGGTTCAAAATAATAAACAGTAAAAGTATTTTAGTAATACACAAACACTATTCCTAACATTTCAGAAAAGAATGTCTTTTTTATTTATCATAAGAAAACATGTTGGAAACCTACCTGCAAGAAAAAAGGGGTTCCAAGTAAAACATCTTTTTAATACATACATATACTGTCCATAACATTTCTTTAGTAAATGCCTGTTGTCATAAGGCAATAATGTCTTACCTACTGGATACAACGTATAAAGAAATAAAGTGGATGTTCAAAATAATAAATATTTAAGTAATGCATACATAGTTTTTTTTATAGCTTCTTATAATAAGAAATAAAAAATACACTTTGCACTCTATATAAATACTCTGTATAAATACATTTGAACAAAAAAATGGGATAATATATTTTCCATTGAAACATACCCACATGCTGTTCATATTATACAGGTTTCAATATATACGTATGTGTCTATAGTGTGTATGCACAGAACATAAATAAAATTAGAAGTCCTACTCCATGCTTGGCAAGCTTTTTCCATTCGTCCTCCTTCACTGTCAGCTTTACTCTGCTGTTGTCAAGCCGCTTAGGAAAGACAAGCCCACTGTGTCTCCCCTGAGGACCACGTTTTAGCAGGATTGTAACTCAGTGAAGACCCACACAGACTTGTTGCTCACTGGGAACAGTCCGAGACACACTGTTCCTCCCCCCTCTCACGCTCTGAGGGGCAGCAGAGGAACACGGGCTCTCACTCAGCCTCGGAGCCTCGCTGCAGTGCGTGCGTGTATCTCGTTATTCATGCAGAGAAAAGCGTGACTCCTATTGGCGGGTTCCTGCACACACGTAGCGTCTCGACGTGGAAAGTAATTGGCCGTGCACGGTTTCCACGGCGACCAGGAGGGTCACAGAGATGTCTGAGCCACTGTTAACATGATATGCCGATGGCCAAAAGTATTGGGACACTGGATTATTCACAGTTTTTTTTCCAAAATTAATGGTATTAGGAAGAATTAATTCTACTTTAATTGGAGTAACTGTTACTGTTACTACTCAAGGGTAGGCTTTCTACTAGATTTTGGAGCATTGCTGTGAGGAGCATTTGATTGCATTCAGCCTCATCCCCAACTCCCCAACTCAGGTTTGGATTGAGCACCATCCTTCCAGAGAATAAAGTTCCACTGATCCACAGCTCAATGTCAATTGTCTCAACTAGACTGAGCATTTGCACATCCACAACTTAAAGCCATTAAAAGACATTCATTAGAAGCAGCGACACAAAGTTGGACTGCCTCCTTAACCATGCTCCTGTCAAAAAGCTACTTGGTTCTTTTCAGGTTTGGTTCATGTTATCATTTATACAAAGGAAAGCTTTAGCCAGACAACATTCACTAACATTGCATTGAGTGTTGTTTTATTTGAATGGTTTGTATAGAAGTCAGTTAAAGATAGTACATATATAGAAGAATATTCTGTGTCTAGTTGAACACATTGTTGTTCATAATGGGGCAAAAAATAATTCCCTTTTTATTGCACTCCTATATTAATATTTTACTTTATAAATGATCTGAAGGCACTGGACTTGGGATCTGCTTACATTATTACGTACGCACGGTTGTTCATTAAGCATCAGTGGTCTGATGTAAATAAGCACACGAAAGACAGTTTTATTGGTCTATTTGTTTTTAGTTTGTCCTAAATTGTATAGATTTGCCCTAAATAAACATCCTTATCTTAATCAAAGTTAATCTTGTCAGGGCCAACATTGATTTGTGCCTACAATCGAGGTCCATGTTTGTCCATGTCTTGAGCTGATGTGATGTGGCTTGAAATTTACATGTAAATTTAGGGACATTTAAGGTAATTAATTTTTCTTTTAGAATATACCAGAATGCATAATTATATTCACAACAAAAGTAATGTTAGGGCATTTTTAGCATATATGTCTTTTAACTCCTTTATTTTCTATACTTCCTTACACTTATGGAGTGCCTGTTTCTCATAAAAAGCTTGACTGTAAAAATAAGGATGTCACAGAACTGTGTGCTGTGCCGAAACAGCCAGGCAGGCTTAAAGGAACAGTTTTTATTTCTTCTCTCAATTTCTTGGAATTATAATGGATTTTATGCCGGCTTGTCTAACCCTCAAACTTAATAATGTCCTCCATAATTTCTAGTCAGTCCTTGGATAAAGGTTCATATTTGTAAGAGGGCTCTAATGTACGTGTCTCATCCATGTGAGTTTGTGGGCCGCATAACCAGACGAGCAAATTCAATTTGTTGGAATTAGCCAAGGTATGCCATGTTATGCAATGACTCGGAACGTGTGGAATTTATAGGATCAGTTGAAAAACAGTGTAGTCTGTACTTTTTATTGTTAGATGGGTGAACCTGTCTTAAAGCTCACTCTTTCAGTTATGTTTAGAAGTGTAAGGATTTTTGAACAGGGTCAGATTTTGGTGCGGCATCTGAGTGAAGCTTCACATCAGTGAATCTATGTGGGCTTGTTAATTTAGCATTTGTTTACCAGGTATGACAGATAATGAAGGTCATAAACTTCACATTATCTTAAGGCCCAATGCACCAAATGTGTTGCTGCTTCTATGTGGACATTAGAGTTGGCCGGTATCCCCTTTTTCGCACTATTATCACTATTATCTCAAAATATAATGGAGGTAGGGCTGCAACTAATGATTATTTTGTTAGTCGACTAATCTGATGATTATTTTTTGAGATTAGTCAATTATTCAACGATTATTTCTAAATAATATTATCTCTAAAACAATAGAAACAACTGAACATGAGATTAAAAGGCCTTTAAATGTCTAGATGATGCTTAAACGTGGAAAGCACTAACATTTAATGAGAAAATATGTAATCTGTTGTGTTTAGATACTTATAGAGACACAGACTAAGTTGGATGTAAACTGTGTGACTGAGCCTTTTACGCATATCCCACTTCGCTTCTGTCCCCATCACTTTGTGTAATGCGATACTGTTACTAATTAATGATTGGTTGACAATGAAATTTGTAGTTGACAAGTTTACATAATAGACATTGTTGATTATGTCGAATAATCATTGCGATACTAAATGGAGGTATATGTTGTTATTGTGGGCAAGAAGTAGCGTAAGTTGCGCAGATAGTACATATGGTCCTTTGTTGTCACGTGGCTTCTCTTCAACCTCATCCTGTGTTATTTTAAAAACTAAAAAACATCAATCAAATATAAAGTTAGGTTTTCTCACAAGGTGACAAACTAAAACAAACTGGACACTGTCAATAATTAACAATAAATAAATAAGTTGGTAACGAATGCAGATAAACTGCTTCAAATCAGGAGAGATGCTGGTTAGCATTAGCTTTGTTAGCAGGATAACAATCTGTTCCTCACAGAGCAGTCAAACAGGCTAACTAAAAGTCCAATAAAGTGTCACAAACTTTTAGATGAGTATGTTTTAGCTCAAATAACTAGTGTTAGGCAGGCAGAATGCTGAATTTAGAAGTTTTTTTAATATGTAGCCCACTCCCTACGTTTGTTTTCCTAGCTAGCTCAGCTACAGATGCTCTGATTATCAAACAGCCCAATGCAGCTGCAGCTGTTGACTAACTGCTGAGCTAACAACACAAGTTTAGATAAGAAATGAGAGTGAAGATGAGTGGCTGGTTTTGGGAATAACAGAAAGACTAAATGTGGTATGTTGTTCTGCCATGCTTGTGCTTGGCTTAGATAAAATAGCTAGCAGGCTAAACACCACAGTGCAGACCATCCAGGGGACCAGTTTGTGTTTGCTGATAAGGTGTTTAGCAGTGATTAGCATTAGCTTTGTTAGCAGGATAACAATCTGCTCTCCACAGAGCAGTCAAATGGGCTAACTGAAAGTCCCTTAAAGTCGTATAAACTTTTAGATGTGGTATGTTGTTCTGCCATGCTTGTACTTGTAGCCAGTTACCTATTAAATTTTGTTAATTGTCACTCCAGGTATGATTCTACTGTTTTAACCCACTGTGGCATGGTGTTGCCCTCAGGCTGCAAACCACTTTTATTTTTTATATGCGAAAATATGATATGAAAGCCTAAACTTCTAAAACAGGTATTTTTGATTTGGGGTAATAAAATCACAAGGCAGTTATGCAGTGGTTCTTATTTTTTTTTATTGATATAACAGGGACCCATTAACCTTCAAAAATGGGCTGCTTTTAATTCTCAACAAATAAAAATATAATTCTATAGACTCCTGTTATGTTACGGGTCAAATTGATCCGTTTTAAAGTCTAGAGATCTAGGAAAACTAGTTAAAAGTATTTTTCAGTATATAACTTCTTCTGCTTGCCTTAATTAGTGTAATCAACATATCATATAAAAATCTCACATATTTGCAACCACCCCCTGCAAAAATAAAAACTAAAAAAAACTAAAACAAAATTGCAATGTTATGTTTGAATGTTATGTAAAACTATAGTGTTGGTCTTTTAAAAGTTTATTTTATGAAAAACAAATGAATTATCCTAATCAAACCATTATCTGTTAGAGGTAAGGAACACCATTGCACTAAATATTGATAGAATAATTAGCAGTGGAGTTAGTAATTAAATATTCACACTGTTTTTTAGGATTTTTCTTTTTTTTTTAGACATCTTTAGGATAATTAAACATGTGCCTGGTCAAACAGACTCAGGGACACCACTGCTGTTCCTGACAAATGAACATAACAAGAGGATTAACAGTTCAATCCATTTTTTTGTAGTATTTTTAAACTATAGAACTAAACACATCTTGGCTCATCAGCTGCTGTGAGAATGTTTTTGAAAGTTGTGTTAATTCAGTTTGAACCCTCATGTTTACTTTGAGATCCCAGGTATTGTCCTGTAAAGACTGATCGATTTGAATCCATAGAATGTTCTTCCATTATTTTCTGCATCAACACCCTGAATTGGCTCTTTTAACCACAGTGACAGAGAGAGTGTGTGACTGGCCTCAGACCTGCAGCGCTGCTTGGGTGTGGTGGTGTGGGAAAGAGTGCTGTTGGAGCTCTCTGGAGGTGGAGTGCTCTCTCTCTCCTCGACCCCTGCTTGACCCTGGAGGGCTGCTCAGGGCTTGGGAGGGCTGGTGCATCCTGCCTAAGGGTGTGTGAGTGCAGGGAGATGGCCACGCTTTCCTGTGTGTGTGTATGCGTGTGTGTTTGCGTGCATATGTGCATGCATGCGTAAATGTGTGCAGGGGCCAGTCTAGGTCAGCGAGCTCACAGGCTACCTTCACACTTGAGTTCTTCAGTGAGTCACCAAGGACGTTATGGTAGAACGTGGAGACGGACAATCGAGTATTTCGCTGTGCAGAAGCGCTGCAGATTTTCATTCTTTGGTTTATGTGTTACCATACACTCCTGTTTATGCAAGAGTGAAACATACTTACAGCTAATTTGGGTTTCATCACTTTGGATGTGAGACATAACGTGTTAATGATGGCATCACTGATGGATGATGTGTTTTGCGTCACTTGAAAGGTGCTGTTGGCATCCAGTTTCATGGTGTCTGCGGATCTTTAAAAGTCATGCATTCTTAAATCTCTCAAATATCTTAAAAAATGCCACAGATACCACAATTTTGGTTTTATTTATGTGCAATTTCCATATTTTTGTGCAAGCTAAATTACTGTTTTAACATCAGAATAAGTTAAACAGAACCTACAGAATTATTCCTTAAAATGAGGGATGGTAAGTCTATGTGTGTTTCAGGGTTTTCCCCACACAATATTGGTTAGTCAAGCTGCTTGTTGACGTTGTGTGCGCGGGCTGGTGGTTGGTGGGGGGTTGCGTGGTGTTGCAGACAACTCACAATTTCTTGTTTATTAAAGGGCCAGGGGGCAGTTTTGGTCAAGGCAGCAGCCTTGCCTAGTTAGCGCTGTGGGAAACTCAGCGTTAATTAGCTAGCTGTTTGCTCTCAGGCAGCAGCCACAGTGCTGTGGGTTTTGGGAAGTTCTATGAAAAATCTTCTATCGCAACTACTTAGAAAAAAAAGCTTTGCCACTACCAATTTTAAAGGTGTTCTGGTGTATGAACACTGTTGCAAAACCCCAGTTTAGTAATACTAACCAATGAGTAGAAGAAATGTTCCTCACAATGTTTTCTGAATTTGTGTTTGTTCATCCGCTCACGTACGGTGAAGACAAAGCAACATACACTGCCAGGTTCCTTATATCATTGAACTCCTTATTGAGTACATCAAAATGGAGGCATTTAAGACAAATATACTTTAAGACAAATCTACGAAATTATAAAAACCACACAACTGGATCTACATGTTCCTTATGAACATTGAAATGTGAGTTTTAGTTTAGTAGGCTTAGATTCTTACTATGAAATATTAATAATTTGATTCTTCTATTTTAAATAATATCCTTCTACCTTCGTCATTCATAATCCCTTTGACAAAATTGATGGTGAGGTAAAAAAACAAATGCACGAAGTCCCAACAATTCTTACATTTAAATCCCCAATACCTGCAGATACCCTGCAGTTAGCCACTACACAGTCTATAAATTCTGCACCATTAGGGACTACATTTAAACAATGTCTCTGTTTCCATGGGAACAATTTACAGTGAGACTACTATCATGTACTCTATTAAAGACAGCCTTGTTGTTCTATTAGGATTTTGTACTTAGATCTAAAACTTGATTTGTGGCATTACAAATAGATAATCTGATCTGATAATTCATAATTATGTACATTTTATTCACTTTAGCCTGGTAATGTAAGTGTAGCCTTTGTGTCCAAGATAGATTTGATCCCAATCTCAACTGGCCCTTTGTTAGACAAATGCACTGTTAGGGTACAGAATTTGTAACATTTAGTGTACTATGTACAGTGTATAAAGACATTGACCATTCATATAGGATCCAAACTCAACTTAGCTTTCCATTGTGAGAGCAAGATGGACACTCAACAGTGGTAGCTGTGTAGTGAACAAAATAAATAAAATTCCAGAATTTCAATCTAAATATTCTCAATAACCTTTCTGGGTTAGTATACATTTTGTGTGCCACTGTATTTTCTGAATTGTGAGGGTGTTCGGGAAGATTAGAGTTGAAAAAAGGTATATTGCTATAAGTGTCCTCCTGAAAAGGAACACGGAGAACCTCCAGGGCTTATATTTTCCAGCTAAAATCCAGCTATACCTGCCATTATCTATTCACAATGGCACTGCTTCAACATGTCATCTAGTCACTCCTTAATATAACATTTTTAAAGCCTGAATGCTAATCTGCTACGACTTTAGTCTTTTTCAAACCTAATGTCTATCACCATCATCTGTAGTGTACAGCTGTTTACCACTGAAAATAATGACATGTTTACCTGAACTCCATAAAAGAACACTAATCCCTTTGACTCAAAGCACACATATAATAGAAGCTATTGTGCAGATCTTTCTGTTATTCTCTTTACGTAATACACTACATCTGGGTCGTAAGTTGTAGTCCTGAAGGGTTAATATCTAGCTTGGTTTGTTTGTTTCTGACCTCAAATTCCCCATATGTACCTGGTAAATATTTTATAAGTTGAAGCAGGCATGTTGAAGCAGGGAAATCACTAGGGTAGGGCAGCAAGTAACGATTATTTTGATAATCAGTTAATCTGTCAATTATTTTTAGATTAATTGGATAAAAAGGGAAAAGGGCTAAACCTGATTTCTAGCATTTTATTTATCGTATCTTTCGCACTATAGGGCGCAGTTAAAATCCTTTACTTTCCCCAAAAAACGTCAGTGCGCCTTTATGTATGAAATTTATCAGTCAGGTTGTAAGGAGCAGTAAAGCTACACCACTAAGTACAGAGTTATACAGGCAATTAATATCGCCCGGGCTAACCGGAGCACTCAGGGTTTCTCAGTGTAGCCAGTCGAGCGTCATTAGCCGCTAGCAGTTAGCCCCTAATGCTAATGCTCCAGCCTTAGTGCTAAAGAAATTTGGTAATCTAAGCTTAGTGTAAATAAACAGAATTGCTTTACTCACTCAAATAAACAGTTTTCAGAAGAGAAATCTGAGTAGATTTGCATCCAGTCCTCTTTCGGCTTTTTATTACAGTTTTGATTACTTAGCTTAGCTTTACTTAACTTAGTTATCTACCATTTTAATATTTTAACAGTTACAAAATTTGTTAGAAAAAAATAACAGTATGTTGCTTTATTTACAGTCTCAAACTATTTCACAATATATTAAATCACACCCCCTGTATCATGCTATGTATCTCGCCAAAACTCTGCCCAAGAAATCACTAAATTATGCTGGACAGCAGTCCTCCAGAGCCAGGACTGAGGAAGCCCTGAACACAGAGTCCAACTCCAACAACACTTCAACACTCTTGCCACCCAACCCTGCCCAGGCCTTCAATAATGCACCAACCAGAGAGACTGAATGATTTATGTATGCACAGAACAGAAGTCAAGGAACAGGGTATGTTAAACATGTATGCACACACACACACACTGTTACACAATCTTTGTTTCCAGTGCTTGTTTGGCTTACAGAGTGAGAAAAATCTGGGTAAAAGTTATAATAGTGAATTATTTTCTAAATGGAGTTGTGCTTAAACAAACTGTCAATGTCTTAAAAAATATTATCTTTCATCAGAAAATAGTGTTAAACTATTTATACCATAATTGTATTGCATTTTATTGGTCCATTCATCATGAAATGTCAATACAATGTAAAAGGGAAAATTTCGTCTGAAATCAAGGGTAATATAAAAAGGTTATCGTTATTTTGTTGGAGTAACTGTCTCTACTGTCCAAGAAATACTTTCTACTAGATTTTGGAGCCTTGCTTTAAGGATTTGATTGCATTCAAGCAATGAATAGAGCACCATCATTCCAGAGAACACAGTTAGTTCCACTGCTCCACAGCTTAGAGCTCAGGGATTTATACCCCTGTACCCACAGCTTGCATTAGGAAGCATAATAATTCCAGGTAATTTATGTTTATCTGCTCCGGTGTATCAAATTCTACTGGCAGTGTTACTTTACAGGGACTAAACAAGCTAAAGTCCAAAATGCTTTAATTAAAAGTCTTTCATTAAATGTCTACAAACATTTGAACACATAGTGAGCAGTGTTTTTGCATGACAGCGACTAGGAGCTTTGTTACTGCCATTTGTTTTGCTTTTTCCCCTCTCATCTAGTAGACAGGACCATTTTTCACCTCTCCTTCCCTCCGCAGCACTCCATCTCTCACTTTTCCCCAGTCAATTCTTTCTTCAATATGTTTGGACACCTTGCTACATTAGGGTCTGGTGTTCCTTTTAGCATCTTTTGGATGTTTAGCATTCTGCCAACTCTGCACTGCAGCAGAGAGAGAGCAAGAGAGTGACTGAGACTGACCGAGGGTAAGAGAGGGAGGGAGAGAAAGTAAGAGAGAGAGAGAGAGTATACCCTCTGCTCCCTTTCCTTTCTGTTCTGGTAGGGAAACAGGCAAGCAGAGAACACGTGCCACACACACACACACGCATACTCAGTGTGGATCAAGGATACATGCAATGATTGTGAAAATACACATACACACACACACATGCACATACATATGCTCTTAAAGGGCCCATTTCCTTAAATAAATTAGTTATTGTTAGTTTTGGTTACTGCTCCTTTAGGATAAAATAATACTACAGTTTTTTTGTGCACTATAAGGTGCACTGGATTATAAGGCGCATTATAAGAGACACTTTAAGGAACTTCTAATTCAGCAGGTCTCGTTGCTGGGTAGTTGTGTGTGTGTGTGTGTGGGGGGGGGGGGTTGCTAACTAAGTTAAGTAAAGCTAAGTAAACAGAACTTTAATTAAAAAAATAGTTTATTTTAAAGTTAAACGAGCGCTGGATGTTTATCTACACAGATTTCTCCTGAAAACTGTTCATTTGGGTGAGTAAAGTGCTTCCATTTATTTACAGTAAGCTTAGATTACCAAATCTTCAGCACTAAGGCTGGAGCATTAGCATTAGCGGCTAACCGCACTAGGAGTGATAGCTGGGGTTAGGAGCTACAGGCCAATGATACTCCCCTCTGAAAGGGGAAATAGCAAGCACGGTTAGCAGGTAATGCTAATGCTAATTCAGCAGTGCTGGCCGGGGCTAGGAGCAGGCTACAGGCTGATAATACTCCCCTCTAAATGAGGAAATAATGGTTAGCGGCTATTGCTAATGCTACTCCAGCCCTGGTCTTGGAGAACTAAACTGAAACTCCTGAATAACACTGCAATTTGGTGGAGTGGATTTACTGCTCCTTACAACCTGACTGAAAATTCATACATGCATTGGATTAAAAGACGCACTGATGATTTTTTTGGAAATTAGAAGAAAACTTTACAAACAAAGGATGCTCTTCTCATAAGTATACAAAGGATTCTTCATTTTAAAAACAACCTTCTATGGCGTAGCATCCGAGAAATGCAATCTACCTTGGCTGGAGACTACAATTTGAAATGCAGCTTGTAGAGGGGATTTTTAGCACTGGCTTTAATGGATTTCCACAACTATGAGTGGACCCTAGTTTGACATCCAGCAATTAAACCAGGAATGCAGGGAAAATAATATATGGATCATATGCTTTGCCCTTAGGTCATTATCCAGTATCGATACATAAACAATAATCTTTTCCATCTCTAACTAATATGACACCTAAGTGTAAGTCTATAAGTTATTTAATAAGAACCCCTAGGTTTAAATGTGTGTAGAAGTTGTTTAAAACGTCTTCAGCAGTTTCCCTGAGAATAATCAGGTGTTAACATGTAAACACTATACTCCCTCATCTGAGGCAGTTCCTAGAACAGTACATCTACGAAAAAACCCATTTAGGAGCCTTTAAACAAACATAACTGCTCTCAGAATGAGGGAGTGTTTGCTCTTCTAAAAGCGTGTTCAGTATTAATGGCCCTGTCTCTATTCAGTCTCTGATCAATGCATTGTCGACGGTTCCCTTGTTGTGCACGTGTGTGTGTGTGTGTGTGTGTGAGAGAGAATAAAAGAGAGAGGGAGGTAGCAGAAGGTGAAACAAGGACTCATTTCTGCTGTTTTTAGGATATTCACGAGAGACGTGTGTATGTGTTTGTATAATTCATACGCACAGAATCCTCCATGGCATCGTTCATATTTTTTATGAGAAGAGCAAAAAAGAGAGCGAGTGAGAGAGAGAGAGATGTAAAAGAGAATAAATTGGTAAAACTAATCACACCCTGATGATCATTCCCTAATGATCTCATCATCAGTGCAGAAAAACAGCTGAACCTGTACACACCCGCAGTGCTTTAATCTGCTTTTATTTTGCCTTTAAAGACACTCTCACTCATCTGTCCTGCGCTCAGCTATATTTTTTTCCTCCTCTTTCTTCCTTCCTTCCCTCTCTCTTCCATCAGTTCCTCCCTCCTTCCTTTCTCTAGCCATGTGAGCAGAGCCTGGTAACCTTGGTGCTCAAAGAGTGACATCATTCTGCCTGTCTCTGTTCTATGTCTCTCTCTCTGTCTCTCTCTCTGTCTATCTCTCTGTTTCTCTCATTCTCGCACTCCCTGTTTTCTCTCTCCCTCTTTCTCTTGGGTCTGTGCACCCTTCTCTGATCTTCTCCCTCTCTCTTTCTGAATTAAATATATTTTAATGTCAGAATTTTCTCTCTATCTAAATTTGCTCTTCTTCCAGAGTCCAAAGTACTTTGTCAGGGTGGTCTCTATAGCTAGGCTGCGCCAACTGAGACTAAGGTCTATAGGCAGGCAATGCTGGCTGAGTCTGTACCTCATCAGGGTGGTCTTTATTGCCAGGCAGCGCTGACTGAGTCTGTACATCATTAAGGTGGTCTCTAAATATAGACAACACCTGAGTACTTCGTCAGGGTGATCTTTATAGCCAGGCTGTGCCAACTGAGACTGAGATCTCTATAGCCAGGCTGTGCCAGTCTGAGTCTGTACATCATAAGGGTGATCTCCATAGCCAGTCTGTACATACGGGAAACAAATGCCATTGCAATGTTTTTTTTTTCAACTATATATCATGATATTAAACAGTGTAGCCTCACCCCCACCCATGCGCTGTCCTCCGTCAGACACCCTGACCAACCAAGAGCTGAGTTAGCATTTTAGAGTCAGCCGAGCACTTAAAACCCGAGGAAAACAGCAAAACAACAATCAATAATCTGCCCTTTAATCAAGCATTTAAATGGCCATTTAAAAGGTAAATAAGAGTGTTTTTTCTGGGGTTAAAAGTGGGATTTTAGCTGTAACTGGAAATATCTGCGCAAAATTGTGCCAAACAGAGGTGCACAACTTTCGACAGGCTGTCAGCGGCTGTGTTAACAAGCACCTGCCCAGCCATGTGTAGGCCATGCGGTTACCTCGCGTTTATGCCCGCTCCCTGAATTTGTTCCTTGTCAGGGTGGTCTCTATGATTAAGCTGGATCAAATTAATAACAATGGTCTTTCTCAGGGTGGTCTGCTTATTCAGGCTGAGTCTGTATTCCATTAGGTTTGTATATAATGCCAGACTGTGCTCAGAAAATCTGTGCCTTTTGTCAGGGTGGTCTTTAGACTGTTTAGGCTATTTCTATAACCGGGCTATGCAGACTGAGTTTGTGCTGCATCAGTGGTCTCCACAGCTAGCCTGTGCTGAGTGAGTTTGTACCATGTCAGGGTCGTCTCTATTGTCAGACTGTGCTGACTAAGTCTCTGCCTTGTCAGGGTGGTCTCTATAACAATTTTCTCCCTTTCGTTCAGTTCTCGCACTGTTTTGTCCCCTTCTCTCTCTCTCTCTCTCTTTCTCTCTCTTGCACTCCCCTCTCAGAGTGAAGCAGAAACATTATCAGGAGAAAAAAAGGAGCAGTGTACTGACACATGAGATGAGTGTTAACACAGAGCTGTAAACACAGAGCTGTTGTGCTCGTCTGAGTACAACAGTGCGCGTGTGTGTGTTTATGCATGTGTATGTGTGGGGGTATGGATATAGTGAGTGTAGATGTAAAGCTGACCCCACTGCATTGGGCCAGTGTTACTTATGTAATGTTTACATAACAAAAGAGGCGCGCTTGGGCGGGCTTTTATTTGGTGGGCCTGTTGGTTTACAGGCACAGAGTGCTCGTGTGAAGTGCATCCGAGTGGCTAACTGCATCAGGACACATTGGCCTGTCAGCGGTGAGCAGAATGGCCCTTTGTACCACAACAGTGCGGCGGTCTGTTTGCCACGGCCCCCTGCTGGCGACAGGGCGCTACTGCTCTCGGCGCGGGCCGGCTGAATGGAGTCTTTATGAATGGTTGAGGCCGAGGGTGATTGTGAAAGACGCTTACTGTCCGGGAAGCATGTATTTATGTGCTGTGGAATACGCAACGATTTCTCTGAGATCATTTTAAAAGAGACTGGTGGTATATGGACACACGCACAGACGCACACACAGGCTCATACACCACGCTTGTTCTCTATACCTCTTGGCAGCTAAGGAGAGATGGGCGGCTCCTTCTTTTGGAACTTTCTGTTCTTTATTATCATAATGCTCTCTGAGTGGAGCTTGCCAGCAATAGTCAACCTCTCTCGTCCCCTATCCCCCCTCTCTTTCTCTCTCTCTTTCCCTCCTCTTCTTGGATCGAGATGTCCTGCTTGTACTTTTCCTCTGTCAAATTTCACAGCAGTTTCTCCACTCTCCCTCTGTCTCCCTTCCACTTCTTATCTCTCGCTCCCTTCCATTCTCATTAGTTTGTTCTACTCTATGATCAATGTGATCCCCCTGATCCTCACAGTCTTGTAACCTCTCTCTGTCTTTATCTGTCTGTCTGTCTGTCTCTCTCTCTCTCCCCTCCCTTCTCTCTAACTTGTTCTTACCCATGATCCCCCTTTCCTCACTGCCCCTGTTCAGCCACATTCTCGCTCTCTGATTTTCTCTGTCCGTCTCTCTCTCTTCTTTATACTTCTCATACTATTTGTTTGTTCTCACCCTCTCTTACATTCTTCCTCTTCCCCCTGCCTTCCCTCCCTCTCTCTCTCTCTCTCTCTCTCTCTCTCTCTCTCCCTCTCCCTCCCTTGCTGCTCGCTCGCTCGCTCACTCCCTCCTCTCCGTGGCTGGATGTTTACCATCTCTCTCTGACCACCAGCAGAAATACTCAGCGGCAGTGAGCAGTGTAGACTCGCGGCTCTATAATGCGCAGGGATCTCTCACTGGGTAAGGTAGGTTCCCGCTGCCGCTCTCTCTCTCTCTCTCTCTCTCTCTCTCTCTCTCTCTGTCTCTCTTTCTTTCTCTGCATGTTGTCGTTCAGGAGAGGAAGCGTTGCGTTTGCATGTTTGGCGTTCGTGGCACTACAGTTGACAGCTGCAGTGATCCCCCCTCCCCTTTTCTTACAGAACCAGGCATTTGCAGAGTGTCTGGGGTCCGTGGTGGGTTGCCCAGGCTCTAGGACTCTAGCAGGAGCATCAAGAACACTGTGTTTCAATGCACTGAAAAAAGAACATGGGTGGGATTGCAGCAGGGAGGTCTTCCTAAAAGTTTAAAAAAAGCTGGGTAATTCAAGGCCAACACAAGACCGGACCAATAGCATTGCGCCTTGCCTCTCTCCAAAGGCTTTGCTTTTGGCTGCATTTTATAGCAAACTGAGAAAGGAACTCTTTGCGGATACCCCCATGTTCTCTGCATGTTTTCTGCAGCAGTTAAAACCTCCAGATATGTGCGGCCCAGTTTTAAACAACAGCAAGGTTGTTGAGTGTGTGTGTGTGTACAGTAGTGTGTGTGTGTGTGTGTGAGAGTTATGTAGTGGGTCTGATTGTAGGGGCGAGGAGAGAGGTCATGAATTGAAGAAAAGAGGAAAAGGAGATTGCTGAACCCCGACTTCCTTTTTGTGTCACCACTGAGCGCTCAGGCCAGCACTTTTCTCTCTGCCTTTACACTCTGTTATACTCCCTGGCTGTCCTCCTGCTTTCTTTTCCTTCTTTCTGTTTTCTTTTAATATTAGGAGAAAAAGTGCAGCTCCCACTTAATTAAACTTTTTATTTACTTTAAAAGGCTATATTGTAAATTTTTCTAGGAGAAAGGGTATTCGGTTTTTTATAGGGCTGCTCAATATACAGCTCTGAAAAAAATAAGAGACCACTTCAGTTTCTGAATCAGTTTCTCTGACTCTATTTATAGGTATATGTTTAAGTAAAATGAACATTATTGTTTTATTCTATAAACTACGGACAACATTTCTCACAAATTCCAAATAAAATGCAGAGCTTTCAGACCCCAAATAATGCAAAGAAAACAAGTTCAAATTCATACAGTTTTAAGAGTTTAAAAATCAATATTTAGTGGAATAACCCTGGTTTTTAATCACATTTCTTAAGCATCTTGCCATGTTCTCCTCCACCAGTCTTACACGCTGCTTTTAAACAACTATGCCACTACTGCTGCAAATAATCAAGCAGTTCAGCTTGGTTTGATGGCTTTTAAATTTGGTAAAACCAAAGAAACTTATTATTTTAAGTGGTCTCTTATTTTTTTCCAGAGCTGTATAGTTGAGTGCAGTGAATCAAACTAATAATTGTAAATATATAATTGGCACTGTTTTCATGTTTTATAATGTAACTACTGGAGGCAGCTTATATGCTCACAATATATTAGGGGTGTCACGATTCTCTAAATCCTCGATTCGATTTCATTTTCGATTTGAGGGTCACGATTCGATTCGATTCGATTCTCGATTTTCTTGTTTTTTTTCTTGTTATTATTTTATGCCTCATAAAATTTAAATAATATATTTATTATTATTATTATTATTATAAATATTATTATTATTATTTATTAAGATATATATGGTAATGCCATCTAGTGACTTTTTTTGGTAGCAACAGTGTGCACTATTAAAACAAGCAGTTTATCAGAGCTGTGTGTGGATGGCTGGTGAAACTGCTCATTACATGAAGCTGCAGTTCTTCATCCAACCACTAGCAGCAGCAGCACAAGCCCCGCTCTCTTCACTCAGTCACTACTTCAGTACAGCCCAGCCACGGGCTACAGAGCTCAGCCAGTCCGTTTTAACTGTTTCTGTAAACAAATAAAGGTTTTAACCCCACTAATCGGATAATACAGCTCACTACAGTTCATCTTTCAGCCCAAGCAGCTAACAGCAGCACGTTAGAACAGCCGACACGGAGTCACTGCTCGGATTACATTATAAACAGGTCAGTTAGCGCGCTGCTAACCTCAGGATGTTTATAACTACGGAGTTTAGTGGACACACCACGGCCGCCAGGTAAGTCTTTTAAAGGCTACTGAAGACTATTAAAGGCTATTAGAGGTTATTGAAAGCATTATTGGGGGGCAGAAATCAGTACAGGCTGGTTAGATAAGTGATGTGGTGAAACCAAGGGCGTAGGAGCGGGCTTGATATTGGGGGGGACACATTTGCCAATATGAACCCAAGCCCACGCAATAGTTTCCTAGAACAACATTTGTGGAAATTACTTTTAATTAAAAGTAAATTATTATTATTATAAGGTGATTTTACAACCTAAACATGTTACTCCACATTACAGTTACTGTTGTTAGAAAAATTATGCATGCAATGTCTGAATTATATACATATGACAAAAATGATCAGTTATCACCTAATATTTAAAATAATATTGTCAATTCTGTCGTATATTTACATTTTCTCCTGCACTCTTATTTTTTTTCTACTGAGAGCTCTTCTTAAGATGGTGTCCTTTTATGTAAAAGAATGTAACTTTACGTTTCATAGAGAGTTTTATAAACGTCAGGATAAGTGGTCTTACTGTGAACTACAAATGAACAGAAGTCACGTTACAGCAGTGTTTCTCAACCCAGTTCTTACATATTCTACTGCATATTAACACTGTTCTGCATATTCTAGCTCTCTCTCTGGTGGATATACATGATTAATTTAGGCTCCATAGGGGGCTAAAGGATTCTAACAGGTAAACTCTGTGACTGTTTATTAGCTGATCAGCTGGATCAGGTGGAAAACACTAGTTTAGGGCAGTGATCGGGGTTAAGTAACTGCTTTAAACTACCAACTTAAAGTACTGTACTAAGTTCTGGCTATCCTCTACATCCAGCTTCTAGATAACTAGTTAGCTAAATTAATTTTCGTTCATTATAGCTAAGTCCTGTAATCCTAAATGAATAAACAGTTTGAAAATGAAAGTGATTAGCTGATCAGGTACAGGGAAACATTACATATATAGTTTATTTTTTTTCTTTATGCCTGACTCCCAATCTAGCTCATTCCAAAGATAAACTAACTCACTCTCACAGCTGCAGTTTATTAATCACAGTGGGTTTAAACTGTGTGCTGATGTGTATTTTAACTAGCTATCATAAACATATCATCACAGTTTACGTGGTTAGCCTATCGTTACCTTTTTTTATTTTAGTAAAATCTCCGTATATCCATCTCTGTTTTAAAATCAGCTGAAGCTGCTGCATCCCGATCCCGCTGCTAAATCTCACAGCGAGGGGACGGGGCTTCCCCAACAGGAAACTGCCTCTGCTCCGCGCGCCGCAGCAAGCAGATTGGCTGTTTGTACTGAGAGGCGGGACTTAATACCTGAACCAGCTCCGTGATTGGTCCGGTCTAGGGATGCAAATGATTAATCGACTTTAGATTAATTGTCGATCAAGAGTTTGCTCGAACAAAATGTATTAATCACGATTAACCGCTAGAGGGCGCTGCTGTAGTAACTTGAACAGAGCGTGAGAACGAGAGGTGAACACGTCTCGCGAGAGACTGGGGTTGAAAACAAAATGAAGCGGGCGAAAAGAAGTGCGGTGTGGGACCATTTCAACATTGTTAATTTAGGCAAAGAAGTCAAATGTTCTCTGTGTAATGCGGTATTAAAATACAACAGTTCTACTAGCTCACTCAGTTATCATTTGAACACCGTGCATGCAGCTCTCTTGCATGGCACCAGTGCACCTGGTCAACCTAAAATCACAGCTACACTGGGAAGGCGAGCGTGTGATGAGAGAAGGGCAGAGGGCATAACAGAGAGGATATGCAGCATGATCGAGAGAGATTTGATGCCAATCAACACAGTTGACGGTGCAGGATTTCAGGATCTCATTGCGTTCCTAGAGCCAGGCTACAATACCCCTTCGAGGCCATCAATAACCTCCCGCCTCGAAGCTCGCTACGAAAAAAAGAAGGGTGAGCTAAAAACAAAGCTAGCTACTACTACTGCTGTAGCCCTGACAACAGATTGTTGGACGGCTCTAACAACAGAAAGTTACATTACCGTGACGTGCCACTACACTGACGAGAACTGGCAGCTAAAATCTGCAGTCCTGGTTACGACGAACATGTCGGATAGACACACCGCTGACAATTTAGCTGACAAGCTCAATGATGTTGTGGAGACTTGGGGACTCTCCAGTCGCGTTACAGCGTGTGTTCACGACAACGCTAGAAACATTGTCCAAGCAAACAACCCCACACGAGTCAGCTGGAAATCAGTTGCATGTTTTGCACACACGCTAAATCTCGCAGTCAATGATGGCTTTGCTGCTGCTGGGATAAGCAGAGCAATAGTGGCAGCGGGAAGGTTGGTGAAACATTTCCACCACAGCACAATCGCAGCCAAAGCCCTGGAAGAAAAGCAACAGCAAATGTCGCTTCCACCGCATCGCCTCATTCAATCCTGTAAAACCAGGTGGAACTCTGTCTTTGACATGTTTCAGCGCCTAGTCGAACAGCGGTGGGCCGTGTCAGCCGTGTTATCAGACCGGTCCGTGACAAAACTGGCAGATGCGAGGACGCTGGAGTTGAGAGACGACTACTGGCAGCTAATGGAAGATATGGCACCCGTGTTGGGAACCCTGAAGTGTGCAACTACGGTGATGTCTGCCGAGTCGGAGGTGTCAATCTCAAACACTTACCCCATCACCTTCAGTCTAATAAACAATCACCTCGGCGCTGCAGACGGAGACAGCCAAAAAGTCGCAGAGTTCAAGGAAAGAGTGCGAGATTCGCTGGGCGAGCGCATGAAGGTATGCATCCATTAATTATTAAAACTATCTATATTCAATAATAATAATAATAATAATAATAACAATAATAATAATGATAAAAAATATATAATGACGCAAACACCTGAATCTATTTTCAACAGATTAAGTCAGATAACCTCGACTCATCCACCCCTATGGTCGCAACTATGCTTGACCCTCGCCACAAACACCTGGGATTTCTACCTCCAGCTACCAGGAGGTCAGCTCATTCCAAACTGCTTGAACTGGCTACAGCTGAACGCGACAGCGTCACAGCAACAGGTGCCGCCGCCGCTGGAGACGACGTGAACACTGTCCAGACAGCAGCGCCTCAGCTACATGGGTCTACATCTGCTATGAGTTTACTCCTGGGTGAAACCTATTCCAATGCCCACAAAGGTGGCGTGGAGAGCGAAGTGGACATGTACTTAAAGGACCCTCCTGCACTTCTTGAGCAGAACCCCACATGCTGGTGGAAAGTGAATGAAGGGAGGTTTCCGACGCTGGCAAAACTAGCAAAACAGTATTTGTGTACGCCAGGCACATCAGTCCCATCTGAGCGTGTATTTTCAGCAGCTGGCCTAACTGTAAATAGACTGCGCACACGCCTTACCCCTGACCACGTTAACATGCTCATTTTCTTGAACAAAAATATATAGGTCCAGTTGTGATATGAGCTGTATAGCCATTTGTCACATTTCAGACACGAAAGGGTAACATGATTTGATCATTACTTTATTTGCTTGTTCTGGTTTGAGGCCCTGTAATGTTTTATGTTGTGTCCAGGGACCCTGTGAACATTTCATTCTATTTTGCTGTAACCCTATACAAATTAAGGCAGAAAATGTTGTGAATGATTCAGTTGAGGATTGTTGAGGATTTCCTAATTAATAGCCTAGATGCAGTTTCTTCATAATCTATAGGCTCAATAATATTCTGTTTGGCTGTCTATTTAATTTCTTCTATTCTTTTTTTTTTAATATGTCTAATGTTTCAAATGCAAGAACTGAGCCAGTCCTTAATTTATTTCTTTTTTTTTTTAATTAAAGAATGTATTTTGTTATACCATAAAAAAAACGTCTGCTTTCTTTTCCTAATGCATAATTACTTGAGGAATATATAATATAATATAATACAATATAATTATCATAATATAATATGCACTTTTTGAACTCAGTGTTTTAACTATTTAGCTGATATTTTTAAAGCCCCTATTGAAACACTGAAATTCAGGTGAAAAACGCCGCTTATCAATTAATCGAAAGTCGATCGATAAGATCAATCAACTAATGATTAATGAATTAATCGATAATTTGCATCCCTAGTCCGGTCTGTCTCCTCATTAATAATACAGCTGATCTGAGCGAACTGATGTCATTTTTGGGGGGGACAAATCCAACTGTTTCTAATATTGGGTGGGACATGTCCCACCCATCCCCCCCGGTTCCTACGCCTATGGGTGAAACTGTGACTAGCGCTGTCACAGTGATGTTTATTAACGTCATTAAAACAGATTTTGTCAGGTATTGTCTTATAAATATTTACACATAACTTATATCTCTCCTGAAAAGCTTTTATTTTAGTCAGAAACACGCTTGTGTTTACTTTATCTGAGAGAAAGATGTTTTTTAATTCAATGGAAAGCAACAGGTGTAGTCAATTATAAGTTTAAGATTTTTAATCCACCTCACTGTGATCTATAGTCAGTGTTCTCAAGTCACACTGACACACGCATTTCAGCGAGTTCACACGCTCTCACCTGCGCGCACCCACCCCTCCGTTAGATACAGATACAAAACCTGCGCGCCCAACCCCCGTCCCCCCTCCCCCGTTGGACAGATAAAAACAGTGATCACACTCCCGCCGACTGCGCTCATGCAGTGCCTATCTCTATTTAAATGAATAGGATGCGCTGTGTTGGTGCCGCGCCATTTGCGTAGCGCGCTGCGCTATTTGCCTAGCGCGCGCGGGAGGGATCGTCGATCCTCTTTTTGACTTCGATACTCGAGACCGTGACCTCATTTCGATTCGATTTCGATAAAATATCGAGATCGTGACACCCCTACAATATATTATTAATGACCTGCTGGATTATTAACTTCTGGTGAAATCTAGTTTAATATAAAACCTATGCGATGTACATATAGGTTGTTGGGCCGATACATAGTGAGGTAGGTAGATATGATAGTGAGGTTTGTATGTAGCGAGTGAGGTAGGTAGTAGGGATGTGACGAGATCTCGCAAGATTAAAACGTGACAATATTTCTCGTCAAGCTTAAACCTGTCTCGCAGTGTGGACTTTTTAAGTGGGATCTGGCAACACAGTAGCGATAGCAGCGAGTGTGGTGGCTGAGCAGTAGGAGCAGCTCTCAGCAGAAGAGGAAAATTCAGGCATTTGCATAGAAGATGCTTCTGCTACTTTTCCAGTGGAAACAATAAACGGTAACAGAGTGACCAACAAGACACAAACCATATGTAAATACTGTAAGTAAATCGCACACGTGACTGTTTCATAGGCAGTTGTACTAATCCCTTAGCTCTGTACTGTATTTAAAAAAAATGTTCTGTCTCTGTTTGCACTTCAAGCATAGTCTAAATATGACTGGTTATGGTTATGGATAGTTAAATTACAAGAGATTTAGGAGAAAAAACACAAACCATAGGTTTAATATGACTGGTTGTGGTTTGCCTAGAAAGTTTTATTTTTATTTCTATTTCTTATAGAATCAATGTGTGAGAGAAAACAGTCTGTTACGTTTGCGTAATATGATTTTGTCAAATAAAACTCTAGTTTTCAAGCCATTTTATATTTAAAATTTTCTTTAAAATTTTCTTTTTAAATCTCGTCTCGTTCTCTTGAACCCAGTATCGTGTCTCGTCTCGTCTCGTCTCGTGATATTAGTGTCTCGTCACAGATGGTAAGGGATAATAAGGTGGGTTGGTATTTAGATTGTTAGGTAGATAGGTGAGTCGATGGTGAGGTAGATTGTATGGTAGGTAAGTATGTAAGGCTGTTTGGTAGGTAGTGAGGTAGGTAGGAGATGATGAGTTAGATAGTGAGGTGGGAACGTATGTAGGTTCCTGGGGAGGTAGGTAGATGAAAAGGTAGATAGAAAGGAAGGTAGGTAATTAGGTATGTAATGTAGTTTGTTAGGTAGGTCAGTGATAGTGAGGTAGATAATTAGGGAAGTAAGTAGTGTAGGGTAAAGTTCACAACGTTCGTAGACATTGTGGGTGGAGTACATGTACATAAGTGCTTCTGATATCATGCTGCATAAGCTTAAGTTAAGCATACTTGCGAGCTTAACTCGCAAGTAGACAAAGTGAGAGTGCTCATCTCAGCTCTCACAATCAGGCAGTGATGTAGGTCTGTTCAGAAGCTTTGGCCTAATTAAGCACCCATGTTGTCAGCCAATTTCGGAGATATTTCCCAGCCTGCTGTTGGCCCACTAGAGCAGATGGATGAACGTAAGAGAAAGGGAGGGAGGGAAAGAGGCAGGGAGAGAGAGGTCGCCTGTACAATAGAGGAACTTCCACTCCCATTATCTAAAGATGAGGGAAGGTCATAACTTCTGGTACATCCTTTCAAGATGGCACTATGTGTGTGTGTGTGTGTGTGTGTGTGTGGGAAAAGTTGGAGCTCTGTAAAACCAAGGCTGTTTAGCAGGCAGTGATGAGAAGCTGGCTGTAAAGAGCTGCTCATTTCCTCTCTGGAGTGTGTGCAGGGCTTATGTGTTTGGAAGTGTACTTAGGAAGTAAAGGAGAATTATGCGAGCCCTTTGAGGGAACTTTTAGTGAATGTCCACTTGAGAAGGTGCAGAGATGTATGTGTGTGCGTGTGTGTGTGATTATTTTGTACTTGGACTTCGCCCATGACTCCTGGCGTCGCAGCGTCTAAGCACCTTCACTGGAGGGACTGAGGCTATGGGCAGTTCAGCAGCATTTTATTGAGATGGACAAATTATATTTATGCCAGAAGGGATTTAAATAAATTAAGGAAATAGTAACCATATTTGCAAAGTTTATAGTAGCTTTAGTTTTGAAAAACTCAAAAACTTTAAGAAATTGCTCACAGAATTACTTAATTTGCTCCTAGGTTATTAAATTGACTAAACTCTGACAGGATTGGCATATATGTTAACAAGCTATACTTCATTAAAACGTTTTTAAAAAGTTCACATTACCTGGCTATTCTTGAAAAATACCAAGTAAGGATATGTTTTAGCTGAAAAACAGGTTTAAAGGTTTAAAAGTTAGCTTTGTGCTCCTACGCTGCTCCTAGCCTAGTTAAGCATAGTATTTCCCTGAAACAACTGAAAAAATTTAACTCCCATTCATATTTTAGCCTAGTATATCTAGAAACATGACTTGTTTTTGTTGGTTTTAGTACTAGTAATGCTTGAATAATATAGTATAGTATAAAATATAGGATTAATAGAGATTATTAAGTTTTTAATAAGTTGCTTCAGCTCTTCTCTGCTGATTACCTAGACAAAACAAAGTGCTCTAATGCTGTATTCCATTTTCACTCTGATTCCAAGTAGAAATTCCAAGTTGAACACCCCACAAGTTGCATTTCTCACTTTAAAAGGTGGGAGAGCTTTAACCAGTGGTAACATTATGCATCAACAGTACTAAATGCAGCAGTATTCTACAGTTTACTAGCACTTTTATCTATTTATGTCCTACTATATAATTTTTACTGGCAATACTTTCAAGTTTCTATCTGTCTGGATGTGCAAAATACTGTGAAATGCAGGTATCTGCTAACACTAACCATGCTTACCTGGAACAATGCTATTAATAATACCCAGGAACATGAAAAGTGGAATGTTACTTGTTTGGATTTGGCATAAAACACCAGCAATAATTATCAAACCAGTTGTGGTTAACCTTAAAGTTTTTAGTAACCTTTAGCTAACTGCCTTTTATTAACTTTTTAGTATGTTATGTTTAATTGTTTATTCGGAACATCATTCTCAGAACTTAAGTTTAGTTCCCAATGTAATTTTACTCAGTATAGAAAATTCATTCATTCATTGTTACATTTTGAAACGACAAATATGTTTACATTAGGTAAACTATTGATTAATTGAATGTTTTACAGCTTGTGGAAGCATTTCATGAATTATTAATTGACATGTTCGTCTCACAGGTTGTCCCTTATGTCGTAACAAGATGCTACAAATCTTATTACCCTGTATGGCGGCTTTCTTTGATACTGTGATACAAATTTGCTAGTAGAATATATTTCAAATCAAAGCACACTTTTTCAGGTTCTTTCTCATTCTCTGTCATCCTCACTGTCTCCTAATTGTCTCCTTATATTGTTCAGTATTCTAGTGATCCTGTGCCTGCAGTCTAAAAGCCAACTTTGGGGCAGCATTTTTTGCACTGGTTGCTTTTTTTTTTCTTTAATCCTATGAAGGCTTATCTGTGTGTGCGGAGGCTGTAGGGCTGCATAGGTGTTTTTGGGGGGAGCTGGAGTTCAGGGTATTTATTTACTCGGGGGCAGAGGTTGGGCTATGCCAGTCTGCCCCTACCATACGGCTTCCTTTTAAAAACACTTCTCAGGAAACCACTTCAAACAATTGCACTCTGCGCAGAGAAAGTTCCGTACCACTCCTGGAACTTGGGAAAACCTCTCCCTTCCCCTTGAAAGGCAAGGCTGTTCCACTCTCTTTCAATATCCTTCTTCAATCTGTCTCTTTAGAAACCACTTTATACACTATACACACTCTACATAAAGTAGCACTAAAAATATAAATAATATAAATATTGTCTGTATTTTTAAATCAAATAGGTCATACTAAAATGCATTATTGTATATTACTAGAAATGCAGACATTGTGTAATTTTAATTGTATTAAATTGTGTACTCATACCACAAACACTGCATGTACAAAAGTAATGGAACACTTGATCATTGTGAAACCACTATTTTAAAGAGAGTTTATCTTGCTTTTGTTGGAGTATCCTTCTCTACTTTACATGAAAGTAGCATTGCTGCAAGGATTTGATTGCATTTAATTTAGCGACAAGAGCATTAATGAGGTCAGGATGTTGAGTAATCACCCACCCACCTCATTCCCTACTCCCCAGCTTATCCCAAACATACTGGATGGAACATCATAATTCCAGAGAATACAGTTCTACTGGTCCACAGCTTAATTTTCAAAGGCCTTAAACCCCTGTATGAAATACAGTGTCAATAGAGATTTGTGTTCATCTGCTTCAGAGAGTCCTATACTATTACAGGTACTTCTCTGCAGTGATTAGACAAGCTGTGTGTGCATTTGCACATTGGTTTCAGCAATAGGTGCAACTTAAAGTAGCTGAATTCATTCATTAGAAGTGGTGTCTTGCCTCAAAAGGTCTAGCAATAATTGCAGGTTTTGTTTGGGATCAAATCAGATGATGTCTGGTTGGGTTTGAGTATGAAGGGCTTTTGGTAGGCGTTTCAATCTTTCTTAAGTTGTGAAGAGACACACTGCCTTAACTGCTGCCGTGATGATCTGGGGAGCCATCATATACTACACTTAGTCATCCCTAGTAGTGATATGTACATTTAAGAGACACTTACAGCACTAACAGCAATATATGCAGAACATCTTGTGGCCACATTTGTTGCCTCTAACAGCCAGGTCTTCCCACGAGTGTTCATTGGCCTGCCTGTTTGCCAGCATTTATTGCCAATCAAGCATTTGTGGAATGAGCTAGGACACCAGCTTTGGCGTGTGCAGGATCCACAGGCCCAGCTGCAACATCTGTGGGTAAATGTTCTGCAGAATGCCCTATTAAAGCTGCCAGTAGGGCACTAGAGCCTTAAAGTTTTCCTCAGTAAAATATCCCATATCCCTTAGTTGTAACATTGTTTTCTCTTACTTGTGGACTGGTGAGACAAAAGTGGAACATTTTGGGTGGCATACATAACATGGTGGTGGTAGCATAATGGTCTGTGGCTGCTTGGCTGCTTCAGGACCTGGACAGCTTGCTGTCATTGATGGAACCCTGAATTTTGCTCTCTACCAGAAAAAGTCTACCAAAAAAAGAGAATGTCAGGCTATTAGTTTGTGACCTGAAGCTGAAACGACTTGGGTTTTGCAGCAGGACAATGATCTAAAGCACGCCAGGTAGTCCACTTGTTAATGGCTAAAAAAAATGTATTATGTGTTTGGCATGGCCATGTCAAACTCTGAGATGCTGGGGCATGACCTTAAACAGGCCGATCATGCTTGAAAACCCTTAAACAATTCTGCAAAGAGGAAGGACAAAATTCCTCCACAGAGATGTGAAAGACTCATTGCCAGTTATCACAAACGCTTGATTGCAGTTATTAGGTTTAGGGGCAAATACTTTTCACATTGTTCCAGGTTGGTTTGAATAGATTTTTCTCCTTTTCTTGCAGGGCTTATACATATCCTTCCTCAGCAAATAAATGGTGCTGTTACCTGGACTTGCAGCAGAAACACACTTTAAAAATTCCTGTGAGTGTATTGGGTGGGGGGTGGGCTTTGCGCTTGAAGTAATTCCTCTCTTTGATCCGCAAGCAGCGAATTTCGAAATGATCCATCCATGGCTCTAAATGTGCTTCGGCGGATCTTGAAGGGCCTTTGCTGTTCCTTCTCGTTTCTCCCAGCCCCTGCTGACGTGTGCTCATTGACGTCAAAGCCTCAAATGGGCCTTTATGAATTATAATTGCGGCTCATTACAGACCCACATGTGCTGGGAAGTGTTCACTCTCCGTCTCCGTCTCTCTCTCTCTCACTCTCTCACTGTTATTAACTCAGGATCGCTCGCAGTCCTCCAGTTCTCTCCGTCTGTTTATTGTTTATGCTTCTCTGACGCAGTTGTAAGTCTTGCGGTTGCCCCTTTCCCGTAATGGGGGTGCATGCTTTCTCCCAATTGTTGCCGCACTGGTGACCCCGTGGAACCTTCCCGCAGTCATCACCCCCCCACCCCCAACCCCACCCCCCCACCCTCCCACCCTCATAGGTCTGTCAACAGCTGTTAGTCCAGCCTCTCGTCCATCAGGCAGCCTGTGAAAAGACGCAAAACACATTGCTTTAATTTGCGACAGCCCGGCTCACGTGACTGGGATGGCGAGGAGGGGGGGGTGTTAGGGGTGCTCTTTTGTTGCTGTGGCAACCACTGGGAGCCCGCTCAGTGAAAGCAGACGAGAGAAGAGAGTGAGCAAGAGTGCGCTACAGGACACCTCTGCTCTTTTCAGCAGCAGCTTGCAGATCTCACTGTGTGTGTGTAGTCTGTAAAGGGGGCACAGTATACTGTGTGTTTGCAGTCTGTTGTTTTATTCCGATATGAAATCAGTTCTGGTCAAGCCAGTTAAGCTGGATGACCACAATATTGATTGAGTTTGATGGTTTAGCTGGTCTAACAAACATGATTAACCCGACCAATTTAGACCGCTAATTTGACAAAGCTTGACCAAGCTAGTTGGCCACTATGACCATCATCACCAAGCAGATTGACCGGCATCACCAAGCTGGTTGACCAGCATCAATAAACTGGTCAACCACTATAACCAGCATCAATCACCAAGTTGGTTATCTAGAATGACAATTCTGAGCAACAAGACCTAGTTGGTTGACCTACATGACTAGCAAGACATGCACTGTATGGTCAAGAGCTATTTAACCAGCTAGCTTAACAGGGATAGCTTTCTCCTAGATGATCAGATTTTCAACCACCTTGACCTTGACAGTCAAAGAACAGCTAAGACCATCTGAGAAGCTGCTCATGAGCTGGATTCTCCAGCAGGGACAAATAGACAAGAAGTAAAGCTTAAAATTACTTTTCCTGATGTTGGCATTTGGAAGATAAAGGTTATTTCTTTCCAGCATCAGTATCATACATATACAAATACAGATGAGCCACAACATTATGGTGCACATAAGATGTGAAGGCCTTGTTTGATTTCGTTTGATTTAGCAGAACAGAAATGTCAGTTTTCATAGGATGTGGGAGAAATGGTCAGATGTGAAGACCAGAGCAATATTGGCAAGAGTGAAGATGACCTGGTTAGAGCTTCTCTGAAAAGGAAGGCTTGTGGACGACCCCTGGTCAGCAGTGATAGATACTTATTGACCGTAGTCAATACAGAAAGACAAACCACAATCAGCAACAAGATATTGAGCGTCCAAAGCTGATCAGTGCTCCTGAACAGAAGGGCTACTGTATTGCAAACCACATCAGTGTTTTGGGATGGTTATGGGAGGAATATGTCACAACACATTGTGGTTCTATGAAATCCCAGACCAGACAGAGTGTCCATGTCATTGTCTTTACCTCTGTTCAGCGCTTAGGGACCTAAAACAGCCTTGGAGCAGTGTGTGGAGGTGTTAACCTGTGGGAACTTTCTGGAACAAGACGTCTGATCCATGGCGGCTCCTCAGGGCTTTATAGGACTTAAGGGATCTGCTGCTAACATCTTGGTGCCAAATACCACAAAACACCTTCAGAGGTCTTGCAGAGTGATCTGTTTTACACTCTGATTAACACATGGATGACCAACAGCAGCATATCATGCATAATGTTTTGGCTAATCAATGTGCATGTGTGTGTACGTGTACATTATTGCTTTGAATTTACACTGACAATGCCACAAATATCATGGATGGGACAGGAACTAGTATTGTATCATGTCCTTGTACTTGAAAACCATGAAGATGGTCAAGATCCTCGCCATGTGGAAATAGAGACGTTTAAAAATTCTATAACCCTTCTGGACCATCCTGTCTTTAGAATCTAACATTGCAATAATAAATAAATGTTACTTATCTATTCTTAATTCTCCAGTTCCGTCTCTATTCTTGAGCAATGAAACAAAAATAAATCTTTTATAATCTAAAAATTAGCTTCAGTTCTTTAAAAAAACCTATCATGCATTAGAGATGCCATGAGCCAAAACATTATGATGCACAAAAGATGTCAAGGTCTTTGATTTAGTTTAAGTGGAACAGAACAGACAATTTTTATAATCATGTTGTGTATTTAAATTGTCTTCTTTTTTAATCCACAAAAATTAAAATTTGCTCTTTTAATTGAATCACTTCACATAAGAAGAGTTCATTTATTTCATTCATTTACTAATATTTAATCCAGTACATCCGACCCGTTTCTACAGTGCATGTACTGTTTTCGCTGTTAGTGGTAGTAGTGATGGTGTGTGTATGTGTGTATCTTAGTTTGTGTATGTGTGAGTGCAACAGAGAGCAATGGGTGGAGCTAATGCCTGGCTCCACCTATCTAAAACACACTCCACAGTGTGTCCATAGTTTAAAGAGATACAGGGATGGAAGGAGGTCAGTGAGTGGCTGAGGAAACTGAGCTGAGATCAGATGAACCATGTCTGAATTGAATCTTACCACAAATTCTGAGAAAAAGTCTGAAGATGCAGCAGATGCAACCCTGGAGTTTCACCAGAGATACAGCCCAGTTCAGGTACCTGCTGCTTTTTTTCCTGACTTCTAATGAGTTTCCAGAGATAGCTTGATGTCCTGAGTGGGAAAGGTTGGCAGCAGTCGTGCTGATGTGCATCTTTTTCATGGGTTGGTACACAGCTTCTGAGAGGAGGAGGAGGAGGAGGAGGTTTCAGCTGTTGATTTTCTGTGCATACTTGACAACGTGCTGTAGTCCGCCCTTCAAGCAAGCAGTTATGGAGCCAAATATATCTCTGCTCGTCTTAGCCTTCGTCTCTCTCTCTCTCTCTCTCTCTCTCCCTCTCTCCCTCTCGGTTAACAAACAGGCATAGAAACACGCACACTTACTAATACATGAACTCGTAAAAATAGAGAGAGTGCTGGGAGGGCACTCAGTCCCAGAGTCTGGCTGTGACTGTAAATCAACTCTGCAGCTACTTATGCTAGCATTAGGTCACTTCTGCATGAGCTCTGCTCTTTTCATTCTGAGACCATGAGGTCAGGCACTGTGAGAGAGTCGTGTCTGTGTGTGTGTGTGTGAGTGTGTGTGTGTGTCTAGGACAGAATAATCATGTCTTCTCATCTCTATTCACACTTACTAAAGCCTATCATAAGTCTGCTCCAAAAGGCTATTGGCCCGGCCGCCAGAAACAGCAGCTTTTAAAGATCTCCTGAGTCCATATTCGGAAGTATAACTGGGAGAGCATGTTCTCTGGAATTGTGGTACCTCATCCAATAGTTTTGGATGATTCAAGGAGTTTAGAATGAGGTGGGAGAATGCACAATAAAATAAGTATTATTAAATCAACTGCAGAAGACATTGTGCCATTGCTGCAAAGAGAAGTAACGAGACCAATGGAACTAGCCAGGTACTAAGCTGAAATCGACATCAAGTGGACATCAAGAAGACCCAGAACAGACAGCTGTGAGGCTACAGTGAGCTGAAGAAAATACATAAATAAAAAAGAAAGAAAAAAAATGTGTTTTATTCTAAGGTAAAATAACAAAGTTGTAAATAGGCTTGTAAAACTGCATCTGCTACAGTTTACTACAACGACAATTGCAGGCTGTACTCACATGACATAACTGGAGACTGGAGGTAGAGCGAGGTAGAGATTAACAGTGAACCCTCACACACACCAAAATACTTCTTAGCCTGGGTAAAATATTACATTTTTGGGCTCCACACCAATATCAGAATATCAGAGAGCATTATCGCACCTCTCACTTTTTGTTGCCCATATCGTGCAACCTTACCTTTAATGTAGAAAATAATACAAATAAAATACAAATAATAAAATGTGTGTCAAGTAGGGGTGTGCCACATCGTATTATACACAATAATAATGATAATATATTGAAATATCGTGATATTATTTTAGACCACCTTC
The DNA here is from genome assembly GCF_023375975.1 of Astyanax mexicanus. Taxonomy (NCBI): domain Eukaryota; kingdom Metazoa; phylum Chordata; class Actinopteri; order Characiformes; family Acestrorhamphidae; genus Astyanax; species Astyanax mexicanus. Next base: position 20,549,395 of record NC_064425.1, read on the forward strand.
AAGACCAACTTTTTTGCAGAAAGAACATTCAAACTTTTCTTATTTCCCAATAAATATCTTCTAGACAGATTGCATCATTTATTTTACTTTAATCCTGGACATATGGAGTGCATTATTAGTATCATGACATGTTGAATCATTTACTTCTTTTACAATCTGCTGAAATTAGGGGTGAGCTATATCATATTATATCATACATTATGCAATAATATTGGCAAATAAAATGTAATATTATACATTTTATTGCAGAAACGTATTTTTGAAATAACTTTTTTTGTCGTATCTCCAATAATACGGTTACTATACAGCACAAAATTACCTTATCGCCATTCCCCGGCTGTCCAGACTTGATCATGAAGATTCACTTCATTTAATATCATAAAATAAATGTTGTTTTTTTTGGTTACCCCTTAGTTTGGTGAATAATCGTATTAACTATATAGCTATATAGATGTAGATAGTGCCAAAATAACTTATAGCTTGACTTAGAATCATAACTCTAGTGCAAAACAAAAAAAAAGCCTAATTAAATACTTTATTCGTGTTCTGATGGATGGACTAACATTTGGGGTGAAATTGGGTGTAATTTTGCATAAATATTTTTTTGGAAATTGGTTATTTTCTCAAACAGCAACGTTGTGATGATAATGCAGAATGCAGTAGCTGAAGGGTGGTCTGTAAGTGAGAGAATGAGTGAGTGAGAAGGTCAGAGAGAGGAGTAGATGGGAGACACAAGAGGGCTGCTAATGCGAAGGCTTTGGTCTGCTGCTTTTTTGACCTTTGACGAGGTAATTCAGCGAATGTGAGTGGGAGTTTCAGAGAATATCTTTCGGCTGAAATATTTACAAAACAGGAACTGATTATTGAGTCGCGCAAGCTTTCTCTTGAGAGAGCGAGAGAGCAGGCGGGAGGGATCAGAACAGAAACAGAATGAATGAGGAAAGAGGGAAAGAAATAAACAAAGATAAAGAGGTGCAGAGGGAGAGTCAAAATGCAAGGAAATGCGTCAGAGAGAGAGAGAGAGACGGAGAGCGAGAGTAAATTGCTTTTGCCTTTTTTTTACAGAGTATGGTCTAGCAGTTGTTAGTGAATTCTGCAGCTTCTCTTCTCTGAAAAGTAGTCAATACTCAATATGTGCCAGGCCTGGGGCCTACTACCATTGTGTTGTGTGGTGTTGGCTGTCCGGGTAGACTGGGATCTGTCTACAGCTTGCACAATTAACTCTCTGTTGCTATCTCTCTCTCTCTCTCTCTCTCTCTCTCTCTCTCTCTCTCTCTCTCTCTCTCTCTCACACACACACTCTATCTCTTTCTCTCTCTCTCTTACTCTGTTTTGTAGTTTACAATGTCCCTGTGTTCAAGAGCCTCCATAGAGACTGGCCAGGAGGAGTGTCATTGTCTTTTGAGGAAGTTTGCTTTATCTCTTCTGCTTTAGAGCCACCGCCACTCCTCTTTTCACCCCTTCAGCCCACTTCAGTATATATTTTCTGGGTCATGCTACTGAAAGGTGCCAGCCCCCCCTCTGTTTTCAGTACTACTTTGTTTGATCCATCCACACAGCATGCAAAAGGGTGTCAAAAGGGTATAAGTGGCCATTTCCTCACTCCACACTTTTTTAATCTCTAGGTGTTTTTCATTTACTTCGTACACTACGTACTGGTGTGTGTGAAGGGTGAGTATGATGTGATTCTGGCATTATGTTCGGTTTGTGTTGTAGGTTGAGTTTGTTTAGCCTTTGTTTTTCAGATCATGGTGATCATCTGTATGCTTCCTGTTCCTGCGATGCATCATATTTAGCCAAATGATCTAGCTAGAAACTAGCTTTAGTTTGACCTCCAAAGACAAAATTCAAGCTTTTAAATATTTGCAGCACAAGAGAGGCCATCATCTGTAAATACTCTTGGACTGGAGTGTGTATTAGATCATGTTGGCCATCAAGAGGCATCCTATTGAAGTTTTGAAACTGCTATTTTTAAAGCAGAAAAAGCTGAATCTTCTTAATTTTTCTAGCTGGAAAATCTTGACTACCAATGGCTGCAGTTTGTTTACTAATCATTGATCATGGTGGCCATCTGTAGGTGTTCTGTTAAAGATTTAAAGCTAAAAATGCTGAATTATCTTAAGAATACTAGCTTTGGCTTGACTAGCTCTACTGCCTACTACAAAACATTACGTTTAAAACCTCCAGAATGTAGGAGACTGTAAACACTCTTGGACTGGAGTGTGTATTATATTTTGGTCATCCATAGGCATTGTATTTAGGATGTGAAGATTTTAAATGCAGAATTATTTTAAAGATACTAGCTTTAACTTGAGTAGCTTAACATTCAATGACAAATTTACAGCATAAAAGAGGCGACCATATTTTCTAGCCATCATAGTAAACACTCTTGGACTGGCGTGTGTAGTAGATCATGGTGGCCATCCTTTTGGCATTGTTTTGAAGCTGAAAATACAGAATTATCTTAAAGATTATTAAATTGAGCTTCAGTACCATGACTGTCTAAGATGAATTCCAAGCTTTTAAAGATTAACAGCTTAGGAGAGGACATTTGTAAACTCTCTTGGACTGGAGTGTGTATTTGATTATGGTGACCATCCATAGGCATTTTAATGAAGCTAAAATGGCAAAATTATATAAAAATACTTGCTTTAGTTAGACTAGCTTGACTGCCATAGGCAAAACCCATGCATGTTTTTTTTTTATTATGGTAGCCATTCATAGGCAACTGTTGAAGATTAATGCATTGTGTTAAAGCTAGAAAAGTTGAATTCTCAGAAAGATACAAGCTTTAACTTGATTAGTTTCGACTGCCTAAAATGAGACCCAAGCTTTTAAACGTTTACTGTATACAAGAGGCCATCATCTTTGCTATGCCTCAAATGTAAACACTCTTGAACTGGAGTATGCATTAGATCAGTGATAAGTGATTCGAGTGCTCCTCCTTTGCTGTGGTGAAACTGTGACTAGCGCTGTCACAGTGATGTTTATTAACGTCATTAAAACAGATTTAGTCAGCTATTGTCGTATAAATATTTACACAGAACTTATATCTCTTCTAAAAAGCGTTTATTTTGGTCAGTAACACTCTTCGTAACACAAAAGGCATACCGGTCTTTCGCCTTGAAGCACAGCCGTCCATCTGCATCAGCTTCTCTTTTTCTGGACATTATGGGATAAACATTTGTATGTCTCAGTTACACCCGCGAAGTTACGCCTTCCCTCCGGCAGGGTTTCCACATCAATGACTACACTGCCGTGTAGTGGCAGTAAGCCGTAACTTCGCGGGTAATACAATCGACAAGCATTGTGGGAAATGTAGTTTTTGATCAAAGAACGCTTTTTACGTATTTATTATAGACACTAAGATCTTACAAGCTCTCGCGGGCCACATAAAAGGACGTGGCGGGCCACATTTGGCCCGCGGGCCTTGTGTTTGACACATGTGCATTAGATCATGGTGGCCATCCATAGGCATCCTAATGAGGCTAAAAGAGCTGAATTATCCCATAGATACTAGCTTCAGCTTTTGCAGCTTGACTGCCTAAGATGAGACTCAAGCATTTAAACATCCACGGTGAAGGAGTCAACAATCATTTTTGCTAGCCATCATCTGTAAACACTCTTGAACTCTTGGTGACCATCTCTCAGCATTCTATTGAAGCTAAAAAAAGCTGAATTATCAGAAAGATACTAGCTTTAGTTTGATTATCTTGACCGCGTTAGACAAACCCCAGGCTTTTAAACATCCACAGTGGAGCACAGGCCATCATCTTTGCTAGGCATCATCTGTAAACACTCTTGGACTGAAGGAACACACACCCTCACATACAGAGTTATACAAAGTCCCTAATGGAAGAACTTTTCTGTAAGTAAGGAATGCTTTTAACAGCGGATGCTATGTGAAGGCATTGTGCTAGAGAGAGAGAGAGAGACAGAGAGAGAGAGAGAGAGAACAGTCTTAAAGAAAGAACAGTGGAGGTATGTGTGGGAGAGCGTGTGTGTGTGTGTGCTTTAACTGTAATAAACTGTAATGGCTTTCTGGTTTCTTCTCTGCTCTGGTCTATGTTTAGTCTGCCAAGCCTTGGCTGGGCTGAGGAGAATAGAGGCATTGGTGATTTCTGCATTCTCTAGACTCTGATAAAAGACGCTATGACACTGAGTCTGCACAATTTCTGCCCTCAGGAGCAGATTAGACACTTCAGCTATGTGTGTGGGGGTGTATGTTTGTGTGAGAAATGATGAAGGAGTAATATCAAATGTTTCCATTCTCAGTCCAAACCCTCTGTCTCTGCATTGAACTAGGCTGAGAATAGGACTCATTGTCTTTCATTTTACTTGCTCATTTAACATTCATGAATATTTTTATATTCTCCATTTCTGCCTGTTTAAATGTACAGTATGATAATATATAAACAAGGCAATTATCAGCAGATACTTTCAGACCAGTTACTGTTGACAGTGCTGGACTGCTGCTGTTAACAGCAGCGAGACCTGCTGAATTAGAAGTTGCTTATAGTGTCTCTTAAAATAAAATAACCCTTATGTGTGAAAAAAGACCAAAAAAATAATATGTTCACTCATAGTGCACCTTATAATACGGCACGCCTCTTAGTGTGAAAAATACGATACAAGAGTAAATGCCAATATTTAACAGCAACAGTCTAGCACTATGAGTGAATATATTATTTTTTTGGTCTTTTTTCACACATAAGGGTTATTTTATTTTAAGAGACACTATAAGCAACTACTAATTCAGCAGGTCTTGCTGCCGGGTGGTGGTGGGGGGAGGTAGCTAACTAAGTTGAGTAAAGCTAAGCTAAGTAAATAAAACTGTAATAAAAAAAGACTTTCTTTTAAGTCAAACGAGTGCTGGATGTTAATCTACACAGATTTCTCTCCTGAAAACTGTTTATTTGGGTGAGTAAATAAAACCGCTTCCGTTTATTTACAGCAGGGGTGTCAAACTAATTTTGGCCGAGGGCCACATTGGCATATTGGCTGTCCTCTGAGGGCCAGATGTAACTTATAAATGTAATAAAATGTAATCAAATGTAATATAAAATGAATGTAATTACTCCTTAATGTTAAATAACTCTCAATATATTATTTATTCAATCAAATATTACAGTTGCATGGGGAAAAAAAATTTTGCTTGTTGCTCTATTAACATAAATCCTTTTAATTTGTCATGTTATGAAATCCAAAAACTCCATCAATCAAGAACCAAACTAGTCAAGTGAATAGAAATGACATAAAATACAAGTTATATTAACTTTGATCAAAACGTTTGATACTGAAATAAGGCTTAATAAATATAAAATAAAAAATTGTGAGCTGTTAAGAACACAGCTTAAGATGACAGATTTAGCAGTTCCTCATCCAACCACTAGTCGGAGCTGCAGTAGCAGCACAAGCCCGCAGTCTTTACTGAGTCAGAGCTACAGCCCAGCCACGGGCTACAGAGCTCAGCTGAGCCAGTCTGGAGCGTTTTTACAGTTTTTAAAGTTCTTGTGTATAGGAAATAAAAATGCTAACCCCACTAACCGGATAATACAGCTCTCTACAGTTCATCTTTCAGCCCAAGCAGCTAACAGCAGCAGTTCAGAGCCACGGAGTTACTGCTCGGATTACATTATAAACAGGTCAGTTAGCACGCTGCTAACCTCATGATGTTTATAACTACGGAGTTTAGTGGACACACCGCGGCTGCAAGGTTAGACTGTTGAAGGCTCCTGAAGACTATTAAAGTCTATTGGAGGTTATTGAAAGGGTTATTGGGGCAGAAATCAGTAAAGGCTGGTTAGATAAGTGATTCGAGTGCTCCTCCTTTGCTGTGGTGAAACTGTGACTAGCGCTGTCACAGTGATGTTTATTAACGACATTAAAACAGATTTAGTCAGCTATTGTCGTATAAATATTTACACAGAACTTATATCTCTTCTAAAAAGCGTTTATTTTGGTCAGTAACACTCTTCGTAACACAAAAGGCATACCGGTCTTTCGCCTTGAAGCACAGCCGTCCATCTGCATCAGCTTCTCTTTTTCTGGACATTATGGGATAAACATTTGTATGTCTCAGTTACACCCGCGAAGTTACGCCTTCCCTCCGGCAGGGTTTCCACATCAATGACTACACTGCCGTGTAGTGGCAGTAAGCCGTAACTTCGCGGGTAATACAATCGACAAGCATTGTGGGAAATGTAGTTTTTGATCAAAGAACGCTTTTTACGTATTTATTATAGACACTAAGATCTTACAAGCTCTCGCGGGCCACATAAAAGGACGTGGCGGGCCACATTTGGCCCGCGGGCCTTGTGTTTGACACATGTGATTTACAGTAAGCTCAGATTCCCAATTTTTTTAGGCAGTAAGGCTGGGGCATTAGCATTAGCGGCCAACCATTAGCGGCCAACCATAATGCTAATGCTAATCCAGCACTTCTAGCCAGGGTTAACAGCAGGCTACAGGTTGATAATACTCACCTCTGAACGGGAAAAAGCTCCTTACAACCTGACTGGTAGAATTCATACGTAAGGCACACCAGATATAATGCGCACTGATGTTTTTTTTTTTTTTTATTCCCCAGAAATGTTTTTTTTTTAAATACCAATCCAGGTGGTTTTAGTCTCAATTTCTGCATTTTATTACTGCTCATGTATTGATATAGTTAGTAGAAAGTAGTTTGGCCCTTTTCTATTGAAGTTACCTTGGTGTTGGTTATCTAAGAAAAAAAGGCTAACAATCCTCTACAGCCCAAAACTTTGTTAAATTCAGCAAATAAACATTGCACTCTTCATAATATGATCAGATGTAGTCAGATTTCAGCAGTCTGATTTTTCAGTTGTACATGTAAACAGCAAACTCCTGTTTCTTAGATTTCTTCTTAGGGTCCAGAAATTAAATTTCAAATCTTAAGAACCTGAGCTGGATTTTTATCTCCATAATCAGATTTTTAAGCACATGTACATGTATATTAACTACTGATAAACTTGCTTTACGTCTGCAGGTCTTAGATTGCATCTTTTGAACAGTTCATACTTGCTGTGAATGAACTGGTTAATATAACATGATGGACAACGGGCAACTGCTTTATGATTTGTAAATGAAATGTGCCATAAAATATGCAGACTTTCTCTTTATAGCGTACAAAATACACCCAGAATACGCACAAAATATTCAGTGGATTCATTACTCAAAGATCTAAAGCTAAATCAGCAAAAAAGCAAAATCCTCACAGACATTTCTCTTTGCTAGATTTAGATGTCACTGTATTTAGATGTCATGTATCACTTGCAAGCACAATTTGTTCTGCTGGAAAAAAACAAGTATACTGCCTACTGTGTTTATTTTGGTATTGTGTCTTGCAGGTGTATTGCATTCATTTCTGAAGATGTGAACAGCTTATATTTACATTACTCCTACAGCATTTAGCAGACGCTCCTTTGCAGATTGGCTTATGTTTGATGGAATCATGTTACCCAGGCAGAGAGTGTAGTGTAGTGTAGTGTTCTTGCCCAGCTAGATAATAAAAGTATGGTTCAGTCTGTTCTAATACCGACTATGCAGCCCCAAGAGCTTTTAGAAGGATGTCTTTTCTGAATTTGGAGTTTTAAATAATTTAAAATCCACCTATATATCTTGCACAAAAAGTTCAGTATAGTGCTGAAAAACAAATTTTTGTATGTTATAATAATTGCTCTTCTCTTCCTTCTGTCTTCAGATGTCCAACTACAAGCGTGCAACTTTTGAGGAGGAGGAGGGGACAGATGTTCCAGCCGATGGAGCCATTTCTCCCGACAGTGTGGAGGTCAGTGGGTGGTTATGAGTTGGAGTTCATCTATCTAGATGAAATCCTCTTGATTTCCCATTCACTGGTGAAGGCTTGTATTGTATTGCTATTAAAAATTTAACACAGCCAGAACCAAGGCAGGGACTTCATTGGGGACTTCAGTAATGACTCACTGGACTGATACATTGCCTCGCCAGTACTGTACGTTCTTGCCTGTGTGGGTGTATAAATCACCGCTACTATGTATGGTACCATCATGTGTTCACTATGTCACAAGGTTACTGTTGACTCAGGATTAATTTCCACTTCTGCAAATGATTAGATTCAGCGTCATAAATAACGCTGTGTAAAAGGCAACACGTTATTCATCAGGAAAGCAGAAACAGTTGTGAGCAGAAACCACATACTACACAACGTGTTCCTGAATTGTTTCTCAGAAATCCATGTGAATTATTGTTACTGTTGTCTGGAGCTGTTCTTCCTGTTTATCAGCTCATTAAAGCCTTTACTGCATGAGCTAATGATCACCCTTCTATTTTACACCCCAATTAAACAAAGAGAGTTAAACCATTTAAGTACTTCTGCAAAATGAACTGATTAAGGATGTAAACAAAATTATTCAACATGCTTTAACTGTAGTGCTGATCTAGAGAGATAGATATATAAATCAGTGGACAGTGGAACTGTATTCTCCATTCAGTTCTTCTGGGATGAGTTGGAAAGTTTGGAGAGATTAGGTGTGTTGGTGATTTTCCAACATCCTGATCTCTTACAGTACAGTATACAGTACTAGTGATTTGATTGCATTCAGCTATGCCCCTATCACTAGCATTGTAAGCCTGTTGAGAGCATCGGCTAAAAGCAATGTATTTCGGGATGCTGGGGGTGAGTGGAGGTGGGTTATCAGACAAAAGTTCGTACTCTCGTAACATGTTTCACTACACCACAAGTCCATTTGACAAAGGTTTTTTTTTTGTTCATTCAGTGAAACAAAACATGGTGTCAGATTGACTAAATTATTAAATATGCCGCTTTATTACTGCACATGGTTGCGCTAATTAAATAAATAGAAAACCTGCAGTGAAGAATATTGATTGTCAAATTCTGTGAAACCGACACAGATAAATGCTTAATTCCTGGTATTTGCCTATTTAGGTGATTTTTATTTAATTTTATCCTTCTCAGTAACACACATGCTGTTAAACATATCGTAAAGAATTGTCTTGTGATGTACAGCTCTAGAAAAAAATAAGAGACCACTTAAAAATGATTTTCTTTGATTTTATCAAAAAATTGAAAACCTCTGGAATATAATCAGGAGAAATATTGATGATCACAAGCCATCAAACCAATTTTAACTGCTTGAATTTTGGCACCAGGAGTGGCATAAAGTTATCCAAAAGCAGTGTGTAAGACTGGTGGAGGAGAACATGCCAAAATGCATGAAAACTGTAACTTCCACCAAATATTGATTTCTGAACTCTTAAAACGTTATGAATTTGAACTTGTTTTCTTTGCATTATTTGAGGTCTGAAAGCTCTGCATCTTTTTTTGTGATTTCAGCCATTTCTCATTTTCTGCAAATAAATGTTGCCTCTTAATTTTTTTCCAGAGCTGTAGGTATTATTGCAGAATCAGTATCTTAATATCGTTGTTCTCATAAGAAGCTTTGTCCTTTCCACCCCTAGTGTCCACACACATTTAGACATGCAGTGTATAGTGTATTACAGCCCGACAAAGTTCAACTGCCTAATGATCATCTGGATGTAAGTAACCAGCACCAACAGCGCAGAAAAGCGAACTCAGCAGCACTTAAAACTAACTTTCATTAAAAGATGGGTTTGCGTGAGCCCTCTTACGGTGATGTAGTTCTACAGAGCGCTTTACTTGCATGTGTGCTGCTGACGCTTCCTGACTCAGCGCCAACTGCTAATGAAACCCTGTGGGCAAAGCTGGAGCTACAGTAAGTGTGAGTGAGACAGGAGGAGAGAATAGTGGAGGGGGGCGGGAAAAGCATTTAAGTATTAAGCATTTAAGCGTGGCGTATATTTTACAGCTAACTACAGTTTATTGAGGTAGCTGTCATAGGGGATTGAATTAGGTGGTATTGGAGGACTGACAGCCCCCCTGGAGTTTGCAGCTAAATTGGGGTGTGGAGAGGCTTAGTGAGAGCTAGGTTTGCATTGCAGGGTGCAGGAAAAGAGGTGTGACAGTCTAGAATTAATATTTATCTCATAGTTGCTTATGGAAAGGATTTGCCAGTCTGATTTGCTTTGGATTTGCATATCCATATCAGTGGTGCATAAAGCATTATAGTCCAAAACGAAACAAAGCTAAGCAAAAATGATGGCTCTGTGCCAATGTAAGTGAGGTAATCAAACCAAACATCCAATAATTAGGTCTGGGGGAAAAAAAACTCACCCTCTACTGAACTTAATTATAGCGATAATTAGGCACATGATGGCTTCTCAGCTGTGCTTTTATATCACCACTCTGTGTTACTGCCATGTATATTGTGTAGCGACCACCCGCCGCTATAAAGTTTTGCAACCGCTGCTTCAGAATTTTATGAAACATCATGAAAAATCAATTGCAACTATTCATAAAGCTTTTAATTTAAACCAGTGGATGAAGGAGAGTAGGAATGAGAGAAATATGGAATAAACTTTTTTTTATCTGATATTAAGTTCGTATTTAGCTAGGTTTACAGTTTAAAACAACATTCATAATGTAACCTAAAGCCTGTCACATACTGCCCCCAGAACCATGCATCAAAACACACACTCCAGGCAGAGTTTAAGCCAGACTTTTGCAAGACTTTTAAAGTGGGAGCATGTTATGAACAGAATGAACATATTACACTACACAACTGTTTTTTTTTTGTTTTTTTGTTTTTTGTTTTTTTGCAGAACTTTATAGAATAATATAGAAAATCATAGAGTAACCATACACAACTGGGCATGATGCACTATACCACCAGATTCCGGAGTTTAATGCAGTAATTGTTTTGTGCTGAAGCAAACAAAAAAGATATTTAAAAAAGTTGTGGAAGTTGTGGGTTGGAAGATGTGGTCAGCATGGTCTCTACACATTACATAAAGAGCTGGAGGGAAGCAAAATACTTAGCAGCCATAAATGGTGCGCCAGTAGCGGCTCCACAACGTTATATGACAGAACACAAAAGTAGAATACTGTTTAAAAAAAAACAAAACAAAAGTAAAAACTTTTTAGGGTCCATTTTCATTGGCTGCTGATGGAGTCGGTTTAGACTTGAGATAGTGAAGAGTTTACCCTACCAAATTTCACCTAAAATCAAGTTGAAAAAATCTAACATGTTTGATTTTCTGAGCCTGAAGTTGGATGAGATTTTGAGGCTAAAAATCTGATGAGCATCTGGGGACAAAGAAATTTGAATAATTTATATCTGACACCACCAGTAAAGACAAATGGGGCCATCTTTTAACAACATTCCAGCCTCATCCACTTGCTTAACAATAAATAAACAATGTACCCAGCTTGGAAAGGACAGCACGGACCCTGCTTAAGAACAGCTCTGAAGCTGAGGCCTATGGGTTTATCTGCACATAGGTGCAAAATTTCACATCTTCATTTTATATTTGCACTTTGTCAGGGTTTGCGTCATGACTTCATGCGCTGAATGTACATTAGGCAAATGACACACTTAACAATTATACACTATGAGGAAGGAACAGAACACTCCAAAGCTTATGTCCAGAGTCTACTCTGTAGAAACTTTATAACATACATCAGGAGTGTCCTGTTTCAGCAGTAAAGGACTGGTGAAAAGGGCTGATTCTTTTTTTTTGCTGGTTGTATTAAATGTCTTTACAGCTTTCTCAAATTAAACACTTTGAGTGTAATTAGCTTTGTTTACTGAAACCGTTGTCTTAATGTACATGTTTGTATTTCAGGTGGGGTTCCGGAAAGGTGGTATCCAGTTTTTTGGTCCGTTGGGCCGGAGGACTCAGTTGGAGGTGGTTCTAGCTGGTCTGCTCTTGGCCTCTCTGCTGGCACTGTTTGGCTGTGCAGTCACGCTAGGTGTCCGTTATAACAGAGGCAAGTATTCTAAATGCACACCTTCTCACCTGAAGGATACAGTCCTTCAAAGTACACTAGATAAAATGTGCATGAATATGTTTGTAGTAGAAGTAAATATGTAGATGTGTTTGAGTGTAGTGATTTGAGTATATAAGATGCCATCTTCAGTTGCTTGTGGCTGTTTTAACAGCAATGTTGACAGTAGGGGTGTGCCATATCCCATCGTATGCGATAATATCATCAACATTTTTGAATATCGTGAACGATAACCCCTAATTATCACATCAGGGTACTACTTTTGTGGCTGTTTTAAGCAAAAGAAATATTCACACTGTTCTCATTTCCTATTAAATATTTACTAGAGACAGATTATATCTGTTCAGTATCACTTATTTTACTTTAATCCTGGCTATATGGAGATATTTGGAATGTATTTTTATTAGTAGTATCATGACATTCTAAATCACTAAATCTGTTACAAATCTGCTAAAATTCTTGTTTCTTTTTTAAATATCTTAGTTAGAGGTGTGCAATATCATATTGTATGCAATAATAAAATGTAAGTTTTTTGTTGCAGTAGTGTAGTTTTAATTTTTTTGTCATATCACCAAAAGTATCATTATTGTGATAATACCGTGAAATATCGTGATATTATTTTATGGCCCACCCCTAGTTGACGGTGAGCTAATGTTTGTTTGTATTTGTACCTCAACTTCATTTTTAAAATGTTTATTTCAAGTTTTTCCATCAACTTATCAAGTCAATTTAATGAACATTCCAAAAACTATATATAAAGTGATGAGCCAAAACATTACGACTCAAAAATAATGCAACAGTCTGTTCTCATATTAAAAGTGTTGGATGCAGGAAAGACGACGACGACGACGATGATGATGATAGTGTGAAGACCTCCTGACTTTTCAAAGGGCCAGATTGTTATGGTTAGGACATTGAACAAGTTTGTGGGGGCTCCTTGTCAGCTTTGGTGGGTAGCTATTGACTGGGTCTAAGGAGGGACCTATATAAAACTAACAAAATTACGTTTGTGGCTTTCCAAGTGGATGGAACTGACAGGAAGGCTACTGGGGCACAATTGTGGCATAAATAGTGCCCATGCTACCCCCCTGTCCTCTTAAAAAAATTAATAAATAAAATAAAGTCTACAGTTGGCATATTACTCAGGTGGTCCTAATGTCTTGGCTCGTTGGTGCATGTGTGGATGAATTTTATTTAAAAAGTCTATGGTAATAATGCTCTCATTCCTCTCCCAAAGATCCATCACGTAGCCTGTGTCTGACGGAGGCCTGTGTGACTGTGGCCAGTAAGATTGTGGAGTCACTGGACCGTACCGTTGACCCCTGTCAAGATTTCTACCAGTATGCGTGCGGAGGCTGGATCCGCAAAAATCCTCTTCCTGACGGGCGGTCGCGCTGGAGCACCTTCAATAGCATCTGGGACCAGAACCAGGCTGTGCTTAAACATCTATTGGGTAAGGGCTAGTCATATTTTAGTCATATAATGAATAACACGCATATTTATACACTTCTCATACAATAATTCTCACATGCTTACAGTTCTCTATGCTGGTGCTTCTGAAAAACAAACAAGTTTTTCCAGTTGTGCTGAAGCCATTAGTATGTGATGGTCAGGAAGTGCTATAATGTGGACTTTAACCCACCATTATAGGACAGGCATTACACATGCATTTCTGGACAAGCTGGGAGATAAATGCAACATAATGTTGTTATAAGAGGTGGAACCTTCCAGTTCAGTTTAGTTTAGTTTTTTGTTATTTGTTTTTTTGTACAATGATTGTAGACTTAGATTCATAGTTTACTTCTCGTTTCTCATTGTGTTCCTCAAAGACTATAAAAGGAACACTTCTGAAATCAAAATGCTTTTCTATTTCTCTACTGAGGGTAATAATAATTCAGTAGCTATCTTGTCTTATCTTGTAAATAGAATCTCATTTGGCCTCATGTGTGCACATATTTATGTGCACATAAATATTTATATTCACTTTAGTCTGGAATTAAGGCGGTCATACTCAATTAAACTCCATTATGTGATTAAGAAATTCATTTATTTAAAATGTACCTTTTTGATGAGTGTTTGGAGAGTAATTTTAGGTTTGAATAATAATGAAGCATATTTGATACTCTCACATTTGTCTCTCATCCCATAAGAAACAGAGCCTGGTGTTTACACACCAGTATCTCACAACAGTGAGTACACCATTCACATTTTTGTAAATATGTTATAATATCTTTTTACGGCATAACACTGAAGATGTGATACTTTTAAACAATGCACCTAAGTAGTCAGTGTACAGCTTGTGTAACCTTGTGTATACATATGCTGTGCTCTCAAAATAACACACACTAAACATACAGCCATTAATACTTTAACTTTTGGCAACAAAAGTGAGAATACTTGTAAAAAGTGAAAGTGAAAATGGCTGAGTTATTTCATGTTATGTTAAATTTGGTGTTTTATTCTGTTTAAAAATGTGAGGGAAAATAGTGTAGCTCTGAAAAGGCCTACATAAAGAAATTATTACAAATTTAGATCAGTTTTTGTTAATGTTGTCTACTGTCTGCTGCAGGTTCAGTATAGAAAGTCATTTTTATCGTCTGTTAAATAAATTCTTAATACAAACCATGAAGTATTTAAAATAAATATTTTTTTTATTTTGAACATGTGAGTATGGTCACAATCCTATTACTCAGAATAGTGTGACAGTTCTCTTTACATTCAGTAGAGCTTCTCACATTACCTCACACAACCTTTCCCCTCTCCTCCTCTTTCTGCTTCACTGAGAACAATGACTCTCTGCACCTGCGCCTCAGCTCTTTCAACCTTCCTCATCTACCCATCACTCTCCGTCTGAGCTTTTCTACACTCTTCACTCTCCTTTTGTTTGCCGTTCTGTCAAAGTCACTCTATCCTTTTATTCCTACTCTGCTCGACAAGGGTAGTTCAATGTTAAGCTCTTTGGAGAGACTTTATATATTTTTTGCTAATGTTTCTGAGACTGGATGTGTGGGTGAAGTCAAAATAAATAAAACGGGAATTAAATCGAGAGTAACAGAACTCTTCATTCATATTTAATTAACTTTTTTTATCTTTTTATCCACTGCGGTGTTCGTCTTCACCTGTTAAGAATTTTTGGAACACAAAAATTTCAATGTTTGTGGACACCTCTAACGAATGCATTCATAATGCTGTTCATACACTACAAGACTTTGGAAAAGACTTTTAATAGACTAAAGTCTGACACCCTCTCATATCTAAAGACAAGTCAGACTTTAAGTCACAGACTTCTTACTCACAGGCTAAGATTTTGCAAAGACTGGGGATCACTAACTGCAAGACTGTAACTAGATTCTTTCTGAAATTATTTCCCATCATGCTTCTGGTGGAGTTTACATGCAGTACATTATACATATTAAATTACAAATAATGTCTATATCAGTACTGTAATCTATCAGGGACTCACAACTTTGGTCCTCATCAACACTATTTTTCTGCCACACTGGTAGTTCTTAATATTTTTTAAAATAGAATACTTTTTGTGTTCAACTCTGCCTATAAGCTATTCCCCCTTTTTTGCTACAAACTTGTTTAGCAAAGAATCAGTTTCACTGCTATACATTTAACTTTGTTTTAGATAGAATTAATGCAGTAAAGAACATTGTTCTTGCAAAATGTGTATTTATTTAACTTGTTAATTAAAAATAACACTGCACAATAAGACAAAGTAGTATTAACTGCAAAATTTGTTCTTTTTTAAATCTGCGGCTTCCGGTAGCTCTCCTATTGGTTGTTGACATTGTTCTCGTCACTATTTGCGTGAGCCAAGTCTCAAGACTTACGATAATATTAAACACTGTTGTCACAGGTCACAGTATTGCTAATAAATAGGACTCTTTGGAGCAGGTAAACACACGCATGTTGACACCAAGCTTAATGCCAGTTGTGTTCAAGTAGAGGGGTATAAAGCCCTCCCAGCATTGAGCTCTGGAGCAATAGAAGAACTGTGTTCTCTTGAATGGTGGCGCTCCATACTATATTTATGGCATTAATTGGGAATGAGATGATGGGGAATGATGGGGATCATCCAACATCCAACAAAACAGGTTGAACTCAGGATGTAGTTTTTTTATTTTTGGTGTAAAGCGAATTTGCTAGGTCAGTAGGAAGAGCATGTTCTGGCCAGTGGCCACAGAGGAATTGCACAGAATAAAAAGAACCAACATAAATATGCTGCCCCGAGGCTACGCACACTTCTGAAATACCTCTACTTTATGTTTACATGGTAACAGATTTTGCGAGAAGCAGCCCACATATACAGAACAACCGGTCCAACAGCCTAAGTGACGTAAGGTCTTCTATAGGTCATTATTACTATTACTATTAGCATCTAATCCAGCATGGCTTTGATGAACACTTGAGGAAAAATGCTAATCTTCGAAGATGAAAACTTTAAAATGTCAATTTTAACTTGGAATTTATACAATTACAGAAATGAATGCATTTCCCTGCACCTTATAATCCATCTGATGATTCAAGTAGTCCTGAAAACAGCATACCTGTACAGTATGGTTTAAAAAAACAGTAATCAGAGCTCGATTGTAGCTCTGTTATCATATTTCTCAGCATAGCACCAGCAAGCAGTGCTTAAAGGAGAAATACAGTGTGAAATGGACTTTGGGTGTAGTGAAACATGATAACGAGTATGAACATTTGTTGAATAGCCCACCTATGCATAAATGCTAAAAAAAAAAAAATATCTCGTGCATTTCCACAGAATCAATGCTGCACTCTTTTCCCCTCTCCTACCTATTCGCTTGTGCTTGTGTCTTAATTTAAAGATACCAGCGCCTCGAGGGTTTTTTCAAATAAACTTCCTATGCACTTTTGAAGTTCTCAGTGCCCCGTTTTAAATGTCAGGGTCTTTAAAAAAAAATCCACCAATGAAGTGTGGAGCTACTTTGAGTTTGTTAATGATAAAAAATAGCAATTTCAAGCATGTTGGGAGTATAGACTATAAAAGCACTGTATTTCGGAAGTGCGGGTAAATGAAGGTGTGATTATTCAACAAAAGCTCATACTCGTTATGTTTCACCACACCTCAAATTCATTTTATACCAGATTTCTCCTTTAACACATGACCTCCTTGCTAATGTATTTTTTAGGTGGCAGCTTACTATGTTAAAAAAACCTAATCATTGTCGAACCTTTTGTAAACTTTATGTAACGTTTTCCCTGTTTTCAGTATCTTATTACCCAAGTTCATGTAAACAAGTTGATTGGATTATTGTCAGTCTCCAATGTTCTGCAGTAATCAGATTAAGAAGTGCATGTAAACACACTCGCTGTAAAGACCATGATATTTTTCCATTAAAAAAAATAAAGGCTCTTAATTAGTTATTTGCTTTTTATTAATATAGATTAGTCAATCTTTTGTAATTTCTCACTTCCATCTCATTTCTAAAAAATGTTCTGCTATGACTTTCCACATGGAAGTTTTTTATTACCAGCTTTTACTGTAAACATATATAGAGCATATTCTAAAAATAATGTATAGTGCAATTACTTTGGATGTGCATTGTGACTTTTTTTTTTTAAGGATATCCACCATTCTGAGTGAAGCTAAATGCTCCAATAAACAGTAAATGGGTTGGGGTGGTATTCCCTCAGCACCTGCCATCTAAAGCTCCAGCAAAAGACCCAGCACTGCCTCCAGCTAAATGAGGGAGAACGGGTACGGAGCGGGGCTTGAGTTGGTGTATTTTTAGACTGAAATATGGTTAGAATATGGAATTGGGATGTGTGTGTGGGTGGAGAAGGAGGGGGAAGAGGCGCTGGGATGGGGGTTGAAAGAGAATGTGAGAAGGTAAGGCAGGAGGATGGGAGAAGGCGAGACAGTGTTTTGAGAAAGTGCTGTGTGTACTTTGTGCTTACCCCGAGCCAATGAGGCATAAGGAGGTTTAGTGCTGATGCGCAGGTCGATTGTCTTCTATTGCCCAACAAACACAAAACAAAAGACGAGCAAATATTGGAAAATGCAGAAAGCGTGGTGTTGAATTGCACTCAGCTTGTGGGGCACAGTGCCAAACCACCCTCTATTTAACACACACACACACACACACTCTGCTCTGCTCTCCGGCTTGTCTTCAGCAGAGCGTACCTGCTGACCAGTAATTGGACTGCCACTGTGCATCTGTGCATTTTTACGGAAATATTCCTGTCTTCTTAATGTGATTACGGCAGACGAGTGTGGAAAAAGATGGGAACTGAAAGGAACAGCTGCTACTGGCCCCTTGCACTTATTGATTCATAAGCACATGAATTAGCACTGGTTGTAATTTATGAAAACACACACAAACAAACACACACACACACAGGCTAATAGCAATAGAACGTGAATTTTGTGTCTGCAATTTTGCAATATTTTTATTTTAACATTCATGCACTGTGTAACAATATATTTTCTGTGGTTTACTCTAAGTTTAAAAAGAGTGTGAGTGGGAACCAGTGTTAACCCTTCCAGACCCTGCATTACAATAGTCGGCATGTGCTTTTCTTTTTTATGTTGTATTAGACATAATGCTACTTAAAGCTTAATGTCCATAAGAATAGAACATTTAAATAGCCAATTAAAAATGTACAGTAGCTTATCCTCGCCCACTGCATCTGATTAAAAAAAAAACAGCAACTCAGACATTAGGGCATGGCAGCACTAGAGCCAGCAAGGCAAATTAAGAGTTATTTTTTTTTATAATTTTATGTGATTTATGTGATCTTTCTTTTGTGTGCATTGCACACAGAAAACAGCATTCTTATATATTTTTCACTGGAACATAATTTAGGTCTGAAAGGTCTGAATTTCAATAATGAAAACTATGACCAAATATATCCGGTGATGACCAATTTTTCTTTACGAAAGTGAGACAAAAGCTACTTAACAATTAATATTTAAAAACGAAAGCTATGACAATTTATTACACTTTTGTTCCGATTTCCGGAGGCAGGTTATGTACATAACTAGCTCTGTTAGCAAGGTTAGTTAAGGTTTGCCTGATTTGTATATTTTTTCGCGTTGTTTAATGTTAGATGGATAGATGGATAGATCACTAACTCACTCTATTTATTTATTTGTTTTATTTATTGATTGATTTATTTATCCCAAAGGAAATTTAAGCATCCAGCAGCAACAATACAATAAGAAACATATGTAAACATAAATTAAAACACAGAACAATAAAAAAATATATAATAATTTTAAGGGATCTGTGTAGTCCATGATCATTAGCTAAGTTGTTTCAGATATATTGGCCACAAACTCCTCAGAAACTGGAGCAGTGAGATACAATTCATACAGCCTTAGTAACCATAGTAATTTTTAACATAAAAATGCAAGTAAAATATGCTTAAAATAATACAAAATCTTGGGTAATTTTTGGCAACATTTTGAGGGCTTAAAAGAACAGAATTCTGGTAATGACCCTTACATACTGTAAGATAATTTTTCTTTTTCTCAGTTCAAAGGGAGCACTGTCATGACTATAGCTCTTAGCAGAGAAGGCACAGAGGTGCTGCTGACAGGGGCTTACACTATTTCTCACTGGAATGAGGTTAGCGCTGACACTGATGCGCTTTTTCCCCTTTTTTATAGCACAGGGTGCTAGCGAGATTGACGCCAGGAGCTAACGGTCTCTGCTCTCGTCCTGCTGAGTTGATGATGTAGTGGTGTCTGGGTTCTGTCACTGCAGAGTGGCGCCTGTCTAGGGCGCATTAAAAGACAGGTGGCAGGACCGTTCGTTTGTTTTCTCCACACAGGGAACAAGCCTGTTAGGAAGCAATCAGCGCAGAAAGCTGCTAGCAAAAAGCTAGCCATAACACTGCAGGAGAACAGCAAGCAGTCCCATGACCCTTTGCCCTGACCTCAGGGTTTGGTGCTTTGATTCTCTGTCATGCCGTCATGCTAGTTTACCTCAGGGACGAGCCCTACTGGACCCTACTGGGCCTCAGACCCCAATTTGCCCTTTAGCTCCATGACATAAACCGCAAGTCAAGTTCTTTCTTTTCTTTTTCCCTTTTTTGTACAGTTTCTCAGGCTGAATGTTTCTGACAGCAAGCATTCAAGCGAGCTTAAGCCAGTTTCGTCGACCAGTGTGAATCTCCAGAAAGCCTGTTAGTGCATCCAGTGTAGCGGTGTTGGTAGAAACAAGCCAGGCTCTCTCAGACAGTTCAGTTCTGTTCTGTTTGAACCCCTATACTCTCTACCATACTGTCTCAGAAGTGTATGGGGCTGTTACTCTTAAACACTATCCAGTAATCCATTACAAATAAATAATTATTGTTTTACTAGGTACAGTGGGGTCACTTTACTTGACAGGAAGTGTAATCTCACCACTCTTCACTTCTGCATTACTCTAAACACACATGAAACAGTACTAACCAAAAACTAGAAGGGAAAACGTACCAGTCCTTGCAGTACTGTATTTTGAACGTAGCATCAATTCATAGTAACCATCATTTAAATGGCATGCCACTCTGCTTGATATTACTGTAAAGAGGACATAGCAAGTTTAACTGATTTAATGAAAGAAGTCAGACTAAGCATTATACATACTCTACTAAAATCCTGTGGAGTTGTACACCTTAATCGGATCTTATTTAATTTGGAGTATCACTTGAATAATTATAAAACAACAAAGCTGATTGTGATTGTGAATGCAATTGCATTGTGTACGTTCACATGCACTCGATCATCCAAACCCTTGCTTGTAGATGTGGATGCTACATGTTACAAGATTTTTTTTTTTTTTTTTTTTATCCTATTTCAGATTTTTATTTATAGTGCTGTCATTTGATAAAAATCAAAATAATTACTTTATCTGTTGATTTTAGATTAAAAAATAAATAATAAATCCAGGTTCTCAAATATGTCTTAAAGAGTAACGTTAACTACACTCCATGCCGGCCCTGCTTAAAAATTCTTAAAACGAGCTGCAAATATTAACACAATTTAGATATTTGACCATATTTTAATTAAAAGTTTGTTTAGTAAAGTCCAAATGAAATAAAACATGGATGTTCTTTATTTATATATAAATCTTTATACATATTTTTATTTACATTTTCTGCCCTGGGGCTTTTATTGTGAAATAAAAAATGGTGGATTAGCCTATCAGCTAACTGATGATGCTAACGGATATCTAGCGCCACTAGCTGTTTTCTGAGGTGAATTATTGGCTTATTTTTTGATAACAGAGCGATAACACTGCTGGTTACATTAGTTCATTATGTGGTTTGATATGATGTGTATTATGGCTTTAGTTCACTCGAGTCTTTAGATTTATACCTCAGAACACCAGAATGCATCTAATGGCTTAGTGCTAGCTAACAGCAGATATCAGCAGTGAGGAAATGGAGGTTGTAAGCTTAGATGCTAACTGTTTTCTAAGAGGAATTTATCTCTGATTTTTTATATTAGAATGATGTTACTGTGCTGGTTAGATATGGTAAGTTCTGCTGTTTGATATTATCAAATCAAATCAAATTTATTTGTATAGCGCTTTTTACAACGGGTGTTGGCACACCTGTTGAGTAATGTATGATGTCTGTACATTACTCTTGTCTCCAGTTATGAAGATTAGAACCAGCACCAGGCTACAGTACATTTATTAATTAACTAACTAACTTCTGTGTTTATTTTGTGTTTATTTTTTTAAATTTTCTTTAGATAACTTTTATTCATCAATTCAGCGATTCAAAGTCTTGTGTTTTCTGCATCGTGGAAATTATAGGGCTCTACTGAACCAATAGAAATGCTCTGAAATTACTTTACTCCTTCCGTTGATGGTTAAGAAATATTTTGGTTCTTTTGGTTGATTTTTAAAAATATTTTTGACTGCAATGATACTAAAATACTAAACTGAATTAAAACATATAGTTATTTGATCAAATTTTACATATTTATTACTAAGCTAACTACTTACCTATACTATTTACTTGTTTCCCTGCAGCTTCTAAAGACACCACATATAGACAGTACTTATAGACATATCGACAGTACTTATAGACATATAGACAGACAGTTCCCTTTGTGTTTTGAGCTTTTGTATTACTTGATTGGTTCAAATTATGTATTTACTAATTCTTTATTGTCTTGTTTTCTGCTTTTAGAAAATGGCACCTTTAACTCGAGCAGTGAAGCGGAGAAGAAAGCTCAGTTCTACTACTTGTCCTGTCTAAATGAGCAACGTATTGAAGAGTTGGGTGCCCAACCACTTGTTGATCTTATTGCTAAGGTAAGATCCTGTACATAGCCACTTTAATGTGTGGATAACGATCAATACACAGTCTGCTTTGCTGAATTAAGCTGGTTCAGGTGGATGACTAGTTTAGTTCTTGACCAGCAAAGGGTCTGGTTTGTTTAAAGTTGTTGGTTGACCTGCAAATTCAAGCTGGTGGACAATCATGACCATGCTTGTCAAACAACATGACCATAATCACCAAGCTGGTTGACAAATATGACTAGCATGCCCAAACTGGTTGACCAAAATGACACGGAATCAAAAACTGCATATACTGAGCTTGTTGAGGACTGGTTTAACAGCTAGCTTTCCAGCACTGGATTTGTTTACCAAGGACCACCAGCTTTTTAACCATTAAAGACCAAATTTTAGCAAAACCTGCTTTATCAAAAAAAACCAGAACATGATAACAACGACAAGTTTAATCCTTATTAATATTAATCTGAAGTTCTTATGCTGCCCTATTAATTTGCAGCAGTCTTATACCTTGACCCATGTTTGATCCAGCAGGCTATATGAAGTAATTAACTTCATGTAGAAATGGGTAATATTAATGAAACCTGCCTCTAAATTCAGCCACAAGCTTTGCAGTTACGACATGCATCCTCTTAAAAAGTTGGGAAGAATCAAGGCTTTAAAGCAGGTTTTTAAATGAATGTTCAGAGCCACTGTATCACGTGAGGTGCCTCCAGACTTTTACATGACAGATTTTAGTTTAGCACTCTCTGAAACTGCTCCTCTCCAGAGATTAGTAGCATTGCTTGTGGAAAAAAGGAACAGCAGTGTCAAACAGCAGTCTGTGTGGCTAATTTAAAGCCGTCCCCACACACGTGGCTGTCCTGGTGGAGAGGAGCGATTGTATAGAGGGAAGAGAGTGATTGGGACGGTTGCTGATGGGCTGTGTCTGAAACAGACTTCTCCCCTTCATTCTGCTTGCTGAGGTTGTTACTGTGATTGAATGGGCTTGGCTGTCTCTGGATTCAGCTCGTATTCTCTGAGGGGAGACGTACTTAATTGAGTTTGA
The DNA here is from genome assembly GCF_023375975.1 of Astyanax mexicanus. NCBI lineage: Eukaryota > Metazoa > Chordata > Actinopteri > Characiformes > Acestrorhamphidae > Astyanax > Astyanax mexicanus. The sequence continues at coordinate 20,572,598 of NC_064425.1, forward strand.
TGTCTAACAACAGCTCTAACTTGATTGCATTCCTGTTTCACCATGTGTAGAGGAGGGTGATTTGCTTGCCATCTATTCCCCCCTTCTCTCTTAGGTAAAGCATTGCATCTTAAAGTGATTGAACACCTTTAGTGCAGGCATACACACATCAAAGAGTTTGAAGGAGTAGGATATATTTTTTTCTTTTTTTCGGTCATACGCTAAAGCTATGTTCACAGCAGGTAAAAGTGGCCCAAATCCGAACTTTTTCAGGAAAAAGGAGTAATAATTTGAGTTGAAAGGCAGACTCTATGTTTAAAAATGAAGCTCTCTAACTATTCTATTTTCTAAACACTAGTAATCACCATCTTTTCAAGCACTGACAGCTGGATTCATGACAATCATCACAAATGTCTAATTACAGTGCTCCATCACTCAGACGTACGGTTCACACTGATTACACATGTGGGCCACTTACAAACATGATTGTGAACAATCAAGGCAGAAATATCAGATCTGAGCTACAAAATATAGCAAGCGGTACTATTGTTAATGTAGCCCAACCTTTCAGTTCCTGTAGAACGGCAGCAGTGTATGGTATGTTTGAGGACTGAATAGCTCACAGGGTTGTTCCCAGCATGCTTAGCGGTAACCCCTTTTCATTGTTGGTTATTTAGGAAGGTTTTATGCTTATTTTTGGTCAGGGTGAGTGTGATTTTAGTTTTGTTGTAGTGGTTCTGATAGTGAATCATTATTCACCCTCCTGAGTTTGGGGTTCAGGGTGGACAAGAGTCTGCCCACTACTGGTGCCACCATATTAGAATAATAAAGTTGTTAGCGAGATTAGGCCGTGCCTTGTTATACCAACCCCTGTTGACTCTACAACACTGTTTGTTTGTTAAAGGAGAATACTGTCTAATGCTGTCTAAAACAGCAGGATTAGATATTGCTGCATTAACCTGAGAAGGAAGCTTCTTAGTGTGTGAGACAGTCTACACAAGATGCCATATAGGCCACTTAAAAATAACACATGGGCACCTTTTAACAAACCCTGAAATATCATCTTGTCAATCGTGTAACAACCCACTAACTATAAAACACATCCTCATCGACTGTCCAGCCCATAACCATATAAGAAAATGTTACTATCAAGAACAGAACATAAATGACCTTTTTGGGAAAAACCCACCAGGGAAGATTTTAAAGTTTTTATCAGATCTTAATCTTAAACATCAAAGCTGACACACATGTAGAGGCTTATGTAATATTTGAATCAACTGTACTATATCTACGCATTTAAAACCAAGTATATGCCACAAATAGCCAAATTTGTTCTGGAGTGGCAATAAAACCCCAACAACCAACCAACCAATCTTAGTGTGTGTGTGTGTATGTCTTCTTTCAGACAGGGGGCTGGAACATCACCGAAACCTGGGATAAGGATAACTTCATGGATGTTCTGAAGACAGTGTCAGGCCCTTATAGAGCTCAGCCCTTCTTCACTGTCGGGGTCAGCGTGGACCCCAAAAACTCCAACAGTAACGTCATTCAGGTACACATTTGATCAAAATCTAAAAATGTTGTTGCTGTGATGGTAAAACCATGTATGCTTGAGAAGCTAACTTGAATGTACAGTGCCCTCTAAAAGTATTGGAACAGTGGGGTCAATTCCATTTTTCTTCTGTAAACTGAAAACATTTAATTTTGACATTAAAAGATTAATATAAGACAAAAGATCACGATTTCAGCTTTTTCCATGTATTTACATCTGGATCTGATGCACAGTTCCGAAGATAGAACCTGTCTGAAAGTATTGCAAAAGTATTGGAACAGATAAACTTAAAGTAAATTAAAGTGAATAAGATTTAATATTTAATGTTATTGCAAATCCTTCGTTTGCAGACATAAGACTGTAAATTCTTCCTTGTCTCAAAGTCAGAGAAGTATAAATTGGCCTTAAGGCACCAGGTGTAATTAAATGTTACACATTAAATGTAAAAAATACACCTCAAAATTGCATGATTTTGTTGGAAATGGTTTATATATACATCTCTGGAAAAGAATAAGGGGCCACTTAAAAATAAGTTTCTTTGATTTTACCAAATTGAAAACCTCAAGGGGAAGATGGATGATCACAAACCATCCAACCAATCTGAACTGCTTGAATTTTTGCACCAGGAGTGGCATACATTTAGCCAAAAGCAGTGTGTAAGACTGGTGGAGGAGAATATGATAGGATGCATGAAAACTGTGATTAAAAACCAGGGTTATTCCTCCAAATATTGATTTCTGATCTCTTAAAACATTACGAATATTAACTTGTTTTCTTCAGACCTTTATTTGAGGTCTGAAAGCTCTGCATCTTTTTTGGTATGTTAGCCATTTCTCATTTTCTGCAAATAAATGCTGTCTGTAGTTTATAGAATAAACTGAAGTGGTCTCTTATTTTTTCCAGAGCTGTATATAAAAGCAACAGTATTAAATTATTTAACTATGAAGTATTTAAGTATGAAGCTATTGCTGAGCTAAAGGATGACAAATGAACAGTGGTATTAAAATAAGTATTAGTATAGTATTAGTTTGGTCCTGCAGGACTGGAGTGTTTGAACCTCATAATAGATGATATCTGTGTTTTTAATATCTGCATTCGGTCAGATGGTCTAGAATGTGTGCTGTGCTGAGTTGCGTGCTTGTTTGCCGAGTGAATACTGGATGCTTAACGCTCCTATTTCTTGTGTTTGCTCACCGTTTCCAGGTGGACCAATCCGGACTCTTCCTTCCCTCTCGGGATTATTACCTCAATAAGACTAATGAGAAGGTAGGCTCCTCTGCGCTCCGGATATAACATGCCTGATTTACCTCATTAGGCCACCATCAAGACCTTCATTAGGGCATGCTGTAAAAAGCAGACGGTCTCTCCGGGAGTAATGTGTGCCCTGCAGCAGAGAAATTTTGTCATCGTTCTTTGTGCTGTTAACACGTGTTGCCCTGCAAAGGCAATAAACACTAATTGCACTGTAGAATATAAAGATGACAAATCTGTGTACTTGGAGACAGATATTATAATAGCCTTTTTGCTATTGTTATGACTCAAAATACTGCAAAATAATAGAAATATAAAGGTTTCTGCTTGAATTGTACATTCGAGGCAAGAACTATATAGGATATTAATACATAATACATGCAGGATCCCTTTAATCTATCTATAATGTGTTTAACTGATAAAAAAGAAACATACCTACTGTCTTACTTGTACTTTTTTCAGAGATGATAAGACACTATTGGCCTTTGTTGGGGGGAAAGCTGTCTTGCTGTCTTTTTAGATACTTAACAAATGTGTTTGGACAGTTTAAAGCCTGTGCTACAATAAAATAGTATAAAAAATGTCATAAGCCTCTCAGAATTTGCTCTGAAAAGTTTGTAGTTTATGTTCTGATGTAAATTTCCAATGTTTTAGTTCAGTGTTCTATTAGGTCAGCTTCCTGACTCAGCTGTATTTGTGTTGTAGCAGATGTAAAGCTAAAGGGAACTGCATGCTGTAAATTTCCATTTTGCATGTTCAGGACAGATGCGTGGGTTGACTCAAAACAGCTGGCCGTAGCAGCTTAGCGTTTCAGGTCATATGGCTTTGGGTATGTTTGTGTACACTGTGTTAAATGCGTGTTCTGATCAAGCCTGTGCTGTATATGAAAAATGAATGAACTGTGTATATTAATTAGCTAAGACAAGATTGGTCAAGTCAGGAGGATTTTACCATTCCACAAGTACACAATGCAACAAAAATAAGGACTAAACAGTACAATATAGGCAACAAACTGCAGACATGCAACAAATTGTGCAACCGAGAATTAAAACACTACAATACAAATACATCAGACATGAGACAGTTTAACAGACAGGACTGTGCAGTACAGAACTGTACAGTCTAAAGGTGCGCAGTGAGGATGAGGTTGCAAAGATGGGTAACATACTGTAACATATACAGCTCTGGAAAAAAATTTAAAGACCACTTCAGTTTCTGAATAATTTTCTCTGATTTTGCTATTTATAGGTATATAATTGAGTAAAATTAACATTGTTGTTTTGTTCTTTAAACGACAGACAACATTTCTCTTAAATTCCAAAAAAAATATTTTCATTCAGAGCATTTAGAGCATTTTCATGCATCTTGGCATGTTCTTCTCCACCAGTCTTACACACTGCTTTTGAATAACTTTATGCCACCCCTGATGCAAAAATTCAAACAGTTCGGCCTGGTTTGATAGATTGTAATCATCTACCTTCCTCTTGATTATAATCCAGAGGTTTTCAATTTGGTAAAATCTAAGAAACGCATTATGTTTAAGTGGTCTCTTATTTTCTTTCCAGAGCTGTAGCTCCAACTGATCCAACATTTGTCTAGACATGAGCTTTACATTTTTCCTGAATTAAAAAAAAGAAGCTGTCCCAAAAATGGAGTTACTGGATATCACTGCCATGCTTTTTGTGTTATATTGCTGAGGTAATGTTGCCTGAACTTGAGAACTCAATATTACAATTTAAACTCCTCAAACATGTGATCTGTCCAATAATAACCACATAATCAGACAAATTACCCTTTTTACTGTTCTAAATTTGGCTTATGTGCCCCCTATAGGTTAAAATCAGCTCTTCTTTGTCCGTAAATTGTCCCATTTGATATGGGGTCAGTATTACTATTACATAGTTATAGATGACCTTCTAAATGGTGACACTCCTATTGTTGGCTGCAACGTCATTGAAAGCAGAAAAGTCTCTGATTAATTGGCTCTATTCTATGCAGTTATCTCATCACGAAGCCCGCCTTCACACGCTTGTCATCAGCAGAGATAACAAGTCTGACAAAGCCCCCCTAATGGGCATTTTTTAAATATGCTGAGATAGCGGGAGACCCGGTGATATTGAAGAGGGGATGGAGGGGGTGTGCTCTCTAATACATTAATGTCTTTGTAGTCGAACTGAGCCCCAGGGAGTTAAGTGGAATGAGACCGGGGTTCTCGGTTACCTTTTTTATATTCACAGCACTTAAAATAAAAAGATGCGTCAAATGGTCAGTTGAAAAGTGCCATAGAATAACCTATTATAAGTTCTATTTGCTCACTGTGTTTGTACTAGAGATGTGTGAGTGTGAAAAACCTTTTAAAGTAGCTTATGCTTTGAGCCGTTACTGAAAGACAAGCATTTGCTTTACACATGCATTTCTGAACAAGCTGATTGATGCAGAACTGACAGTTAAAGAGAAAGAAGCTGATGCTGTGAACTGATGCAGAATTTACACAAATATGACACTGTTTACACAGCATTACACAGTTCTCTCCAGTGTCCTTACATAGTCCAGTTAGCATTGTGCTAAACCAGGGTACCACTGATACAGACGCAGTTCTTTCCAATAAAGTAATCAGTGGAGCATCACAATGATGATAATTTTGAAGATGTAATTCTTTACAAGAACTGCTGCATATTAATGCTTTAAATGTCTATTTAAATGTTTATTTTTAGGTTCTTTATCAGTTTTAAGGTTCTTAATGGAAACCAACAGCTCTGGAAAAAATGAATAGACGATTTCAGTTCCTAAATAAGTTTCTGTGATTTTGCGATTTATGGGTATATGTTTGAGTAAAATTAAAATGATTTTATTCTATAACATATAGACAACATTTCTCCCAAATTTCAAATACAAATATTGTCATTTAGAGCATTTATTTGCAGAAAATGAGAAATGGCTGAAATAGCAAAAAAGATGCAGAGCCTTCAAATCTTAAACAGTGCAAAGAAAACAAGTTAAAATTCATAAAGTTTTAAAAGTTCAGAAATCAGTATTTGGTGAAATAACCTTGGCTTTTAATCACAGTTTTCATGCATCTTGGCATGTTCTCCTCCACCAGTCTTACACACTGCTTTTGGATAATTTATGCCACTCCTGGTGCAAAGATTCAAGCAGTTCAGCTTGGTTTGATTGTTTGTGATCATCCATCTTACTCTTTATTATATTCCAGAGGTTTTCAAATTGGTAACATTTAAGAAACTCATCATTTTTAAGTGGTCTCTTATTTTTTTCCAGAGCTGTATATTTCCAAATCTAATAAAATTCAATGAAACCTCTCACAGAAGAAAACATGCAGTAAAACCTTGCTTCAGTGGAGCCGTTCCAGGTAGTTCTGTAGCTCACAAGCAAAAAGTATTGCCAACAATCTGTCGTCCACACTGTGTAAGATGACGTGGCAGCCCAGCTATTGCTGACCGCTCTCTCCAGGTGGATTTTCTGTGTTTAGTAATCGTTGGAACATGAACAGTATAAAGAAAGTGAAATAAACCAAATTACTGCACTATGATGTGATTTTATTATCTGATATTCTGTGTGAACTGTTACATCACAGCCTCACAGCACAGAGTTTCCCTCATGCTGACTGTGTGTGTGTTCAGGTATTAAAGGCCTATCTGGATTACATGGTGGAGCTGGGCTTGTTGCTGGGGGGAGATAAGAACTCCACTCAGAATCAGATGCAGCAGATTCTGGACTTTGAGACGGCGCTGGCCAACATCACAGTGCCTCAGGACGAGCGCAGAGACGAGGAGAAAATCTACCACAAAATCACCATCGCAGAGCTGCAGGTGAGTGTGTGCGAGTGTGTGTGTGTGTGTGAGTGAGTGTGTGACTAGGGGGGATGGGTTTATGTAACATAGTGGTGTCTTTGCATAGATTTCAGTGTTCAGCACTAATAAAAGAAGCAGAAATATTCACACACACACTCACTCTCTCTTTTCATGTTCTTTCTGTTTTTTTTTTATTTCTTTCATTCTCTTCTTTTTCTTCTCTTTCTTATTCCCTCTTGCCCTTTCTTTTCTTCGCTTGCCCCTCTAGTTCTTAGTTATTTATTCTTCAGTATTTTTAATAAAAAATCTTTTTTTCTTTCTTTCATGCTTTTCTTTAATCTTTGCCTTTCACCTTTTCTTTTTTGCATGCTCTTTCTTCCTTGTTTGTTTTGTATTAGCTTTCTTCCACATTTCATCATTTTCATTTTACTACCCTTTATTTATTTCATTGTCACCTTTTTCTTTGTTTTTTCTTCTTTCCTTTTTATTGTTTTGATCCTTCACCTTCTTAACTTATTATTATTGGATCTCATATTTTCTATCCTTTCTCTTTTCCTTTTTCATTTTTCAGCACTATACAGTCTCTAAAAGATTGTTTTTCTTTAATTTTCTGTTAGTTCTTTTTACTTTACTCCTGTCTCATCTTTTATTTTTGTTTTCTTCTCTTTCCTTTTTCTACTCTGAATTTTTTTTGTTTCTTTCTTTCACCATTATTTTTGTTTTTTCTGTTTTTCTGTTTTTCTGTTTTTTTCTGTTTTTCTTTTCTATTCTTTATTTCTTTCTTTTTTCACTCTTTTCTCTCTCCCCTCTTTTTACTTTACTCCTGTCTAATTTTTTTTGTTTTCTTCTCTTTCCTTTTTCTACCCTTTTTTTGTTTCTTTCTTTTCATCTTCATTTTTGTTTCTTTTATATTCTTTCTTTCTTTCTTTCTTTCTTTTTTCACTCTTTTCTCTCTCTCTCCCTCTCTCTCATAAGAAGACCCGCTCTGGTCCTCTTGCTATTCTCTGTGTGTGTTCCCTGCGTCTCCTCAGGGAGAGTCCGCATTGTTGGCTTCGTCCTCCTTAATCTACCTTCTTTATCATTTCATTATTTGTAGGGATCTTCTCCTCCTCTTAAGCTGCTGCCAGCTCTCTTTTGTTTTGTCAAGGCCTATGATTGCTATGGCAACTGTTGCTAAGTAACATCTTTTTTTACGGAGAGGTGGATAAAGCGAGTGAGTTAGATTGAGTGAGAAAGGGAGGTAGAATCCGAGAAAGCTGCTTGCTGGCTAGTTTTGAAAATATATGTAAATATATTTTGAATAATTTTAACCAGGCAGCATTGTGGGCATGGCAAAAAGCCACCTTATACATCAAAAAAAACTGTATAAACTGTACATTCCTCTATAATGGTAATAATGTGTTGATTTAGAGTAAACCTACAAAGAAGTATTGTTACATAAAATATAGTGTTTATATAAAACTTAAACAACTATGCTGCAACACAAAAGGCACATTTATATTATTATTTATCTGCATCTGTAACAGTAGCAGTAGCTTTAAGGATAATATATAAGTATTATAAATTCACACTGATCTAGACCCAGAGTGAACTGCCCCTCAGAGTCAGACCAGCTTCTCCAGATTGCAGCTGGGCTGCTGAGGGGTTTGGACTGAACTCGGGTCTTTTTCCAGTCCAGGCTTCCTGCTAAGCACTTAGTACAGACATTTTTCCAAATGTTGTTCTTCCCAATGTGTTTTTCTTTTCAGTGTTTTGTTTACTGCTGACTTTCCACAAGATTAAAGACCACTGAGGATTTAATAAATATAGAAAATGTGTTTATAAAAGAAAATAATACATTTGCATTAAATAAACACAACAGGGCTAAACATTTATTTAAAGACTTAATTAATTCATTTAATTCATGTTTTTTTTTTTTTTTTTTTTTTTTTTTTTTCGGTTTTAGATGCCAAAAATGGTAAAAAGCAAACTATTGTTCTTTTTCAATTTATTTTAAAGGGAATCAAAACTTGTATGAAACCAATTTAAATACAAATGTTTACTTTGACATTTTTGTAAGAAAATTAAGCAGTACTGAACAAGATGCAGAAATAACCTCCTTATATTTCAGTTAAGGGAAAGTGCAAATTATGAACATAGCTGCCAAATAAAAGAGCTCCTACAAGTTTATTGACAATCACAAAAAAGCCTATTCACTGTTTAAAGCATGAGGGATGCCCACTGACAGGTTATTATGTGCTATTCATAATAAAAAGTAATAAAAACAGGAACGTTCAACACATCTTTAGAAATGTAATATATTGTATTGCTCTCTATTCTGTCTGCCAAATTATTCAGCAATTTCTATTCTGGAAGAAAATCTACTTTATAATTATCACTTATAATACATTTTCATCAAGTCCCGGCTGCTTTTTCAACAAGGTGTAATGTACTGTAGCATGGCTAATCAGGTTATTTACATTTGAGTTTTAAAGCAGCATTAAAGGCACATTAAAACAGGCCATTTAATTCCAAGACATTAAAAGAGGTAGGAGAATGGTTATGTAGAAATTAATATGTAAGTGTTTTTTAAGCAGCTTGAGAAGACAAATGAGTGAGTTAAATATTTTACTCTTAAAAGCATACACTCTACGTCTAAGTGTTTTATAATAAATGCATTTAGCTTATTTTGGACGCACACACACACTAGATATCCTGCCAATAGAATAGGACTCTCTGGAGCAGATAACATTAACACAAGGGGTATAAGGTATTGGGATATTTTGTTTTGATTTTCAAAACACTTTATTGATTTTTTTTTTTCTCCTGGGATAATTTTCTCTTTTATGGGGGGGTCCTATGTGATTTTTATTCCTGTCCGGAATGACCATGTATGTGTTTTTCTCAGACATCCTCTGAGAAAATACTAGGCTGAATTCCCTACTGTTTTTCCACTAAACTCCATGGTCTACTAGTCATTTTAGTCCTGTCCAGACTGACATCTCTGAGTTTCGTCACCTCGCGTTTAATAAATAGTTATTTGTCCACTACCACACACCGTAATTACACTTTGGGCGTGAGTTTCCACAGAGAACTACATAAACACAACAGTGAGTGGAAATGAAGGAGCTACTAAACGAAACAAAAATAAAATTCTGGTCCTCCTGTTTTTTCAATTGCAGTCTGGATGCAAGAGTTTTATCTCGGAGTAGAAGTGTGAAATATTTCTCACAGACGTCCCCCTGAGAAACAAATCACATCTGGATAGGGCTTTAGTCTACATGTAAAGTTTGGTGTCAACAAAAACTTTTACTTTTACTATTTAAGCACAATCTTTGCTGAATGCAGACAAATCCTCACAGCAATGGGGGAAATCATTCCCTGCAGTAACAGTAGAGACAGTTACTCCATTAAAAGCAGGATAGCTTGTTTTATACCATTGATTTAAATGAATGAATGATCAGGTGTCCCAATACTTTTGTCCATATAGTTTATTTCTCGTACTTCCAGCTCTTAATGCAATGTTGAGCCCCATCACCGATTCAGAGTAGAACTTTTTAAGGGATTTATATATATATATATATATATATATATATATATATATATATATATATATATATATATATATATATATATATATTTTTTTTTTTTTTACTTTTTGTAATTTCCTCTGCTTGAACTCAAATGAAGCCTTCCGGCACTTGTGCCACCTCTGAGATGTACAACATTTATATCCTGAAGTCTGTAAGTCTTCATTCCTTCACACAGCCCTGCTTTACTTCTTTTTTCTTTTTCTTTTTTTTTTTCTTTTTTTACTCTTCACACGCTGTGGTGGCATGCATTTCTTATTACTTCACATATTACCTGAACAGAAGCTAGAGCCCTCAGGCTTTTTAACTTTATTAAGACAATAACCTTCTGCTACTGTGGTCTACTGGAAATGACGACCGTTTACCCCTCATCTCATCTTCTCCTCTTCCCACACTCCCACAGCATGGGTGAGGGCTGTGGATAGGGGCTTTAGTGTGTGTATGAGTGTTGGCCATGGTGGCTTGAGTGCAGTACACCCCAAGGGCTGGGCAGCTGGAATTGCGTCTGGATCTCTGGAATGCAGAGTTGCTGGCGAGTGTGTCTGATTCTTTGTGGGTTTGTGTTTCGGAGAGAGTCTGAATGCACATCGTGTTCTTTTATCCATCACTCCAAACTTCCTAGTAAAATAGCAAACTTACAGAAGTTAAGGATAAAAATAGGGGCTGATTTGCAACTGATATATGGGTATATTATTTATATATATATATATATATATATATATATATATATATATATATAGAAGTATCACAATATTATGTTTTGTGGTACTGTTTTGATTCACAAAGACAGTAATGATTTTTACTTAATAACTATACAGTCATCACAATTAGTTATTATAACTATAAATTAAGAGAGTGAATTTTGGTACTAAAGGACAATACTTCTATTTTTAATATAAAAATTGTGCTTTTGTTTTTGCCAAATGATTGATTAATCAATATCGATGATGGAAATTGTCATTAGTTATTGGATTAATTCTCAAAAACATATTAACATTTTTAATTAATAGTTTATATACAAAGTTTAGTTTATATAACCATGATACATTTTGTGTTGACTACTAGTTAGCTGTGTTTTTCACTAGATGGCCGTCTTCAAATCCCACTGTTCTGACTGCATAAAAAGTAAATTTTTCTTTTAATCAGATACATTGGAAAAATAGTTGCACCCTGAAAGAAGGGTGTGATTGCGGTGCTGTGTAGAAGAATGATAAATTACCAGGAATAATAATAATGATTTAAATATTTTAGACTGATAGACTAGAGAGGTTCTTAATGATGTCCTCAATAATCCTTCCCATGCAGCTCCAATATTTTCATGCAGTTCAATGCAGGACCTCCTTAAAGCATTGATACTGGCACTGAACTCTGTACAGAAGTAGGACTCATCACTAAAGATCTACTGCCATTCTGAGTCACTCCATAACAGTATGAACCAACTACTCTCCAAGATTCATTCCTGTAGGTTGATCCCTTCTGGGTGCAACTATTTGTTTTGACGATAAGTGTGTATAAATGTATTTTTTGAACTACAATGATTTTCCTGATATTTAATTTTAAAAATTGCTTGCAGTAGTATCAAAATATATCACAATATATTTTATGCAACAAATGTTTTGTTTTGCCTATCTTATTGGCAGGTTCTTTCCACTACACAGCCCTGTTATGTAACAGAATATACTCTTCTGTTATGCTTCTTTTGAAGAACTACATAATGCAGAGAGAGAGAGTTACACTAGTTAAAGATTTGTCCTTGAAGCTTAGTTCCAGGCCAGAAACCATTTAAAAACCTGTATTTTTAAGAAGGTTCTAGCCAGAGCTGTAATCATACAAGACTACAAGTCATACAAGACTAAATAGCTGCATAGAATATTCATGTGTTTTGCTTTCAGCAGTATTAGTAGGAGAGTGCTTTCTGACTGTGCAGCTCATCCCGAGTCTGGGGAGTGTTCCACTCAGCCAGCAAACAGCTGAGTCTCCCAAGGCCATGGTAATGGGGTTCATGACCCCTTCATGGGCTGTTCTGCATGTCAGATGTTCCATCCAGCTGCAGGCTGGAGAGTTAAACGGTGACGCGACTCGTCTGGCAATTACAAAATTCTTTCTAGCGCGGCTAATAAAAAATGTAAACTATTGTGGACCAGTTAGGAAGACTTTATTTGCATAATCTGAAGTGACACGATGCTAGGACGACACTGCTGTAGAGTTGTGCAACAGCTAATCAAGATTATTAAAAAGAAAATGGTTGTTTGTTTTTTAGACTGAATTTTTTTCAAGTTGATCAATAAAGTTATTTTCTCAAAAAATCAAGTAATTAAAAAATTATTAATGGGCAAATGATCAATTATGGAAATAATCACTAGTTGTAACTTTACTAATATAATTGTCTTGTATATATTTAGCTTGAAAATAGTTTTGACAAACTAACATTGATTTTCTTTTCTCCAATTAATTCAGTAATCGTAATCATAAGGGAGCAAATGGGGGAAAAAAATAATCACTAGTTGTAACTAGTAGTATTGTCTTGTTTAATGTGAAAATTAATGGCAGACTAATAATTGTATTTTCCTGAATAATCAAATAGTTGTAATCTTAATGGATCATGATAAAGTTAAATAACCCTTTTTAATCCCACAGCAGGAATTTTGCAATGGGACAGAAATGTCAGAAAATATACAAATAATATATAAAATCTACCGGAAAAATTAGACCCCTTAAAATTATGAGTTTCTTTGATTTTACAAAAAAAAACTCACAAGCCATCAAACCAAGCTGAACTGCTTGACTTTTTTTTTTGCACCAGGAGTGGCATAATGTTATCCAAAAGCAGTGTGTAAGACTGCTGGAGGAGAACATGCCAAGAACACGCATGAAAACTGTGATTAAAAACCAGGGTTATTCCACCAAATATTGATTTCTGAACTCTTAAAACTTTTATAAATATGAACTTCTTTCTTTTGCATTATTTTAGGTCTGAAAGCTCTGCTTCTTTTTGGTTATTTCAGCTATTTCTCATTTTCTGTAAATAAATGCTCCAAATGACAATATTTTTATTTGGAATTTGGGAGAAATGTTTGTAGTTTATAGAATAAAACAACTATGCTAATTTTACTCAAACATATACCTATAAATAGCAAAATCGGAGAAACTGATTCTTGTATATATTCAAGAAATACAAGAGAATATAATACTAATGAAAACATATAAATCTAGAAAAACTAGAAAAAACATGGTTCCACAGTATGACAGTATGACGAGTGATATTGCACATTGGTTGATAGTAAATAAGTGGCAATATTATTAAATAATAAATACATGGTGATTGTAATCAGACTGTGTGAATAATGGATTATTGGATTATTGTAATGAAAATGATTAATCCTCTGAGTGAATGTTTCTGTGGATTCTTCTGCAGACCCTGGCTCCTGCTGTGGAGTGGCTGGACTACCTGTCCTCTGTGCTTTCACCCCTGGAGCTGAACGATACAGAGCCGGTGGTGGTTTACGCCAAGGAGTACCTACAGCAGGTCTCAGAGCTCATCAACAAGACTGACCGCAAGTACGTCTGTCTCCATGGTTACAGGCAGGGCTGACTGGGTATTTCCCCAATGCTCAGAGGTTTTTAACATGTTAAGTGACTGTATTTAATGCTCTCAGGCTGTGCTGGTTTTGCCCAGAGGAGCACACAGTGGCTGGAGAGGTGCAGAGTGCTTCAGGGTTATTCTCTGCTCTGTTGATCCCTGGGCTTGATTTGAGGAAGATGGAATACAAGGGAATGCTTTAAGCCAAAAGTCATGGGATAGCAGTGTGTAAATTGAACAAGATACTTTATGCCAAAGAATGGGAATGTCACATCTATAAGTGTGAAGTATTGTGTGTACTGGGAATGCAAAATATTATAAAAGGCATTACCACCCTCAGTGGACAGCACAGTGGGTGGTATTGATTGACTGACTGTGACCGACTGTGGCTTACATCCATATTCAATCCAGGGGAAACTGCATATCGTCGCTGTCCAATGAAAAACACTTATCTCCATTTTTGTCAATTTTTAGTTTACTACATAATTTGAACAGACAAACTGTCCCTTACACTGTGAACGGACCAATAGAAACTCTTCAAAATGACCTGAAATAAACTCTTTTTACATTGACTTCCATTAAAAGTTTACAAGGTTTTTCTCTCTCCTGTTTGCTGTTTTGGAGATAAGCGTTTTTCATTGGACAGCGACGATATACATCACACAGCACAGGGCAGGGTTGTTTAGCTTCCATGGGGTAAAAGCAAGCAAGCAAGTTATTGCACATAATACTAGTTCCTGTCCCATGACCTTTGGCATGTCTACATAAATATAGAAATGTCAAATGTATCACTATGCACATTTAATTACATTACAATATTGCTTTGCTACAATACAGTTCCATCTCAATATGAAACATTGTTTAATAAAGAACAAGTGAAGAGATACCATAATATGTACCTTATATATTCATATAATACTGTGGGGAAACAGCCTATGCCTACTTTCTTTCTAATTTATCCATGTCAATACTGTGAAATGCAGATCGCCAAACAAAATGTAAGAAAAGGATACCCTCATCAAACAGGAGACATATTGTGTAAAAAGTGTTTTTCATTGTTCTTCAAGCAACAAAATAAACCCAATTTAATTCAGCTGATTGAACACAGCTGGCAGCCCTGCTGAATGTGGATGTGCTTATATTGCGGTTTACCATCAGAGGGAAGGAGTTTTTACAAGCACACACTAGATCATGATTACCATGCATACAGCACTTTAACATTCATGCACATGATATAGCAATACCTTGATCTTTTTTATTTATTGTAAATATCTAATGAAATTGTTGCTCTTTGTTTTTGTTTTATCCCCTACTCCAAATGTTATGGATCAACTTACTTCCACCTTTTAATATAAACACCATGTAAGATCTAATATCGAGCATCATGGCAACATTGCTGCAAATTTTAAATGAGCTTTTAACTAATTGCAGTGTCTTTTGACTTTTGCGCTTTAAGCATTTTGACCAGTAGGCCTGGCACGATAACTACTTTTTTAGGATGATGCTTTTTCACAGAAATAATTGTGATAACAATATTATCATTTTAAGAACATTTGATGCCACTGATATCAAATAGTCTAACATGATAATATATTACATTTAAAAAAAAAGTAAATTACACACCTGTAATGCAAAATTAACTTTTAATTAATAATAGTTTTTTTTTCCTCTTTATTGACATTATGTGCCATGTCAGTGTACTAAGGGTTTATTTTAGGTAATTTTGGAGAATTTCCATTGGTCTATGCATTAAGAAAGGGTTTTTATGTTAAAATGATGTAGTAAACTAAAAATCGACAAAAATGGAGATATCTATTATGTAATCCAATTTTTTTTGCAGTACCGGTATATTTCAGACCAGCTTTTATATATGTTACATTATTGGTTTAGTATATAAATTGCTAGATGTATTTCAGCAGCAGCAGTTATGTAGCAGTCAGTACCTTGGCCTAAAAGAATACTTCCTAATTTCATTCTTTCTGTCTCTCCCTCTCTCCCACAGTCTGCTGAACAACTACATGATCTGGAATTTGGTGCAGAAGGGAGCATCTAGTCTTGACCAGCGATTCGAGAACGCTCAGGATAAATTACTGGAGAGTCTTTATGGCACCAAGAAGGTGAGCACACACTGTCCTTTTTTTTATTGTGTGTGAGGAGTCTTCAGCTTTTTAAATGCATTTACTCATTATACTGTATATTATTTAATCCTGACAGTCTTTACTAAAATGTCTGTTTCTCTTTCTCTCTGTATGTGTGTGTGTGTGTTGTTTTTCCACCTCTGTTTGTGTGTAGTCGTGTACTCCGCGCTGGCAGACGTGTATTGGGAACACAGACGATACGCTGGGTTTTGCTTTAGGAGCACTCTTTGTTAATGCCACCTTTGACAAACACAGCAAAGAGATAGTGAGTTTCAAAGTGATCCGAATGCAGCTCAGTATTCTTTTATCTTTAACATTTTAACTCCTCCTATTAAGATGTCATTTCTCACACTATGTTACAAATTATTTTCATTATTTTTCTCATTGTCTCACATGACTCGTGGCTGCCTCTGTGTGGTCACAGTGGGAACTACAATGTTGTCACTGTTAGACTTTCTTGTTACTTATTTTTAGAAAGGATATCAGCCCTTTTATTAAAAAACAATGATCAATGGAACAGTAGTATTACATCAATGCAGAATTCAACACTTTAACACAACACTAACATTTTAAAATGTTTTTTTTTTTGTCTGTAAAGTAACATTTTGGCGACTCAACTTTTTGATCTTCATATTTTACATTTGTCCTAATGTCCTTCATTATATATATTATTGTTTATCGTTTGAGGATGTAAGGCTTGGATGCAGCTGTTCGTCCATTGAAACTCATTCCATTAAGCTCTCAACACTCTACAGACCTTCAAACTTCATGTGGCCTTCAGATGAGTTCAAGAATAGTAGTGACTGACAGAAAGTTTGCTATATCTGCGCGCTTTGTACCTCAGCATCTGCTCTGACCCCGCTGTGTTGTTTTACATTGACTGACATGGAGCTGATTTTGTTCCAGGTTGTTATCACACTACTTGTTGACTGTGAAATATTTACCATATTTTTTGCACTATAATGCACATCGTATTATAAGGTGCACTACCAATAAATACCTATTTTTTTTACATAAGGCACGATGAATTTTAAAGCGACAATATATTTTTAAGGGACATTATAATGAACATCTAATTCAGCTGGTCTCACCACTGGGTGGTGGTGGTGGGGGTAGCTAACTAAGTTAAGTAAAGCTAAGCTAAGTAAACAGAACTAATAAAAAAATACTTATTTTAAAGTCAAACGAATGCTGGATGTTAATCTACACAGATTTTTTCCTGAAAAGCTGTTTAATTGAGTGAGTGATGTGATTCCGTTTTTTAAAGTAAGTTTAGATCCCTGAATTTCTCTGGCACGAAGGCTGTAGCATTAGCATTAGCGGCTAACCGCTAGCGCTCCACTGAGGAACCCGGAGTATTTTGGTAAGCCAAGGTGATTTTAGCTAGCACTTCAGCAGAGTGGCTTTACAGCTCCTTACAACCTGACTGGTATTTTTTTTTGGAAAAATAAAGGATTTTAAGTGTGCCTTGTAGTGCAAAAAATACGGATATAGTGAGGAACTGTACTTGTTGCACAGGGGCTGCATCCTATCATGGCACCTGAGCTCCTAAGAGTGACCCATTCTTTCACTAATGTTTGTAGAAGCAGTCTGCATGCCTAGCTGCTTGGTTTTATACATCTGTGGCTGTGGAAGTGATTGGAATCTGAGTTCAGTGATTTGGATGGGAGCAAATACTTTTGGCATTATAGTTACACAGTATATTTGGACAGTATAGACTGAGAGGTACATTTTTGTTTTACAATCACTAACTAGTGTATTAAGCTCTGTTTATTAAAATTAAATGTTCGAGTTTTACAGATCAGTTTTGTTGATCATATTCTGATGCTGGATAAGCACACACAACTCTTAAGTTTAAAAAATATTCACAAGACTTATTCTGTGCATGCAGGCTGAAGGCATGATCAACGAGATCCGAACTGCCTTTCAAGACGCACTGGATCATCTAAACTGGATGGATGATCAGACACGAAAGGCTGCCAAGGAAAAGGTGGGAGAGCATGCATTAGCAGCCGAAACATAACAGCTAAAATGTGATCTTTAATAAATTATTTTAACACAATTTCAATCTCTGACTTTTTCTGTTAAGGCTGATGATATTTATGACATGATCGGTTACCCAGACTTCATCCTGGACCCCAAGGAGCTTGATGATGTTTATGATGGGGTGGGTGAATATATATGTTGCTTTTTTTTTTTTTTTTTACTAATGATTCAGTTATGTGAAAGGTATTAAAGATTTGTAGTGACTGTAGATTCTCTGTGCTTCCAGTATGATGTGTCCGAGGATAACTTCTTCCAGAACATGCTCAACTTCTACAACTTTTCAGCACGGGTGATGGCAGACCAGCTCCGCAAACCCCCAAATAAAGACCAGTGAGTATAAAGACCTTTGTTTACAGTGTAATTTAAATTTTGCTTAGTAAGTGCTCTTTACTTTTATATAATTATTATACGTTGTAATTTAACCCTCCTGTTATGTTACGGGTCAAATAGACCCATTTTAAAGTTTAAAGATTTAGGAAAAATAGTTGAGTCTTTTTTCGGTATGAAACCTATTCTGCTTGCCTTAATTAGTGTAATCTACATAATATGAAAAGGGTTCATCTCACATATTTGCAACCACCCCCTGCAAAAACTAAAACTAAAACAATGTTATGTTTCTCAATGTTATGCTTTTATGTTATGTAAAACTATTGTGTTTTATATTTTGGTCTTTTAAAAGTAATAAAGTAGTGAAAAAAAATGTTGAACATGTATTTTTTTTTTTTAATTAATCCTCTTAATTACATCCTTACCTGTTAGAGGTAAAAAAACAGCATTCCACTAAAGTTAGTAATGAAATATTCACACTGCTTGTTAGGATTTGTTTTGTTTCAGACATCTTTTGTATAATAAAACATGCAACAGATCAGATTGACCTGGGAGCACCATTGCTGTTCCTGACAAATGATCATAACATATTGATGAAACATGTATAAAATAATTTAGTAAACAAAAAGTGTTTACCCAGTATATGTTGGATTCTTCAAAGTAGCCATCCTTTTCTTTGATGACTGCTTCGTGCACACTCTTGGCAATCTCTCAGTCAGATTCATGAGGTAGTCCCCTGGAATGGTTTTACAGCAGTCTTGAATGAGTTCCCAGAGATGAAATGAGCACTTGTAGGCTGCTTTATCTTTGTCATTTTAATGTCATGTCTTCAATATTAATTTATATTAATATTAACTGAAATTTACATTTGAAAATAAAATCGAAAAGCGAATTGAATGAGAAGATATGTGAATATGTCCAAACTTTTAATTGGTACTGTGTGAGCAAACAACATAGTTTATACCAGAAATGTTAAAGAGTGTAAGTCCTGCCTAATTTTTTGTGTTTTCTGTCTCCGTTAACTCTACAGATGGAGCATGACTCCCCCCACAGTAAATGCATACTACATGCCCACCAAGAATGGCATCGTCTTTCCAGCTGGAATCCTGCAGGCTCCCTTCTATGCCCGGGATCATCCAAAGTGAGTTTATTTCTACGCTTTTATTTTTGTTCTTTCTTATGTTGGTAGTTTTTATATCCAGCTATATTAATTATATTATTCCTCTGCAAGATAAAACATGCCTGTGATAATGAAGTGTCTGTATGTATGATTTGTGTTTTACAGAGCACTGAATTTTGGAGGCATTGGTGTGGTCATGGGGCATGAGCTTACTCACGCTTTTGATGATCAGGGTGAGTAAATGTGTATGGGATATGATGCACTTCATTTAGGGCTGCAATTTATAATGTACAATAAATATACCCAGATCTTGTCTGGAGTGGTTCCACTTTCTGGTGTAAAACTTCTAATCTAATCTAATGCTGTGTTTGGGTGCTGAGTGGAACATAGTATGTACCCCAAATGGTTAACTAGAAAGAACTACTTAACTCTGTTAAGGTTTTTATCAGAAGATTAACCGACAAGTTAAATATCTCAAAACAATTTCATGGCTTCTGTAGAATATCTAAAAAAAAATGACTAATATTTCACAGTGTTTGTGGACGACTCAATGTGAAGAATTAATATTAGTCCAAGGTGTTAGAGTGAAATTACTTAAAACGTGTTATTAAGAACTGAGATACAATGTAAAAAGCTTGCAGTATGGTTTACATCATCTTTACTTGTGTATCATCTATAATTCTGAGTTTTCTCCTTATAAATACAGTGGTTTGGGCACATATGATCATTTTTATGATTTTTCTTTATAAATAATTAATTGTTTGGATCAGCAGTTTGTTTAAAGAATTTTTGCACACTTTCTGTAAATCCTATAAACTTCATTTCACTTCTCAAATATCAAATCTCAAATATATTTTGTACCTTGTTTCTAATAATCCTTCTTTCCTTGCAGGTAGAGAGTATGATAAAACTGGGAATCTCAGACCTTGGTGGCAGAACTCTTCAGTGGATGCCTTTAAAAATCGAACAGAATGCATGGTGGACCAATACACTCAGTACACCATCAATGGAGAACACATCAATGGAAAACAAACCTTGGGAGAGAACATTGCTGACAATGGAGGCCTGAAAGCTGCCTATCATGCAAGTTTTTTTTTTTTTAACAGTTTTGTATAGAAATCACACATTTAAGGATTTTACTGAATATTTTTTTAGTATACAGTATGTCATTTATATTAGCAGTTTTGTATTTGTAATCTAAACGAACATAAGTGTTTTGCCATATTTACAGCCATATTTATTACATTTTCACTAGTGTTACTCAAAAACCTTGTCTCCAAGATGTCAACTTTTAAATGAGAAGAAAATAGTCTTGAAGGAAAAATCCGGTGTGAAATGGACTTGAGGTATAGAGAACATATTAATATAGCCCACCTATTCTCTATCTCTATTTTTACACCAGTATCAGGCTCAAAGTAGCTCCAGACTTCATTGGTTGAATTCTGAAGGACCTGACATTTAAACCAAGGCACTAAAAACCTTTATTGGAAGTCAGAGTGAAACAATTTTGGAGTATTTCTTTTGACCTTTCCATCATAAAATGTTAAAACAATGTAAAGAACTGTGATTAAAAACTGTAAAAATTGGGAAACAATAATGTTTTATTTTATTTTAATTAATTTTGGACTGATTGTGTGATTGCAGGCATACAGGTCATGGGTGAAAACAAACGGAGAGGAGAAAAGTCTCCCAGCAGTCAATCTTACCAATGACCAGCTCTTCTTTGTAGGGTTTGCACAGGTAACTCAGCTTTGATCACCAGCATTAAATAATATTTTCACACATCAACTCACAAAATGATCTTAAGATTCGATTAACTCAATATAGTAAGGTTCAGTAAACATTTGTTTGTAATAATAACTGCGTAAAACATTTGCGCTGAGTTATGTATTTCATTAGCGTTTAATGTTGTTTATGTAGTTTGAAGGATCAGAATTCAAGTTTGTCCTAATTCAAGTTTACATCAGCAATTTCAGCCTCTCTTTAGTAGTGGTTTAAGGAAATATATTTTATTTTACAAAAATGTTAATTTAGTGTTCAAATCCAGAGTGTTAGATAGCAGTGTTGTGCTTTGTGTCAATTTCCATTGTTCTGATTACATAAAAACTAACAACCATGTTTTTTCAACTTATTTATACTATGAAATAGGTGTGGATGATATGGCCAAACATTATATTTTTTTCATTTCTATTGATATAATTCAGATATCAAAACTGCTGAAACAAAAAGTTTTGAAAAATGAATGACAGATGCTGTAAATGTGTAGAATGCAGAAATAATGAAAAAAATAAAACACTGAAATTACGGTGTGCCCTTGAATTGTAGTTATGAAAGGCAAGGTCCCACTTCTTGATATCTTACAAAGCTATAAACGCCACATCAACCACTTGTTCCTCTCCCTCTCCTCAGGTCTGGTGTTCAGTACGAACCCCGGAGAGTGCTCACGAGGGTCTAATGACCGACCCTCACAGCCCACCCAAATACCGTGTTATTGGCACGCTGTCCAACTCCCCTGACTTCTCCCAGCATTTCAACTGTCCGCTGGGCTCCCCTATGAACTCAGGCCATCGCTGTGAGGTGTGGTAAGGCCAGGAGCGCGGAGGCGAGCCAGGGGGCGGCCGGCTTCTCTTTGCTTTGACCAGTCAGAGCTGAAAGGATGGACTGTGCCCTTCTACCAAGCACTGGACTTTTTTTTTCTTTTCTTCTTCTTCCTTTTTCTTCACAGAACATGAAAGGCTGCAGGACCTGAAGTGGATCTGAACAGGTTGGTCCAAAGGCTGGAGAATACACAGGGAGTGTTTTAGCTTTTATTATGTCCAGCCTTTAGAACAGGCAACTGATCTCTCACTTTCCTTCTGCACCTCCACAGAAGCCCACACTGGGCTGTCTCATTTCTTTTTTTTTTTTTTTTTTTTGCTGCACTTGAACTTCTGGGTGGTACAGTGAGGACAAGGATAAATCCCTATCCCTTTCCCTTTGCTTTTGTTTTTTTGTGTGTATGTGTGCTTCACGCCCTGTTTACAGCAATCCAGCAATCCTGGACAGGCCTCATTCCCCAGGACATAAAAAAAAAAAAGAAAGAAAAAAAGTGATATCTAAGGGATGCCTCTCCTTGTCTTTGACTTCACATGAAATGTTTGGTTCCCTCTGTGACCTCACAGGAAGTGCCATACTCTCTTAGTGACCTCACAGGAAGCGTCACAATATGGAAATGCAACGCTGAGCTCGGTCCGTGAGCCCACAGGAAGGAAGGGTAATGAGGATTAAAGCATTGCGTTCTCTCTCCGCTACACCCCACCCCCCACTCTGTGTTGTAATCTCACCAAAAAGCTGCAGCATGGTAGGTGGTTCATGACGAGGACAGCCATCCAACCTGTGTATATTGACATTAGCATATTATTAATATTATTTTGACAAAGTTGAAATTACATGGTTATTTTAAACTGCTTTTGCCAAAGAATGTTCAGTTGGCTTTGGTTAAGTTCATGTTCATCCACTGTGTTCTGTTGCATTTTGTAAAATCACTCTGCTTTAGCCTACTTACACACTGGTCAGGAGGTGTCTGTTGTTATTCCCTGCAATGTTTAACTGGTGTGTGTGTGTGTATGAAAGGACTGATGTACGTCTCATTTTGTGCTGAACTTTCTATGACGTCTAGTCTGCTGAAATGATTTAAAGACATTTTATTCATTTATATATATTTTTTTGAAAACCACTAGGAGATGAGATGTGTTCTTTCTCCTGTCTTTTTCTCAGTCATGTCATGTGATTAAACCTGCTCATTCCACACTTAGACTAAGGCCCCGTTCACAAGTATCCGGATATTTTTTTATAATGTTTTGTCCTCCTGTTCCTGGGAAAACACCATTTTGGGTTTTGAAAACTGTTGAGGGGGGAATTTTTTTTTAATGAAATCACAAAAACTAAACAAAATGTGTTCATGTTTCTGGCTTAATCTCAAATCCTTACTCCCTATTTAGTGAACTACACAATGTATAAAACTACACCATCCACACGCAGATAGCACTAGATTTCAGATTCATTTCAACATATAAATACATAAAAGTAAATATGCTTCTATTAAAAATATTTAACACTGCTGGAGTTATAAACTCTTTTTATGACTTGTGTAGTACACTACAGAGGGAATAATGTGCAGTTTGTGATTTTAAATATCTGGATACGTGTGGATGTAGCCTGATGGTAATTCAGTTACACTTACTAGCTTTGAACATTTCAGGATAATGCGATAAATATAAATGGAGGGTATTGCAAATCTGCTGCTGAACACAAGCTACTTTTATTGCCAGTTGAAGTGTTCAGTCTAGCTAGCCTAGTCACACTATCACACTATGAGGGGTTGGTTATTTCACTGTGTTATTGAGTCATTTGATATTGTTTTTTAAGCCATGAATGACACCAGCAAGTACAGTTTGCAATTTTAGATGTCTAAAATATAATTTTACATAGCAACTGATTATATTGTTTATATTCGAAAGTTTTTTTTTATGACCTCTAGTTACACATCAACCCAGCTAGCCAGATAGTAAGCTTAAATTGGTCTGCTGGCTCCACGGACTGTTCGTCCACTGACTGACTGGCATGGCTGGTCCACCCACAGACCACCCAAATAAGTTTTTAATGCATTTCACACAAGATGTCACTAGTCACTAATCTTCAGATTTTAAATGCCTAGAAACTTTTATTTTGGAAAATAAACTAAAGATACTAAATACTACAACAACTAAGAAGAAAATAACGACTGGCTGGGTCACCAATTGCACGTATATACTAATTTTATTAGTGTGGATTTGGCAGGTTAGTACAAAAATATTACTAAAAAAATATGAAGCATAGTTACTGCAGGTTTTGCTGTCCCTGTTTTTTTTCCCCAGTGACTCCCTTTCCTTTACGCACTGTATTTAAGGATAGAAGTGAAATTTAGTTAATAATGGCAACCACCCTGCTAATTTTTTTTTTAAAAAGCCCTTGAATTGTTTGACCAGTTCTGGGTATGATTTAATGATCTTTGATAACATTTTTTGAGTCGAGTATATAGTATAGATAAAGTGTTAAGTAGTACACAATTAAGACACAGCTTAGGTCTGAAATACCGGTAACCATATTTTGTTAAAATTGTTGTTGCTGGAACTGAAAATCAACCTAACAAATAAATGATAACTAAGAAATGAATGTGGATAGCCAGCTGTGCTAGGGATGTATCTACATATAAACTACACAAGTTTTTTTTTTGGAGTAAAAATTGAGTTATGACTTGGTATTGCTGGTGTTATTTTAGGCTAAAACAGCTTGCTGTTGTTTTGAGTGATCACTGTCTGTTTAGCACATTACACACATTGTGACTAAATGCATCTATTAAGCTATGTTAACATTAATTCAAGTTATTCTTGGGTCCTTCCATAATTTTTTGCATTTTATTACATGTACGGAATCTGACAAATATGGAATCATTCCATTCTACAGAAGGTTTCAGGCCTCTGCTCCGTCTGCCTTAAAATGCACTTCTGTTGGATCCAGTAGAGATAATCTTCATTGGTTAGCTGTCTGAAAATGCTAACGTCTCAATACATGCTTACATTGCTGCTGTTTTTTCCCTGAGACTGATTGGCCTCCTGTTGTAACGTCTGTATCACCGGGCTAGTCTTTTGTAATGTTGCACCTCCATTGCTTAGTTTGCTTCATAAAACCTAAACTTAAGCAAGATAATCTAAACCTGCCTGCTCAGTCCGTCCCTTCGCTAACTATCTCTCTCTTGTGAATTTTATTTTCACTAGGAGAAAAAGAGAGAGAAAATTTTGTGGCTGTGTGGAGGCATTAGCGAAGTATGTGTACATTACTCTATTTAAAAATGGAAACTTTAAGAGTTTGTTTGTTTAAAGGCCAAATAGACAGACAGATAGTGCCATAAAATGTTCGACATGCTTACCACTAGTTTTATTTTAACTACCAGTCTAAACTGATTTTCAATAAATGTTTTTTGTTGCTGGCCAGTCAAAATCCAGCTTTGTTGTTTTTCCACACAGTGAGAAAGTAGCTTCAGTATTATGCGTTTTTTTTTTTTTTTTTTTTTGGTGGAACATGGGTGGAAAAGCTCTCAAATCAAAAAGGGGTTAAAAAGTTCAGGCCTGGTAAGCCTGATGCAGAACGTGTCAATAAAGTGTTCTTCAGCAGTTTCTGTCCAAGGATGGCAACTGTATAAGTGGGATTTTGTTCTCATCTTCCCTGTATTGTTTGTTTGTTTGTTTGTTTTTTGTCTGTACTTTAAGATGATGTAATGTTCTAGCCTTATTTAATTCACAAAGTGTACATTTCTTTGATCGATGGTCTGTTTTTTGTTTGTTTTTTGTAATGATGGCAGTGAAGGTTACACTGAGAGCTTTTGAATTTGTAAGACAAAAGGACGTTCCCTGTTATCGAATCAATCAGTATCTGTCTGAGGACGCTCTGCCCAGCCTATAGTGCAACATTCCGCCTAGAAAAGTATAAACTGAATCTGAAATAAAAGTATATATTATAAAACACTTCTCTATGTGTGGTTATGTATGTGCTGCTCTTGCCTTGTCAAATGGAAGCTAAAGAACACTGCACTGACCTGTAAAATATGTGTGAGGTATCTGGTAGAATTAATCACGTCCACACTCAGTGCAAGAGTTGTTCTTGTGTTCACACAGACAGTTCTATTCAGATGCTGCTAATCATGATCGTTCACAGGAGACACGGGATACTGTGGATGAAGAAATATTAAAATGTTGACTTCAGAACTTCAGAAATGGAATGTCCCATACATTTTGCACCCTCAATCAGGCCTCTCTCAAAAATTAGGTAATGCTAGTCGTCTTGCCATGAGCAGGATGACCAATGTTCATCCTTACTCACAAGATAACCCCTCATATCTTACATAAGGGAAGAGCTTGGGAGTGTCCTTACCTGTATAAAATATTTAAGGAAGCCCTGTCTTTCCATAGGCTCCTACAGAAATAAATGTATTGCAAAGAAACTAATATTGGAAATAGAGAATATTGTAAATACATGCTAGAAACGCCTCATATATTAGATATTTTATTCAAAAATGCTTTAAAAATCAACACAAATTTAAACAGTGTAGACACAAACAGTCAGTTCTTATACAGTCTTTGATTTAATATATTAATACCAGAGCAGGTTTTAATCATATATATTAACACATGTAGAACTTATGTAACCAGTTCAGTTTTACATGGGCAGGAATTCCAGTTCCTTGTCCAGGTGCTCTTTAAGCCAGGGCATAATGGAGAACAAACTGATGTGGAAGTCTCTAGCATCTTCAGGTGAATCACGAATTGACTTGGTTTTGGAATCACAAATTTCCTCAGTGCCCCAGCTCACGATTCCCACCTACAGAAGAACAGCAAGCATTAGACTGATGCACTCCAAAGCAGGATGGTAAAGGTAAAACTGTGAAGGTTCCTGAACAGTTCTTGGCTTGGAAGTGAGGTTCGGGACCCTACCACAAATCTTTTACTAGAAATGGTTCCTCTATGGAATCACTCCCCAAAAAAAAAGTTTAGAAATTCTATATGCAGGGTGTACCTCCTAATTTAAAGTTGTTGAAGCTCTCAGAACGAAATCAGAAGGAGTTTTAAGGCAATACTTACATCCAGTCTTACAAAACACCTGCATGTTTTAATCTGAATAAATCAGAGTCTGTTCTCACTTTTGTGGCTTCTTCACACACAATGTCCCTCTGCTGGCTTCAGGTAGGATTGCACATGCACCAATCATGTGCTCAGGTGTGTTGAGGCTAAAGGCCCTGTCCCACTGCGATTGCGTCTAAATATCCACTAAAGTACGTCCAAATTTATCAGAAAACACTGCGTCCACTGAGTGAACGCGCTGCGTCCAAAATATAGACGCGCTGCGTCAAAAATATAGACGCACTGCGTCCAAATTACGTCCATATTCCGTCTAAATTGAAGTTGGACGCCAACTTCCAAATTTGTACGTCGACTTCCAACTATATATGGTTGTTTTTTCTAGTGAATCATCATTTCTTCTTGAGCTACAAGAGAGAGCACATCTATTCTCTTCTACACAACCATGGACCACAGATTCCTTGCAGTGATGGTGCAGCAGCAGAACATACTCCTCCATGTGCTGGACCAGACCGGGAGGAGGATGAGGCGGCAGCAGGAGAGGACTGTATGGGTCAGGCCTTGGATTGTACGCCGGGTGGAGTTTGGACTGTATGACCGGCTGATGGTAAAGCGATGGATGCCAGAAAAATATTTTTATGGACGTCGACGTCCACCTGTACGTGCCGTCCAAATATCCACTAAAATACGCCCGTACTGCGTCTAAATATCCACTAAATTACGTCCATATTAGTCGCTGCCTATTCCGAAAATTTTGGGAGGTACCAAAACCACTTTTGCATCTAAAGTGGACGGCAACGTCTAAACTACGTCCACTTGGACGGTGCCGTCCAAATATCCACTAAACTACGTCCAGATTGCGTCTAAATATCCACTAAATATCCACTAAACTGCGTCCACTGAAATTTGGACGTACTTTAGTGGATATTTAGACGCAATCGCAGTGGGACAGGGCCTTAAGCTTTGCCCCTCAGCTGAGGCTCATTATAAAGACACAGCTGTAGCTCTTCAGAGCACTGATGTTGAAGACTCTTTTGTATGTCTGTTAAGTCTGTGTTTAGAATTTGAGTTCTGAGCATTTCTATTTCGGTTCGTTATGCCAGGTTCACACTACACAACTTTTTAAGTCTTCAGTCATTGTGCTGTAATTCTGAGTCCTTCAATTGCTGAGACTTTAACACTAAATGACTGATTAGCGACAAAGGGTCACAAACTACACAATTTCTCACTTGGAAAATCGCCGACTCACCTGGCTGCTCTCCAGAAACACGTTTCTTCTGGCATGCTTTCTTATTTGTTTTAGTAAAATACATTATTCTACTTTCTAAAATTAAAGAAATATTCAGAACAAGTAGTTCATAAATATTTTTAATTTAAAGTTTTTAGCTTTTAGCTCCATTCACCCCCATTCATAGAGGACTTGCTCACGGGCTCCCTCTACAGTTTAACAGTCATTTCATGATATAACAGTGGGAATGGCAGGGTGGTCAGACTCTTCATAAACAGCTCTGGTGTGTTTTGGACCCGTGGTTCTCTTTCTGTGATCCCATTGGCTGTATGTAGTCACTGCTCCTGACTTCTAGTCACCGACTGAGCCAGATTTTAAACATGTTGAATATCTGCCGGGCTTCTGCGACTTGTCAGTGATCAGTCAGCGACGGCTCGGCGAGCGTCTTTCAGTAGTTCACACTACGCGACAGCGCAAGCTCCGAGTGATCCCCGACTTCCCTCCGAGGAGAATTTTTGTCGGCAATCAGCGAAAAACTGTCAGCGACCAAAAAACTAGTCCAAAATCATGTAGTGTGAACCTGGCATTACTAAGAATAAAATATACATCTACATAAAGATGTTGTTACCTTTTTCCTTTTGGCTTATGCCTCGCTCTCCTATAATTCACTAATAATCACACTAATCTCAATTAAAGGGTTTCGAGATTTCAGATCACTTACTTGGAAATAACGCATGCCTTTACGAAGAAAGAGTGCGCCTCCGGAATCACCTGTTGAGGACCAGAACAAATCATTAGTACCTGGTTAAGTGGTGGGGATGTGTGTCCATATTTGTGAGTATGTGTTATCTTTTTTAAAAAAACCTTTGCAGGTTATATCATCCTTGTGCGTTTCTGATCCTCCTGAGCAAAAGAACCTATTGGTAATGATGTCAGTCAGAGTCACCAGCTTGTTTGATTCCAGGGGTGGTTTGTACTTCTCAATGCAGTTCTTTCTCTATAAACACAGAAGTGGACGTGCTGATGGAGTGATAGAATACTCTTACAAACCAAAATCTTACTACTGTTCATATTTTTATCGTTAGATTACTGTGAGTACTTCACCTTTTCCTCAGTCTGGATGTGAGTCTGCCTGCGGGATTTTCCTTGTCTGATGAAGTATGCTTGTGTCTCCTTCAGATCGATTAGGAAAGTTTCTGCTCAAACACAAACACCAGCATCCACATGTTCCCATAAAATACACTATACACATTGTAGTCATTTGTCGTTATTTTAAAAAAGCATGACTACGGCTATACAGCTCTGGGAAAAAAAAGAGACCACTTAATTTTTTTTACAGGAATATAATCAAGGGGAAGATGGATAATCACAAGCCATCAAACCAAGCTGAACTGCTTGAATTTCTGCAACAGGATTGGCAACGTTATCCAAAAGCAGTGTGTAAGACTGGTGGAGGAGAACATACCAAGATGCATGAAAACTGTGATTACAAACCAGGGTTATTAGACCAAATATCGATTTTTAAACTCCTATAACTTTATTAGTATGAACTTGTTTTCTTTGCATTATTTGTTTTTATCTGAAATTTGGGAGCAATGTTGTCTGTAGTTTATAGAATAAAACAACAATGTTGATTTTACTCAAACATATACCTATAAATAGCAAAATCAGAGAAACTGATTCAAAAACTGAAGTGGTCTCTAAATTTGTTCCAGAGCTGTATCTCATAAACTTACCATGCCTCCTGCAGGTGGAGTCAGGACTCAGTTTGAGAGCTCGATTTGAAGCTTTAGTACATGGCAAACAGATGGGCCTGATAGAGACATTATGGAAATTAATAAGAACTTTTTTTGTGAGAATGATATTAAAGTTATTAAAGACTCCTATAAAATATTGTTTTCATACATGCTTTAGGATTGCACAGAACCTAATACAAATGAATTGCATTCAAGCATTTAGCTACTTTAAACAAGCATCATGCAGAAGCAGAATTGGCTTTTATTTGTCTTGGGCTCCCCCTACAGTGTGGTAGTACAATTAGCATTTTAGTTGAAAGATACATAATCTCAGAAAGCAAAAGTAGCATGCAGATTAACAAGGTGGGGTAACATCAGTTTTTACACTATACCTGTCAAGTTTTGGATTTAAAAATAAAAAAAGAGACATTTTCTGTCGCCCACTTCAAGAAGTCCCACCAGCCCAGCCCAGCCCAGAGGTTCAGTATCATAATATCAAGATGTAGTATGTAGTAAGTAATACTATATTCATTTTAATATTAAATATATTTATATATAGTATTTTTATTTTAATACAAGAAAATTAACAGGACAAATACTAATACAGGAGGACGGTGGGAAATAGAGGTAAAATATGGTAGTTTCCCAGGCAAAACAAAATACTTGACAGGTGTGTTTTAAACAAATATGACAATTCTTGCAATTGTTGCATATTATGTAAGTAAAATATTGGTTAATCTTTTTTTTAAGTTGGTACCCCTAATTTTTTTCTGAGCTGGATTACTTGATTTTAGTTGATGGCAGATACAGTAAGTATTGCTGTTTGCTATGATGTAAGTATCATTTAGGTCATACGTTTGTAAGTTACTCCAATCTTGAATTATTGATACCTAATCCAGCTAATTTTGTTAATATCAAAACCAATATCTGAACCTAACATTAAATTGGTGCATCACTACTGAAAAAGAGAGACCTGCTATTCCAACAAAGTAGGATAAATTCATTTTAAAACCCTATTTCAGAAGAAATGATGATTAAGCAGGGTCTACCAATATTTGTCCACATAGTGCATTTTAAAATATATATATTTTAACAACAGAAATATTAATATTAATATTTGGTTTTCTTTTTAATTATCTTACCTTGTTGCAGGAGTCAACTTAATTTTACTGCTCACTTTAATCAGTGCAACATCGTAGTCATAAAACTCACTGATGTTCTTATCCTTAAGGCCTGTAACATTGAACCTTGGGTGAAGGATTACTAATGAGGCAACTGATTTCCCTTTACCTAGAAGACAAGAAAGGTTACTTGTGATTTGACATCATATCAATAACTTTAGCCACAGTTTGCAGTGATCTTGGCTAAAATCAGTAGGATCCTTGTTCTATCCAGATAATCTAATTGGAGAACTGTCAGCCTTTTTTTTTTAGGTTAAAACGTTAGATTTTTTTGTAGGAAAGACAAAAGTGTGCTGGTTTATTGTGAGCTCAACTTACAAAGCATTGTAATAAAATATGGCATGATACTGATATTAGAAAAAGAAAATTGACATACCGGTAGTCTAAAATAATTGCACACAGTCTGAACCCAAGATAATTCATGTTTATTCTGGTTAACTTAATTTATTTTGTTAATTAACATCCATTCCTGCATTTCAGGCCTGCAAAACATTGCAAACAAGTTGGGATGATGAAGGATTTACCTATTTAAAATGTTTGCCATTCTTTCTCACAACATTGAAAAATATTTTGACACTGAGGATACCAAGTCTTATTTGATACCATTTAACACGTCATTGTTGTCATAATTCTCCACACATTTTTTATTGTGACAGGTCAGGACTGCAGACAAGACAGTCCATTACCGATATCCTCTTCTTTTGCAGCCATGCCTTTTTTTAATATGTGCAGCATGTGGTTTTGCATTGTCTTGATGACAATTGCATTAACTTTTCTGCAAAGGATGTTGTCTAAAACATATGTTACTTTAAGGTCTCAATACAACTGTTCAGTATTTATGCTGCATCACAGAAGTGCACTGATACAACCACAAACCCTGGATTTTGGACCCTTTCCAATTTTTTGGGATTGTTGAGCATAAAAAATAAAAAATATCTTGGATTCATTCTGCTGCAATGGCATACAAGTGAAAAAACGTAAGAAATTTTGTTTTTCATTATTATGCATTTTTAAATGTAAAGCATTTAAAATAATTAACACAGCCGAGAATGTGTGATGTCAAGCAAATGTTAAAAAAAATAATTCAGACCATGTTTAATTTCTACGTTCTTTGGGTTTACAGGTTCCGGATTATTTAGTTTAATCAGACAGTGAGCAGCTGTGATCACCCAGTTCTCGGTCAGAATGGCGCCCTGGCATGGTTTTGTTTTCTAATTGAGCAGAAAAACAAAAAACAAAAAAGGTCAGAACTTTACAACGTTCTTGTCAGATTCCAGCTTGATCAAAACGACTGTTTTAAGCTCTTTAGCTGTGTGCACTTACCCAAGTAATAGTGACATGCCAAGGCCTGGTATTAGTTTCATGAGACTGCTCTTCACCCTCTTTATAAACAAGCTCTTTAGCAACTCCACACTTGATAACAGCAGTGTCATCTGGTCAAGACGATAAAGAAACAAAAGGTTTTGAGGTTGCGAAAATGTACATTTGATAAACACAGTTGACCTAGATTTGGTGACTTTGCTCTGTTTCAAAGATACATTTTGATTTATTAATACTATTTTAATTACTGTGATATGTTATCATGACTGAATGGACAGCTTACAATTTATCTTTGGCAAGTATGGAGATGATATGATAAATATTGACTTGACTTGACTTGCCTTTTACTAAGTAAAATGAATATAATTAATTGCTGAACATGCAGCAAGTACTTTGAGTTCCTTGAAAACAAAACAGCATGTACGTTGTGATTTCTTTGGTTACTTTCCTTAAATGGTTATCCTAAGATCAAGTAGACAGAGAAAATAACTAAATGAATAATTGAAATATCTAAACTATTAAAAAACATATTTTAAAATTTAACTCCTTAAAAAAATAATTCAGCTAAACCAGGAAGCACTGAAGAAACATCAAAAACTCATCCCCCACCAAGAAAACTATATAAAACAATGTCAGCATTCCTCTACATTTGTATTAATGTGTTCATTCAGATGAAATAGTGAAAAATGTATTGTTATAAAATGTAGACAACAAAATGCATATTGTATTAATGTCTTGTATTTTTTAGTTCTATCACTGACAAGAAATGCTGAGAACATCTGAAAGTGTGATGGTTACTCACTAATCATTTTGTTGAAAACCTCTCCAAGGTCAGAATACTGGCTCAGCACAAACAGATGTCTCTCTTTGGTTTTAACAGAGGCAATGTTTTTCAGTTCTTTCCTCTTTACGTTTTCTCCAATCCCGAACACATACACATCTACAAAAAATCAAACAGATTTGATATGAAAACACAGATTAGATGAATGCATAACTTGATGAATGCCAAAATGCATGACTTGTTGGTATAACATTTATTTTAGTTCATGCTTTCACAAAAGTTGCTTAATATACTGACTCAGCATTGCCATCAGGTCCTTTGCTGAAAATCAGGGCCTGTTTACACCTTGCACTAACAAAATGTTCTTAGTAATGGTGTCAATAAAGAAAAAAAAATAATAAAAATAAATAATCACAATAGAATTCTCTAGTCAGTCACAGGTAATCACACTTTTACTTCTTTAAGACTAAGCTTTTGATAATGGGTATTTAAATATAAATAAAATAATCAGTGTTAAAAAAACTCTTAAATTTGTATTATTGGTACCAATCCCTTAAAATCAACTGTAATAATCACAACAATATTCTGCAGCTAAATCATGGAAAAAATGCAGGTACTTAACTGTATTTTTGGGAAGGGGATAAAATAATGATGTAGTGTGATTTAAACTTGTTAGACTAGATCCTTTTTTTACTGCATATTATTATTTTAGGGTAGATTTAATACTTTTTTGCTAGACTATTGTAGCTGAGAAATTTAATGGAGAAAATAAACGCTAGTGTAACTCCATATTTAACTTTTAACAGCTTGAAAACAAAAACCGTGGCATCAGCTGTGTGTGTTTGTTTGTGTGTGCATGACCACATGAGTGTGAGAGAGAGAGAGAGAGAGAGAGAGAGAGAGAGAGAGAGAGAGAGAGAGAGAGAGAGAGAGAGAGAGAGAAAGAGAGCAAGAAAGGCCCAATCCCATTTCACCCCCAACCCCTTGTTTTCAAATGCAACCCTTCCCCTTAGAACAGAGTTACAAGGTGAAGGGGTGAAATCTGTTCCCAAAGAATTGGGACAACCCTTCAAGCACCCGATAGGTCATCAGCAGCGCTACAGTTCAGTGACCTAGCTGCTGGTTGACTAGTTAACATTTTTTATCTTTTTAAAGAAGTAAAATTACAGCTTGAAACTCACTGCAGCGCTGCATTGAGGTGTAATAGGAGGAATAGCGGTCCTCTTGTGTCTGTGCCGGAGCTCCTCTGAGCTCAAACCAGACTCTGTAAGTTTTCCAAGGCGGCCGCGACCAACGCTCGCGAGAACTGCGACCTGCTTTCCGACCTTTAGTTCTAACAGTTCTACAAGGACTACTGGTTCATTCTTTACAAACTAACATACAGACACTCTGGCAGAAGCTGGAAAGAGACCGAATATGTCTGTGAAAGCCAGAAAACGAGAAAGAGAAACTAATCCGCCTGAAACATTTATTACACTCTGCAACTGTAGAGAAAGTGGGGAGATGGTGCAGAAATTAATTATTATTATCATCCAAAGTTGAAAGAAACAAACTATTTTAAATGTTACATTTTCTTTGCAATGAATTATCACAAAACTAACCAAGTAGTTCCTCTGCTGTGTTATCTTGCAGATCAGTTTTATAGCCCAGGAGATCCCGGATCAGGTCCAGAACATATTTGGAGTTTCCTCCCATGTTGGAGAAACCTAAAAGGTGATAATGATAATAATTGTAATAATAATTAAGAAATAAAAATAGGAAGAAGAAGGTTCAAAATGTGAAAACAATATTACAATAAGTAATACAGAGCAACCCAGCTAACAGAGAATGTTTTAAGAACGTTTCTATGAAGATTAGCCTGTAACGGTATAGAAATAATGTTTCAAGAACGTTCTCAAAATGTGTGAAATAATAAAGGTTTTCATCAAGTTATTACAGCATTTCTCACTTAACATTCCCAGCTAGATAAATACTAACATTAAAATTAACATTTACAAAACAAAACATTAAAATACTGACACACTGATGTTGCAGTGACATTACCAATACATTTTAACAACTTTTAAAGGTTTTTAACCTTTAAAAACATCCAGAAATCTTTTGATCGAACGTTACCTATAACATTCAGAAAATGTTCTGCTAACCAACAATAGTTTGCAGGAGTAACAGTAACAGTTACTGTGAGTACTGTGAGTGAATAAAAGTAGAAAGAAGAAAGTTTTTACCATCAGTCTCAATGATAATGACGTTCTGAGTCTCGTTGAAGTGACTGCCTTTCTGGGCTTTAACCAAGCCGAGTCTTTCATACACGGAGTAGAGGGCTTTATAAAGATTAGTGCCAGTTTTTGTCCCATGTTCTGTATAAAAAGCCAAACATGTCAAACACAGTGTAGAAATGACTGTAAAGTTCACAAAGCTCACAAAAATACCGTACAGAAGCTGCATAAGCTACATACGTTTGTGACTGAACTCCAGTAGCCTCTCCACAACAAAGTCCCCATCGCTACTCCTGGGGTCCATGATGGTTACAATTTCGTGAGGCTCACTGGCATAGGAAATTACATGAAACTTAATTTCCACTTCATAACTGTCCAACTGCAAAAAAAAAGGGTACAATAGTGGTAGCCCACTAATCATTATTATTATTATGAATAATAATTAGACATTGCCATTAATAGAAATTTTCAAATTTCTAAATTAAAAAGTTTTTAAAGAAAAAATATATATGAAGAATTTTGTAAGAATTTTGAGAAAAACAAACAAACAAAAAATACATACAAATTAGTACTGTCGAGCGATTTTACTTTAATCACACTAAAAAAGAATTTTGAACTCCCTGTAACAGGTGCTGTAAATAGATTATATCTCTTACAACACTAGAATAATTGTATTGATACACATTTATCCTCCTATATAAAAATAAAACAATATTAAGAAGATGGTCACACATGCCAGATGTTATTTACAAATAAAATAAAATAGTCCAAATAAAATAAAATTATACTATACATCCTTTCTTTAATATGATCTGGCCTGGGGACTTTTGTAATGACGTCCAAAGTGGAGGATTAGGCATAATAGCATAATTGCGGACAATCGGCAATGTATTATTTGTTCTTAAATCACAACTAATAAAAAGACATATTAACCTGCTTATATTTTACTTAATGTGAAATATTAAAACCACTGCCATGAGAGTGTTCTTTACAGGCATCTCGACAGAAGCACAAGTCTATGTACTGGCATTCCCTCATAACCCCTTTTTAAAATATTATATCATTTGCAAATATGAAGACATTAACAATAAATACATATCCTCTTACGTGAGGGTATTTACGTAGTGTGATTACATAGCAAGTAATTCTGAAATTGACTTATTTTACAATACGTATTATTGAGTCAGGTGTACTATTATTGTTTTATCGCTAATAGTACTCATAAACTATGCTGACAAAAAAAATCTATATTGTATTGTAAATCGATACAAACCTTGCGTATTAGATTAGCAGTGGCCTCCTTTGCCTTGCTAAATTCTTTTTCTGAAATGCTTCCTGAAGTGTCAATTAGAATAAAAATGTTGAGACGCCCTATTGCAATGTTCACGGTTCTCCCATAGTCTGGATCTAGACAAAAGAAAAAACAAGCAAATGCATTTAATAAAAGCGTTCTCACATGTTGAAAAATGTTCTGGGTTTCTGGATTAAAATACTGATCTTAGTATTTCTGGTTCTTTTTCAATAGAAATGATTATTGTACTATAATTTGTTTTTTTGGATTTACAGTTTATTATTAGGTTTATTATCAGGTTATTTTGCATTTTCTTTCAGTTTCTTAAACAGAATACACCTCCAGTTCTTTGTCCATTATCTACCATTGCAAAAATCACCATCGACGGCCATTACTTTAGCCTTCTTCTTCAAGATGTGACTATCTTCATGTGACAGTTTAGCTCTGGACTTTTACCTTTACAATAAGTCCAGAAAATGTGTTGACAAATCAAACTCAAGCTAGTTTTGCGTGGTCTCTAAGCTCGTCTTGATGGTCAAGGTGAATAAAATCCTGGTCATCCAGTCAAATATATATACTATAATGCAAAGCAAGCTTATTAAGTAATTTTAACCAACATGGTGCAAATTATATTTGAATATGATCAAGTTTGGACATACTGGTTTCCTAGTTTGGTCAGGATGATAAGTTTGAGCTGGCCAAGCTGTTTTTAATCCAGCAGGAAAAGCAAATCACATTCGTTTCAAATCTGGGCCAACACAACTTACCTGGGTTGCATCACAAATCCATACAAGTTACTAATAGTAATTATTTTTTGAGTATTAAGTATGTAGAATAGATAAAAGTGTAAATATTAAATTTACTAACCGGTTGGTTTTTAAGTGTGGTTTTGATATGCACTATTATCCTACAACAGAATGTGAAGTGGAAAGGCAAGAGCTACTCATGTCTGTAACAGTATTATAATATTACAGTATTTTTTAGGAAAAAAAATCAATTTTACAAAACTGTAAAGCATTTTTAAGTTGTGAGACAGCATGTACTTTATGACATGACACATTTACACAATAGCAACAAAACATGAAATTAACCTAAAAGAATAAATCATAAATTATTATAACAGACACATAAAATAATTATTAAAAACAAATCAACAATAACAAACTGGTGGTAATAAAAAAAATAATTAGGTCACTTTATTAGTGGGGGTCAAGATTTATGGAACTTTTAGATTTCATTAATTTTAGGGACTTGATATACAGTTTTCTTTAAAACTTTAAATTCTTTAAAAGAATTTCTTTATAGTAGCATTTAAAGATGGATGGAGTTTTAAATAAATGTAGACTTATGGATGACAAAATGTGGCCAAGTTCAGCAATTTTGATCAATAGGTCCACCTTTGGATCTTTTATTATTACATCAAAAACAATATTATAATCTATCATAGTGAATTCCACGATGTTGTTGTTTAACTAATCTATGATGCAAGTGCATCAGAGGTGGCTTCTGAATAACTACATAGGGACATGTTACTACAAAACATCCTGTTAGTACAAAACATTTTAGTACATTAATATTTTAAAGAGTATTAACTTGTCAAACCCATATCATTTGTCATAAGGATGAAGTCATTAATTGAAATTCAAACTTATTCTGTTAACCAGTTACTTATTAAAGGAAGAAAACTAATTACAACATAAAACAACTTAACACAATAACTTGTGCGTTCTATCAAAAATAAATTAAATACTCTTTCATGTCAGCTTTTTTCAGCCTATTTTATCTAGACAGCCAGCTAATAAAGAGAATAAATAGAATACTAACAAGCTTAGGCTACCCAACCAGAGATCTTTTACAGAGGAGGAAACCCAAATGAAAAAGTCTACTGTGTTTGTAAAACACTAGAGAGCGCTCCCAAATGATTTAAAAATGAATAGGTTCATATGAAGAATTTGAGAAAAATCACAGGTTATGAATATTTTTTTTAATACTGAAATGTTTAGAATTAATTAGACACTATTTTAAATTAATATTAAAATGTTTTGCTTTATTAACCACAATTCATTGAGGACTCATTTGCAGACTCACTGATAAAATGGGGGAAATAGGAAATGGATAGGCTCTCCAAATGGGGTATTATTTGTTAGCCATTTTTTAAAGTGTATTTGTGATGTGTATTTACCTTGCTTTTTGTGGTCAGGGGATGAAACTTCCATCACAGCAGAGAGAGAGCTGCTCAAAGCTTGAGCCACAGTTGCTGGTAGATCAAATGTGTGCTGAGCTAAGGAGACAAAACTCTTAATTAATTACTGGATACTGTTTCTCTGTTTATACTGTTTTACTCTTTATACTACTGTAATCACATAAAGCAAATCATCTAAATAACACGTTATATGCTATATTGCAGCCTTACCTAACATAAATCACTTGATTTATGAACAAAATATTGTAGTGGAAAGTGGGGTAAGATGAGCCAGTGGGTAAGTAACACTGTGACTTGTATCTGGGAAACTGTACATAATTTCTATAATGTAACTCTACATTTACAGTAGTTCTGTAGCATTTTCCTTTTTCAGTGCAGTATGCAGTATTAGGAATATTTTTTAAACAAAAACTTTTAAAAAGGTGTTTTAATTCTTATTAATTATATATAGGATTTAATAACCATGTTTATTTTGTTATTTAACTGTAACTTTGTTTCGCTACATTTCTACATTCACAAAGGTATTTAAACAAAATAACTCTGAAGCACATTTCAGAGTAAAAAAAGTTAGAATAAGACTTATTAATATACAGCTCTGGAAGAAAATAAGAGACCACTAAATTATGAGTTTCTTTGATTTAACCAAATTGAAAACCTCTGGAATATAATCAAGAGGAAGATGCATGATCACAAGCCATCAAACCAAGCTGAATTGCTTTAATTTTTGCAACAGGAGTGGCAATAAAGTTATCGAAAAGCAGTGTGTAAGACTGGTGGAGGAGAACATGCCAAGATGCATAAAACTGTTATTAAAAACCAGGGTTATTTCACCAAATATTGGTTTCTGAACTCTTCTGAAACTTTATAATTGTGAACTTGTTTTCTTTGCATTATTTGAGGTCTGAAAGCTCTGCATCTTTTTGTTATATCAGCCATTTCTCATTTTCTGCAAATAAATGCTTTAAAAGACAATATTTTTATTTGAAATTTGGGAGAAAGCTTGTCTGTAGTTTATAAAAAAAACAACAACAATGTTCATCAGAATAATCTTTCTGGCTATATAGAGTAAGTTCTGCTGTTTGATATGATGTGTGTATTTTATTTGTGCGTTACTCTGACCTTATGTGTGCCAAATATGTGTCTGTTGTTAAACCACATGGAGACTTTCAGTGTCACAGACCTTTTTTTCTGGTTGAATGACTGGTCGCACTGGCGTGATCTTAATTAATATTTGGTGCACTTTAGAGCCCTGACTATTTATAATGGTACTGTTTTAAAATGTATACAAACTGGAAGTTTACACATTCTTTTTAAACCTGAAAAACATTGTTGAGCTGGCTTACCCTGGCAGCGTGGATCTGTTCCACTCCATTCTCTTACTGGTAGACACTCTCTTACCTCAGACCCCAAAAGATCCAGGTCTGACTGGCAGCGGTAAGTCACCTTATCTCCAGTGCGAAAGCGATCGCCAGAGCGCATGCTCCCAGGTGGAGCACCAGGATTTCTGCAGTCATCACCTACAGAAGGAAAGGAGCTATTCGAAAAATTATGTCCACATATTTATTTACAATAACACAGTTTCCACTAATTTCTACTAAATTCCACCATTGCATTTTATTTCTCATTTTTTATCCCCCTTTTCTCTCCAATTTACAAGGCCAATTACCCAACCTACTCATTAGGACTTCCCTCATGACTAGTGATGCCTCAACACCAGGAGAGTGAAGATTAGCACGTGCCTTCTCCGACACGTCAGCATTGCTGAGTAGCCACCTCAGATACATCAGTTCACAGATGCCTTGCGCTGAGCAACATCACTCACTTTGAAGTGATGTGTGGAGGGAGTGCCATCTACCCACTAATAGAGGGCAAAGCCAACTGTGCTTTCTCGGGGCTCCAGCAGCTGATGGCAAGCTACATGAATGGGATTCGAACCAGCGATCTCCCAATCATAGTGGCAGCGCTTTAGTCCGCTGGACCACTCGGAGTCCGATTCCACCATTTTTAAGCTTTATTTTGCAGCAAATAACTAATTCTCTGTAGAGATGTTGTGGTGTAAAGGCACCATGATACGAGAATTATTACACCCTACGCATGTGTGTGTGTTCTTCTCTGCTTTTATCATATGTTGGCCATACGCTTGACATCTCTGCTCTACACTGAAACACTGGCTCCAAAATCAATTACGGATACTAACTTTGGTCCTCACACACTGGCATGGTACCGGTCCAATGGCCCCATTCAGTGCAGTTCCTCAGGGCTGAGCCAAGGAGGGCATATCCCTCCTTACAAGAAAATGTCTGGGTTTCTCCCACACCAAACCATTGTTTCCTGGGCCGGAACTCCCCATAGTCCAGCTGTAGCTGTCCTGGACAAAGCATCTCTGAAAAGAGAAAGTAGACAGACATTTTTACATAACTAAAAATGAATATAAGTAAATATACACAAAGACAAATTATTTTAGGCTGTAAATACTAAAAATCTGTGTTTGTATAAACACCCCCTCTAGACCACACTTGTCATGGTTGGTCACATGGCTGGTTAAAACATATATCTAGCCCCAAAACCAAATGACCAATTGATTATTAATAAACAACACACACAAACAGTATATGGGCATAAAGCTATTAGTCATGTAATCAAGTGTCTGGATACTTTTTTTAATAAATCATCATGATCTATGGCAGAGGTCACCAACCCAGCTCCTGGACAGGTACCTTCCAGTATAACATCATGATCTTGTTTGCATCACCATATGAAAGATCAATTAGATTAGGCAGCATAATAAGATTATCAGCATTAGGCAAAATGCTAAAAGAACCATTTTGGGTTTCATAAAGAACCATGTCTGTAATAGAGTCAGTATGAGAATAAAGAACCTTTCATTTATTTTTCCATTTGTAGCATCTTTATTTTTAGGAGCCTGCACCCAGTTTTTAACAGGAAACATATTTCAAAGCTTACTTTTGCATGTGGCAGTGGACACTCCTTTGCCAGAGGGTAGCACCAAGGCTGACCACTCCCCGTTGGAGTTACAAACTCTCCTCCTGAATGGATAAGGGTACTGTCCAGACTCACAGTCATATGTCAGCACACTTCCCTCCAGACCTCCGTTGGAGTAAGATACCCTGCCACCCTTTATGGTCTCATCCACCGAGCAGTTCTTCTGGGGCTCCTCGTAATCACCGTAATCAATATCCTCTAAAATAAGCCATAAAAACAGACTGGAGGCCATAATGCTTTGGCAGTAGACTCCAAATTTATTTATATATATATATATATATATATATATATATATATATATATATATATATATATATATATATATATATATATATATATATATATATATATATACACGTGTATATATATATATATATATATATATATATATATATATATATATATATATATATATATATATATATATATATATACACACGTATATATACATACAGTTAGTATTATGACTATATTGTAAAACATATAGTAATGTTTGCATATTTCAGTTTGGTCTCACCTTCACATTTTGGTGTGGATGTTTTGGGTTCCCATGTTCCTTTTGAGCTGCAGACTTTTTTGGACACTGGGTAAGGCTTATATCCATCCTTACAGAGGTAAGTTACCTCACTCCCAACAGCACCTCCTTTTGAGTAGTTCACTGTACCTTTACGAATGATTTCTGTTAAACTGCAGTTTTTATGCTCCTTTGGCTCGTCAT
This sequence comes from Astyanax mexicanus, assembly GCF_023375975.1. Taxonomy (NCBI): domain Eukaryota; kingdom Metazoa; phylum Chordata; class Actinopteri; order Characiformes; family Acestrorhamphidae; genus Astyanax; species Astyanax mexicanus. Next base: position 20,615,298 of record NC_064425.1, read on the forward strand.
AGTAGTCATAGTAGTCATCTCCTGTACATATTGAAAACAGCCGAATGTTAAGATGATTTACTGAGTGTTAACTGTTATATGATATATACAAAAAAGATTTGTTTAATTTAAAGCAGCACTGTGAAGAATAAGTACATATTGATCTTGGGCTCCTCCTACCGTGAAAATTGCACTTTGAGTCACCACTTAAATAAGAACATGGTTACCAATTTTTTTAGGACTTTTAAGAGATATAGAACAAACATTGAAAGTGAAAGAACATGTGGACTGAGGATTAATAATACAGGCTATTATGCAAATATGTGGTTACCCAATTCTGAACTGTTGCCCAGTTCTCCAAAGATACAAAGTGCAGTTAGCAGCACAGCAAGCCCGAAGGTGCAAGAATAAAGAAATTATTATCCCGTTTACTAGACAGTGGAGAACAAACATCATTTTGAAATGACAGATACAAATTTTGGCTGAAACTGAACCTAAACGAACAATTTTTTTTTGGCTGAAGTTCAGATACTAAATACCAACAGGTTTTTAAAAATAATACTGTTTTCACCACTGAATAAATTAAACAGCCTAAATGTAATCGTTTACTAAATACTACTAAACTACTAGCTACCGCAGCAGTGCATTTAGTCATAAACTACCTCAACAGTGCCACTAAAGTCACAAGTGAGAAAAATTTACTAGAGCTGTTAATATTAACACAGTAACATCTACACTTAATCTGGAAAAAAAAAATCATTCATAGTTTGTAGTGTTTGTAAAAATAGATTTTTCATTTTGTCCTGGCTATTACACAGATCTCCATTAATCTCTGAGAAGTACTGTCAACTGTCTTTACTCCAACAGGCAATCTGATGCCTGTTTTTTTGTTACAGGGTGGGGCATACACAGATGTCATGATGAGCTTTATGAGTGAACTCTTGTTCATATTTCACCGGTGACTGGTCACCACTTTTATAACACCTTCTTTTAATAAAAAAACTAAACTAAAAGAACTTTTTAACATTTAGTAAACAGAATAAAAAGTATGATAGTAACTTAAAATCTAATTATTATAGTCTATTATTTTATTGTTGTTGTACAAAAAGACAAACAATGTCCAATTTTTTTTTAACAAACCAAACAGAACAACTAATATATGACATGCTACATAAGCGTTCTTTTTTTTATATTTAAAATACTGTATTATTGCAGCACTTACCTTTAACAATAGTAATGCACAAAGCAAAACCTAAAAGAAATGCAGCTGTAAATTCCATTGCTAACAACTGAAACTGTGCAGAGCCCTCAAATCTCAGCTGTAAAGAGTATTGAAGACTTGGATAGTAGTGTATTTGATTAGTGATTACCCATTAACTTACCTAAACAAGAATGAGATTGAGCAACGGTATTATGGGAAATGTACCAAAAACTGAAACTATAAACAATAGCATAGAAAAAAAAAAGAAATAATAGTAAGAAATGCAAAAATCAGCTTTGGCTGATTTCTACTCCAACAGCCAAGCAATAATGGCTTTCAAATGGTGATACATCAGATGACACTTGATTGCAAAAAAAAAAAAAAAAAAAAAAAAAAAAAAAAGTGTCTCGTATGAAGCTCTAAATTTGCGTGTGTGATTAAGAGAGAGATAAAAAGCTTAGAGGATCATTAGGGGGAATTTAACCCTACTCCACCACCCCTACTCCCCTGCCTGCTTAGTCCTCTCAGCTGACTTGGCTTTGTAAGGAATTGAGAGGAGGGTTCTTTACTCCTTTTATTGTAACCTACTCACCCACACCAAAACAGGACCCGGCAGAGCAGACCAGCCAACCTAAACTGATACAATTTACTTATTTATAATTTCAAGAGAAATAAGGACTAATCGAAGGGAACAAGGCCCAATTACTGGAATTTAAACTGAATATGCCTAAACTGAAGATGGGGTTTGTGTTTTTTTTTTGTCGTTTGAAAATGTGATCTTCTAACATGTGTAACTGTGCTTAGTGTGACTCCATCATGGTGAGTAGTCGAATAACCAACTGGACACTGCACTGTACTGCTTTTTTAATATGTGTAGCCTAGCCTACAGACAGTCCACTGGTGCAAAACGATGCCATTCTCTGCTGTGAATAAATGTAGTCACAAGTAATGTCAGAAGTTTTCTCAGAATGTAAGAATGGCAGAGCCTGAGATGTCCAGAGATGACTGTGAATTATATAAGGTAAAGAAAAAAAAAAAACACTTTACTTTCGGTTTGATATTCACCTGCAGAGTCCTAGGCCTTGTTAAGACTAAACACTGTTATCTTTACCTTTGATCTCCACAGAACGTGTTTTGCAATCCAGCATTTGAGCCAGAAACTGACCATGTTGAAATCCAAGATTCATTTAAAGTTGCTATTTCTTCAGAACCTATAAAGAGGCCTGCAGCAAGTATGAGCACAGTATACACACTCACACATGTATATATTATTTTAAAACATTTAAATGTGTGAATGTGTTTTATTACTGAAATAGATGTAGGTAAACATGATTACCTATTAAAAAGTCCCCATAACTTGTATTGTAATTAAGCTGATATTTTGTGAAATATGCCAAGTTTGGAAAATTATTTTCAGAATTCTCTTAAATGACCCCAGTCAACATGTGGATTTTGGCATTTTTCCACTACACTATTACACTTGACTTTTTTTTTTGCTTTTTCATTAGACAAATTTGAGAGCAGATGCTTTGCTGCATCTATATAAACCATTACTGAAAATACATCACACCACAACCCAAAAAAGCCTAAAAGCAAGGATAAAGAAACACAAATCAATCATTTTTTTAAATAATGTATTGTTTTAACTGGCATGATAAAAACTTAATGTAAATGGTGGTAAAAAAAAAAAAAAAAAAAAAAAAAAGATATATATTTTTTTACTTTTGTTGTTATATGACATATTTAAGCACTAAGGATTATGAAGGGTATTTATTTGCAAATGAGTGAATGTTTATGCACAATTTTTTACATTTCATAATTACGGTACATGGTTTTTGTTTCATTTAACTCCCTCTTACTTTTATTTTTTTAACAGAACAGCCACAAAATAATCCCACACTTTTAATGTTGACCCTTTGAAGAGATAACTAGTATCATAATATAATTGGTTCTTAAATATTTCTCTTTCTTGCTGGTTGTGGAGATGCAGGATACAGCAGCATACTGAGTGTGTGTGTGGTGCGTCTGAGGGGTCTGTGGTGTAGCTGGGGGACGCTGGTAGTGTCTGCAGCTGTGCTGGTGTTGCTGGCTGTCCTGAGTCTTACTCTAGCTCTTGTTCTTACACGTGAGTGAGCAGTACACCCATTACACCAGTAAATCACTTCACTGTTAAATATATTAACACTGCTCATAAGATTTGAAAGGTGCTAGGCACCAGTTATCCCTTCCCACTGTACTTTGTTTTCAGTGATGTAAGCATTTGAGGATGAAGTGTTTATTAAGGGGGAAACCTTCTAATGTTTTATTATTTAGTTCTAATTCAAAAAGAAATTTACAAAAACTAGACCAAAAGTGTTTGTCTAAAATATATATTTTTAAAATATACATAAACTAATTGCATCTTGGAACTGCAACAATTGAATTGAAATGAAATTAAAAATGTGATTTATGAGTGCAAGATTACAAGAATAATTAAAGCACATTTTCAGTCTTTAGTGTACATTCGGTATATTTGTTTTTTCTTTTATTTCTTTTTATTAATTTCAATGTTAGCAGCACTTCCAAATATAATCAAATATAAGAACTTCCTCTAATTCTGCATATGTGGCCAGCAGCCTCACTGCCTCAGTGTTAATGCTTGTTTTCTCAGAGTTAAATGAAGACTCCTCTGAAGAGGAAGTACTTTCTCCCCTGGACTTGTGGAGTGGTGTCACAGGTCCACCCAGTCTTGCCCCGAATCCCACCATTCCTCATCCTGCAATGAGCTCTGTGGCCCCACAGCTTGAGCAAGAGGCCACTACTTATAGAAGTAAGCTTCTGGACAACAGACATTATGTGCTGAATGTTTATATGGTTGTATTAAGAGGACGTTTTGCCTGTATTTTACATTTAATCATTTGGTTGCATATACTGTAAGGTTTCTTTCTAATATTTATTTCACACTAACCATATTTGTTCTAGCAATGCTGAACAGTAAAATAGGGCACCACCACTCCACACTGTCAGTTAAACTTTCTCTTTGACATAGATCTGTTTATTTGAGAGTTTTCTTGGACTTCCGGATTTTGCTCTGGTATTTTCAGTTTCCTTTAAGTGTAATTTCCTAATTACATTAGAACACTTTGGTATTTTTTATGGCATTTTTTTGCTTTGTAGACATCGGTTATTCTTGATCTGTCTAATCATTCTTAATAAGCAAGTAAGACATAGCAAGTTAATTAAGGTCATTTTGTTATTTGTGTTTTACATGTACAAGAATGGAATTGTTGTGATGTGAATATCCACATTGAATGGCATGTTTGGAGTTGCTGAGCCTGTAGTGGGCTGGTCTAGAAAAAAGTCCAGTGATAAACTTATTTCCCAGTCAAGCCTTGTTTACCAAGTGTAGACACAAGGTAGTTCTACCCATTGCATAGACTGACCGTCTGAAATGTAACATACCTTTTTTCTTCTTACAGAATGTGGTGGTGTCTTGACAGATTCAGAGGGTTCTATCAGCTCTCCTAACCACCCCGGTCCATACCCTCCTGACTCCATGTGTGTGTGGGTAATCAGGGTGTCTCCTCCCTCTCTAGTCCAGCTCCATATCTCCTCCCTGGCTGTCGAGGGACCGTCCCCATGCCTCTTTGACTGGGTTGAGATCAGAGAAGAAAGAGAGCAGACCACCACAGTTAGCAGGTTGAAATTTTAATAATATTATTCATAGTACTATTTAACAAAGGGTTCACCAATTTAAACAATGGCTTGTAAATAATAGTTTAAGAACAAAGTGTGATGTTATATTTATTCATCAGTCAGTATATTTATCTGCATAAATTTAAGTTAAAATATTCATTCTCTAAATACTTCTCATTATAAAATTGAGGTCAGAGATTCACAACCCTTATCCTCACACTTTCAAAATAATATCATATAACGCTTTCCAAGGTTCTGTGGCAATGTGGCTCCACCCACTGTGAACACCAATAGCAGCACTGTATGGCTGTCATTCCGGTCTGACAGCAGTATTGGGGGCAACGGCTTCATTGCGCAATACCATGCTATCCTTCCATGGCAAAGTAAGTTCATTTTACATCAGTACTGATAAACAGTATGAAAACTGGTGATTTTACAGCCCAAGTGAACCAGTTCTTGTAATCTTGTGTCAAATGAACTGACATGCCATGTGTCATGGGACAGGAACTACTACGCACTGACCTGTGGGATATTTATGTGGTGTCTCCTGCATCTTTTAGAGTCATTGGTCTGTTTGCATGGAAAAATTTAGCCAGACACTGCCAGTAGCGATCATTACCACCCACTTCACTGTCCACTGTGAATGCTAATGCCTTCTATGACATATTCCTGGTAAACATTTGACACCGTGATCGAGGTTTGGACTCTTGACAATTCATGACACCTTGCTACGGATACACTGGCCAGTGTTTAACTTCACTTACAAAATAACACCTCACAACTTATACAGGTGTTAGTGTTCCAAAGCCGTCCCCTGGTAAAACACTTTATGAACAGCTTATATACTGCAATCCTGTGACTTTGGCATGTCAGTGTTGATTAATCAGTGAATGAAATGTACTGTTATTAGCTCTGATATCGGAAAACATAAGTAAAAAAAAGTAAAAAAAGAAGTTGACAACTGATGCTTGTTTTTGTGACAATCCTTAATATGTACTATGTGTGTTGGTGGTGTTTCCTGACAGAAAGCTGCTCCAGAGAGGAGTTCATGTGTGACAGTGGTCGCTGCCTGCTGCCTGTGTCTGTTTGTGACAGTCAGCCAAACTGCCAGGACCACACAGATGAAGCTAACTGCAGCCATAAACACAAGGGTATAAACACTAACTACCTCGTCTACAGTATCTGTGAATGAATGTTTTGTAACTGATTGTTTTTTTTTACTTCTGTATTACTGCACAGAGTGTGGAGGCCAAAAGAAAGGACCAAGTGGTTCACTGTCTAGTCCAAATCACCCAAAACCTTATCCTCACCAGCAGGTAAATTACTATTTTTTACTATGTATGTGATTGTGTGTGTGTGTGTGTGTGTGTTACATATATGATTTTTAACTGACTGACCTTCATTTCTTATCACTAACTGTACCTCTTCACAACTTTAAAACTGATGCTCTGAAACATTTTAAGAGACACAATAAGAGGCAAGATTTTGACAAGTTCAACATAGCTGTTAACTGAAAGCCAATCCAGGTGACTACCTCAAAAACTTACTGAAAATGCCAAGATGTGCAAAGCTGTCATCTATGCAAGAGGTGACGAGTTTAAAGAAATGTAATAATTCCATTATAAAAAAAACAAGAAAAGTATTATTTGTTTTTTAGTTAAGCTTAGGACAGTTATTCTGTAAGCAGTAGTTAAACCGACGAACATTTAAGACGTTTATTCATGAAAATCCCTGATTAATCTATATGTATTTGTCCTTCTCTTCTCTTGGTTAAACTGTCTCAGCTGTGTACGTGGCGTATATCTGCTGAAGAAGGTCATGTTATCAGACTGAGGTTTCAGAACTTCAGTCTGGAGACTCAGGATGTTTGTGAGTTTGACTATGTGGAGGTGCACGACAGCGCCAACACCGGAGATGGAAGGGTGCTCGGCAGGTGAGAATGACTTTTTAAAGTAGAAATTACTTTTATCTCTTATTACCTTATCAAATATTCTGTTAATAAGAAAAAAATAAAGAAAGAATTATTTTAAGTGCTTTTATTAAAGACGAACAGACGAACAGAGAAAAATGTCTACATCCTTCCACATTTCAAAATCAACAAATTTTCCCCAAACAAATTCAGTACATCTCTGTTCATTTAGGTTCTGTGGCTCAGGTCTCCCACCTGACCTGACCTCTTCTGGGCCAGTTATGACTGTGGTGTTTGTGGCAGATGAAGGTGTGGCTGACAGTGGCTTTTATGCTTCTTACCAGGTCATCTCTCTCTCAGAAAGTGAGTATTGTATGGATTTTGCATAGAGCATATTCTCTATTCATAAGTACAGGACACGTTTGCACTTTTCAATAGAGAAAAAAAATACACTGTGTGATATACTATATGGGCAAATTTTTGGGACATCTGGTCACTGTTTTTTTTTTCCTCCAAAATATAGGGAATTGTTGCTTTTATTGGATAGCATTGCTTTTAAGATTTGATTGCATTCACTGACAGGAGCTTTATATATCACTTTATATACCCCCATCCTTATATATCCTAATCATTTTTGAGTTAGTTTAATCTTTATCAGGTTAAATGTTCCCAAATTTCTGTGGTATTTAAGTTACAATAACTTAATTTACCAAGTTGTAGAGCAGTTAGATTTAACCTTGTTCTAATTCAAAATATTGCATTAGTTCAACTACTACTCAAATATACTTTTGACAGTGTAGCAGGCACTCTAAAAAGTAATTCTGATGGCAATACTTACCCTATTGTAAGATAAAAATATATACGTTTTTTAAGATTTTTATTTTCAGTTGTAGTGACATTGAAGTGTGTTTCAAAACACTTTCCTATCCAACCCAGACTTATAATATTCCATTAAACACTAAAATACAAAAGTCATTTTCTGGCAACATAATTATCTGTATTGGACAACTTAATTTTCCCATCCATCTAAATTGTCCCACCATCTTGGGCATGTTGGAGATCTTTCTAGAGAAGTAGAAAGGCTTCAACAGGCACCAGTTTTAAGTATGTGAGAGATGAATACTGACATTGTTTGACTTTATTAAGACAACTTCAGCAAAACCTACATTATAGGGTTGAGAAGGTTGAGAAAATATATTACATGAGCAAATCAACAAGATTAATAAATACATTTTTGGTAATGATAGGCTACACTTTATAAACAAAACTTAAAATTGTTCCTCTTAAGGTGATTTTAAGTCAGCTGAACAAGAAATATTGAATTGCATAAACTACAGCAAACTAGCTGCCTCAACTAACATTATTAAGTTTCTTGTTAAAAGTTGAGCAATTCTGCAGGGGTTTTCACCTAAATTGAATTCACCATACTTATACAATTCTTTTTTCGATCAATGTAATTGTACAAGAAGTTAAAACAACTCAGAAAGTCTATCCCAAACCGTCCGTTGATTTTGTTTTGTTGACCCACGGCATTGTTTTTTTTACTGGAGTGTAGTAGCACTGTGAGTGAGAGAAAAAATATAACTTGTTGCTAACGTTGGCTGCTGGTCAAGCGACCGCATTTAAGGTGGAAGGAAAAACTAAGGCTAACTTGTTTGCTAAACGGTGACCCAGTACTTTAGATAATTAATTTAAAGCTTGGTTCCCATTATCGTAGTGTTTTATTATTTACTTAGGAAATTAATAAAATGAGTTATCTTGATTTGGAACTACTAGTCAAGCGGCCACATTTAAGTTGGAATTTAAGGTGGAAGTGGAAACTCGGGAGAAACGCTAATGCTAACTTGTTCACTAAACGTTAGTGGGGTATAAATTTACTAAGAATGAGACATGTCTTGTTTTTAACACTCCAGCAGGCTGTAAAAACAGAACTTACTACGAGCTAGTAGTGAACACGGCTCCAGCACGTCTTCTCCTCAGGTGCTCCTCCTGCAGTGATGTGTTTGTTGCCCTGCGGGATCACCTGTGCACGTTTTGCAGCGTCACGCTGTTCTCTAAAGACGTTAATGTGAAGTGCTCTCATATTTTGAGAAGGGTAATGCTGCAGGCCGGAGCCCCGGTGGGCGTGGCTAAAGGGCGGAACATGTGTCAATCATTTTCGACTGCAGCCAATCAGATACTACACTTTCGTTGTCAATCACTTTTTATTAAGCCAATCCTCAGACAGAACAAGCTGTCCATCATTTTTTACTGCAGGCAATCACCTTAACAGATCTGTCAAAAGAAGGCGGAAACTGCGGTGCTACCGGTTAAACGTAGCGCGATTTAAACTTCTGAACAGTGGTGAAGCTAAATGTGTATAAGTATTTTACAAAATACTATATTAACAGTTTAAACACATTTATGTGATACTGTAGTTAGTCCTGCCTATATGCCGCTCTTAAACAGAAGTAACTGAATGAAAACGTTAGAAAATCAAAGATTAAAATACTCGTTTTTCTGGAATGGCACTTTCGTGATTTTTTTACTTTATTGCAGTAATTGCATTAAATCGTGTGTGTGTGTATATAGCTTTTCTAACGTTTTCATTCAGTTAATTCTGTTTAAGAGCGGCATAAAGGCAGGACTAACTACAATAGCACATAAATGTGTTTAAACTGTTAATATAGTATTTTGTAAAATACTTATTATACACATTCAGCTTTACCGCTGTTCAGAAGTTTAAATCGCGCTACGTTTAACCGGTAGCAAAGCAGTTTCCGCCTTCTTTTGACAGATCTGTTAAGGTGATTGGCTGCAGTAAAAAAGGATGGACAGCTTGGTCTCTCTGAGGATTGGCTTAATAAAAAGTGATTGACAACGAAAGTGTAATATCTGATTGGCTGCAGTCGAAAATGATTGCCACATGCTCCGCCCTTTAGCCACGCCCACTGGGGCTTCGGCCTGCAGCATTACATAGATTTTTAAGGAATTGGGTCACTCTACTGGTGCTAACCGGGGTTTCCAGGTTAGTTTGGCGCTTGTTGAATCGCAGCGGTGCTGTTTGTTGACAGGGGGAGGGGATACGGGGCGGCGCTCGTGACTCACTGTAGACTAGAGGTGGGCGATACTGGGAATTTTGATATCGATCCGATACCAAGTAAATGCTGGGCCAGTATTACAGATATCGATACACTCAATAGTCAGATGAGATGTTCAGCAGGATGATAAAGGAGTTGTGTGTGTCAAAGAACAGACCATCCTAGAAGTTGGCACACTGTTGGCCAACACGGAGCAAGCAGCAGGGCTTAGAGGGCTCCTAAAGTTTGTTAGGCCTTTCCTGATATCCATAAGCAAGGCCAAGGCAGCCTGACTGTGCTCACTCTACTGGATCTCATTTTTGATATGAAAGCAGCCACAGGCCAGGAGATAAAGCTGTGTCTGGAGTGCATTGAGTGGGCCAAAGCTGAGGACATTTCTGACAAAATAAGCTGAGGGCATATTTTGACACCAGTAGGTTCAAGGAGGCCTTGCAGTTGGATCACTGCCAGTTACTGCAAGAGTAGAAGAAGTTGGATAAAAAAGCTTTACTTGTGGAGGTTCAACTGCTTGAAAGTAAAACCTATCATGCATTTAGGTAAGGCCAGAGCTGCCCTTACCTCTGCCAGGACCATAGCCAATGCCATCTACTGTCCTCCCAAACTTCAGACAGCATTGGACATGCAATCAGACATTATCCATGCAGCTGAAAGAAAGGACTGGAAGACTGTCTATTTCTGCTTCTTTGAGGCATTTGAGGTATATGACTTCATTGACAGCCCGGGGCCAGCAATGCTCTGAAATAAATGCTTCGCTGCAAGATCATGCTCAACTTGCCTGAAGAAGTACAAGCCTGGATCAGTGGCAAACTGGCCTTACTATATGCTGGGGGACAGACGGATGCACTGAAGTGTGTAGCACAAGCAAACAAGAACAGATCATTAGCAAACTTTCAAAAGGCACTGACGGAGTACACAAAAGAACTGAGGAACGACCCCCATCATCATCACACACTTGGCAAATCTCTATGACAACCTGCTGGAGCAGAACCTAATCCGTGTCATTGAGCCCTTCTCTAGAGTACAGATAACCCACACATCAGGGCTCATCAAACTGTCAAAGGGTGACGTTGAGAGAACATTGTCATAAAAGATCCTAGACAAGAAGTTTTTATAGCATTCTGATCATCTTTGAGGAGCCTCTTGTAGACAAGACTTACGAGGCTGCTATCAAAACCATACAGAACATGAGCAAAGTTGTGTATTCAGTGTCATCAGCCAGTATGGCCATCAGAGAATATTGTACAACTACAATAAAATCTTAAAGTAAAAAAAAGTGGGTCATAAGTAAACTTAAAAAACCTCCCTGACCATTCAGCTTCCAGTTCCTTAAAAACTCTGCAGTCAATTGCTTTTATGGACTGATCAATTTTGCTGGTGTAAAACAACTGTGCTGAACAAGCAATGATATCGGTTAATGGTGCCTTTAAGACACTAGGTGGTGTTGAGTCAGTGTTCAATTCTCCATCTCTAATACACTGAAACAATAATTTCTGTCACCAGAATTTGATGAATGATTCGAGGTCAGAATTTCAACACTAACCAATGCTTGTGAAACAATGTTATATAAAGGTTGTTTAAAGGTTGTTTTTACATTATCAATATAAAAAATGTAATGCAACCAAAAAATACAAGTTATTTACTGTTTTTGGCTATCAGGGTATTTACGTGTATCAGTCAAACCACTATGAATTACTTAATTCTTTCTGATTGAGTTATGCACAAAATGTACTATAATTCCTATTTTCCAAGCCTTCATCTCTCTAATTGTTCCTGTGGTTAGATGGTTATGGTAACTCTGCCTGAAAGCCAGCATGAGTTCAATGTCACTCTCTGTTCTGCCTTCCTATGTTAAGGAACCTGCAGTCCTGATCAGTTTGCCTGTGCCACAGGAGAGTGTCTCCATCAGGATTGGCTATGTGATGGGTGGAATGACTGTGCAGATGGTGCAGATGAGCAAAACTGCAATAACTCCACCTACCCTCCATTCAGTAAGAAATACAGTATGCAGCAAAATACCATTCATGTGTATTACAGTAATTTAAAAACAGAAAGTTTTTAAAAAGAAAGTTATGGTGTGTATTAAGAACCTTAAAATGCTTGTTATTAATGTTATTAATAGAGCAAGTGCCAATAAGGTAATTTTCATCTGTTTTAGAGAATCATATTTTATTGACAATAACACTGCTCCACAGGAACTAGTTGTGTGCTTGTGTGTGCAATTAGTAGCTGAATATCTTAAAAAGGGTGGCATTTGAACATATTAAGAGCTCTGAAAAAACCTCTGGAATATTTAAGAGGAAGCTGGATGATCACAAGCCATCAAACCAAGCTGAACTGCTTGAATTTTTGTACCAGGAGTGGAATAAAGTTATCCAAAAGCAGTGTGTAAGACTGGCGGAGGAGAGAACATGCTAAGATGCATGAAAACTGTGATTAAAAACCAGGGTTATTCCACCAAATATTGATCTGCATTTCTTGTTTTCTGCAAATAGATGCAAATAGATGTCCATAGTTTATAGAATAAAACAACAATGTTCATTTTACTCAAACATATACTTAAAAATAGCAAAATCAGAGAAACTGTTTTTTTTCCAGAGCTGTATATATAGTGTATATATCCACATTAGTATTTTTCTCCTAGTAAAATAACACATTTATACATAAATACATAGTAAACAAAATGTCTTTTCTTTTACAGCTTCATCCTGTGAGCCCATTGAGGTGGAGATGTGCCAGGGTCTGAGCTATAACCTCACCTCTTTCCCCAACATTTGGCTCACCATTGCTGATCAGAGAGAGGCTGCCGAAATGCTGCACCAGTATAAAGTATGGAACTACAGTATCCAGAACAAAGCTTTCCAGTTTGTGTTTAGTGTGCTTATCTGTATGTATATTTGCTGTCCACTTTACACACTTAGAGCACAGCACTACTGTCAGCTAAACCTTTCCAGCAGAAACATTGAAGTGCATGTTGAAGAACAGAGCAGAAGGGATAGATATATAAAAGGCTTTTTGCTAGATCAGTGCATGCCATTAGCTTCTGATTGTTGGGGTAAAGACTAAACAGAAGGAAGAGAACTTTTTGGTCTAAAGTTCAGGCATCTTCAGCTTGTGACAAAAAGCCAGTCCCTTCTCTCCCATAAAGTGAGAAAGTAAGGGAGAAAAAGATTAAAAAGATAACGGAGTTAAAAGGGAACAGACAGGGTGGTGGAGGGTTGTAAAGACTTATTGTAAAAACATACGCAAAGTAGAGATGTTATTTATAGGATTTTAGATAAAAAGGAGGGGCATCAGTCTTCAGTTGTTCCTTCAAAGTTTTATTTTCAAATCACCACATACAGCTCTGGAAAAAATAAGAGACCATTTTAGTTTCTAAATCATTTTCAGAAAATGAGAAATGGCTGAAATAACAAAAAATATGCAGAGCTTTCAGACCTCAAATAACGCAAAGGAAACAAGTTCATATTCATAAAGTTTTAAGGGGTCCTGAAATCCATATTTGGTGGCGATACCCTGGTTTTTAATCACAGTTTTCTTGCATCTTGGCTTGTTCTCCTCCACCAGTCTTACACACTGCTTTTGAATAACTTTATACCACTCCTGGTGCAAAAACTCAAGTAGATCAGCTTGGTTTGATGGCTTGTGATCATCCATCTTCTTCTTGATTATATTCCAGAGGTTTTCAGTTTGGTAAAATCAAAGAAACTAATTTTTAGGTGATTTCTTTTTTTTCCTGAGCTGTATATTCCTGAGACAAAGAAAAAAAATATTTAGTGATTGAAACAAATACGATTGAAAGATGATATTACAGATTTTTTAATTAAGTCATTGTAAAAAGATTGTATTCCATATCACCGTGGAGCATTTCTGCAGGTCATAAAAGCTAAAAATGGAGATACTGGATACTTAACAAATAAAATCTGTGCCTTCTTCCTAGGTGCTGATGGAGCTGGCGTGTTTTGAACCCCTGAGGAAGCTGGTGTGTACCATGTTCTTACCACAGTGCAGCCTGCGAGGGGGCGTACTGCAGCCGTGCAGATCCGTTTGCTCAGCAGCAGAGCAGCAGTGTAGCCGAGTGCTGGAACTCTTCAGTCTGACCTGGCCTTTTAACTGCCACCTGCTGCCGGACTCCCTCGACCCCATGGAATGCTCCCTCCCTTAACATATATACAGCTCAAAGTGTTTCACTGTGAACCAAGACTTACAACACTTTAAGGTCGGTCTTTGCTGGTTGGAGTACCTTGCGGACTGGACTACTATTTGGACTTGTGACAGTTTTCCTGAGTTGTTCCTGTTTAAATGTGGTATTAAAAAGTGTACTTATCAGTATGCTGGACCTGTTTTAAACATAGTCTTTTTTGTTTTTTTGTTTTTATCCCATGAGAGTTCAAATCAGTTCTAAATAATTTAACATAATTCAAAATGGAATCAAATTAATTTATATATTTTCTATTGTGATAAGGAAGGAAGATGAATGTAAGTATTATTATTGGGGTTAAAAAATTAAAATCCAGATGTAACATAAATGACACAATAATTTAATGACTTCAATTTTAATAATGTATTATTTTTCTAGAAATCAGTGGAAAGTAAAATATTAAAAGGGTTGGAACAAGCAAAAATACACTTTTAAAAGGAGCTGTTTTTTTCTTCAGCTCCAACACAGCACACTTCCAAGCTGTGTGCCATTTCTTTTGTGCCAAAAAGCAAGAGCCCTTATGGTTAACAGCCTAAGACTATAGCTCCCTTCACTTCTCTAAGTCATAGTATTTGCATCTCGTGATCACTGAAAACAATTCCATTACCATTTGCCTTGTTTACTCTAGTCAGCTAATGTCACCAATTGGCACTAAAAATGTTGCTCAATCAGGATTTTCCACATATGACCTCATACCTCAGGAATTCAAACTTGATGGACCACACAATTGTTTGTAGGTTAATCATATAGTACTATATTTAGTAAATATGCAATGAATGCAATCTTTTATCTTTTTACCAGTTTATTATTTTATCTGGGGTAGTGGAATAAAAATAAATTGATGCATCTGTGTTTGTTTCCAAACAATTGAAACAAATTCTTTTGTTTTTATTGCCATTCATATTATTACCATGAAACATTCATTCATTAAACAGAAGGGAACCTGTGCTATGCTTTCATATGTTCCTTTAGCACAGGAACACAAATTTAATTTATTTGATAGACTATTGATTATCAGATAACAAACATGATGTGAAGTCTTAGTCCTGATTCTTCTTCTCGTTATGAGGGGTCGTGAACCCAGCATCAAGGGTACAAAAAAAACACACACAAAGGCAAAACTCATTCACAGCACAGACTTGATTGTTGTTTAATCAGGATGTGGAGCTGCTAAACCGGCGTAATGAGTTTGAGTGTGTGATCCAAGGCTACTGCCGTCAGGCCCCAGATTTTGTACTTAGAGTTGTGAAACACAGGAAGAGTATAGACGTGACGGTCATTGTTGCGGAAATTAGTGTAGCCCTGGTTCTGTGGGTTGCATAAATGAGCTACAGTCAGGGTAAAGATCTCCTCAACCTTTGGGACACAGAAAAAGACAAGTTAAGCACAACAAGCAAACAGATTTTTCCCCAATGTATAAGAATTTAAACCACACAGTAATGTACCTCGGTTGGGTTGGGACGAAATGTTAGAGCCTCCACTGGTCCAAGATTAGCTAGCACCGGAGCGATCATCATTCCTGACTAAAAGACAAACAAAAATAGACGTGTATATGAAAATCTCTATTGAAAATTACAGGAAATGTCTGGTACTGTCTGATAACAATAAGTATCATTTTATACATTCAGTACAAACAAAAACAAATCCATAAATGTTGTGTCTTTCAAAAACAGTAACACCCTGAATTTGTAATAATCATGTAACAAATTTTTTTTTTTTTAAATAAAGTAATGTAACAACAAAAATCTACCACAAAACTAAAGTGCGGCATGTTTAGGGCAAGTATATAAACTGCAAACATAAACAATTAAAAGTAAATACAGATAGTTAATTGCAAAACAAATACAAAATATGGAGTTTTTTTATTGTGTAAAAAATCTCACAATTTCATGTGATACTATATGGCACACCTCTACTCACCATATCATGCAGGGGCTTCAGCACCCCCCACACTACATTTTCTGTCACAGTAATCCCCAGTTCCTCCTTGGCTTCCCGCAGTGCAGTGTCTATAACATTCCTGTCAGAAGGGTCTTGCTTTCCCCCTGCAAAACTGCATAAAGAAAACTACATATTTGGCAGCTGGAGAAATATTTTCATTTTAATGTGAATGCCCTATTTAAACAAGCTAAAATAAGCCAAAATATACACATTTCAAAGCTGCTAACCAGTTACAAAAGCTTTTGTTTGTTGCTTGCTAGAAATCTACTTAATAGAACACGCTATCTTTCAGTCTAAAAACTGCAGCATGTGTGATGATTACCATGAAAAATAGTTTTGACATTTCAGAGACCTTAGGAAAAAACATAAACCTGTTCACAACAGAAGTCATAGTTGTAGTTAAATTCCTTCAGTAAACAGTTGTACAATTTACATTTCTCAAAAACACTTTTATTATTCTTATATCCGTCAGAGATAGGACTAGTTTTTTTATTTCATTCAAAATTAAAAGTCCAGTTAAGCCTGGAGCCCTTCCAACAAATTCTCAAATTGAAAACAATTTCCTATTCACAAAGTAATTAGAAAACATTATACCAGGTATAATAAATATCTATTAAAAAAAAACAAAAAAAGTTTTCAATAGTTAATTGGTTATAGGACCAGATCCAGGCCAGATGGCATCTAGATCCGCATCTGGGCTGTGGACTCCCTAGTAGTGACCTCTGTCTTAATGTTTCACTAACACAGTTGTGTGGGTGTAGTTTTCACAGGTTCTGCCTTATTATTAAAAGTACTGGATCATACTTTTAATAATCAACAGCAGCTGTCATCGAAAGGTACCTGACGTCTCCTTTGTGTCTTCCACGCAGTTTACTCGATCTCAGAGTAAAGAGAAAGGAAGGTTCTCCCCGTACTGTACATAGAGACACCAGCACAGCCGCCCTGTTCTTCTCCTTTTCTTTCTCATACAGTGCAGAGTTGGATTTCAGGCGATTTCTACAGCGGCTCTCATTTTCAGCTGACAGACAGTCTCCAAGAGTGGCCTGGTGCGGAACACTGTGGTGCAAACCACAGGTCTGGGTTGTTATAAGTCCACAATGGCTACATGTTGCTGGGGTTGTAGTCCAGAGACTTCTGCTGAACACATATGGCCTACTGATACTGCCATTGATGTTTATCACAGTGTGGTATACCTGACTGTTAATACTGGTGTGTATGTGCGTTCTCCTCTCATGCACTGAACTTCTGTGCTTGCTTTTTTGCTTTTCAAGTAGAAGGCACTTGTTAGGAACAGAGTCCCTAAACATGAAATGTTCTGATAAAGTGGTTTCAGAAGAGTAGTGCTGGGTGGCATTTCCAGAACAATGTGCTAAGATGTCAGTAGTGACATCGTCTAGCAGCCCTCCCCGGTGAGTCACATTCTGGTAAGGGTCTAAAGGTGTGATGGAGCAGCTTATGTTAACAGGGCAAAGTGATGTGTGAAAAATGTGATTACTGTTCTGTGGCTCTGAAGTATGAGGTTCCTCTTGATCTCCTTTTTCTCTGCTAACATTGTCAACCTGCTGTAAGTGTGAGGTACTGCACAATGTCCTTTTGAAAGTTGACTTTTGTGAGTCTTTGACTGTCTTAAGCAGTGATCGATGAGTCCCAAGGAGGCATGCTGAAGTCAGAATCTGAGGACTTCTAAACATCCTGCAATAAAAAGAAAACAAAATGATACATACTAAGAAAAATAATAATTCCAAACTATTAGAAAGGTATACCATATGCATACGAAAAATATGTTTAGTTTAACATACAGAACGGTAGCTGAATGTACACACAAACAGCTACATAAAGAAGAATATATATATATATATATATATATATATATATATATATATATATATATATATATATATATATATATATATATATATATATATTGTTTATTACCTTGTCGAATTGTGTTCCCTTTAAACAGAGCTCTATACATAGAGCTGGATTTTTACATCTAGGAAATGGTGAATAGGGAACTGTTTGGACACGGAACAGGTCATGTTCTGGAGACCTACTATCGTGCAGTTTCAGATCATCTCAACCCAAGTTATAAATGGCTTGAAAATTGGGAGATGTGGCAAAGGTATAGCTTGAACAACACTCTATAAAACAAGGAGCTACAAATGCCATAGTAAAATATTTTTTGGAAAATAGGTATATTAAAAAGTATAAAGAAGCCTACAGTACAGTAAAATCTTTCTCTCTCACACACACACACACACACAAACACAAAAGTGTTTTTTTTTTCTGTGGCACCACTTAAGCTACCCCATGGTACTAAAAGCATATTCTGGTTAGTGGAACCCCAGAACTGAACTTAAACAACAACTTATCTAGCTAGAACAAAGCATTCCAAGGAAGTGGAGTCTTTTAGTATCTTTTTTTACTACAGGAATTTTGGGGCAACTATAAATATCACTGATTTTAAAAGAAACAGGCCTCGGGATACGGATGGGAGTGTTTTCCAGCCTTTCTTTTTCCAGAAGAGGAACCTAAATTTTGATAACCAGAAAAACATGGATATGTTGACACAACTGATGTATTGATCTATTGCCACAATGTTGTTTGTGTACTTGGTGCCCTCTATATGCGGTCTTAACGCTAAAATGTGGATTAAGTCAATTCTTTAGAAAGATATCTGTCTTTAATATGAGGGCTGTGAAAACCTACCTAAAGAGCCGATGAAAAGAGAACAATCCCAGGACTTCTAATCTCTAATTGTTCTAATCTCTAATTACTCCATGGGTAAATTGTCAGCTTATATTAAGTTATAACTCAACGCTAGTTAGCTATACTTAATAATGAGTTGTAAAAAACCTTTTGAGAAAACGTAAACAGTATTTTTTTTTTGTTTACTTGGGTCTGTGAGAGTCAGCGAGCCATGATAATGTTTTTACAGTTTTATATTCTTTCAGAGAAACATGTAAACTAGCTACTACACAGATACCGTCGTTTTACCTTTCCAACACTTTATAAACACATCACTGTAATGTTAATGTGAACGATATCAGTTACACAATCACTCTTTAGCCCAGTCTGAACAGAAACATTAGCATTAGCATAACAGCACCGCTAACAGCACCTAGCTTAGGTTAGCTAGTGGACCAACCATCGATACAAACCTAACGACCCTTTATAAGTAAACGATAAATTCGTCAATTTACTGATTAAAACCCAGAGCTGAACTTCACACCGAAACACACAGCTCAGCTTAGAGTTTAAACACCTCCAAATTAAAGTACTGTGAACAGTTTCCCTCAGTCACTCACCTTGAACAGGACTGACGTCCAGCGAGCTATTCCGGCTGCTGCCTAGGGTTGCCAGATACATCTGTACCGTGCCCCATCTATGGGGGATTTTAGATATTAGAACCACGAGTAAAAGAATTGGGACTAATTTTGGACGATTTAGTGTCCCAGAAATAATAGATATAAACGATATTATTGACATAAAGAACATGTCTTGATAAAACATAATATATAACATATAATGGAACATAACATGTGTAGTTAAATATTCCTTTACAAAAAAATAAAAAATAAAAACAATTAGGCTATCGTCCTTTACTCTCTGAATTACTGGTGGACAGTCAGCTCACCTAACCTACAAATTAAAGATATTTTAACTATTATGCAAAAAAAGATGTTTTCTCCAAAATGTGAACTTTACCTGAGAAGGAAAAATAATAAATAAATAAATATAAGATAATGTTTTAACTAAAAAAGAGCTAAATGTTGTTGTTGTGTTACAGCTAAAATATTCAGCCCAAAAACACCTCAATCAATTGCCCTAAAAAATATTCCATGAAATAGTTCTATTTTAGACTGAACAGCCCTGATCACTGCATGGTTTCCAGGCCATGCCTTGTGAATCCAATATCCTACAAGTTTACATATTCATCTCCAGCCCAACACATATCAAAAGAGTTCTTTACACTCAGACCACTTTTACTTTTACAAAAGCAGTTACTCTATGGCACCCCTTAAAATACCCTTTTATTATTTAGTGTTTTTAGGCTTTAAAAGTGTATGCATATAACATGGAATACAATACGTTTAAATATTGTAAATAAATAAAGCATGAATAAAAAACAAACAAACAAGCCAGACATATCAGCTAATTCATGTTAATGGTTTTGCTAAGTAAAAACAATGGGCAATATTTTTTTTCACAGAGTAACAATAATAAAATTATTATTAATAATAAGAGATAATAAATAATGACAGAAAATAAGTAATGACTGAAAAGGTCTTATCTGAAACTGCTGGTTAAATCCATGTACTTTAAAAGTAAAAACAATAGCTACTTATTGTGACAGCACCAACTACTAAGCTGTGAAGCTGCCAGAAAGCCTTAAATGTGGGCAAACTGTAGCTAGTGCTAGCTAAGTTGTTTGTTTAAATTAGCCTAGCTTAGCTTCATGGGTGTCAGCTAGCTAGTTAAAGAATAATTCACAAATCTTGTAGTGTTTTTGGAAATGTGTAGATGAACACCATTAGCTATTTAAAAAAAAAAGTTTATTTAAGCTTTAGTAATTCTGAGCACTTGTTTACTGTGACTTCATGGTGGAATTTCCAATGTCTGCCACCATATTGCCTCAGGACTTTCCCTCTAAAAATGTTCCACTTACACCAAAAATAGAAAGAAAGAAAAAAAGCTAACACGCTTAGTCACTCAGAGATTTGAAAGATGGCGTCTGTATCTTTATATCGTCACACAACTATGTGAAGTATATGGATTAGCTAACTTACTAGCTACAATGTTCTGCCCAAAGAGAGCAGAACCTGTCTGTCTGGCTGCTTTGAATTCTTAACAGCCAACATCATTTTAAGTGCAGCTGAAACTGGGGGTTTTGCCACCTCATTGCTGTGAATCAGATGGAAAGTTCTACAGGACCTGTTTTACCAGTCTTTAGCTCCACCTATCCCAGCTTTTAAAAGTAAGTGAGTTTTCAAAACTTATACCGTCTCCAGGGACTCCAGGGAATTTACCTACTCCTACTCCAGCCATGGCCACATCCAGCTGCCATCAAGAGGAGTTTTCCTGCCCTGTATGTTTGGAAATACTGAATGACCCTGCTACGATTCCTTGTGGTCATACTTACTGCATGAAATGCATCCAGAAGCACTGGGATAAATCTGCTGCCAAAGGTATCTACTCCTGTCCACAGTGCAGGCAGGTCTTCAAACCCAGGCCCGTTCTGGGCAGGAATAACATGCTGATGGAAGCTATGAAGAAACTGAGAGTGCAGGAGCAGGAAAGGCCTCCTGCTTGTACTTCTGACGCTCCATCAGGTGCTTCAGGATCTACATCCACAGATCCTTCTCCTCAACCAGCATGTCCCAGGCCTGATGGAGCTGAAGAAGCTTTAGAAGGTGTTCCAGCTCAGGCGGGATTATATCCTCAGCTGCCTTCTACCTCCCTCAATTTGTGTCCAGTACATCAGCAGGTCCTTGAGCTGTACTGCTGCGATGATAAAGAGAGTGTGTGTGATGAGTGTAGCCTCCTGGGACATAAGGGTCATCGAGTGGTCCTTCCAGATGAGGAAAAACAGGAGAAACAGGTTTAATTCTAGACAGTCTGTCTTATTTAGTTAACTCAATTAACTACTTAAATAGAACATGTTTAGAATATTTTATTAAAAGTTGATTGTTGTTTTGTTTAACTTATTTATTTGTGTGTTTGTGTTGTCCTTGGGGAGCAGCAAGAGCTGGGACAGAAGAAGGAAATGATAGAAAAAAATATGCAAACCAGAGTGAAGGTCATTCAGATGCTACCACAGGTTTTTCAAGCTCACAAGGTAAGTCTCTATAACTACAGTGATCAATATGTAAAAACAAATCAACCACTAGCCTAATGCTAGTTTGTAAAAGTGTCGGCTAAATGCTGTAAATGTTTAATTATGGAAGAAAAGTGTCCTTGAGAATTCTGGGCTAGAAACTGGGACAAAATAGTATGTGGATTAGCACTGCAGAGATATGTATTGTTGAGATAATTTAACACAGCCTCATCAGCAGCAGTTTAAAAAGAGGCGGTGGCTGAGTTCACATGTATCAGAGGAGGCATGTGTTAGGTTTCACCCTCCTGGTGTTGGGGCATCAACAGTGATAGGGGGAGTCCTAATGAGTGGATTGGGTAATTAGCTGTGTACATTGGGAGAAAATGTGATAAAAATTAGAAATAAAAATATTTAATTGTTTGATTTTTTTCTTTATTTTTCTTCATTAGTTATTTTATCCACAGCACAGTTCAACAGTTTCTCCTTTCTTTTGCTCTAGAATGTTGTCCAGGGTCTGCAGAGGGACAGCATGGGACTGTTTGCTGATGTACTGAAGACAGTAGAGTTAATGAACTCCCAGGTCATGGAACTCTTTCAAACCTATGAAGCCTCTTCTTTCAATCACATAGAGGCCCACCGCTTTAGGCTGCATCAAGAGATCAGCAAACTAAACAAACAACAAGAGGAACTGAACAGCTTAGCCAACACTCAGGACTCCATTCAATTCCTGAATGTAAGTTGGAACTGTGTAACTGCAAGTTACTTACCATATTTATATTGGTAGCTACATGCTCTTAAGTGTTATAAATACTGCATTTTTCTCACTTTTTGTGTTCTCTGTTGCAGGCATTTCTTGCAATATCTGGTGCTGACCAGCTTGGAAATGCAGAGCTGGAGATTTCCCCTCCAGAAGCAGTGGATGTTTGGATCAGATCAGCTCTTGGTGTTTTCCAAGAGGAGTTGAATGACCTTTGTAAACGTAGCCTTGCCAATGTCTTCAGATGTGGTGAGGCTATTTGCAACTACACAGGACTCAATTGCCATAATTATGCTAAAACACCAGAACATGTTTAGATATTCTACATAGATCGAGATATCTCAAAATATATACATGTACATATTTTTCGTTTTAACATTTTCAAATACCATAGTAAGGATTGTGAATGTCAGACTTGTGAGTAGTAGCACCTTCTGACAGTGCCCCCACCCCTCTTCCTATAGTGAATGATGCAGGAGCAATGGCACCAGCAGTCAGACAGGCAGGCCCTGCTCCAAGTATCTTGCTGGCTGCTTCACAAACACCAGGTGAGCAAACAAAATAAGGGGCTGTTAAATTCTGATTGCTTACTTGTTTGTTCTGCACCTGTTTTCTATGTTCTCAATGGATTTCTCATTGTTATGCGTTGGTCAGCACTCATCTGTCTACACAGCAATTTAAAGGCAAAATTAATAAAAAAACAAATGCATGTCGTGTTACAGCGTATGATAAATACGATTTTAATATAAAAAAAAATATTTAACAAACAGACTTAAAATTAAAATAGTTAAATAATTTTAAAAAAAGAAAATGAATAAAACCAAACAAAAAGAATACAGTTAAGCTGCAAGTTTTTTTATATATTTTATGTTTATTGTTTATGTTTGCATTTTTAAATGCACTAAATATTCTGTACTTTAGTTTTGTTGTATGTATTTTGTTAAATTTACATTACATTACTTACATTACTTATTTTGTAAATGGTTTTGTTGTAGTAGTATTTTTATGAATTTAATAAATACTTTTTAGTGTTTTTGGGCGGCACGGTGGCACAGTGGGTAGCACTTCCGCCTCACAGCAAGACGGCCTGGGTTCGATTCCCGGCTGGGACGACCCGGGTCTTTCTGTGTGGAGTTTGCACGTTCTCCCCGTGTCTGCGTGGGTTTCCTCCGGGTGCTCCGGTTTCCTCCCACAGTCCAAAGACGGCACGTTAGGCTGATTGGAAACAAATTGCCCCCTGGGTGTGAGTGTGTGAGTGAATGTGTCTGTTTGTCTGTCTGTGTCTGTCTGCCCTGCGATGGACTGGCGGCCTGTCCAGGGTGTATCCTGCCTTCCGCCCGATGCTGGCTGGGATAGGCTCCAGCACCCCCCCGCGACCCTTAATGGATAAAGCGGTTGATAATGACTTGACTTGACTTGACTTTTTAGTGTTTTTGTTTGTGTTTATTCTTAGTATTGCTAAGAATATCACCATTGCAACAAACGTTGAAATATTGTGACATTACTTTAGAAAGGTATTGCCCATCCCTAGGGGTGTTTCTAACTGTGTATGCCTTTATTGCGCCTAAAACACCATATCTCATTGTATCTAATTGCCTTTTATTTCATTTCTTTGCTTGTATCTGTATGATTGTGTTGAGGTTTATAGATATTCCACATATGAATATTTTTTTTTGTTATTTAACCAGGCAATGTCATAAATGTGATTTAATAACACCTCCTCCCTTCCTATAGTAAATGATGCAGGAGCAATCGCACCAGCAGCCAGTATTCAGAGAGCAGAAGCAGGCCCAGTACCAAGCACCTTACAAATTGGCTCACAAATAACAGGTGAGCAAACAAAATAAGGGGCTGTTAAATCAAGATTGCTTACTTGTTTGTTCTGCACCTGTTTTCTATGTGGTCTCACTGGATTATTCATTACTGTTCATTTGCTGTGTTACTGTCTACTGTCTGACTGATCTGTATACACAGCAATATTATGGCAAGGGGCTTAATAAATGCATGTCAATCATGTAATTTTAGGCTAATACACTAAGGGGCTAAGTCTAGTCTTGGACTACACAGTATTTTAGAACATTTGCTATGACCATTACTTTGTATTCAATCATAATAATTCATCATCACTTAGACTTATCCTATAGGTACAGGTTGGAGTTCCAGCATTGTAGAGAAGTACGTTTACTGGTTTATTATTAGTTCACAGCCCAGTGCTGCAGGGCTTTAAACTGCTCTGTATAATGAAAGGCACTGGGCATGTTGACATTAGACTCATACATGGCTGTTCAAGGGTGTCCCTTCATACTGGCAATACATTTATTAATGAAAATTAATCTCAAAATTACGTTGTGCATACAGAACTAAATGCTTGTGTCAGTAACGGGTTCACAGTAAAGTAGCTGAACTCACTCATTAAAAAGGAGTGTCTGAACACATTTGTACTAAATTGTGTATGTGAACTCTAAGAGAATGACATAGAAAGAAACTGACCATCATCAGAGCATTTCTTCAAGTTGCATTTGCTTCCTCTTTAGCTCCTCAACAGACACCTGCATCGAGCAACACTGACACTAAAGCTAAAGACACAACACCTCATTCCTCAACACCTCAGCCTCCTCCAGCTGCTGCTGCTGCTGCTGCTGCAAAGCCAGGTAAATATGCAAAATATACAAGTTAGATTTCAATTCAATGGTTTCTAAATTTGATATACTTTAAATGAGTTGGATTTCTCTTGTCTTAGCAGTGAAGGTAGCAGCCGCCTTCAGTGAAGAAAACCCAGCACCTAAAACCAGGGATGAAATGATTAAATGTAAGTGCATATTTTTTAAGACTTGATATTGCTATGATATTATTGATTTTGCCTGAGAATAGGAACCAGGAAGGTCAAGCGGGCCAGTATGTTGGAAAAGTTTTAGTACACTTATAGAAGTTCCCTTTAGATTGTAAGATGTTGTATTTAGGCTATATCCACCCTGACATAGAACAAATAGATAAATAATTGCTGGCTGCTAAAAGAACAGCTCTGACAAGAAAATGGATGCAACAAGAAGGACAAAAATTAGATGACTGGATAAACATAACTAAGGAGATTTATCTAATAGAAAAGATAACATTCTCAGAAAATATGAGAATGGATTCATTTAAAAAACACTGGAAGAAATGGACAAAGTATTTATTAGAAATCAGACCAAATGACTTATACATAGAAGTATAAGAAATATACATATAAGGAACTATTTTGGGATGTAATTTGAGCTAATGATGTAACCCTAATTTGTTTAAGGTAATAGAAAGATTGGATACATTCTTTTATTGTATAAATATATTATTTATATTTATTTTCTTCTTTGACTACTGCGCTGGGTATTCTGGAATGCAAATGTATTCCCTGGATGTATATAGTTTTGTTAAGGATGCTCAATAATTATAGGCAGTGTTAAAAAAGCTTAATAAGAAACTCTATGTTTTTTTTTTCTGTAATGCCTTTATAAACAGAAAAAATAGTGGATTTGCTTATATATAAACATTTTTAAGGGCTGATGTAAAGAGTGACATTTTCTTTCAGACCGCTTTGAGCCCACACTGGATCCCAACAGTGCTTATCGTCATATCCGTTTGTCTGATGGGGATCGCAAGGCCACTCTCCGTGCTGAGAATCAGAACTACCCAGAGCACGCTGATCGCTTCCTCTTCTGGAGGCAGGTGATGTGTCGGGAACCTATGGCAGGCAGCCCTTACTACTGGGAGGTGGAATGGACAGGACAGAAGGTAGCACCAAACTAATTCATTATAAGCCAGTGCCTCATTCACTGATAACTTCATACTGATTATATTAAATTTGTTACAAAAAATGTTTTTTGTAAATTTTTCGCACTATTAGGCACACTTAAAATTGATCTAAATATGGTCAGTGTGTGTTTTAATCCAGTGCGCTTTATGTTTGAATTTTACCAGTCAGGTTGTAAGGAGCAGTAAAGCCACTCCACTGAAGTGCAGAGTTATAGTTTAGTTCTATAGTTCAGATCTCCAGCACTGAGACTCGACACTGAAGCAGTACTAGCATTAGCTGCTAACCGCGCTAAGAGTATTATCAGCCTGTATCCTGCTGCTAACCACGGCTAGCACTGCTGGAGCAGCATTAGCAATAACTGCACTAGTTATTTTGCCGTTATAATGCGAAAAATATGGTGTATATACACAATGACTGAATAATGAGGATTGCTGTTACTGCAGACAGTCTACAGTAGAGTTACCGGAGTGTGATTTGTAATAATGCCAGCATAGCTTTCTCAATAGTCTCTGCTTAGCTCAGTTTAGATCCACTGGAAACACTGGAATATTATTAAATCTTCTGCTAAACACATTTACTAATTTTAATTACTAATACATCTTGCTTGGCTTCCTCCTCAGGTCACCATTGGTGTGGCATATAAAGAAATGCCGCGCTCCCCGTCGGACGACAGCTCCAGACTGGGCCACAATGAGCAGTCCTGGACCCTGTACTGGTCAGGCACTGCCTTCTCTCTGTGGCATGCTGGGAAGGAAACCACACTGGCTGCTCCTAAAAGCCGTAAGATTGGAGTCTATCTAGACCAGCAGGCAGGCTTGCTGGCCTTCTACAGGGTCTCTCACAACCAGGCCCACCTGATCTGCTGTGTAGAAACGGAATTCAGTGCAGCTGTCTACCCCAGCTTCCGCTTCTGGTCTGGGGTGGGATCCACCTTCACTGTTTGCCAGCTAGAATAAAGGTTGCAGGAAACTGAAGACAGGCTATTCTAACACTTCTAATGTCTGTATTTTTCCCATTTTTATTTTAAATATGTAAATTATTTTGTTTGTTTTTTTGTTTATTTTCTCAGACTTTTCAATAAAACATATTAGTAAATGACATGTGAGTGAAAGATCTAAACTGTTTCATGTAGCCACTAGAGGGTGATGTAGGCACACAACTCAGAAGGAGATGTGTGAACAAAAAGTGAGTCTACATTAGTGCACATTTGGCGTGCAGCTCTAAAATTGTAAAAGCAAACTTATGACAACAAACCTCCCTGCTAAAACATCCAGTTCATTACCAATTTTCATGGTAGCTGGTTTCAGATGGTCTAAGCTGGTCTTTGATGGTCAATGAAGTTGGTAGACCAGCTAAACCATTAAGCTAAAAACATATTTAATAAAATTACAAACTGTGCAGGGTCCAGTTTCCCAAAATCCTCTTAGCATTAAGAATATTTTACATGGAAAGAGAGAGTGCTCAGTGTAAAGAGTGCTCCCTCAATCATCTAGGAATCATCTTAGTGCAAAGAACCTTTTGGCCAACCCACCCCAGGTAATTAGAACAGCTGTATTTTTTTATTTGTGCCTATTTTGTTACAGTTAAACTCTACAGTACATCTTGTTACAAAATAACTAGTTTCTGACCTAATGAACTTAGCATCCACACCCTGGCATTGAATATCTATTTCGTATATTAACTACCTAAAGTTTGCAATGTGTTCCACACCATTTGTTTAAAAAAGAAAAGAAAAGAAAGTATAAGCATTTCAACTTCTAATTAATTACTATTAATCAAAATCTATTGTGATAGATGTGTTTTTTTTTAATCAATTGAAAATTCTATTTTAATCACTGTTAATACATTCCATTAAAATGGAAATGGAAATGTCTCTTTGTTACTCAATACCCAAAGAGTTTAGCTGTAAGGAATAGTAAACATTTCCCTGGGTCTATATAATATTTTATTCTTCATAAACATTCTAAACAGTTTTTAGTCAAATTAATATTAAATGATTTAATATTTAGTATAACATTTAGATAATTTAATATTTAGATCATAGTATGCAGGTTTAATATAAACAATAGTGCAAATGCGTCAAATTAGTTATTTTCTATTTACATTACAAGCAGAAAATATTTTATTCTACAAAAATGATTAAAAATGTTTGCCCTTCTTCAGTGGGTGAACACAACAAAGCAGGGAATTATTATCTTTTTAAATAATCTTTAAGAAAAGAAAAAAAATAAAATCCTATCACGGTAACATAAACAGAACAAACAACAAAACCTCTTCCCTCATGACTTTTCTGCTTGGTTTACAGGAACTAAAATGCATCAGATATCCTGTTCATTGGTGTCTCATTTCATTTTTCCTTCCTTTATGTACGCACACTTGGGCTCTGGCCTACATTTCCACAGTGTTCTTCCTCTCTGGCCTCTAGTCTTATCACAGTTGAAAATCATCAAGACGGCCTAAATTGCAAATGACACCTGAATTGATATTTTGTATATATGGAGAAGTGGGTTTTCATTGTAAATTCTAAGAATGAAATCTGTCTAATCGAATACTAACTAAATAATCAACTATTAAATCTACATATGATAAATTATATTGCCTGAAGCACATCTGAAGAAAAAACAGTCCATAGTAAAAGAGTAAAGAGCAGTGTTATATGTAGGGCTTAAATCTTGCCCTTATAACCTGTTCATGTACATTTCAATATAACAGATGATAAAACAATGTATTTGTAAAACAACATATTGAATGTTCCACAAAGGCCTTAAAACCTAGTTCAGATTTACCAGGGAGGATTGGTAAAAAAAAAAAAAACATTGCAAAGCCAGTATTGAACTGGTTATTGTTGTTGCTACAGAACATTATATTCTAATCCTAATGCATTTCTGTGGATATTATACAAGTTTTCAGCTTGTGTCAGCAATCAGTGCACCTGAATTTACTTATTTAGGTTAACCCATTACAATTGTTTAATGGAAAAGAGGTAGACATTTATTGTGTTAGCAGTTTGTCAAATTCAGGAATCAGAAAACACCTAATCCTAGAATACTCCGGTGTTGCACTACTTTTCCCAAGAAAAATGACATGGTTAGATGACAAGTTCCTAACACACAGAAATTTTCATTTAAAGGGCAATCCATTGAAAGGTTCTTCAAGGGAACAAACACAGCACTGTTATGAAGACTGGTTATAGAGCTACTATATTAAAGAGTGTCACATTCATCTTCAAGTGGTCCTCAACCAGCGTCAAAGTGTATTCTGATGCTTTGTTCTTAGCACTGAAGCCACTAAACGGGTCCCGGTTGAATGCTGATCTGAGCGTTTCTGGGTGTATCTGTTAGTAGGATTGCTCCATGGGAGTAACACAATGTGTTTCAGATTCTAGACAATACATGTCCTATTTATCGCTTATCATCACTGGGACAAAGCCACAAAGCTTCTGCCTATTCTCTTACCTAGAGAGAAACAGGAGGTGGAGTTGGCCAAGCCTTTATAGCCAAGTCTTCTCAAGCTGGGTCCATTCACTTCAATATCAGCAGTCAGAGGATATCTGCACAGAAGAATGAGAGGTAAGATGGAGCAACCACTGTTAAATGTTGAGAAAAACAGGCTAATTTTGTGTGTAAGATGGTGAGACGCATGATCTAACATCAGATGTATCATCTGTGCTAGTTTTCAGTACATTTATCACCATCTTTATTTACTGTATATTTTTTGTGACAATTAGTTTTTGCTTGATTCTCATTGTGTTCTCTTTCCTAACCCAGGCATTGTGTTTCTGTGTCTGCTGGGATGCTCCCTTGCACAAAACGTATCATATTCTTGGAATGGCCCAGGACCCACCCCCAAGCCTGACCCCAACACTGACAATGGTGAACTGAAAGATGATAAAATTATTAAATAAGGGAAAACTTTATTTTAAAGCTTTATTTAAGATTCACTATGTGGACAAAAGTATTGGGACACATATACAGTACACCTGCAGGAGCTTTTATGATAACCCATTCTTAATTCATAGGCATTAGTTTGTAGTTGCTCCCCCTGTACCCTTTATAACAGCTTTAACAATGGGTTTGAAACTCAGCAGTAGATTGTTGGTTTTTGTGCACTATTCATTCTGCTTAGCACTTAAAGATCCTGCTTTGTAACTATGCGCTGTTGTATGGTTGCCGTGGTTTCTAAATGTATCCACTTTTCAATAACACAACTCACAGTTTATCATGAGTGCTCACATTTCATCAAATGACTGTTGTAATGGTGGTACCCAGTGAGATCTTTAGAACCAACCATTCTTTAACAAGTGTTTGTGAAGGCAAACTACATGGCTACTTTTTATACCTGTGGCAATGGGCCTAAAACAAAAAACGGAAATACTTCATACTGCGTATCTTATAATGTACAGACTTAGCTTTTTAGTATTTAATACCATGAAAGATTTTCTATTTAAGGCTGACGGTATGACTTTTTATTCGCAGCTTGTTTGACCGACTCAGCGACCTGCGGCTGCTGTCTGATGCAGAAACAGATGTGGAAGTTGGAGACGTTTTTCAACATGAGTCTAAATGAGCTGCAGAAGGGTCTGGAGAGAGCTCAGGGTGCCCTGAACACCATTCGCAGTAAGCAAACTTTCTTTCTGAAGTTTCATAATCTCTGTGATTGGCATCTCTCTGAAAAGCCAGTTACTGTATTACTGTTAAGCCTTAAATCCTGTAATGACTAATGACAGAGAACAAGGTTAGCAAATAACATGTCAATAAAAAGTCTATGATTTGTTAGCCTTGTTAGGGCTGCTGGTTGATGGTGTCAACGCTCTTCAGTTTCTCAACACTCCCTCTCTTTGTGCTCAGCTAGCCGCAGTGCCTTCTCGGTGGCTCTGACTGACACTCGTCGGTGTGTGGGTCCAAACCGTGATGACGTGGTGGTGAAATACCAGAGTGTCTTCATTAACTTGGGTGATGGCTACAACGCCGCCACAGGGGTCTTCACTGTCCCTCGCTCCGGGGTCTACGCCCTGGCCCTGACTGTCTACAGCGATGCAGGGGCCGCCGGGGCCCTCCTGGCTGCCTGCGGTCGCATACGGAGGAACGGACGTCAGATTGCGTCACTCAGCGAGATGAACACGCAGGATCAGGAGGACAGTGCCACCGTGGTCCTGGCATTGCAGCTGCAGGCCGGCGACAAGGTGGACGTTATTCTGCCTGCCCCCTGCTACCTGTGTGATGACAACAGCCACTACAACACCTTCAGTGGCTTCCTGCTCTACGCTACAGATTAAAACTTAGCTCTCATGCAGATAGAAGGTTGAGGTCTGTTTTGTGAACATGTGTCTGCTCTTTCCTCCACCACACTGTGTTTAGTTATTTGTGTGTTGTCAAATAGGTCCTCGTGACCGTTCAGAATCAGGGCAACGTATTTGTGCTCTTCTCCTCCAGTGATAGCCCCGTGTACAGTAAGACTTGTGTGGATGTCTAACAGATTTGTTTGTCATTAGCTGTCATGATTGCCCTTATATTAATGTATGATTATGGACATGTTAAACACGACAAGAAAACCTAAATAAACAACAGAACCATATGAATTTTGTATGGAATAATTGTGTTGTGGATGATATGATGATATATAATGGTTTGAAATACATAACTGGCTAAAAGACAAAGAGAACACAAAGTGACAACTCTAAAACAAAGAAAATAAAAATAATAGTTTAGTAATGGGACTAATAAATATTAATTAACAATAAATAAAAAGTAAAATACTAATAAAAAAAACAATGATGTGAAAACAAAATAATGCTGATCTTTATTTTAAGGGATACAGTGCACAGTACAAAAGATGCAACCGCAAACCATAAAAAATGTGACTTAAAAAACTCTTTCTATTTCTAACAATTACTACGGTATGAACCCAAGAAACTTCATGTTTTAAATATTTTATGTCCTGTCAACTTTATTTCATTTCTCAATAAAGAACTATTTCTGCATTTTAAGTTTGCAACACACGCCAAAGGAAGTTGGGACAGGGCAATTTAGGGCCAATAATTATATGAAAATAAAGAAATAAATAAAATACATAAATAATGATGTGATTTCAAAAAGGTGATTGTATTAAAAACGTGGTACAAATGCAGTACCCACAAATTTTTAAAATGTTAAATAAAAAAGGTTCCACAAAACCTCTCCCTCTACAGTACATAAGATCATTAAACCAAGTAAATAAATACGGTTAGAAAGGTCAGTGTGTAAACAAAAAACATAATTTTAAAAACCTAATAAAAGCATGTGGGTATAGGATTACATTGGTAAATTTTTGCTAAGCACTAAAATGTGGAGTTACTACATTCACAAAACAGAAGCATTATATTAACCATGTCCAGAAATTACCAACAAGTTACATAAAGGGCTTGGAGGTATCTCTTTTTTTTTTTTTTAGAAGAAGAAATGAACAATATGTGCTGCTCTGGACAGTTATCAGCATCAAGTCTAAATCCAGAGTCCGTCATGGTATGGAGCACATGCTGCACATATTTCCCAGTTATGGCTGAGGTAGAAGACAGTACTCATGAAGAGCATTAACAAAAAAAAAGATTATTTTATTATTTTTTGTATTATTTTTGGAGTAGTTTTCAGCAATTGTGAATTACAAGCAATAGGGTTATTCTTTTTTATTTTTAATTTGTATACCATTTTCTCTCCCAATTACCCACTCATTAGGACTCCCCCTATCACTAGTGATGCCCCATAGGGTTATTGTGTGGCTCATTTTTGGTTATATCATGAGCTCAAATGTATCTTGATTATGAGGTATATCAATACTAGAGTTAATTACTGAGCAATTTCTAAGATCATCTGCTAAATTACATAATTGTAAATGTAAATAGGTTATAGGTGTGGTTCTGACCTGTCCTCAATACAGAAAATAAACAAAAAAGGTAACAATGACAGCCCCATACTGATGCAAACATAAGAGGTGTTTGCATGAAGAATGAGACACAATAACACCTGAAAAACTTAAAATCACTTAAAATTCCTGGTATTGCAATGTGTATACACTGATAAATGCAGGACTGAAATGCCATATCTACCTCTTTACAACACAACTGATGCTCTCAAAGAAATTCAAGCTCATAAAAAGTTCAGCACAGCTGTTAACTGAAAGCCATTCCAGGTGATTACAACATAAAGCTGACTGTCATCTAAGAGGTGTTACTTTGAATAATCTAAAATAGAAAACATATTCTAGTTTGTTTAACACTTTTTTGTTTATTAAATAATTGTATATGTTTTTGTTCATAGTGTGGATGGCTTCAGTATTAATTTACCATGCAGAAAAATAGTAAATAATAAAAAAAATCCCTAGATTTTCATATTCTTCATTGTTGCTATAGTGTAGTGAGAAGCATTGCTGTAATCCAACTGTTACACTACAGTTCAAACCCCTGCCTGGGTAAGAATGCCACACTAAAGCATACCAATAAGAGTCCTTGGAAAATGATTCTACACGTATAAAATTATTTAAATCTGTACATCTTTTTGAATAAGAGCCTCTGAAAATTGGCCCTCAGTTTTAGAAAGCTCTGGGTAGCTGTTTGTGCTATTTATCTTAAATTATGCTTCAGTTCAACATCCCTTTAAAAGGAAGTCACCGGACCTTTCAACACAAGAATCACTTGCTCTCCGTGGACTCATTCTGTATACACAGCTACAGCAGATCCCCAGGTCAGGCCCACACCCTCGTCAGAGATCAGACTATGAAACCAAATCCAGAAGAGGCTCCACTCACTGATCCACAGATAGATCTAATCTGTGTGTCAGCAATAAAAGCTAAACCCCAGGAAACGCTCAAATAACCACTCAACAATAGCAGGCATCAAAACACACCCAGCATTTACGCTGGTTTAGAAACAGAATACTGGTATCCTGATAAAAACATATTATATTTGATGAAAACAACAACAGGACAATCACGCTAAATGTGTTCTGCTGTGTCTCGCAGGCCTCCACGGGGCAGATGAGAGACACTGGAAGGGGCGGGAAGATTCATCCGTCCTATTTTCCCCTCTCACTCTATGGTTCTCACCAGCTTAAACAAAGGCTGGACAAATCTGCCATTAAAGGCCCTGAAAGCATAAGACAGGGTTCATTTCCAGTCAGATAAAACCTCAAAGACGGTCCTGCAGTAGTGTCCTCAGTTCATCTGCTCCAACTGCTCTCCAAACCACAGTGAGTATAAGAATAAAACCAATAAAACTATTAAGATACATTTGAATGTTTACATATCTACATAGGATGAACATCGGAATGAATATGTAGAATTTAATGACTGTGGGATACAAAATGATGGATGTAGCTTTTCAATATTTGTCTCACATAAATAAACACATATTTAAATGCATGTAAAGAAATATATTTTGATTATTTAGTTATTTTTTTATTAAATAGAGTTAACAGTACATTTCATAGCTGCTGCTTTACTTTAGTTAGTGTGATATTTATTGATTATTTGTTTTTATATCTGGCAGGGTAAAAGGGGCAGTGTGCAATAGTGCAATTATTCATTTACATTTATACTTACACTATACTACACTATTTAACCTAGAACAATACACTACTTTTTAAGTAAGTATGTAACTGTTAAAGCAGCATGATTTCTTCAGAAATCATGACTAATGACTGACATATTTGTTTTTCTGTTTATGTACAAAAAAAAACAATTATTAAAATGAATAATAAAAAATATATATCATTAAAACACATAAAAAACATATAATATAATAGTGTATGGTCTTTATATATAGAGAGAGAGATTCGTCTGTCCATAACTCAGAGATGAAGACAGCTGCAGTAGCTGTACTGGGCCTGCTGGGAGCACTATGTCTATGCTCAAGGACAGAGGCAACTACTGCCTGGGATGTTTTACGCAATTCTGCAGGTAAGACGTTACGCTTATGGATATACATAACAACATGGTTTATACATAACCATAACAGACAGGCTTTATATACATATTAAGTGATGTTCAGTAAATAAATTAACAGTAATTAAAAAGTGGAACCCATGAACGCAAGTTAACAGTGTTAACAAACTAAAAATATAAGGGCTATGTTTAAAATGCAGGTAAATCTGATTTGTTACTTTAATCAGATCTGTTTTTTGCAAGTAATCAGATTGGGTTTGGCTGTACAGTCATTAACAGTAATTAAAAAGTGGAACCCATGACTGCAAGTTAACAGTGTTAACAAACTAAAAATATAAGGGCTATGTTTAAAATGCAAGTAAATCTGATTTGTTACTTTAAACAGATCTGTTTTTTGCAAGTAATCAGATTGGGTTTGGGTGTACAGTCATCTCAAACCTATCTGCATGGCTTACTGGGGTAATGAACAAGGCAACTAAAAATGTGCTGCTTTTTTCGGATGCCTGCACATGTATCCCTGTCACTCTTGATTTAATTTGCTGGTTGTTTGCTGCTTTGAAAATGAAGCAAAAGACAAATCTGATATTAGTATCCATCTGTACCTGTATAATTATAATTACATTTCAATCCACCTCTAAATGTGGATTTGATTTAATTACCAAAAACATATGTAATGTGTTTTTTGCTGCCCAGACTATAAAAAAAAGACTAACACAATATAGCTACATCAAAAAACGCGTTTGGACTGGCATTCAAAACTTAGCCTTGTACATAAAGTGTCTCTTTTTCTTCATTATTGTGACAATTCATCTATTGTCAGCTGTGCAGGTCTTCATTTGCCTACCAGTCCGAAAGATTACAGAGAGATAACTGTAACTAATTACTAAGCTTAACAATGTACGTGTTCCTCTTAATAATAATCCAACTATTGATTTTAGTAATCTTAATGTTTGGCCATTTTTTTTTACTGTTTTATTTTTCTTTCTTAGTTTTTAATTGCCTTCTTGACTTTTAGTGAAAAAACTCCTGGTTTGTCTTGTTAAACAAAAACAAACATAATCCAAATGTTTCGTATACCTGCACTAAGTATAAGTAAAACTAAATAAATATATTCTAAGAAATGTAAAATTATGCAGAGTACAGAAGCAAAAATATGGTTTATTCTAAATATTATGGAAGGCACTGCAGAACTACCAACATATTTGAATATATTATAGAACTGTTATAATCTGTTTTCTTAGTTATTTTACCATAGTTGTTCTAATACAACTAAAATATGAATAATCATTTTTTAAAGGTGACAAATGACTGTATATATTACTAATGATGGAAAGGAGTGAAACCCTAAATTTACACTATTTTACTGAGCTAAACTAGGTCCACACAGATAAGATCAAATATATCAGAATTTACTATGTATAAGTATGAGAATTGGCAGAGAGAACTGAGATACAATGCAGATAACATACCCCCATATGGGGCCTCCATGGGCACTGCAAGGAGGACCCAGAACATTTTGCCCCTTCCACTCATATGAGCCCCACATGAGCATTGAAAAGAAAACTGAAAAGAAAACCAGAGTCTATCCCTACCTTTATCTTTAACGTTTACGCTTTACTCTGCTTGTTCTCTTTCAGCAAACTTTACAGGGATTCTGCCCTGCGGTGGCTGGAACTGTGACTGTGAGTTCAGGAATCCGAAAGGCTGCTGCTGTGTGGCTTCACAGTTGTCCCAGCTGGAGGAGGCCACCTTTATGCGCATGGTGGGCTTATGGACAAACCTGACCGGTCTCACCGGACAAATTGATGAAATCATAGGTAACTTGTTCGCCACCTTAGTAATCTGCACACTCGCTTCTAAATATGCAGACTCTTGAGGATTACTCAAGAAACTGGACAACTGGATAAATAGATAAATAGATAGCTTTACAGTATAGCCACATACCGTATATAGTGCTTTAAACCTCTCTAACTGCTAAATCTAGTCACCTGCTGCTGCATACAAGACATTCTCCTCTTGGTTTGGGGTTCTGCTATAGCCCTGAAAGGGAAGATAAAATAAATTAGAAGACTCAAACATGATATTTTCTCCATGTGTGTAAGAACGAAATTACTAAAACAGGTTTTAATACATGTATCACACAGAAACAGCCATAAAAACAAACTAATAGGTCCTTATATTGCTCAGGTTTACACTTTTGTGATATAAATTGTACTTAATACAGTACAGTACAATACAGTATAAGTTGTGAGAAAAACTGGCAAGATCTCACCTTACTATTTAGTAGAATTAATTACTTTTCTAATTATGTACAAGAAACATTAATGAATTACTTTTGCAGTAGAAATACTTTTGTGCACTTGTGCTGTACTAAATGACTTTTAACTCTTTATACTGAATAACTAACTTTTTTGAAACTACCATTTTTATACTCACCTTTATATTTTACTTATGTCCTTTTCTCTACCAGATGGACGTAACATAGCATTTACTGCTACACTGACACCAACGCCTGGCTGTTTTGGGCCTTTCACAAGAAACGTGTCCATTCCATACCAGAACATTACGCTCAACCAAGGCTATGGGTATAATGGTGCATTAGGTGAGAAGAAGGCTCTCTTAAAACACACTCTTTCATACAGTTTATTGTACTATATAATAAAATTGCCACAATTGTTTGTGTTAATGCCTTCTCTGATGTGTTCCCAGTACACTAGTGAAATTGTAGTTAAAACAATGATGGGTAGATCAAGGAAACACTTTATTATTACCTATAGAGGCAGGCATTCTTAAAGAAGCTAAATGATAACTTTAGAGTGCCTCACATAGATGCTAATATATTGCACTGTAGATAGTCATGCACACACATTTTTATTAATATATTACTTTAAACATTTTAGAAAATTTTAATTATATGATGAATATCACTAGGTATTTAACTGGTAATCAATGTGGACAATTGAATTTTCTTGTGGAATGGGGAATGAATGTGGAACCCATGTTCTAGAACAATGGTAACTGTTCTATAGCATCCACTCATCTTCATCCCAAAAGTATTGGATAACTTTCAAAAGGGTTAAAAAAAGATTTTGCTCTATAAAATAAATACATTCATGAATAAGTGTTTCTAATCTTCAACTAACTCACCTATTATAAAACAATGATATTTACATTAATTTAGTTATTTATTAATAACTATGTTATTTATGAGATTTTATTCAATATTTTATCATAAATAAACTTAATCTACCTTTTAAACTCCACCACTAGTATTTCGCTCTGTAAAGACTAAATTATGTTAGGAACTTGGGGCCAAACTTTGTCAAATTATTAATTGGTGTTAAAAAAAGTTGCACAAAAGCATCCAGATTGTGTTCATAAACAATATAACTGTTCCACATTACACTCATTCCTTCAAAGTAAGACTAACCTGATATTTTTTTCCTGCTCTTGCACAGGTGCTTTCACAGCTCCTCGCCCCGGTGTTTACTCCTTCAGCTACACTGTGTACTCCAACATGGGGCCGGCACGTGAGCGCATCTACTATAAGACTCAGCTGGTGAAGGATGGCCAGGTGATCGCCTCCTCCTGGGAGGACAACCGTGAAGACTCTGAGGACAGCTCCACACAGTCTGTGCTGCTGCCGCTCAGACAAGGCAACCAGGTGTACATGGAGTTGGTGTCAGGCAGGTATCTGTGTGCGGACACTCAGAACTACAACACCTTCAGCGGATACCTGGTCTACCCCCTCCTTGAAATGTGAGACAGATCATCAGAAGAAAACACTTTTTTTATTCACAGCCCGTGAAAAATAGAGTTAAAGAATTGGCCTACAACTGGCCCAATATTGTTAATAGATTACTTGAACCAACATGGTGCAGGACGACACATTAAGTACATTCAGTTATGTGGACAAGTTGATATGATATGGTAACTTGTTCATTTTCATACTCAACAACTGAATGTATATTAAAACAATATTTTTCAATCTTTTCAATACACAGAATTAACAAAAATATCAAAGTACTAGTGTCTAATCTGTAATCTGTCTCATGTTTCCTGATGGATTTTATTCATAAATCTAGGAAAGACTAAATTCCATGTATTGTAAAAACATCTTCTAATGTTGATATTAAAGATTGCCATTGCACCAAGTTTTAATTATGAGTGTCATTTAACGTAATATTAAAGCTCTATATCTGTTTTATTCAGCCTTATAACATCTACACTAGATAATAAAAGACAAATAAAAGTTTAAATAAATAAAAAAAACTGTGATTTTTATCATTTTAAGTTGCCAATTAAGAGGTTTCACAATTTCAAACATTTTCAAACAAAGAAAAGGAAAATGTACTTATTCTCCATTTTCATTCAAATTTAGGCTTTCAAATCTAAAAATCTTTGTGTCCCATGACTTTTACCATTTCCCACGCTAAAGAATGCTGCACTGAACTGTAGGATGTTGAATGTGGATTATATTTCTGTCACAAGTTGCTCGTCTGTTTGAATAGACAATTGTACCAGGATTCTGGTAGTCATGATCATCAGCACCCACTGTACTGTCAACTGTGAGAGGTAATGCCTCCTATGATGTATTCCACAGTAGAGGTGACACTGGATTGAGGAATGTTAAATACCCACACAACTTTAGAAACGGAAATGTCCCATCCACCTGATATCCACTTATATCAGGCTTTGCCCACACTCCCTCAAAAAGGAATGAGTATGCTGCCAAAGGTTCATTACATTACAATGTAAACAGGTGTGACCATTCTCAAGCTGTTCCCTAAAGAAAAACTTATGAATCGTTCACATACTGCTATCCCATGACTTTCGGCATTTGTGTTACACAAATGTTGAACTGATTTGAATGCATAAAAGCATAGGGCTTTTTTTTTAGTAGTGGTCTGAGATTTTGGACCCCACTGTGTGTGGAAGTGTAGCAGCCTTGTTGATGTTGGAGGTTATGAAAAATATGTAATATAACAGACAATAGAGAGGTGTAAAAAAATAATAAAGTTTATTGTCAGTAATCAGATTGTTCTCAAAATTCCATCAGTTTTAACAGCCGGCAAGAAACCTGCATCGATAAGCCTAGTGTCCATTCTTCTGGTCTTTTGCAAGCAACAGGTCCATGTATGCGCCCTCAATCAGGTCCTCGTTCTTTACTCCCAAATCCTGCATCAGCTGGTTGGCTATGGCAACTCCTTCCTCAGTGCTCTGGTTTTCTTTCATTACTACCTGCATGAAGTAAAGGAGCAGGGCATATAGATGTTGGATTCAGCTAGTAGCAAAGTATTTTAGTTTCATGCTTAAATAAAGCTTAATCAAAACTAAATTTTACTCAGTTACATTAACGTGATATTTTAAGATAAACACCTAAAGCTCAGGGAGGCACACCTTCAGTCCTGGTGGGCTCCAGCAAAGTCTAGAAGCTGGTCTCCTCAAAAACATCTGATTAAATCTGACAATTACCTGAATAGTGAAACTATTAAAGTTTGCAGGAGACCAGACCTCCAGGACTGAATTTGTTCACCACCTAAACTTGCTCAAATTTAGTAATGAAGTGAAAGTTTTGAAAGTAATGAAAGTGAATTAGTAATGAAAGTGAAAGATAAAATTGAACAAACTCTATATTTTAGCTAATTTAGATTCAAATTTAGTTATCAGACAGGTCATCTTAAAGGAGAAAACTGGTGTGAAATGGATTTGGGTTGTAGTGAAACATGAGAACGAGTACAAACTTTTGTCGAATAACCCACTTCCATTCGCCCCAGCATTCCAAAATACAGCTCTTTTAGCTGATGCTCCTAACAATGTGATGCCTCGTTTAAAATGACTTTGAGATTATTAATGCTGTAAAAATAGTAATGTTTCACTACCTTGTAAGTGTGTTAGCTAAAAGTGCTGTATTACAGAATTTTGGGGGTGAGCACAGGTGGCCTCTTTGACAAAAGTTCGTACTTATGTTTTACTAAACTCCAAGACCATTACACACATTTCTCCTTTAAAGAGCTAAAGGTGGACAACAAAAAAAATCTTAAGCTTCTCACTTAATAATGAAACACACAATAAACTGGTGTAATGGTTTAGGGCACACTGGGTTCAATCCCAGTTGGTGCAAGCATAACTGGTATTCCAAAATAAAATCTTATGGACAAATTTAGAAATGAAGCCTCCCATCCATCTGATATCCACCATCAGGCCTCACTCAGACTCTGGTAATTCATGTTGCCTTGCCCTGAGCACACTGGGCAGCGTAAAATCTCCCTTATACACGAACACCTCACAACTTATACAGGTCTGGAAATTCCCAAGCTGTCTCCTAAGGTAATACTTCATAATAAAAAGTTTATATACTGGTATCTTATGCCCTTTGACATGTCACTGTACTGTATATGCAAATGGAATTTTTACAGATAAGAGTTCTAACCCCCAATTCCACATTGCTGTAAAACTGCAGACACTATTCAGATATACCTCAAGCTCCATTAAGTTTCCCAGGCCTTCCACAGTGTCCACATGCACCCTCGTCTGTCCCACCATATAGAGCCGTCTCTCCTTCTTTACCTCACCAACTTGTCCCAGAGCATCTGTCAGGACCTTCTGCACAGAGAGCAAAAGCACAGGACATAGCATCAAAGTCCAGGGATAAAAAATACATTAAATTGTTTTTTTTGCTATGGTATACATTACAATAAAAATACAAGTTTACCAAATAAGAATGGTCCAGCATGTCTTATTATTAATAATGCACTCTGTGTTTCCAGGATTTATGTGAACTACATAATATTAATATATAATATTGGGCAGAATTAATCTCTCCAAGTTATTGTCTCATTATCATTAAAAAACTAACCAAGTCTTTAAGAACTCAGCTAAGCCCAAGTTACAATATCTATTCTAAAAGCCATTCGGTACAATGTAGACTATACATTGTACCCAATGTTTACTGTCTATCTAACCTGTTTTGCATAATGAAGGCCTGATTATTTGATAAGGTTCTGCTATAGGTTGCTGCTATAATACTTCGTACTAGACTAGTTGGATTGTATCACAGTCAAATTAGAGAAAAATTGGTCTTTGTTCACTTACTCTCAGTCCGTCAGGATCATCTGTGGCAGTGATGGAGTAGTTGGAAAGTTTGGGTCCATCCATGTCTGGTCTTTCATAGAATATCAGCTGTCCACTTCCATTCTAACAGAGGGAGGAATTGCATATACTTCTATTAGATTAAACAGATCTACTGAGTGTATAGTAAATGAGACTTGTTTTGCGCAAATGTTTAGACTCACTTTAAAATCCCTCAGTTTGAGACGGCCCTTGCTCACAGTGAAGAAAGTGTCCTGTTGCTTGATGATGGTTCCCTCTGACCCACTTATCTCCTTTGCACGCTGAGTCAGAGTATCATGATCATACACCTGGGCTTTTATCTCTACGTTGGATGGCATTTCTGCGAAACAGAGTCATTTTATTATTTTATATTCTCCTAAACACTAAGGTGCCTGTAGGACATCTTTGGAGTGACGCCATAGCAGAACCATTTTTCAAAAAATCTAACATTTTAATAATGGGGTATGTACAGTATGTACATAATGTTGTGTAAAATGTACTAATTACTCCCTCGTCCACATAAGACAATGCAAACACAATAAGAATAAAGTCATTTGTTTTCTTAAAGTGATAAAAAGTGAACAATAGATTTACATGCTGTTGCATTAAGAACAAATCCTTCTATCTTTAAAAGCATAATTCTGGTACAAGTAAAAACAAATCTACTAACTTGTAATGAAAACCAAAAGAACAAAATATCTAACCTAAACAGATCCCAATGTATGTTTTTCTTCAAATTATGTTAAAAGGAACATAAAAATAGATATACAATGTTTTTACAATAGTAGCAATGTAGGCTGTGTCCTTTTCAGCCTACAGTATTTTGGCTCCACCTGTTCACACTGAAGGTATAAGGAGTGTTTTGGCTTGGACTGCTTATTAATCAATCAATCAATACTGGATTATATTATACAATTATAGGCCCTTTTTGCTCTCTTCGTCTCTCTCTCTCTCTCACACTGATTTTACTTATATAGAAAGCAAAAACACTATTTCATAATGTTACTTTTTTATAATAATATACTAAAACACAGAACTATATGATACTATATTCATACCCAGTTCAAACACATATCAGCTACAACTAGATAACGCCTACTCACTCTCATCCTACACGCTGCTTATGCCCCTCCCACTCGTACAGCTAACTCCGCCCACTCGTTGAAATCCTCCTACATGCTGCATGTAAGCCCCTCCCACTCGGTGGTACCCTCCGACTTGCTGCGTAAGCTGCAGAGCAGAGTTGCCAAGTTGGCGCTTTTTCCGCCAAACTGGGCTTGTTTGAAAATCCTATCGCGGGTGAAAATTCAGGG
The DNA here is from genome assembly GCF_023375975.1 of Astyanax mexicanus. Lineage (NCBI taxonomy): Eukaryota > Metazoa > Chordata > Actinopteri > Characiformes > Acestrorhamphidae > Astyanax > Astyanax mexicanus. The sequence continues at coordinate 20,658,985 of NC_064425.1, forward strand.
GTCACTTGTCAACACACTCACTTTATGACACTCCCACTAATCCAACCTGTAGAGACTCAGGCCTTCAAAATAGGGCAGCCAATCAGAAAAGAGAGCACCTAAAAATGTAGGAGCCTTTACTGTAACCTGCTTAGAAAACTGCACTTTAATTTACCTTAAAATATGTATTGAAGTGGCTGTGTAACGATTATTTAACACTATTAAACAGATAAACCCACAGAATCTTTAGAGAGAAATAATAATATTAAAAAAAAACAATAATATTTAAAGTAAAAACAAGCATTCTGTCTTTGTTGACGACTCATTACAGCATCAGTACACCGTTATCATAGACACTGAATATCACCCAAATACAACCGAAGGAAATGAGAATAAGCGCTGCATCATTCAGAGTTACTGTAATCCGCTCTGTATTAATGTTAGCTGGTTCGCTCTGTTTTATGTTACCTGCTCCGCTAACCCGGGATAAAACAGACCCTGAATCTGTTCATCTACAGACTCTAATGTGCTGCAGGGAAGGAGCAGGTGAGCAGACATGAGTTACCTGCAGCAGATTCACACAACCACGCTAACCGGTCTCAGCTCCCAGCACCTGCAGACACAGCTCACAACACGAGGGGATTGGCGCGCTTCTGGACTTGGCGTCTTCCCCTTCAAAATAAAAGCCCCAAACTAGTCTCACAGATCAGAACAAGTCTATGCATGTCTCTCCGCATCATGAACAGAACAATAGAAAGTCTGCTAAGTTACATAGAGTGCAATATTTTACTTGCCCTTCAATGTAATATATTTTTCCCCTGTAAAGTTGTAATTTTGGAAGATTTGTATCCCAAGTATTTGGAGTACAAATTGTGGCACAGTGGCTTAGTGCTTTTTGCCTGACTGGCCTGGGCTCTGTGGTTCAAGTCCCTATCTGGGAGTGAGAGTAACAGCACTTTAAATTGCCCAAAAAGGTGTATTGTGTGCAGAGGTTCTACCTATCCCGCAAGGATATGGAGTTTCTAGCATGTAAATAAGGGCTCCCTAATAATAAACTCCCACAAATTATAAACTAGGTTTTGGAGATTTAGCAATCAAAATGTGCATGATTGGCTGCTGCTTTTCACTGGTGTGCATGTAAATGAGTGCTGTGTTTAAATGGTTGTGTGTAAAACATTATTAAGTGCCCTTGGGTGTATATAAAGGCACTAGATTTAGGTAAATGCTATATAAATGTCAAATTGCATTGTTTTCACCAAAATTTAAAAAATATAATTAGTCCACAGGACCTATTTCCAGAATTCATTAGTTCATCTATATGTTTCTTTGAAAGGTTAAAGTTAGTGGTAAGACAACAGAAGGTTTTAGCAAATGTCCCAATAATTTATCTAATAAAGGGTAATTTTAATTTCTGGTTACGCTTTAAAGGAAATAATATTTTGCTGGTCTTGCTGCACAGTAAACAGTATGGGCCCCTTCACTTTCAGAGTCTACAAACAGTGATTCAACATAGTTAAACATAGTTAACAACGCAAACGTGAGCTGTGTTCTAAGCACTGCTGCAGGGCTGCAGTTGTCTTATACTACCAATGTGGTTTTCCATGCACTTTCCCATTTATAGACACAATGATTTGTCCTCTATGTCCCCTTTGAGTACTGAGTGTTTTACTTGCCACAAAGCAGTTTGTACTTCAGTTTGTTCATCAGGGCAGCGCATTTGCAGAGTGTTGGCCGGGTGTTGGCATATGTATTTGGGTACCCGCATTGAGTATGTTTTGTGGCTTATGGTACCCAAAACTTTGTATGGTGCTCCTTATCTTATCCTGAACTCAATTGCAAAGATTGTACAACATACTAACAAATATACTTGACTTGCTTAAAGTGTCTCAGAATGTCTTTTGGATATCAAGTAATTTACTACTCACCTGTTTACAATAATCTAATTTGAACCATAGGTGCCCAACTAAATTGCATGCCATTGTATTTAGCCCCAGTCCTGGCAGGCCAGCACAATTTTGTAATTTGCTTGTTAAGACACACCTGTTTCAGTGTGCCTGTTAATTGGCATGATAAGTACTACTGTCGCCTGCATTCTCTAAACCTAGAACACATTTTTGTCCAGATAATATGTATGTGTTTTATATGTGAATGTGTGTGACTGTGGCACTGTGAGACTCCTCCTTCAAATCAAACAGGGTTCATTACAAACTCTCCCCTTCCTTTACTCATCGTGTACTTTCCCTCCCTCCTTCTCTCTCCCTCCTTATCTTTTCTAAAGGGAAGTGTTACACTGAGCAGTGTATCCTGCAGGAGAGAGAGCAAGAGAGAAAGAGAGAGAGGGAGCACGAAAGAGAGAGAGAGAGAGAGAGAGAGAGAGAGAGAGAGAGAGAGAGAGAGAGAGAGAGAGAGAGAGAGAGGAAGGGTTAGAGTGCCTTTGGAGTCTCCAGAACTATAAGACCTTGGATATTAAAAGATGCAGCCCTGGGAGTGAAATTTAATAGTGGAGGAACATCCAGAGTCTGACATGCTGAGGTGAAGAAAGGAGCACATCAACAAACAGGTGAGCAGAAATCAAAGATATTTATATTTTTTATATACTATTTTGTTTTGGGATTTAAAAGGAGACATGCAATAAGGTGTGTGAGTCCTTGAGTTTCTCTGGCCACTGGGATCTAGTAGATACATAGTCAAAACATAACTCTACAAATACAGTCAGAGACTGAGTGAGAGTGTGAGTGTGTAAGTGAGTGAATGAGTGAGTAAGTGAGAGAGTTGTTTAATTTTCCTATCTGTGTATGAAAAAGGCTCCAGAGTGACTCTTGTTCTGCGAGCCTGGCATCCCTCACTGGAGAATAATGTGCGCACACCACAGTGTCACATGATAAGAAACTGCACACAAGTTATTTGAATAGATCAAAATGATTGAAATCAAGGAAACCATCTAGCTGTAAGTAAATGGACATTTTGTATTTGAACCAGCAGCAAACATAGTAGCTGGCTGATGAATGACCAGGATTGCAAACAATTTGACCCCTTAAAGTAAGTCTGATGGGCAAAATGTCTTTGTGTGCATCATAGAGGTATGTCTAGCAGTCCCTGATCTCTCACCATGGGTACACTACTTGAAAGTAGTCTCTAAGAGCCTTTTTAAAAAACAGTGAGGAAATCGTTTTTTGCTATCTTATGGCAAGAGTCTAATCAGACCACTTCTTTAATCATATTTTCCTGAGACAAACGGCATGCTGAGTTTTTTCAGCAATCCTTTTTTGTGTTAATGAGTGTAGTTAGTTAGAACTTTCTTCGATTTGGAACATATTCTTGGTCTTTTTCTTAGGTGTTTTCTTGTTCTTGTGCTTCATTTACTTGCTTATTCTCTCCAGTTTCCTACAGCAGAAACATGAAGCTTGTCTGTTATGTGGAATGTTGCATTCATAACAAAAATACTTTCATAGTACAGAAACTGTGTTTAAGGTGAATCATAATAACTGACAGTCATTATGAAATTCACAGTCCTAGGTCTGCTATGCTACCACTGTTGGGCTCTTGGACAAACTCTTAAACCTGCCTGCTCCAGGGCATCTGTAGAATGGCTGAGCCTGTGCTCTCACCCTGCCCTGTGCTCTAACCCTGGCTTTTTCACACATCTGAGATAAGTGAAAGCCTTATGGGGCAGTGGTGGCGCAGTGGTTACAGAGCTAGTTTATCAATAACAGGGTTGTTGGCCTGGACAGGACTGCTTTGGGCATGTGTGCTCACTGTACACTATGTAAATGTGTTGTGTGCTCACATGTGTGTTCACTGCACAGAGAGTTTAAACATATTAAATTATATTTTATGTTCATGTTTAGATAAGTTTTGATAAATGGGATTTTAAACCAGAAGGTTGCTGATTTAATCCCAGGAAGACAGGACACCCCCTCCCCCCAAAAACATACCCCAGAACCCCAGATAAGAGCAAATCAAATAGAGAGACAAATAGATAAAGAGAGGGAGAGAGAGGTAGAAATATATGAAGAGAGAGAGAGAGAGAGGGTGAGTCGTGTCTGTGGGAGTTTCCTCTGTTTAGGGAATAATGTTTGCTCAGTGGTTCCTACAGGGATTTATTTATATTTGTTGTGTGAGACACTGTCACTAATTAGGCTATTTGGTTGGAGGTGTTGACTCACCTGCTACTGTACAGACTGCACTCATGGCCTTTATCGTCCCACTGGTCTTTATAATGATAGAATCTGTCAGTGATCATGAATGCAGCTGAGATATGGGTATTTAAAGTGATTGCTTCTTCTTGATGTGTTTACAGGGAGCTGTCAGAGCTCTTGAGATCAGAGTTGAAGTGAAAGAGAGCTTGAGGGACTATGATGAAGAAGAAGGGTGGAATTGAGGACAGCGCCACACTGATCACTCTGTCAGAGCTCCATGACCCCAACTACGGAACCATTGACGGAAGTGGAGTAAGTGTGTGTGTTATTACTTAGAAACGATTAATTCCCAAAATATGTCATTTTTAAAAAATGGGACAATTAAATACATTCAATAATTACTGTATTAAAATGCATTTTTTCTTCCACCTCATTGCATGATTTTTTGTTTACATAATTATATGTACTAATACACTATGTATTCATTATAATGTGTTGATATTGCTACAGGCTCCTCAGAAGGATAGAAATGTGTTCAGTGATGGTGTCACACGCATTGGTGAGTATCATATGATTAAATCATATATTTTTAATTCCATTGCACACAAATTCAAATATGACACAATAATGAACAGCCAGGCTTATTCACTGAATGAATTAACTAAATTAGTGAAAACAAACACTTTTTGTGTGTGTATGTGATGTGATGTTCTGCAAAATAACCCTAACCCTAATCCCAATGTAAACATCACTCTAACTTTTACCCTAATATACTAGAACTCTAACCCTAAACCCCATATTCACTTTATAGAACTATATTTGTTATAAAAACATATTAATACTTCTATGGCACATCAGTCACTTGTCATTGTACCTTGCACTGTTAATTTTTTAATGACCGTTAGCAACATCTACTGCACTGCTTTATTTACAGATATTTTCTATTGTTCTGTATTTTAATTTATGTTTGAATATGTTTCTTATTGTATTGTTTTGTTGCTGCTGGATGCCTAAATTTCCTTTAGGACAAATAAAGTGTCTGTCTGACATAATCCTCAACCAACCCTATATAACCCAAACTCGAACCCAACATAAGCTAATACTTACCCTATACCTAGCCTGAGCCCTAATGTAACCGTAGGCCTAACCATAACCCAACATTAGCCCTAAATCTCACCCATACCTATACACTTATTTAAAAAAAAATACTTGTGTCTTTAAGGATTCTTTTCTACTTTCTGATGGATTTATTTCCCTAGTTTGCAAATATCCTGTTCTAATCTGCTTGCATCAAATTTATAAAAATAGTACTAGATGATGGAGTTGTTAAATGGGCACATTCAGTACAGTGTGTACTCAGATATGACTCATTTCCTCTTCATTAGTGGTCTCTCTGTCAACAAGTTTTACTAATGAACACGTTATCTTAGCAGCAGACCCTTTTCCCCATCATATGAATAGGCCACCGCTAACTACAGTCTCCACAGTTGCCACATTTACATAAGTGGGTACACAAATACTGTAAATGTCTTTACATTTAGTGTAAAACCATCCCAGAGAAGCAGAGGCTGTTACTGCAGATGGCATAGGAGGAGTTAATTGTAACAGTAGGAGGTCCCAGTTGTGACAGTTGCTAAAGCATCTACTACCGTAAATACAAACAATGTAAGTTAGCAAATCAATTATATCAAATTCAATGTTGTTTGAACCAGACAAATGAAAAAAAAGAAATTAATTGCATATTTTGTACATGGTAAATATATAGTTTGCATTTTTTTATTTGTATATATCATAACACAAGATGCATTACAACTTTTTATTATTATGTATGTTTATTAGATTTTGTATTAGTATGGGATGAGCCTGTGACTCCTTTGAAGGCTTCGGAACCGGAGGACAAGACATCCACCCAGGCTACTCACAGGAAGTGGAGGGAAGAATTCCTGTCTAAACTACAAACTGCTGGACTCCAACAGGAGCAGGTTGGTCAAATATAATATATATAGAATATAATCAGATTAAAGATGTCATATATAACTAATATATATCTTATATATCACTTGTCTATATAATCACAGATAATTTCATACACTTACACTGTGATGCAATGTTATAGCTGTGCATTTCTTTCTGTGGGTCAGTAACCCTACTTTACTGCTTATCTTTAAAATTAAAATTGTTTATGTCCATATCAGTGTTGTGCGATACTGGAGAATTTAACATTTATATTGTTATTGAAAAAGCAAAAGTAGAATTTATGTAAAGCATCTAATAGTGGGCAACCTTTCAGCTTGTAAAATGTGTGTGAAAAGAGTGTTCTTTAGTGGTAGCTTAAAGCCCACATTACACTTCACAACTGTAGGGGGAGACCTGGAGCAAGATTTTTTTTTTTTTTTTTACATAATGCTCACTTAATATTTTACATAATGCTGCTCCAACATGATGCTGCTATTTTTCTCAGAAAGAAGTTGTGCAGAGCAAGACAAAGACGACCTACGTGCTCCTGAGCGCCCCCTGGAATATACTGTGTTATTATGCTGAAGAGATCAGCCTTCGTGTTCCACTACAGGTCAATAACAAGGAGAAACTTTACAGAACATGTGCTCAAACAACACTATAGTACTGAAATATAGTACAATTGTAATCAACTTTTAAGAAACTTTTAGGATATAAAACCTGTCTAAAGGTATTGCTTTTGTCTGCTGAATCTGCACTCCAGGTTGAGACGAATGAAGATTCCAATTGGTCAGAGAAAATCCTGCATAAGTTACACATCCCCAACATCCTCGCCCAACAAGTTCCCAACCCTCCACCAGACTACTACACCTGCCAGTTCCACACCAAAAAGCTGGAGAGGTGCAGTTTCCTCTGTTACTTTTAACAGCTTTTTTTGCATTTTGACTATATAGACTGCTTATAACAAAACTGCCTTGCCAAATTATTAACGGTGGACAGTTACATGCTAGTTTAGCTTGGTCATTTACATAATTGTTCATGAAATTGTTTTCTTTGCAGGGTTTGCTAAGCAGAGACAGATATTTTTAGACGTAGTCTCTCATCAGGTTAGCTAGTTTGTGAGCTAACTCCACCCAGCACTCCTATCTTTGTGTGTTGTGTGTGAAAATGGGTTAGCTTTGCTGTAAATAGCTGTAAATAAGGTTAAATAGCCTGTTAGATTGCTATGTTAGCATAGCTAGCTCAGTGTTATCTACTTTATGTTAAGTGTCTACGGCAGTAGTTACTTCATACTGTATTTATTTTTAATATGATATGACCAAAAACATTTAATATAAACTCACCAGTTATTCTTACTGAAATGTCCAAGAAATGTGGCAGAATAAGGTGGAAAGCATTTGGCTACTAGCTAGCAAAAATGCTAAACGGTTGTGGCTACGTCGAGTTACCTCAAAAGCATTTGGCTACTTATCTCGCTAACAAAACTGCAATTCCAGGTTAAATACATCCAGCAACTTCTGTATTCATAAATTGAATTAGTTTATTAATATTTGGCTTGCATGCTAGGTAATTTGGTCATATTTGTTTTAAAGTGTTTCAGCACCAGGAAGCACAACATTTAACACCATCGCCCTGCAACTTTGCACAGTGAGCTCAAAAGAAAGACATATATGAGCAAAACTAACTTAACCATTTGGAAATTAGCTGGTAAATTAACGCTAGCTAATTAGCTAGCCAGCAAGTTTTGGATTCTTTATCAACACATTTCTACATTTCTACTTTTACAAAGTTTGTATACACATTATTATTTCATGACACATCAATGTTTAATTGGTTTCTAATGATGGTGCTTCATCCTGAATTCAAATAAGTTTATAATGTAAACTATATGTTCAGTAAATATAATTTTTTTTAGAAATAGCCTCAAAATATTTTGTGCATCTTTAATAAAAGCCAGAATCAGTTTTTACAGTGTAGTGGGGAAGTAGTTAACCCAATGATTGAACACATGTCCCAATGTTTATTGTATGTATTTTGAGATATTAACAGGATTTAGTGGTATTATAGTGTAAATAGACAACAGAAAGATGTAAGTTGCATGGAAGTCACTGTTCACACACCGCAGTGTTGACACAGAGTACATTTGTCACTACCAACTCCTCAAAAGTAAACACACACTCCTACTTACACATATTATCACACCCTTGTTTCTGCTTGCAGGTTTCTTGACCACGAAAATAAGGACACTTTTTTCAAGACCACGCAGAGGCATCAGATTGTGAGTTTGGATGTTTTAAAGTATTTGAAATGGCCTAAAAACAATTAGCAGGACCTAATTCATACAGTTTGAGGACAAATTGTATTTACTAGTTAACCATCTGGTATATACAACCTTTAATAAACACTTGAATCCAGCTTAAGCCAGTGTGCCTAGAGGCTAATAATTAACTGGCTATAATATGTGTGATCTGAAACTTCAGACCCCAAACATAGTCATGGTTGTGGGCCGCTGTGATAGATAGATAAGTAAACCTTATTTTGAAAAGAATACACATTCTCATAAGGGTCACCATAATGTACCCTATTTTTTACTATGTTTCTTTCTTTGTAAAAAATGTGCTATATATTTTTTATAGATAGCACATAGATAATGTTGATTAACATAGCAGTATTTAAATTATGTTTATTGTTGTACGTAAATAATTAATGGTGAAATGACTTTTTGACAAAAAACTGCTATACTTTCTGTGCCACAGCTTTATGAAATATTATCTAGGACACCATACGGTGCAATGAAGCGGGGAGAGGTTGGAATAGCCCGGCTGATCACTGAGGGAGCGTTTACTGCTGCTTATCCTTTACATGAGGTAAAAGTCTATTTTTTATTTTTAAGAACTTCAGGCAAAATTATTGAAAAAATATGCCTCATATCTATGTGCTTTGAAATGCACACAATTCCCTTAGAATCTGGAAAATTTAAACTATAACCCATATATATTAACATGCCAAAGGCCATGAAACAAAAAGTATTATCATGACCCGTGTTTTTTTCTTTGTCACAACTTCGGAATGAATTGCTTCATCCATCTACCATAATTCATGTTACCTTGCCACAGGCATGCTGCTTAGTATCTAAGTAACTTAAATTGCAAGATAACACCTCACAACATATACAAATATGGGTTTTCCCAAGCCACCCCCTTGTGGTATCACTTCATGAATCATTTACATACTGCTATCCTACAAATTAAACTGATATTCCTTTGGCACGTCAGTATAGTTCATAGTATTATTTGTTTTAGTTGTGTTGGTTCACTTACTAACTACCTGCTAACTCCTTTACTTTCTTTATTTCCTTTGTAAGGGTCCATATCATATGCCCAGAGGTCCGGCTGGTCCTGAATCTCTTAGCACACGGCAGATCCTGTATCAGTACTGGGCACGCTGGGCCTGCTGGAAGAAGTACCAGCCTCTGCACCACATCCGCGAGTACTTTGGTGAAAAGGTGGCCCTCTACTTTGCCTGGTTGGGTATGTATTGACCTTATTGACTCTTGTTTGAATCTTATTTTTTCCGTTGCCAAGAGAGCAATATGCCTGAAATTAATGTGAACAACCTGAACTAACCTGAACAACCTCACTTCCAGACCACCACTCCCATTGGCGTATAAATTTACATGCACTACAGCTATTTAAAGATGCAGGTGCAAGGCATGAAAATAGACTGTTGATAGGCTGTAAGATAGCAATAAGCATTGTGACATGTCTTGTGCTGGGTATTAGATAGCACCTACACTGTTTATGTAGCAATTATGTTCATTCACCACTGGCTTATTTGCTGTGTACACTTGGTATAAGGGGGAAATATTGCTGATAAGATCTTAAGTCAGATCATTGGTTTGCGTATGAAATTATGCCTATCTACAAAAACTATGCAAATAGTATTAGACAAGTTTTATCCCACCCGATTCAACCTTTACCTTTTGTTGCCTGTATCCGTAATCATCATAAGCGCTTCCACTCTCTCTTTCTTATTTTCTGCAGGGTTCTACACTGGGTGGTTACTTCCTGCTGCAGTCGTGGGATTTTTCCTTTCTTTATTTGGAATCTGGTTAATGGTCACAGATGTGCCAGCGTAAGTGATTTTGACATCTTCTGGTTTAAAAAAACAAACTGTCATTCTATTAATGACCCTTGACCTTTCTTTCTGACCTCTCTCTAGGCAGGAAGTTTGCCATAATGGTGAGAACATTGTCATGTGTCCACTATGTGACATCTGTAGCTACTGGAACCTCTCCAGCATCTGCACCACTTTCAGAGTAAGCTTACTGGCTGTTCAAAATAGGTGTGGGTGATGTCGCACAAATATTACATCATGAACCACAATATACTGGATATTTTAATGCCACAGTAAAGTAAGTAAGTGCCACATAAAACATATGGTTATTCAAACTACAAATACTTTTTTATTGTGACAGAGATTATCACAGTAACAACAGTATATCATCACACTGGCCACACCTAATCAGTTATTAATATATAATTTCAGCTGGCTTCCATATGCTGTTGGCATAACGTTGTCTATTACTGGTCTGCAGGTTGGTTTATTGTTTGACAATGGAGGGACTGTCTTCTTCAGTATTTTCATGTCTTTATGGGCGGTCACCTTTCTGGAGCACTGGAAGCGTACCTGTGCTGTGCTGAGCCACAGATGGGACTGCTCTGAGTTTGAGGAGAGTGAGGTAAGAAGAGATCAGGTGAAAGGTCCTTCAACCAGGCAAACAACCATTTAAACATTTAGCTGGTTCTTTGGGGTTCCATATTTCCGGGTAAGATTAACTGAAGAACCCTTTTTTATGAGCGTGTGCATTACTCTGCTCTGCAAACATCTCTGAAGTTAACTCATGACTATTCAGTTCTGTAGAAAAGACAAAGGGTGCCAGTGTAGTCTGTCAGTATCTAGCAACCCTTATCTAGCAAGTCTGTTGACTTAGGCAGGAAGCCTTAGTATTACAGGTACTATTACAGTAGCTTTGTCTATATTGTCTTGTTGACATACATTAGAGCTAGAACATGGTACACTGAACATTTGTGCAATTAAATATTTGATTACTTGAGACAAATTTATTAGAACCCTCTGTCAGCCCTTGCTCGATAATTTATTCCTTGCCATGAGCACACTGGCTAGTGTTCAACCTCACTTATAAGATAACACCTTACAGCTTATATAGGTGTGGGAATTCTCAAGCAATGTAACACTTTTTGATCAATGTACATGCTGCTATCCCATGACTTTTGGCCTTTTAGTGTATATGGCATGACTACTGTATTTTTCGTACTATACGGCGCACTGGATTATAAGGCGCACTGTCAATAAATATCTATTTTCTGGTCTATGTTTATACATAAGGCACAATGGATTAATATATGAATAGCATAGTTCTAGCTATTTTAAAGAAATAACAACAACAAGTGAGACCAAATGGCTGAATCCATAGATTTCCTTGGGGTCCCTGAGCCACAGTGTCATTAAAAGATTTAAAAGAGGCAGGATTAGTCGACAGGACTACAGTTTCAAGGGTTTTTATCAACAGACTGATTTATGTCATAAATATTTGTACCATCTCACAATGCAGTAGACATGTACAGTACACATCTGTGTATTTCTAGGAAAGGCCAAGGCCAGAGTTTGCCGCCATGGCACCCACAACCATCCGCAATCCAGTGACAGGAGCTGAGGAGCCCCATTTCCCTGAAACCAGTCGCTTCAGACGCATTATAACTGGTAACATGGTCATCATCATCATGGTAAAGCTCAATATGACTTGGAATTGAACTTCCTCATCTTATTCTTATGGTAAATGGAATGTCACATTTACAGTATGTGTGTTTTAAGACTGCGCTTTATCTCTGCAGGTTGCTGTTGTTTTGATATTTCTGATTGCAATTATCCTTTACCGGAGCATCCTGAGCATCATCATCTACAAATCTCATAACGCCTTCTTTATATTCTCTGTAAGTTTATTTATATTTATTCATTTATAACGAAACTTGCAGCAGGAAAGTGCCAGTTTTGTCTTGTTAACGTTGACCAACAGTGTGTGGAGGAACTGTGGTTAGTGTCAGGATTACTGGTTTGTTGTCATGTGTTACATGTCCAGAAGGACAATTTCGTACAGTGCCAGATCATCTTTGACAGCTCAAGATTAGGTTTACAGGAAATCTACAAAACTCTGTAAATATTCAAGCTGTGTGGGATTGATTATCCATGCCGAGTCACCTGGCATGGATATGTGTTATACATGCATTTCACACTACTTCTGTATGTGCAGCTTAATAAAAATGACCAAAAACTGCCAAAATCAGTCTTTTTAATAATGTATTGTTCCTTGTAACCTATATATTCTCTCCTACTAGCATTATATTCTGCCATTAAACTACATTAAACATCACTGATTATACAGTTAATTCAACCTAATTTTTCATGGTTAGTTTGTGCACAGTTGGTAATCAGTTTAGTACTAAGAATTTATTAATATTAAGGTGTGAATAATGACCCTAACAATAAGAATAACTGCAGTTTAGGGTAGTAATCATCTAGCATACTTTGTTATTGCATGTATGCAGTGTTTTTTCCCTCAGTTCATCCCTGTATGTTGTGTGTCTTTCACAGGCTGGCAGGATAGCAAGTCTGACTGGTTCTGTGCTGAATCTTGTGGTGATTCTGCTGCTGTCTAAAGTCTACACATATCTAGCACAAATCCTGACCCGCTGGGGTGAGAAAGCACAGCATCCTACTTACTATATTTTAGATGTGTTTTTTAATAGTGCAGAGCCAACGTTACTTCTTTACTTTACGACCAACAGAAATGCACCGCACTCAAACAAAATATGAAGATGCCTTCACCCTTAAGGTGTTTATCTTCCAGTTCGTCAACTTCTACTCTTCTCCTGTGTACATAGCTTTTTTCAAAGGCAGGTGGGTAATCTTAAAACATATTATATATTTTTTACAGGCTGGCTTATTTTTCTAATTAAATACTTTTTATTTAACACTGCATTTCCCATGATGTTTGTCTTTATTCTTGACATTTTTTATGGTAATTCTGTGGTTCTATATACTGTCTCAATAATGGTGGGTTCCTCTTTTTCCTGGATTACACAGATTCTTAAGATCTTAGCTCTGAGACAATGGCTGTGATTCTAAATGAGATTTAAACAAATTCAGTACATGTAAAACTGATACATATTGTATTTAATGCTTTAAGGTTCGTTGGATACCCTGGAAATTACTACAAACTTTTTGGGATTCGAAATGAGGATGTGAGTGTGTATATAGATGACTAAATTATCTGTATGTCTATCTGTATAATGCAGTGTTTCTCTAGTCTGATCTTGGAGGCACCCTATCCTGCACATTTTAGTTGTTTCCCTTCCTATGCCATCCTTTTTTCAAGCAATTTTACCATCACAGGCAAAATTATGCCAATGGAATAAAATCATGTGAGTTTTGCTAGATTTGCTGTGCACTTATCATCTTGATAGTTAAGGATGAAGAGTCCTTTTCTTATCTTGTCTTATGATAAAAAACAGAAATCAGTTGTTAATTTAATTAGGGTTGTGGCCATATTTTGTGTTAGATCTTATTCATATAAAAGAATGTAATTTTTTCTAGTGTATGTTTGGTATTAAACACACTCGTTTAACTCTGAAAGTGCTGTTAATGAGCTGATTATTTGAATCAGGTGTGCAGGACAGGGGGCCTCCAGATAATAATCACTTGTAACAGAAGAAGTGTGCAACAGTCTTTTTGTAATTTTATAATTTCATTTAGTGTGGTGCTTCAGGATGTCTTATTGAGCTTGCCCAAGAGTTGTTGGTCATAATGGTGGGCAAACAAGTCATCAACAATGTTCAAGAATTTGTTCTTCCGTGAGTCATTCATTTATTTATTTATTTTATTTTTTACATCCTTATGTGTTTTACTTCTTTTTGTCATTAGTATACTGTTGGGTAGTTATTGAAATTAGGTTAAGATTAATAATTACCCTAATAATAGGAATATCTGCATATCATCAAATAATTTTTTTAAACATTTTCCATTATTTTGTTTTTAAAAAATGTCCTAAATCTGTTCCTCCCTTCATTCTCCGTAGTAAGATAAAGGCATGGTGGAACAAGAGGAAACTTCACCCGACTCAGAGAGAGAACGGGGCAAACATCACAGAGAATGTGGCACCCTGGGAAACAGACTATGAGTTGTTGATGTGTGAAGGCCTGTTTAGTGAATATCTGGAAATGGGTTAGTCCTTGAATCTTTTTCTACACTACACTTTATACTTGTTTGAAAGGTTTGTGGTTTTGTCCAAGGTTTCTCAGGGGCTTCATAATCAAAATTAGTTAGAACTACTATTTTTGCTAGATACAGTTCTGAAAAAAAAAAAAGAGACCACTTTAGTTTCTGAATCAGTTTCTCTGATTTTGCTATTTATAGGTATATATTTAAGTAAAATTAACATAATAAACTACAGACAACATTTCTCCCAAATTCCAAAAATATTGTCAGTTAGAGCATTTATTTACAGAAAATGAGAAATGGCTGAAATAACAAAAAAGTTTTAAGAGTTTAGAAATCAATATTTGGTGGAATAACCCTGGTTTGTAATCACAGTTTTCATGCATGTTCTCCTCCTCCAGTTGTACACACTGCTTTTGGATAACTTTATCCCACTCCTGATGCAACATTCAAGCAGTTCAGCTTGGTTTGATGGCTTGTGATCATCCATCTTCCTCTTGATTATATTCCTGAGATTTTCAATTTGGTCAAATCAAAGAAACTCATCATTTTTAAGTGGTCTCTTATTTTTTTCCAGAGCTGAGTGTGCGATGCTGAAGCTATTGCATAAGAGTGAGTAGAAATGGACGTCTCAGGCACTGTTACCTAATTTGATAGATTTATCTTCACTCTGCGTCATCGGCCTCGCAACAAAAGGAGGTCAGTTAGATGACCTCATCATTTATCATGAGGAGTAGTTATGATGATAGGCCACTCAAATTACCCCCAGTATTCTCATACACATTAGTATATCACATGTTTTATTAAATCTAAAGAGCTTAATGTAACATTAATTAGCCAGTTCTTTTTCTGGCTTGTCTGAGGCAGTGGAGAGCTTGTTCACTGAAGCATTGAGGAATAATCTGAATATTCTCCTGGAGTTGGATTTGTTCTCAACTGTATTTGACGTAACACTGTCATATTACTGAATCTGCCTTTTTCTAATTCTCCCTGACTCTTTCTCTTTTGCAGTCCTGCAGTTTGGGTTCATTACAATCTTTGTGGCAGCCTGTCCCCTGGCACCATTCTTTGCCCTGGTGAATAACTGGGTGGAGATACGTCTGGACTCACAGAAATTTGTTTGTGAATACCGCAGGCCTGTAGCAGAGCGAGCCCAGGACATTGGAATATGGTTCACCATTCTACAGGTCATCACCTATCTGGCTGTGATCAGCAATGTAAGCATTCCTTCTTCATAGTATATTTAAATTTCCACAATGAACCGTGTGCATTAATGAGATGTGTGTGCAGTAGTTTAGTTAAAAAAGGCTTACAATTTCTTAAATCCATTACCCAATGGTCTTAAAAATGCCACAGACAGTAAATAAAATGTACAGGGTAAAGGGTTAACACACTTTTTAACCCAATTTTATGACTTTTCCATGCCTTCAAGCCAAATTGTCATGACCATACAATTTTTAAAACATCAATGCAGACATGGACAATAAACCCAAAAATAAACTAAAACTATAATTAAAATTAGGCATAAAATCTCAAATGAATCCGACACACAATCTTCAAAAATAAAATGTGTGTCAGATCCTGAGAGCTCCATTGTTTAGGGCTAAATGACTGAACTAATTCTGTGCTGATGTATTTGTTAGCTCAAAAAACATTTTCTCCATTGATAAATGGAGACATAAAAAATTGTAGAGCAAATTTTCATGACTTTTTTTATTACTTTCTGGGTAATCAAAACGTATCCAAGTCTGGGAATTGCTATTTTCAAATTCTATGACTTTCCGAACCCTGATTTTTTTTTTTTTTCAAGTCAGCTTGCATATTAATATATTTTAGGTACATTAATAACTGTAGTGTAGATGGTATTGTAGGCATGGAGGAAACTGTAGGCATGGGGGGAAAAATAACCACATTTTTGCATTGGATCTAATTTTAGAGAACAAACACGGGAGAGCTTGGCAATGACCACACCTGTATAAGTTGTCAGGTGTTATCTTGATTTGTGGGTTGTAGTATAAATCATTCTTGCTTTTTCTATAAAGCTATTCCAGTTGTTTGAAGTTTTTCATGAAAAGTATGGATAGAGTTCTTCTAAATCAATTTGTTTTGTCTGTGAAAACTGTAAACATAATCAGTAAAGCATCTAATGAGAGGTTAATGTGGCACTTGTTTAACCCTGCTGAACTTCCTCTTCCTTTGCTAGGCTTTCTTGATTGCATTCACGTCTGATTTCCTGCCGCGCCTCTACTACCGCTATACCACTGAGGGAAGCCTGCGAGGCTACATGGATTTTACCCTCTCTGTTGCCCCCAACAACTTTACCCAGAGTCATATGCAGTGCAGGTAAAGAAAAAATATGTCTGTGGAGGAGGTTTTATGTCGTCTGATATTTTATTTACAATTATTAACTTTAGCAACTTCTAAAACAAGAAATAGTTTGACAATCTAAAAGAAAACTGTGAGTGTTATGGTTTTTTAAGCTGATGTTAACAGTGATTAGTATTCTAAAGTGTATGATTTTTATTTTCAGGTATCGAGGCTTCAGAGATGATAAAGGACATCACACTCCTGAGTACTATAACCTGCTGGCTATTCGATTAGGTTTCGTCATTATATTTGAGGTAGTCTCACTTGTGCATCACTAAAATATCTATAAAAAAAACTGAGGTCGGTACATATACCGTTTTATGTGAGTAAGTAGGCCTATTTATACAGTGTAAGAACGTGAGCATGAGCTCTTTTCTCAGACCCTCTGCCAAGCCAAACATTGGACACTGTATGGCTCTAGAAACCACTATGAGCTTATCAATCCATGGAAAAATACAATATTAGTGGTAAGCAAAAGCAAATTAATAAATAAAATAACTACAGCAAACAACCTCTACTACCTACCCCCTTCTCCAACAATATGTGCTTAATTAAATGAAACAAAGCTAGCAATCTAACAGAGTGTAAAGTGGAAGTCCCTGGTTCTACTTAGCAGTCCTACACTTTTCTGCTTCTCTATTGTTTTGTACAGAGCTCCTCTGGTGGCCAATCATGGATTTGCACTTAAAGAAACAGACTAAACACAAGAAACAGCACAAGCAGGTGCACAAAAGGAATTATTGCCAGCGTTTTAACACATACTTTGTTAAACATAATTAGGATAGTTGTGCTGACATCTATAGAGAACATATTTATTCATGTGTTAGAGTCTGGATATGTGTGCATATAATTGTAAAATATTGCAATCCCACATCCCTTTTTTTGTTAGGAAAGGAAATAAATTACATATGGCTATATATTCCTCAATTTGCATGTTATTGCTTAGAACTAACCTCTCGAATATAAAATAATATCTTTTATTCATACTTTGGTCATCGTTATGTTTCAGCATGTGGTTTTCTTGATTGGTCGCATGATTGATTGGATGGTTCCAGACATTCCAGAGGAAGTGGAGATAAAGATCAAGAGAGAGCAGTACATGGCTAAAAAAGCTTTGGCTGAAAACCAGGTAATATTACACAGGCTGGAATTTTGCATATTACGAAATCAAGGAAATGTATGTTTGTTTAACAGAGTGTTTGTTTAACCCTTTCATGCATAGAGGTCACTATGATGTACAGCTGTTTAAATGTTTTTTTCTCTATATATGCTTGCAATTTTGGGCACTGCTGCATATTGTCCACTCTAGTGGAGGCTATTGCATCATCCTATACAAAAAAAATCCATTGGTTGGTCATTATGCCGACAGACAGGGAGAAACACCAAACACCATTGCTATTCCTGTTTCTCTTTAAATTTTATAAAATTATACCATTGCAGGTAAAAAAAAAAAATAATTATAAAAAATCAAATAACATCTATGGTGACATATTATGTAAAGATTTGGATTTTTTAATTTTGAACTGCTTGGAACTTGGAATTATATTTAATCAAATATTGATTACTGAACTCTTCATTTGTTATTACCGCCATTTCTCATTTTCTGCCAAGAAATACTTTAATTTTTTTGGGGAATTTGGGAGAAATGTTGTCAGTGTTAAATATTCCTTTATCGAATAAAGATAGAATATAATTTTTTTTCAAACCTTGTTTTACATCCCTAAGGATGTATAAAACACTTCGTAATCCTGACTGAGTTTATTATAATTCATGCATGAGAGGGTTAATGTTACTAATTTAACCTCAGTGTTGTTGGTTAACACTGATAAATCTGTAGTTGTAATGTGTATGAATGCAGAGTTATGTTATCTCATTGCACACACTATATATATTTATTTATTAATTATTTTGTTCCATCTCTTTTGAATTTATTATAATAAACTATGCAATAAAAAATAGACTTGCAGTTCAGACTAACTTAAATTAAAAGCTGATGTCATTTGTTTTGACAAAGTTAAACAGTTCTGAGAACGTAAAAGTTTCCTTACATGTTGTTAATTCCTGTTCCTGTATAGTCCTTAGAAGAAGTGCTTCTGAATGAGACGCCACGGCCTAACTCTGAGCTACGACACAGAGGAAGATCTGCAGCTTCATCTCGTGACACTGACTCTCCTCCTCCCAGTTTGACTCCCGTACCTGAGGACACATCAGAACCAGTATAAGAAGTTATCCTATTCAAAAACACATAACTGGCCAACTGGACAACACAAGCACATGCAGGCACATCCTCAGTGATCAGGACTGAACTCAACCGAGTCAAATAAGTTCAGATAAAAATGTTTCTTAAATATTTTTGTATTTCATTGCAGGACTTACTTTTCATTTTGGAAGAAAGAAGATATATTGTAAATATAACATTTTAAAATGAGATATGGACACACTCAACAGCCTTGTGTTTTTTTTAAATGAAAATGCAAATAAGGACAGAAGAACTGCAAGTGGGGCACAGGGCAGATGTTAAATGCTTCATCATCCCGACATCATCAATATACTGTATATAAGACACTTTTCTGTAAACGAAGCTGAAAAGCTTCAAATAAACAGCAGTGTTTCAAAAATGTATGCTGTTTTGAGTCGTGAAGCAAGACCTTTAAAAGACGAATCATTTACAGATGTCACATTTGCACCACTGCTACACTGGCTTCTAATCATTTTTAATGTTTTACCTCTAAAAAAAAGAAAGAAAAACGAGTGAAAGAGAAGAAAAAAAATCACAAAAAAGTCTAGGCCATTTTTAAGTGTTTTTCAAGCTCCATTTATCATGGAAACAGAGTTATGTTTATAGTTTTATATAAGTTTTTTAAATATAAGTGTACATGTGTATTATTAAAAAATAAATATTATAATGTTATAAATATTATAATTATAATATAATAAATAAAATCTAATTTACTTGGTTGCATGCAGTGATTAGGCCTAACATTCTCAGCATAAACAAATATATCACATGAACAAATGTATTGCTCCACAGCCATGGTTTATTAGCAAAAGAGTGTATTCTGCATTTGTTGGAGTAACTGTCTCTACTGCCACAAGAATGCTTTCTAATCAATTTTGGATCATTATTCTGATGATTTGATGGCAATCACTGACAAAAGCATAGAGTCCTAGTAATTTTTTTGCGTATTTCATTTTCCGGCTGGACTTGGCACAGTGCCCACACTGCCAAAAGTACAAAAAAAACTGGATGTGTAATTTTATATTAAAAATTCCGTAATTTCCCATTCAAATGAATAGAAATAGGCAGGGTTAAAATTTGTACTGCAGCCAGCCACCAGAAGGCGTAAGAGTCGTAGTAGCTTTACGCTGTTGTCCTGTTCATGCTTAAATACAGTCTATGGTTTTCATTGGCTGTAAGCCATAATCATCAACAATAAAAAAAATAAACGCTTATAATAAATCACTCCTTGTGTAATACATCTATATAATATAAGAGTTTCCTATTTTGAATTGAATTATTGTAAATAAACTTTCCAATTATATGTAATGTATATATACATTTATATACATATGTAATGTTTATACACATATACATCTTATAACTCTTATTTTGAAATCGTGCTCCTCGCCGTGTGGTGTAGGTTGTGCGCATGTGTGTTTGTTGAACGTGAGGTAGGAGCTGCTGGTTGATTTTTCCCGGTTTTTCGGGCTGCGGCCTCTGTCTCTGGTACTGCGCTAATTTTATTATTCTGATCCGTATTGGGTTTGTCATGTGGTGTATGCTCTAGTTTATGGAGAATTGAGTGGTTTAATTCGCTTTTCGGGTAATAGCTGGAGTAGTCTGGGCTTTGTTTTGGATTAAAGTGTGGATAGTTAGCTAGCGTTAGCTACGTTGTCTTAGCTAACCGCTGTCGGCGCTTAGAAACCCACTGTTCGGAGGTCTGTTGTGATTTGGTAGCCGGACCCAACTTGTAACTTGTAAACTGTTCAACAAAGATTAAAAACTAGCTAACCTATCTGATGAGACATTTAACTGTGATAATTATTAGTTTGACAGTTTGCATGGTTCTAAAATGTCTGTAAAATATAATAATATGTAAGTTTAAGTTAAGCTAGCTAAATAGCTTTGCTAACCTAATAGCTTAGCTAGCTAACCTAACTAACCTATAAAGCTATGTCAGATCTTAGAATAACAAACCTAGTTAACGTGCTAGCTAGCTAGTTATAATATTATAATATTATAGTTACTAACCGATTAGTTTTAACGTAGTAGTTAAAACATCAGTTTAGTTTATATAAAAAGCAATAACATATCATTAGCTAGGTTATCTGTTATTTGCTGGGTCTGTCTTACTTTTTATTTGGGCTTTGGTAAGATAGCTAGCTAGTTTACGTTTAAAGTACTGTTTTGGGTCTTAGAGCGTATTTGTCCCCGTTGGTCTAATTTCAGGTAAGAACATACAGTAAAGATACTATAAAAAAACTATGTCAAGAATTGCGTGGTGTTCCTATTATATATCGTAGCACTAATAATATATCAAAACGTTTTAACGTGTATTGTTGCTAAGTAAAGTATTACATATAATCTGATATAAAAAAAACAAGGGCACCTAGACCTATTTAGCTACTGTCACCGTGCTCCATATGATCTCATGTGTTTTGACTGGGTTAGCTAAGCATCAGTTGGACTCCTGCTTTTTACCACTGGTGTACTTTTTATATTAAGTGTTTGCTTATTAACTAGTTAATTTAGACAGTTTACACAATGTTGTCTTTTGTTACGTTGAGTAGTGTTGTCCACAAAGCTGTTTAACTAGATTACTTGTTATTTGGGAGGCACTAAATAATTGGCAGCCGGATTATTTAGAAAATGCAATTATTATGTCTGTATAAGAGAAATAATTTCTCAGCACCTATAGGAACTCCTTTAACCTTCTAGGTCCTGGACATTCCATTTTGGGTTGTCTAGACCACAACACTAAATTTTGCTCTACAAGGGCCTGGTGTCCTTAAGATGCCATTATTCTGTCACCTAATGGTAGCAGAAGAGTTTATCACGTTACCGTTTGATGTTCAAAGGGGCACAATTGTTGTTTATACTTTTGTTTTGCCCTCAGGCAAAAAAAAAAATACTGCTATGTTCAGGCACAAAATAAATGTTTTGCACATTATTACTAATTGTGACTTCCTTTTGTTCTATCAAAATATAAAATCAAAGTCCTCATATGTGGACAGAATTTTTCTTGGAAACTACATGTAAAATGTATTTTTTTGTTTTATACTAGTCAGGTGCCAATTAGCCCAAATGGCAAAAAGAAATAAAAAAATGCATGCCATGCCATGGGTCTTAGGAGGTTAAGACAGTTGAAGAACCAATTCAGGTTTCACCTCAAGAAGCCAACTGAGGGGATAAGAGATTAATGCCAAGATTGGACAAAGTTGGAATTAAAACAAAATGTGCTATTTTGAAGAATCTAAAGTATAAAACATATTTTGACTTTTTAAACACTTATTTTGTTTACTTCATAATTGCATATGCAGCCTTTCATAGGTTTGTAGTCTTCAATATTAACCTACAATGAAGAAAAAAAAACATTAAAAGAGAAGTGTTTTTTTTTTAACTGTGACTGTTTTATTTATGTATATATATATAAAAAGTAAATTTTGTAATACACAGATAAAATTAGGCTACTCAATTTGCACAGTAATAGGGTGTTTTAGTGTTCAATTGAATGAAAACCTGCAAAAAAGACAAACTTTATTCAGTATGTGGACTTTAGTGCAAAATTTACCAAAAAAGAAAAAGAAATCAATAATTGCTTCTCTGCCATCGCAACAGGTTCCTGTCCTGGAGACCCTCAGAGGAGTCTACTCTAGATCCCCTGGAGTGAGAGAGGTAGAACGGCGGCAGGATGCCACCAGTGTCAGAGGTGGAGCCGAAGCCCAAGCTGGTGCAGGGGGGCTCTGGACAGCTCACTCGGGCAGACTGCTTATGCCCCATCTGTCTAGAGATCTTCCTGGAGCCTGTCACTCTGCCATGCGAGCATACCTTTTGCAAACCTTGCTTTCTGGAAACGGTGGATAAGGCCAACATGTGCTGTCCGCTGTGCCGGAAGCGAGTGTCCACTTGGGCCAGGCTTAATACTAGAAAAAAGACTCTGGTTAATGTGGAGCTTTGGAAACGTATCCAAAAGGCCTTCCCTGTACAGTGCCAGCGCAGATTAAATGGGGTTGAGGAGGAGCAGGAGGAGGAAGTTGACAGTATGTGCAGTATTTGCTTCCTGTTTCTAATTACCTTCTAAAATAATGTAATGACACTGGGGTATGGAGTTTTTCCTCCTTATTTTGATATTTTATTTCCAGTGCTTTAAGGTATTAATGGTGTAATGCATCACATAACTCATAGTTAGGATATTTTTTTTGGATTAGCAAAAAAAGAAAAAAGGGACACACACAGTAATAATAAATTAGTAAATAGTAGCTTTCCGTTTGAAGTATTTTTCGCTGCTGTTTCATTTACATTGTTTTTCCCTTTCATTATGTTACACATTTAAAGTTCATAATCAAGTATGTAATTTTGAGATTGACATGCAAACTGTAAAACTGAATTTCCCACTGGTATACTAACTTTATAATAATTATCTGTGGTGTTTTAGACCAGGGTTTTAAGCTGTATTGATTACATTCAGATAAATGAATTTTTTTTTAAATTCTAATGGTGTATACATCCTTATTTTTCTCTTCTTACAGTGTTGATTCCAAAACCCAAGGTAAGTGAACCAGGCGAACTCAGACAAGAGTATGAGGACCAAGTTAGCAAGGTGAGTAAAATTTATTTTTTCTTCAAAGAATAATTATGATGAACAATGATGACAGCAGAGCTTTTAAAGCATCCTTAGTAACATACTTTCATTTTGTTATTTTTACGATACAGCTTATGGCAGAGAAGCAAGCCATGGAGGAGGCAGAGAGGAGGGCAAGTGAGGAATACATCCAGCGGCTCCTGGCTGAAGAAGAGGAGCGAATAGCTGAGGAGAGGAGGATGCAGGAAAACAGGCAGCTGGAGGAGGATGAGCAACTGGCTAGATTGCTCAGTGAAGAGCTGGTTAGTGTAACAGTCTAGCACACATGTTGCGTTTGTATTCAGTGTGTTTTTTTATAAAGTAAATCCTATTTTGGTTGTAAAAAAAAAATACAAATAAATGTTATAAAAGAATTTCCAGAATGTCTTGCATTAGAAGCGTTCATCAAATAGTGAGGCAGAAAATTATTCTACAAGCATGTAATATTTTTCTTACAAATAATGACATACTTATTATTATTGTTGTTCCCATCATATTGGAAATATTAAAGCGACAGTTTATAAGTTTTCAGTGAGAATGTGTAATTTCACAGAGCATGCCAAAAGTACTTTAAAAACATGCACTGTGCTGAAAGCTCTATTCTAAATGTATTAATCTGGTAATTTTTGCAAGGTTTAGGAGCACCATGGACCTACGGGACACCGTTTTTTAAAAAACTAAATGTGGTTTTGCAAGAATGATAGCAGAAGCATATTGGTATATATATATATATATATATATATATATATATATATATATATATATATATAT